>NC_092020.1:17163620-18424453 GCF_042242105.1 Pempheris klunzingeri | reverse complement strand
AGATATTACCAGTAAATGTGGTTAGATTAAGAGTGATGAAGGTTCACAGTAGAAATGACAGTAGAGACTTCATTAGCTTCATATGAAAAAAAAAGAACTATTAAAGAGCAGAGTTTAAATTGAATAAACAAGTTAGCTTAACAATAGTGTTTTATCAACATATACAGTATTAGTATTTGACCAACAGGTCATAGTGTTTTTTTCTTACTTTAAAGGAAAAAAATGTTTTCCATTAGAAATATATTATATAATAAAATATTCTTCTTCTTTTTATTAGAAAAATACATAGAGAGTAAACATTGTAATGGATATAAGTGTGATCTAGAGAGGTTATGAGAAATATAACATGGCATGACATGATTTGTCTGTAATTAATGCCTATTAGTTTATCAATCTCTACTCATTAATCCGTCTCGTAGGGGCCACACTTTACACATGGCTACTTTAAGGTGTTATATTCCTGATTCTATAAAGTCAGTACAGGTAATCACAATCCATCAAATTGGAGCTCTAAACTACAAGGCAAGTGATATTTGTCACCTTGTCCGTTCTAACCTGTTACCATAAGCAAAGTACCCTGGGAGAGACAAACTCCAAAGGTGTGGATCATTTTACAATATGGTTACCAAGGCTTCTGGTGGGATTTCCAATTAAGATGCAATCTGTTATCTGTTGAGACGACTAATAAGCACAACAAAGCCATGGAGGGGACCCCCTGGAATTCATATCAGACCACTTGAAATAACCATCAAGCCCTCCTATCTGATGCACTGCCAATACCTGCTCACTTTCCCAATTAAAACCCCAGGCAGGTTGTTCTCCTGTTAATAAGGAATGTATTAGGGCTACTGTCATTGTGACATATAATGGGTAGACGCCAGCCAACTATGTGGGCTGAGAGCATTTCATGCTGTTTGTGGGTTTCTTTTTTTATCTGAAATCAATGTGTGTGTCCTCATACATGTGTGCACAAACACAACTATATACAATGAGAGGCTATTGTGGGTCAGCACTGATGCGTTCCCCTGTGATAATTAGGACTGTGCCGTGCCCAATCAGACGCAGCAACCGCCAGTGACAGCACAGCATTGATAACCTTCATTTTATGATAAAGCCAATTACAACAAGAAAAGGGCAAAAAGAGTGAAACAAAGATGAAAATAAGTTGTAAAGGACAAAAGACAAGGACTTGCTTTTCCCCTTTTTTCACTTAATATGTTCTTTTTTGCATTTTTTGGCCTTGTGACTGAATGTGACCAAAGCCTTCAAACACATATTTGAACTGAGTGTTACTTCTGCTGTTAGATTTGATTTGGCGTTTGTGTGTGCATGTGGGTGAGTGGAAGCAGCCCAGTTGCCTAGCAATACATATTATCTTTCTGAAACTTACAATGTTTAATTTTTGTCTGAGCTGTGTCGGAGAGGTGTTGATAACCTATTATAATCTCTAAAGGTGAAAATTGTTGTCGTGTTGGATTGCAATATATTGAGGCATGCACCCAATGCTTTGTCCTACTGGGGTGTACCGTACAGTAACAGCATTAAAGAAAGCAGCACTGCAAACTACACGCTTAAAAATTACATTATTGAGGTGGTCCCTTCTGCATGTGCGTTTTTGTGGTTGCCTGTGTGTGTTCTTGTGAATGAGTATGGCATGCATGTAGATTTCTCCTTCACCAGCGGAACTTGCTGGCTCGGCAGGGAAAGATAATAATACATTTTTGGCTCTGTGGAAGGTGGATAGGCCCACATACACACATTCCCCACAGAGATTAAGCACCATGGGCAAGCCTCTCCTCAGGGCAAATGGCACCAGGTGGATAATACGTCTCTTCCATATTGTATCTTCTGTCTCTCTTTGTGATACAGACCCAACACGCACAAAGGCACAACCACTCATTAGGGTACGCACGCATATGATTGTGTATACACATGCACACGCACACACACACACACATGCACGCACTCAGGCAGGCAAGAGAGGCTCGATCCAGATTTTTGTTTCAAGGCAGGGAAAGAGGGGCTTAAGTAGATGCTGTAGTTTAATTAGGCTCTGCTAGCACCCACTGAGAATTGCTCCTGAATTTGACACTGTTTTTCAAATGTCACTGGCAAGTGCTTTACTTAGATTGAAAATCGAGTCGTTACTCAGATTGTGTCACTGTACATGCTGTTTTCCTTTTTCCTTCTTTCCTTGGAATAGCATTGTAATTAATAACCATGTGCCAAATGATGGACAAAAAAAATGGACAACCAATATGATATCCAGAGCAATTTGTGTAGTTTTGTACATGTGCCTCACACAGCTACCAACCTGTGGGCCTTTTGAATAGCGGCTATGCACAATGACAACACATTATTCTGAAACAAGTAAATAATTAATTTCACTCACTCATTAATTTCAGGATGAAAATGGTAGCTTCCTCCAAGGTTGTGCAGGTCTAAAATTTGTTCTTGATTATTGTTGATTACTGTTCTATTTAGGTGCTAAGATGAAGGCACACAGTTGTGGTCAAGTGCCTCCGCTTAGACTGGGCTCTTTCACTTGAAGATGGACAGTTTTTTTTATGGTGTTTACATACAACACTTTCTCAGTGTTGTCATGCTCTTCCTATGTCTCCAATTCACTCGCTGTTTGAATTCCCTGATGCCCAGTAAGTTTGGATGCTCGAATCAGTTTGGCAGCGCTCTGTCTGTGCCTTCAACCCTCATCTCTGAACACTGAAGTCTCCGCTGTGATCAGTAGAGTCCACTGAGGACAATTTATCAACTTTTATGGTGCTCTCTACCAGATATAATCCTCTAGCGGTGCTGGACATGGTTGAATTTTACTAGGGGGACCCTCCCACTGTGGGATCCAAAGAAACATCCTGTGTGTAAAACTCCTGTGCTCAAGTGATATCATGTATACCTCTGATAAAGACTTTCTAGCCCATACGAGTCAAATGCTTTTTTTGATATATCAGTTTCTTATATCTTAAGAGCGCTATGTTTTCACAGAGTCGTTAAGCAGCTTATCCACAGTATAACGTATTCGAGTCAACACCTTGACCTTCCTTATTGTAAATCGAACAGAAGTCATATGTCAAATTCTTTTTTTTGTTGCACATTTTTCTCTCACTCAGGAAGACATTTTAACCTACTTTGATTGGTGAGAACTACAATTGCATTGCTCTTCAGCTGTTCTGTCCAACTTTGGAGTGAAAAAAACCCAGATGAACAAAAAATGAGTAGCTACAAATAAAAAGGTTTATTGAGTTTTCTGGTGATATTGCTTTTTATTCTTCTTTTACCTATTTTTATAATTATTTTTTTTGCAGTCGACTTCAGAATTGACAAAAAAATAATTTAATGTTGCTTTTCAGTGAAACATTATTTTTTGCTACAGGGCTTTTTGGCCCTGTAATAAACTCTTGTCATGGAATATTAATTTGAATAAATGAAGAACAATGCTATCATGAATGACAATATTTGAGTCTTAATATTATATATATATATTATAATATTATAATATATTATATTGAACCGGGACTCAGTTATTCCATTTTTTGAAATGGGAAATAGAAAAGGCTTGCCAGAGTAGGCTTTTACTGTCTTTTTTGATGAGGTCTACATTGTTTTTTTTAGCACTGGCAGCTATGCGACACTGTCATGACCTATACTCAGCCAGAGGTTTGTGTGTTGTGTCATTGCGGGTGAGCAGGGATTGTGACATTTTTTGGCATTAGTGTGTTTGGTACGATTGTGGGTTTCTGGAGTCACTAGCACAAACACATTCAGACAGATAGTAAGACATACCTGTTTGTACATGTGTTGTGCTGTTTTGTTAAAAGAAGTTGGTGTTTTTAGATCATCAATGTAGTGTCCTCATAAGGATAGAGGTACAGTGAGATTTGTTTGTGTGTGCGTGCAGATCTGTGTCTCCTCTGTGTGTGCTGGTCTATGGCCTACCAAGGCTTTGTAGTGGTGGCCACAACACAGAAGGTATAGCACAGCCCTATGGGTATTCCACATGGATTTGAATTGTTTTCATTGCACCTCCATGGCAGAGCACAGGACTTTGTTGAAATTTTAATGGATCTTTGACCTAGATTTTGTGTGTGTGTGTGTGTGTGTGTGTGTGCGTGCGTGCGTGCACGCATATGAACGTGTGTCTGATATATGTCAGTCTTACCACTGGCAACTGAAGAAACACGCTTGCCATTGATGGGGGAAGGGGAGATGAGCAGAAATGTAGTGCTAGCAGGAATTTCTGTCATATGAATTTCTTGCCTGCATGAGCCTGTATTCGCTCCTAAAGGAAATAATGAAGTCAGAAAAAGAAACCCTGCTGATGAACGTGTGTGTGGCTGCACTTTCAAAATTCAGCACTGTGCAGTGTATAATAATTTGCCCCTCATTTATGCATTTATGAAAGAATCACCCGTGGGGTTTTGGGTCTACTGCAAAAGCCGCTTTGTCTGAAGAAGCAAGAGGCTGAAAAGTCAGACAGACAGAAGCAGAAAAATGGAGGACTCATCACTGACAATCATGTCATAGCTTAGTGTATGCACTGACAGGGTAAAAACTGAATTATAGCTTTCTTCGTTTCAATTTGGCAGCTTGGTGTTCGGTCCCAGACACTTTGTTTTGTTGCTAGTAGAGCAAAGACACCTCTTAAGCAAAGTGAAGCCTCTTCCGGGAACGAAAGAATGAATGGCCCACTCTGGTGTAATCATCTTCCAATGACATAAAATCTACGACTGCCATCATGCCTTTTCTCAGCATGATTTGGAAACCTAAGATTGAGGCCATTTGAACATGAATTGAAGCTTCTTGATAACACACCTTTCTATAAGATGAAAAGAAACAGTTCTATAAAAAGTAGGTAGATTAATTATATAATGGCTACATTTAGTACTCCTTTTCACTACGGCAAATCAGATGTTAATGACCACTGATTGTGTTCAGTACACAGTCAAAGCTAAAATTTGCTTTGTAGGCAAACACAAGCCTTTTAAATAGGATTAAACTTAGTTCTTGCACTTTTTGAACAATATCTTTGCCCAAAGATAGGTAACCAAATGCGTGCCCTGGTTTTATATTTTGAGTCCAAGAGAAAGCCACTTCTTTGTATCATCACATATTATGTCAAAGGTTAGAATCCTTCTGTAACAAACAAACCCACCACTTAATTAGTGAAGTTGCCTGCCAGATATGCTGTTGCATGGTGGATGTGGACCCTTGACTGGAACTGCGAGTAAAATTAAAACAGGAATAGAGTGGTAGAAGAGGATTCCTCATTGGGTGATTAAAAGTAACCTTTAGAGCTGTGGAGAAGCTGTTAGCCATGCCCTTTCTTTCCCTGCAAATGCCATCTTAGAACTCTGGTCTAATGATGCTACAATAGTTTCAAGGCAATTACACTGCCTCTAAATTGATCCCAAAGCATTGGACTTGTGAGTAGGAGAAATGAAGAGGGAGTACGAGAGCGCAAAGATAGATACGAATCCAACAATCAGGTAGCCAACCATGGTAGCGAGAGGCCTGAATGATTTAGAGCCATTAGCTGTCCAAAATCATAGTCAGAAGTTCATTTCATCATTTTGGCCAAGTTGAACCATGGAATGGGGCATGTTCTATTACTTTTTTCAAAGCTATGTCTGTGATAGAATTTATTTTCTAATGCTAGCAGTAGTATCAGTGGATCAGTCGTGCTAGCAGGCAAGCTAAAAGTGTCTCAGCCTTCCGCTGCCCTCCCTATTAGCATGGACAAGACAGCTTCTAAGACTGCTTCCAGGTATAGCACCAACAGGAGATGCTGCACCCAGTGTGAGCCTTGTTTTTCCATAGCCCTAGTCCTTATAGCAGAGGGGATTGTTTGAGGCACTGTCAGTCTTTTCATAAGGTCCTGTGTGGGAGGAAAAAAAATGTATACTTACATACTTCAACTGAGAAGGAAAAAAACAACACATAGAATTGAGTAGATAGCCTTTAGAAATGATTGTGATATTACTGGAGTACAAAAACAGTAGTTTTTTTCAAATTTCTTTCTGTCTTGCTTTCTATATCTATCGCAGTCATGTTCGCAATTCAATTAAACACCTTTCACATATAATCAGGGTGTTGTAGGAATAGAAGCATACTAATCCCAGCAACATTTTTGCAGACTTAGAAAATGCTTAACCATGTTCCCCACGGATTTCTGTAAAAAAAAAGGTTGGAATGTAGGATGCTGAGCCCATTGCTATAAGCCATTTGGTCCCCATATCAACTTTGGAAACCAATTGTTAGGGTACATTAATTGCTGTGAATTCACGCATGAAACAGCATGATTTCATGCATGTAATACCTCTTGAATTATCAGGATTGTAGAAGAATTAACAATATCTCATGCATAAAGTACAATACATAATTTGTTCAAGAACTCAAGTATTTCCATCATCTTGGTTCCTGAGTTATTAAGCATGTTCATGTTTTCTTTATAGTTGTCTGCAATTAAATTGACTAACCAATAACTGTCCCTTCACGGCACAGAGCATGTGCATGCAGTTGAATTGCAAATGTTGCAATCATCATTAACTAAGAATTAGCTTTTCAAGTTAGTGGCCTTCCACAAAGTGGTGGATTGTTCCTTCTTTAAGACTGATGTGTAATGTGTTATTAATGAGTTAATTAAGAAAACACATTAATTAAACATTGGTGCTGTAGCTGGCAAAACGGTTCTGCCAGCAAAAATTCATTGAAGAAAGTAAAATTTAGACAGACATTGTACAGCAGCCACTAAAGGTTTAGGATTCTTACTACCTATCGTAAAAAACTTTTAAGATGTGATGTTGATAACGCAACACAATCTGAATAAGAAAGAAATGAACAATATATTCTTGCAATTTAAGAATATAATCTCTAAATTGTGGAATATACTGAGAAGTTCAAGGTGATGTTAAACAATGAATGTCATGCATTTACTATTGGACATATTAACATATGATATCTAGCAACTAGTTCATCTTACATTAGATTACAAAACATACATTACTTTTTACTTTTTTAATTTAGACTTCATTAGGAGATATGGAACACAGAGCTTCCTTGTGTTGTTTTACCTGTTAGTTTTCCTGTAAACCAGGTTTCTGTTACACTTAGTATTACTCAACAAAATGCTCTGTGTGTTTCCTTGAAGTCTAACGGAGATGTTGAATCTGCAAGCCAGGCGAATTTTCTACTTACATTTGACTTCAATCCCTGTTTTGAAACCAGCATTGTTTACATCTATGTTTTCCTTGCTAACAGTCTTCCTCCCTACCTTTGCTGGTGCATTGCTGTATATGGGGCATTACTACTATCTATAGATTAGTAGAGTTGTGCAAAACCATTGCCAGGAACGTTTATCGCACCATATGTGTGCCAGTGCATGTGCACAGAGTAGCTTACCATTACCATTAAAAAAATACAGAAACATACCAGTCATACATCATGAGAAAGCCTAATTAATACACTTGTGTGCTTTGGAATTATTTGTAAATGCAAACAACGTTCACTTTTATATATTTATATTTTACTTTGTGTTTGAAGTGTATTCTTATTCTTATTCTTATTCTTTTGGAGCTGTGTGTAACAAAAAGCAATTTCCCCCTGGGGATTATTAAAGTAATTCTGATTCTGATTCTGATTATGATTATGATATTAACACACACCTGACAGAATAGCCTTTTTTTTAAATTAGTGGGATAATAAGGTGTGGGTAAGGTAAGGGTCTGTTACAGGGACTCTTTAAGGTGGAATATGAAGGGGGTGGGATTGGGTGAGAAGTTAAGAGTGCTAGCAGGAGTGGAAGTTTGTAGATTTGTATTTGTACTGTATATAAGTATTTTCAGAGGGCACTTTAAAATAAAATGCTTTTGATATTTGTTACGTTAGACATTTGGGCTGATGGATTGTACTGGATTGTTTAAAGTTAATTTGAATCACAAAGAATTATGTTAATGAATGCAGAAATAATTCATCAAAAAACGTTTGAAAAAATATCAATGACTTGGTCTTTTTAATGATAAGAAAAATATCTATAGAGAATGTTTTTCACAAGTACTTGGTAAAGAAACTTCAGTCTTAGTGTTACATAAGATAATATCCTTGCAACTTAGCATAGGACCCAAACTTAACTATTACATATGTATTACAACATGTGTGAACACAGCTATTTTAACTGCCAAGTGACATATTTTATTAATTTGTATTGAAGCAGGTTCTGTGCAAGTTTGAGTCTTTAATGCGAGTGAAGTTGATGACAATGCAGTGTGTTAAGAGTCCATGAACTAGGGCAATACAGCAGACAGAAAGAAAAGGACAAACGGGCCAAAACTAGATGTGAAATTCACTCTATGAGACAGCAGGCTTTATAGTGAACTGCCTGTGTTCACTCATCTCACCTTAGGGAGTCCTAAGGCACATAATCACAGTCCAGCATGAGTAGGCAGATGGCCTCCAGTTATACTGTGACCTCACCAAATCTGCTATGCATCAACTGTCTCTGTGTTCAGTGGAAAATCTTGAAAGAGTTTTTTGGACGTTGTGGTCTTGGATGAGCTTTCACTTCAAGTCTAAAGTGGGGGCTGAGATGTTAAGGAAAGCAATTTCTCCTTTTCACATCTTCCTCAAATCTCTCAGTCTGTCTTACAACTGAAGTTTAAAAGTGGGGAAGATGGAGAGCAGGTGTGCGGTGATTGGGATCAGCGTAGCAGAAAGCTGTGGGGTTCGAGGGACCTGGCCTGACAGTTACAGTATGCTCTTCTCCTCTCGACTCCCTGCCAGGCCCCAGCTGAGGCCATCTGTTGGGGCGACGCCGCATGCCCAGATATACAGTATGTTTGATAGATTATATGACTGTCTGCAGGGAGACTGCTCTTCTTTAAAAATAAATGTAGCGATGGTTCACATGACATGGTTGAAGGTTATGTATTTGCTTAGGGAATCCAAGATTGAAACACCCATCTACAAGTGTGAGCATTTTGTTAAACAATTGATGAAGGAGTAGGGAGATTTTGACTAGTTGTCTAAAAGCAAGCAAACTGTGTCCATGCCTGCCACTAAAGTATGTTAATTTTGTCTTTCTTGTAATAGCACTCCTTTTGTTAAATTAATGAACATATTGTGAATACGTTATGGGTTGGTTGTTGTAGTTATGGAGTGAGACACTATTGGATGGTAGAATAACTGTATCTTCCACACAGTTTTTTGCAAGCTGCATTTAGCCAGATTTGCTTTTTCCACAATGTTTAAGTGGGAAGGCATGTTGGTAAGACAGGGTTATCTAAATAGACAAATAGACAAAATGATAATTCATCTATTGTCTATACTGCTTATCCTTAAGAGTCGCCTGGGGGATGGACCCAATCCCGGCTGACATTGAGCGATAGGCGGGGTACCCCCTGGACTGGCTGCCAGTCAATAGCAAGTGTTTTGATAGAGTGACAGTCGCCAGTTTTACATATATTTTACCGATATGCTCCACCAACACATACATGAACTGACGCTGATCCCAATCCTGGAGTTAAGCTTGCAGCAGTATATAATCAAATCAGGTAGCCATATAATGACTGAGGCCCAAAGCATAACCAACTTAAGTACACATACTCTTTTAATGGTGCAAGTTGATAAACCCATTATGATCACTGCCCCTATTGGCTGTTACTCTTCAACAATGCCATGTAATTGGTTGTATTGGCTGCATATTTTGGTTTAAATATCTACAGTGTGTTTACTTCTTGTTTTGTGGAACTTGAAAGTCATGTCTGCTCAAGTCTGTCGCTTGCAAGCTCCATCTGGTGTGGATGCCATTAAATGAACAGACCTAGTGTCACATCAAGTATATTGGTGTTTACTCACAGAACTGAAGTCAACAGCAGTCTGAGGACGTGCCAAAGTTGATTTTGCTTAGATTAAAATTTGGCTGGTTTTTGTCGTTATGCGAATTTAATGGCATTTTCCAGTAATTTCAGGCTATTTTTAAGTACTTTGGGTGATCATATTAGATTCAAATGTGTATATAATTGGTAATTGAAATGGATCATTAGCTACAAATATTTGTAAAACATTTGCCCATTTCATTTAGCTTGTTTGAATGGGAGAGGAGAATCTAAATGAAGAACTTAATTTTCAGCATTTGTTAAACCATTCACTTACTCACAAGTACTTGGTTTTTGCATCATTCTCTGACTGTATCAATGTTGCTATTTTTTTCATGTATGTAGTACTGCACATTTGATGTATATTCATAATTACCAAGACATGCAATTATGTATGCTTCCATGTAATAAACAACATATGAGTTAAGGAAAGAATATCATCCTTTCTGAAACTCTTGTATGCGGTTAAGTCATATCACATATCAAAAACAGTGCTACATATTTAGCTTAGTAAGCACAGATGTGCTGTGTGAACTGTACTGAAAATATGCATTTATATTTGGGCCAGCTTTATTTTTATTTTTATTTTTATTTTTATCTTTACGTGCAGTTAAAAAATGCTGGAAACTCATTTGTTTGCAATTCACACATGAAAGAAAGCACCCAATTTGCAAGATTGCTCGAGCTGATGTGAAACTCAATTACTGCACCCCCACTTCATGGTTACTTGATCAATCAAAGGCAACTTCCCCAGATATGCTGTAGCTTGTGTAGACCTTCAGGCATGCCAACACGTGAGTGCTCATGTACATACAGTACAAACACAGACACTCATGCAAATAGACCACCACAACCCATCTACACAGTTTTCATTTGACATCAAAAGGAAGTTGGTGATCAAACCCTATATTCAAAATACAAATTTGCATATATTTAGTGTGCTTTGATGAGTAGTGTTCCTCAGTACCATACAGAACATAGTTCTGAGTTGCTTTCCCTCTTTGACTAGCTCTGTGGCATTATCTCTTCCATGTTGGTATGTATATCAGTTTATTTGGCAGAGAATGTTGTCTTAGCTGAGCCTTTTGACATATAGAGAGAGCTTCTGGCCGCCTCTGAACTCAAGGGAGACATTCCTTGCCTTCATCTGCTGGTTGGGGGTGGAAGGGTGGGGCCGGGCCATCTCAGAGCCTCCCAGCACATCATATGCCCCAGATAGCTGCATTCTTATCCCCACTCCCTATCTTACTTCCTGCATGCACACTCTCATACACACAGTCTGGGGCCACAGCCACTTTTTCCCACCTTTTGAGCATGTCCTCCCAGTTTAATCATCTAGGAACATTTTTTCGTGGTCTATTGTCTTTACTTCCCTTGGATCTGTTAAGGAAGTTGTCTTTTTAGCTGCACTGTCAATTTAAGTTCGCTGCCTTTAAAATGAATGAACTGTCTCCATAATCAACAAGTGATTAAATCTAATCCAAAAGTAATGAGGTATACTCTATCCTATCTCTGCACATTACCCTAACTCATAGTATAATTAGAATGTAATTGTCAGATGCAGTTGTTTGTTCAGAAATCTAAACCTTTCTTGACTGCAAAGTTGAACACATTTGTTCTCGTGCAGAGGAAGCCTAAACATTGTCATGCTAACCTTCTGCAAATATCTTATTGCAGACTAGGTAATTGCAGTTCATAGTATGCTCCTTAATCTGGAAATTTCTATATCTATAAGAATCTTGTTGCTGTTAATAGAAACTTTTCAGGATGCAAGGCTATACTTTTGGTGGATGAATTCAAAGATTTTACCTAGAGGAAAGCATACAAAGTTGTCTGTCAGTTAAAATTGGTTTGGTTACTTCACTCTCTTTTTTTTATACTTTTTTTATATAAGCTCTTGCTACATGTACCATGTTGATTTTTATGTCCCTGCTTGCTATAACAATAAAGGGGGAAAAAAACCTGAGTAGCGACAATACCGATGGTGCCTTTAATGCCAGTTTTACTGATGTGACTTCAGTGTTAAATTAAATATAATTCACTCATTGCCATATTAAACCAACTACGACTACCTTGTAGTTTTGTATTTGAATTTGTATTCAGTTTGTGTTTGTGTATTCATCAAACACAACCTGTTGTTCTTACCTTTTTTCACTGAATCATCTTTTTAGAATTAAATGTTTCCTATTGGCCTCTTAAGAAGCACAGTTCTTACAACTGGGACAAAAGTTGTGGAATTCTAGCACCGCCTTGTGCTGTTTTTAATCCCATGAATAAGTATGCCTAGAGCAGCACTGTCACATTCACAGAGCAGCATTTTAAAGAGATCTGTCCCAGTGTGCTCTGTGATCAGCATTGCATTGTGCAAATCAGACATGTCCTTAAAGTGCTTCAGGCACTGCGATCTGACTTATTTCCTTGAGTGACTTCTACCCCTTCAAAATCGCCTTACTCTAGTAACATGCTTAGTGTTGCTTACCCACAGAAATAGCATCCGAAACAAGGTCGCTGCCAAATGTTGAAGTCTTTTTATAAGCTTCACATGACATTCGCATTTTCAAAGTCAATCCACTGTCACGTAGGAGATTTCTCGCAAAATGTCAGCATCATTAACACAAACTATAGATTTAAAGATACTTAAGTTAAGATCCACATGGAAGTGCTCAAACATATTTTGATACCCATCTTACACAGGCCTTTACATTTAGATGGATGGAGATGTCACTTGGTAGTTCTGCTGTAAGTAATACACAAGCAAGCCCAGTCTAACCCTTACACAAAGCCTGATTAGCTAGCAATCATTGCCATGTGTTTTTGTAAAGTTTGGTGGTTTGGTGGAGACTGAGAGAGAAAGAGAGGGCAGGGTCATAGAATAATAACAATGAAGGGCAAACACATGCAGCTGCAGGAATGTGTATGCGATGAGTTTCAAGCTTCTTTGATCTTCAGCTACCTTTTTTTTCCCGTATTTCAGACAGCTCATGTTCACCTCTTCAAAGTCCAGATAGTCCCAATTTATCAAACCTCACAGGAACATGTTAAACTTCATTCGGTTTTGCTGCACAATGAAAACTCATCATTTGCCAATCAATAAATCTGCACAGCTGAAGTCAGATGTAAGGATGATGAAATATGAATGATGAGTTTGCTGAGGCCTTCTTTTTTGCAGACATCCATCATTGTCAACAGAATGAGTCCAGAAAATATTCAATTAAGACCTCAGGGCTCCATTCCTCATTAATTATTCTGGGGTTAATTTGCAACTGTAGATTTGTCTTTTGTCACTTAAAGGCTAAGAAAGGATGGTGAAGAAATTACTCTCAGTCCTCATCTTCTTGCATCCTTCACTGTGTTTATATCAAGTTCTTGTGAAACTGCTAGCATGGAAGTTGCTGTCAGGGTGACATTGTTGCATACTGGCTAGCACCGTCACCTCACCTCTGGGTTCTCACCAGCTGTGCGTCTTGTGTGGAGATAGCAAACTACTTCATGTGCAAGGTTCATCTTTCTCACACATTCCAAACAGTGCTGCTCATAAGCATAGAAAATGTTAGGTACTGTGTGCCTGTTTTTGCATATAGTCGCTTAAATTTACAAGCTTTAAAATTAAGCTTCTTTGTCTTTGTAGTTACGGAAATGGTGGGGTCAAAATGTCATGATAATCATATGCTGTGTGGAATTCAAAAGTAACTTACACTAAATCTGGATAAACACGGCTTATGGCAAACATTTGGACAAACATCTTCAAAAAACCAACCAGAAGGCATACAAAACATTGTACAACTTTGATGCTAAATTTATCATTAAATACACCTGCTTATTTGCACAATCACTCAGCTTTCCCAATCAGCACATTTTGTGGTTGCATATATACCATAGCAAAAGTAAGAGTGCCTAAATTTGCCATTTCTGATTGGCAGTGACATTTTTAATTTTCATTTTTTACCCCATCAAAATAGGTGTTGGGATATTTTGTGTGTTAATTCCAGCAGGCAAATTCTCAGGTGTTGTAGTAGATGTGATATTTTGACCAAGTCTGCAATTTCCTACCCACAGTGCCATCTCACATAGAAAACTCTTGACTGCAGAATTTTTAGTCTCGCCTCAGGCTACCACGCAGGCCGGTCCAGCTCATTGATTGCCTTTTCATCAAGGGGGCGGGTGTGCAGTGAGGAAGAGGTGAATGTCGCGCTGAGTGGCAAGTGGTGGGGAAGCAGTGGGAGAGCCATTGGCTGACAGGATGAAAGTTAAACACTGGCCTTCAGTCTTGTCTCACAGTAGGAGTCAGCTTGTTGCCTTGGGGCAGGGCCCAGTTTATTGACCAAGCTGGTACCCCTCATCTGCCCAATCCCTGCCTGCTTCAATGGATTTTCCTTTGGCCCAGCCAAGTCTTAAGAGATGTCTATGTGTTTATTGATTTAAATGTTCACCCTTGTAGCCAATGTGCAACTGTATTCTGCTTTTTGAATTTACCATGTGGTGCTCAGCTGAGGCTTCAAGGTTTCTTGAAGCTGATACTGCCAATTTCTAATATCTCTTTTTGCATCCCAAGCCAGGGAGACCTTCAGTCCCAATAATTGTGATTCTGCGATTAGTCCTAGATCCACAGAAACCCCATGTCCAGCCAGGAAGAAAGGTTGAGTTTCTGACTGTCAAGACATGTCAACAACTCTTAATGGGACAGCTGGAGATGTTAAAATTGACTGCCTTTATGTCATTCATATAGTGTGAAGTAATCATCTCCTTTATTTTCCAACATATTCACTGCTGTTATATGGACATAATCTCTGCTAATGGCTGAATTTATCTGCGCCCACCAAAAGTTCTTTAACCCCAGCTATATCCAAGTGAATAAATGCATTCTTGGCACAGTGTTTCTAAAGGTGATAAAGATGATATCTGTTATCACTTGGATCACAACAGGGAGGCATATCAAGTATGCTTAAATGCCTGTCCATTCATCCATGCATGCACTTATCCATCCATCCATGGGAGAAGTGGCAGGCCCTATACATGTTTCCCATCTACACGAGCACCAGTGCAGACAGACAGGCACATAAACTCACATTCACACCTATAGAATTTTTTTGTTTATGACTATTATGATAACATTAATGATAAGTGATGAAATCCACTAAGAAAGACATCTAGTCAATCATTTTGGATCCAAAGCCATGCCCTATTTATACTCATTTCCACTTGACATTATATACATATATATAATATAAATATATTAGATATTGAGGGTTTATATGTATATATATATATATATATATATACAGTACAGGCCAAAAGTTTGGACACACCTTCTCATTCAATGTGTTTTCTTTATTTTCATGACTATTTACATTGTAGATTCTCACTGAAGGCATCAAAACTATGAATGAACACATGTGGAATTATGTACTTAACAAAAAAGTGTGAAATAACTGAAAACATGTCTTATACTCTAGTTTCTTCAAAGTAGCCACCCTTAGCTCTGATTACTGCTTTGCACACTCTTGGCATTCTCTTGATGAGCTTCAAGAGGTAGTTACCTGAAATGGTTTTCCAACAGTCTTGAAGGAGTTCCCAGAGATGCTTAGCACTTGTTGGCCCTTATGCCTTCACTCTGCGTTCCAGCTCACCCCTAACCATCTCGATTGGGTTCAGGTGCGGTGACTGTGGAGGCCAGGTCATCTGGCGCACCACTCCATCACTCTCCTTCTTGGTCAAATAGCCCTTACACAGCCTGGAGGTGTGTTTGGGGTCATTGTCCTGTTGAAAAATAAATGATGGTCTAACTAAACGCAAAACGGATGGGATGGCATGTCGCTGCAGGATGCTGTGGTAGCCATGCTGGTTCAGTATGTCTTCAATTTTGAATAAATCCCCAACAGTGTCACCAGCAAAGCACCCCCACACCATCACACCTCCTCCTCCATGCTTCACGTTGGGAACCAGGCATGTAGAATCCATCCGTTCACCTTTTCTCTGTCGCACAAAGACACAGCGGTTGGAACCAAAGATCTCAAATTTGGACTCATCAGACCAAAGCACAGATTTCCACTGGTCTAATGTCCATTCCTTGTGTTTCTTGGCCCAAACAAATCTCTTCTGCTTGTTGCCTCTCCTTAACAGTGGTTTCCTAGCAGCTATTTGACCATGAAGGCCTGATTCGCACAGTCTCCTCTTAACAGTTGTTCTAGAGATGGGTCTGCTGCTAGAGCTCTGTGTGGCATTCATCTGGTCTCTAATCTGAACTTGCGATTTCTGAGGCTGGTGACTCAGATGAACTTATCCTCAGCAGCAGAGGTGACTCTTGGTCTTCCTTTCCTGGGGCGGTCCTCATGTGAGCCAGTTTCGTTGTAGCGCTTGATGGTTTTTGCGACTGCACTTGGGGACACATTCAAAGTTTTTGCAATTTTCTGGACTGACTGACCTTCATTTCTTAAAGTAATGATGGCCACTCATTTCTCTTTACTTAGCTGATTGGTTCTTGCCATAATATGAATTCTAACAGTTGTCCAATAGGGCTGTCGGCTGTGTATCAACCTGACTTCTGCACAACACAACTGATGGTCCTTACCCCATTAATAAGGCAAGAAATTCCACTAAGTAACCCTGACAAGGCACACCTGTGAAATGAAAACCATTTCAGGTGACTACCTCTTGAAGCTCATCAAGAGAATGCCAAGAGTGTGCAAAGTAGTAATCAGAGCAAAGGGTGGCTACTTTGAAGAAACTAGAATATAAGACATGTTTTCAGTTATTTCACACTTTTTTGTTAAGTACATAATTCCACGTGTTCATTCATAGTTTTGATGTATGCACCGTTTAATATATTCACTATGATTATATGGACAGTGTTGACACCACACAAAATTTTATACATTTGTTTTGTTAATACTTTTTTTTCTCTTAAAGACTGTTTAATGGACTAGCTGTTGAAGTGATTCTGTTCTGGTTCCACTGTCACTTTTTCCCCTGAGTGTTATCTATAGCTGTTTCGGCTCATCTAATGATATATAATATTTTATACGATGTCCACAGTAGATTTTCATGGAAGTCTAAAGACGCTCCACCATTTTTGCTGGTGTAGGGCTTATTTATTACCTCTGGACAGGCAGTGATGGAACAACAGTCTGGTCCTGTTGATGAATCTGCATTGTCATCTTATTAATACCCCCACACGGCCAGGGCGGCTGCCATGGATTTTCCATCTAAATGGATTAAGCTTTCATTTCTTATGCCTAACCACCAAAAAGAGAGGTTAGGAATGAAAAAACATGAGATAAAGGGCTTTGCCTACACACAATCACTCAGTGGCTTCTCAGCCCCCTTCAGATTGACCCCCACCTCTTTTGGGGCTCCTAACATAAACAGATCAGCTTGTTTTGAACAAGGCCTATGCATATATATGAGGGCTTAGTGTCTTTGGTATATCATCTCATATTAAATATATGTTTCATTTTAAGGGTTACTGATACAAACCATGAAAAAACTGGAAATATATTATATTGGATTTAAAAGCCTTGAACAGACTTCAGCTCAGTCATATAGTTTTTTTTAACACAGGCAATATTGATTGGCATGTGCCAGTTTGTGCAGCCTGAAAACATTTTCAATCTATACAGTTAACATTTTCAGTATGATTTCTTTTATAATTTTTACCTTGAGATTTTGTGACTTGGCCACAACCTGTGCATTAAGTTCTTATATTTAGGCAGGTTGGACCACAGACTCAACAAAAAGTACTTCTCTCCACTTATCTCAGTGAAAGGGTGACAGAGACTGAAGTGTGGCCAGCCATGTGTCTGGCACGCTGCAGGTGGGGGATAGCATGCACACACTACATTCATATAAGAGGTTTCAGGATGACCTCTACAATGTCACATGTTGCCAAGATGCATCTTTGCAATTGTCGTGCACTGAGGGGATTTCCATGGAGAAGAAGAAAGATGGGAAGGGGGGATACCGATAGGTTGGTGGAGTCAGCCCTGGATTTATGTGTCTGTAACAGAGCCATTTATGAGGAGACAGTTGCCCCTTTTCTTCAGGGGGAGTTGCTTGTTTGCCACAGAGGCTGCTGTGCAAATATTAGCTGTCCCGCTGCACCTGCTGCCATTGTGGAACTCACCCCTCCTTCCTGGTTTCCCACCCTGTATTGCTATACACTTCATTTGTCAAACACACAAAGGAAGACAGACACACAATAGAGGAACATTTTAGCATTGCCTTGGCCCTGCATTGGTGTTCTGACACGGGGTAAACAGTGATACGACCTCCCATCCCCCAGGGATGATGCTGCTCTCCCTTAATCTCCTTCTTTAGCGGGCCTCATACAGAAGGATTGGTCAGTCACAGGCCACAATGTTC
This sequence comes from Pempheris klunzingeri, assembly GCF_042242105.1. Lineage (NCBI taxonomy): Eukaryota > Metazoa > Chordata > Actinopteri > Acropomatiformes > Pempheridae > Pempheris > Pempheris klunzingeri. The sequence goes on along the minus strand of NC_092020.1, from coordinate 18,406,211 downwards.
ACAAGGAGCTGACCACTGCCAGCCAACCCCTCCAACCTCATCTACATATATATTTATAGTTTCTGAAGACACTCCAGTGTCAGGGTCTGGGGGCAGTAGATGGCAGTATGTATTTATGTTGATGGAAGGACTAATCTCATTGTCCCCTCATTCAAAGACTTTTGTGTTCACCCTCAATCAACTTTAAATCCTGTTAATTCTCCCTTTTCTCATCAATATTTATCTGTCCTGCTGCATAAATTATGCTGGCACTGTGTTTCTCCCATGATAGGGTAATTTAGTTTTGATATTAACTAAATCACTTGCAAGCAAATTGATGTTGAAATAAAATGTTATTCTAGCTTTAGAAATGCTCCAGCCAACTACATAAATTGAGACATAAACCTTTTGTTTCGTCTTATTCATTTTTGTTCATTTTGGCTTCAGTATATTTTTGGTGCATAATGGTTCGTTTTCTTTCCTTTGCGAATTAGTTGCTAATTGAATAGAAACATTGGCTATTCTGTAGTCTTAAATGTATAACATAAAAAAATTATTTCAGAACATTTTACTTGAGCACCCTGGAGAATCAACACACCATTGCTTTATTTTAGTTTAAACTGATTATTTTAAAATGGAATCAGATTTTTTTTTTTTTTACTGTAACCAATTGGCTTTAAACTCATCAATAATTGATTTAAGTAAGTATTTATGCTAATGAACTTTTAGAGTTATTCTTAAAATATAATGGCATGCATGTCAATGGATATTAAACCAGCACCAAATCCACTACAAAAAAAAACATAAAGCACCGATAGAGAGAAGTGCACATTAAGTTAAACATGCATCAAAGCGGGCTAATTTAGCTAACACCAGTCCCCACAAACAGTCAGATAAGTTTAATAGCGCATATTTATATAGGCAGCCATACTAACTCGCTAATGTCAGGCTCCTTACATGTATTAAATTAAAAGTCATGTTTGTGGTTGACGAATGATGGTTGAATGTTATTTCTAATAATCGCAGGGTCCAGCTTTGTAAATGCTAATGTATGTCCATGACGGACTAAAAGTTACCACTTCCCGTGTTCGTCATTCCAAATCAAAAGCCGTCTAGCTTGTAAGTTTTGACCTCATCATCGACTAATGTTTGGTCGACTGTAAAGGGGCAGCTTTAGTATTTTTAAGTATGTGTTTGGTTTCTCAGCACTGTAGATCATGTTCCCAAATGTTAGATGCTAGTGTTGTTCCAACTTTGTGTTGCCAAGTGAGCCTTAAAATACTTTATGCAATCAACATGCAACAGAAATTCTTTCTAGCCCTATTTGTTTCCTTCAGCCTCACTCTGGGTGGCTGCCCCCAGTGTGTGCCCTCTCTTCTTTTAACTTATTGCTTTCTGCATGTGTGTGAGCTGTGTGTGTGTGTGTGTTTGTGTGTGTGCGCCTGTGCGCCTGCACACACAAACACCAATATCTTCACAGCCACACACAGAGGGGGGTCCCAGGAGTTGGCTACAATTACTGTGCGTATTGTTGCTTACTCATTATGTCTGACAGGCCACACCACTTCTGGTCTCCTGCTGTCTCCTGTGCATTGCCTCCTACATCACCCCCGCACACAAACACACACACACACACAGTGTGAATGTGGAGGGGGCAGTGTCCACTCATGCAGGGCTTCAGAAAGCCTTCACAGGGTATCAGTTTGCCTTTTGCTCCTTATATTTACTAAGCTAAAGCCTTTTTAGGATCTCTGAGTGTTCTGATCTGTAGATCAGAAAGTATGCCTGGTCTTCACAGTAAACATTTGGTTGGGTGGGCTGCATTTTCTATTATATATTAAAGGAAGATTAAAATAGATTTTAAAATAAATAACTCCATTGGTTTTATTTTTGTGGTTATTCCACAGGAAGTTGTAAACAGTGTCTTGGTGTAACTTTTTAAACTATTTATTAAGTATATATTAAGTTAAAATACATGTATAGATTCAGTTATTACCTAAACTTTCAGTTCTCAGTGCCCATCAGAACTGGTAGAGATTTAGCCTGGTTGGCCTGCCTCTCTTACCGTTGTTTCAGTGGACATTTTGGCCATGTCTGCCACATGTATCTACAATATATTGTAATGGTCAACAAATGTGGTTTAGATAACTTTTAAAGTGGGGTTTGTTTACCACATAACTTATCATCTGACATTTGTGCTTCTTGTCCTAATGGACTCTTTTTCTAGCGTCTCTCTAGTTGACCAACACGGTCAAGTTTAGATTATTAAACAATAATTGCAGTGTAATTGAATGATGGATGTTAGGAGACTTTTCCAGTCAACAATGTTTGTGACCTCAATCAACACACACAGAGAGGAATGACCTCTGACTTTTCTGTGTGTCAATGGAAAAAGTAGCTGTGGGTATTTCACCATAGCCAGCTGAACTACACCTTTACATCGCTAGTGCAGTTAACCTTCTGATAAGTCTGAATTACAATTACAGTGTTACTTAAGCTTGCAACATAGTGCCTGAAGCTAACCCCAGCACACTTTTGTCAAACAAGGGAAAAATGCAAACGGCGAGGCATGACTCCAATTAATTGGCCATAGATATGCAGCTACATGAAACCATTAATAGGGAGCAAATAGCTTTAACTTTGTTTCTAATGTAATATAAACTTTAATTAATAAAGTGTGTGATGAAGTGGAGACTTATCAAACAAGCCCTGTGTCCATTAAAGGCCCTAAACCCTCACAAGGCAGGTTTATTAAACCCAGTTTCAAAACGTGTTTATGAGCTCCATGGAGAGAAAACAGAGAGAAATGCCGAGACATGAAGAAAAAGAAATGAGTTTGTGTAATTAGTGAAAATTAAGAGGTTTTAATCCAGGAGGAGGGACGGTAGGAAGGGAAGCAGAGAGGGGGAGAGAGTTAAGAGGGAGGTATTGGCATGGTGGGATGGGTGGGAGGGACTGTGGAACTACTGCTTAGCTTACGTTTGTTTGCCCCTGTAGAAATGAGCAAGGACCCAAAAGCACACACCTAATAAAGATACTCATAATGAAAATATGTTTATTTTTGTAAGGGGCTTTGAAAGCACAGTCTCCTTCACCTACAGGACTTCTTTGCTCTAAAAAACATTGGGGTCTTGTCACATTTTTGAAGCCCCTTGTGTAGGTGGATCAGTTTAGTTAGGCAATTATATCTGGACAGGATGTGATGTGATCTAGTCAGCTATTCAGTCACCCCGATTTTGGGTTTAATAAGGATGCAACTTGTATTCTACAGCTAAAAAATACTGCTTGTTTATTTTTTACCATGTTTCTTCTTTCCTATGTATTTTTTTTTGAATGCATCAGAGTGTCTATGGCACTCATTCACACCTTTATCTCAGCAGAAGGTTCCCAGACTTTATATTATCAACAGAAATGTTATGTCCTGGTCCATCTGTGGGTGGCATTTCTTTGCTCCATTTCATGACACACATCAAGACAGCTTCCGCTGACAGTTTTTGCTTCGCTAGCCCTGACCTTCTAAAATGAATCCAGATGTTTTAAGTGATGGACAAAGGAAGTGAAGACTGAGGGAGCAGCCCCGTTTTGGAGACAGGGTGATAGCATTGCATTAGATGGAAAATTACAATCATCCCCCCTGCTGGATTTACACTGCTACAGGGCAGAAAAATGAAAGACCCCACTGCATTCGTTCAGTTGGCATTACATACATGAGTTAAATGTTCTCTTCAGTCAATGAGGCCAAACAGTCCTATGAGGAATTCAGACCATTCCAGGTTTAAGTGTAAGGCAGCATTCACACCCAAGTGGAAAATGTTAAGTGCTTTCCGAACATTGTCTCAGGTAAGGACCCCCTATTGTTTACAACAGAGGCATGAGCCATTTTAGTGTGATTTTCTTAGTGCCAGGAGCCATGGAGTGATTGTTCATGCCTATGAGCTCACTTAACCTCTCCCTCCTGTGGAGTCGCTCTGACTCAAAACTGCTCTTAATGGATGCTATAAGTTCTTCTGTGGCCCATGGCTTTGTCTTCATGGAGGAATTATAACTCTCATTTAATATATATATTTTTTATTATCATCTGAACACATAATTGTTTTACTTTACCATTAGAAATACAGCTCTTGCACACATGCTTCTCTGTAGAATCACATGTTTTTTTTTCTTCATCCCTTACATGGACCAGAGGGCTCTCTTTTTCATTTTTTGCTTTGATGATTATTGAACAATAATAAATACCCACACCCTCTTTTTATGTCCAGCATGCAACAACAGAGGGATGGTAAACATGGAGCTGACTGCTGACAATTAATTCATCCAGAATTTGAGAGGCACAGCCAGCACATATTCCTGTTGAATTCCTGCCCAGGCTTCTAAGTACAGAGCATTTTGATTGTCATGTTATGATTGTCTCGCCCTTTAAGCAACTGAATACACACAGCGGGATCAGAATGTTTGTTTTGAATGAACGTTCTCAAGAGAGAGATTAATCAACATTCAACACAATGAGGTTTGTGTGTGTGAGTGTGTCTGCGTCCGTGTCTGTGTATATGTGTGCTGCACACGCATTTGTGTATAAGCAATATTACTTTTTCTATCAAATATTTGGTGGAATAAGGATGGAAATCCAGTGGCATGTGTTTTTCTAGTCATCAGGATCCCAGTTCCATTGGCCCAACTTGCCAGCAAGATATGCAGAATTTCTCTCTGATTCGTTCTTCTCAGAATCTATAAGTAACAATGCCAGATTTATTTTGCTTTTGAGTAAAAGTGATTTTTAAAAGTCTGTTTAATGTCATATGCTGCAATTGGTTAAAAGATTTTTGAATTGCTCTCACCATGACCTCTCCTTAGAAAAAACAGTATTTATGTGTGAATTTTTACGTTTTTACTCAGTTACCTCACCTGCTGTTCATAAAGACTAATGATACACCAAAATCACTCAGCAAAGGAATGACAAATATCAAGGCTGGAGCTGTGGAGAGCTTCGGCCACGCTACATGCATCAGAGTCGGCCGTGACTCTAGGCTGACTTTGTAAGTGACAGGGATGGGGATACATGTAATGTATCCACTACCTTCCACTATGCGCTTTGTTCTCCCGGGAAATGAAGTCAGTGTGGGCTTCCTCTGCTGCTTTTAAATCTGTGCAGTCCCATAAGGCAGAAACCCATTAATGGCCACCGGGAATACACTGTGAGCTTCCAGCTCTGATAAGAAGACAGCTACCTACAACAGAGGTAGAGGATGGACAGCGTAGATGGGGTTGGGGCACATTGTGGACGGGAGAAAGAGTACAGCACCGTATTGTAGCAGATTATTTTAGGATGGAAGAGATAATTGCATGCTTGTTTTGAATAGTTGAGTAGCTTGTTAAAATAAGGATAGCATGTATCATGTTAATAGCATAAACATGAACAAAAACTACACTGTCTTTTTTAATATGTTCTGAGAGTTCACACACACAAGTACAAAGGCAACACTTTAAACCTGAGGGGATATAGAGACCACTCATCCTCCATCTGATGAAATTGGTATGCAGAATAGGTGCTCTGTCCTTCAGTGGTGGCCTACTTTGAAAGTAAAACAGCAACTATTGGAAAAATAGAATGCCAATACAGTACTTAATATGCGTGCATATCAGGCTAGTGCAATGCTGCAGAGGCACACCTGAGAGGAATATGAAACTTCGGGCCAGGTGCTTGGTTCCCCGAGAGAGTGGGGACCGGAGGGTTTGGAGAACAGAGGGAGTGTTTGAAGTCCTAGAGGACGGTGCTGATTGTGGGTGGTATGGGAAGTCATAAGCCTCAAAAACACATGCTGCCACCTGGTTGTCTGAAACAGGCTGCTATGCAATTATCTGGGTCCTGAAATGCATCTGCAACTTGGTGGTATTGCTGATTCAGCCTGTGTTTCTTGTTGACTGCTCTTGTTTGAAGATCTTGTGAAAGAAGATGGGCTTGCTTAGATTGAACTCTTAGCAGAATTGGTACTTTTCACTGTACGCATTTTAAAATGAATGCTCTCATATATTTGTTTGTATTTTATAGCCAATTCTTTTTTTTTGTCATGACTTGGTGAAAATGTTCACTATTTTTGGTGGTTCTCCGTCCATCATATGCTCGAAGGTAGGATTTCCAACTTTCAGCCATGCAGTTCGCAATATGCTTGTATTCAAATCCATACATTATACCATTAGCTGATCTATAAATTAATTAATTAACAATATTTAAAGTAATATATATATCTGCCCTCATAGATTCTGTGTTCTTTATAATTTTGGAGATCTGATGCACTATAATGGGTTGTCAGAAGTTAAACAGTAGATGGTTTAGACCTTACTTCTCAAAATACTCTTCAAACTTGTTTTTGTTTTTGTTTAAATTTTCCCTGTGAATATCAAGATTATTTTTGTCCCTTTTTTGCTGTTTTTGCCTTTGACAAACACAGCATAAGGGGAGTCTCCACTCTCTCCTTGTGCATCTTACAGGTGACCCTACCCCATCAGACTCAACTGCTGTTACTGATAACAGCTCCTGGGTTGAACCAGATGAGGCAACAGGGAAGCTGTCTATCAGAATGAGGAAAATTCCTCCCGTATGCACTATACATATCTAGTTTAGGTGCATGCATGACCTTATCATTAATATAAACACATAAACACAGACACAGACAATTCTGCATCACACTGGTTAGTAATAGTTGTCAGGAGACTACTGTATGTATCCCTTTCAAGATGATGTCTTTCCCTTTCCTCCACCTCTTCCAATGGAAAGCTTATCCCGTGCTGTAGACTCTGTGAACCTCCCCTTCTCTCCAGTCCCAGCACTGCTGCATGGATCAGTGTAACTCAGGTGAAGATATGGTTGGAAGGAGAAAAGGGAGGAAGGCACAAAATCGTGTAATCATGGTACACTTTACTTTCACATGAACATGGATCAGTGGCATTTTCAAGTTCTAGAAGCGTTTATCCCTTTGTCTGTTTGACTTCAGAAAGGTCTCGAGACTCTGTCATGTTTTTTCACATTGGCTTTTAAATGAATGTATTATGGTAGACAGCACACTGAATGAATGTAAACCATTCATACGACATTTTGCTACAGTACATGTGGATTCACATCAACACATTTCTCAGGTGGAGCCCATCAGTTTAGAAGCTGGTGCTTAAGAGAATGGTAGCAATAACCATTCAGAGCACCAAATTGCTTAAGTGATGTACTTTCATGTCAAAGCACCACAAACTCTGCTTTTTAGGGCTGTAATGGCAGTATTTTAGCTATTTTGATTTCACAAGAGTGGTATCTTAAAAACATATCAAATGTAGCTACGTTTAGAGATAACAGACTGCAGAGCATAACAGAGTACTGTACAGTGCACCATGGGATAAACAGATTGTGCGTATTAGAGTGTATCATTTATATGCATGTATTTGCCACACATTTATTGCATTTCAACCCAATTCTGTCTTCTTGGCAGCTGGAGAAATGCCATTATGAATTAGTTTTTTCTCCTCGATGATATGTTTTGGCAGGATTCAGCTATTTTTCTTTAACATGTGTGCACTTACGCTTTAAATGTCAGTGGCAAATCGGAACATCCATAAAATCCATCTGACAACTGACTCTTAGCCGGACATAAACATATGGTGCTAACACTACCTGTGTTTATCTGTTGTTTATGGCTGTTAGGGGAAAAATGACGGTTGTGGAACATGAGAATTCACATTGATCGGTTGTTTTTCTTTTGTGTTTCTTCTGTGGACTTGAGCGCATATATGTGTAAATTTTTTTGTTCGTAGAGGTTGGTTCAATTCATCAGAGAGGGAACTGTACCAGGGAGTCAGAAATTCTGAATCAGAAAGGTTTAAGTCAAGATCAAGGTCTGTTTGTATGTGTGTGAGAGAGCAAGAGAGAGAGAGTTAGAGGTTACAGTAGAGTAGGCTGCCCAGGCCAAAGAAGAGAGAGAACACACATTCCAGAGATCATCTTATGCCATTGGACATGTATTTGCCTTCATGCAGTTTCCCTTCATGTAGCAGTACCTAGTGAAAGGCTTAGAGCAGTAGAAGCCTGTGTACTTGCTTTTGATCAGCACACCACAGCAACGTCTGTAAAGTATATGCTTCACCACATGTCTTTTCACAATTATCATGAAGCCTTAGTTGATGCTGTTGTGACTTTCTGGACATCACTGGGTGAAAGTCTCATCTTCCACTTCATCACCAATATGTTTGCCATTGATATGATTACAATTTTTGACATCTTGGAAATATAAAATGAACTACCTAAAAGAGATTACTGCAGTAACGTTTATTGTCAAGTTAAGCATCCTTTGCGCATTTGCCTCAACTTGAGTAAATTCTCCGGTAAGTCTTCCATGTTCTTCCACAAAAGATCACAGAAGAGGGATACATAACTTATTGTGCATTCCCATTACTTCCTTGTGTTAATTTTGATATCTTCATTGATCATATCCTTGCTATAAAAGAGAGTGGGTGTCATCATGCTACAGCACCTTCTGTTCCTTCTGCACCATAATGGTAGCTGCGTCACATGAAAGAAGAAAACTATCGCTTTTACTGAACCCCTACAGCCTGCTAATATACACTGCCTTGTGTCTTTATTGTTTGCAGCTAAATAACAAGTTGAAGGAATGATTCTAGGCTACTTGCTCGCAAAAAAAAAAGCCAATTTGTGTTTTGTGTAGTTGAGATGACCAGCTTTAATGGCATTATTTCTGGCAATAGTGTATTGACGGTTTTGGGTAGTAACAACTAAAAGTCTAGGTCAGCAGTATGGTCTTTTATTGGATCCCATCCACTCACTCACAGGCTTCACTTTACAAGGGAAACTTAACTAAGTGACTGACTCAGTGCCTCCGTTTTACTGCCAACATGTTAGTACAGAATTCTATCCAAGTCATCCAGACAGCAGGGTAGCAGCAGGGCTCATAAACACATCATAATCAGCCCAAGAGGTGCCTTACACTTAAATAGTTTGTGCCCCAAACACCATGGATACCTCTAATTCCACTGTTGCACAAGTCAAGCATTCACTTACTGTACTGCTGCTGGAGTCATCAGGCATACAGTGTCAGAGACAAAAGCCTGCTCTACATACAGGGTTTTGACCTCCCACCTTCTCATACAGCACAAGAGCGAGTGTGTCATTATCACTCATTAAGCCTGACTAACCTGTTTTTATTCTCGCTGACTAAACAAAGGATAATTATAATCAAGATTTGGACTCTGTGCTATACAGCATGTAGTGTCACAGGCTACACTCTAGTAAGCCAAATTCAAAATAATTACAGCTTAGCTGCTTTTCATGTCACAAAATTATAATGAGGGGCATTTTAATTGCACATGAGAGGTGTCCATTTTTTGTGTTTATGTACAGTTCATCTGTTGCTCTTCCCCACTCACTCATCAAGCTCTCTTCCCATTTCTTAAGGGATTTTTACAGTGTTTCTCCCCACAATTATGTCCTCTACATCTCTATTAGTGGTAAATGGAGTCTGGTAATTTTACTAAAAGTAGTTATTTCACATAAAGTGGCTACTATGCACTCGAAGGCCACAGTGTTTGTTAGTTTGTAGTTTCTAATACATGCTTTTTTTTTAACAAGAACAACACTTTTTATTCAAAAGTATTTTCCTTTCTCAATCTCTTGTTTTTCTTTTGCCAGACTCTATTTCATCCCCACTCTTTTCTTTTCTTATCTTGTCTTTTCTTTCTCTCTGCTTCTCTTCAGTTCTCTGGAGTATCTTTTCTTCACTGTCCCTGACCACATGGACACCCACGCAGAGCACATCAGTACACAACACCTGCCATTTATCTCTCAAAAATCAGCATGTGTTGGTGTATAAATAGGATACTATGAATGTGTACCCAACACTCTAACAGTATTTTTTGCCTGTTAAAAGAAATCACAGTCTGCAACATTGACTCAATATAATAGTTTTCATGCAACTATTACTCTATATAGAGAGGATACAGTATTTAGTATGGACTTTTATTGGTGAAAGTGCTAATAGTTGACTGAAGCTGGAGGGCATCACACCATTATGGTCGCAATGCAGCTTTTACAATGAGGGGGCTACTGGGTATCATCAGAATGGTTGAAAACAGCCGTTATGCATATTTACAAGATAGGGAGAGGAAGAGAGAGAGAGGGAGGAAGAGGAGAGAGAGATACTCCTTGTAAACATTGAGGCAGGTGAGCAGCTCAACAACTACTGTGGTTTTGGGATTTAAATGCAGTTCACGACTGAGTGCCTCTCTTTGCGCTCATATTCTCCCTGCCTCGCTTTTAACTCTATCCCCAGGTGCGGCATGGTGCATCCTTAATCAGGGCATGTCTGCCTTGACACCTTCATGTCACCAGAATATGCTTCTCTGCAGCTGTGTGAAGAATAGTCATCAGGAGGTGACATGATGGTAGCTGTTACAGCTTCAATCACATTGCGAGACCAATCCCAGCTTTTACTTTACGTGTGTTTGTGTGTATTTTTACGTGTTTGAGGGGGCAATGCATGCGTATTAGTGGCAGACATAGCACCAGCTGTCTTTTTTGTGATTTGGGACTTCCGACTTTAATGTATACATCTGTCCCTGCGTTGATTGCCAAGGATAAACCTATTGCTGCTAACAAGCGTGGAGTCAAGCTGCCAGAATGAGAGAAAGTCATTTCCCCCTCCTCTTGTCCTCATCTCTCAGCAAACCTTGACATTTTCCAGCACAGGAATGTGAAGTATTTCTTAAGTCCTTTCATGCCTCAGTTGACAAATTGGATCAACCTATCGGTTAACCTTCACAAAAAGAAGAGATAATACTCGAGCACATTTCTTAAAAATAAAACATAAGCATGGTCGTCTTTTCCTTGTTTGACAAACTTTCAAGCATCACTCTTCATAGCTGTTTGATTTTTACAAAAAGCAATGGTGGCTACAATGAGAAAAGAAACATGACCTGGATATCGTCTTCTTTTTCTTCTTCTTCTTCTTCTTATTATTGACCTATTGTTTCTTCTCATTTTTTAGTCATACAGTCAGTAGGAGTTTAGTTTTGATACAAAAAATTGTAAAAAGTCAATTAAAAATGAAATAAAATGTTAAAATGTGTAATGTCGAGGCCTAAACAAAACATCTTGCAAATACAGTGAATTAAAGTGCAGTAATTATACTAAATGTCACAAATTTTTCATTTGTCCTTGCTTGCTATCAAATAAGAGAGGAACCTGGCTACTCATGAAATGGTAAAGAAGTAACTCTTTATAAAAGGTAGAGGGCAGATTATGTTCTGTCAGCTGACAAATGCACAAACTGCAACCGGTATAAATGACATTCAGAACATGTTGGTCCTGTTTTAACCATGTGTTTAAGCAAAAACATTTTAAAAAGCACAATTAACTGTTGTCAATAGGCTTGTTTGCTCCCTTACCTAACCTTAACTTGTGTTCGTGCAAATTGTGTGAGAAGGGAAAAACAGCATCTTTCATAGCTTGTTAAAACACAATATCTCATTTTGTATATCTACACATGTAAACTGCACTTAAATGCAGCATGCTGGCTGCTGTTTCCTTTTGCTTCCAGTCTTCCAGTACTAAACTAGGGCAATTATGTCCTGGACCGATCCAGGCGGTGAGACTTAGGTAAGACAGACTTCCTAAGACACATACTTCCTAATGTCTCCTTTAAAGGTTTTCAGCAATACAGGAGCACACCTTAAAATCTGCTGTTTCAGCCTCTCTAAGTACACTATTGAGTTGCTCTCTAGGGCTTGGTGGTCCTATGTAGCATGGTGATGGGAGAGGTAATAGAGACCGTGGGGGCATCAGTAATCCTGTCATCTGTCCAAGGAACAGCCTTAGCCTCAAATCTCTGTTCTTCATCCCCTCATAGTGACACGAGCCTTGATCCCGCGTTGTCCACTGAATGCTTAAGGTTGGATGGCACGGTGGGGTCTTAACAGACACAGGGGCAGCCGTTTGGACCATCAGCCTAGTGCCTTCCCACCAGCACTCAAGCGCATTGGGTCACAACGAGCTGCCTTGGCACCACCAGAGAATGGTTTCCTAGAACTGATTGGCTGTCAGGCTCAATCCATTCGCTGCCCCCAGGAGCATGTCTCCATGACCAATTTAAGAGGCAGAGTCAGAGCCTTCCCACACTCCCTGCCTCTGAGAGAGAACAACAGTCATGTGAAGATGTGGACAGATTAAATACATACTTGTTAAAAGGCTGCACCAAGCCTCAGGTCATTGACAATGCTCAGAATTATTGATTTGAGGGATTTTTTTTATTAGCTCCATTTTGTTGCTTTTTCTTAAACTTAATTGTCACAGTCTGTTTTGAACAAATTTGTTCTGTTTTAGAGCGTAAAATAAAATTTGTGACCCAAGAGGCATTATTACTCCTCCCCTCAAAAAATAGAATTCCTAAATGTATTTGATAATTTATTAGTTTAACTAGTTTAACTTAGTTAACTAAATACATCCAGTTTAAATCTGTCAAGAGGTAACACTACTATTCTCAATATTCATATAAGCAAGCCATGTATAATCATAATATCCCTGACATTCTCCACTTTTGACAGAATCTGACCAGCTCCATAGAAAACATTAATCGTTTGCAGGAGTCCTTCTCTTCTCCTCTGGAATAGAAACGGGGAAGTGGGTCACTAAGGGAGATCTGTGTTGTCTCAATTAGAAGAGGAGGCGTTTTTCTCACTGGGCCCTGCTCCAGGCCCAGCTGTGTACCTTCCACCGTGGGCTGAGCCTCTCCCTGCATACTGAAAACATTACTGGCCACAGGTCAGAGTGTCACTCTGCGGGACTCCGTTCCCTGCACACACACCTTATATTTAGAGACACTGAATAACCAGAACCAGATGGTTTTAGATGGGAGGACTGATAACTCCAGAAAAGTGGTTAGCTTAAAATCTCAAATAGTCATGGCCGGTTGAACAAGCACATACATATTTTTGATGTGCATGCACTCAAACTTAGCACACTATCCACAGTTTCCATCATCATTATCATTATCAGCCACTTCCCCACACTCCTTGTTATCATTAGGCTTGATGATGATTGCGTGGTTGATAGCTCCACCCCCCAAACTGCAGCTCCACTGTAATGGTTCACCTTGAGCTGAGGACAGCTAAAAGAAATAGCTTCAGCATTCTTGCTGTCAAGGTTAAAGCCAGACAAAGCGTAAAAAAAACCCAAAACAAAATACTTACAGAAATAACTTAAAGTTGTTAAAGTTGCTGAAACAGATATTTATTCATTTCACAGTCAAACATTTTTTTATTATGAATGTTTTATTATTACTGTATATCCACTGAAATACCATGTGTTATCAGGCACTTGTCACTACAGCCTGTTGTTATGTCTCATTCATATTGAATTTGTAGACTTTTGTATTCTGTTTTGGTGTATATATAATCAATGCAGGTTTGCCAAGCTGAAAGTAAAAGAAATTATTTCAAGTTTTCGAGTCAAAGGGAGAGGGATTGCCTTTTTGTGAGTGGGAGCATGCTTTTGAGATCCAAGATAGCAGGAGGAATGGAAAGAGAGGTGTGTATCCACACAGCAAATTGGCCTTGGGGTTGAGAAAGAGACCTCTGTTTACCCTTAGTCAGTGGAAGAAATTGGTCACAGCTGGATTTCACTGGTCAATTGGTACGTTCAGATCTTGAGCGTGCTCTATTTTTGAAGGTCTCACTCATTATTCCAGCTATGACTGGGCCAGGCACTTTTTTACCTTCTCATGTCTCAAATCTTTATCTTGCCAGTAGTCATTCAGCAATGCCTTTGTTCACTATGTTTTGCCCCTTAATACCTTAATATGTGTTATATGTTTTCTCATACCGAGACACTGAACTTGAAAGGATTCAGAATGTATGTGTATGTGTATGTATGTGTATATATATATATATATATATATATATACATGTGTGTGTCTGTGTGTGTGTGTGTCAATTCGTATATCTGTGGCACGGCTGAGGCCAGTGACTTTTCCTAAGAATCCATCTCCTTTAGACAGGCTGGCAGCTCTCCAGCAGCTCAATCCTCAGTGTGAGTCCCTGAGATGGAGGACAGGGCACATGTTTGCAGGCAGATTGCACATTTGAGGGAATAAATTGCCTCGTAGAGGACCAGACTCTACATTGTCTGTTCCACTCTGTGTTGCTTTGCCTTTACTGTAAATATGTTTGTTGAAGACCTGTCATCTGCAGTTTCTTTTATTTCTTTTCAAGGCCCGTTCATTTTATGGTGTCTGGTGGCGGGGCTCAGTTGGATGGTCTGTGTCCGGAAGTGAACATGTGGTAGTGTTTAGCTTTGTAATACCCTGGGTTTTATGGATGTCTTGAGGGAGATATCACATGGAAGGCAACCAGGATGGTGATTCTGGGCCAGCAAACAGACTGGATGTCCAAGTGCTGGAGAACTCTTGTTATCACAGAGCTTCCCAAGGGCATACCTCAGTCCAAGGCCCACAGAGAAGGCTTAACATGGATGCCAAGTCAACTCTAATACGCTAAATCTGTTATTGCTCAAACATTCATGTATTTTTACAATGGAACTTCTATCAATTTGGTGACTCCTTTTGGCACAGATCAAGTTTGAACTCCCCCTCAGCTAATGGAATGTGTAACAGAGACTCACCAGAGACTTCTCTTCATGTGGTTATGTTGGCTCCAGTGAATCTTTCATGTGTTTTTTTTAAACATGATCTTGAAACACTTCCTCCTTGACAGTCTTCTCAAAGATCTTCACCCTTGTGTGTTAATATATTACAAAAAAATCGATGTGAAATACCAACAACATATAACTCATTGGTACATTTCTCTTCTCAAACGTACATGGCCAATATCAAGTCAAAAGCATTTGACCCTATTATTTCCCGTAGAGGACCATCCGGCCCAAAAATAGAGCTATGCCAAAGTTGAGTGCTACATAATACACTGGGTGCAAAGTTTAAAAAGCATTGTTCATATTTCAACAGATTGTCTCCAGTCTTTCATAGACTAAGTTTGTCCAGATAAAAACACATCCCAATCATGACCTCTCACCTTTTTCCACCCAACAACAATTAATAAATGATTGTGCTGCTAGTGTTATGTTGTAGTAACCACTATGTATTCATTTGACAGCCTTATACAGAAATAATATATCTCTATGTGACTATTGTACGCAATGGCTTCTACGAAACAAGTGAGCTGCCAAGAAACCCTCCCACATTGGGCCCATCACAAATGTCTCTTTACTGAGTGATTGCTTGGGAGATTCCATTAACAAATATAAATTTGTGTATGAGGGATGGTATTGTTGTCAGAGTATTACATTTTAGCCACTGGGCAACTAGTAAAACACGTTTAAATGTTGGCAAGGAATATGATCAGCTGTTATGGACCTAAACTGTTTGACAGGTTAAGCTTTCTTGGCAGAAAAACTTTTAGATAGACATACATTCCCAAAGTCGCTTTTGAATGAGAATATAAACAAAAACTTTTGTCTAAGTCTAACTTGACTTATTGCAACGTGGAGGGTGGGATTTTTAGTAACTACCTCCAAACTTATGTTGGAGACATTTATGAAACTTGCTTTATTGTTGTGGCCAACCATCTGGTTGAAATATGCCACCTATAGTCATCTTCGCCACACACCTGGGACTCCAACTAGTGTGACAGCTCGAATGTGTGCAAGCCCTCCAGGGCCCATCAGTCCACATGCAGTGCTCAGAGGAAACATGTGACATGTGGCATAATTGAGTCAGCCAGCAAATACTGTAGCAGAAATCAGCCAACTGATGCCACTAGTCAGTGCCCAGCGGGAGAGCTCTGAGCTGTATAGGATGGCATTAGAAAGGAATATGCCTGTTTCAGATTATTAAAGACTGTTTTTCTGTTTAATTTGATATAGCATGGAGCCCTGGGGGTGAGGGGGAAGACAGCTAAGGCACTGACAAAGAGCACCCTACTGAGAGTGTAAGGTACCTGGGTGAGAGATTCAAGTGGCAGAAGAGAAAAGAGAAAGGAGGTTTAAGTGAACAATTTAGTACAAAAAGCAGCCAAATTCCCCCTCTCAGTTTAATTTGCCCTCTGTCTGTGAGCCATTCTCTAAGGGAGATCATTGTTTCCTCATGTTTTATTTTTGCTGGCTCTCCAGTTTCTTTGTCCAAGGTTGGTCCCACATAAGAAATCCAGCATGATTCCTGGGGCCTCACTAGTTACTTAAATAAATAATAAAAAAATAGTGTGGCTGTAATGTTGTGGTCATTTATTTATGGAGTGATTAATATTTATTTTGTGTCAGTCTTGTTTGTTGAGTTTGTAGGATTTCTGATTGAAAATTGTGGACACTAAAACACTAAAACATGAGTCTTGTAAAATTGAAGGTATCAAAAAGCCCAACCCTGGAAATTGGGTTTATTTTCTTTTCTTTGTTTATTTATTTTTCATTTTAAACCAGAGAGTCATTTACATTACAACAATAAGTAGTTGACGAACTGTGTTGACATCATTTTTTTTACTAGTTTCATGCTCATTCATTCCCACTGAGTTGCCAAGTGCCACTTTAATTGGAAATTATCTTGACTTTGCCTTTGTCAGGTCAAAATAGATGTTTTGTATTTCTCCACCTATTGTAGATCCAAGAATGAATTTATTTGAAGAGTCGTTAATGCTCATAAGTGGTAATCAAGTCCTAATCCTGACAAAGATTGAACGGCTGGCTACTGTTAAAACACCATCACCTAATATTATTGGCTAGCAACTCCTACCTAAATGTATTTATAAATTCTAAACTTATGCCTTTCACCATGTTACTTTAACAAAAAGAACAAGTTTAAAGGTGATACAGCCTATTGTGCATCGTGGTCCAAGAGACTTCTGAAGTCTTGTCTCTCTCTGAGGAACATCCTCAGATGTTGACAGAAAATCAAACCATAATCCTGTATGTAGCATTGGTACATACTTGCACCCTTTTTAACGCTACTTAATACAGTAAACAACTGCATCCCTGATGTCATGTGTTGACAGTTTGCCTTTAGCATTGCTTCTTTTGGCTGCCCAGGAGATGTTGCCTCTTTGATTGTTTCTTCAAATATGCAAGCCAGAGTTAGGGGAGCAGATTGTTTGTTCTAGATTTCCTGAGAGACTCCCACCTTGGGCTTAAACAGAGCAGTTGTGATGATTAGCAACAAAGTGTGCTGCCTCTCCCATAAGCAATTGGGAGGAGAGGGAAGGGTCTGAGGTATCTTCCTTTTTATATTCCTGCTGTGCCGTGAAACATTCTCATTCACCCTTCGCCAGTACTGTAATTCCAGTTTAAAATGACCTTTTGCTCTTTCCTTGGTCACCTATGTTTTTACAACTTGGTGTTATTGAAGTGTAAGTGATGAATAATACACACTGACATGTGGTGTTTCCCCAGAGCGTGGACTCTATAATGTCTCTATTATGAAAACAAAGGTCTCTTCATTCTCGGACAAATTTGTCTTTTGTGTTCAGTCATGTAACAGAGACTTAATGCCATTGTCTGGATTGTAGGGGGTAATGCAATTATCTCCTTGGCTCTTGCAAGTTGACAGACATGCCCTGAGGGAAGGAGCTGTGCTTATCAACCATCTACCCACTGTCACAATGACAGAAATGTTGGCACACGCAAACAAATGAAGACGGGGGGGGGGGAGTCATTCTCAAGACTGTGTTCTGATGCTACAGCTGATGATATTGCGCATCATGTAGTTCTAGCATCATGTTAACAATGAACAATGAATTTTAACCCGCTGAGCCACAAAGTTGTGTTTTAGCTTATTTTGACGTTGTGGTAAGAGGAAACATGATGTATCATGATATATGATGTATCTGCCCATTTTGCACTGTGATACATTATATTTTGTCTATTATTTGAAATTAAAGCACTGAGTGTAAGTTGCATCATGGAGTTGATCAGTTAAATAACCTACCAAATATTTCAGCAGTAGTAGCTCAAATAATAGCTGGTTTGTTTTTGCCTTTTAATAAGAGAAGAGCAATATGCAACCAAAATGTTTTTTTGTTTTTAATTGGTATATGCCATCTGTTGCCATCTTACCCATCTTGCCTGTCAGCTTATGTTTTAATATGCATAAATGTATTTGCATTCTAAAATATGTAAATCATTTTCACTTTTGTGTGGGAAATGTTGAAATGTTTTTTTTTTTTTAAATGTCATTTAGTTCTTGTTTTTATTCAGTGCTGAAAGTACTCAGTGTCACATTTTGATTAAATAGCGTGCTGTACAGTCTTGCTACATCGCATATAATGTCCAAAATGCCAACATTGAATTCGGAAAATATTGGTTATTTATTGTTTTTTTTTTGTCCCTACAGTGAAAAAAGACATAAAAGATGAGACTGACGACAGAATGACTCAATTCAAGAAAAAAGCGAAAGAACTTCGCATCTTGGATGCCAAGACTGCACAGAATCTCTGTAAGTATATACAGTTCTTTTTTGAATGCACAATAACCACCTGTTCAACACCATTTCTTCATGAAGCACTATATTCTTTTTAAACATGACCATTTATGTCAGAAGTATTTAAGTAATGTATTTTCCATGACATCCTAGGCATTTTCATACCCATGTTAATAGCTCAACAAAGCCTTTGGTAGAAATCCCTTAACAGTGATTTGTGCTTTTAATGAGCATTTTGGGGAACTTTTCTTGGAAGATGTTTTGCGGTCACTACAAGTGCATATAGTTTGTGTTCAAGCTCACTGTTTGTAGTCATGTGTGTACCAAATTCCTATCAGGACTGAGCACTCAAGCCACATGAAGGTGTTTTAAATCCCCTGGGGCCTAAGTTGACAAAATGTTTTATTGACGCTGGGGTACAATACTTACCTCACCTTCCATGCTGCATTTTGTTGTGGTGAATGGAAAGGTCTAGTGGTTGTGGATAATTTCAAGTTACATGCAAATGGCGTACAAAAACCTTAAAACTTCACTAAAAGCTGAACCCCTGCACCTTCACTCTTCCATATGAACCTCCTTGATCCCATATTCATAAAATCTGTACATATTATTGTTTCATCTGCAGCCTTGGTATCCCTTATAGATGATAACACATCATGAAATATACTTGTCAAATGCAAAGATTACATGTTACTCCACCCTCTTTGTTTATCCACATTATTCTTACCTTCCTTCTTTAAAGTATAAGTAGAGGGGTATGCGATGGCATACTATAGACTGCAATTAATATAATAGAAGCAAACTGGAGTATCAAAATAAGCGAAGGGATGCATGTGCATCCAAAAGCGCAAACATTTATATGTGCATTCTCATGAGTAGCCCAACGGGCAAAGTATTGGGGTCGGATGTCAGGGGTTCACGTGGCATGAACACAAGGATGACACAGAGAAGTGTGCACGTGTGTTACTATGTGTGTGTGCATGCGCACGTGAGAGCACATTTGAGTATGCACCAGTGTGCGCATGTCATTGCACATGTTTATGGGCTGTGACAATGTTGATAGGTGTCACTGCCATCTTTGATTACAGCCCCAGCAGATGGGCTTTGAATTTGGCAGGAAGCAAAAACAAGTGTTGAAAATCTCACCTCCAGAATTGCAATGGGTGGGAGGCATGTGGTCCCACACAGCAACACAGCTCCCCTGAGTCGCCTTGTCACATACTACAGCGTCATAGATCATATTCAATGCCACTGTGGAACCCATCTAAGCTCCCTTTTCAATTTTGATGTGTGTTAGTATTGACGGTTCAGTAACTAGAATGGGTAGCTGGACAAGATGAATGATTGCGACGTCAGTGCCCCATTACGTGTTCTCTGATTATCTGATTATGCATACCACTGTCTTTCTTTCTAAAAACCTACTCACAGCTTTTACTGTGAGCCTCAGGTGAGGTTTGACTTGTGGCTAAGCCCTGAATAAGTTACAGTTGTTGAAATGAAATAATATGCAAGCATAGAATACTAGAATACACTTGCAGTGAACAAAAGGAATCTATTTTGACTATGGGGATAAATGCATTACAATAGTCTGTTGGCTATAATCAGACCAAAATTGTAGATGTTTTTTTTTATATTAGGGAACAAGTAGTTGTGAGTAAAAGGAAAGTGAAGTGCAAGAAGACTTGAGTAAAATGAGAGGATTTAGACTCTTTAAGTAAGTGAAAATTGTACATCCAACGCTTTAAACCTGAGAGACAGGACATGATTCAGCTTAAATTACTTGATCCAGCATAGAGCACAGAGCTAAGTACAGTAACAAGAGCCTTGGTTTTGAGGGCAACCTATTCTTCAGTTGTACAATTAAATTGTGGCCTATTATTGAATGCAGACCAAATGAAAAATGCATTTTAATAATCAGCAGTCAATAAATCATTTGTAGTTTAGCCTTGGAAAGTATGTGTGCTAAAGCAAAAGCAGAAGGCAGATTGGACATTTTCAGAATTTTATATCATATTGTGTATAAGCCTTCTTCTTCAATCTTTAATAAAACAATCACTTTGATATACTACAGGTTTAAAATGTTCAGAAGTTCAGAAAACGATGCTGCCTGAGAAGTTTGGCCAGATGTATGCCCTGTGAAATCAAGCTTCATCAGAAGTTGTAACATGTTTAAAACTGAAAGAATACTGTATGAGCAAGTATAAACCAAGCAGAAAAGTTTACTTTCTTTTAAGTTTGAAATAGAATCACATATGCATATATCACAAATTAAAATAAAAAAAGTAATTATCTTAATCAGGTAGGTCAGTAAGGACGAGTGAGTTGTGCAGTGGGTGCAAACAAAACACAAAACTGTAACTAAACCGAAGGGTGGAGACCTGGGAGGAAGAGAGAGGAGAGAGGTTAGAGATGAAGCCAGTTAAATAGGCTGAGGCCCGATTTACTTAAGTGTAGGCAGTTCTCTGATGTCTTTCCCAATTCTGCTCATTGGCACCTGATCCAGGAAGCAAACCAATCATACATGCAACTGGCAGACACGGAGGGATGTTACACTTGAGTCTATAGGGGAAAAAAAATCCAATACAAATGCTTTTCTGTACTGTTGTGCATTCATTTTTGATAGAATGTGGTTGTTGAAGAACTCAAATCATAGAGATAGAGGGATAATTGTGTTATTTTAAACGATCTCCATAACAAAAGCAGTAGGTTTCCAATTCATCCTCAACTTCACAAACATCTCTGTGCTGCAACTGTGGAGAACAACTGCATCTCACAGCTTGTGTGCAGGGTAGCAACTGTTTAAAAAGGTAGAAAGCCATCTCAGCCACAATCTGTAAATGAAGAAACAGTTCATGAAATGTAACACTTCTTTTGTGTATTCTGATTCAAATGGTGGGAGTATGGAAACTTTTAAGGAGAACATTTCTATTTGTTTGGAGTGATTATTGATCACTCTTGGTCAGACAGCCCTACTGTGGACTGGCCCTCTGTGCATCTCCAGCAACTAAATCCCCAAATATAGCTCAGTGCACCTGAGCAACATCTAAGAACTGAACTTGGTGGGTGGATGTGCAGGTGCAGTTTGTTTACCAAAGTGTTTCCCAAAATTGGAAAGTGCTGTATTCACACACCTCCACTGGCACCACTTTGCTCATTTTGGCACAGTTAGATTAGTCTAGAGCCAGGAAATAATCAAACAGGTGCATGTTGACCACACCCATGACTGATACCATACAGCAAGGTCAAAAACTCAACTGCTGAAAATGGCAACAAAAGTGGGATTTTCTGCCTGTCACTCTTAACCTGCCTTTTCTACCTTGTGTGTATCAACTTGACTTTGTAATTTGCAATATATCCCATGATAACTTATGACAGCCCACCCCTAAGGGAACCTTACATCCAGCTGTTGATTAAATATTAGGAGGATATATAGGACATGTTTAAGATACATTGGTAAATGTATAGCTTAAGGACAAGAAATAAGGGTGACAAAAAACACTCCAATCTGGGAAATGTCATGCTAATTATTAAAAAGAAATCAACTAAGGACATAATATAGAAAAGTATTATTCTAATCAGCCAATGCTCTGAGTCACAAAAGCCAAGTGAGGCCAAAAAGGTTAATGATAAGTGACTAAACCTAAATGAATGATATGCCACAACTACAAAGTAAGTAAAGGCAGTAAATAGTTTAATAGTAATAGTTGTGTAATAAACAGTAACAGACTCTGAAAAAAAAAGAGGATGCAATACCCCTCCGCGCTTCAAATACAGACATCAGGTCCCACTGCTGTAGCAGTATAGCAGCTGTTGAGTAACTCTCCTCCAACTCATTACCAAACCTCCACCTGTGACTTCCACCTGGATACACCATCAGCTCCAATTTCCACTGTAGGCTACCCACCTGGAGAGTGAAACACCCTCTAGTGTGTCTCCCGAGGCAAATTCAGTGTACTTCTTTGTATCCTTCTAAACAAAACCATGTCTTGGTTGCCTTCATAGATGACACCACTTGCTACAATGAGCACAACTAATACTACTGTAACAATAACTATATTGCTATTGTTTTTTGCTATGGTTATTGGCCACTTTTTATTAATTATTGGGAATAAATTGTATTACTTTGGTGCTTTTCGTTCATATCTGGTAAATTTTGATGTTTTCCTTTCCAAGTTTTGTCAGGGTGACACAAAGTATCCTGTTGAGGGGCAGAAAGTGTATTAGTTTTTCCAGTTGACAAGTTAGGTCTGTGGTCATTTTGTCTGAGGAGCGATGAGTGCTGAAATGTCTCTTTGAACCCCGCGGTCTAATAAAAAAAAAAAAAGGAGAGGAAATGACTCTCTTCTCTCTCCATCACAACAGCAATTTTCTTGGGCTCATTCCGCCTGCCTTATGAAGAGATCCGGGACATTGTGCTGGAGGTAGACGAGGAAAGACTGAGCGAATCACTCATCCAGGTAAGACTGATGTTCAGTGTGGTGTGTTTGTTTTTTCAGTCACTCTCACAAACACACACACACACACACAACCACACAAGCACGCACCCACACACGTGCACACACTTATTTTTACCCTCTGAAAAATGTGAGAGAAAGAGAGAGAGAGACTCTGTCTGCATGTTCACGTGAACAGATAATTTTTAAATTTCAGTGTCTGGTGAATAGCTTGGCGACCCCATTTTAAACCTGGTATGGTCTGTTTTTGGCACAAGCCAGTCTCCTCATTCTCATGTGGACCATGGAGACCCCCCATTCATCTTCTTATAATGGATGATGAAGGACAAGTCTTGGCAAAGTCTCCCCAACTCCACC
Source organism: Pempheris klunzingeri (assembly GCF_042242105.1). Taxonomy (NCBI): domain Eukaryota; kingdom Metazoa; phylum Chordata; class Actinopteri; order Acropomatiformes; family Pempheridae; genus Pempheris; species Pempheris klunzingeri. Next base: position 18,382,960 of record NC_092020.1, on the reverse strand, counting down.
CTCCTTTCCTCTTGCTTTTGTCTTAAACCATAATTGATGAGCTTCCTAAAGGCTACTTGTTTTTGCTTTCATTTTATTTTGTGTTTTTCTTGCCTCCTAATACATTAATTGAAAGCAGGGCTGGTGCATCAGAGGGGAAGTTTATCACTGGACAGTGTGAGCTTCAATTGCACTAATATTCCTCACACTGTCCTTATTTTAGGGCACTAAAGAAGTCCTATTGTCCTTTGTGTCTGCTTTATATCAGAAGCAGAAGGTGTAGACCTCAGACGTGTAACGCAAATAGAAGATTTGATTTCAATATAATATTGGCTGATTCATGTTGTATTCATTTTCTTATTTGGGCATCTTTCAAGTGCAGCTTTCAAGCTGACATCCAGAGGCCTTTCCTACCTTGGAAAAATAAATAAAAAAATATAACCTTTGTACTGATATATATGTCCTTTCCCACATGGCTTATCAACAAACACTTGCACTGGAGCTAATCCACCTCCTCCCTACTGCTTGGATCCCATACACTAGTAAAAGGTGAGGAGGCAATATATATTTAGATGGGGCCTATCTAGAGAGCTGCCCTGCAGGGCTATAATTTTGAGCTCTGATAACCTTTAATTGACTGGCAATCTGGCAGAAAGTACAGACTGTACGTTATGAGATGACTGACCCCCCACAGCTTTGGTGAGGAGAAAGGAAGTTGAGGTGCTGGCCTTTTTCAACCTTCAGTCTTTCCATAGCGAATTAGAAATAGTATATATCGGCCAGCAGGGTAGCTGTGTCCCCAACAGGGCCTCGTTGCACACTGCACCAGACAAATGGTTGGACTGGTTTATAGTATTCTGGTTAAGTTACAGGGGAAATTACAACTCCACCCCCGATCACATGGCTACCATTAAACTGACCTTGACCGACACATCGCTGCTAGCTGGTATCAGTAGCTTGGTTGTAAGTCAGCAGCCAGCACTTGAATAGTTGAAACTCTTTGTCCAATTTTTCAAGGCTGTTTGGAAATTTCACTGACAAAGCACTAAACCAATATTCTGATAGAGACTATGATCAACAAATAATGGGCAAACCTAACAAATAAATTCAGACAAGAAAGAAAAAAATAGGCCATCCATTCTCATATTTTCTCAGTGATGCAGTTACTATGATACAGGCATCCGCTGTAACCTTCAAGTTTCTTTTGTTCACTGTTTAAAATGGTATCAGGGACGTGACAGGTGGTCAGGGAAAATTGATGCTTTTGTTTCCTCATGCGAGAACCTTTTTGTGAGAGTTTCCGTTGTCGTCCTTACCTCTTCCGTTTGCCTCTTTTAATAAATGTAAATCAGGACAATGAGGCTGATTTAAAAAAAAAAAAGAAAAAAAAAAGTGGAATTCTCAACAAGACTCATGAGAGCAAGTGTGTGAGTCCGCATAAGCAACAGGGAACCAGACTAATGTCACGAAATCCAGGGGGAGGTAGGAGTACCAACAGAGTTAACTTATCGTTACAGAAGGAGCCCACATCTGCCAAGTGTGTCACTGCTGTTTAGATAACGATACTAAAGGCAGAGTAAAGCCTGGGCTGGACAATTAGGACAATGTTCTAAGAAAAATGTTATTTACTTCCAATATACCGTATCTGTTTTTCCTTCCTTTTGTGTGTTGTTTTTTGTATATACTAGGGCTGCAACTTACTTTTAGATTTTCCAGATGAATCATTTAGTTCAATGAAATGTCAGAAAATGGTGAAAAATTTCCATCACTTTTTCCCAAAGCCCAATGTGACATGTTTAAATGTCTTTTTTTGTGTCCATAACCCAAAGATATTCAGTTTACTGTGACAGTAGACTGAAGAAACCAGAAAATATTCACATTTGTGAAGCTGAAATCAGAGAATTTGGACATTTTCTCTTAAAAAATGTCTCAAAGTGATTCATTGACGATCAAAATAATTTGGCAACAAATCGATTAATCGACTAATTATTGCAGCCCTAGTACGTACTGCACTGTATTGCTTTGAATAAACTTGTGAACATACATATGAAGGCTTCTGAGAAACTTAAAAGTGGCAGCGTAAGCTGTATCCTTAATGATTTTGCCTCTTTAAAGATAGACTAACTTTTTTGTGTCATATTGTTGGTTTTCATTCTAGCATCCGTATTAAAAGATGTTTAAGGGATCAGAATTTGATTAGAAGACATTGAAACAATGCATATTATATTGATATGTTCTTCATTTCTTAGAATGAAGAACTGAATTTGCAATTGTTTAATTCAAGGACATTAAACACATTAAACATGTGACTTAAATTCTCTTTCATATAGGTTTGATCCTATAGACAAAATATGGATTTTACTCTACCATGATGTCATTTGTTGTGCAGTATTTTAAAATGTATCAATATGATCCTTGAAAGAGGATGACTTTCAAATTGACAAAATTACATGTTGAATTTGCTGTCATGTTATTATGGATTATGGTTATTATGTCATCACTGAAGGCCAATCTCTGTTTTCCTTATTTTTTTTTTCTATGAATTGTTATCTTTCAAGGGAACTGGTCTGTAATGAGACTTATTATGCCACACAGATGCAAGGGAAGTGTTTGCTTCTCATGAAGAAAAACTGAAAACTGTTTGGCGGACAGCATAAACATGTATGTGTATCATACCCAATATTGTGAGGTACCATTTGGCAAGGAAAGTAAAAGTAACACCACACATTTTTATTTGTATGAAAATGTCATTGATTGTATACTTAGACAACATTCCTATTGAAATAAGAGATAATTATGGAACAAAATCATGCAGAAATAAGCTCACAAATTAAACAAGGAAGCAAGTGGCATATGCCTAAGAAATACAGTCAGAGCTATACAGAAGCACTGAAGGGGAGCTAAGAGACCTCCTGCTGGGTGACACAGTCCTGAGTGTGGGCTCCATCTGCACAGTGCTCATCTACACTCATTATGCTGATTAATCACTCTACACCACCCACTTTCAGCCACACGCCAATCACCATTTATCCACATGGACAACTGCACACACATACAGAGTAGGAAGATGAATCTGCATAGCTTGGGCAATACTAAAAGCAAATGCATTTACCATGTTGCTAATATTAGAAGGTGTGGGTGATTGTGTGTACCTAAAGTAAGAGCAGATAAATAATAGAATTGAAATGCTGAAAGTAGGAAAAGACAGAAAGTTAAATAAAGGGTACATGCATGATGAAACCTGTGTTGCCTGTAATCAGCTATTTTTGAACTGTTAGTGTGCTCTTCTAGTTGTTAATTACCCTTCACGATTTTGATAGCTGTAAAATAGGCTGTGCCAAGCAAAAATGGTTTATTATTGGAACATGACCTAATGATAAGTAGTTTGATTTAAAAAAAAACCTTTACTGACACACATACAACTATCAGTAGCTCAATATTATTACTCATAGTTTATAACAGAGGTAATAAACATACCTTTGTTATGATATCCATGCTTTTTGAATTAACTGAGCTTTTTTTTTATCATTTTTTTAAACGGACTGTTAATGAACACTCGAAAAAATACCTCATTCTACTCTACCTGGCAGTTCCACAAAGCTCTACGATATTCATGTACACTGATGAAGAGCTCTGATAAACAATGGCTTGCTTTAATTGGTCCTGTAGCACTTGATACATGAAGAAAGTACTCTCCAAAATTCAGCTCAGTTTAAATCTGCAAATTGTGCCATGGCATTATTTTGCGAAGACAAATGACAAGCAAGCGGGGAATTGATAAATAGAAGGAATAGTGAAAATGGAAGGAATCAAGGAAGCAAGAGGTGCTCATAATGCATCTAAAACTCTGTAACTCAATCTTATTATCTTCCTTCTCCGTCGACACGTCTAATGTAATGATTTGTCAGCAGAATGTGGCTGTGCGCTGGCCTTGAAGTACCCCTACAATGTGTCACCCTGGCAGAGTGGATAGATAGGAGTTGATTGGCTCTCCTTATTCTGCATTAGGGCCCATCAACGCCTCAGAGATGATGTACACATCCCTGAATGCTGGCAGACAGTCCTGGCTCTCCCCATTCATCCAGACTTCATATGAATCCCTGCAATTCCACACTTATTTTCATCCCCATGCACCCAGCGTACAAACATACGTACAGTACATGCAAATGGATAGATGGTGTCAGTTACCTCTTCTAGTCCCTGGACAATTTTTGTCATTTATCATCCAACCAGTAAATGTGTGTAAGGTCCAAGCAGACACACACACGTTTGCATGCAATCTCTCTCTCACTCTTTCTCTATCCATCTCATTTGCCTACAATATTCATGGTGCTAGTGGACAGAGGTCACTTTTGTATATCAGGTCACCTTCATCAAATTCAAAAAGACATTAGAGCCGCCTCACCACCATACCCTGTATAACAATGAGATGAAGAGGGCAATGAAAGAAAATAATGAACATTGGCTCAGTGCAAAGAGATTAAGCCTCGGAAAGCTTGGCAAAGGTGTGCTTTTAAAAGGCTGACAGGCTGACAAAGCTATTCATTGCTATTGTTGGTTGGTAACAGAAGCAGCGAGGGAAGGTTCTGTAGACCTTGTTTGTGAGGGAAAGTGCATGTGCACTCTGGGCTTCAGGGTCCAGTTTGCATTGTGTTTTGTTTGGCACTACAGGAGATCCAGCGCCCCCTAGTTCTTTTTAGTGGCACCCTTGCTAAGTGTCTATACTACCTCTCTCACATAGTTTAAATCATGACATGTTTATGCCCATGACCTCGTTGTTATTGGCTTAAGTTGGCTGTCCTTTGGTGTTTTAATTTTTCCAAAAGTCCCTCACAGCCTATTTGTCACCCGGCAAAGGCTTAACAGGCATAATGAAGGTAGCTGGTACCATGCCCTCGCAGTTTCTGCCAATGGAACACAAGGAGGCCAAACAATGACCAGATTGTAAATAAGCACTTTTAAACTTGAATGGTTCACTGTGTAATCAGCTGGTGCATATGCAGGGGGTTCACAATATTTCATTGGCAAAGTTATGGTGTCATAAGCTGAGAGCATAATTGTGGGGCGTGTTATTACATTTATTCATTGCCATATCACTATTATTATTACGTAGTATTATTTTGTCATTGCAATGCCATCAGATTTTAACTTAAAGAATTTTGTTTTTGTTGTAATGTAGAGCAGTTTTTCCCAGTCCTCTTCCTGTGGGCTCATCTATAGCTCCAGTTTATACCCAACATTGATTTAGAGAGACCCAGATGTCCAAGAATCCCTACACGAGCAGGAACTAGGCGATTATGGCCAAGAAAAACTCCCCATTTTAGATGTTTCCCTGCTCCAACACACACTGATTCAAATGAATGAGTCATTATCAGGCCTTTACAGAACATGATGACATGATGAACATTTGAGTCAGGTATGTTGGATCAGGTAAACATAAAATGTGCATGGCAGTTTCCTGCCTGGGAACCAGGGTTGGGAAGCACTGATGCAGAGCAATGTTCATGTGTAGTCCAGCAACACATTATTATAAGAGTACATTTCACCATAACATTGAAAAATGGTGAAGATGAACAACAGAAGCAACAACACTAAATTAACAACAACAGTAACATAAAGTGGAGGTGGAAAATAATATAAATAGTGTAAAATGTATTGTTATTGTATTATCATACATTGATATGTCATTCATTCTCATTAAGTTCCAACTGAGATACATTTTTAAGGTGTATCTGCTTACTTTTTCATTGTGTCAGTGGTCCCTGGAAAATGGTTAAATAAGTTCAAGTAGCTGACAATGTTGTTATTGTTGTATTACACAAGCTTTGCAACTTCTGGGAGAACTGTAACCAAAGGCGTTGTTAGGAAGATTTCTTACTTACAGTAGGAGGGATTAAGTGGTACTGGTTTCCAGGACTTTAGATTAATGCTTTGCAAGTCCACACTTCAAGCATCGTCTTCTTTTGTCTTGCTACTATTTTCTTATTTTTATGTACAATATTTCTGCTGGACTACCCTTGCATTCCCTAGTTGCTTAATTTGTGCATCTGGGGGAATTTCTGTTTGTGATCACAGTTTACAAAATTCTTAAAAGCATGCCCTCTTCTAAAGCATTTCCCCCTCTGCAAATATAAGCTTTTTAAGGTCTAATCAGCTTTTCTACCTCCATCATGCAAAAGCAGGCCATTTTTCCTCATGCAGTATATATAGTTTAGCAGTTGCGAGTCCCTGTGATGTCCAATTATGGCACATTTCTAATTTAACCATGTCACATCAAAGCTCATCACTACATTGACCTCAGTGGATCAAAGCTAATGCATAAAGGGCTGTATTTACTGTTGGCAGCTTAATTCGGCCACTGAAATTCAAAAGTTACATGAAAATTTAAGCAGTAAGCAAATCGGGCTTCTGCTGCAGAGGTGCGTAACTTGATTTAAATTAATTGATTTGAATTTAGTCACATCCAGTCAATGCCTACAGGCTTGTCCGATTTTTCTTGTGTTGATGTATTTGGGAACAGAGAGAGAGAGAGAGAAAGAAGGAATGAAAAGAAAGAGAATAATACATATTAATCTTATCAATATTCACATTACTTATAGTATACTGTACAAATATTTGGAGAAATTGTATCTTAATGCTTTGGTAACACTGTTATTGGAACTTTCATGCCAATAAAGCCCTTTGGATTGAACTAAATTGAGAGAGAAGAGAATAGTAAATTAACATAGAAATGAATACACATGTAGATTGAGGGATTCATTTCAAACAAACTAAGCTTAGTTTTGTAGCTGTTGCAGAGCAGCTCCTACAGAACATGCCATGTGATCTAGCTGCTAGAAATTAGGGAGTCATCACTAAATGTTTAAGCACGCCCAGTTTTTGGTGCGTGTGGTAAGCTAACTCTCGTCAGCGGATGATATGGCCCTCGGGGCTTGTTTTTCGGAATATCAGAGTGGCTTCTTAATGTTTAATGTCTGCCAATGTATTTTATATTACCCCATCTCCTTTTCAAAAGGAAATGCTAATGACGAATACTGCACCACCGCTATTCATTTCTAATTAGCACTGCCCTATGTTGTGTGCAAATGCACTAGTTACAATAGCAAAGAAGTGCAGAAAAGTGTCCAGCATCTCTTGGATTTAAACTCAGCATGTCTTCATGAGTAAATGTGTGCACATCATTTTGAGTACTCACTGGTTGACATACCAGCGCTTTTAACCAAACATTTGTATTCCTTTTGTGATTTAGAATGAGCAGTACAATGTTCCACATATTAAACCAATTTTCGCACATCCCGATTCAGCATTGAACTCTATTTGAAAGCCAAAATGATACAATGCTGCAAAAGCAATTTAGTAAACGAGGAGCTTGTGTCACAGTATGTTGCATGTATAGTCACACCATATGTAAGGAGATATTGATGTGTCAGGCCAACACCTGTTTTGGAAAAATATTTCATATTCCTCACCCTTGAGTTTGAAGTGGTGATATACATGGAAACAGAAGGAGCTGCATGCACCCCCCTTTTGCATGTGTTGATGCAGTACATATTTTCTCCTCCACTAAAGTAAAAAGCTTTTTTTTTTTATTTTCTCTATACTGACAATTATATACATACAGCTATTGTGAGTTCTTCTTTCCTTTGGCTGTAATATCATGACTTAATACTTCCCCCAACAAATAACGTTTATGTATGCTTTACCTAACTGGGAATGAAATGTGCTCTTGAAATGTGATATTAATCATCAATAGTAATAGTATTCAATGAGTTCATACTATGAATTGACAGCATACACATTGACTGTTCCAAAAGGCTACAATACATACACATTGTACATTTCACAGAAACTTTATGTGAAATGTGAGAATGTGTGTATATATATATATATATATATATATTATGGATAAAATAATAATATTGTTCCCTTCCTGCTAAATTATGGCAAATTACGTAGTCTGCCACATAAAATCCTAATACACACTGTCACTGACAGTAAACACCCGCGTTGTCAGCTTTTGGCCTTGCACTACTTCTCTTCACCTCGCCATGGCAACAACCTTTCCGCCAGGTCTCATAGGAGTCTTTCGCACTAGCCTTGCTTGTTATTATTGTTTATCTCTCTTGTCAATCACCCAGATCACCACGATGCTCATCCATATGCATGGGCCCATCATTACGTGTGGTAGCCCATTGGCTGCAGGGTCTGGCAGTGCCCATGCCAGCCTTTGTTCTCTGCTCTAACAACAGGTGATTGTAGCAGCCTGGCACATTGTTGGGCATCATTTGCATGGTGTAAAAGTGCACATGTGGGGCAAGGCGATAAGTATGGCTGTGCATTGGGCCTGTTGGATTAGAGCTTAAGCAGGAGAAACGGGGTCCCCCTTGGGTTTAATTGTGGTGTATTTTGGCACGCGGCACATAACTCTCTTCTGCATCAAATGCTAATTTCACAATGAAATGTGAAATACATTATGCTGATTTAGTGGGGCTGGAAAAATAAGACAGAAAAGGAGGAGAAGTATTGAATAAACAAAGTGAAGGCAGGGGATAGAGAGGCAAGGCTTGGCTTGGTGCAATATCAAATGAGCTTCAGAAATTGATGGCCAAGACCCAAGGTACTACATGTACTTTTCACTGATCATCACCACAATGCTGATCTCTAGCCACAGGGTCCAGGCCAGGTACTCTGTCCTCAGGTTGAATATTGATTAAAAGCACATGTGCACACGCACATACACACACGCAAATGCAGTGAACACAGGCAAGTTCATTCACAATACAGCACAACAGTTAAATTTTGATTAGGCGGAGTCCATGCAGCTTTTCCTCAGGCACACTGGGTGCTGTATTTTCTTAACCGAGTAAAATTTGTTTTCTGTTTTCACTCTCCAATTCAGTGTCTTTGTTTCTGTGACAGATGGCACATCACTCACAGAGACGCTCTCAGACAGCAGACTCCACAAGCAAATTAATTTCTATTACTGTTTTGCATGCTAGCGCTCTTCTTATTTGATTGACAGTCTCATCATATACCAGCGCTGTATTTGGATGACTCAATGATTGTAAAGGACGAATATTTACAAATGAGAGAGAAGTTCAATCCAGTTGAGTAAAGTTCACCCCTATTTCTCTTAACAAATGTTCAGCATATAGCTTATCATCTTGCATTAGGTAAAACTGTTTTATCAAAGTTGATATCATTAAATGATTATAAATCACATTAACAATCAAAAACATTTTCCCTGCTGATTAACCATTTAAACATTATATTTACGTGTAAATCCTGAGGCCTCACAACCGATTCAGGTGTTACTCTTGGTCTCTTTGTTTACCAAATTCTATCTCTGCATTTATCTGTTTTCTTTCTCTATATGAACCCTCCATTTGCCTTGTTAATTTCCCTCATAATCCTGCTTCACACCTTTCATGGTAAATGTAAGTGCTCAGGTGTGCATATTAAAGAAATTCCTCCATATTTCCTTCTAAAAGACAAATTTAATGTCACAGTAAGTCTGTCAGGTTTCCCAGCCCCAACACTCAAATTAATCCCTCCCCCTCTATCTCTCAACCTTTTTTTCCTCTCTCTCACTGTTTGTGTCTTTCTCTCAGAGTGTATTTCTCATTTAGCTTAATGCGATTTTAGAATCTGTCACACTCAGTTTGTTGCCTGTCATCCTGTCACCGTAGCTTTGCTCATAGTGAGATTTGAGGTGTTTGTGTAGTTTGGCAGGGTGTAGATTCTGTAAGACTACAACAGCCTGTGTGACTGATGTTCATTGTTTAATATTTACCTGTGAGACAAGATTTGCTGTTTTTTGTTCTTTGTTTTCCCTTGTAAGTTATCTTCTAATTGTTGAGGTTAAAAGTTGAAAATGTCTTTCGCATAAAACCTGTATTATAGTTGTAAATGCTTTACATTGAATTGCAGTACGTTTATATTGCATAACTTGAAATAAAACAGATGTTGAATTTTGTTTTTGCAAAAATGAAAATATTCAGGTAAAAAGTATTACAAGTAAGAGGAATTGCACTCAATTTTACTGAGCATTATCTGTCAAAACTGTCCCCATTCTCGTAAACAAAAACACAACTTGATAGCCTTTGTTCCACATATTCAGTCTCCACTTCTGTGGTAGTAACCTTTTGTTTGAGATGGAAGCTGTCTACACCCACAAACTATTGTGCAAAGTAACTTTTTTTTCTCTTTGACTCTTAAGCTTAGTTTGAAAAAAGAAAAACAAAAAAAAAAGAACTTTTGAAATTCCACATAATGTCTTTTTGGAACTGTCAAGCATTGGTTTAAGAAGTAAGGCTTGTAGAATGTTGAGAAGTTTTCTTGTCTTCTGTCTATTATTTTGTTATTGATTCAAACTGAAGTCTTCACTGATTTTCCATGAGCCAGGTAGGGAGCCTGCTGAGGTGTCACGGCAGGGAGATGGCAGTCCCATGTTGCTCTTCATCACAAAGCTTGGGCAGAATACCACATGTTTCTCTGTCTCCCAAAATTGAGGAGAAAATCAATTAAAAGGAGAAAATCACATCTGTCAAGCACATGGCAGACATGGCTCCTCTTCTGTTTTTGTTGTAGACCTCCCATAGGCCTTGTAGAGAGGAACACAGTTTACTCAGATCATCTTTTAGACATCAGGTGATTCTCCCCCCTTTCTCCTTTACTTAACCCAGCTTAATAAAGACTTGATTGCTCTGAGAAAAGCTTTATCGATTGACATGTCTCAGACTACAAGGCTTTTTGGTTTTCTTTAACATTTTGACATGACTATTGGGAATGTGCTCTCTGTGCTCCAAGTATATTTCACAAGGTTGGTGTCATGAAGTAGATGTGGCAGATGTTACAAATGTTACAAGGAATTATGAAAGAAACAATTCATTTTGGCATAACGTTCATTTTGGCACAATATCATATTTGCAAATGTATACATCATTTTACTATCATTGTCCCGAAATTCTCCTCGATTCCATACGTGGAGTAGAGCAACCTTTTACAGACAATCATTGTATTCTGAATATCCAAGCTTCTGAGCGTTTTTACATCAGCACTACATTAACACATGCTGTTTTTAACAACATGCACTGCTGTAAACTGTACGGTTAAATTTATGCTTAATACTTGCCTAATACCCCCTTTTGAACTGTATTAACTTGCCATGGGCTCAGGGGTGCTGTTAAACTGTGAACTTGATTCACTGGAAGCTAGTTGACAGCAGCAGGGATCAAAGTATAGAAGTGAAAGCCCTACAGATACTGTCATATTCTACAAATGTTTAGAGAACCATAACCTGTATCTCATTACTTTAAAACTCTCCTTTACCATCACAACCGCTTCCAGTGTTCAGCTACAGACCTTTCACTGTCTGGGTAGCAGTTGAGGAATTATTTTTTTTGTATACTGTAAATGTACGCTGACACTGACAAGCACTGACAGTGTTGTGAGATTTTTTTCAGTGTCCTTGCATTGACCCGTACCTGCAAATCTGTTAGAAATTGATTGAGCATTGTGTGCAATAATGCCCTAATCTGTTTCAGAATAGGATAACTACCAAAAACAATTGTCAACACATTAATGTCATGGTTGTTCTTTAAACTGAAATCCAACACATTTTGACAGGCAGTCATGGATTGTGTATTCACTTGATTTCACACTGATGGAAATAAATTGTGCTAGTGCATGTCTTATTGGATTACCGCTGTCCCTGACACAGATTATTGATTATAATGTCAAACAGAGCACGTGGTTGATTGACAGGTGAAACATGTATTTAAATGCACTTTTTTGCCAGATAAAAATATGCATAGAAATATACACTATTGGAACTTTGAGATGGAGACGAATTTGAGCTGTGACAGTCAGCAGAGGAATAATACATCTAGAAATGAAGGCTATGACTATTGTCTGAATGTGGCAACTGAAACCCACAGACCCTGATAACATTTTGGGGGAGACAAAGAAAAAATACCTATTGAAAGGAGAACAATAGTAAAAAGGAATCTATGTACATTGGTTGTACTGTTTTTACTTTTACTAAGTGCAGTCAACATGTTTTCTGTTGATGAATTCAGTCATAACATTCTTGGGGACATTTTTTGTTGGTTTACATAATGATGATGACAACATTGCATTCCCATAGCCTCATTTTGCACTCATATCAGCAGTCTAATGCATACCTTCACTAAATTAATCATAAAATGTGTTTTTATTTTCTAGCAAATGCACAGTACACATTCTTCAATTATGGAATATATTAACTTTTTTCACACATTTGTACAAACAATGTTTTTATTTTTGACAAAGGCTAAGCAGGATTTAAGAAGTTTTAACCTGAAAAATCAAAATTTGTTGTCAGTGTGTGCTGTTGTATTGGTGGATTGCTGTATCTTGGCAAGTGCGCTGATATATAGCGCCTTCATCTTTGCCCAAAGCAGTAAATGAATGTGTAGCGTTGCTAGCATACTTCCAGTAATCTCTCCTAGACTGCTGCGTGTGTCTGGTGGCCTGTGGTGAGGAGTCTGGCCCAGCATCATCACCCAGTCTCCCACATTGCCACACATATGGTGCTGCCTTTGTGTCAATTGTGCTCTATGGGGTTTCTAATAATTAACAAGATGACAGACAAATGAAATGACAAGCACAAGGTGGATTTGATTTTCTATTATCTAGTCTTCAGTGTTTTTCTGATATATTCAACTGTCGTGTTTTGAAATGTTAAATACGTTGAATAATTTCACCTCTTTCAAAACATTAAATCCACTGCCAATGTAATTACAAAAGCCTCCACTTCAGAAATGGAAAATTCAAGGATGGTCTTAGTCTGCGTGTGTCTATGTTTTTATATGTTGCTATGGATTTCTGTGTTCTTCACTGTATTAAACATTGCTTCACTGTAGAAGGAAATCCATCAATTCATCCATCCATCCATCCATCCATCCATCCATCACCTATACCGCTTATCTGTCAGGGTCCCAGGTGACTTTTGGCGAGAGGCAGGGTACACCCTGGAATGGTCTCCAGTCAATCACTGGGCCACCACATAGAGACAGACAACCATTCACACTCACACCTATGATTTAGAGTCACCAAGCAAACCCAAGCAAGCACAGGGAGAACATGCAAACTCCAGAAGGAAATGCATGATATTAGAAATGGACTGAAATACATTCAGTAACCACTAGACCATTGAGGACACGTTTCCTTCATTTCTTTACTATGCCAAACCAGACCAAACTCAATTGGAAAGGCACTGTAAAAAACTTACTGTACAAATGTGAAAACATACCCTTAATTATTAGTCTGCTCAGGAAGCATTGCCAGAGAAGAATAGCCTATATAATCGGATTTACCACTGTATTAGCGATAGCTATTGGAATGTATGAATGGTTTGCTGCGTTGTTGATGCTGTTTCATTCAGAACCAATGATACATTGTCAAGGACAACTTTGTTACTAATCCAGCTACTAATGTCCTTTAGAGTTCAAGAGAAGAATTTCTTTGTTGTGCTCTCTGGTACACTTGCAAAGTTTTATTTTTTTTATTATATAATAGTTACACATCTGTGGGAATAGGATCAATCTTGATGTTTCAGAATTATGTTATTTTTCTTTTGGCACATCTTTATGAAAAAGTCATTAGACATATGAAACCACATCATCAATCATTTGTTTATGAAAGGTCAGGAGTGAATAGCAACATTAGTGTATCCGTTGATGTGAACCAAAATCGGACAAAATGTGTGCGCCGGGATCATTTAAAGGATAACGCTGGTATTTTTTAACCTGGGCCTTTTTTTTAATACATATTTTGGGTTTAAAATGACTGGTAAGTACAAACAGTTTTGGAATTGGTCCAGTAGATTGCCTCCTACAGCAGCTGTGACTGTAACAAGCTACAATGACTGTAATGTAATCGTCCAGAGATTAATGTACGTTCACCAAAAGTGGTTTTTGGTAATGACAGGCTCAGATTATTGCTATTCAAACCAGACTCCATTGACAAAAATAGCCATTAAACCTAGCACCACAAGGGAGTGTCTGGCCTACGTCTGTCTCAATCAGATTGGTTGTGTTATTGTATTTTACACAGATATTTTGCTCAATACGAACAAACCTTTTATCACCAAAGTCACAAAATTATTCAAGCTAACTAACTGGTCGAGACAGCAGTAGACCATCAATTCCTGTCTAAAATTACATCAATATGGTCAATGGTGTCTGGTGGCGTTGAGCCCCACAATATAACAGCTTAAACAAAACTACTTGCAATCTACTTGACTATATCCAAAATGTTTTATCCTACCACTCATTTTGAACCCAAAATATGTAAAAATGGGGCCCAGGTTTAAAAATACAGTTATCCTAACTGCAATGTAAATCTATACTTACAAATCCAATTACACAACTATGTTTTTTTCCATTTTTTATATCATGAACAATCGTTTCTACTTCTGCTGATATGATCAAAAGCCTTCATTATCATGGCACCATTGCTTGCCGCACACCCTAATTGGAGCTTCAGCAATAGCAAGCAACATTTGATATAATGGCTCCCTCCCAAACAGGAATGCCAGGGCTGCATTATGGCTCACTTTTTATATTGCTGAATTCCCCAAGGGAAGGACAGAGATGTCATCATTAGTGGGCAGTAAACTCTGGCTGTGATGCCTGCGATAGCTGCTGAGGTCTGTAGAGTGGTCAGCCAGGCCAGTGGCCCAGTAGCAGTATCTCTGTTTTCCGTCTCTAGGTTCCCATCTGGCCATGTGACCCTGCGCCAGTCTGCTCCCACTGAATAAATTTGATGAGCTAATGAGGAAGGAAGCTTTGTGAAGACCTGGAAAGGGCACCTCTTCCTCTTCTTCTCCTCTGAGAAAAAGAGGGAAAAGTCGCTGTGGTCAATTTTATTAACTTGGCGACCTTCACACAAACAATTAACATTTACAGAAAACACAGCCACCCACCCATTATCTTCCTCATCTCCATCTTAATCCTCAACCTCACCACCAGCCGCATCATCTTTTTTTTTTCTAATTCTGCACAAGAAATTTAGCAGAAAAGTAGCGAATTAATAGCAACCCCTTTGCATGTACTTTTAAGACGATTGCAAGGTGATGTGAATTATACAGTAGAAGGTCAGTTATCTGAAGGTCCCTGACATGTTCGGTAATTGGCTAAGGGCTACCGTTGTCGCAGTAAGACACCAGCAGTGAGCAGTGATTATGTGAACTTATCCACCCATCCTCCTACCAGACCATCAGCAAACCTCTATGAATTTTGATTAAAATCTTGTAAATCTTGTAATAAAAAGATAGATATAAAAAAAAAATAGATATATTGGATGAAAAATTTTTTCTTTGGCAGTGTCAGAACTGAATGGAAGTTTTCCATATAACCCTATCAGTAGGGCACATGTTAATTTAATGCTTGTACTGTCTGATATGAATAAGCTGTATGTCAATGAAAAGTTGTTTTTCAAACTGTTAGCCAACCAGGTAAGTTAAATAGGAACACACTCAGCAACTTTGCTTTTATGGACTCTTTTCTCCTTCTACTGTGTAAGGTACCCAGTCATCCTTGTCTGTGAGGTGATTTTTATCCTGACATGGACAGAAAATGAGATTTGCATTAACAGTAGCTCTGTGTGTGTTTGCGTGTGTCTGTGTTTATGTGTGCTCTCCCATTTGTAGAACCTGATAAAGAACCTGCCAGAGCAGAAAGAGCTGAGTGCACTGGCGGAACTAAAGGGTGAATATGAAGAGCTAGTGGAGTCGGAGCAGTTTGGCATTGTGGTGAGTATAATTTCCTGGTGACTACTGGATCGCCCCAAGAGGACACACAGTATGCACAATCGTACTCCCAGTCTGCTATAGTCAAACCCTTGCAAGCATGCACAGTTGAGAAATTCAATTTTTTATTCATTACTCATTCTTTCTGTCTGACTATACCTCACACAGACTCACATACATACACTGCACTTTTACACTTCTGTCTGTCTACCTCTAGCATTTCCTCTAGCATTGGTTCATACACATTTTTTATGGTGAATTGCTGATTGGATGATGCTTTACCATGGACTAGTAAATTAAGAAGTGTATAAATTTGAGGGATACATCCTTGAGAGTTGCAGTAATGTTTAAATAAAACATTTAACAATTTAACAAAAAGGGCATATTTGATACAAAAAAAGTCCAAATTTGGTAACTCGACTTCCAAATGACAGAAGCTATGATTTTTAAAAAGGACTTTTAACACTAGCAAAGAACAGTTCAATCATTTTTGATTAGAATTCAGCATCAAGAATTCAGTCAGAGTCATACGTTTGACATCGACTGTCAGTGTTGTCTCATGATAAAATCATACCCTAAGGCTATGAATCCTGTCTGTAATAAAGTTCTTTGAAAAGCATGCTGCTGTAGTGAGAAAGCTTGGTGATGGATCCCAATCTCTAATCAGTCCACAGTGATTAGCTAAATTTCTATCTTTTCCAGAAATAAGATAAATAATGCTGTGGGTAACATTGTGAACTAGAGGTGTAGCCTTCAGAGAGTTCATCAAAAGAACTAGTTATTCACCAGAAAAACATGTACTGTTAGCAAGTAATGCTAGGCGTTATTAAATAGGTGAACATTTAAGGGGCAATATGCAATTTGACACATTTTTTTCTATATGATTTGCATAATTAAATTTTTTTAAAATGTGTGTGTACCTGTTTTTTAACACATGATAAGATCTTGAGGTGAGTCAGCTATGTACTACCTTTTCACACTGGCCTGTGTTCCTCCTGTAATTCCATATGGAGTGGAGGATGATTGAAAAGGCAGAGTTGTACTGTAAATCAGTTGTACAAGAAGGAAAGTACATCATCAAGCTGTTCTGACCTTTCCACTTAGTTACAGCCGTAATTACTTTTTAATTAACTGCTCTTGCCATCCATTTACCAAGTGAATACCCAGGACTGTAGGCAACTGTAAAAGGAAGTGTTACCTTTAAACTTAACTTTACAACAAGACCATAGAGTTGCATTACACAGTTTTACAAAATAAATGTTCAATAAAAACCGCGGGTCACAGACGTGCCCCGTCTCCCTTGCTATTCTCTTTATTCGTTGGAGGCATTTTTGCCTATGTCTTTTAGGAGATGTAATGAAGCAGAGGGTGGCAATTTCCCTCATGATCTCACCAATTTTGTGATCATATGCCTCCTCACTGATGAAGTAGCTCCTCAATGCAGAGCTATTTAGTTCCCCCGGGAAATAAGCCATGTTCAAGCTTTTCTCTGCCAGAACTGTCACCAATGTGTGCTCACTTTCATTGTGATTTCTCCTTATTGTATACAAATCAATCCAAATGAAGTAGAGGGGAGGAGTGTTTGTGTGTGTGTGTGTGTGTGTGTGTGTGTGTGTGCAAGGAACTGAGGTGGGTGGGAATGTTGGTGTGTGGGGAGAGGGGTGTTTGATAGACAACTTGCCCATACACATGAATAAATTTGAGCAGTAATGAAAAATTATGGGCTGGATCTGAAGGTTGCCTTCAAGCACCAGATTATGCAGCAATCTGTAGAATTTGTCTGTGGTTGCTGCTTTGCCACATATCTTACAGCCAAAACCCTATTTGTTTTAATTCCCTCCCATTTTCACAGCTATTTTTTTCTTTCGTTTGTGTCTGGCTTCAGTGATTTCACTCCCAAGCCCACAAGTATTGATTGAGGCTGTTATATTATTTATGACAAATTGTTTAATGGGGGATTCTTTGTCCATATGAAAGTCAGGTGGGAGACAGGAAAGAGGGTAGTCCCATTTTCTAAGGAGGGTAGTTGATTTTCAGTTCATTAAAAGTAGTCACAGCTGTAATTACACTGAAGATTCAACATGACAGTCATAGCGAGGTGTTGTAACTTATATATAATCCATATAATTTATATATACATAATATAATTTATTCCCTGAATTTGCTTATTACATTATGAAACCTATGGTAGAAACTTATATCAAAATATTTTCAAAATATCTGAGCTTGTGAGGAACATGGTTCAGAACCATGATATACATTTTTGTGCCTTTATGCAAGTAAATGTTATTCATAGATAGATGCACCTTATTTGTCTAACAAGTGCACTGGCCAGCAAGTGTCGTTTATATAGTACTGGAGTAAGGTGGCATACTTCACTCCTCTCATATTGTGTCATTTTGCATGGAAAAATTTGCCTTTTTTGAATCAACCTCTTAAAGAGGGTGTAAAGGTTTGTGGAATTGCCAACACAGCAAAAGAAAAATGTAATTTATTTTATTCTTTGTTATTGAAAACAAGCCAGCATGATTTCCCTGCCTGCATAGGTCAATTTCAAAATGGCTATCATTGGTTGCAGGAGGCAATGTTGGGCTGCTCTCACTATAGAACAGGGGAGCTATTTTTAAGCAATGTCAACTACTTACATTATTTCTTTCTTTCTTTTTTTTGTTAAATTCATACCCTCAGATGAGTTCAGTTAAACTCCTACGACCACGTCTCAATGGCATTCTGTTCAAGCTGACGTTTGAGGAGCAGGTCAATAACATCCGGCCCGACATCATGAATGTGACATTTGCCTGTGAGGAGGTGAAGAAGAGTGAAGGCTTTAGTAAACTCCTGGAGTTGGTGTTGCTGGTTGGGAATTACATGAATGCTGGCTCAAGGAATGCCCAGACATTTGGTTTCAACATCAACTTCCTCTGCAAGGTAACACACAACCACAGCCCACAACATGAACATTTTTTAACAAAAAAGGTGATTCTGAAATTCTTGATTTGATTTTTGATGGTAGGAAATTGGGTCTTACTATAAATTAATGTTACTGCCTCCAATCATATATTAGTACATGATAAGATATTTGGAAGTCACTTTTGTCCAAAAACAATGTAAAAGGTTCCCAGTAGATCAAGAAGAAGCTTTAGGGAATCAGTCTAGCATCACACTTGCTTTCATATTTCACCTGACCACCTGAAATGTCACAGTATCTCCGGTGCACGAAGTTTACAGAAGTTCATAGCAAAGGGCTATTTGTTTTTATTTGTTTTTTGATGGAGCGAGAGAGATAGGGAAGGATGGAAGGAGAGAAAGAACATAGCAAGTGAGTACATATTGTTAGAGGAGTCAAGTGATTTTAGAAGACAGGAAGTAGTAGAAGATTTCTGCTTACCAAATCGAGTTAAGCTCTTTTTACACAGCATTACTGCTGTAAAGAAGACCCTTCATTATGCCTGCATAATCTCTTCTAAAAGAGGCGTGATGTGTAACACATATCAACAACACGTGTAAAACACCCCCCTGTCCCATCGTGCTGGTTCATTCTTTCTACATGGATGTCGATTCGGCTTTGTTACTACCTCTGCTGCCAGCTTAAAGGCAGCCTTTCTATTCCATGTTAGTAAATTTATACAGATGGCGCGGTAGAATAACGGCACAATGTTCCTGCGTTCAACACGCTGTGTAAAAGAGGCATCAGGTTAGTCATTCCACCATCTTGGAGATTTCCAGCCTCACAGTCAAGGTAGAATACATATGGCATCATCATACACTGATGATCTTTATAACTCTAACTACATAAACATACATAGTTATTTACATCTTTCTTATACAGCTCTACTTTTTATGCATCACAGATTTATTTGACATTCATTGAGATGTAATTGTATCATACTTTGAAAATAGATAGATAGATGCAAGTCCATTACTACCAGTCAGACTCTGAGTAAACAGATGCCATGGCAAGTAATTCACTTAAGCCTCTCAAAGAGCATCCCTCAAAGGATTTGACAGAGACTAGGTGATCAACAATCAAATGAAAAGTGTTTTAGTACAACAAATAGCAAAACCATGATGAGGCATGGGGCACAGTGGCACTAAAGCCAGAAAAAGGCAGCATTTGTGTCCACTGCCAGGTAAAATCACAGCATGGAAAGGTGTGAAAGAGTGGACTGGCAGCCATGCACACACAGCTATACTAAGCACAAGCAAGCTCTTAAAAAGCAGATCTGTTTGTCTGCACACACACGCTCAAACTTTCATCACTCAGGCAGTGAGACAAGAGGCTTTCCTACATTGTGCTCTGAGAGGAAGAGTCCTTAAGGTAAGGTATGAGAAGAGACGATCAACCCCACGGTAGATTAAGCTGGAGTTAGTTATGCCACAATGACAACAAGGGTTTAAGCTTGGATTTTAAAAAGAACTTAAACAACAAAAGCAAGGTGGCTCCAAAAGAAGGAAGTTGTAGAAAGAAAGTTGTTCATATATATTATTATATGCATATATTAGTGTAATGTGACACATTTTTTAGTTGAAGTCAGAAGTCTAGCAGTGACCTTTCTATTGATGGTCATAACGGGATTTAAAAACACTGAGTCTTGATACAAATGTATAGTGATATAATGATATGCTACATGTTATGGAAAGAAAAAGAGAGGAAAAAAGGGAAACCCTCTCTGAAACATGGCCACATGCACAATGCTTAAAAAGAATCAGCCAAGTTGCCCCAAATATTCAACTTCATTTCATGCCAACTGCTTACAGGAAAGATCCAGCAAAACAGGTATGTCTCCTAAATCAACAAATTTGAACAAATTAGGATTTTATCGAGAGCCAAAAATGTACTTCAGTGTCTTGTCCCTTTAAAGTGGCTTTGGCACAGAAGTGCCATGTAGCATAGGCAACAGCATTTAACGGCTTATCTAACTGATCATGACACTGATGAGAATATTTATTGGGCAGCCTACAGAGTGCTTTGAGAACTCATGGGGCTGATGAAGCAGGGACAAGCCTCCTCTCAGTATTGCCTAAGGTTGGCAATCAAACTGTGAGGATAAACATCCAAAATAAGTTGCAAAATTCATCTTATAGGCAGCCTGTGTGAGCTTTTATAGCGTTTTTATTTTTGGTGTCATTATTATCAAGCTCTTTGCTGTTCTTTAGCAGTGCTACTACTGAAAAGAGAAAAAAGATGCTCCATCTTAAATGATAATTTCAAATGGATTCGTCATGTCAAATGATTACACTCAACATGGGATTTTTCCATGTGGAAGACCTGAGTGTGAATGATATAAACCACCACCTTACACGCATGTTTGAAGCCAGCAATCCTGCAGGTGTGAAAAGGACTTTTGTATGGTGAATCCAGCCTTTCGTGTTCCTGCAAGCTGACTGAATCAGTGTGGAGTGTCACTGTAGAGCCTGGTAATGCCTCAGGGGGCTGATTGGGCCATTATAGATGGACAAGAAAAAAACTCTGCTTTCTCACTTTAGTCAATCAAGTAAATGGCCCCCTGGGTGGCAGGTCTAGGGTACCTAATGGGCTCATCAGGGAGGAGGAGGTTGACAATAGGAGTGAGTAGCAAGGGGAAGGGCATAGGCTGACCCACCTTCGCCTTTCACCTTGAGCCCTCCACTACAGCCCCTTGTCCTGCCAAGGACACACAAATCTTCTGGGAACCAGCCTGGTCATATATGTTCAGCAAGCTAAACTTTGGCTTTCCAAGGACAGTGGGGAAAATGTGGGTGTCAGGTCACCATAGTTTAGGGGGAAATGCTTCTAAATTACATGATAGGATTTTTTTTTACTATATATTTCAAAGGATACCTGTATCGTAAGAAAATATTTTAATTGGATAAAAATATGCATTACAATCAAGACTTTAGAAAAATATCTTGAGCAAGTGGGTAAAGTCGTCTGAGTCAAAACAAAGAAATATTATTTCTCTTGGGTTTCACTGAGGGAAAAAACACTTCTACAGGCTCTGCTTAATAATTAAAGACCACATGGCAATGATTTGTGTTAAAGTTAGGTTGAACAGAACAGGCTAACTGTGAGGCACTTCACTTGGTAACAGGGAGTCATATACCCAACATCTGTGTGACTTTGTGTCCTGCTTTCAAAATACAACATTTTCATCAGCTGTAACAATTTCCAGTTCCAATACACATTTCATGTCCGCAACATATGAAAGACTTTACGTTACTATGTCTCTTGTATTCATAGAACTCATTCTCACCAGTGGTCTTGAATGCTTTTCTATTTATACAATTTAAGTACTTTTACCTTTTCTAATACAGTATAATATGTAATTAGTAGAGCAAGTATTCAGTGTTTTTCCCTGTGTTGAAGCTCCATCTGCAAAAGTTTAATTGATTAACCAAGAGCAGACAATCCTTCTGTTAGTGTGAGGGTTTTATATTCCCACCACCACTTCTTCTATTATTGCTTTATTATTATGTTATTTATTTATTTTCTATGTTTATTTTCTATGAGTGCTTAATGTATTGGAATGTACGGTACTAACTAGTAAGGGATTTGGAATAATACTACCTCAAGGCAATTTGTTATGAAAGCCTGAATCATATCACTGTTCAGAATTTGCTTTCAGCAACGCAGTAATGAAGCAGCGCTTTTCCATTTACTTCAAATAAACAGATTTGTTTGAAGGAGTAGCATTTATACACACTCCATCCAGTCACACCATTAGATTATAATGGGATAAGACACATTGTAAGCTAGTGTAAAAAAAATGGCAGGTATAAAAAAGCATTTTATATTGGTAGTGTTGAAGAAAAGATTTGAGGTAAAACTGTAGGTATATAAGTCTCTACAAGGAGAGCATTCCAAAGCTTAGGAGCTTTGATAGTAAAAGCCTTTTTCACTTTTAGCTGATAGCACAAACTTTGAAATGGCCGGGACAAGGGATGGACTACGATTAAAAGTGGCCTCAGACTTGGACACAGATCAGCTCACTACAACCTGTCCAGAGATACTCCACAGCCCTGGTGCAGTTCTCACGATACCTTGAAGCTACATTGGCTGGAATTCCTGATGTAAACTAGTGTGAAAATAGCATCATTACCTTGGGTTTATCTAGGATTCCCCCTGCCCTTACAGAAACCCTCAGTATAACATGTTACCTTTACTTCACCAACAAAATCTCTTTTTATCATACATACAACATACTCAAAATTCAGTAAAGTTGCTACTGCCATACAATCTAGTCTTGCATTAGAAATTAAAATTTGATCTTTAAATGAGGCACAACCTACATTTAGAAGGAAAATAAAAAGGTCTTATCAATCACCCATCAATAAACAGTGGTGGTCAACTCTTCACAGGGACTTTACAGGAACCACAAAGTCAACATCTTGCATTTAAATCAAGACCTTCATTTATAGCTAAACATCTATAAATAACTGAAAATATAAGGCATTAATAACGAGTAAATAATGACAGAAAAGAAATGAATAATAAGAAACAAATGAATAAAAGATCTTAAATGGCAAAACTACGTATTTAACAATAGTACATCTGAAGTGTGAAATAATTCAAAGTTTCCAGAGAACATGGTATTAGGGGAATAATTAATTTAAGACTACAGAGCAATATAGCCCACATAAAACTTGTATAAAAGTCAGATAAACTTTGTCTACTTTTGCAGCATCGTCTCAGATGAAAGTTTTAGTTAAGAATGCAGCGGCCGTTGTTTCAGCTCCAAGCATCGTCTTAAGGCAGAAGGGCTGCAAAGTGGTCCTTGAAATCAGGCTGATGTTGGTTGATAGCAATGTATCTGATGAATCTTGATCAATCATAGTTGTATTGTATATTTATGCTGATAAACTCTTTTTCTTTAGCTATACGTACAGTGGGGCAAAAAAGTATTTAGTCAGCCACCAATTGTGCAAGTTCTCCCACTTAAAAAGATGAGAGAGGCCTGTAATTTTCATCATAGGTACACTTCAACTATGAGAGACAGAATGGGGGGAAAGAATCCAGGAAATCACATTGTAGGATTTTTAATAAATGAATTGGTAAATTCCTCGGTAAAATAAGTATTTGGTTAAAACCTACACCTACCACCTACAAACAAGCAAGATTTCTGGCTCTCACAGACCTGTAACTTCTTCTTTAAGAGGCTCCTCTGTCCTCCACTCGTTACCTGTATTAATGGCACTTGTTTGAACTGGTTATCAGTATAAAAGACACCTGTCCACAACCTCAAGCAGTCACACTCCAAACTCCACTATGGCCAAATGTGATTTTCTGGATTTTAGTTTTGGAGTTGGATTTTACTCATAGTTGAAGTGTACCTATGATGAAAATTACAGGCCTCTCTCATCTTTTTAAGTGGGAGAACTTGCACAATTGGTGGCTGACTAAATACTTTTTTGCCCCACTGTAATAGCAATATAAAAAAAATCTCTTGATTGAGCCATGCTATTCAGAAAGTTATACTCAAGTAGAAGAAGAAATATTAAAGACATTTAACTTGCTTAAACTAACAGTCAAAAAAAGAATATGAAGACAAGAATGAACTGAGCATAAAGTGTAGTAGTCTTCCTGAGCTTTTTGTTGAAAAACCACACTGTCAGGTCTTTTTATGGATCTGGCAAAAAAGAGAGTTTTTGGGTGTAGAGGGAGGCTACAAAAAGTTGTTGATCAGACACGTGAGCCCCAAAAAGGAATATAAAACAAAATAAAATGAATAAATGCTGAAAGCACACAGAGTTTATGCTAAACATGTTATTTTTAGTCATAATTTGTTTGATTTGTTTTTTAATTAAAAGTCAAAGTTTATTTGAAATTGAAAATGGTAAGAGCTTGTCATACTGTACAGATGATTCCATTAGATTTGTGCATCTTATGTTACATATGAAGTTTGGGTAGATCAGTGAAAACTCAACACATACTACTCAATGAAAACCCCACAGTTTGCACTTTCACCTCTCCTGTATGGCACTAAATTAGTTCAGGTTGCAGACTCCACTCCAAATCATTAACACATTCTTTCAGTGAGGCTATGGACAATAATATACAATTTACAGATATATACTGTACCCCTGTGACACAGTATTTATAATTATTGTTTCAGGAAATGTGCTTTTTGTTAATATTCACAAATCCCTAAATGTGTGTTTTACCTCTCCCAGTTTAACCCGCCTTTATTACATATTACTAATATTCATTCGCTGATTAAATCGGCATACCAGAGATGCACTTTTATGTGTTGTAATGACAGTTTGGGGTATAACAATAAACAAATTAAAATTTAAAGTCCATGAAATTAAATTGTGATTACTCAACATGAGCAAATGATTGATCTTCATCTAATGAAAGTATGTGTGTTCTTGTGTTGGTGGTGAGGATGTGCCTCTGACTGACTGTAATTGTTTTAATTCACTATTGCCTAAATGTGTGTGTGCATGTGAGCATGTGCACTCGTGTATTTGCATGTTCACATGTGTGGGCATGTCCAACTACAGGCTGTTTACAGCGTGGATATTATCAGTATGAGTACACTGAGGTAGGCTGTGCTAATTAGTTTTCCCAGCATGCCATTCGAACAGCGTGGCAATCACGGTGGGGAATGAATATGGAGCAAGTTCCTTATGCACTGATGTGGAGACTCTGGTTTCTATGTATGATTATAGGTACACATACAAACACACACACTCTTATACTCACACAATACAGTACCTCCATACAAACGTTACTTCCTCATTGTTTTATTCTCATGAGTGTGGTATCATTTTATGAATGTATGTGCAGTATATGTGTGTGTGTTTGGCTGTTTTTTGTAGCCATCTGTAATTGGATGCAAAAGTATGTTTTGGTCTCATCATAGTGCATTTTTATCCTCTTGTATTCTGCCTCAATCTAATTCTGTATTTCCTTCACTGGAGACTAACTGAACAATTAACTGGTGGCTAATACAGTACATGCAGTCCCCTTTTATCTTGGTGGCCATGTACTGTACCCACAAGATGCCATAAATAAACTTTGTACTTGCTTCATAAAATTGTTTGCAACCATGGTTGTTGCACCGTGCAGACACAGATGGATTTAATTAGGCCGATAAACCATGATATATATGCTTGAATGTATTTTTGACATTCAAGTCAAAACTAATTTAAATCACAAAAAGTCGCATTGTTTATTACATACAACAAATGCCTCCCATCCAGGAGGCGAACCATGGTCGTCAAGTGTTATGCACCCTAACCATAAGGCTGTGTGGTAACAACTAAGTGAGTGTCAGAACCCGGGCTAATCAGTATTTTCTTTTTTTGTTGTTGTTGCTGTTGTTTCTCTTTAGCTCCGAGACACCAAATCCATCGGTCAGAATACAACACTTCTTCATTTCCTGGCTGACAAGTGTGAAGAGAGTTACGAAGTGATTTTGAGGTTTCCAGATGAACTGGAGCATGTGGAGAGTGCCAGCAAAGGTATGTCTCTATGTCTTAATGTATTGAGACCATCAAATATCATATTACCCACATATAGTACCAACATCATCAGCTTACAAATACACTATGTTTACCGGAGGCGATTTAACTACCAAAAGACATCCATGAATGAATTGCAGTTTTTAGCCTGCACTATATTTTTTTAACTTTCCCCCTTTACTTATCTATTTGATCCCTTGATGGCAGTGAGCACTCTCCCTTTGTGACAGGAATAGAGTTGTTTGTCTGACCACACTGTCATTCAGCCTGTCAATAAACTAATTCCACTCTAATTCTGTTCTTAAGCATTTGGTGGAATCCCTGCAGGCTTATTTACTTTGTTAGTCTCGTAATTGGATATTTAATCTAATTCAACTAATTATGTACTTGACTGAGGCTGCCAGCCATTGTGTAAGTGGACTGAATAGTCTTCATGCGCTGTATATATTTAGATGTCTATAAGCACAAATTTTAAATAATATCAGCTTTGTCATTTCATGGAAATGAAGGAGATGCCAGTTAATTGACTGAGACCAGTAAATAAATGTGTCATGCGCAAAACCCTCAAGAGCTATTTAAGGACTAGGACTGCAAGAAACTGTTCACTGTTGATGATCACATGCAATTAAACAGGGTTTTCATTGCAACAGCACACTTACATTTTGAGACATTAAAAGTGCTGACAAGCCTACAGGTCTGCTTAGTTCAGTTAGAGAATTACCATTTTTAAATAGGCCAGTCTTATATGAGATTTTATCTTCAAAAAATACACCATTTCAACTCTTTAAATCTCCATTCTTTTTTTGTATCATGAAGAAACTCCTTTCTTTGCAATACTTATTTTTATTCCATATATTTTACTGTGCCTTTAACATGTTAATCATAGTTACATGAGAACTGAAATCACTGCCTCTAAAATCCATTTTATTAGATTTACTTTGAGGCACAAAGGACCAGTGATCAGAGGCCATTTGTTTTCACTCAGATTTCTGATGGAACAAATTTCCTCCAACTTAATGCCTAGTGACTTAAATGACTGAAATGTTTTAAATGTATAAAGTACCACATTCTTATTACTGATTCATTTAACCTGCCACCATTTGACGAATCCTTATTGTTTATTTGGAAAAGTATTAAGTTTTACCATGGCAACTACCACTCTGCCTGGACATCATTTTGAAAAATATACATAACAATCAATGTTTACACTTGGATAATAATACCAGCACAATAAAATCACAAAAAAAACCAAATGACATAAAGTAGAACAGTAGACTGCAAATCATTAATCATCAATCTTCTCATTATCTTGTCATTGGTGAAGGAATTATCTTGGGTGATACAGCTCATGTGAACAAACTTATCGGACAGTGACATGTGACTTCTGATTGTTGATTTCATGTGTGGGAAGGATTGACTTAAACGGACACTGACATCACTGTGAGGGATTCAAATGCAATCAAATGCCCATCTACCATGGTTAGAAGTTGTACAATTAATGTACCGCATTGATAAGTGCAATCAGGCCTAAATAATTTGCCCAAGAAATCATAATTTTCCCTGCCTTGATTGGCTGCTTCAGTCTTTCACTCCTCCAGTGCACAATTTAGAAGAAATTGGATTGCCACCTTGCTATCGTCTGGACACAGTTTTTATTTCACCACTTTCACCACCATTCATAATGGTGCATATCTTTTTCTTGCAGTAATTCAGAGTTTCTGTGAGTTTTACGACAGGCCTATAAATATTTAAATGAAGGGTGATTGCTGATTATTGTTAATTGCATTATTTATTATTCAATCTTTTGACCAGTGGCCTACAACAGTATTTAGTGATAATGGCTTCAGGTAGCAATAAAAGCCAGCTTTAGTACTTTCAGGCTGAATTAATGCAGATGTCAATTACCACCTTACTATGTATCAGTTCGTATAAAAATGTATCACTGGAGAAAATTTAACTGCAGTCATTTAACAATAGTTTATGTTTTGCTAAAATGGTACAACTAATATATGTAGGTCGCTACAGTCAAGACAATTATGATTACATTCAGTCACCAAAAAAACCTAAAAAACCCCCCAAATGATTACCTCTCTTATTACATCAGAAATCAGTATACCCATAGACCTCAGCCTGGGAGCATGAGATTCAGTGTCCCAATGGAAGCTTGGGTTTAACTTTAACTGAGACAAGTTCAGCACGTAGAGATGTTCCCTAAGGAGACTATCTCCTAGAATTCAGCTATCATCAAAGCCTACCTGTATCAAGGTCAGTTTTGATTAAAATCCACATAATTATGTAAGGAGGCAGGGCCAGCAAGCTGCAGATGTTCCAGATAGGATCTGGACAAAGAGATTGGCCATGGTTTTAACAATGCACTGTAGACACATGGCTTTACTGAGCAGAAAATAATTGTATGTATGTAATATTGATAAAAGGAGTATGTTTGGTTTTCATTAAACTTTTACCAGTTTAAAATGTTCTTACATCCAAATTAAATTTAGGAACATATTAATTTTGGGTAGTAATTAATTTGATGTCTGTTGTTGTATAACTTGTATAGCCTTTTTATCAACCCCATTTTTATACCATATTGACATAGAAAATGCTTGAAAGCCATTTTGACAAAACGAGAATGACTACTTGTTAAGTAGACGTGAACTTTACTTACTAGATAATTTGCATGCAATTAACCAGTCCTTTGATGCAGTGCTAGTGGAGGCATATTGCGTTTTCTCTTAAAAATATGTAAGGAAACATTTTAGTAATCATACCGAAGGTCCGTTACAGTAATACTCTACAATAATACAGTAATTATAAGTCATTATGGACAAAGAGTCTGCCAATGAAATGTAATGTCATATAATGAGGTCTTGCTAAATGTAATACATTACAATACATAATACAATACAATAAAAGCAGCACTTGGCTTGTGCTTTCTTTGATTTGGGCCTCTTGGCAGTGACACTGCCTTCCAACTTTAATTACCTCCATCAAGGGGTTTTTGATTTCTTGTCGTTGGTTTTGTTTTTCAAAGGTAACAGCTTATCTAAGAAAAAAGGAAAAAAAAAACATACAACTTCAATGAAATCTGGTCAAAAGTTTGGCCAAGGGCTAAGAAGCAAATTATTATCTTTTAGTGCTTCCTTAGGTCATATAGCACCTTTATGGAATTGAAACTCAATATAAAATTAAATGTATTTCTGTGTGGTTAAAGCAGGTGACTTTTAAATTCTAGAATTAACTGTATTTTTTTCAACATGTTTTACTCTGCAGAAAGACAAGCAAGCACACAAATGGTTGATCTGTCTTGCCCTTAGATCAGTAAACGTGAAGAACATTCTGCTCTATTTTTTCTTCCAAAAGCATCGGTTGCTGCAGTAAAATAATTACAACCTGGAAAACAGGACAAGGACAGGAACTTGACAGTATTTTTCACCAGCATCTACAGTATCACTTTTCTTGTCAGTGAAGAGCTGCTCAAGAGACACCACTGCCATTCAGAAACTTCAAATCTTTTTTAAGTAATCGAGCTTGTGAAGAGATATATCACTGCAGCTTGAATTATGTTTTGTCACATTAGAATCTTTAACCTTGATACTGAGTACAGTATTGAGTTTAGTCTTGACACCAATGTGAACCATTTTTACCATTGTTGAGATAAGAATTGGAGACATGTACAGCTCCTCTCCAGTACAGCATGCTTACAATATATTTGGATGTCCAAGATAGCCAAGAATATGAAAACACCAATGGTGCGCTGGAGAACAGTTGTGCAACGTGTTGATTTTGATGGACTTGCACAGACTGATCCTCAACTCCTTGTGTGTACACTCTCAAAGTGAGAAAAAGGCAACAAATGGAAGCAATAGATCCTGCTCCAGATCAATATGTATTTTTTTCTTAAACAGTACATAGTTTAATAGTAATATATAATATTGTTCCAAATCAAAAGCGGAAGCTGCAGCAAAAAAGAGTAGCTAGATTTTGAGAGTATCCAACTGGAAATATCCCACGTCCTCCCTTAAGGCTTTCATTTAAAGCCTCTCCAAGGCTCTAACCTGACTAATGTTACTGCTGGAGGTCAAGTCCACTACAGTGATTAGAAGACCATCCGTTGCCGGGTATCCATGGACAACAGCTGACTTACAGCCTCTCCAAGTTTTTCAGTCTAACAAATGAACAACTCTGTTAAATGCCACACATATAAACACAAGAACAAGAACAACTTGCTTGCTAGCTTTAGCCTTGTGGAAAATACTGGTCTTGCGCAAGGGGTGCACTTCTAGCATGCAAGTGGGTAGGCAGGTACATAAGTAGGCAGTTCGGCCGTCCATTCATTTCATTCGAATGAGTTTATTACAGTCATGTGACTGTTTCATTTATTGACTACTGTCAGGCTCTTATGTGATATTCAACTAATACAACAATGAGCACTTCTGAAATAAGTTGCCTATTTCCGTTTGTTGTAATAATCTTAAGGTTGATAGCTAACACCTAGGACCACTACATAGGAACAAAGGGCTTTACTTTGTATATGACATCCCTTGTGCATGTACAAATGTATGTCCTTTGTTGGATTGATTTATCAAGCATGATACAGGTCACCCTTTTTTTTGAAAACGTGGTTCTTGGCTTTTGAGGCAAGTTCTGCTTATTTTATCGGCTTTGTATCAAAACTACTAACATATTTCACTGCAAGCTGTGTGTGTGTACAATGTTATTAAAAACATCTAATATCATAATTACAGCTCATGTGAGTCTTAGCCACAAGTGTTCTATCAATATTGATTGTATATCAATTGTGACTGGTATAGCGATGATTGTATAGGTGAATGTTACTGATGGGAACATTTACCATCAACTTATGTACGCTCTTTGTATCTCCCTTATTCATCTAGGATGATGCACCACTGAATAAGAGTATGTTAAATACTGATCACATAAAGTATGTACAGTTTCTACAGTAGATGCATTCATTCATGAATGTACTATTGGATATTGAGACTGTAATGATTTGAAATGTAGCCATAGAATCCACTATTTTCATACCCCTGACCTCATCTTAATAGCAGCGGCAAAGCCTTGAGAGAAGTGTCATTGGCCAATTTGCCTTGTTAAATCCCCCCCAGAGATGAATATGTGGGGCCTGACAATGGGAACTAAGTCTGTGTGGTGATTCCACTCAATCAGTGGTGCACTGACAATCTGTCTTGACAATCCGGGAAAAGAGGAAATATGACACAAATGTTCTCATAAATCTATTTAGTATAAGGCATAGCCAAGGGCAAAGTACTTTGGAGCCTGTGAGAGAGAAAATGGAGAATGAGGGAAGGAAAAAAAAAGATGAACTCTGAGGATATTAATACCGCTGTGAATATATCTATTATCCACATTCATTTGAAGGCACTGCAGCATAATAAAGCAGTGCCCATTTCCCATTTAAACTCCTAGCAGTACTTGGCTCTGTATTACGTAGACAAAATGCCTTTTTGGATGGGGTATAACACAGAGGGGATCATTTTTCTTTTGGTTTCAATGGAGTTGCAGGGAATCATGGGGTTGAGAAGTTATTCCCATATACCAGTCCAGGGAGGATATCTTACTAATGTCAGCTACAGAAGCTTAATGAAGAATGGACATAATTCAAGCCAAACACTTATGTATTACTGCAGTAAACGCACACATGTTAATTTTTTGGTATAGAGATGTGTCTTTGATAGAAACTTAGGATTTACATGTGGGTCATTCATTGATTTCACAGCTGATCTGTTTTGACTCAATTTAAAAGTTGACGTCAGGGTTTTATAAGAGTTCAGTAAGAAAAAAAAAAAACTATATTGTAGCTGTAGAAGTTTTGGAAACATTTTGAAAGTGTCTTGCTTGCAGTTAGGCTATCCAAGAAACTGCTAGCAAGACTAGCAAAGCAATATGGTCATTTCATGCAAACATTTGCTGTTTTTTTGTTTTATTTTCTATGAATCTATCATTATTAGAGTTTTAAAAAGTTCAGGCACATCGCATACACACAGTGCACACAGCCGCCCATTTGTATTTTATCAGACTAAATAAATTATATGTTGTGTGTGTTTAAAGTACTCTTGAATTCAAATAAAGTGCTTCAATTCTTAGGATAAATTGTACATTAATGTTTATGAAACTGTGTTAAATGCAAAAAGCCTGATTTTCATCACTCTTTCCAAATCAACCTTATATAGAGCTGTATTTCCCATTTTTTCCCAAATGTTAATCACATACACCATATGCAGTCGCTAACACACAAACACACAGAAATGGCTTTACTTTCAGTGCAATTTTTCAATTGGTTTCTAATCTCCGCAATCATAAAAAGGAGTTCCTATTGCAAAATAATTATGTAATGTTTGCAAAAAGGTGCAGCTTTATCCTTTGTTTAATCTTAATTGAAATTAAATGACGTCAGTCATTTTGATTTTACAATTTTTCTCATAGTAACCTTGTTATTTTTAAATACATTTTCTTAATTTGAAACATAAATCCTAGTCACAACCCTCTCACATTGAAGAGAGGGATTTGATGCAATAGGAATATCCAATGTATTACTTATTATTAATTTACTGTATAATGCATGTTGAATGTATGAAATGACTAAGTAGCATACAAAGTTTATAAGTCAGTGCACTGCGTTGTATACAACAAAGGACTAGCCTGTATACCTGGTTCTGTGGCTTAAACCATTGCCAGGTCTTTCTCTCTTGTGGGTAACACTACTGATGAGGCATTCTCCAATTATAGGAGGCAGACACTCCTCTGAGCAAGTGAGCTGCGATATCACCTGCGTCTCCTGACCTCAAACAGTGTTACCTTTGGGTTGCCAGTGCACAGTAACACGGCTCCTGTCATCAATTTTGTTATCTGGCCACTTTTTTTTTAATTTCAGTAATTGTTCAGCTCTCTGGTTTCGCTCTCAGAATTAGCAGCTTTCATTTCTGCTGTGATATGCAGCCAATTGAAAAATTGGGAGTGTCAAAACGATGACATAACACCAACAACAGACCATCTCATCCTCTGAAAAAAAAAAAGAAAATCTATTTCACAGTCAGTGAAGTTTCCCTTCTTAGATTTGTAGTCAAACTTTCCCATTTCCCTTTAGAAGTAATTGAATGACAATCTGATTTAGGTGCATATTAATATATTCAATGGGAATTCCACTTGCCATTTAATCGTGGGAGTTAATAGGGTGAGGTATGAGGCTCACAAATGTGCAGCATTTCAAGTTTATTTCAAATTATAAAGTGCGAAATTGCATGTAGGTAAACCTGGAGACAGTTTTAAAAATTTCGAAATAAAATCCAAAAACATTGTGTTGCTTCCAGCATCAGAGAAGCTGGTAATGACTGTGGGAATGATGAAGTACACATAACTTTGGAGCTGGGTGGAGATTCACCTACCAGCAGTACTTTGACCCAGATTGCATGCCCAAGACAACAGTGGAGTGGCTTTGTCTCTGTGTGTACTTGAGAGGCCCAACCAAAGCCTGGATTTAAACCTCTTTGAAAATCTGTAGAGAGACCTGAAGATTGCAGCTCACTGTTGCTTCCTATCCAGTGTGACTGAGATTAAGTGGGTCTGTAAGGAAGAAGGAGAGAAAAAATCCAAACGCAAGATGACTTGATGTCCTGACATCACTATTTTTCCAAGTTTTAAACTAAGAAAAAATCTTGCAAAATCAATGCTAATTCAGTGCATAGGATTCATACAGATAATACACTTGGGTCTAAAATTTCGATTGATGTCAGAAAAGGTCCAGTGGATGGAACATCGTTAGGATAACAACATCAGACACTGCTTTACCACTGGTTTGGCATGTTTGCAGAATCTACTCAAGTTTAGATAAATGTCCTCTTCTGTTGTGTCCATTTTGTTATGCTCAGGGTTTCAGACTATCCACCGTGTTAAGTTACAAAGGTTTGAAGTGCTGTTAATGGTTATAGGTTTGTTAACATTTAAATGCCCTGTTTGTGCAAAGTCCACACCTTTACTTTTATCATCTGGTGTGTTACTGCCTACCAAGCAAACACCTTGGAAGCTTTTCGTGTTTGAGAACTCATCATTTATGCATCAAAGGAATTTGGCAAGGGTACTTGTATTATTGAAGGCACAGTCTTGAGTAATACACAAACAATGACAGTCTTTGGAGTCCTGAGACCCAGATTTCCAGTTGATTTGACTGGACATTTTGTGCAGGTTTGCACATACATATTTACATGATTAGAGTGGTTTTAAAACATAGCAAAGCCAGAAATATTTTCATTATTTGTGGGTTTTAACAACCTCACACCAACAAATCATTTTGGGGAAGGCAAAAAAGAAGGAAACCTCAGTGTGTGATGGCTAACACACTGATAGAAGTTTCCATAGCCTGCTGCATCAGAAGTACAGAATTCACATCTTTATATTAAAAATGTTTTATCTGGCCGCCAGTATAACATCAAGTACACACGACCATTAGTCAACTTAATGCTGTCACCGTGGCTTGAAATGGAAACAATTTCCTCACCGGTTGTTTAAGGTATACCAGGCTGTGAAAGTGATAGAGCTGGATCAGTGAGGCCAGCAGTTTAAATGGACAGTCTGTCATGAAGAATATTAGGAACAGGAAACAGACCTGTCTAGCTCCACCAGCTCAGGATGAGTGATGAGCTCTAGAGACTTTTCTTTTTTTCTTTTCCCCCCTTTTTTTCTTTCTTTACTCACTTCATGGTGGATGAGTAGTTCATTGTGAGACCAAAACAACTATTCTCTCTCTTTCTTCTTTTTTTTTCTCTCTGTCCATCTCTCTTTCCCTCCACCTCTGATTTCTTACATCACCACTTTGGCCAGCCAATATGAATGTAGACAGAGATAGACACATGCAGGGAGGCCAGCAGCCCTGCTTAGCATCAGGCTCCAGTCCGTGACAGCAGATTTCAATGAGAGCTGACAATGGGACCAGGAATGAGAATAATGCTGTTTGCCAGCCTAGAAATTCAGCCTGTCACAGTAGACCATTTCCCATGCTGGGAGTGTTCCACGAGCTGAGGTGAACAAGGAAGCTCCATTTCAAATGCAACTCTGTTTTTCTGCTCTAACTCATAACTAGAACCAACCCACTGCGGTAGATTACAATAATCATAGCATTTTCAGAATTTAACAATAATTGAGCAACAAGCTGGTCTCTGTAACAGTCGGGTATAATGCGTGGGTATTGCTGAGTTCAAACTCTTCTATATGTACTCAGATCTTTCACACAGTACTAAGCATAAAAGTTTTGTTTAATGATATACAGTGATTGAACTCAGGAGCCAGAAGATTCAAATCCCAGCGGAGCAAAAGTAGCCAGCCATTGTGAGTTTGCGGTAGATGGAATGTCACCTTCTGCAATGGGGGCACATGGGAGAGCAGACTTGTATACTTTCAAAGTCATTACCAATTACTTGTCCTGTCTCCTTTAAAATGTACATGGCAGTGAAAGAAGTGCAATTATGGTTTCTTGTTGTGATAAAACTGCCAATTGACAGTGATTATCTAAAAACAGACAGACCTTATTTCTGTCAAATGCACCCTCAGCTGCCCATTTTTAAAATCTAGTTAAACCAGTTCAAAATTGTTATAACCTGAAATATTCCTCAATTTATTCATTTAAGCCATGTTAATTACACGTTTTTTAACAGTTTCAAAATTGAATGTAGGTTTGAAGCTCACATCTGCCAGTCATTTATTCCCAACAGTTACAATGGATTCCACCATTCATATAAACTTTCCAAACCAGTCATACAGCATAATCCACATCTCTGCCTTTGATCCGTTTTAGTAGTATAAATTGCTAAATGTACCAGCAGAGCTTCTGAGCTATGAGGATGCAATAGCTCTTCACAAAAATAGTGCATGTATCTATGTTGTGCAGAAACTATGAGTGTTTCTCTGCTAACCATGTGCCTTAAATAGATTGTTACAGTCAGCAGAAATTTTCACCGGAAATGTTAATAATGTGTTGATACACATAGCCTTTTTACTCTGTAATTAGACTGATTTTGCAGCTCTATTCATTCATCCAGCAATGGTGTCATGCAGAATATTCCTGTACTACAGCACCATCCTGTAAGGCATAGCGATACTCATTTGCAGTGTAACCCTGCAGGTGATGCATGAAAACTATAAACATGCTGGAAAAGCTCTTCTGGTAGCAACACACATAAGTCACTGACACATAAGTACCATGGCCTGTACTCCTCAGTGTTTCAGATCTCCATTAATTGGCTGAGCACATTATTACAGTGCCTGACATCTGCATTTACTTAGGACATAATCACAAAGTTGGATTTACAGTGTGCATTGTGCTTTGAGAAAAGCTTGCAACATGAGGTCAGGCAGATAAAATGCTTTTGACCTGTCATAGTAAATTGTTGAGCAACAAACTGCTGTGTTCTTGAAGTGCAGCAGTCCTGTCAGCAACAGCTTTAAAGTCGTTTTAAAGTTGTTTTCATGGAGAAACTTGTAATATCATGTCTGCCATGCGATTCTGATAAGTAAGATAATGATGAGGATCGTTGTACAAATGAGCAGGAAATTGAGTTTTCCCCGAGGTGATCACTGCACCCTCCAGATAAGACCCTGTTGAGGTGTTACAATAACAAGTGCACAGATTTTTAATATTGACAGATTGAAAGAGTATAATCTGCAGTACAATTTGCGCACCCTGTTCAGGATTTATGTTGTGTGCCTGTGTGATGGTTCACCGGTGAGATCTATATTAAAAAGACTAAGCTTGCCAAATAGGTATCATACTATTGTTAAATCATTCATTTAAGCATTAACCCGAAGTGCTCTTCCAAGTTCTCCTCCACAGACCACTTCAAATCCAGCAATAGGGGGATATGGGGTTTTATTTCATAATCCAGGGATGACTGATTTGGTTTTGTCTGACTTTCTGACATTCATGAAGAGGACCAAAGACTGAAAAAAACTAACCAATATTGGTTTTTTTTTTTTTTTCTAATTTCACATCTCAGTCAACATCCAAATGTTATCTTATTATAATCTAATGATAATAATGATAATAGCTGTAATAGCTCA
This sequence comes from Pempheris klunzingeri, assembly GCF_042242105.1. Lineage (NCBI taxonomy): Eukaryota > Metazoa > Chordata > Actinopteri > Acropomatiformes > Pempheridae > Pempheris > Pempheris klunzingeri. Next base: position 18,345,651 of record NC_092020.1, on the reverse strand, counting down.
ATGTGCCACAAATTACCTTGTAAAATTGGATAATTTCAAAAAAGATAGCATAGTGTTAATATAATTACATAAAGGCAATAAGAAATGTAATATTAATTAACTAAAATCAAGCAAAAGGCATGCCCACAATGGGGGAAAAAAGGCACCAAGACCCAACTTGACTGATTTTCATATATGGCAGTTTTCATCCTCAACTCATCCTGTTACTGTATAGAGCGGTAAAAACTAGGCCGGAGCCCAAGTACTGACTATGTAGGAGAGAAGTAAAATATTCAAATCACTTCTGAGTTTGTGTGATCCTTTTCACTGCTTTGAAAGTGAAGACTTAATGCTCTTGTCTTAGCATCACGTAGGCAGAAATGTGCTTTAAGTGTCTCTCAAATATTAGGCATGGTGTGTCTATGTGTTGGTGTTGCTGTACATCTGGGCGTTATCCTCTTATGGTATAATCGTCTTAAGAGCAAGGCCTCCTGCACAACTAATTGCTAGCAGCAGAAATGGACATCCTTGTTATATTTAAACAAATAGCAATATACATTTTCTGTCAGATATGAATCGAGGAATGTTCTCCAAACCGTCACAGACCTTTTTCATTGTTGTGTTGTCATAACAAATTTGATCAGGTTAGTGACATCTTTTCAAATCAGTAGAAAGGGAATTTAGAGCTCTTGTCTATCGTGCCAATCATAGTTCTGTTCATCTTCATGTACAAAAGCCACACCCTGCCATGGAGAAAAATACACATCATACTAGACATGCTATTTACCCAGAAAGGCAACAGATCATTTACCGGCTAGGTGGTCATTGCAGTAAAGTGCCTCTGTTTTTCACTCAATTCCTTCCCACACACTCTGCCTCTATTGACCACTGTTTGAGAAAACGTGTCTGTGGCTCAAATGCTGTCATAAGAATCTGGTCAGCTTTCGCCAACCACTGTGCATCAGTGGGGGTGAAAATTGATTTTGGATACCAAATTGGGTCATTTTTATCATCAGCTGTCATCAATATATAATTTAAATGCATGGCCAGAAGCGAGCATTGCAGGGCTGCTCACAGTTTTACTGGGCCCTAGGGAGCAGGCTCCCATGGGCCCCTTTCAGTTAATGCATGCCACTATGTGTGAAGATTCCACCATCACTCGTAATTTATAACCCCCAGAGGAGCAAAGACAGAGCAGTACATAGGCATTCACTGCCTGTATTGCAACATTTATGTGGCACTTATAGGTTTTTGCAGAGTCTGCCAAGACCATGCTTATCTGTAGGATTAGCTATCATGAAAACCATCTTCCAGGTTATTTGTCCGCAGCAAATGCCACATTTGTTTCTTTTTCTTGCCATTCCAGGAAATTATGCACTGCTGAATTTCAAAGCAATCACAGCTATACTGTTATGAACTATTGTATAAACCATTGCAACCACAGCAGTGGTTGTGTAGTTGTGTAGTCATGTTGTCTTTCTTAAGTGTTTACAGTGATTTTGGTCAGTGTTCTGCGGGAAGGTAGTGAGACTCAGGCAAAGATTTGCTGTAACCAAAGCTTTTGGTACCTCACCTGTGTTTTTTCATCTTGGTGTGTTTTGGAATGTAGGATAAAAAAGGTACCGTCGTTTTGTATACACAAGCCAAACCCACATTAGCATCAGAAGCAGCTTCCTTTGTGTAGTACAGAACATGTTGTGTTTGTTGGTCTATATGATGTAAATCATGCTGATTTCCTCTAATTTTGTCCTCAGGCTTTATGGAAGGAGTCTAATTTAGCAGCCATCCCTTTATTTCCAAAATAAATCTAACAGGTCCTGACTATGACCTTTCTCTTACATGTTGATAATTTGCATTTTCCACCTTCTTTTTTTACACCTCTGTGATATGGAGTCACACTGTGTGATCCATATTCAAATATTATTTAAATCAGTTGCACCACATTTGCATGTGAAATTGAGGATTTGAAGCCAGGTCGCCTGAATACTGATCAGAGGGACAACCTTCGTTGGAGTGAGGGTTGATATTGCAAATAAATGGGACAGGGTATTAATAATTGTCATGAAAAGAGTGTTCTATATTACACGCTGCTATAAAAGTGTTTTTCCTCCCATGTAATGAGTCTGATATTGTTCTCAACCCTTTTGCTTTCAGCTCAGGAAATGGCTATACTCTGTTCTAATAGAGACCCAGCAGTGGTGTCACTTTTTAGGACAAAATTAGCCACAAGATGGCAGCTTGTTCTGACACCAAAACACCTTTTATATTTGCAGCCAAATAAAAAAAGAAAAAAACCCACACAAACAAAAAAAACAAAACTCCACAAATAATGCTATTTTGCCAGCAATTGTGTCACCAACCCATTGTGCTCTGCAAGCTAAATAATATCATATGGCAGCACTATTATGGATGTGGAAAGGCAGATTTACTCAAAAGTGTTAATTAAATCACATTTGGTAAATAGGAGTGTACTATAATTCTTAATCAGTTGCATGTTTATGATATTGTAACAGCACAGCTAGTCTTTTGTTCATGAAGAAAATGCATTATAGATAGCTTATTTTAATATCTGTCAATATAGAACAATATTTTTTACTAATGTCAGTGTTTTCTGGGTAACCATGGATATTCATTTTAGTAATACTACAGAAAAAACTTTTATTCAGGTCAACAATAATTATATTATTATCTAATAGCAGAGTAGCAGTAGTATGTAAACAGGGCTCATATTTGCATACATTACATTTCAGTTAATCTTCAACAATAATGCTTTTTTATACCACAAGTGTTGCAGGAGTTTTGACCTCCCCCCTCCATGAACCTTGGAAGTAGGTGAAGTTGTGCTAGAAATCTCTACACTGCTTTTACAGTTAATCATTACCAGGAACAAGTTAGTGAAAGCTAGCTAATATTAGCTAGTGAAGCATGGAGTGAGGTATTCGCCCCTGTGTTGTGAAGCGACTATCTTGTGCTGTATTTCAATGCACAGTCTGGTTTAGATCTTTTTAAACAATTATTTCCTTAAATCACTGCCTCACAATCGATATGGGTACTATTTAAGTTTACAGGATTGATCCTTCGTACTCAAGTGACTTGTTACAGTTTTGCTAGTGCTGTCTATCTGAGTGTTTGTATGTGTTTTTCTTGATTTTATAACCCTAGCATGCAGCAAGTTGTAGGCTGAATTTGAATTTGACCATTTATAAGTCCCATCGTAACACACTACTGATCATTTGTGTTCATTAGTTCATTTGTATTTCATTTAGTTTGGTTTCAATGTATTTATACATTTGATTTAATAGTTATGATCTACAGTGACCATGATTAATATGCTTTGCCAAGAAAAATTTGTGTGTTAGTTTGATGGTCAACCATAATTCAGGTGTCTTGGTGTCCCTAGTTTTCCTCTGCTTTGCCTTGACATGGCGTACCAGCTGAGACCTGCTCCTTACAGAAAGGTCTGTTTTTATTCCACCAACTGAAGCAGAGGTAAGGAGGGACGGAATCGATTGTTGCGGGCCAAATTGAACCTGTGTCGAGCTGCAGGCAGCTACGAGATAAAGCCTCTGACGCTGTCTGCTGTGTTTATCATCAGGTGGCCTTTTCTGTGTGTGCTATGCTGCGATTTTGATGTGTTAAGTCATAATAGGGGAGCCACCATTCTTTGGAGGGGCTGCCAATAAAATCGCAGACAGAGGGGATTATGTTTCATGTCAGCCCATCATTGTTTCCAGCTTCCCCTGTACACTTTTTTTTCACCTAGAGAGGCCTTTGCCTTGATTTTGCTGTTTTCTGTCCTGCTTTGCCTTTGTCCATTTTTTGGTCCGATTCAAGGGGCAAAGTTTTCAATGCGATGCTCTTTAAATGGCATGCATTTTATTTTATTGTGGTCCACATAAGTCTCCCTGTCATTATGCCGACCATGGCTTGCTTGCAGTTGTGAGACCTGGTCAAAAGATAAGATGTTCTATCACTTTATATGGAAAAGATATAGCCTCACCAGAGGTTGGTTTTATGTTTTGCAAAAAGACTCATCTATTCGCCCACTGAATGTAACAGTTGCGTTTTGGACACAAACGCAGCACACAGTACGTCAGTGAAAAGTCATTTCAGATGAATGCACGTCAGAACAACAACTTGGTTCGGAGTCTCTTTGTGTTTGGAGGATGCTCCAGGACTCCAGCTGGTGAAGCTGGTGAAGCTGGTGAAGCTGGATCAGCGAGGTGGTGAGTGGAGCAAGGAAGGAGAACTCACACTCACAGAGTACTGTTCAGTGGGAGCAGGCAGTACTGTGACGACTGCAGCAGGAGCACAGCTCGGTGAAGCAGCGGGGCCAGAACCAGGAGAGCACTGGGCGAGACAGACAAATCGGGAGGGGCCAGGCAGAGGGAGAGTTGGAGCCAGGCAGAGGATCAGAGAATCCAGCCCGGGGAATCAAAGCTGCCGAAAGCCAGGGAGCCACAAGCAAGCAGGATTCAGAATGGGCAGAGACAAAACCCGTGGTCAGAGACAGAAAGCTGAGGTGATTACCGGGACATAGGCAGGTTGGTTAGAGACAGGCTGAGTGCTTGCATCGAGAAGCGAAGAAAAATCTGGCAGTGAGTGAGTGGTAAAGGCTTAAACACTGGCTTAATGAGTGATTAGGACCAGGTGAGTGGAACAGGTGGTGAGAGTTGGCTGATTGGTGGGAGTGTCTGGCAGGTGAGTGAAAAACTACCGAGAGGAGGGTTAACCAGAAGGACTCTGACAGAACCTCCCTCTTGATGGACGGCTCCCAGCGTCCAAGAAAAAAAAAAAGTGGAAGGTGGTTCCTCATGGGCCTTGCCTCTCGATGATGTGGAGGACTGCAACAGTTGGTCTGGGTGGCGCCGATGGAACTCCCTGATAGGATAAGTGAGGTGTCCAGGATGTGTTGAGCAGAAACCCAGGACCTTTCTTCAGCGCTGTACCCCTCCCAATCTACCAAGCGTTGGAGGCCCTTCCTGTGACGACAGGAACGGAGGAGGTGGCGGATGGTATAAGCAGGGCCCCCACTGATGATCTGGGGTGGGGGTGGGAGAGGAGCTGGGGGAATGAGGGAGCTCTCACAGGCCAGCTTCACATTGGAGACGTGGAAGTTGCATAGACCAGGGTAACATGAGCCTCTATGCTGCAGGATTGATGACTTTCAGAATCTCGAATGGACCGATGAACCTGGGAGCCAACTTCTTGGACTCTACCCGTAAAGGTAGGTCCTGGGTCGACAGCCACACCCTCTGATCTGATACGTTGGTGGCTTGGATCGATGACGGTTGGCTGTCTTACCATAGCGGCCAGAGGAGCGGAGAAGAGCTACTCTGGCTTGGGTCCAAGTCCTGCGGCAGTGGCAGATGAAGGCCTGGACAGACGGGCATGAAACCTATCTCCAGATCAGAAAACGGGGGATGGAACCTGTAGGTGCCTTGGGATGGGGAAAGTCCTGTTGCGGAGCTGGTCAGTATGTGGTGGGCATACTCTACCCTCAGAAGTTGACGGGACCAGGACGAGGGATGCTGAGATGCCATGCAGCATAGGGTAGACTCCATCTCCTGGTTGATCATCTCTGGCTGCTCATTGACTAGGAACTGGGGATGGAATCCAGAAGACAGACTAGCTGTAGACTGTGACACCGAACCATGTCTGTACAAGGAAATGCTTGTTCTTTTCACTAAAGTGACCTGTGTGTTGCAAAGAAACCCTGATGATTAGAGTTAACTGCTACCACACAGCTAATCAGTTTAGACCTGCAATATTGAGACATTCATTCCACTATCCAGTTGTTAGCTGGAATTACGTTTAACCTATTGATTAACTTCTACCCAAATAATGATAGAATTTTCATGATTATAGTGTAAGCTGAGCCAGCAGCTGTCAACTGTCTACTTTTTGACCAGTTCACTCTGATAGAAAGGTATGTTCAACACATATATTGACTGTTGGTGAGATACACCAGTTTTATCACATGCACCATATATACTTAAGCCACCTGATGGATTGAAGTCCCAGCAGTGAAATAGTTTTATTGCTACTGACTATATTCATCCGCCAATCCTTCTCCCTCCACCAACAGAGATAATTTGCCACTGTGAGTGTACTCCTGTGAGTTTAAAACCTTGGCAGAGGATGTTCATACAGTGTATCTGTTCTGCCCTTGACTTGAATATGCCCCGACAGCACAGTCTCTCCCAGCTTGTGTGACCCTTGCTTATGGTTTAGTCTTAAGAACCTCTCTTCCAGGATATCCTGTTTTACAAAGACCTCATCTTGTGAGCTACCACATACTCAGTCAAGTGTGCCATCTCTGTTACACAAGTCGTTATCTGCGATGAACTAAATCCTGCCCACCTTTTTCTAGAGAAAGTGGGCAATAGCCTTGTAGTTAATCAGGCAGGCCATTAGTAGAAGATGACAATGACTCCAGTTTTTATGGGTACATTAAAGCTTTCTTCTTTTAAGAAGACGTTGATAATCCCCTTTTTCCGCCCTTGAGCTATGCTTCCAAACTGACTTAATCAAGTTCATAGAAGAATCAGATCAGTGTTTCTCAAGCATGGAGCATAGATCTCCAGGATGTGTTTAGATCCTGACTATCCCTTAGCCCACTGCACTGACATACTACTTGGCTTAAGAGAAAGACGGTAACCAAAGCTAAAAATGTATTTGTTCTTTCAGAAATGCTTAGAACAATATTCACTTCTGTTGAGTCACTACTTGTAGCTACAAGCTGTATCCAGGGAGAGTCTGAATTTGACTGTGTGGACATGAAACTGGATGGACATGTCCCCAGTCAGGTGCCTGAGTGTCTGTGAAGTTTTATGGCTTTCTTCCTTCCTTTCTTCCACTTTACTTTCAAGTGTCTGATTACCTGCAGTCAAAGGTCCCACAAAAGCCACGTATAAGTACTTGTGACCACAACTAAGAGAACCCTTAAAGCATAATAACCATGCAATTTTCCCTATGTCCATGTTTACCAATATGAAAAGCCTAAATCCTCAAATGATAATGTTCCACAGTTAGACAGACTTTTATTTCACCACAACTTTTTTTAAAGTTGATATTTTTTTTCCTATTTTGTGCTTACTGTCCTGAACAGAGACTTCTATAATCATCACCCTACAAGGACCACACAAGTAGTTATCACAAGTAGTTGTCTAAGCGAGGACCTTTTCTAAATGTATCCTAAATAGGAGTCCATTTTGACTACGACGCAAAGCTGAATTCATTCTCTAAGAGAGCCTCAATTCTTATTTAAACTCTGACCATATCTACTTTCCACAGTTCAAATCAGATGATATTAAGGAACATTATCCAAATGGGGTAAAAAAGAAAAAATCCTAAATTCAGCCCCCAGAAAAAAATGTCTCTCCAGTGCAGTGACTGAAATCATTTTGTAATAATGATCCCCCATCCCCCACAATATGCTTTCTAAACATAATTCTAGTACTTTCTAGGTTCATTCTCTTGTTGACCTAAATTTGTGGAATATTACTGTACATTCAGGGCAATGGCAGCTTTCGGCATAGCCTAAAGTTGTTGGTTATTACAATAGGCTGATTGGCTGCAAGCTACAAACCCCCTTAAGTAATGGCTAAATGGGAGCACACAATGAAGCTGCCTTGGGCTACAAGATAACCGCACAAACACCAGTACTGTACCGTGTGTCTTTTGCAGTTCTAGTTCCCCAATGTTTTTGCCAGCCCTATGGCACTTAGCACCTGAAACATTTGACTCTTTACTTGCCACAGCCATCAGAGGCCTTTATTCTGTCCGGGTTTTGCTAACATTTTCTCTTCGTTCTTTTTGAATCTTTATCTTAATGGGAAAACAATGACCCTGATAGTTGCAATTTCTGGAATTTAAAAATAAAAGGATCCCATAAAATGTCTTTTAACACCTTCAAAGACAGTGGTTTTGAGTAAAGCAGACTGAGTTAAAATAGGGCCAGAAGGACCATTAGTTTAATTTTTGTGAACAAATAAGAGTACCATCTCCTTTCACTGCTAGTATTATTTTGTCATTAAAGTTTTGTCATTAAAGCTCTTTCATTCGAGATGTCTCTGGGTAGGAGAGCTTTAGTTGACATTTTCTCAGAACTAACATGGTTAGATGTGGATAGCTAAACCTTTTTATGGCTGTTCAATCTTAAAAATCCACCTTAGCCATCACATACACAGTTTCCATGATAGGTCCAGGCAGTTTGGATTTATGCTTTGTTTCTTATTAGTTCAGTGGCTATGGTGGTTGAGATATGACATAATTATGCAGATTACCATTTGCATAATCTGAGCCAAAGCAAATAACATAAAGATTGGATTGTATTCAAGTAGTTATGGGTGTACCAACAGTGTGATTGTTATAATTTTTGTCAGTTGTTTGGCAGGTGTGAAGAAATGCTGTAAAGTAAGAATGTAAATGAAAATATTGTTCCTCTCTTCAGACCTTTAGCGAACAAACTGCTTTCTGCTACAACCAAATATTTCAAATTTTGACTCATCAGTCATGAGCACCTGTTGCCATTTTTCTGCACCCCAGCTCCTCAGTTTTCATGCATAGTTGAGTTGCTTGGCCGTGTTTCCACATCAGAGCTATGGCTTTTTGGCCAAAGTTCTTCCATGAAGACCACTTCTGGCCAGACTTCTCCAGACAGTAGATGGATGTACCTGGGTCGTACTGGTTTCTGCTAGTTCTGAGCTGATGGCACTGCTGGACATCTTCAAATTTCGAAGGGAAGTAAGCATAATGTGTCTTTCATCTGCTGCACAAAGTTTCCATGACCAACTACTGAATCTACAGTCGTCAACGTTGCCCGCTTCTTTGTGCTTCTTCAAAAGAGCTTGAACAACACATCTTGAAACGCCAGTCTGCTTGGAATTCTTTGCCTGGGAGAGACCTTGTTGCTGGGCTCAGTCTTGCCATGATGACCTGTGGCATGAAACTTTTGTTTCAATTAATGAGTGTGTTTCAACCTACATATGAAATTGATGACCATATCACCTGCTTGGTATAATTGGTTAATCATACACCTGACTACGATCCTACAAAATCCCTGACTTGAAGGGAAAGGGTGGTCACATCAAATATTGATTTGATATAGATTTTTCTTCTGTTCGCTCATTTTGCATTTTATAAATCAATAAAAATAAACAATTACATTTTATATTTTAACAACAGATTTTTAAAAGCAGTCTTACATTACAGCATTTCTTCACAGTACTGTATGTATAGTGTTATCATCTCTTACAACTAGTATACATAACATTTGGGAAACATTTGAGTAAAGTAACATTAATTATAAAAGAGAAGCACCAGACACAAATGGTTTTGATATCGAGATCTCTTTCAAAACTCACTCAACGTGGCCAGAGGGTTTGAATTTGCTTGTTTTTGCTTTTGTTTATGTTCGTGTGTTCTTATCTATGTGTGTGCCATGCCTACACATCACAGCTTTAACTGCTGACATGAATATACATGATTAATTCAGTAAAATCCAATCAATTTCTCAGTTTTTCAACCATCTATGATTCTATATGTCTTGGTCATGCTACATACATCACAGTCCTGGATTGCTCCCAAAGCTATATTCGGCTACTCTGTATGGGAAGAGGGGTAAAAACAAGAAAATCAGCCAGTTAATTCATCTCCCAGCTCGAAAGTCTCATTACACTGCTGATGAGTTTAAGGATTGCCTGAGGTGGAAAGGGGCTGTGTTTATGGCTCGGCAATCGTGCACACCGAGTCTCCTTGTCTCATGTGGATGAAAAACAAAAGACATGCAGACACTCCAGCCAAATTAATACAAAACACATCTCTGTTTAAATACTTCATGATTGTACACATATTCAAACATATGTTTTGAAGGAGATGTTATATCCTATGAAGTCCTCATATGGTGGCTGCCAAATGAAGACAGATATGGTTGGTAAGAGAATTGATCTGACCTTTCTCGTCGAGTAAGACATGAATCTTTCCACATCTACTATATTAGTGTGATATAGGGACACAGGAAATCCTAATTTAGGCATTTATATGTAGGTCACAGGACAACTACAAGCAAAATGGAACAAGTGTGTAACCTATATGCTTGCTATATAGCATTTTTAGAAACTATGCAGACAACTATTTTAGCAAGTAGTGGTAACATCTTTCCTTCTTTATTTCTTCACATCTTTCACGTTATATATAAATTTGAAGGAAAAAGGAACTTAAAGCCACTTGTACAGTACTTACCACAACAGTTGTGAAATACCAATAATACAGACTCCCAGTGGAAAATAAGTAATGAGCAAAATAATGTATTCTAAGTTGGTGGGTTTTGAAAGAGAAAATACTAGATAGGTTTTCAAAAAAGAAATTATGGTTCTAACATACCTTTCCTACATTTATATTGATGACTGTGCCTTTAACTAAATAATTCAAATTGTAGTCTCCCTGCAACTGCCAAGTACCTTGTACCTAGTTCCACATCTTCCAGTCAGTGAGCCTATTTAATGCATTCAGTTACCTTCCAATCCCTAGCTCCTCTTTTGCTGTTAGGGAACCACCATAACCAGTCATCTGTGCTGGAAGATAAAACCAATATGCTGAGGAGATGCGACCATCTGACAGATGCCCCTTCAGTACGACTGCTCAGCTTAAAGCCAATCAAGAAGAGTCTGGCTGTCTTTTATTCTCCAGTGAATACATAATTTCCATTTAAATCTCATCAATAATCAGGGATGGAGATGGCAGCAACTGGAATGATTGCCAGAGTTCACAGAGCAATACTTAGAAAATGTACAGGGTTCCTGTCTCCATGGATGGATGGTGTAAATCAAACACAGAGTGATTAAGTGCAGACATTTCTCATTGTTGAACCACTGGACTGCTGGGTAGTGTGGTCGCTTGGGACTCATCATGTGAGAGGTGCTGTTAGTAGAAAGAAATTCTAGATATAAGCAAGGGCTAAATGTATTTAAAAAAAAGGAAAAAAAAGAAACTTCTTGCAGCTCTTTGAAGTCACCTTATATTGTAAAATATTGGCCGCACAGTGTTTTTGCTTTTAGTGTTGGAGCCTCATTGTCTGTGACTAATGACATACAGGCAAAGGAATAGTTTGGCATTTTGGAAAACATGCTTATTCACTTTTTATAGAGAGTTAAATGGGAAGATCAATACCACACTCCTACCGGTCTGTCAAATATGAAGCTGGAGCCAGGATATGATTAGCTTAAAGACTGGAAATGAGGGGAATCAACTAGCCTGGGTCTGTCTAAAGATAAAAAAAATGCCTACCAGCACCTCCACTAAGTTCACCAATAAACATATTATATTTAGTTTGTTTAATCCAATGTCCTCCTGGCTCCAGCTTTATATTGAATAGACAGTGCAGATGCATTGATGTTCTCATCTAAATCTCACATTAATCAAACTTTTGAACTGTTTCTTTATGATTAAAAATAAAATCTACTGCAATTCAAAATCATCAAACATTTCAACAAAAAACTCATGTAGACCTACAGTAACAAAACCATATGCATGAAATGTGTGGATAACCCCGGAATTCAAAGAAAAATCTTGGGGAAAATAGAGCCAAAAAAGAAAGTCTTCACCCAAATGTATGTAGGGTTTTTTTTAAATATTGTGTGGTGATTGCTGGAACAAATATCTCTACAATGCTTCATCAACAAAAGGGAGAGAGGGAGGCAAACACAGTCCTTGAGTCATCAGCCACCCTCACACTCCTCTCGTGAGTCATGCACCACCACACATGTGCAGACGGTTAAGTATTGCAAATATAATTTCTGAAATATGTTCAGCGGTCCAAGTGATAATTTAAACTGGCACATATTTTAGAAAATCAAACAGCCAAAGAAAAATTATGATGTCATAAATATATCTGTGTGGTAACAATGACATATATCTCTCTGAGTTTAAGGTAAAACTGATATGGATATATCCATCAGCTCTCCTTCAAAATTGTATTATTTGCCACATTGCATACTAACAACATTGTGATAAATAACAATGGACCCCGTCATGTAGTGTGTACATATTAAGTACAAATAAAGCCATATATTATCATTAATGGCATTACTGAATTGTATTACTGAAATTAGAAAGTGTTTCAGTATCGTCAGTGAGTGAAGTAATTAATTATTAAAATTTAGCAAGATTTGTGTAAATATGCCCATATAAAGAGTTTCCTCTGTCTGGCAACAATATCTCTCACAGAGGGAGCTCTTGAGCTACAAATGGGAACAGAACAGAAACCCAAATGACAGGAGGTGAAACAGAGAGACTGAGAAAGGAAGAGAACAAAGAGTTATTATGGTACAGGATAAGTAACTAATAGAAAGAATTGGGCAATATGTTTTGGAAGTAAATGTGTAACAGAGCAAAAAAGGATAAAGGCTCACAATCAAGTGATCTGCTGTATCTCATTAAGTCCCAGCTGGTTGACCTTGATGCTGTTTATGAAAAACACACGATCAGAGTCCTGGTGAGATTACTCAAAATTCTCAGAACTCAATTGCACACGCATGACAAATAATGTTAGCCTAAAAACAAACACATTTACTGAAGGTTAAAATAGCACTAATTGGGGCTCATAAATATAAGTCCATCTTGAAGCCAAATGCTAGAAATTTGTATCATAGTGAGTTGGGTGCCCAAGCCACTCCTGACCTCTTATTTTCTAGAAAAATATAACTGAAAGTAATGAGGCACACTGAAATTTACTGTATCATTATCATGAATCCATTTACTGCTTGTGGTGGAATCCTAATTTCTTACGTAAGAAATCATACGTTTCAATATTTAAACTATTTTAAAGATCCAAGTGCTACAATAATCATACATATACTCTACACGTACACATAAATATGTTTTCAATATTCTGCACTACTAAGGCAAACAAAAATGTATGAATGAGTCTGCAGATGGATGAATAATAATCAGTCAATAAATGAATGTGGTCTCTGCCCTTTTTTAATTTTGAAGTGAAAAATCAAGCACATATGTTCGAATGGTGGTTTTAGTTTCTCGTCTCCTTTGTATAAACACTGTGGTCAACCTCCAAGTGCTTATGATGGATTGAGACGGACAAGTTCTCATGGCGAAAAAAGTTATCACTAGGGGTCAGTCAGCTCAGCAGCTCTCCTCATGGAACTTTTTATGATTTTTTTCTTTTTTTTCCCCCATTTAATTTGGTTATTCGGTCTGCAAGCTCAGCTCTCATTGCCATGTTTATCAGCCCACTGTACACCACCTGCCCACCAAATATAAGACAAACAAAATTAGCCACTAGCTGGTAAACGTAGTAGAGCATTTAACAAGCTAAAGGGCCATATACTTTTCTGAGGAGTTGGCCAAGACTAAAGCAGGGCTAAAAGGGGTGTTTTAATTCATCAGGTCGCTTCAGCTTCTTTTGCTGTCCTCAAGTGGCAAAACATGTATAAATCTCAAAGTGTGCCTTGTCACCAACAATCTTATGAATGTAGAATTAAATAATAATAATAATCTGCACATTATGAGAATCAACTGTTTAGTTTTTTTTTTTTGTTTTTATACAAAACTCCCTCCTCTCATTTTGCTGATAATCTTGCCTTGAGGAGATGTATTACACAGCATTTAACCCCTGGATTTGATGTTTAGATTTTCAGAGCAATACGTATACATATTTAAAATGGGATTCCAAAATCTATCAGATTAAATTGGTCATGTTGCACAATGTTTCTGTAATACACTATTGCACTGTGTGAATGCACAGGTATTTTGTGTGTGTCTGTCTGTGTGTTTGTGCCTTTGGGCATGCTCACACCCTGGTAATGGCCGCTTGTGGCTGCTGCATATTAACTGATGTTGTTATACTTAATTTTAAATATTTAAAAGCTTGGATTTTGTTTTTGCATCATTTAGAAGGTGCATTTATAATGGTTATACGCATGAGACAATTGTCTCAAATGCCTTTAGCACTTTAATACTGTTAGACCTAATCACATTTTTAAGTCAACGTATTTCATACTCTATGGTTGTTCCATTTCTTGGCTCTGTGTTTTGCAGATCTCTGGCCAGTCAATAAGTCAAGTAAGGTTTTGCGTCTCATGGATCTAGAAATGTCAAGTGAAGTGTGTCCCTTAGAGGTGTCAGGTGAAATAGCTTCGGCTATGTGATAAGGTGCAACTTTGAAGTTGTGAATGAGGTTAGAGGCATGAGTCAATCTCTGCAGGCTATTATCACTGCCACACCCCCATCGCTGAGTATCTCTCATGTCTATTACACTCATACAAGTCATGTCCTTTCCCTACCTCCAGAATCTCCTTGTTCCTGGGAATGCATCATACTTAGGAGTATTAAGCATTATGATACCGTTATTTACCTGTATCATTAAGTTGCAATTATGTCCATTTACACTGACTTGTTCAGTTAAAGTTGCGTGCAAGACTGTATATTCAGATAGATCACAGTGATTAATTATTAAATGAATGTTGTTTCATCAGTCAGTTAGGCATCTACCAAACATTAGCAAACTGATTAATCAGTTAGTTGTACCAGCAAGTGTGGCTTTCACAAAAATACCAGAGACTGTCTATCTGTTAATTTACCTTTGTGGGGACAAAGCTGAGTTTTTTACTCAAAAATATCCCCCGGCTCCATCTACTTCATTTGACAGCTCACTCATTTCAGCAACCCCAGCCAGCACTGACAATGGTAGTCACAAACATGCATGAAAACAGACAACACACACTTAGAACCTCAGGCTATGGTCACTCATCTCCCATCGCTATCTTTCATGCACAGAATGCCTTGCCTTTCTTTAAAAAAAAAGAAAAAATAGGCTCCATAACCACCCACTCGTACACTCCTAAGTCATAACCCTCTGTGTGACACCAGAAACGTATCATAACAATATCACTGCAAAATATGTCCTGGCAAGAGAAATGACCAGCTTCAAGTAAGTGCATGACAAGCATTTAGATGGTTGATTGTCGAGAGAGGAGGTAGACCATTGTGCCCCTTTGAGTTCCTTATACTTTTTATTGCAGAGGACAGAGACTCACATATAGCACAAGCACATCACCCTGACTGATTTCCTCAGCACCTCCTGGGGAATTGTCATCACCCCAGGTCAATGTCTAAACTTTCCCATGCATCAAAATACATTGTAATTGACTCCATTTGTAATTCCTCCAGAGATCTGGCACTGGGTTGTAGCTCTGATGGCTGCCGAAAGCAATAAAGTCTCACAGACATGACCCCCATGGTAAACAAGGCCCTTTTCCATAGTGTGAGTTACAGTAAAGTGTAGTTTTTTTGTGTCTGGCTATACTGTTGCTGTTAGGCTCCAGCCCATACATCCTACAAACTACATAATTTCGAAATTATGTAGTTTGTTTTATTCTTCTTGGGTTAATGCCCAAGTACTGCATTCCTTTCCTTTATCGATCTTACAGTTTTAGAATATCGGATAGTGCAAAACTGAGGGTTCAACGTGCCTCCATGCCAACAACAGCCGTGGCTGGAGGCGTTATGTTTCCTGGATGTCTGTCACATTCTTGTGAACACATTATTGTAGGAATGCCTTATGGAGTTTCTTGAAATTGGACTCATGGATGAATGTTTGGATTTTTATTATATAACAGCTTTGTTGAATACTTTATTCTGATTGGTCAGTTACAGCATTTCTACACAGCAGGCCGTTGCTATGTAAAACAGACCGTTGCTATGGTCATTATTGCAAAATGAACCCTGAATATTTACTTATGTTAAATATTGTATCATATTAGGAATTAATTTTCTCCCTTATATTAATTGCATGTTGCTTTATTGAAAAAACCTGAGAAAAGAACTGTGAAAAGTCTGTGGTATTTGCTGCAGTAGGCTTTTGCAGATTTACCATTACATATTTTAACCTTATGGTTGGGGGGATGGTTCTAATCAGAAAACAAATCCTTCATTATGATAACAGTTCTGTTACATGGAGGGTTTAAGGGAAATGCAAATTAAAAGAGGAAATAGAGCAAAAGTAAAAAGGATTTACTGTTTTTGCGCACGCGATTAGTGTAACATTGAAGGAAAATTGCAATTGTGGATTTGTATCCTCTGAGTGAAATTAATTATGCTGTCTACCAACCACATTGACTATTTTCTGGTATGATGTTCAAATGTAATTCTTCTGTATGTATGTAATTATTTATAAGGGAGCATATCTAGTGCATTTAATTATTTATAAATCGATATGTAACTTAAATTATTTTTTACTAACAAAGCACAGCACTGGAAATCAAAACAAGCTGATAGAATCTGCTTGTTCCCTGATAACTGAAAACTGTACCGTAGTGTTTATAGTTAATACAGTGCCACGAGGTTTCCTCCATCTCCTTTGTTTATGCTGTCCATTAAATTTCATCATTTGCCATTTTCTCCTGCCTGCTGTTTTTAACATCACATGATCCCGGGTAATCAGAAAGAACAATGTGAGTGCTTTGTCACAGCAACAATATCAGTTTCACTCGTGCAACTGGAGCTGCTTTGATTCCTGCTGAAAGGGGAACACAGAGTTGTGTTTATCCTTTTGTCTCTTTCCTCTGCTGTACTCTAGTCTGCCTCCCACTTCATCTCCTATTCACTTTCAGGTGCCACTAACAGCTAAATGAAAAAAGACAAAGCACATTTTTTGTTTGGAAAAACATATAATTGAATGTCATTTTAAAGGGACCGGAGGTATTTAGAATAACTAGTAATTTGTACAAAATGTTCTCAGACAGATGTAAGATTCATCATTGTCTTGGTATCCTGTTGATCAATAGACAGTTTTACCCTGATGTGATGAATGTGTTCTTCGACGGACATTATGTGTATCTGGTCATGTGTAAAGTCCTCTCAAGGTCGTTGTCTCTTTACACCTTATGTTGTATATGCAAAGAGGCTGTGACAGGAGGTCTGAGGAAAAGATAACAAGCCAGGGGAAGATTACTTCTTCTAGGTTCTTAAAGATTTTAACACCTATAATCTCTACAGTTTGAAAGACCTTTTACATATTATTGAAGTGCTGATATTATAATGGCTACATCCCCACAACCAAACAGATTTTATTATATGTATACAAATAGTGTAGAAAAATAAACAGAAAAGTATTCAGCTAATGATGGTATGTCTATTTATTGATTTTTTAGCCACATTAGTAGTGTGGCTCCAGACTGAAATATCTCGACAGCTATTTGTGGATTTTTTCCATGAACTTGTACTGATGCCTAGTCTGGGTTTTTCTTTCTTTTGGTTCCTCCTTTAACGTTAAGCCTTGGCTTTGAATTATGCATGCCTACAGTGTTCATGTGGAACCCAAACTTTTTAGGTGGTTGACCACCATGAGTATATATGATGTGTTAATGTCATTATTATTCTGACATTTTTTCCAGATAATTAACAGAAAAAAACAGACAACAGACCAATCTGAAACACGATGCCTAAATTTTTATACATATATGGTAAACATATTTCTACTGTCTACTGTCTGTTTCTGACTGTTTATATATCCATTTTGTGTGACTATTTGTTTTTTCTCTCCTCCTCATCTCCTTTTTTTACACACTCACAAACATACACTTACTTGGCCAAGGTGATGAATGCATTTATGAACGACCTTCTCCTTTGGTTTTATGTTGCATTTGTCTTTGTTTTCACAAGTGTTTAGATTATTTAAAACTTGATCTTTTATTCTACGTTGGCAGCAACATTCAAAATAAATCTCAATTTCCTTTGTAACCTTTGGCAGCATTGCAAGAGCACCGGATGAAACATTGGTATTATTTGTCTATAAATCAAAATGAAAATTGCCCCCTTCTACAAATGACTGAATATAAAGTTGACATCTTCACATTAAAGTGGTTGATTTGGTGTTTTGAGCTGCACAGTATTTTTCCCTGGCAGTTTATTTGAGGGAGACAGGGCAAAGCTTAATGAAATACTTTTTGTCAGTCTTTTGTTCATGAGAATGAGTAATGCATCAAGGGCCAATATTACAGAGCTCATAAGGATGTTGACCACAAAGGAGTTTTTTATGCGGCCTGTTATTCACACAAGTTAACTTCTTGTCTTTCAAATGGGTTTTGTCTTTTTTGTATTCTTTTGTGTCCTCCATGCATCACCTCTGCAGTTATGTATTTTGCTTGGCAAGACTGTAGCGGACTAAAGCATACAACAAACAACTTAAAGGAATGACATGTTTTTTCTTCCAGTAGTTGTTACCCGAAAATCTATTGTGTGCATGTGTGCACCTGGTGATGGAGACTTTTTTTTTCCCCTGTCATTGAAACACAATGGTAGGCCATGCTGACAACAGTGATTAGAATAATTTCACATCTTTCAGAAATCCTTTCTGTCTGGAAAGACATAATGTACAACTCCCTCTATCCCCTGTGTTTCTCCTCTGATCCACTTGAAATGTGTATTCAGAAGATACCAGGGTTGCCATGATTTGTACCCTGAAAATAGCACCGTTGTTTTTGCGGTAATTTTGCTAATGATATCCCAAAAGAATCCGTGATAGATTCTGTACACACTCAATTAATAGAGCGGAGAAGGATAGTTATATTAATGTGTATGTATTTCTAAATAACATTTATATGTGTGTGCATGTGTGTGTACATGTATACACATATATAATGTGTGCTAATATGTTTTACTTTTGTATGAAGACCAAAATATTATATACACTTGATCCAGCACATTTTGTTTGTGCCAGTTTGTCTCAACGATAAACTATTCCCATGTAAACAATAGTCTGTATTATCGTCCCAAGGCTTCAATCTAATCCTGGAAATGGGTCCCTTGAAACGTTGCAGTTAGCCACTATTTCTTGGCTACCATGGTTACTATTATCAGTGTTACAGCCAAATCATTACTCAATACTATCCACATGCCACAAGCAACTATCAAAAGCCAGAATGAATGACGGAGACCTTGCCATGGCTCAATAAATTCATGTGAATATAATTGTTTCTTATCTTGCATCCATCTGTCCACCTACCACACTGATCATTTTCCTTTTTCACCATTAGCGAGGCTGAGATCATAGCGACAAGAGCATGTGGATCTCAGAGGCCCCATCAGTGGAATAACAGGCTATGTGATAGTGTGGTTTTCTCACTGTCATCCCCAGGAGTCAGTTCTGTGAGAACTGAGGAGGAGGGATTGTGAAACTCCCACTTACTGGATCCGTCCAACCAGTCAGCGAGCTGCAAAGTCTAATAATGACAGTGACCTTACCTCTTACTCTTACTTTATTGCTTCTAGACTGATCGCAGGAGGCAGTTGGTGTACATCTGTGAATGTGTCTATTTGTGTGTGCTTTCCAGTACTTCAGGTACTTTTGGATTTGTGTTGAAGATTGTTTCAGTGTGCTTTGTGTGCATGTGATCCACAGCCTTACCGCACAATCTCATTGTCAGAAAATGAGAAAAAGAGCAAATCCAAGCTATGGTTGAATTGATGTAGAGCAAGGTGAGGTTGACCCTTATGTCACCACGGCCACCTCTTTTGACAGCCTGTCAATTACCCCACTTCTCACTCGCTCAGCACTTCAATTACAGTCTACTGGATGGGCTGACCTTGTAGATAGGAATGTAATGTTACTTAAATGATTAAAGTTGCTGAAGAGGGCAGCCCTTATAGGTGATTAGTGGACTACATCATCCATGCAACAGGGCATGTTTATTGTGTTGTTTTTTTCTGTAAGTGACGTTCTTCCCTGCTTGTGTTTCCTTGTCTTTTTGTCTTGAACCAACATGTTGAAACTCAAAGTTGAACTGAATGAAATTTGCCAACACTTTCAAGCAAAAGAATCTAATTGGGTTTGTGTCCCTGTATCTTTTCCTATTGTGCAGGCCCAACCTTCACGTTTCAAATGAATGTAGCTTGTGAATCACAGTCTCAAAGGAGAAATAAGCCTACTTACCGTATTTCACTTGGCCTTTTGTTTATTTAAATATATTAATGGTTTAGAGTCAATGTGCAGACATTTCTCTTTTCATCTTTCACATAGCATTGCCATCAGACTAAACTATGGTTACTATTATATAACTACTCATCAACCCAGTACAGTACAAAGTTGGCTTTGAACAAAGGAGTTTTTGAGGCTCTGGCAGTGCTCTGACCTCTGTCTGCACTTTCTTGTTTTTGTCATGCTTCTATCTTTTGTTTAAATAAATTGCACCTTATCTTCAGTTTTTTGTCTCAAAGGCCAAGGGCTTTATTTGTAAAATAATATCAAAAGCAATTCGAATTGCATGTTATTGCAAAAACAGAAAGGCCTTCAATCAAGTACTCTGTATACTAAATGCCAACACCTACGTGTACCTACGTGTGTGTATGAGATGCTTGTGTGTTTGCGTGTGTGTATATCAAAAAGACTAAACCCTTAACAGCAACCTAAACATGGTAATGCATCCATGCTCCTGTCCCGTCTGATCCCATAAGACTCTGCTTGCTGTTTGAAGTCTCCACTTGAAAGGCCTGATCTGAATACTGTGGATTCCACAGCAACTCTGCAAACAGTGATTACAGACTGATTAATGAGCCACACACGCACTATACACACATTTACACATGCTTGCTTCTAGGCCACACACAAATGGATTATGCAGGAGTCAGTATGTCACAACATACAGTCTAACTCTGTCATAGCTGAATTTTCTTTAAACTTCAACAACGTTTACAGGATCTGTGTTGTTTTCATGATTACTAATAACCTGTCAACGAGTGCATTAGAAGTGTTAATTTTGGTTGTTAAACAAATCTTTATGTATCCATTTGTCTCCATTTTTCTGCAGTGTCTGCTGAGATCTTAAAGGGCAGTTTGACCACCATGGAGCGGCACATTCAGAGGCTTGAGAATGACATCGAGAACTTCCCTAAAACGGATGACAAGCAAGATAAGTTTGTGGAAAAGATGTCGATATCCTTTTCATTGTGGGCATTTTCACATCTTGTTTAGTTTTATTCTTAAATTTGCTCCTGAAAAACATGTGCAATTTAGCAAATTGGGACATTGTATGTATTATTTTGTCAGCAGCAGTGGCAAACGTGTACGCTGTTCTGCTGGCAGTGGTAAGCAGTTTGAGTCACTTGGTGTGATAGGTGGCACCCAAGGGAACTTAAGGGAATGGATCTGGCTGCCTTGCTGTGAGATGTTGATCAGATCTCCCTCTTCACTCCTCCTCGGGTCCCAAGAGTAAAATCATGCCTGTGGCTATTTTTACTGCACTCTGCCACCACTGCCTGTCCCCTGAGGGACTCTAATAGGGGCTCTAGCCCCTCACACCAACTTATCGCCTATCCCTGATTTCATCTCCTGACCGGCCACGAGCCCCTCCACACAACCATCCGTGCACTATCTTCTCTCGTGGCACCTCTCCTGTTTCGATAACAGAGTGTTTCACTTAAACCCAGGCATCTCTGCTCCCAAATTGAATTAGCCATGTCTCTGCACTTTCTTGAATGCCCTCTCTGTAAGGAAAGGTCCTCACTGTATAGGTTTGATCAATGGTGGAAATCCAGTCTGTTGTCAATACCCTGAGGCTAGGGTACCTTTCATGGAAAAAAAACAGTAAAGCAGTCAGCAGTGTCTTCTTTCTTTGTCTCTGACATTATTAAGAAAACAAGTCATTACTTAAGAGAAATTTAACAAGTGAGTAGGTGTTTCCATATAGTAGATGCTCACATGTAAGACAGCATTTAACCAGATTTTTGCTTCCTTTTTTCTGAGATTTATTAAGGCTGACTTTGCACATTGGGTGGTATAAGAGTAATAGCTTCCTAACACATTAACAATCTGCTCCCAGTCAAAGAAGGGCACTTAAATTTGTGTAATTAAAAAAACTGAAGCAGAGGCCTCCCTGGCGGCAGCGGCTCGGAGGCAGAGCAGGCAGGCAAAAAAGCTACTCTGCTCCCCGATGTCAGTATCGATTCCCAGGCTCCTGTGGGAACTAGAGGCTTGAGTGAGAGGAAATGGAGAAGTGTAGATATACTGCAGCGTGGCTCTCCCTCACTGTCTGGAGTTCCTCCCCAGAGTGTGGCAGAGTGAAGCTGGCTGGCCATGACCTGAAACACCCCACTTCCTCCTGTCTCCCCCTTCTCTCCATCCCACCTGATCGAGTTTTGGTGCCAGGAAGGAGGCTTAGTAGGATTTAATAAGATCTATTTTTTCTCTTGCCTTATTTAAAGTAGCTACCAGTAGGAAAGCACTGACAAGCATATATATTTCATTCTCCATCTGTGTTGTGTTCCAATTTTGGGGGTTTTCATAACAGTTAACTGTATAGTAGTTTCCCTTCCCTTGATTTTACAAGTGGCAGAATTGCTATACTTTAGTCATAATTTACACTGTTCTATTTTTTGGGATGAAGACACATCCAGGTACAGGAAGGAGTCAAATGATGAAAAGTGCATGCTCGTTTGTTCTCTCAGTCAGCTCCCTGGAGTGCTTGATCTGCGATTCATCTCCCCCGTATAATAAAGTGACAAGATTGATAATAATGTAGTCATAATAACGAGGTGTGAGGAAATTTTTACTTCTACAATTTGGTAGTAGGTTTTGTATTTAGTTCAGTTATTTTCAGTAAAAATTTGGGATGATGTTCATTGCACATAATAATAGGACACTAGAAGTATGCAGTCACATTTTGCACAATGCCTTCGAAGTAGCTGTGGCTGTGTCACAATATTTTCTACCACTTAAAACCTCCTAAAATATTAGATGTTGGGCTGTTTTCATGCAAGAGATAGATAGTGCTGTCTGCTTGATTTGCTGAGGTTTTTGGTACACTTAGTAACTTAGGTAGCAGTCTAATCTGTGTTGCACAGCTAAGTGTTGGTGCACTGACAGTGTGAAATACACTGCTGTATATTTTGGGTTGACATTTCCTTTGGTACACATAAGATATCAGAGTCAAGGCAAACATACCTTTTTAAACTTTTCCCTGGGATTAAAAAAAAGGATGTTGGTTCCTTGAAGCATGACAGATGGAAGAACAACAACAGCTAAAAGTCATGCATTTGATGCTTGAGCAACCCTGAAAAAGTTAAGTGAAGCTCTGTTGTCTTGACTGTTGGGTACTGTGATGAATGAGTCAGTCTGCGTTTGTGTGTGTAAGCTTGTGTGTGTGTTACAAAGAGAGAGGGAGAAAAGAGAAGGGGAGAGAAAGTAATTTACAGTGCATGTGCAGGTGAGTACATGCGCCTCTGTTTCAATGTGAGTCTTGTCAGCTTTTTTGCTGAGATTAATTTCAGGAGGCCATGGTCACTGCAAGGTATTTTAAATGTAATATGTGCCCCAAAGCAGCTTAGTTTTAATTAAACATTCAACAATAAATTATGTTTTGTTTTTTACACTGTGCATGATTAGTGTTCCTAATTTGTTTAGGCTTCAGAAATCACAGGTCTTACCCATTAAAAAGTCTAACGTATTTCTGGTGCAAACAATTTATGTCAATCTGTTATCAATATCCGTCATCTGATGTGCTTACCTTTCAGAGGAAACCATTCCATTAGATAATAACAGAAGAAATGTACGCCAACAACTCAGTAGCAAAGATGCAAACATTAAGAAGCATGGACAGAAAGAAAGAAAGAAGGAAGAGCTTAGTGGAAGCACTTCATTTGGCTTTATTGATACATTTTTCTCTTTCCATTACTGTAATGTATGCAAATGACTGAATGGGGTGTTTGTTCAGCAGTTTAGTGATCTCTATCTGTCAGAAGTAATGGGAGCCCACAATGGTTGTAGAGTTGAGGCACAAGCCCCCAGAGAGCCCTATTTCACTACTGAGGCTATGGCTATCACATCCTCATGCACACACACACACCATTTTCAGTTCCTGCTGGATATGATAGAGTAGAACTAGGGGCATAGAGCAGGACTCTGCATACAGGAATATTAATGGTAGTGAGGTTGCTCGATGATGAGAGACCAGGCTGAACTTTGATGGGTGCCTGGACATGTCCAATACATCTCCCCCCTCTGTACTCAATGTCTTAACCCAACCCACAGATACCTCACTTAACCTTTTATTTCCCAGAAGGCCAGAGTCAGAGCACATCATTCTCTCCCATCCTCCCACATTTAGTGACATGGAGCTGTCTTCTGGGTTCTGTTTTATTAAGATATGTTAGATTGGGCTTACAAATTTAGTCGGTCCTACTTTTTTCCCTCAGAATCGTCTAATGCAAGTAGGACATTTTCACCAAAATTACCAAAGGTTAGCCACCTTGTACCCTCGAGGAAATCGTTGCTTTAGATTTGTGGAGCTATGCTAGTGTGTCTTTGAGATTTTCCTGTAGTGGATTTCTTGTTGAAGAGTTTTTTTTTTCAATTTCATAATTTCTTTACACCCATCACCGTGTTTTTTAGCTGTGTGTGTGCCATGTTTTAGAAAATGCTATTAATTTGCCCATAATTCCAAACAAATGTGTCCTGCTTAACATAGTTGTGGACCTGGCAGCATTGTACAACTGATGCGTTTAGATATATTTCTGAAGACCGTTTAAGTGTATGTCTGTCTTTGACAAACAAGCCTCCAAACCAGTATTGTGCTTAATTTCTTCACCTAATTAAGATTTTTACAATGTCTGTCATAAATGATACTTGACAATTCTCCACAAACATGAAGAAGCAGCTGCTGTAACAGCGATATCTACAGTAGTAGTTATTGATACCTGTTGGTGAATAGGAAGCCTCAAGTCCTGGGATCCTACAAATCCCAGACACCTAACAACGCCAGTTTCTCACACCAACTCCGTCCGCCCACACAGGGTCAGCCCAGACACACTTTTTCTTGGCCCTGGGGCTAGCCTGTAATATCACCTCTGTGGAAGAAAAATCGACAGATGCATTTACACAGGTACCACCTTTTTTGTTGTTCTCCGAGACTTGAGCCTGATTTAGTTCACACTTCAAAGAAAGAGGTTCACTACAATGTGTTTATGGATGGCCTTTGTCAAACAGTTGGAGAATGTTGGCTTCAGGCTAGGTTTGTGTACAGGTGCACACAGCATTCTTTTGTATCGGCACCGAGCACTTTAGGTTAAATAAATGGTTGTTAGTGAAACAATTGTTTTATTAAGCAGGCTGCTGAGTTTAAACTGCAGAAACATCTCCTGTTAAAGTCTTGTTTCATCTGGAGAGGCATGGTGTTGTACTAAAGTGGTTATCCCACTCCAGCATGAGAAGTGTTTGAATGAGAAGTAAACTAGATTATTTACAGAATCATCATGCTAATTTCTGCATGTTTGTATGTAAGAAAACTGGGTTAAAAGATGCTGGTGGCACTTTCAGCTCCTTATAATTTTTAAAACAGAAATACCAAAACACCCCTTACACTCACACACACACACACACAAGCTCTCTTAATCACCGCCTTCCTTCGACCCCCACCCCCCAACCACAGTGTTTTCCTCCACTAATGAAATTTACTCTAAACTGTGTGGCCAATTAACTGAAGCACAGATAAACCACAGAGCCTTTTTAATTATCCAAAATTCAGCAGAAACCAGTGTAAATAAGTAGAGGTGCTTAAACCTGACGGAGTTCTATTTCTATATCTGTCACCTCAATGTGAACGTCCTAGCTCGAATTAAGAAACAGAAAATTGCAGTCACTATAACAAATAGTCATCTTTCATGTTGCATTCTGCATGTCAGAGGCGATATTAATTAACTTAATTTAATATGTGTGTGTCTGAAAAAAAAACATTTGCTAAAATTAAAATTGTTATTCTAATTACGGTTATTACAAAGAAAAAGCACAAAATGTAAATGAAAAAGTGGTAGTTATGTTGCTGTCTTACCAAGGTTTCTTTTTTTTTGTAATTCATTCACTGCTGTCTTATTATCTTTGATGACAAATAGAAAATATACTACATATATAGATATAGAGTTTTTAATAACCTTAAGTAAGGCATAAACTGGCTTTGTTGCACAGTGAGTCAATTAAATTTACTGTCAAAAGTAAAGAAAAACTATGACTAACATTTGTATTTACAGCATTAGAACACTTGGTGTAGCCCACTGTACTAACAGTATATCTTGTCATACTATTATACAGTACTACTTAAACTGCCAAGATTAATAAAGTTCAACATCTTCTCTGTTCTACTGCAGCATACAGTCCAAAAAAAAATCACTTATTTGAATTCCTTTCTGTGTCTAACCAACAGTCCAAAAACAGAGATATTCCGTTCACTATAGTATGAGACTATCAATACTACAATAACGTTGAATCTAATCTAATCTAATTAAGTTTAATCCAAGTCATGGAAAGACAAGCTGATGCTTACATTTAGGAGGGAGGGACTATCAGATTTCTGTAATTTTTTTTTTACTTCAAAAATGTATCATTATTTCATTAGTGGCCAGTGACTGATCATGTCAATGAATACATTGTGTGAAATATGACCATACAAATACCAATAAAGTAAGTTGGTTTTTGGAACAAACATCATGTATAGATTTGAACAACACTTGAAGGATAGGATTTTAAAAATAAATGAAAAATATTACACTGCAGTTTCAGCACACAATGCCTCTTCATTTCACATATTCAAACTACAGCTGTGCGCACTTTGAATGTGGCCCAGACAGCTCTGCCTGTCAGAGCAAAAACGTAACCACATGAGACACATATCAGCCATATATTAAACTCAGATGAAGCCAAAAAATCAAGTGATGGATTTCACAGAATACACATGTACTGCTTTCTGTCAACAAAAAATGTAATGTTGCCTTCGCCTTGTCTGTCGGGCCGTCGTGTACACGACCAGACAGAAGACCATCTCTGTGCCCTCTGGTCATACAAGTGAATTCCCTAGAACTGCGCCAATCAGTATCTTGTTAGGCTGTGACACTCGGCCTGATGTGGCAGCTCCATTAACCAGTAGAGTAAGCTTGCTGACAGGCCACTTGGACTGTAGCTCCCAGGGGCAGGAGGGGGTGTGGCGTTTGAGCACTGGAGGAGCACCCATAATGTAAACTGGATCTACCCCTTTGCTCCTGCCATATTCCACTGATAAAGCCTCAATGTCCTGCCAGTCTGGAACGGTGTCCTATCTAATGTGTCCTGTTGGGATTCAGGGCTCCTTCCCTGCGATCAAAAAGTCACATTAAAAGTCCTTACGCACCTACTGCATACATTCTTATGCTTCTTCTGCAAGGTCAGTATACATGGGTTACATGTGCAGTACATATATTTTATATGATGGAGAGGAGCTAATGCATATAACAGGCCATGGTGCTCTGAATGGAAAATTATTTTTTAGTTAATCTGTTTTATCTCCTTGTGTTGCTTAGCTGTAGTATAGTTTTGCCCCCATTGGCCAGGTCTCCACTGATTATTTCTGCTCTACAGAAAATCGGGCTAAGGACCCAGTGGCAGCAGCACCAATCTGCACCTCATTACTTCCCCAAAAGGCCTGAGCTTAGTGCAGGGTAATAGACAGAGGCCCAGCCGCCCTCATTTGTCATGGGCTCCTGGGTTTGATGCAAAGCCCCCCTTGAGCACTTGTTGCTGAGCTCTAATCCTGCAGTAGACACCAGCCACGCTTCTCTGCTTAGCCATCCCTACTCTCCACCGTCATGGCTCATGATTTCACTTTCATTTGATGTTTTAATGAAATCCCTGAGACTCAGTTGAATGGCAGGCCCATTGTTGGCAAATTATTCTATCAAATGCAAGTGGAAGGGAAACGTGACTGGAGTTATTTGTCTAGTAAATATGAGTCACTGAGGGTTTACTGTGTTTTTTTTAGCATCTGAATCTACAAAAGAGTTAAATGACATAAGTTGACCCACAGGAAAATGCATGTGGATAAAATGGCACATAAAATGTTGTGTTTACGTCCTTAATAACCTCCTCCTTTCCATTCATCCAATTTCTATAATAACTAACAATAATGCTACAGAGACTATTGCTGAACTTAATTGTGAAATGAGTCAGGTAAAATGTACTTAATGTTAGTAGATAATGTACAGAGCAGACATTTATACAGTAGCTGACATTTATTCCTTTGCAGACCAGTACATTACCTAGTAGCACCATTTGTTGTGCCTTATTGCAAATAAGTGCTATGGGGCAGCGCCTAAAAGGCGGGGGAAAGCTCCTTGATGAAAAGGCCTGAGTATCATTAGCTGAAGTTGCTGTGTGTGCCAGTTGAAAGCCTCTCTAAAATGTAAATCAAACTAATGCACAAACACTTCCTCTCCTTTCCCCACAGTAATACTATTCCTTTCTTGCTGATGCCATCGAGGGATTATGAAGTTCCACTGTTTGTTACTGGGCTCTCTGTTGATTTCTAACTTCGTTCCTTGGTGGCTATCTTTCCTCTCCCCTGACAGGATCCAGAGATCACTGTGTCTGCATGACTGGAGACCATCTCTTCTGCAACCTGGTCATATATATGGCCCACGCAAGCGATTAGCCGAACTTATTGACTGCAATTGTACGCTGCAGAGCAATTAGGCGCTTCATTATGCAAATAAAGTGCACTAATTGCCTCACGTTTGCTAATTGATTATAAGATATGGTATATGGTTGACATTAGGGTCGACTCCTTCAAAAAGATGTGGCCTTCTACAGTTTAAGCCGTGCATTTTGTGAATAAATTAATGACAGCAAATAACACAGTGGGCCATTTCCCTGGTATGTCACTGCTCTCAGCTCTGCAAATTTGAGACACAATAGAAAAGTCGGAGGAGAAAGAGATCTCTAATTAACATGAATCTGTGACAGTCAGAAACACTAACAGTTACAAACGGCAATCTGATGGTAGTCAACAGGGGATTCTCCATTAATTGGCAAAATGAGGCTCATCAATCACACAGAGGGGGAAGGCTGCACAGACAGTATCCTGTCAGAGTCACCCACTGTGGGGGGAGCAACATGACATGTGTCTCAGGGACAGAGTCATGTAGAGGCAGAACAGTCTCTCTCTATCTCTCTCTCTCTCTCTCTCTCTCTCTCTCTCTCTCTCTCTCGATCTCCCCGACTCTGTTTCTCACCACATGTGGCTCTCAGTAGACATCTCTCCAACTCATTCTGACAGGCTTTGTTTTTCCTTGTCGCATTTCAAATGGGGATTGGCTGGCATTCTCTGCCAGTCAAGGCCGAGACAGAATTGTCAAAACACACTGTTGAATTTCGGCTTTTAGAAGATATTCTTTGCTGATGACATGTGCTGAGAGGCTTGTAACTCCATACTCGCTCTCTTCATTCAACCACTGGTACTGCTGATTTTCTATTCAGGAGACCTTGATAATTTTATTGGATTAAAAATACATTTTTCCCAACACGAACAACCTTCTCTGAAGTGTTAATTGGCAGGAACTTTTAATTACTTCTTTTATGAAACATTCCAAAAATGGAATGATGTGAGAGCAATATATGGACTTAATGTCAACCTAACAAGAATAGGAATATCCTATGGTGAACAATGTGCTGCAATGATTGAGCAAGCCAAACAAATGCCTAGGCACATAACATACCACCTCTTCCAACAGGTCAATAAATGTACCCAAGCAACAATCGGCTGTTTCATCAATTAAACTAATCAATGGACTGCTTGGAGTCTTTATGTAAGTCGTTAGGCTTGGGGCAGAACGAAACTTGAAATAGCTATTGCTCTTTCTTTCTTTTCTGCTTTATTTCCTCTGTGCATCTAATTTTGTTACTTCATGTGCTTATATGGTAGAGGCTACCATTACTGACTTGGCACAGAGGCTATCATTTTACCTAATATGCACACACCCCCTCACTCCCACATACATTGTATGTGTTGTGTGTTGTTCATCATCTCTTTCCAGTGCATCTAACCAGTAATGCGTCAGGCATGCCATGGCAAATGGAGTATACCTAACTGTCTTTATAGCTGTCACCGACAGGGCTAATATACTGTGAATCAAAACAATAGTCATGCCTGTGTGGGTTTTTATTGAGAATTAACCTCCAATTAGCAGCATGGATAGATAGGGTGACCTCCAGAAGTGCTAGTGGTTGTGTTGGTGATGGCTCCTTCATGAACATGATTACATAAAATAAGCCAGTTTGCTGTGAAGAGGGACCTCTGGCTGGTGCACTGACACCTGCAGTGACAGACAGAGGGAGGCATTTAACACGTTGGTGTTAGCTACAGTACCAGTGAATTGAAATAAAAAGAGATTAGAAGCACAAATGTTTCTAATTCATTTTTTCCTTCTTTCTCTTTCTCTTACTTACACTCGAACACACACATACAGACACACACACAAAGACAGACTGTGTACTGTCGGCGAGTCTAAGCCCTGTCATTTAACAGCAACAGGAATGTGTGAGACACATCTGCTACCTGAACCACCAGCTGACCTTGAATTGACTTTCTGTGATGAAGACTTACGGTTGATCCCAGGGCTTTTTGCCTTGATACCCTGCAGCTTTCCATCCTAACTTAAGAACATAGGTAGGAACTATACAGACCATACATCTCTCTTTTAGCTCTCCTGTCTTTTTTATATATTTTTCTGTGCCACGACTTATAAGGGTACCTGTTTAGGTGGTAAGAACACACAGTTCTTGAGTTTTTGCACATTTTCTTGTGCTTACAAAAATTACTTGATAATAAGAACATAAGTGACATTTTCTTTTTCTTCAAAATCTTTGCAGACTGCAGTACTCTAAAATATCAGAGTGACTTTTATGCTTTCATACAGGCTGTCTGTATGAAAGCATAAATTTTTGAAACATTTATTTTGCAAAAAAATATTGATTCCCCTCTCCCCACTTGGCCTGTCTTGTGTCTCTCTCGTGTCCTGAACACCCTTAAATTCATGCTTAGATTTCACTGTATACAGTGGAAGTATTGTAAAAAAAAAAGCAATGGTTATAATTGCAATATATTGGCATAATTTTAGTTTCCTTTGAGAACAATTTTTTTTTAAAAGTAAATTAATTGCTTTTTGTTTAGGAGTAAATTAATTTAGTACAGGGTTCTGAAAGTCAATGTCTCATTGATTTTTTTTTTGCATAGACAGTGTCAGTGTCAGACAGTTCTTAAATAAGAAGTCAAAGGTTCAATCCCATATACATAAGTAGAGAAGTCTACCACAACATTTAATAAGCATCATATTGTATTGTACAGTAAGTGCCACTTACAGTGTGCTGAAGTTATTGTAAAGCTCATTGTGCTTTACAGAAATCTAATAATGCATTTTAAATAAATTCCATTTTAGTTTAAATCAGTTCAGTTACTATACATCAATATTAGATGACTTCAGCAACTACAGTATGCTGTAGTGTTTTTGTTCCCTGATGGCAGCAATGAGGAAATAGTCTGAATAAGCTACAGCTCTATTTACACCTCTGGCTAGACTCTTGGCGACCGTGGCCATGGCAACAGCCGCTGAGGCTGATGGGCGCTATAGCGTTTAAAGCCATTTCATCAAAATAATAATGAAAAAAAAAAAACTTTCAGACATAAAGTTTGAATATGTATGGCCATAACAGATGGCCTTGACGTCAACATTATAGCAGCGTGTTGAAGACTCCCATTTGCTACTGTATTCCATGTTGAGGAACACTGAGGTTTTATTTTGGTTAAATCTTTAAAATCCTGATTTGCAGCAGATGAAAAATATTTTTGGAATCAGTGGTTTCCCCCACCTTACTGCTCTAAACCTGACTGATAATGAGATTGTTTGTCAAAATATGTTTTCTTGTATTTTTGATGGTTGAACACACTAACGATGGTGCCAACTGTAATGCAGATTGGGGAGCCTTTCTGTCCAACCATGTCCTGATGTTACAAGGCATAGAGCAGTCACAGGTGTGAAAACACACACATCCAGAGGTGTAGGTAGGAACAGGCGTTAAATGGAGGGACGTGTCTGTTTGGTGCTACCATGCTCAGTGTTGACGAGGTGTTGCTGCACAGCGGCACTGTACGGTCGCCATCATGAAAACACCAACCTAATGGAGATGTGCATGTTTGTAAAAATGTAGTCAAATAAGCTCTCTTGCACAATGGAGCAGATCATGACACAGATCACTGTGGAAACTGGTTGGAAGTTTTCATATTGTTTCTAGAGGTGATGTAGCAAAATAAGGAATAACTTGAGCAATTTGAATGACTGACTGCAGTTTTTATGCGCTCTGTGGGCTGAATGTGCTCTTGGGGCTTGTTTGTGATGGATAGTACAGCAGGGGTTATGCTGCCTCAGGCTTGTTTGATCCAGTGGTCATATTCTTAAACCTCTATGAGCAAGGTCATGATGCTCCATCTGAAATATAATTTTATTTGCATATGCTCCATTGCCCTACTCCTACAGTTCGCATGTACAAATCAGATTTTTAAAGACTGGTTCAAATTACATTTCCAGTATGGTTTGACTTTTCATTTTCACATACATATGCATCCTTATAATGCCAATAGTGACAGTTTGGCCATTGTGTGTGTAAATATTTTTTTCTGTATCACTTGGCCCACAACTTTTAAATGCAGATAGAAACTTTTTTTTATATAAACCCCATTCTCTTGTTATTACAAACCATATGTTTACATTCAAAAAATGTTCATTAATATATATAGCTCTACAATGTCTCATTTTAAATTCAAATTTAAAAATAGTTGCATCTCATCAGTAATTACATCATGACCAACATCATGATGCTGCTGTCTGCTTGAAAAAAGCCTGCAATCACCCACTTGAACCTTTGAACCTGATCAACCCTCTCCCTCACTCCTAGCATAATTAGTTTTTTTCTTTCTTTCCACCCTGCAAAACACTGTGTTTGAGTCTCACTGCTTTTCTTGCCATCATTTATAGCCTTTGAATCTTCACTTCAAAATATCCATTATTATTCTCTTCTTTTTTTTGCTTAAATGAGTCTAAAGCAGTACAATTCAGTTTCATGTTAAACAATAAATAATTGAGTGAACATGTCCTCTTATAGCAGCGTACAAACTCACATGCCAAAACCTAGACAGCAGAGCAGCATCCTTGTCAGAAGGCAGTGTTCTTAAGGGAGCAAATCTCAGTTTGCATTTTTATTTCCAATAACAATAGTGGATTGGACCATCCGCCCTGTTTTTGTGCAGGCCGTGGAGACTACAGGGTACCTTAAAAACATTAAAAAATAATTTGAATCATGTCTAATTATAGCATAGCCATGGCTTGGATTGCCATGGCTACAAATTAAGCTTTTGTGCTTTGAAACATTCAGGTCAACCCTACTTCAAGCCTCCCAGCAATATTAACATCATTAATATTAATTACAGGACTGAGCACTGCTTTTTGCAACAGTACAATTATTTGAAATACAAACTGTGCAGGGAGTTGTCAGTACCTCCATATTAGGGGTTGTTTACTGTCCATTATTCTTTGACATTTGATTGACAATGAGGCGAAGAGTCTTGTTTAGTTATTCTAGCGTCACATACTCAGCTGAGGTATCTTAAACATTGTAATTATTCCAAAGTGGAGTAATGCAGATTCGAATTCAGCCATTCAGGATGTTGCTCTTTAAATGTGCAGTACTCAAACCTCCAACAAGATTATTTTGTACTTGGTTGTGTCTTTTTTCCTGAATTGGTCATGGTAGAAAAATGCTTCATTTGATTCAATGTCACACTGCAGATTTTGCAATTAGCAACTGAACTGGCTCACTTTACTTTGCGTGCACATGCATACTTTTTCATAGGCTTAGAATAATTATAAAGTAACAGTTGTCATCAGCCATCTAAATATTAGCCAGGAAAGACAGTAGATGGGGTTTTGCTGAGCTCTAATAACTAATAACACTATCAGACAGTGACGGTCATTGTGTTTGTATGTATGCGGAAAGGGGATAGGGAGGGAGGGAGGGAGTGGGGGTCGTTTTTAGGGAGGGAAGGAACGTGTATACATAAGATAGCTGCAAGGCAGCACAGAATGATAGCCGTGAATGAGGCATTTTCCATTGAAGTGATTAAAATGATTGAGGACAGTGGCGAACTCGTTCATCTCTGAGCAAGGTGATGAGGGACATTCTGTATGTGTGAGTGTCGGAGAGTAAAGTGCCTCGGTGCATTCATGTATATGTGAGAGCGTGTGTGTGTTTATGTGTCACAGATGTAGAACAAGTTGTGAAATGGGACTGGCGTGGAGGCGGCCAGAGAGATGTGGAGCGATGCCCACAGGAGGGCCATGTCTTTTCACTGTACATCTGAACAGACAGCCAAATATTTATCATCACCCCACCACAGCCTACATTCTACATTTTAATTTGACCTTCATCAGAACAAAGTAAACAATTCCTCATTGCCAACATCCATGCCTGTTGTTTTTTTTTTTAAATGTTTTATTTTGATGTCTGTTTTTTTTTTTTGTTTTTTTTTCCTAAAATAGTAACATAAAAACAGGAGTATCAATAGTGAATGGAAGTTCCTTGAGGTTTCCGTGGATGTAATAGAGCTAGACTTTAATCAGCTTCTCTCTACTTTTCAGCAGATTCTCTTTAATTACCTCAATGAGAGGAGAGAGTGGGTGGTGCAGGTTTTCTTGTGCATATGCTCGACTGTGTGTGTGTGTGTGTGTGTGTGTTTATTATTATCTTGCAGTAGGTGATATGTAGTAGGTAGTGTAGTTATTTTAAAAACTATTAACATTTTCTGTTCTACTTCTACTTGACACAAAGGTTAAACCACACCCTGTACTTTAAATGTAAGTAGAGCTAGCCTCAGTGGCCTTGTTGGCTACACACAACCACTCTCAAGCACATTAAGTGTATGTCTAAACCCACTTAGCATTGGCAGCCTTGTGAAAGTGTTGGTTTGAGGTCTATGGGTTCATGTTTCCCTCCTCCTTCTCTCTCTCTCTCTCTCTCTCTCCACTTCTGCCTCTCCCATCAACTGCTCTAATCTCCTGAATGCCATCCACACTCCCCGTTCATCCCCTGCCTTCAGGATTGGTTTCACACAGTGATCCCCTCACTGACCAGACAGACGACTCAACAATTAACCTCAGGGGCTGACCTGAAATATCTCAAACCTTCTCCCTTCAGCGTCCTTATTGGCCTCTAATAGATTTCTAACAGGTAGAAAAAAAAAAGTGGATTGAATTTCACCCGTCCAACCCTTAGGCTCTGTGCAGGAGCACTGTTAAGTTTGTTGTCTTTTTTTCCTTGCTAAATATCACAGGCGTGACTGTGGTACAGGATGCTGTCTGAGCTGAATGTGTAATGACGGGGCAAGGCTGGTGAAATATACTGCCAGCATGTTAATAATCGCGTTAGACTTTGTGGCGTTCTTCACAGAATTATCCTACAGATTGCCTCTCCATTTTCATCCTGTTTAAGTCCTCCATTTTGGTTATTGTGCTAATAGCCAAAAAGCACTCTGCTGGAGCCAGTTTGACTGAAACTGGATTCCCCATGAAGAAGATTAGCACCTGTGTTATTTAATGTCACTTTAGCTGTTATTTCAGGATTTACAGCCCATGCAGTGTTTGTTCACAACCTTTCTGGTTATCATCCCACACGGGGCTATGGATATTCCCTGCTGTGCTGTGGACACGGGGTGACAATCCACTGATTCCCATCTGTCAATTCTTTTTGCTGAAGCTGAATGGCACCCTAAGTGATCTTTCAGTGCACCACTTGGCCACTGTATGTTGGGTTTCCATTGTTATGTCATGTCTTGGAAATGCATCTGCCTGCAGTCAGGCACAAGGGTTAAATCATTGTGTGCGTGCCTCAACTTTACTTGCGTGTTCGTGCATGTGTGTATATGGTCACTGTGTTGGTAGTTGAGGGAGAGCATGTGCAGATCAGATTGTAACCAGTAAGGTAATGATTCATAAGACAGCCAGTAGGACTTATCCACTAATAGATCTCCTGAGAGATAACCTAATCCCCCAACAATATCTCCTTATCATATTACAAGTGAACTATGTACAGAATGTGCTTCTCTATCCACAAATGAATACTAAGCCCTATACTTACCTTTAAGCTTATTAGATTTGATCTAAAATAGAGTAGTATCAAGTATTGTCCCTGATGCAAGGCCGATCAGAGATAATAATCCTGTCTGTGATTAGTTTTAATTTCACAGTCTACTGAGACTTTATATATAATAATGCATATTTTTTTCAAAAGCTGTAGTGTTTAAAAACATTTATGAAATAAATCAAATTGAGTTCATTACAATCAAGGAAGCAGATTCTGTACTGGAGATTTATTACATACTGTAGAACAGTAAATACACTATGTAATCTGTTCATTCCGTGCCTTTGTCATCTACAGGGATCACAAGAGGGAGCTTGTCAGTGGCAAATGAAAGTTAGACTTCTTTTCAAGGTGCGGATCGGAGATTAGTAGTAATGCTCATCTCTATCTCTCTGTCCGCTTTTACAGAGATGATACGATTTGCAAAAGATGAGACCCCCATTTTCTCTCTCTCGCTTTCTCTTTCTTTCTCCCTCACCCATCTATTACTTCCTTGTCCTCACTCTCTCATGTTACTCATCCCCTTTCTTCTCTTTATCCCTTTCTCTCAGATTGACTAAGCTCGAAAGTGGGTTGTTAACTCTTTTCAGGATTCAAAGAGGAAGAGATTGTGTGAGTGAGTAGATATTCTGAACAGAGCCCCACATGGCTTTGTGTTGCCACACAGAGTCCCAGGGTATCCACTACATTTTTGGAGCACTTCATATTATTTCCACACATGTGAGAGCTCCGCCATTTTTTTTATTCTTCTGCAAGTTTATGTCGTTTCCTTTTTTTATCTTATAATTGAGCGGTGATTAAAAAGGGACTATAATACGTTGTGCCTCTGGACGTAAAAGTAGTTATTTGCTAAACTAAGGACCTGAGGAAATAGCTGTAGTTGGGTTATACATTAATTTACTGGCTACTGTACTTTTCCAATGTATGACAAAAAGGGCTGCCAGTGAGTTTCACAACCCCTCTTAAATTCAGTTATTCAATCTGAAAGCGTCATCCAAAGGTTTCTCACTCTCCTGTTACGCCTTTAATTCCTTTTTTTCTACCATCTCATCTAAACACTGGTTTCTGTAATTGGCCCTACGTAGAGGGAGGGACCAAACTTTCCTTTGCTGTGCTACACTCATCTGGAGTTTATTTATTCCAGTCTGTGTGTGTTGCTTGATAGTTATCTACATATTCACAGATCACTGGCCAATAGGGGAAAGGAGACGTCACGGTGAATTAGGTGCCTAATGAGAGATCGCAGATGAATTAAGGTATTTTCCCTGAGATTGACTTTTTTCTGTCTAATATGTAATGACATATTGTGCCACCGACATCAGATATCCTTCAAACCACTTCTTTTTTTTTTTTTCCAATCCCAACATCTTTAAATCTGACAGTGAAAAGAAACATTTGTGCCACACTTACTCTTTAAATGAGCTGCTCACATCTCTTATAGATATGCAACCTGTGATAAGGGGTCACAAGTAGACTCAGTTTCATTTTTAGGGGTCACAAGCCAGTCACAGTTATATTAGAGGGGACGCCTTGAATTAGAGGTACTGCCTTGGTATCTTACGTATTCGTTTAAGAACCCTGGTGCGTTATCATCTCAATGCTGCACCTTACTTTACTCAGTCAGCAGGGGGACCCTACATGGTGCTACCTGCAATCTATCCAGCTGCACTGGATTACAATGCATAAACAGGTGCTGTGCTTTCAGCCATGCTTATTTACAGCACTTCCTATCTGTCTCACTTGCAAAAGTCTTTAATTTAGGGCACGGGATCTAGGTTTCCTTTGAAACACAGCTTTGGAATTGTGCCAGCATCATCTCGTGCTGCTTAATTCTCTGTTTCACGTTCCGAGATAATGACAAGATTTTGTATTGACTGTCGAAACTGCTCTTATTTCTGCTCTTGTTTCATTACATGGCGTCGGCGTGCGTTCAATAGGTCGCTACACAAGTTTGATTCATGATTGTTCCCTACTGCTTGTTATTAGCGCAGCATCAAAGCTAGACTTGGTAAACACATTTGCATTTTAATGACTGATATAGATTGTTCTCCTGCTCAATACCACCATCAACCCACCACCCACCCCTACCGAGATAGATAAAAGGTGGGCTGCATTTAGTCTATTTAAAAACCCCTACCCAACACACATTGTAACTCACACACAGTACTGTAAGTCACAATTAAAATGCAGATGTTGTATGCACGATCACAGAAAGTTGCTTTATTTTGAAGTGGTTGTATAGTGGCCTATCAAATCTATAATATTTCATTTAACAGCAGGCCAAGAATGAAAACAAAAGGATGGAATATGGTAATTAAGAAGATAACTGGGGTGATGTGTCCACATTGTGGAGTGGTGCAGCTGATGTTAATGAAGAGAGAAAAATGATATCTCAGAGCACAAATGGATGCCATCAGAGCAACAATCAACCAATGACGAGAGAGTATTTGAGGAGGCAGATCATTTCTGTGTCCCCAACTTGCGTTTTCTTCCCCTGCCACCTGCAGAGGATGATGCTACCCGTTATGGAGCGTTTGCCACTGTGGGCATGTAATCTGATGCAAATTAGAGCAACGGACTGCCAAATGACAGAGCGGTTGTAGCAGGCAGCACAGCCAAACCACATACCTGTAGTGCTGCCGTGTGTTACATGTGTAATACCTGTCTTCATAATGATTTGGTGAAAGTAATAAGTCCCTACATTGATCTCGGTCGCTTTGCTTGTCATTTGCTAAGAAATATGTACACTGCAGTAATGAATGGATGTTACATTTGAATCAGAATCAGAATCAGAATTTGCCATGGAGATGTATGGGTCCTAATGTTTCGCTTTTTCACCAACACCACAACCAACTGTTTTCAAGTGCCCAAAGTCAGTACCTCTATAAATATGAGCTCAGGGAACAGTCTTAGAAAGCTCCTTCCTTGGGGTGCAAGTTGAAAAGACAAAACAATATGTTTAATGTCTATTTACTAACAACTTGCCCTCCTTCCCCTCTCTGCTTCCTCATAATCGTTTGTGTTCATGTTGTCATAGTATGTATTTCTTGCAGTATTCTCTAGGGAGGACAAAATGTTTGGAATATAGGGGGCAAATGTTTTCCCCACACTCACTGTTAGGATCTTGTTCTTGGATGTGTACAAAGCCCCCAAAACATTTTTGGCATGTCATCCATTGACAACCACTCAAGCCAATAACAATGATTTTTGCAGTACACACACTAATAGCACTATGTGTCGGTAGAGAAGAGAAAATATAATTGGCTGAAGAAAGTGAAATTCAATTGTAGGGGTTTGTGTTTCGTTAAAACAATTCCTTTATACATACAGTATATAAAGAGTACATGTGTATATATACATGTGTACTTCACAATGGTAGACAGGCTGGAGGCTCTAATTTATCTGTTTGTCTCTGTTTTCCAACCCACACTGGAATGGGAAGGATTCTGTAACAGGGTCCAGCTCCACAGGGGAGAGTTGGATTTAGTGGTGGCATTGATTTTATAAAAGGTTGCACAGTGGGGAGTCTAGGCAGGTCTGTCAACCTCAGCTCTTACCAAAGCACATCACATCGTCAAGCTAATTGTGGCCTGTCTGTAATCCCAACCCCTAGGAAGGACACATTATGCAAACATATGTCTGGCATTAGGGATGTAACAGTACACACAAATCACAGTTCAAAATATATCTTTGTTTTGTCATGGCTCTGAAAGTTTACAATACAATAACAAGTACAAAAAAAAAGAAGCACAAAATTGCTTTTTCTTCATTTAACAATTGTTAACTGAACAAACTATGGCTCTCTCTTAAATAAAAAACATTTAATATACAGCTGCAACCAACTGCAACTTACAAAGAGAAAAGTTAAATTAATTCAAAGGCAAATTGAAATAAATATTCTTTTATATCAATTAGAAATATAATAAAAGAATTTTCCAGTAAGGTGCAGCATTTGGAAAGTTAACTATACTTGAACTGTAGTCATGGAGGCTGGGCTGTCATTGGCATTCCCCATGTGTCATGTGGGAGTGCTTAGTGGCCGGTATTTCTTCATAGGGTGTGAATGAACTCAATGAACAACTTTGCAAAAGTTATATTTTGCTATGGGGGATTTTAAATAGACTTCCAAAAAGTTCAGCACATGTAGTGGTTAAAAAAATGCTTTTGTTCGGTTTGTAAGCACCTACTATACTAAATGATCCGTAGCAAGGATTTCCAGTCGGAATACAAGTACCTTGACACCCATATTCCACATATTCTCCCTTATAAACACACGACTCTTATCTTTTCTCATAAAAAAAAGCTAATTTCCTTCCAACAAATGGGTGCCAGTGGTCCATAAGCATTCTACTCCTGTGGTGGTATGTTGTTTTATTTGGATCCCATTAAAATCAGCTGCCAGATGGGCAATGTTAGTAAGAGTTAAGGAATCCACTAAAATATGCAGGTGACAGAGAGAAAGATGGATTGTCAGATTTGGTCATTCCTGGGAATACCGAGGAGGTAACGAAAAAAGATAAAGATAGGGAGGGCAGAAATAAAATATGAGAGGGTCAAAGAGATTAAGACAAGAAGGGAGAGGAAAGACTTGGAAAGAAGGAGATAAACTGGCAATGAAGTTACTTTTATTTTTACAGGTTGGAGGACACACTCACATAGCCAGAGGCAGTTCATCAACTGCTTGTCAGCGCTCTCTCCCTGCATTCCTCTTCCCTCTTTCGAGGAAATCTTGTCAGGGTCAGGTGTGGAGATAACCTAACATGGACACAAAACATCCACTACCACACCGCTAAATTTACACCCCAAACTACTGAACTTTTAGTCATTTCTCTTCATTTAATTATACCCACACTATCTGGAAAAATCTTGACAACTAGATACGCATTTGTAAAGATTGAAGAGAAATACTCATTGCATTTTATGGTGATGTTTGTAAGCTAACATTTTAAGAATTTATGCACACTTGTGCCTTCCATCGTTGTTTATATTTACATGTGTGTGCATGCATAAACATGTGTGACAAACACATGGAAGACAGCTGCTACACACATCTATTATTCCACAAACAAATTGATTGTAACTGCCAGTTTTCTGTCTCTCATTAGCACTAATCATTGGCAAATCCACTTGGTTTCTAGCAAGTACATCTTACTGTATTTCCCGTCATTTTTTTTCCTCCCTTTCTGCAACATGACACCCACCAGTCTTTTGACTGGCGAGTCACACAGAGCTCCTCTGTCCGCCTGCTGAGCCACATGACAAAAAAACTCTTGGGGAGATCATTTTATCTTACCCTTGATTGCCAGATAATTATCAGTTAATTATTTAGAGGCTTAAATTAATTTGCTAAAAATAGTCTCTGTGCCTCTGCGTTGCCAATGGAGACGACTCCATTATTCCTTTCTCCACAGTCTGCATCTGTCCTTGTCTTGCTCCCTTTCTTTGACAGCTACTTCTGCCACTCATGTCTGACTGTAATCTAATAAAGGAGGTGATCGTTCTTTTGTATTTAAAGGAACCCAATTTAAGCCTAATTCTATAGCACTGATGGTTTGACTTTCTCCATGTTGTGTTTGTCGTGCCTCTCTGTCACTTGTGAAAATTGGGTGCAATTTACAGCATGTCACTCACAGAGCACTACGGTGCAGCTATGGGAAGCTGAACTTAATGATTACACTACAATATGCAAAGTTCTTTTGGGCCCTCAAGTTTAGATTTACGAGGCAAACTTTGTTTAGTAGCATCAACTATCCTCTGACTTTGCAAGTGGTTTTGTCCACCAGTAACTTTAACCTGTGCTCTACAACACTCTTTAGTGGATAGCATCTTCTTTTTACTTCCAACTCTACTCTTAGGACACTTCATTAGGCTGAAAGTGTTCTGAACAAAGAAATGTGCTGTAAGTGGTCTTATAATGGGATTCATTGGCTTAAAGAATCGAAATTTATCCCCTCTTCTTCCCCCTGCATGCACTCACGCACACATACCTACACGCAGACACACACAAACACACATGCACTGAACCACAGGCCAAATAGGCTGACCTGCTGAATGGGTTTGTGCTGTGGTAATGATAAGGCTATTGAATGTAGCTGTACTCTGTCACGCTAGCTGCTGGGCCAGTGGTCTTACTGAAAGAATCTGATCAATATACAGTCTCTCTTTCTCTCTCTCTATCTGTCTTTCTCTCTCTCCCTTTCTTTTCCAACTCAGCCTCTACAAACAAAACTTGACCAATTGTTGATTAATTGCGCTCTAAAAATGCCTAAAAATACAACCACCTTCAATGCGGCTGTTTGATGAAAACAGTTAAAAGTTACCAATCCAAATAAATAGGAGCTGTTGCCCCAAACTGCCTTACTTTTGATGATAAGGTTGATCTTGTTTGAATTAATATTTTGAATAAATAAATTGAATAAAATAATGCTGCTGCTGAATGCTAATTTTCATTTCATTTGAGCATTGTAATGATTAGTTTCACAAACCACATGGGTGGACTTTGCTAGGAGTCAGATTTCTTCCTTTCCCACAGACATGCACTCACATATCTGACTGATTTGAATAAATCAGTCTTTGTTGTGGATTATGGAAATAATATTCTCCATATCCACTAGCAAACCCTTCCTCTCAACCCGAACAGAACAATGCTTGATTTTATCGTTGAGTTATTTACACTATATCAATGTAATTTGCATAATATCAAGAAATTCAACTGTAGTCAATGTTCTGTTCATTGTGCAGCACAGAATAACAGTCCACCATGAAGACAGGAGATTCCTCTGACATTTAAAACATTCCCTGTTATTCTGGAAGCACACATCAAAGGCAGCTTGAGATGCTGTCCATTTGCAAACCACCCTGTCGCACTGGTTTGTTAAAAAGGCACCCATTACATGGCCACCTAAGAGGTCCTATTTCCTGCTTTATGCATGGCGATCACATAAAGAACATGTAACGTGGGAATGCTTTGACCACACCTGGGTCACATTTTTCACATAAAATTGTTCAAATTTTCCAACATTCATATTAATTGCAATTGACTACGATATTTTGTTTTTTTAGCAACCATTTTCATTGTTTTACTTTTCTTGAAACTAAATCACAAAGTGCAGACACAGACAAGAAAAGGTTTTAGTTGGATGGGTACAGCAGATTGGTGCCTTGTTTTTGTGTGTTTTACATTTTGAAGGGCCTGTCGTGTGCGTCTAATGTCCTGATGGATGAACAGGAAGTGGACATGTTAAAAATGCACAGTAAAAAACATAAATAAGTATGACTGTAATACACCTACAGTTGCGACGATCTGGTGAAAACAGGCTTGACAATGAACGTGCATTTCTGTGTGAGAGTGACTTTGCAAAAGTCTTGTTAGAGGCAGATAAAGACAGCTAAAACAAAGAGGCAGAGAGACAGGGACAGAGCATGAAAACAAAAAGTACAGACCAGCAATTGCGATTCATCACTGTCATCGTTGCATAGAACTACATAGGCATGTCATGTGCAAGGAAACAAGTCTATACTGTGCATCCCACGCATTCTTTGTACTCCCTCAGTAGCAAAGCCAGACAAGTCTTTTAAATTGATCATACTGCAAGGAAATAGCTGACTTTCCTCCCCAATAGGAGGCTAGGAACATAGTGTGTTAGTATTATAATATATTATCCAGGAATAAGGCGAGTCAGGTCAGAAAGTGGGGCAATGTAAATGAGACACAGTGCAGCACCAATGGCAGCAATTGTGTTTGCCACCGTAGCTAGCTGTGTTGATAAAGCAAATATAGTATGCTACTTCAGACATACAGAGCAACACTGATTATTCAGAACAATAATTACACTGAAAGAATGTGTAATTATGAGAAGAAAAGATTGAATTCCTTTTTCTACCAGATTCAACCAGCTCTATCAGTGCTGAGGGAAAGACGGTTGTGATTCGATTCATTGAAGACCAAATCAATGAATGTGTAACTTTGGGTATCACTAGCATCTAAATCATTTCCAGATGATAAGAATTGAAACCTGTACTTATCTACATTGCATACAAACTGTCTAGTTGGGTTTCCTTATGGATGTTAAGCTTTTTCATTTTGTTTACAAGCTCACTATTAAAATGACACACATGATGCCTGTGTTCTCGCACATACTTGTCTCTTCAAGGGGCATCTTGCGAGCCATTGTAACGTAGAGGTAGGGATTGATGTTTACCGATTAGATCAGCGTCAAGGGAAGCGAGAGGCTTGACCTTTTACAATTTGACAAGTATGAACATTGTAAACACAGTGGATTTGTCTCCACTCTGTGAAAATTACACAGAGAGGCACACACCCCGGGCATTGAGGTGACATGAGATTGCTTTGGATAAGGATGAAAGGATGACAGCAACCATAAAAGGTTATCAAAGATAAAACATTGTGTGGATGTGTGTGTGTTTGTCAATAATCTTAATGGGACTGTGTTCGCATATGCTCACTCCCCACCACCGTTATAGTGGACACCAAATTATCTTTCCTGCACGCCCTCTCTTTTTTCAATAGCCTATCCATGATTCAACAGGTCATTCCCATGGACCTAATCCCCTCATATCTAATTTATACGGTCTCTTTTCCTTTATCAGATGTAGTCATTACACCCCCACCCCCCATTGACTTGTTCCAACACCAGCTGGGTGC
The DNA here is from genome assembly GCF_042242105.1 of Pempheris klunzingeri. Taxonomy (NCBI): domain Eukaryota; kingdom Metazoa; phylum Chordata; class Actinopteri; order Acropomatiformes; family Pempheridae; genus Pempheris; species Pempheris klunzingeri. The sequence continues at coordinate 18,301,012 of NC_092020.1, read as the reverse complement.
TGTAGTGAAGAGCTTTGAATGCTTAAGCAGAAGCAACCTTCCTCTCTACAGGTATAAATATTTCAGAGACAGACGGGCAGAATAAATTGACAGTAAAATTGACATCAAGTCTGGCTTTTAATTTTAAGAGAAAAAGGAGGTAGGAGTGATGATAGCTGTAGGGGAGATGATGGAGAGGAGTGTAGGGTGAGGAAAGGTTATGACCCCTGTGTCAAAGTGGTGATATAATTCACTGAACCTCTAATGTGAAAAAAACACATCGCTGACAGCTATTAAATATATATATACTGTATATACCATCTTCATATTTGATGTACACCACTGTACACTCTATATAGTGTAGATGTGTGTGTTTGTATGCTATTTAAATGTAAAGTGCAATGATATGAATATATACGTTTTACTTTACATTTAAATAGCATAGCACTTTCACATTTGAATAAACAGTGCAGTCTTTGTTGTGCTACAAATCGTATTCATATCCTCACATCGGAATAAGACTAGTCCTTCAAAGTTCATCTCCTAGAAGCATAATATAAATAAGCTTGTACCAAAACTTTTTACCCAAAATGAAATAGTTGCGGTGACGTGTTATACAGCATCACTGTTATGAATGTCTGAGTTGATGCTAGACAAAAACGGGGATTACAGGGGGATTACATTATTCTTGTTGGCCTGCATGCATTTATTGTACTGCAGTTTGTGGTGTTTTTTTTCAGGTGGTTTAATAAGTTAGTTGTGTTGCTTTACTCTCATGCACTTTTTGCATATGGTTTGTTCCTGCGTAACATCACTTGCTCTAAATCTGAAATACTTCCAATGATGATGATACATTTTGCACAGGCCACCGCTGCAAGGTGCACATGCAAGCAGCATTACAGCTCCCCAAAAGTGAAGCCAAAGCCCATCAATCACCACAGCTGTATGTTAGTTCAGGAAGCGCTTGATTTGTTGTTCATCAGACTTTTCTATGAGGACACCACACACATACGAATGAATTTGATCATTGTCATGAATTTGATGAAGTTGATCATTTAATTATGGGGAACCAAGATCCTGATCACCATTAATATCTGATTGATTGAGCAACCCTTGTTTACCAGCCCATGGTACATGATACATATTTGTATGTATAAAAACATTGAAGGGATTGAGGTAGGAAGGATTAAGATAGAGTCTGATCGCTGCAGCAGCACACTGAAGTATTACATTAATTACATTTTCTGAAGGGATGGCCTCAAATAATCACCACCCTGTTGGCACCCTCTGTATTCCAACAGAGACAGAGACAGAATGGGGAAAAGGAGATACAATTTGGTGTGTCTGCATGTGTGCAGTGATCAACGGGATAGAGTTTCTCGATGGCACACTGTTGATTTTCATCCAAGGTGTTGTTTTGATTACTTTGGACAAAGTCCAGCAATTTGTAGAGTATTGTTTCACTAAGGCATTTGGTTTGGTACAGATTTAATCATTTTCACCACGTGAAATGAACCTGAGTTGAATTCTTGCGCACAACAAAGAGATTCCCATGTTACATGAGCTGAGATTATAGGGGCCAAAAACACATTCTCTTGTATTCTGTTTTATATTTAGTATTGAATCAATTTCTGTCCAGAGTGGTGTATAATCAGTTACCAAATGCAGGTTGGTCCTGTCTTGTTCAAAGATACTAGACAACTAATTGTAAATTTGCAGTTTTTTTTATTAGCCATGGTTGTGGCAGGGCTCCTGGAATGACAACGTTGGCCGATCCATCTGTCTCTCCACCAGTTTGATCCAGACATAAATATCTCAGCAACTGGATGGATGGCAATGAAATTTGTTGCAGACATTTTCCCATAGACTTTAGTATAGATATTCATGGTTCCCAGATAGTGTATTCCTATGACTTTGGTGATTCCCTGACTTTTCCTTTTGCACCACAATGGCAATGTTCTATTGGAGTGAAATATCTTTTGCAGACAATCATGATCCTCAGATGGTGAAAATGAATGTAATAAATTTGGTCATGTCCTGAGTTTTCATCTAATTTGAAGATGAATTAAATTAGTAAATGTTAGCATGCTAAATAAGACCTTGAACATAGTAAACACTATCAGCTTAACATCAGCATATTAACATTTTCATTGTGAGCATGTTTTTGGCTAAATTTAACTGATTGAGAGGGCAGTCGCTTTGATGGAAATGTTAGAATGGTTGCAGACTTTAGTATCACTCTGAGCTTACAATTGTTTTTAAGTAGAGCATTGAAGAAAAGACAGTTTTATATCAGATAATGCTATTTACGGACATTTATTCTTCTTTTCTGAGATTGAAATCAGAGCACAGAATGTGATCTATACCTTAAAATATGCAGTATACTGCCTCCTTAAAATGTTGGCAACTCCTCCCTCCTTCCTGCACTCCCTTTCTTCACTATATCCTCCCTACCTTTCCTCTCACACACTTTTCCTCATCCCTCCATCCACCTCAGCACAGCACCAGGTCACACCCCAATTTCCCAGAACTGGCTGCTCTGTTAATTCCCTCTGAGAGCCCCATGTCGGTGCCACAGCCCAACTCAGGATCCTGTCAGCCTCTTTTCTGCTCACCCTACAGACCTTCTCCTGCTTGTATCACCACACACAACGGCACAGTCCTGTCCTACTCACTTAGGAACCTGACTTACAATATGGTGAGGAATAATGTAACGTCAGAGCAACACTGTATTAATGAAGCTTTGCCTTTCTCTCAGCTTCAGCTTATTCACACTTAATGTCTAAAGTTAAGAAAAAGAATTACGAGTGAAAAATGTGAACTTTTTAAATAAAAGAAGCAAGCGGCATACACAAAGAATTTTAAATGTATTATTAAAAAATGAAGACATGAGCTGTTGCATTCATACACATATTTGAGTAGCTAGGATTACTTTTTACATCTAATATTCTGTGTTCACACTCTCACTCTGTGCCCTACAACTGCACACCATTCCTTCATCCCTCTCTCATTCTGCTCTCACTCTCAACATGATGGGTTGTGTCCAGTCAGTGGGCAGCTTTGGTGTAATTTGGCCCACAGGGGCTGTTGGCAGTAGGTGTGGGGATAAAGGGAGCAGGGACGGTGGGGTTTGGAGAAAAGCAGGCTTAGTGTGGGGCCTTGGATGGAGGGGGCAACAAGCACATAGGAAAAGCATTAAATAAACATTAATGCAACTAGGTTACAGGAGATTTATTAAGGAGGCTTTTTGGGCCCCCACTGTAGGGTTTTATGCAGCACTTTAATAACTCTCTCATGCGCACAGGTAAACAAACCAGGTAATTTATTGCCATCCTCATAGGTGGCCATTGTGAAAACTTAGTTTTGGCTCATAAATGTATTTTTCTCCTCTTTCTCTGGGTTTTATCATGAGATTGAATGGAGTCTGGCTCTGGCTTTTTTTTTTGTACATCTAGGGTAAGTCTGACTTGGATATGATTTTGATGTCACTTTGTGGCGTTAAAAATGAGCACCCTTAATCGCAGCTTACTGGTGTTAAATGTACCCTTTCTGGCACGTTACACGCACAGATAAAAAATGACTGATTAACACAGTAACACAGTAATGAGGACACTGTGGCAGGACAAAGAACTAATTCTAGATTTTTACAAGGACAGGGTGGGTTTTTGCAACAACAGAATATTTGAGAGAGAGAATTATAAAAACATGAACTAGTAGAGCACTGCCACTGGCGTCACATTTCACATCTGGCATTGCCTTTGTAAATCAAGTCACATATGACACTGTCAGGAACTTGTGTAAGCCAAGCCTTCGCATGATATGTTTAGTGACTTGCTGCTGTTCCACAAGCCCTTTTTGAATTATAATTGTTTATCCTCCAATTGTGCTAGCTTCAGATATTGTAATATTTAATAATAGTAATTCAAGACTATGCAGGAATTCAATTAAGACAAGGCACAGGGGTATAAAACGCCTGTATTTGCAACATTAAGTGCACTAATTTGACCATTAGCATATGCATACCACAGATATCTTATAGAAACATCCACATTTGCAACATTGAGCCCTCCAGCCCTGGAGCAATTGTCTTCCTCTGCGTTGGTGAGGTTCAGTGCACAGGAAGTGCAGGCGGTAGCACTTCTCTGAGGACGGCTAAAGGAGAAGAGCATAGACTGACAAACAGAGTCGGGGCAACCAAAGGCTGCATGATGCTTTACCATGAGACCCCTCGCCTCTGCTCCTTGCTCTGCTTCAAGCCCAAGTGACGTGAATACCAGACAAAGCTCAGACAGCATACTTCTGAAAGTTCACTCTGAGCAGGAGAGAAAGATGGGAGTTCTTGTTTTAGTGAGATAGTTTAATGGAGAGAGTATAAAGGGGAAATGTAAAAAGAGAATTATAAAGGGAATATGTTTGAAAAAGAAAGTGGTAGACAGAAAGAAAGGAGAAAGAAATAGAAAAATAATCATTTTTTTTGAAAAGGAGAGAAGAAAACCTCTACAGTGACTGGAAAACTTTGGAAAAGGAAAGAACCTGACATTCAAAAAATGATTATGTCAAACACATCATATATATATATATATATATATATATATATATATATATATATATATATATATATATATATATATATATATATATATATATATATATATATACACACACACACACACACACAGAATAGAATATAGAATATATACATAGTGTGTGTGTGTGTGTGTGTGTGTATATATAAATATATATATAGTGCATGTGTGTGTTTGATGAAGGCCCTACCATACCCGTTGTGTTGCTGCAGGATGATGTGCGTCAGGCTCCATCAATATGACATGTCTTTGATGTGGAAATACAAGGAGCAAAAGCCCAGCCAGCCTCAGTCCAGTCCCCAGTGGGACACATCTACCGCTGTGCATGTGCATACATGTGTATTTCAGTGCGTGTGAGAGAGACTAAAAGAGAGAGAGCGAGAAGGGGAGAAAAAGAAACACCCAGAGCCAGAAGCCACAACAAGCACCAAAAGTAACCACTGCTTCAATGTTTTTTTAACTACCATTCTTCAAGGGAGGCAACAGTTGTGGTCTGAACATTTCCTGGGCTAAAGGCACTGTGGACTGTTGTAAAGTGGAATCAATATTGTATCTAAATGATGTTGATAAGCATTTCCATGCCAGAACAACATGTACGTCTTTTGCTGCTAGATTAATACATTAATGTTTGGCTCGCTTTTTGGCACAAACCTGTTGCTGGTCCTTCTTTTCAGCTCTCAGTTTAGCACTATACATATTTATGCTTTTCGTGACTTTACAATTATTTTATCCTTTGGAGTCATTTATTATTCTGACCAATTAGGTATTGTTGAGAGGGTGCATTTTAAATGAAGCTCAGTCTAGCTATTGAAACTGTCTGCAGTTGTATTTTTAGGTGAAGCACTGAGGTTCAGTTTCACTAATAAATGACGCTGTACCATATGGCATTGCTCATGGTAGATTGGTCCCTGGAAAGGGATCATTTTCAGACTTCACCGAACAAATAGAACTCAAATACAGCACAACACTGACAGGAGTTTGGATGTTAAAAAGATATCTTTCTTTGGCAAAGTTTTACTTGTACATCTATCTGTCGGGCCCCTGAGTTTTCACACACAAGTGTAGTGAGGGGGAGGTGGACAAAAGAAGAGATAAAGGCAGTCTGACAGAAGCAAGAGGGATAAATCAGGTCCAGGCAGACAAGGAGATGGAGACAGTGAAGAAAAAAGACAGAAAGATGAGTCCATCCATTGGGCTGGTGTGTGGGCTTGCTGCTAACCTGGACTGTGCCATCGCTGCTGTGCTTTGGTAAACACTAGCTTGCAGGGAGGTAATCCAACAAGCCAGCCCTGTCAGTGCTTTATTCTGTAAACTACACAGAGGCCTTTCCACACATACACGCTTACATGTACAGTAAGATCACAAATGCATCACACACTAACAAGGCTCATGTAAATGTTTTATTTATATCCACATGGAAAAAAAGTTAATAACTTGCCTAGGGACACAGAACAATCCCTGGACCTCAACATGGATGTCTACCAAGATGACAGAAGAAAGAAAGAAACAAACAATACATAAATGGCATTGAAGAAAAACAGTGTCTTTCACATAATAAAGGCAACTTGCTCACAAAGAACAATATCTAGATAACTGTTTAGCCCTGACAATCACAGGCCACATGCTGCACCACCAGCCTGTGTATGTTGCCAAGGCGACTGCATATGAGCACTAATTGCCGAAACTGTAACCATGACACAGTGAGCAAGAAGCTGTTACCCTAGTCAGTAAGCATTATATATAAAAGCAAAGAACAGTCTGAATTATGCTTCTCTTCTATTGTTTGACAATGAACTTGTCAATGTATTTTATCATCAGTTAAATTGGGGACTATATGAGAATCAAAGGAACATGTGCTCATTCTCACTTTAGATCAATATTATACCTTTACCCGACAATTCAAGCATTCTGTCATGATTGACTTTGCAAAGATCTTTGATCCACTGCCATTTAAATAGTATTAATACTAACCCAGGTATGTCAGATTTGGGTGAGTGCAAATACTATTTAAATTTATTATAAATGGGAAGCGCATCAGTGTTCAAAATGCTGAGATGCAATCATATTGGTATACTTGTCAAGAAAAGCTGTGAACTAGTACAATTTGTGTTTTACTTTGTGGCTCTTACCACTGTTAGGGTCACTCACCAAAATAATGAGTAAAGTCTGAAAACTTCTTTTTAGGAGAATATAAACATAAATGGCAACTTCAACATATTTCGCATAGTTGTACACACTCACAGTTTTCCTGTGCAACAAGGAACAACAGCATTGCAGATGTGCTTTTATTTTACCTAAAACACACACCTCAGCATACTTAGACCTCATCAATTACTTGTAAGTAAAATGTAAGCAATTAGAAATGATGGCCAGAGCTAAAAAAATCTAACCAAATTTAATTCTACTTTAAGCTTTGAGCTATTGCAGATATTATAGCTATAATATCTATAGCCTCTTAAGGAGGAAAATGAAAATGATTGAAGACACAGCAGGTGTTGGACATTGTTGCTGAAGCATTGAAAGTAGAGCTGATGGAGTTTACAGTGTGGGTAGCTCATTTTATTTATCTATTCAATTCAATTTTTTCAATTCAATTTATTTGTATAGCCCAATAACAGAGTTGTCTCACAGTGCTTTACAAAGTTCACTGAAATAAACAAGTGTAAGCGAACAAACAATCTAATAAAGAGTCCAGCAGTCGATGAGGCCAATGGATCAGTCCGAGGCATCACCTGCCCTTTATGACCCTCCTTCTTCGGGAAGGAAAAACTCAAAAAACCCAGTGGGGAAAGATAAACCTCCGGGAGCACCATAGTGAAGGAGAGATCCAGCTCCCAAGGACGGACAGGCTGTAGCCTTGGACAGACGCACATCCATTGGCTGATGGAGAACCACATCAGCGGGACCAGGACCAGGATCCACAGGAACCAGGGAACCACATCAGCAGAACCAGGACCAGGATCCACAGGAACCAGAGAACCACATCAGCGGGACCGGGACCAGGACCCACAGGAACCTGAGAACCACATCAGCAGGGCCAGGACCAGGATCCACAGGATCAACAGGGGAAGATAGCAAGTTAGAGGCAGACATTTGGCTGACATGAGACATAATGATGGAGAGGAAGAGGAGGATAGAGAATAGAGGAGCTCAGTGCACCATAGGAGTCCCCCGGCATATATAAGATAAAGAGTATTGGTCCAAGCACTGAACCTTGTGGAACTCCATGTCTAACCTTAGTGTGGACAGAGGATTCATTATTAATATGTACAAACTGAAACCTGACTGAAAATCCTCAAATAGACTATTAGAGTTTAGAAAATTACACAGCTGATTAGCTACAACTTTCTCCAGGATCTTGGAGAGAAACGGAAGGTTGGATATAGGTCTATAGTTAGCTAACACACCTGAATCAAGAGTAGGCTTTTTCAGGAGAGGTTTAATTACTGCTATTTTATAGGACTGTGGTACATAGCCTGTTAGTAAAGACTGATTTGTCATATCCAGTAAGGACGTGTTAATTAGGGGCAGGACCTCTTTAAGTAGTTCAGTAGGAATGGGGTCTAGGAGACATGTTGATGGTCTAGAAAACAGTCCAAGAACACATCAGGTGTAACAGCTGTTTCTATGGTTCCTAGGTTTGAAGTTGGACCAGACCCTGTTGAGGGCAGGAGGCGCTGAATTTTGTCCCTAATAGTTAGAATTTTATCATTAAAGAAGCTCATGAAGTCGTTACTGCTGAGCTCTAAGGGAACACAAGGATCAACAGAGGTCTGGCTCCTTGTCAGCCTAGCTATTGTGCTAAAAAGGAATCTAGGGTTGCTTTTATTTTCTTCTATTAATGAGGAGTAGTAGGCGGCTCTGGCATTACAGAGGGCCTTTTTATAGGTTTTAAGACTATTTTGCCAGATTAAACGGGATTCTTCCACTTTGGTGGCCCGCCATGTCTTTTCTAGCCTTCGTGAGTGTTGCTTAAGCTCACGTGTCTGGGAGTTATACCAGGGAGCTTTTCTTTTCTATTTTTCTCCATTCTTGTCTCTGTTTGTGAGCGTGTTCATGCATGGGAATACAAGTTGGTGTATATGTGTGTGTTGTGTGATGTTGTGTCGTCCTCATCCCACCCGGGGTGTGTGAGTCTTGGAGTGTCCAAGCGCAGACTCTATGAGGTCAGTGGCTGCTGTGATAATGCTTAACTGATGCCGGCTGTCAATAGCCATTCACCAGGAGAAAAGTGCTCCGCCTGTTCAGTAAATTACACAGTGCGACGTGAGCTGTGAGGTTCAAAACAACCTGACCCCACTGTTGTTAGGAGAAACAATAGAACAATGACTGCAATCAGCTTTTCCAGCAACCATCTGTGTCATGCTGCTGACTACAAAACACCTTTCCATTACTCCAGGGCTGCAGCTATTAGCTCACCATGCCATTGACTCCAAAGTGAGTTGGAGAGGTTATTGTAATGGCACATTAGATTGTCTCTGACCCTTCTTTATCCAGTGTTTTGTTTTGCTGACCTTGACATCGGTGGGCTTTTTGAGTGCAATAAAGCTTCTCAAGTGATCATTTCTCACAATGGATTGTTTTTTCACGGATGAACATATTTGTGAGGTGTCATTTTATTGCTGATTACATTATCTTTTAAATATGTATATAAATGTTTTCTCTGCGTTTGAGGCATGTTTTGTCATTTTTCCTTGACTCTGTCCTTCTCACGGCTTCTGCAAGCATACCCGGGAGCAGTACGAAAAACTCTCCACGATGCACAAGAACATGCAAAAACTCTACGAGAGCATAGGCAGCTATTTTGCCTTTGATCCGCACTCGGTCAGTGTGGAGGAATTCTTTGGAGAACTCGCCAACTTCCGCATCCTCTTCATGGTGAGTACATATGTACATGAGTACATGAGTGAGTATATATGCACATGTACATGAAAAGTCTCATTTTTACTGTTCCATCAAAGTAGACTGAAGCCACCACCCACACATTCTTTTGCACGCTCCTTCACTTGCATACACACACTGGGTGCCATTGAACACCCAATGTGTAACAAATGAGAACAGAATGTGTGTGTTAAACATGCATGCATGTTCATTAAACTTTCAGTAGGTCCTGGTGAAAACATGTGCGAACATTACAGTGTTATACTGTCATGGATGAAGCTCATATGTGCAGGAACATGCTTTCATCAGGGCTGCCCTGGATACGTCCACGCTTATGTGCACGCGTGTAGTAATATTTAGAACAAACAATCGACAAATGTAGTAAGTTTTCTATGGGTCTTAAACTTGCATGGAAATAACATTACAGTGAAATATACAACATAATCCATGTGACTGAGAACTTAAACATACAGATTGTATAAAGTATGCACAGTCAAGTCAGAAACAGAATAATGCATCCACAAGCATTTGAACAGAAAATGTTAACATTTATTTTTTCATCATTATTTAAAAATATAAAATGATATTTCTACTGAGTGGAAGGCAAATTTCCATCACAAAAAGAAATCTAAACATGTACACTGACTTTCAGTCCTTTGTGTTGGTCAAGCTCTAAAAACACTCGGTACATCACTTCCCATAATGCAACGTAATCACAGCTTTTACTAAACATTCCATAACGGGTAAAATTGCCTACATCTTTCAAACTCCATTTCCTCAATTCATGACTTCAGCATTCTTTCAAGATGAAATAACCCCACTGTGACATCATCAGGATTATTTTCTCAGACTTGACTCCTACAGAGCCAGAGAGGGTGTTATACAACTGTAATCTGGAAGTGAGCAATAAAGGTAGAAACATTTTTTCGCCACTTGCCAGCTGCTAATTTGTGTTCTGGGGGTGATTTCACTTCCCTCATCTAAAAATGCTGGAAAGTTTTGGTTTGGGAGAGTGCGCCGTGTTTTCTGGTCACCTATTTTAGTCTTTATATCCCCTTGGTTGGCCCTGACATGCTTTTCAGTCTTTCTTTCAAGTTCTTGCACTTTTCTCTGCAAGAATGTAACCATGCTCACCTGCTGTGTGATTTCCTTCCATATGTCATCTTTTAGTAGGTCATAAAGCCACAGTGTCTGCCTTTTTTCCCCAAATACCACTGACATAACCTCTTTTTTTGTCAAGTTTTTCTTTATTCACTTTCTTCAATGCCATTGTAGTCTGAAAAATGAATATACGAATATAGGTCTCCTCTTGGTAAGAAGTGTGCTCCTTTATAAATATTATATGAAGATGAAATGATTGGTTTATAATATACTTAAATGTAGCAATAAGATGGTATATAAGTGCTTATTAATGTATTTGTTAACTTTTATGTTTCCTCTGGACATTTATAATCAAAAATGAAAAATGCTCTTCTTTTTTTAAATCTGAACTTTTCCCACCAGTACTGATTAAGAAACTTCTAGTACTGACTTGGGAGCTGTAAGAAGAATACAAAGTCATAAAACAGATTAGAATATATTATTTGGAAGTAGAAATGCTGAGAGTAGGAGAATGTATAATGTCAGTGTCTCACTGATAAAAGAGGCTAGAGTAAGCTTCTAAACTTGTAGTACCTATTTTCATTGGCTTACAGCTGATTGTGTGTGTATGAGTGTGCATGTGTTGTCACTACAGGGCATTGCAGATCTTGCCAGATTTTGTTATGGGTAATGAGTTTAGAGAGATCTCTTTTTGTATGGCTGGAAAAAAGGTTCTGTGAAATGTGCAGCATTTCCTTTTAACAAAATTATAATGGACAAAATGATAAGTGGTATTATGCTGTGTTCACAATTGAGCAAACAAAGTGTTATCATACAAGTAATTTTCAATTGAAGCCAGCAGCACGTAGCTACATACTGACACCCGATTCTTGACGCTGCGTTACAGGTGTGACGCGCAGCAAATACAGTTGAGCATCAACCAATCATATGTTTTTGTTTCACCACTGCCTTTAGCCAGCTTTCTGTGCCATATAACCCCGCCGTTTTACTTGCTGACACTAAATGCCACTGGGCAAGGTGGGAGGGTAGCAGCCTATTGTGTGAGTAACGTTCATGTGAAGCACACGTTTGTAACATAGATCTTTTAAATCACAAGGGCAGGTTGTTGTAGTTATTCAGCTATCTGACACTATGACAGCTAACGTTAGCTTCTGCATAGTGCTCCTAAATCGTGTTTACTGGATATTAAAGATTAATGTAAATGAGTAGGTACACAAGCCCATGATGATAACCACGTCAACGAGTGCTTGAGCAACAGTTCAACAGTGACTCGGCCTCAATGTAACTTGCCACGTGTGGTTCTTATGTAGCTTTGTCACTCGTAGTGTGAACACAGCATTGGAAAGTGTTCCATACAATGACCTTGATCACTATTTACTGTGATGGTTATTTAATTCATTTAAATGTTTCCTACTATACACAAGTAAGAAATGTTTACCACAGAGGTAATGTAGAAAATCAGTTTACTTTAGATAATCATCAAAATTAAAATTGCAGTATTATAGGAAATGTGGTTACTGGGAACAGTGAATAAAGCATATAGAGCAAAGCAGATTAGTTATTAAAGAGGTAATATTAATGACGAGATAAATACTATATCATCTAAAGGTAGACACAAAGGTCTCTTTTCCTGAGTAGACTTGTCTGTTAAACATTCATAAGTGTCTTTGCTTTTCCACCTTTTCAGTCCATACCTCCTGGCACCGCCCCAAACATTCCTGGTGTCAGGACGATGACATGGTGTCCAGAAGGCATGCTCTCAGTCTTCACAACCCATTAATGTGAATGGCAAGGTCCCCTTGTCTAAATCCTTCCTCTCTCTCTTTACTCCGATCTCCATCTGAAAACAACTTTTCATTCCCACTGATCAAAGTGCACCAGCACACAACACAACACTCCCTCAAGGATTCTAGAGTTGCATATCTCTAAAAGAGCCATCCACCCAAGAAAATAAATTATTCTCTAAAGCAAATAGCTGCATATGAATATTTTATTACTGATTTAAACTTCCCTGCTATGGATAAGGGGTGGGAAGTTGGTGGGATAAAATGTTGTGGTTGAAATTGGGGGGTGCTGGTTACAAGTTAATGTATTCATATAAAAACAATCCTTTAATCACCATATTCTTCAGATATTATTTATAGTTTTTGGCTCCTCAGCTTTGCTGACAGAAAGGCTAATCCCATCTGCTTGCAGAGCACAAGGAATCAATGGTTGCTTCTACTTCAATGTTGTTTTTATTTTCTTACTCTGTGAAAACAACTGAGTTAGCTCCTTTGCAGCTTCCTCCTCAGCTTTTCTTGTCAGTGAAGGAATTTTAGGGAGATGTCTTCTAGTTATTTATCTTTGACAAAGTCAACCTACATCAACCATTACTGATTTGTTCCAAATAGGAAGTCTAATAATTACTATGACATCTTGGCAGCTAATAATTTTTAAAAAGAGCCCTGAATTTAACTTCTTGATATGCCTTATGTACCTCGCTTTTATTTTAATATTGAGACATTGAATTGTTTGACTTAGACAAAACATCTTCGCTAACTTCCTTCTGTTGCATTGCCCTGTGTAATGCAGTCGCAGCACAAAGCATCTGCAGTATTAAAGAATTCTATTGCAATACAGTCACCCTAAATTGCTTTTACTAAAAAGCAACGGCTTAATGCACCCAACCGACATGAGGCATTTGAGTAAACGCATTGACAGGCAGTCCTCACAGAACTGAATGTAACTGATAAGAGAATCCATTAACTCTATTTTCCTTCTGTTTCATTTTCTTTCTCTCCCTCACTCCTGCCCCATTCTCTCTTTTTTTCTGTGACCAGTGAAATATTATTTGATTTCAGAACATGGAGTCAGTATTGGAAGAGCCCAACAATTTGTTAATTTAATGCTGCTGCCATATTCTGAAATAGAGTATGAGTGAAATGCAATCGCAGGGCCTGTATGTGTAATCCTGACCAGGAGCATGGGGGATGAGGATTTTTCCATTAATGAGTTATCAAAGCACAGCAGATGGGCTGGGATGAGCTAACAGTCTTCCTTGCTAATTGAGTGACTTTCTAATAAGACCAAAAGACCCAGACCGGGTTCGCAAAGTAGCAAGATAGAGCATCTATGAGATTGGAATGATGATGATGGTGTGTGTGTGTGTGTGTGTGTGTGTGTTTTTGTGTGGGTGCATTCGTCCACTTCTGAGCCCATGTGATATTTCTAAAGCTTGCTAATTCCTTCACAATATGACAATATTTACCCTAATCATGCCGATAATGCTGCAGATGATGCTCTGAAAGCGGCACTCTCCCCACCTTCTTGCTGACAATGTCATGTTTCTTCAGTGTATGTTACGCAGTCATTAAAATCACTGCACCAGATTTTGGTGGTCACCTATCAATATGGGAATACATCTATACCACAGAGCAGAAGTCTCACAATCTGTAACCTATAACTTCTTGAAGCCATTTCCCCACACATCCTGGCACACAGTGTAACAGATGGCTAATAAACACATTTGCTGCTTAAAGCCCAGGCGCTGTAGTGTTTGTAAAATTCAAATGAGATATAGCAGTGACATACTCTGTGTGAGATCACTGGTGCAACTGAGCAGTTGGAAATACTCATTGCTCCCTCATTGAACTGGCAAACGTGTATACATGGGAGTGGAGCCATGCTGTGGGAGATGTATTGTGTTGTGCAGGGTCAAGGAAGAACAGCAAACCCATTTCATGAATTATTGAAAGAACCGACCTGGGAAAGGAAAATGCTGCCCAGCCCTTGTTGGTAGATTGGACCTGTGGGTTGCACAGCACTCCGCTTTCCAGCCAGTTATAGATAGAGGAGTACTTATAATCTCCATCTTAGACACACCAGAGGCCACCAATGTGACAGACACTCACTTTGTCTCATGCCCTCTATGAGCCTGAAAGCCACAATGTGCCTGCATCAATAGTGTTGTTGACAACCCCACCTGGCATTAAACTGCTATTATGCAAAACCACACATTTCTCTAAATTGACATGCCATCTGAGCAATATGTATACAGTCCTGTGCCTTACTTTCCTGCTTGAGACCAGAGGGTTTCAGGGGACAGAGCCAGTCACAGAGCTGACCTCTGGTTTCTGTTTTTATTCAAGGATTATTTGGTTGAATCAAGGCATATAGTCACTGTCTATCAGATGCTCATAGGGGGGAAAACTTTTCACCTTTTTGATTTGGTTGAAGTGCTGCTCTACACTTCACGTTTTAGTCTTGTTATTGTATCTTTTCTTTCTTGTTATTGCTATGTGCCTGTGTTCACCTGTCTGGTTTTAATCTTTATTTATTTTGTTGAAGAGCACTTTTCAAAATTGGATTTCTTAGTCTGCAAACAAAAAATCCTTCCTATTGTGTCTTACTGCATTACAGTAATTGGTAGTGATTAGTAAAAATAAAGTGGTTCTCAGTACTTTTTCTTTTAGCAAAACATATATATAAATAAATAACTGTGATCACCATACGGATGTTATTTACTAGGGACACAGGTTCCTTGGGCTCAAAATGGCCATGAGATATGGTTAAAATCTTGTTTTCATGTGAATAATTAAGCTCTTATTTAGTGACACTATAGCTATAGTGGTGATCTTCAACAGGAGACAGATGACTAAGTGTGAATGCCAAAAATAGCTCGTTTCCATGGGCTCCTGAAATCATATTGTAAATAGTATACTTTGATCTAGAGTAGATGAGAGTACTCAAGAGACAAAACGAGATACATGGATTTTTTTCTAAAAATATTTTTCAATATTGTCAGAACATTTGAGCAGATTCGAAAGAAACCAGATCTTTTGTCTCATGTTCCAATGAGATTTAAATCTGGTTCTCTGCACTGAAGATTATTTTTGAAAACACATCCCATGAGGATTGTTTATCTCTTGTATGTCCTCCTACAATATATAGAGTTGGCAAGAAAATAAGACCTGATACAGTCAGTTGTTGCCAAAGGCAAAATAGGGGCCGTCAAAGAGAATGGTAAAGTAAAAAAAATAAGAGATCAGTGAAAACATATTTGTTGCTATGGTAATTAGTGGTGCTGTGTGATTAGAGCAACATAATCGTTGCATAATCATGTTTACAGTCAGAATTAGTTGTTTGTTTAAAATAAGTTTGGCCGGCAGGATTTTTATTTGTAATCTGCATAATTTATCTTCCAAGTCATGCTGTAGATGTCGAGCAATGCAGTGATATTACCTCCAAAATGAACTGAGTCCTGTCAGTGGATAAGGACTGAAATCAATTTGATTTGTGCTGCCAGCGCTGCCCATCACTTAGCCAGCAAAGTGCACAAGTTAACTGTTTCATTACTGAATTTTACACCACTGCTCTCATCCACTTTAATTCAAGACAGCAGCAAAGTGCACACAGTCAATAGCCCTTATAGAGTGTAGCTGTATCATTTACACAACCTTGATGTGGTGATAGGTCAGTTTTTGAGTGTTCACTGAGTTGTAGCAGCTGACAAAGCAGAACACCTCCTCTTATGTTTTCATAATGTACATAATACAAAAACACACTCTCCCTTATTATTTTCCTTTCTCTCTATCGCCCCTCTTTCTATCACCCAAACTTGACTTCTCCATTACCCCCATCTCTGCCCTCCCCCTCTCTCTCATTGCCCTTGTCATCCAACAAGGAGACAGTGACAATGAGGGCTTGCGTCCTTGGACATGGAGCAAAGCTCTACTATTGACTGGCATGATGAGCTGCTCTTTCCTTGTTCCTTCCCCACAATCCCTGTAATCCCTCTGTCTTAGCTGCCAACACGGCACACACATCAGGACCACAGGGGCATTAGATGGGGGGTCTACTGTCGCCACTTATTATATCAGTGCACAGACATGGCCATGCCTTCACTTACTGACACACACACACACACACACACACATAGGGGCGCACACACACACAGACATATGCATACGTAGGAGGGGGGCCCCACTGATGAGCAGAAGCACAAAGACGCAATGTCACACAGGCTCATATGCATGTATACACATACAGTATGACCTCTCACACATACACTAACACCTATGATCCTATGATGGGTCCTGTCAAGGGCTGTGCCACAGGCCTGGGATGAGAGAATATTTTGTTGTCTCCAAAGGTCACACAGTTGCATCTTACTCTCTGTTGGCACAAGAACAAACTGACACATTTGTAAAGGCTGAATCCGTATCGTTGATTATCTCTCATTCTCTGACTCCTTCCTGACATTTCAGCCGGTCACGAAGGAGGAGGAGGAGGATGATATCTCTTTCTACCTCCTCAGAGACTTGCACACAGCTGCTACAGTTTCCTTTTCTCATGCAATGGCTCCCCCATATTATTAAAGGAGCTATACCACCATGGTACATATGTGTGATGATTATCTAGCCTTTTTTATTCAAGTATAAAGTTCCAGATTGATGTATTATTGACATCGAATCAGCTCTGTGTTATTGAAAATATGTAAAGCAGCGCAGAAGCCTTGCAGACAAATATGCTTGTATTAAAAAGCCCATACACAAGGCATGATATATTGTTTATTCCAGCAGCTTATCTCTAATTATCAAACCCTTCCTTGAATAAGAATTTGCTGATGGCATGCTGCTACTTCTGAACACTATACAGTAGTAAAGACGCTAAAAGTGGTGGTGGTAGCAGAAGCCAGATTCTGATTTTGTCTATGGATGTGTGTGTGTGTGTGTGTGTGTGCCTCATCAGGAAGCGGTGAAGGAGAACCACAAGAAGAGGGAGATGGAGGAGAAGATCAAGAGAGCCAAGCTGGCGAAGGAGAAAGCAGAGCGCGAGAAGCAGGAGCGCCAGCAGAAGAAGAAGCAGCTGATTGACATGAACAAAGGTATGCCACTTCTTCCCGCGCCACCACAGAGACAGAGAGGGAGGCAGGTGGGGAGTTAGGAGGAGGAGAACAGGAGGATGGAATTGTGCTTCACACAGATTTGAACTCTGAAGGAGGAGGATAATGTGTGGGAGTGGGGGGAGTCGTCTTTTTCAGCTGTGAAGGAATCTTGTACTTACTCCCATCGCCGATGCACTGCTTCCAAACAACAGACAGATTATGCTACTTTTAGCTTGGTTTTTTGCATGGTACATTTGCGCACACAAACAGAAACACTCTCTCTTGTAGTAATATGCACAAATATGTCTAAAAATTGAACACATTAAAAGTAGTAGATATCAGTAATATAATTTGGTAGTAGTTATCAGAATGTAATAAACACAAAGAGTTTGTTTGAGTCCCCATGTAAAGAGAGGAAGTTGAGGGTGAGTCATCGAAGAGGTTGAACGAGGTTCTGTAAATCACACTTCCAACATGATCATGCTGTTATTATCCATTTATTACTGGTCATGTGCATATGTATGACTGACAAGGATTATTCCTTCTGTCTGAGACCGTCTGCAGGCAGTGTGCTTCATTTATTGTTGTGAGTCATTTGAATCACTCTATTGTCCTCTAGTGATGCCAGTAAACCGTGTATTGATTAGTGTAAGTTGCAGTTGTTCAGTCATGAAAAATTAGAGCGACAGAGCTGGATGCCTGTGTCTAGTTATGCCAATGACATTGTGAAGGAATTTCAAGCCCGAAGGGGCTTTTCAAGCAGTCAGTGTGGTCTTTTGTCCATTTTTTTGACAAACAGACTGGGATTTCCACAATTCACCAGCTTCTAAATGTCAGTGCCAGCCAAGGACCTCTCTGTAGCTCAGCCACATTGGGAAATGTGACAAGACAGTCCTCAGTATGCCACAAACTCTCCAAGATAATTGATGCATGCTACAGTTTTTTTTTTTTTCCTGTCCTTTTTTTTCCCTGAGCAGTGACCTCTTTGAAAGCTTCACTTTTAATAATCCAACATGGCTGAGCTGAAGGAGGCTGTCTACCCCTCTCTCTCATTCTGGCTAACCAGATGGAGAAGGGTAGAGAAGTAGGTATGATATTAAATATTTCTGCCAGAGCAGATTTTGATCTCGGTTCCTGAATGTCATAATATGACTTGTATGAATAAAACATGAGGATGACATGGGCAACGTTGCCTGCAGCCTTGGAGATAGTGAGGATTGTCCTCCACGCCAACACCTAGCTCGTTGGACTGTCGCAATCACAATGACCTTGGCAGTTATGAAATATACACTTAAATTCAAGATGTGCTAAACCCAGGCTGTTTTTTCCCTCGTCAAGGTTCTTACCTGCATTGACTACACATTTCCATTGAACCTTGAATAGTTCCTTTTGTATACTAACTTGTCTCTATGTGAAATGTAATCAGGGAAAGGACAATCAAATGAGGAGCACTTTAAATGTATCCTCTGAATGGAAATGAATTTGAGCCAGAGGCAGGTTGGAGGTTACCGCTGCTTGGTGTTCTGCTCTTGTGTTCTCTCTCAGTTTCTCTTAAAGCTGTTGGGTTGAAACATACATAGCAGCATATTCAGTGTTTTCTTGTTGCACATCTTTCTTTTCTCTGCCTCTACTCCTTTCCAGTTGACAGCCTTGGCTTGAGAGTCTTGGCTCTTCTCTCCCATTCTGTTCTAAAATTCTATGTGTGCTTCAGATATTTTGAGGAGTTAGTTATTTGAGGAGACTTTTCACATTAATATTTCATGCCAGCAACAGCCATGTTCTCCGTGCAGGTTGATGAAAATAAGGTAGTGTACAAGCACAAAGAGGCTTTTTTAATTCCCTTTACCATTAATTAATCATGTCCAAACATTGTCCACGTTAGGTTTGCATTTTAAAGGTTGAAAGGCTAATTGAGACTCTACAGTAGATCCCTAACCCTGCAGTGTGATACACATGTTCTTGTCTCTACCACTAACCTTAGCATCAGATAGATAGATAGATAGATAGATAGATAGATAGATAGATAGATAGATTGACCTAAATAGATATAATATATTTTCATGTTTGCAAATCCATTAGCATGAACAGATGGAGTAAACATATGGCGATTGTATTATGAGAATTATGTATAGGTCAGTGTTTTATCTGTTTTATGGGTTTACTGATTCTGATTCTGTTGCTTAAAAGACTGTTTGATTGCTCATTCTATTGTGTTTAATGCTATTTCAAGAGGCTATTTTTGAGAAGGGATAGATTTTATGTCATTTCACAAATTGCGACCTAATCCTCTTCGCTTGCAAATGATTAACAATGAAATGCATATTTAATGAGAGTTTAATTCATTTAGCTTTTGCCAGGATGGAACGGGATGGGTGGGGGAGGGGAAACAGACAAATGCTTTCAGGAAACGGTAAAAAAAAAAATCATTCCCAGCTGATAAAACTTGAGATTATACACTCTGCAAGTGCACTGACATGTACGCTTCTTCAACAAGTGTGATTGATAGATGAGACAAGTGGAGACCTAAACGTGTTTTCCTTGTGAAGTATTACAAATCCTAATGTTGGAAATTGCTTATGAAATCATTACCCAGTCACCCCATTTGTTTTAATTTGCTCTAAGTGGATTTCCACATTCTCTTGAACTGACCAGATGTTCAACATTTACTAAATCGCTTTACTTCACTGGAAATAACTGTGAACACAGTAGAATAAACCCAAACTAATGCTTCTGTCTAAAACAGAGGAAGATGGTTCATCACAGCAGGATGCTGTTTTTTTATCGCAGCATATGAAACTGTGTCACAAGCAGCGTGCCGCGTGTGTCGAGCAGGAGCATGGTAGAGCATCTGGACTTTGTTTCTCTAAGGCATTTGTGAGGAGTAGCGGGCCCCTCTGGCCACCTACTCGGCTGGCATCACCGGGGTCAGTGCCCCCGTCTGGGGCAAGTGTCTGCACCCACATGTCAACTGTGCACCCCAGTCAAATCCACTAAGCTTTGAACGGAGCCGGAAAGCGCACATGCCGCTTTGAGCACAATGCAGCTTGGCATAAGGCACATAGGAATAAACAAACAACCAGGAAAAAGTTGTTTGAACATTTTATTTAGTCCAGGCATTTCTCCCAGGTACTGCAGAGAAATAGTGAAGAACTTTGTATTTTTTAACATGTTTTCCGTCAACTTTTCTCAGACCTACTTTATACAGTATGGTGTTCAGTGTGTGAATAGTTGTAGGGGCTGGTGTAACAGTTCTCCTCACCACATGAACCTCTGAAAAACATCTTAATTGTCAACCAGAGGAATATCACATGTAGAATATTGGTTGTAGCCTGTTTTACCACACCTTTTATAGGTGTACCAACTGTCTGCTATCTTACTTCACTACACACATTAAATGTAATCCAACTGATCCTTATGTACTATTGGATAACATAATTTTTTAAACTAACCTCATAAAATTTAAATGGATATCAAATAAAATTATTTGATTGGAAAACAAACTTTTCGTAAAATGCATTATTAAAAGTATCCTAGACAGTATTATTAAAACCATAAAAACACCTGCAGAGGCTCCACAGTTGCTGTTTTTATGATTAAGTTTTACCTGTGAAGTGATCTTTTTTTACTGTCTGAATTAGAGCTCACTCAGCCGCTTCAATCCATTCTTGCAACAGCTTGCAGACACCAGCAGAATGTAGCCCCATACATTGGGTTACTGTGTGGGAATATGATAGCAGAAAAATATTTTTTTATCACAGTGTTTGTATTAATATAACTATTGAACACATTATTATCATCTTAAATGTAGTTATCTTTGGTCACACAACAGCTGGAAGTTTACCCGTATACCTCATACCCTATCGATGTTAAATTATTGAACACATTAATAGAAAACGCAGGTCTTATAATGTTAAACTCCTCAGAGGGGCACAGCCACAGATATTAAAGAAAATGTCCAATAATTCAAGAACCTGCTTGAGGTATATGGTTTATTGTTCATCGTAAAATCGTCCTTAAATGGTGTTTCCATGTTATGTTTTTTCATTTCAGTAAATTTTATATTGTGTGTCCTCCTTTCCTCTCCAAAGGCATTTTTTGTGTGCTGGTGATAGTTGTCTAGGCTTTTTTTTTTTCACTTTCAGCAAGGCCTGCTAGAATAAGGAATAAGGTCTCCGTGTCTCTATGATTCTCTGTAGAGAGCAGTTGGCATGTTGACAATGATGGGCCTACAGCTTCTATTTATGCATCCTTCTTGTCAACCTTTCACACTTTGAGGATGAACTAGTGTATGTTCACATAAATAGAAGTAGGATCCTCTCAAAAAAGCATTAACTTTACTAAATACAAGCAAAATAAGTGGAGGCTTTGACTGCTATTCATTCTGCAGTGTTTGTGTGTAAATCTTTTTTGTACCTGTCAGAATTATCCATGTTCCTTAGTTTCACTCTACATGTTAATACAGAGTAACTTGTAAATGTGGCAATATTTAAGATCCACTTCCACATAAATTAGGATTCAGCTATTCTTAGAGGCGATGGAGTTTATTACCATCACACGCACTGATTCTATAAAACCAACATTCGCTCATCAGTGTGTATCCTCCTGTGTGTTCCTTTTCCTGAAAGTTGTGACATGTATATTTTTTTCTTTTGTTTACCAAAGGACATTTTCCAAATTTAAGTGTCTATCAGTGTGGCATGCTAAACTAAATTGACATATTTCTGTGCAGCTGGCTGACTGGTTGTGGCTGGCGGAGCCCTGTCAGGAGTGACAGTGGCAGAGATGTGGATTGATGGCTTTGTGTGACACTGACAGCTGCTGGTAGGCTAGTGCATACCTGCGTCGCAGCCATGCCAGCTAGGTGATCATAGACAAGCGCTGACAGGCGGTGGTGGGGTGGACAGGTTAGCTCTCAAAGTTTGTATTGTGTCTCCACAGCACCACCAACATGGCAAACAATATTACCAAGAGAGATAGCTTGTAGAGACGTGAAGGTCAGAAACCCAAGTAGATAAAGGAAATCTTTCTGAGAGAGATTCTCACTATTCCTCAGATTAGCTTGGGAAATGGAGCCAGTATTAGGGCGCTACAGAATATAATGAACAAAGACAGACCTCTCCAGAATATAATGGTGATATATGGCACAGTGCCTCTGAATTTGCCTGCTTGTTTATTCTCAAAAGTGCCATTTCTTTGTCCCGCCACTCATGGCTTCCATGTCTGCTTATATATTTGTAGTTATGAGTTGTAAAAATGAAGGATCTTCCATTACATCTGCATATGGATGTCACAGCAATGTAATGCCAAACTGCGAAAATTGCCTTTTGTCTTTGTCCTTGCCTTTGAGCTGTGTCGCTCCACAGTGCAGGTAGTGCAAGGTATGCTCTGAAACTCCTGAGTATGGATTGGTGAATTCCATCATTACCTTGAAAGACGGGAACAAGGGCACCAGGATTATCTGCTGTCATACACCCATTCTAATAAATAACAGCATATTAGATTGTGCTATATCTCCAGTCGAAATCGGAATCTGCCTCAAGGCGATGATGGCACACAGAATATGGCTGACTGCATCTCAGCACAAGCAGCATGAATAGACACCTGTAGAAAAAAAAAAGAATTATTCAGAAACAAGGATTAAATACATCTGATTGACTGCAAAATGACATTTTGTAAGTGAAGCTATTACAATAAAAGTCATTCAATAATCACCCTCCCAGATTATAACATTTCCAATGCATTTCCATAAATAAATGTCAGCATGAGGAAAATGAGCCTAGTTTCATAGGAAGCCTTTTAATATTCTATGATAAATACCATAGTTCATTAGCAATTAAAGGCAACACTTGGGAATAGTTTCTTTCACACATTTGTTTGTCTGCCTTATGCATTAAATTGTCAAGCTGAATATGTATTGTTTTTTTTGTTTTTTTAATTTGTGGCACCCTCTTTAGTTAAATGAGAAAGACAAAGAACACTAATTAGATTGCACCTTAAAGCTTTTAATCACATTTATCTTTTATCTTTAACTTAATTTGGTTTAGGTCACACTCAAGGAAGTGAGACATGCATCAGATATCTCTGTCTCTCCTGTTTTCCCTCTCCTATTCTGTCTGTCCCTCTGAGTCTTTTTCTTTCTGTGTCTCTCTCACTCTCGCACACACACGCACACACACACACACGCACTCACACACGCACACACCCACACACAAACACACACAATAATCATCCCGCCATGTTCTTTTCTCTCTCCCATTGCTTCTGTAAATGTTCTTCTTCTCCTTGGTGAAATCAGCTCAGGCACAGTTGAATCTCATTAATTTGTGGGTGGTTCAAGTGTCTGATCATTTCCCCTCCCAGATCTGGACCTCACCAGTCACTTTACAGTCAATCAAACCTAATTACCCTCACTACAAAGACCATCAAATCCCATTGTCAAATCCATTTAGCTTCCCCAGACAGCACTGCCTTTCACTGATGCAAACAGCCCATGTGTAGTTTGGTTCAGATGTTATCTTGATCTGGATTCCAAAACTCTACATCCGCCATCTAAATGTGCCACCCATGTAAAATGGGTAATCTACACTGTCCTAGATGAAACCCAAAATGTTTATAGCATCGCAATATACTTCCACATGCCGAAGCCTCTTTGACATCCCTTTCATTTTAATAGCCTGATTCATGTAAGTGTTAACCATGATCAGAGCCTGTGACTAATAGATTAAGGGCCATTCTTGTGCATACACCAGAACAGCTCAATAAAAGGTATTGGTAGCTTGTTAATGTGTTGAAGGTTTGAGGTTCACCCAAATTCCATTAAAAAGGCCACCCGCACCTATTCATCTGACTAGCTCTCTGTGACACCATACTCTTTGACAAAACTTCCCCTGCAATATTTAAAACCAATCTGCTAACAAAAAAACACTAAAATTGTCCTTGAAGTAGAGCAGTGCATCACTTACCTTCAAAATAAAAGCATTCTAGATCTAAGCATTTAAAAACATTTTAATGTGAACCAGCAGCACAAAATGCTCAGAGTGCATTAAAGCCCCTACGTAGGATTTGAAGATTTCTGTTTTTGGCCACTCTCAATGGTAGTATCAAAAAAGACACTGTGCTAGATAGTAATGCCCACCGAAGCATCACTCCCTTATAAGGATCCAACCTGAGGAAAAGTAAACTAGAAAGTAAAACCATGAACAGAGACTTCACCAATTTTCACTGGGATTATTTTTCGTTTCTAGTTTTTCCGTAAACAAAAACATTATATTCCAAGAGAAGCAACCAACAAAATTGCACACTGGGACTTTTTATAGTAGCAGATTTCACAATTGCTCTGAAAGAACAGATTAGAAAACATTGACACTATTAAATGAATTGAAAAAAAAAAGAAACTCCCAACCAAAGCGATACTTATATTACACACAATACTACACTCCCACAGTACAGTACTACTGTAAACTGAACATAGTGAGCCTTATTAGAATGGTGCTGTCTATCTAGTCGCCTGCAAGACGACACATTTCGATCAGTTTACTGTGAGTTTGGTTAAGAACACCATCAGGGTCTATCTCAAGCTGTGAGGTCACAGTGAAAATGCATATGGTTCAGGGTCTACTATATTGCAGCTAAATTTAGCAGTACCAAGCCTATGGAGAAGCAGCAGTAGTGGTCTACTCTGCGGTGAGGACAGGCTCCTGTGGCCCTGCTGGCACCCTGACATGTTGACCCCATGTGGCTCAGAGAAAGTGTGTCAACTTAACATCTGTCAGTGCTGGGTTTGAACTCTCCCTTGTGTGTTGGTGGTGTTACTGGGCAAACTAGCCAAAAGCTGTGGATAGGTTGTAATAGCAATATGGTAACTAGGGGGGCCCGCAGGCAGTAGAAGTAAATTATAGCAGAGGAAGCAAAGTGTGGTGACTGCTATGTTACAAGCATCTCTCTTCCCCCTTCCCATCTCCCAACCTCCCCTCCCCACTGTTTCTCACTTGGGGCCTGGCAGCATCCATCCAGATGGAGGGTTTATTTTTGTTTTTGTTTGTTTACTTATTCATGCATCCAGCTATTCGGGGCATCGCAGGGGCTTTCGTTCCACCACAGAATGCAAATCGCCACGGCGGCTAATCCACTTTCATCTCTCCCTTGTTGACATCCAACTTCTCTCCACGTTTCCCCCAGTCTCTCGCAGTCAGGACACCTCTCTTTCTTTCAGGGTACGGGATCAGTCCTGCAGTGACCAAGCAAGCCTAGCTTGTCTCCTTCATGCATGTCAAACACAATACACCTCTCACCTCCCACCCACCTTCCCCATCTTCAAGACATTCTGCCCTTTGTCCTACCTCACCCCCCTCCTCCACCCCTGACCCTGGCGCCACACAGGGGCTCATAACAAGAAGAAAATAGTAGCTGCACTCCCATTCCCCCTGGATTGGAGGGCTGTGGGAGCATCCATAATTGAGTTAGGGAGGACATGAGTGGGTTTGCTCATCAAGTTGTTACAGTAAAACAATCCAGATTAATCAGCAGGCAAATCTATCTTTTTTATTAGCTGTCTTACCCTTTCATTCCCCTTTTTCCTTCCTTTTTTTTTTCACTGAAATAGAGCAGTAAACATGCGCACGCACACACACATGCCCACAAATTAAAGATCGTGACCTGTCTGAAAAGTTTCCTGGGTCATTGTGTCAAAGTTTTTGTCAGTATTGGGTGTTTGGACTGCAGGGAGATAGAGAAAGAGGAAAGAGAGTGAAAAACAAAGGAAAGACATCTAACAGGTGCATGACTGCTGTCCTTCGGGCACTTGTGTTCTCTGTGCTCTCTGTGGCAGCAATGGTCTCAGTCTGCTGGGGTCTTGGGAGCTGCTGGGACTGCAGGGAAGGAGGGCAAAAGGAGGGGGTGACTCTACTCAAAGCCAGACAGTAAGAGAGTAGACAGCAGAGTGGTAAGAGGAGGGGGGTTGGTGTTAAGTAATGCAGGTGGTTGTGTATGTCTAGGTGGCTGAGCCTGAATTCAGATGTGAAAGTAACACAAAACCAGGTGCATACAAGTGAGAGTAGAGAGTAGATGAGATTAAAAGAAAGTGCGGTTGTTGCCTCTCCACCTGGCCATAAAGCAGCACCCCCTCCCTCTACGAGGGCCTTTGTTTCACGGCTAATGGTCCAGGTTAATTGCACAGGTGACTCTCTGTGGGGGAACAGATGGGCTCAAATGTGTTCAAAAACAATCCGCAGCAAGCAAAAAAAAAAAAAAAACTACGGACGACTTGTTCCTGTCCTCTCATTCTTCCTTTTCTTTCTCATCTTCTCTACTGGAGTGACTTGGGTGAGGTTAAACTCTCACTACGTTCCTGTCTCACAGTGATTTCAATTCATCAAGCACAAGGCCTGCACGCTCTCATTAGATCTCATTAGTGTGCAAATTAGACTAAGGGATTGGCTACTGGAGGGATAGTACATAGTGGTGGATAATAGACATCTCTCCAATGCTGATGTTCCTCATGTCAAACACTTTAATTTGGTTAGGGAGGATAGTGCTATGCTTATATAAATTCAGAGGATATGTAGCCGTGATTTATTAAAATATATGACTATGATAAATGTCATTATTTTGTATGCTTACTGTGTTATTTATCTTTTCAATTAACATGCCACTGTTGCTACCAGTTTCACTCGCAGCATATAGGATGTCATAATTTTCCATTATATTAGAAACCCACACACACCAGACAGAAGCTTTTTAGAATTCTTGGAATTATTTGTCTCTCTTTTCCCCCATGAATCATGAGGGCTGCATGTGAGCCATCAGAAATTGAGTTCTCAATCGATCCACTGTGTTTTTTCTCCACAGAACAACATGAAGGAGATGACAGATAGCAAATTGAATTTATGAACAGGCTTTGTTGACACTGCTGCATAATTATAGGAATTCCATGCCTTTGGTGTTTAAAAAGAGAGCCCAGCATTTCATTTAGATACATACGGTTTTCTGCTTGGATGGTTGAGTGAAAAGCTTTGTCACGAGGCAACAGCTGTTCTTTAACTTTGCAGTTATATACAAATTTTGAATGTTGGAGATGACTGCTTTTAACTGGCAGAAATAAACAAATTAGATGTCATGTTTTGCTAAATGTAAGCTTATTTGTTTGATTCTTAATTGGTCCTTGACTGAGAATTAAGAGTGTATATGGAGGCTTCAATGATGCATTGGCTTTCTGAGAGACTTGGCTAGATTCCTGTGTCTCTTCTAACTGATCTCGCCAAGAGTGTGTAGGTCATCCTGCTGACATTAGTTGGAGTAAGCTCTCTATCTGCCTTCATCTAACTATCTATCCATCCCTCACTATCTTAGGCTGTCAAACTTACACTCACTTGTCACCTGGGAACTCAGCCCCATAAATTGAGATTAGCTAAGCAGAGCCAATTCTCTTGCAAATGCAACATGCATTTGTATCACTAAAAATGTGCAGGCAGGTTTTTAAGTGTTGGTGAAGGTGCAGTTGTGTGCCTGTGCTTGCATACTGCAGTGTATGTTTTTGAAATAATTAAATGTCACAGGGCTCAGGCCGTCAAGTGGCCAGGAAGGTGTTTTACGACCGTGTCTTGTCTTGCTCCACTAGTCCCTCTCAATAACCCACTCCACCTCACCCACAGAAACCCTCTCCACTTTTCTCCCATGCTGCCTTCAACATGTCTTTTTCTCCTCTTTCTCCCTCTAGTCTGCCTCCCTCCCTCATTCTTTCAGTTTACATCTTCCTTCCCCAGTAGTGACATACAGAGTATCAATGCTTATTCTTTCCCTATCCCCCCCTTTCCTCAATTGCAACTGTTGACACTTGAGTTTGTGTTCTGCGCCTTGAATTTGTGAATAGTAAGTACATTGCAGCCACTTTCTTCCACTTTTACTGTAGGTACTTTTTTGTACTGGGCAAAAAACTAATCTAGCTTGTGAAGTGTGTGTGTGTGTGTGTGTGTGTGTGTGTGTGAGTGAGTGTGAGTGTGTGTTTCTTTTATGCCACTTCTGCTGAGGCCACATTATTCTTGTTATCCCCCCTAATTAGAAAATGTGACAGTGCTGCTTGTAAATATATTGCAGACTGAGCCAATCCCCAGGGCTCAGTGTTGCATTTGGCACAGCCTCTGGGTCCAGGTAACACCTGATGTTCAGGTAAAGGAGGGGGGTAGGCAGGGATCAATGGGAAAGATATGGAACAGGTACACCATCTCTCTCTGGGAGGTCTAGTTTCACTGAGCTGCATTTCTGCTCTTAAAGGTTTAACTATTTAAGAAAGTACCTAAAAGTGCAAAAGCCGCAACCATGTTCCACACTTCCTCAAGCTTTAATAAGATCATTAAAGGACCCCGGGGCTGTCTGTTGAGGTGCCCACCAAGGTGTTTCATCACTGTAAGGGTTTGTCAATGTCTTGGGTCTTAGCCCATCTTAACCCATTTAGAAAGCAATTTCCTGTGAGCAGAGGGGATCTTTCCTCTTGAGAAAGATCTTTGGGCATAAAAGGTTAGCTTTTCTGTAATTCCCCAGCATGCAATCTAGCACTGCTGCTAATGAGAAGCGGATGAATATTTGCCCTAGGTTTAACAGCTCAAAATAAGACAAGAGTGAACTGCGAGAACGAGGCAGAAATGTCTGCTAAAGTGGGCAACGTTATAATAAGTAATGAAGAAAGTTTGCTCCGAGGATTACTGGAATAAGTGTAGTCAAATAATATTCTGTTTTTGTCTACTAAAGGCTTACCTTGTCTTTGCAGATTTGTTAAATATATACACATAAATACTTATATATGTAAATAAGTTCATAGACTGAGGGCTCATTTGCAACAGTTACTTGCTGAGAGTAAAGCCTGCTTGAGTTTAAGCTACGGCCCAATAGGACATAGTTAACAGAGCACAGTGGGGTGACGGGGGAGTATGTTTCCCATTTTAGTCATTTGTGTCTTTGTGTCTGCAGTCGTCCCCCTGAACCCCAGTCTACTACGGCTCCCCAGTCCTGGCCATTACAAATGATGAATTGTGCTACAGTTAAGCTAGAAGTAGGACAAATTGATCAAAGTGTCAGGTGCCCCTTGTGATGTCTAGGTCTCCATGAAGAAGGCAGTGAAGAAGGAGCTGTCAAAAAGTTTCTTGTGCCAAGGTGGTTGTAGATAAATGTTTACCTGCCACTTACCACTTTCTGCCTTATGTCAGACTCACAATGTGTCCTTGCTAGCCTACATAAGAAGAAGGAGTAGCTAAAGATCTTGGGAGTTGATACAGTTATAGAAGCTGCAAGTTGTTCACCATATTGTTCTTTAGGTCCACAGCAGACAAAACCCTTGCTCCGCCTTTTAAACCAATGAGCTTGCTATCTGAGGTGTAGTGCTGCAATTTGAGATAAGCACTACTTGGCTCAGCTTTGGTTTTGTTCTGATAAAGCTGGTCTAATTAAGCTTGATTTAATCGGGATTGCTTTTAAGCACAGCATACAGCCAGAACAGATACTTTGATTTCAAAGTAACCCTTGGGAAGGACTTGAGGAAGAAAGAGAAGGAATGAGAGAGCAAAATTAGTGTGAGTACGAGTGAAGAGTTGCTTTTTTAAAATTTGCATAAGACACGTTTCTATTCTTGGTTCTACAGTCTTCTTTTACTTGCATGAATGATTGCAGGTTGGGTGGTTTGTTGCTGGAGGAGAAAGGACAAACATGTGCAGCCTTGACTTTCTCTGGTAATGGCAAAATATTTGCCATTTTCTTAAATTAATCATGTAGCATTCAGTGTCAACATGTTTTGTTCATAAATTCAATTTGCCTGACTGTCGTGTCTCTTCGAGCACAAGCGAATAACAAAAGATTGATCACCCCAGTGTCTGGAAAAGTGCTGTGTGCTGAAAGTAGTAGTTGTCTCCACTTATTTTCGAATGTTTCCCTTCAGCTATAGCTGTAAGCACAGTAGAGAAACAAGATGCTGGAGCCTGATGGTAAACATTGGGGAAGAGCTAGTTCACTCATGTATGCAAAAGAATTGATGGCTAAGTCTCCAGCTCTACAATAAGTCACCCTAATGATCCTTGTTTAAAATAATGTCTGTTCTGGACCAGAATGATAAAAGGGGTGCCCCTCTGACTCATTAGTATTGGGGCGTAAAGATAGATGACCCAGATATAGAACCTATGCTTATTTCTGAACCCTGTTTCCATTGAGTATTAGTTTACGTGTGCACAGTGTGGGCACAGCTTGTCATGCTGTTGGCCTCATAGCACTTTAAGTGTCTCCTACCTGTCTCTTCAGCAATCCCAACTGCCAACAGGTCTCTAGTTTCATGGATCCACAGGACAGCTGGAACGGTGGGCAGAGAGAATGTTTTTCGAAGGCCGGTCCAGTGTCATTGACTGAACAATGATAGAGCGCCCGGGTATTGAGCGGCTCCACACTAAATCTTTGTAAAGAGCACTTAGCTCCCCTGCGTTAGCCACAGAAAGAATATCTGTCAATGACCATCAGTGGATGCTTTCATCCTGAGGCTCCTCTGCCTGTATTAGTTGCTAAGCTCTCAGTGTATTTTTCATCCTCCCAGGCTGTTTACTGAAAAAAAGGACAGGCCTGAGTGACAGGCCTCTGTCTCAACACTCATACACTCTATAAAAGTCTTGTTTATACTTCACTCGGAATCAGGGCTCTCTCTTGCTGAGATGTAACATGACTACTCATGCACCTGTAGTTAGATGCCATCCATTATTACTTCCACAATACAATGCAGAACAAGACTTTGAAGCAAATATGTTCAAGTATCAGTGAATATATGTGTTAATGTGTACTTGTTCACACCCACATGCATGCATTATTATGTACTTCATGTTGCTGTGTTAATACATGCATGATCCAGTAAACATCTTTGCCTCTTTTATATGTTCTCTTACAGAAGGAGATGAAACTGGTGTGATGGATAGCTTAATGGAAGCTCTACAGTCCGGAGCAGCCTTCCGTGATCGGCGAAAACGGACACCACGCAATGGTATGCAGCAAAAAACACTGTCTTTATTTTCCAATTATGATTAATGCTATTTCTGTAAGCCCCATGTGTCTGCAGAAAATACCCTTTGCCCCTTAAGATGTTAAGATGCTCCCTTATATTACATATATGAACCATCCAGTTTGTATATAATTAGTTTGTATTCATGTATTTGTGCTTCTCCTTTTGACTTGTTTCAAGGATTTATGGCTGATATACACAGAAACATGACCATGTACAGGAAAATATACACAGGTGCCTGGGAAACAAGCACACATCTGGCTTGGTTAGGGTCATTAGTGATTTTTTTTGTCCCTTAGCCATTCATAAAGCACTTATTATAATGTAGCCATGCTGGTTGGAGTTGGACTGAGGCTGATTTAGTGTAATCCTGGTGTTAACACATTCCATTCAGTCATGATGAATGGCCCGTGCCCAGAGGAGTACCACCTAGTAGGGATGCAAGGGTCAATTGATATGCAAGGCAGAGTTCTGCAGAAGAGCCACAGGTGCTGCCATCTCCACACTGGCAATCATGGAAGAAAATGGGGGGGGGGGGGATCAGATCAGTGGGTGGATTTGATGATTCTGCTATAGACTACACATTGCGAAGAAAGCAGTATGAATAAGAATACGTTTTTAAGGCACAGGAAGTGCATTTCTGTCTAGCACATTTTTGTGCATTGCTGCTTAAGCAATATTTACATCTGGGAATCTTGTAGAGTTATAATACGCAACCTTTCACAAAAGGTTTAAAATTTGCTTCGTTTGCAGTATTCACATATTAAAGGATAATTCCGGTATTTTTAAAACAGGGCCCTATTTTTCTTTACATATTTTGGGTTCAAAATCATTTGGAATTGGTCCATTAGATCACCGGCAGCTGAGAACAGGTGGCAAACAAGCTACAATGACTGTAACTTAATCCTTTGGGGCAAATGCACCAGGTCAAAGTACCTGTCTTTGCAAGTCTGAAGGGTTTTTGCTAAACTCTGGCCATGGTTCATTCTGCAAAATATCTGAGATTTATCTCCTCTGATGCCTTTTTCTCCTTGCCTTTCTCTCCATCCTTCCCTTCTTTTCTGTTTCTTCTTTATTTTTTTATTTTTGTCACCAACATTGTTACAGGTGACCAAAGCCCTTCCAGTCCAGCCTCTCGGTGGCCGGGTGCTAACTATGGTAACAGAACCCTAGGTGTGTGTATTTAACCTTTTTAACTCAGACCCAGCACCAGCCTGCCTCCTTCTGCACCTCTCCTGGCTGCATAACACACATCCTTCTTGTTACTCTTAAGCTGAGCTGGTCTACAACATGCAGTCTTATGCTGAGTTATTGCATTTTACTTTTTTCTGTATAATATGTAAGATTTACTATATGTAAAAGAAAAAGCCACCATCAAAGCTTTAGATGGATGGCAAGTTAAAATGAAAATGAAGATAAAACTTGCTTCTTATTAACATACACAGCTCCTTGCGGAGAAAAACAACTGCAGTTTTAAAATGAGTTAACAATAATTTTGAGATATTTATAATTAGACCTTCGGTAATGATCCATAGTAAATCATGACTTTCACAGTGATGAATTTAGAAACATTGTTTCAAAATGCAATATAGATGAAGTCGAAATACACACAAATGAAAATCACTGTTGGTTTCACTTGATCTTATATTTTGCAGTAGCAACATACCATTTTAGTATCCTTGTCACTACAGAGGTGTATCATTACCCCAGTTTCTCTGGAGACACATTATAGAGCAACAGTGCTTTTAGTTAACTACTATAAGGAAACAAACTCCCAGACAGAATGGTGTGCTGCATTTAGTAGAATAGCAGCAAGTTAAGAAATTCCTCAAAGAATTTGATACCAACAGCATTGGAGAACACAATCAGTGCCTGGAGTTGTATCAACAAAAGCCTAGTTACAGAAAAAAATGCATTAATGGGTAAAAATTTGCAGCATATTTTATTATTAGTAATACACTTCTTTTAAGCATGAATCTTTTAAGCAGGATCGCATGAAAACATTCAGCAGTAAAGAGGAAAATTCTGGACAGGAGAGACCAAGACATGATGTAAATCTTACATTGAATACCTTAAAAATCTAAAACAGGTTGCCCTGATGTTGACCCCTCGATCCTAAATGTTTAATATTGTAACACTGATACAATCCTAATAGCGGTCACGTCGCTACTTGAGGGAAATGTTTTCAGATCAACTCAGCATTATTTCTGTCATGTAGAGCAGCTCCAGGTATCATCTAGGATAACTGTCTTACTCTTCATGTTAGCCTGTCAGAGCATGAAATCACTTCCTGTCTTGTGGCAATGTTTAGGAAGTGTTCTGCTGGAGACTTCTGTAGATCTCTGTGCTTTGGCCACTCACAGTGGTTTTTGCATATCATCTGTCTTTTTGTCTATGTTTTGTAAATATCAAACTGATGTGCAACAGAACTCAAGATGCGCCTCCTTTTGAAGAATTCTTGCCTTTTATGCTATGCACAGGCCTTTGAAGGACATTTTGCTAAATATGAATAGCCTGCAATTCTCAACAAATTGGTAATGCAACAGTGTCTCTCTCACTTTAAGATGTTTAATTGTGGTTGCATGTTCAAGTACCTGACGGGCTGGTGTGTTCATGGATGAGAATGTCTGTTAAGAGAATGTATAGTGTGATGCCAAAATAATGAGGTATTGGGCAGTTGTTTCTCCATATTTCTAAACAAGTAGTGTTACAATTACAGTTAAAAAGAAATAATCTGAAACATTTCGGATATGTGTTAATATTTCATTAAAAGAAAGTTTTTTTTGAGTCAAGCTAAGGAGAGGGCCTTGGCAAGCTGACACCTGGCTATGAAAACTGCCAGGGTCTAATGAAAGACACAGAATATTACGTCCTTGGTGGGTGTAAGCTGTTCCTAGTACCTGAAGTATGAAAGTACTAATTAAATATAGTTAGGCTCACCTCTATCGACCCCACTTTTGTGCCTACAAATCGCTGAGGAAAGGCTCTGACTGGTGTGGGTGTTTATGCACCCAACAGCAATTCAGAGCATCCGGCTTTCTTGGAGTCTCTGGGTGGCATCATGGAAAGGATTCAACCGGGGACTCTATAGTTCTACTGGGAGACTTCAACCACCATGTGGGCAACAGTGGCAAGGCACAAAGAAATGTTTTCCAAGTTTGTTCTCTCTCATTTATTCTGTTTGTTGTTTTCTGAATGGAAACTTAAGGGGCAGCCGAGAAGTGGAGAGTGTCCAGCTCGACAGCTTTTCCACAACTATCCAGAGTAACAGTTACTGGGTGGGTGTGGGGATACTCATGAATCCCCAGATTAGCACTGATATGTTCAATATTTCAATGAACATGAGGGAAGAGAAAGGCTCTGACTATGTGTGCCTTTGTGGGAAGCAGCAGTTTGAAGTGTCAGGCCCTCTAGTAGTCTGAGTGGGTTCTAGAGAGGGCACCACCCGGAACACCATAGTCCTGGATGGGGAGGAAACATTAGGTGTGTTGTTGGACAAGAACGACATGCCTGAGGAGGCAGGATTCCAACACTCATAGGAGGGCCTTGTTCTTTTCCTGGTTGGAGGTCAGTGATGTATTCAAAACACAAATACAATTTCTCCAAGTTGGTACCTTTTTGTTTATTTTCTGAATGGAATCTTAGGGGGTGTCTGACAAGTGGAGCATGTCCATTCTGGTGAGCCCTTCTGTTTGCAGATGATTTAGTCCTGTTGGGTTCATCGGGCGTGGCCTCTAGTATGAATCTGGCAGTTTTCAGCCAAATGTGAAGTGGGTGCAACAAGAGTCGGCTCAGTAGAAGCTTGTCAGTATTGAGGAAGCCAGTTGAAGTGGTCTTGGCATCTGATCGTGATGCTTTTTGTTCACATTCTTGATCTGTTGATGTAGTCTCAGCATGTCTAACTGGGGGGAGACCTGGACCAGGAACGTGCTGGTAGGATATACTCTGACAGAAAGATGGGTAGAAGGTCTGTGTTACCTTACTTGCCACTGGCGAAATACTTGTGAAAATGGTTTGCCACCCATCCACTATATGGTGTGTCTTGGGATCATTTTAAAACTAAATTGTGTCTGTCTTGTAATTTAATTTAATATTCTGTATCTCTATGACGTATTTTTCTATCTTTGAGACAACAATATTATTTTGGCCTTATTTCCTTGTCACGATGCTGTCCTGCTTGGCACTGTGGATCATACTCTTGCACTTTTTTTTCCTATTTCACACCACTGCTATTCTACCAGAATGTATTACTGTATGCACTGACAACTCCCTGTTTATTGATATCGAACCCGGACTGTGGTTTGATAAACAGCTGCATGAATTCTCTACTCTGAGGTGATGACAGGGGAAAATCCTTTTGACATGCTGGGTCCATGGATTTTTTCTAAATGCAATCTGGAAATCAGTTCAGCTACTACAGATCATACGGGGGGTTTGACTCATCTCATGAAAGGGGGCAAGGGGTCTTTGAGTTGTTACTTTTTTGTGCTTTTTTGTGGGAACTGTCAATATTTGATTCAGTATGTAAAAAAATGAAGGTGTAATTTTTGGGTCAGTACAGCAGCATTATTTTTATGTGCTTCTGTACATATTTGCTTTCTCTCTGATTCAGGGACTGATAGCATTTCAGTCACTGAATTTACTGGCAGAGAAGGTTCTCTGAGCGTTTGTATCAGACAGTGTGCCAAATCTATTCACTCCTGCTTGTCATGTCTGTTGTAATCTCATGCTTTAAAGCTTGATTAACCTCCTGTCATCCTCAAACGTGCAGCGAGTTCCAGAGAGAGTCTCTTAGAGTCAAACAAGAATCTTTGCTTACGTTAAAAGAGTTCATTTAAAGCAGCATTTTTTGTCGTCCTTCAGGCTAAACTATACTCCAGCAGACTACCTCAAGATTCAGGCTGAACACAATTCTAGGCGCCGCCAGTCACAATTACACCCAATTCCAGAAGCATTTCCTATTTCCTTGTCTCCACTTTGTGTAAGATGGAAAACCTAGCCCGGGAGGCCATACTCATGTGTTATGCAATTACACCAGCCAGTCCTAATTCAACACACAGAAACTGGATGGATTGATGGAGACCAGAAAAACCACATTTCTGTTGTAGGTTCAGTCTCACTTCATAAAATAGTATTTTGCTCAATCCAGATTGTTTAACACTATATATTACACAGGTTTGTTTATTTTTTTTACTTTAAAATTAAGTTTTACTTGAACAAGTATAAAAAAAAGATTAGAGTTTACCTTCTTGTTTTTGCTCTACTATTTCCCTTCTGGTAAGACAGTTACCTGGGTATCTGGCAGGAGATTGGTGGGTAGAGAGCAGGAGCCTCTCATACATCCTGGATCATCGATTTTCGGTCAGGGATGAAAGCCACAGACTCAGTAGGTCTTTCATACTGGGGGGCATCCCAAAAGACACATCAATCAGATTTCAAAGAGAACCAAGCCAATCTTATTTATTTACTGCCTTTTCAACGTCATTACAATCCCAAACCAGGGCCTATCTCTTTTCCTCTGTCTGCCCCACTCTCCTGCTTCACCTTCACAGGTCAGTCCATCAAAAGTTCCCTCTTCTGTTCTATATAGTAAGCCTCTTAAGGACTTATTTGACATTGAACAGGGAGGGATCATCTCATGCCCCTTAAAAAATAGAGATGCAGTGATATAATGCTTGTCAAGATTCTGAATTTCAGTCCAACTATCTAATCCCCCGAAGCCTAGCAGTTAATTCAGCTGGTCAGGCCAGAGAGTGGGCCCCCTGTATGTTTAATGAAGATTAAATTACCTATTTTCACTCATGAAACTTTAAAGAAAGAAAGGGGATGAATCTGCAAAGAGGCGAATGAAAAGACTTAAGAGAAGTGTCTTTAAAAAGGACATGCTGGCAAGGATAGAGATTTCCTCCATCTTCTACTATATCCCCCGACCTCATTTGTGACAGAAATTATCGTTTAATACTTATACATATACTTCTGTGTTTTTTATCCACATCATCCTGATGTAAGACAACCATAATATGTTCAGCCAGGCAGCTATTTTCTCATCTGTCTTCTGATCTGGGGGAAATCACCCATTTGTTCCTTAAATTACATCACAGAAAGAGATAGTGATCGTAATTCCCTTAGCAATTAATTTGCTCACACATATGTTCTACCCATTGTTTTGTCTCTCTCTTGTTGTCTCTCAACCTCTCTAGCAGCTGTTCTCCTGTTCTGTTTCACATGCACACGTGCAAGCTTGTGTCACATATCAGATAGGGACTGTTGCTGTAGGGTGTCTCTGAGTTGAGGGCTAAAACCCTTTGCCTCCACAAGCTCCTGGCTTCCACTTCAGTTGATAGATGTTATTCATTGGGGCGGCCCTAGAGGCAATCCTACAGGAAGTGGAGCTAACATGATTTGGGGCGAAGAGACCCAGAGGGTGTCGGTGCCTCTTGCTATAGCTCGGATGGCTTAGTAGATTCGAGATATCAATAGAGTAGATGAGAGCACAGCTCTGTAGAGACGTGCTGCTTGAAATCTATCACCTGCTTCTCATAGATAAGGATATTTATCAACAGCCAAAGGAAAAGGCAGATGGGAAGGAACTGAGGCATGGACAGACACTCCATTTAAGATTTGACATCCTAGGGCATAGACAAAGCCTTTGTCCCTCCCATTGACCCACAGAGCCTTTCGCTGGACCTGACCATTTTTCATCCACAGCAGAAAACCCATCATGGAAATATAGATGAAGATTTTATGTACCATTTGAGTACCCTTGGCGCATAACTGATTCGTTGCTTGACTCTGCCAAGAGCGGACGTAAAGTAAGTGAAGTGTGACATGGAGCCATTTTGAGAGGATAAATCAAATCTTAATAAAAGGCAGTCTCTCTGAGTGGACACCAGGGGTCTCTAGCCCCTGCCCCTGCTGTTAAGTACCCCCTAAACCCTTTACTGTTTAAATTATACTGAAGTTATCTACTTGAGTACAGGGTATCAACAGGGGCCTGTCTGCATGCCCTTTTGATGCCATTATGCCCTTTTACAGCTCCCTGTCTGAGAAGACTTATCATGTGGAGCCTAGCCTCCTCTGGTAATGCTTACTTTTCTTTTTGTTCCTTTTTTTGAAATAAAGTCAAAGACCTAGTGCTATAATGGACTCGGAGCTCTCAACACCTATGTCCAATATTGTCTTACTTTATTGGCACAGGGCCTCATTGATGTAAAAAGTACTCAGCCCTCCCGCCTAGTGGACCATCAATGAACAACTGCAGAGCAAAAACATCTACTAACTTATCATATTCAATAATATCCTACAGCTTTTGCAGTGGGCTGCTTTTTTTCTAGCTCACTCTCCAAACAATATTGGCTTTCAAGTATGTGGGCAGTTATGAAAGGTCACCCTAAGTGTAAATTGTCAATACTGGATCAATTTTGGAGGACAAATATGCTTTGGAGGCCCCATAATGGAAGGTTTCATCTTAGTTTTACCCAGGGCACATTCACACAATAAGATTGATATCATTCATTGTTTGATGAATTCCTAATAGACCTATAAACTTGCCAAGCTTAAAGCCAAAGGAATGCCTGTGAAAGCCAAATATAGGAGAGGCAGTCGGGCCATCCCACCAGCTGAAAAATTGCCCTCATATAATTCCAATGGAATCTCGCCCAAGCCATCATGCTTAGTGTTGAAGGATGGGCAACTTGTGTTGGTTGAATTAAACCTAATTTATCGCTCATTAGGCATACTGCAGGGCCAACTGATGATCAGCTAGAGAACAAATAATGTGCGGGTGGAATAGGATGCCATCCTGTATGGTTATCTGTTCCACTGACAATAACAGGCAGTGCCAGAATCAAATGCTTCTTCCTCTGCTGTCATACTCTAACTCCTTTATGTGGCTGTTATTAAAGTATAAGATATAATGTCCAGACTGATGTTTGTATTTGAAGTGTCAGCCACTATCTACAATCTGTCATTGAGGTGGAATTATTATTAAATATTTAATATTCTTTCCTATTAGGCAGGCTTGATGTCTGTAATATGGAGGTATAGGAAAGGAATGGCAATGTAAATGAATGTAATGGGAAATATTAGTAAAGGTGATGATTAAAAGAAATACAATTAAAATCAAAACAAATCATAAGTATGTGATGCTCTCAGCATCAATAGATACATTTTTTGTTTACTTTTTTATTTGTGTTACACGGTAAATTCAACATGTTTTTCAGAGGTGATATTGCAGTGATGCATTCCTTTTCTGAAGTGCAGGAAAACTGAGGCTCCATCTTTGTAGTAATTTGACTATGCTGATTTGGAGATTATCTGAGGATTAACCACAAAATGAATAAGTACATTATTAGACAGACATGAATAATGCATAATCAGTTAACAATGCTTCTTTTGGGGAATTTGGCAGTAAGTGAAAGTGACACTAACATCAACACTTTACAAGGTTTCCTATGATTAAATGTTGAGCAGGATATAGTTGTTAGTAGTGTTTGTATGGTGCAACATTGGGAAAAGGTGACATATCCTGTAGTTCTTTAATGAAAACACGAAGCAAACAAATAAAAGCAGAACATTGTAGAAAAAAACTATCAATTAAAAAGAGTTTCATGAGCTGTAATGACTTGTTTGGTTACACATTTAGTTGATATATGGAATATAACAAAAATATACAACTTTTATACAACAATATACAAGTTTTGTTATCATAATAGCCTGACTGACTTTTTTCAGCCTCATTTGGAGATCGTAAGCAACAAAAAGTAAAAGGTTGATTACTTCAGAAACTATGTTTAATGTCATTAGTCTGAAAAAGGAAAAGAATGTACTGCAGTATTGATAACAGCAGTTAGTCTCCCCCCCCCCCCCCCCCATGGTAGGATGTGCATACTTTCACAATGTGAATGTGTTTTGTTTATTTGTTATTAAGATGTATGCAGTAATTCATCTATTTGGCTTTCTTAAGAACAAAAAGCAGAAGTGAAACAACAGGCATGTATTGTTCCATGCACTGTATGAAAAAGCTGCTTTTCTCTCTTTTCGCTAGGCTCTGTTCCCTAGTGTTAACAATGTTTTTCTGTCTGCTTAATTATTAACTTTAGTCCATTGTTTGTGCGATAGATTGTATAACAGGTTATATAGATAACAGACCGTTTTTGATTTGCTAGATTTATTGTTGTTTCATAGGATTATGATTTGTT
The DNA here is from genome assembly GCF_042242105.1 of Pempheris klunzingeri. Lineage (NCBI taxonomy): Eukaryota > Metazoa > Chordata > Actinopteri > Acropomatiformes > Pempheridae > Pempheris > Pempheris klunzingeri. The sequence continues at coordinate 18,260,377 of NC_092020.1, read as the reverse complement.
GAAAGGTGTTCACCCTATTGGTTGTGATTTGTTTTTTTCTTTGATAAGTCTTTTCTGCCTATGTTGTTTGGGGAGATCAGCTGCTCAATCAGGGATAGTGAAAAGGGGTTTTAATCACATTTACTCTTGCCTATCGACCTGGTTCTCAAACATCCCTTTTAAAGTTTTCAGGTGCCAAGCTACATCGTCTGGCTTTTATATGGAGTGGTGCCACACACTGACATGAAAGTGTGACTTTTGGACCCAAACGAAGTCTGTAGTTTTCTGCCTTATGGTCACTATTAAACCCCTGAAAACATCCTATGAATCCTGATTGTCAGAACAGCTATGTACTCATCATAACACATGCTCAAGGATAAATTTGGTCATCTGATCAGTCATTTGACTTATAACAGACAAAATCATGTGTAATAGTGATCAAATTATTGCAGACACAAGCAGAGGGAGACAGATAACAAAGCAGTTCAGAAAGAAATACATTGATGGAGACTTTTAACCAAGTTGAGACTATCATGGGCTTAAAGTAATGGAAGTTGAGATCTCGTGCTTGGCATGGTCGAAAGTGCATACATGACATATGGAGAAGGCAGAAGAGAGAGGCAATGAAATGGAGTGAGTGGGTGTATTGTACAGTGATGGACATATGTATAGATAGTGATAGTGATGAAGAGTTAAAGAGAGCAGGAGAGAGAGAGAGGGTTAAATGGAGGTAAAAGGCAGAATACCCCTCTGCTCAGACACACAGATAAGCACACACACACACACACACACACACACACACACACACACACAAGGCATGCAATCAGCAATAATGCTCCCTACACTCGGGCACTCCTCCTCCAGTCAAGCATGATTGTGCTTGACATGGTTCCATCACTAATGCTGACTGATGCCCATTTGCTAGGCTCTTCACATTTATTTATTTATCTGTTTATTTGCGTCAAGTTTATTTATTGATGGGCCTCAAGGATATGATGGCAAATCTCCATTTGCTGATATGGGGAAGTAAGAAATGGAAAGCTATAAGGGTGTGCAACATTTACACGTGAATGAACAAAAGACAGAGGGAGGACAGAGTTCACCTTTTTATTTAGATTCCAGCAGTTGAAATAGCTATTCCTTTCTGGTAATGGAAAAGTGATATGGCCCATTTAGTTACTTAGCACTAATCCCAATGGTTTAGCCGCTTCTCTGTTTTTTCTTCCCTTTTATCTCTTTGTCTTTCTTCATTCATTCTTTTGACTTCTATTTGGTTAGTGTCTGATGGAAGGATTTGAGTGGGGTCAAATTACTCTCTTGCCTGTATGAGTTTTCCCAAGATTCAGCAGCACTTTCAGACACATTAAGTGCATGCAGCACATTGCTTCTGCAGTTGACCACCATATACCCATGAGGGTTTTAAATGCAAGCTTTATTTAATGCCCAGTGTTCACATAACCTCCATATCCTATATGGTCTTCTATTTTGTTATGACTTCACAGATTTTTTTTTGTTTTTGTAGCTTTTAATAAGAAGTCCCTTTGTCGGTGATTATTACATAGGATGATGCAATTAGAGCTTAATCAGTGTACGTGTAATTGTTGTTTATTCTCACAATGACATATTTGCTGTTGTAAGCTACTGAGGGAACAGTGATGCTTAATTACCCACAAGTGTACAATTTGAGATCATTAGCTTTGGAAGCCAATACCTCTGGCCAGAGGTCTGCCAGAGGACCTTTGGTCCACTCTTGTACTGTTGTGGTATAAAGAATTCCAAGCTTAAAATTGCTCCTAAATTTAAGTAGCCTGTCTACATGATCCCCATCATTAAATTTCTATATATCAGTTGCCTTAACCTACAGTTTAGGTTAACTTTTTCAAGAATAAATCAGGTCAGCTGCAGTAAAATATAAATGGAGATTTATCAGCTGATCTAAAAGTGATACTGACTAATAAAGGTGGTTTAAAGTGAACTAAACAGAGTTGGGGATCCTCTTTGAAGAGGGGATGAGTTATCTGATTTGACACTGAGAATATTTCCCACTTTGGGTAGGGTTAATAGCAGAGGGTGAAAGACAAAGAGAAACCAAAAGACTTTTTAACGTATGCACCTCTGTATCCGAGACCAATTGTATCCCTCTATCGAGACTGAAGAAGTAAGAAATCCCTCACAACTTGTAACACATTTTGTCATATGCCTAGAATGATGTGTGGAGCTACTAAACTCCATCTTCTGTGAGAGCTGATTGGCATCTGTGCTTTTATGAAGACAGGTATCCTACCCAACTGCATCTGTGAGTTTATTTAAATTCACCCAAAACAGTTACACAGTGTTGAGAAGGAGGGGGGAAATAAACAAGAAGAGAACACAACAGCTTGGCATTCATGAATTCCATAAATGACAATGTTTCTCCCCTAAGAGATGACTAATATGTCAAGTTTAAAAATAGACAGACTGCCACAGTTCAGACCCTCTGCCTCTAGTGGATGAGGATTAAGCAGATAGTTGGTAAAGGGTAGAGATTTGTGATTTGGTGGTGTGTGTGTGTGCGTGTGTGTGCGTGTGTGTCTGTGTGTGTGTGTGTGTGTGTGTGTACTTGTGCAGCTATGTGTGTGAGAACCAATGTGAGTTTAAGACCTTGGGAGTGAGGACATTTTTGCCAGTCCTCCCAATTTTAAGACTTGCTTGTAAGGTTTGGGTTAGAATAAGGTTTAGGTTAGGGTAAGGGTTGGGGAATACATTGTGTTAATGATGGTCCTCACAAGTACTGAAGTACAAGGTTGTGTGAGTGTTGGGATTGTGGTGGATGCATGCACTTTATGTTTGCATACATGCACAGATGTATGATTTATGTGTGTGTGTTTCTGTGTCTATATGAGGTTCTTGTAAGCCAAACATGATTTCCATGTCAAGTCAATAACCTGTGGCAGCAGGATGAGGGCCTTGAGAAGTAGCCAAACAGTATGGGGGTCACGCATTAGTGGAAAGCCAGTGGAGGTTCCTGAGTTTGTAACATCTCCACCCTCAAGGCATTGCCAGCTAAGTAAAGGATGAGGCTGCACACTGCATTACCTCAACTATTATTTTTTTTCCCCTCCACTCTAGATGAGTTTCTTCCAGTGGCCCAGGTCACTGTTGCCCCGGGGCGGATTATGGCAGATGGGTGCTGTGATGTTTCTTAAGATTCCTGACAAGTGACGGAGGGAGTGTGTGTGTTGGTGTGTGTTCATACGTTTGATCTTTTTTTGGGTGTATGTTGTTTTGTGTGATTGTGTGTACTGTTTATTTGTGGAAATGTTTACTGAAGCTTAGCATTCCTTGGCAGCCAGTGGTTGACCTGATTTCTATGTCACAGCGTGACTCACACAGGTTAGCTTTTTAAGGAGACAGTGAGGTCAGTGTGAAAACTAAAGTCACAGATGTGGCATCTAAATCTTATTCCATACAGACCCCAGCTGTGGCATAACTGAATATGTCTGCATAATCACATTTACAACACATGTATGTCTAAATATTCTATGTTGGCTAAATATAGCCTTACATCATTGTAAATATTCAACCACAATACATTATGATTAGTGAGAGAGCATGTAAAGTCATTTATGGGCTGCATTATTAAAGTCTCTTAAGGTAGGGCTCTTTCTTCACTCCTGATATCACCATTAATATGTTTACGGTGGTGGCAACAGTCTGTCTGAGAAATTGATTTTTCTTTTGCCAATTGTAAAAGTTTTATGACAGTCAATATGGCTGAAGAAGCAGTCTGTCCATTTTTTACTGGATCTCTTGCTAGCTGAATAGATGGTTCCTGCTTATAAACCTTGAATAATTGAACAGGGAAATCAGTCAATGAGAGGGGGAGAGGCACAAGGTCTTGATGGCTTGATGGCAAAGATGACAGCTTGCGAAAGAAAAAGACAGTAGACTGATTAGCCACTGTGTCATATTGCTTCATTGCTGTCTGTACACTATGCTCTCTCATCTCTTTTTCAACCTCATCTCCTCACTCACCCTCTTTCTCAGTCTGTTACTCTCCTCACTTGCTCCTTTTCCTCCCTCTGTTTCACTCTTGCCTCTCTTCTACCTCTTTACTCTTGTATTACTCCAATTTCTCCCTTATCAACCTCACTTTGCCCCATTCCTCACTATCCCCCTCTTCAACCTAATGCCCTGTTTTCTTTAAATGCTTTATTTTTACTCACATCCTTTCTCCATCCATCCCAATGACCCAGTGTCACTCCAGGCAGAATTATTACTCTTGGATGGAACATCGGCTCAGTGGCGCCGTACTCTGCTCTCTCCACATTATCCATTTATAGAGTATCCCCTTTTGTGGTGAGCCATCTTCCTATAGCCCAGTAATGATAGGAGTCTTGGCGACCCTGTGCATTTGCACTGTAATATAAGACATTCTCATTAGTCGAAGGATTGTGCTCTCTCTCATGTCCATTACATTAATTGCTACACATCACTGCCTGCCATGCCCCTCAGTATTCTGTTACATTGCCGGCATTCTCTGCCCCACATCACCTAACTGTGGCCCACAATTGCTTTGCCCAGGAAGGTGAGAAAGGTAATTGAAAAATGTTACATAGAGAATTGGATAAGATGTTTTTAGTCAGAAAATTTCAAGGAGATAATCTTACCACTTTGTTTGTGTTTTGTTACATGAATGACTACCAATGAATAAAAAAATGTTTTCAGATCAAATAAATTGAAGCCAAGTGCCCTTCCACCTCCACACCATCCCTCTGTTGTCAGTCATCTCTCCTCATAATAGAGAAGCAGGCCTCTACCATAATTGCTTTGATGGTCCAGCCTGAACAAATCACTTCTGGGCATAAAGAGAAGCCTTGGAGATGGCAGCCAGAGAGAAAAGGTGCGAATGAATTAAAGCACTTTGCGTTCCTCTGGGGCATGTGGCCCAGATTTTTCTTCAAAAAAATATAAGGAGAGGAAAGAGTGTGGGGGTGGGGTGTGCCTCTTTCCTCTAAGAATAAATGGCAGTAAAAGCAATAATACACATAATACATCCAGCCTCCATTATGCCAAAATGGAGAGCTTTTTCAGGGAAGACACAATGGCACTGACATAGTTAACTGGCAGGTGGAGAAAGGAGGATTTCACTGGAAATAATCTGATTTTGAACGGAGCTTCCATCTATGGGAGAACCTCTGGTCAGGCCTTTTGTGAAGGAACAAAAGTTTGGCCCTTTGGAAGCAAAGCTTTGAATGTTTCAGTAGAGCTGGGTGAATGGGCCATGTGAATGTCCCAAGGCCCTCATGCTGAGGACTGCAACAGGCAGCCGTCAAACAGGGCGATACAGCACCACTCAGCTTCCTTTGGACCTGACGATGTCAGAGCCAGCTCTCTGTTTTTCTTCCTCTCCTCCGTTATCTTCCTTAACCTTGACCTAAAGATAAATGTTTTACTTCTTTTCTCTTATTAATCACATGTGCTACTTGAATACTATTCATACTCAGGGTGACAATCAGGGTCCCTGTATAAAGAAACTGCAGTCTTATACTGTATATCTGCACCCATGGCTTGATCTATAGAACAGCAGAGGTGACAGAGGGTCAGAGATAGAGCTGATACGGCTGGAAAGACAGATATTGAGTAAGCTTAGTGAACAACACTGTTCAAATCTCAAAAAGCTGTGTAACAGTCCTTTGAAATTGTGTTTCGCTGCCGAACAGAAGTCTGGTAGATGTAAGACAAAACTTAAGTTTCCTGTGACTAACTGAAGTGCACATGATTCAGATATTTTCATTATTCTATTTTGAGGCAGAGGGGTGGGGTGGAGACATGGTGCTTTTAGCTGGTGGGTAACTGAGGGGAATCTGCTGTTTTCAGTAAAAGTTCAATTATGAGTACAAGCTGCACAGGTTGAGTTGTCATGACTATGACACAATGGCCATTTGACTAATCCGCCTACAACTCCGCAAAACCTACAGGGGTCACAAGCCCCCAAAACAAGGCTCCATGGGTGTCTGAAACATCATTCTCTTGCAATGGCCTTGTCTTTTTTCCCATGTAGACAAAGGCACGCCCCTTGTTAGTTCCACCCTGATCCATTTGCTTCTCTTAAAGTTAACCCACCAACCCAGACTGCATCCCCCAATTCCCTGCTATCGAACCAAATCTTTGACCCTCTTTTTGTGGGCCATGCCTTTTGTTTGTGGTTGACAGCCCATTCAATCCATCAGAGCTCCAGGTGCGGCTCTCTTGCAAAGGAATCGTGTGTCCACATAAATGCAGGCTGTTGATTGAATCAAATAGATAGCACTTATAACTCTGGATCTATGTAGAGGACAACATTTTAAACGTGTAAAATATTTGAGAGTAATCTGCCAAAAAAGTCAATTAAAAAAAGATAAAGAATGTGGTATATCTTCCCCAAAAAGAAGGTTTTGACAGAAGTCAACTTCAATGCCTTATTCTCTCCTTTCATGGATTTCTTTTATGTATGTCTTGACTATCACCTTCCACATCACCCTATAAGGATGAGCAGTGGTTATAATTGCTTTTCATATAATAATTTTGCTGCTTTATTGTCGACAAGAGCACAGTTTTCCTTGTCAACTTGAGTTAAGCACATTCATCTTATGCACCTATTTGAAGTGTTCTTTAGCAGAAATGAGGTTGAATACATCCACACGCAACAAAGACCAGCCATTATCAGTGCTGAGTAGCTAATTAAGGAGTCTCTCTGACTTGTTACTTGCCAAGGAGTGTGCAGTGGGTCCGTAGCCATGTATCCAACCATGTGTTTCAGGGAAATGTCTAAGGCATTACTTCTGCCCTCCCTGCATCCATAATTAACCTCCCTCCATTCATAATTCAGATGTGTTCTTCACACATCTTCTGGTGATATGACATTATTTTGCAATGGCTAAACAGAGATAGTGACGCCCCTGGTGCATGGGCATGTGTGTGTCTGCCTGACACACTTTTGACTGTCAAGGCTCCACCCCAGCTACAAGTACAAGGTATATGAAGATGAATCTGCCACCACTTCCTTCCTTTTGGTTGGATGGGTGCATCAGCTTATCCTTGTGGCAAGGACATTTACTGTATTTTTGTAGTTCCATTGCTTTCATGAAAAACACCTGTGCTTCCAGCTAGAGCTTAAATAGTTATTGCACATGACATCAGTTGAATCCAGTGTTCAATATCTTTGCAGCTGCTGAAACAGTCAAAAGCACGTCTAATACGTAGTTTGAATGGTTAAACGTATTTTACATACAGAAAGCACTCATAACATTCTTTGTAAAGCATGTTATATTTGCCTTTTCAAGGCCAGGGGTGTAGGACAGAGAGCCATGGAGTGGAGGAAGGAAAGGAAAGTGACAGACAAAAGAAAGAATAAAATACATGATGGCATCAGGTGATGCAGAAATGTGAAGAGAGAGAAGAGCAAAGACTTAGATAGAGATGGACAGAGAAGGAGAGTAGGCATCTCATTGCCAAAGCAGCACTCAATATTGTGTCCAGTCCTGAAGGATGTGACATATTTCTCCAGTCTTTGTTGGCTGTTTTAATCAGCTTACATATGTCCTGGATGAAAATTGAATTTGTCTGGAAGAGAGTAAGATACTATTGGCTCTACCACTGTCTCTTGATTGTGCGTGTGTTTGTGTGTGTTTGTGTGTCTTTGTCCACATTGTGCACATGCTTGCAAATGTCTGTGTGTTTCTGTGCATGCACGTGTGTGCAAGCATTATCCGCACCAGAGCCAACCAATTCATAACAGCAATGGATTGTGTTTCTCCCATATATCATTGTCAAGGCAGCTCACCTCTGCAGTGCCAGCTTATTTAATGGCCAAGACCTAAACTCAGAGTGCACAAAAGACCCCTACTCCCCTTTTCTACCCATTTGCCCTCTGGCATTTGGAAGAGCGTGTTTGTGTTGGTTATGTGTGTGAAACAGACAATTTCTTCCTGTGTGTGTTTCTATTCATCTTTGGTTGTATAAATGCAGGGTTTATAAAAAAGGTTTTACAGTACTGTTCACTTGTATACAGTGAAGTATATGGCAGTTTGCACATTGAAGCAACCCACCTGTTATTCAACACAATCTCACATCTCACCATAGGCTGCCTTACTGTGCTCTTCAGACAGCTGAGGATTGCACCCAACTTCATCTTAGCTTTAAGACTTCTATATATGAAGGCACACTCCATTAATCTGTACGTCTACCAGGGTGGTTTGAACAGTCTGTCTGGCACAGCTAGACTTTCCACTGAGGAGTTCATCCCTCAACAGATCGCCACTTTATGGATAGCATCTTTTTTATTATTTTGAGCCAGTGCAATCTTTTGCTGCAGTTATGATTGATCACAAATATCACACAGTATGTTCCTGACTCGCAGCAGAGATTTTAAATAGGGAAGTCTTGCGCCTTTGAACTCCACACTGTACTGGAGTGAGTAAAGTACTTTCAGAAAAGCAAGGCCAAGATTATTCACTATTTGGTACGATGCACTCTTGCCCTGTCTTTTGTTCATAGAAGTAGGGCATGCCAGGGGGAAAAGGGCAACACAAGATATAGTGCAGATACAGGCATCCTGCAGGAAAACTTTGGGAGCTTTGGGAGTAAAGAAATATAGAAAACAGTGTCATCAATGAGTATTTTAATATTCTTAACATCTAGATGTGTGATACATACAAGTATGCTGATACTGTCTATACAATGTTGCCCGTATTGTACACGTTTTATCCTGCTAACAAATTAACACAACCTCCAGAGTAGGTCACAGTTGCTCACAAATAACTAAATACAGTACCTGCTCTTTTTAGGTCATTTCATTTGCATGGGGGGGTGGTGCTTTTGGGGGGAAGGTTATAAGGCATTCTTGATTCAGATGCAAATGGGACAGTTATCAGCCGCCAGGACCTGATGAATAATGGGATGTACAAAACGCACGGTCCTGCATAAGGAAATGAAAGAGCGCCTCTTTTCTGCCCCGCTGATTTCATTATAGACACTATTATTGGCTTAGAATGGCAACATCTATTATCTAGAGTCAGAATGTGACCATTTTTTTTTTTTTTTTTTTTGATGCGGACAGTCTTTTACTACTGTCAAACCTCATCAAATATTGCTGCCCCAGATAGGGCAACAGGCACAATGTGGAGAGTGGGAGCCTTCAGGCAGTGGTCAGATATAGGATCTGTTAATGTCTATTTAGCCTTGAGATGGAGCTCTGCCCTGATGACTGTGCATGCAACTCATGCTTCCAAGTTTTTTTTATTTCACATGTCAGTACCACATCTTGGTTTTACCAGTTCTCTGTTGTTCTTTGACAAGGTCAGTAGCTATATAGTATGTACACTTGAGTGGTGTCAGCACCTTTTCCATTTCATTGGTCGTTATGTGGCAATAATATAAAGGACGTGTTGGTTTGTCTCTTTGTCCACTGAAAGCATATTGCACTACTTAATTTCATAATTATTTACATTATTATGTTGCTGCTATGCAGTTTGTATAGTAAGAATGTGGTAAAATACTAAAATTGGTACAAAAGTGTTAGGATGATGTTGGGTTCTCCCAAAGACAATACATAAATAGTAAATGGATTTTTTAAATCTCATTGGTAGAAGACATTTCGTTCTTTTAGACAGCTGAGCAACAATGACAAGATACCACATGATATTACATTTTTGTTCAATACATATATACTCTTTGAAGTGCAGGTTTGTACCTGCCAAACTGAACCGCACCTGAATTTCCTGCAATATGGAGACAAAAAAGTGAAAAGTAGATCATTTGGAGTGGAGGATCTAAGAATAGAAGAGAGCCTGTGGCATAGGGCAGAGGGAACAAGAAGGCAGAAGGTTTGGCTGTGAATAAGACTCACTGACAATGTGATAACGCTGTAACTAACCTCCAGGGATGTTTAATGTGTTTCTTTACCTTAGCTAATGCTACCCTCTGACTTTCCCACAGAATTCTCATATATGAACAACTAGGAATTAGGTGTGGCTGTTTAGTGAATGTTGAAGTGTATATTGTAGTGTTCCAGTTACAATCTAAGTTTGCATGTCACATCACAAAGGTTATTGATAAATACTGATATTCATACAGTCTATTTCTTGTCATGAGTGAATGTATTACCATCATATTCCAAGTAATGTTAGTGAAGTAATGTCCTCCTCATATTTAGGAATATTTCTTACATACATGTATAAGTAAAATCAGCTGAGGTTCTAAAAATGTACATCTTGCTCTATACTCAGTTTTGAAACCGCTCCCAGTCTGCATTTTCACATAAGTTTTGCCCGTGTATAGGCACAAATGTATGCTGGTACTATGAAAAACCAAATTCTTTATTTGGGTGTTGGCCCTGAGGATTTCTAAGAACCCTTGTTTTAGATAACAGACAAAAGGTATATCTTCGAAAGTCTTTCCTTCCTATCCCGAATGACTGTCGTCCTACCCCAGAAGCATGTGATTACAATACACCTCTAGGTCTAATCCCTAAATTACCCCACGATGATTACTATCTGTCTTGAAAAAAATTAAGTAAGCTGGCAAGGTGGCAGAGGAACAAAGTGGATAACAATATCTTGCCAGCCACAGCATAGGACAGACACTTTTATCAGAGGGCCCCTGCATGTTGTGAAGTTAAGCAAATTGGTTCTGCTCTCAGTGAAGCACAGTATAGTTTAGGTACCTTATAAAAGGGTTTACGATGCCTCTTGCCAACCGGATAGAAACATTCTTTTCTTCACAAAAATATCTGGCTTTGGTTAGATTATGTCTGTTTCTATTCCTGTGCTTAGTGTGTTGGGGCTCAATTCGCCAGGCCCTTCACCTCTTAGAGCTTAGCCTTAATCTGCATTTAACGGAGGCCTGGAAAAGACAGGAGTGATTATCACAACGTTATATGCTCAGAAGCTTTTATTTATTAATTTGTTTAATGTCTTTGACTCTTTTCAATATGTCATCTGGATGACAGAGTCAGTGTTTGGGTTATTTTTTTAAGAGGATAAACAAATAATCTGAGAGTATAGGGAGACAAGAGCTAATTTTAGTATCAGAGAATTTCCCATTTAATTGTGATGTATTCATGTTTGCAAGCAGAACTGGTCGGGTTTCTAGGACAACAGTTTGATATAAATGGGACATAATTCAGTGAAAAAAGGTGTTAACAGGAGCATCATGGGGGACACACAAAGGGCTTCAATTAACTGATCGGTTTTTATAATTTCAAACAAACAAATCATGCAGGGTGCATGTTTTTATGATGCAATTTGTTATTCCCTGTGACAGCTATGCCTTTTTTTTCATTTGTTCACAAATGTCGAGCTTTTAGAAGATTAATTACATTCTTTCTAATAGCCTTGTTGTCCTCACTTCCTCTTTCATTTACTGTCATATCCAAGAGACCTTCAGGCACCTTCTCCTCAGCGCGCACAGACACACACCATCCCCTCTCCTCCTCTGGTCTTGTATATAGTCCAAGTGATTGGATGAATAAGTTGTGCCATCCCATATGGTGGGCTGTCCTGCTGGATCTGATCACAGTAGTGAATGAAGGAGCCCATGAGTCACCACCGGTTTGTTCTGCCGCACTTGTCACGCTCTGCTGTCGCATACTTCCCTCTCTCCCTCCGTCCATCCTGCCAGCCAACAGACGCCGTGCCTTTTAAACTCTCTCGCCCTGTCGTTCACTGTCTCCCTCTCTCATGCACATCATAACTGCAATCTCTCGCATGCCCCCCCCCCCCCCCCCCCCCCCTGCTCCTCCTTCTTTTTCTTCATCTGTCACTCTCTTTCTCCTTCCCTTTCTTTTCTTTCTGTCTACCTTCCTAGATGAGGTAAACCCTGTGCCCTGTTCTCTGACAGCATAAACGTCAGTATGTTCCCCAAGCTCTGCACTTCCTTCACAGTCAGTGCCAACATCATTGTCATTTATAAACATTTTATGCCAGCTCTGTAGGGTAATGGCTAATTTCTCCCACCACACGGCTCTTCATTAAAAGTTTATTTTCTGTCAAAATGTATCCCAATCAAATTAGCTGCAGCTACTTGGACAACTTTGGTTTACCTCGGCATGTGTCTAAGTTGCTCACTCTGATGCATCCATGGTTATATTTTTAATCAGTACAGATGTTCATGTATTTGCTTGAAAAGAGTCGAGTTCATTTAAGTAAAAATTATCTGGTTAAAGAAGCGATAAAACACCAAACAATGTCTTGATTTAAGAAAGCAATAGATGAGACACCACATACTGGAGTTTCCTCCACCAACTCCATTATTGTCCTAGATCAGGACACCTCATGGGTCATTATTGTGACTACTGTTATACCACTGCCAATTATCAAAGAACATAAAATACTAGGTTGTGTTTAAATTATTAAAGACAAATAAAGCATCAAAAAAGGGATATTTATCAAAGAACATGTCTGTCTTATAACACCATCAGCTCACAAAGAATCAGTTGAACTGTTGACAAAGGCAACACCAGATCTCTCGTGACAACATTTAAAAAGTTGGAAGACACTGAAACATGACTTATACTGTAGACCCTTTGCCTTGTGCCTCTTCATTGCACTATTACCACTACCAAGATGCATGCATTAATTTAATCAATATTGGTGAAATGTTTGTGTGATCATCAACTGCAGTGGGCGACTGCTCAGTCTACTCAGATGCTACTTGCGTTGTTGAAGATCGATGCATATCCAACTCATCGCTCCACACATGCTCGATCATATGAACACTGGGTGTAAAAATACTTCTATTCACTTCTTTTCCCCAATAACATTAAAAAGCCTTTTCATGTTTCTTCTCTTTCTTGATGCCTTCTACCCTCCCTCCTCTTCTCTATAACATTCTCTAGTTTTCTTGCTTTTATTTATGTTCCTTTCTTCTTCAGTATTATTTTTCTGAAAAGAAAAATCAATACGCTCCTTTTCTTAGCCATGAGAAACAGCTGAGAAAGTAAACACTTACAATAAGTCTAGAGTGGTATTTTCTGTTCAGATACCAAGTTAGTGAAAATGTATGTGTGCACATGCTCTTTGTCTAATTATCCTCGTCTGTCATGTCGCCACAAAGAAAACACTGGAGTGGCTGATATCAGGATCATATCATCACCATGGAATGACTGCACTGGCGATAGTGTTAGCAGTGTCTAAATTACTGCTCTCTAAGGTACCGGCTGCTTTACCATCATTAGCACGGCCATTACATAGATTGGTGAAGGAAGGGTGCTGAGGCTTTGGCAGGAGACCAGCTGAGTCTTCAGGCTGGCAGGGTCATTCAGGAAGTGAATACGACTTCTGCCACACACACACACACACACACACACACACATACACTGTCCTCTCACCTATTTTTCTGGTGAGACCAGGTTGCAGCCTGCAGAAAAGCTGGAGATTAGGTGCGCATGTTAGTGTTCATGTGTTCTTACTAGCATTGTGAGGACCAAATACCATCCTGATGATAGCAAGAGTTGGAAAAAATGATGATCATAACTTCCCAGTTAATGTTGGGTTATTTCTGAGGTAGGGGTCTTAGGTTGTCTGACTGTAAACACAAGCTTTGACCTCAAAATATACTTTTGGTCCTTGCAGACATAGAACAAATATGGGTATGTGTGTTTAGGGAAGAGAGAGAAGAGGCTGGCCGTGAGGGGAGGTTGAAGTTATTAGTCCAAAATCTCGCCTAGGGCGCCAAATGCCAGGCCTGGAGGCGGTAAGCAATCATTCTAGTAAGACTGCTGCCACTTCTATCAAGTAACTCAACCTTTCATGAAACAATGGTGACCCACTCTTCCTGTCGTCTTCTGTTACACGACCATACACTCAGCAGTAATGTGACCTCAGCCTATAACATTACTTAGTTAACGAAGGTAAAGGAACTGCTAATTGAGGCCATGTTCCATCCACTGTTGGAGGGATGACATTTCACTAAAGCTCAGCAGAGTTATGAGTGATGGCTTTAAATGTGTGAGTGTTTGTGTGTGTGTGTGTGTGTGTGTGTGTTGAAGTGACAGAGCGAGAAAGATGGAATAAGGCATGGCTCTGTATTTAGTCGATTACAGGGCGGATATGGGAGTGAGCCAGCACAAATCCATGCAAAGCTACATCGAGAACAAGGATTGGAGTGGAGAGAGCTCACCTTGCCAATAACATGACATTTTCCACCAGTAATAATGCAAGCTTAATTTGGCTCTGAGGAGCATCTGGTGCAAATTGGACATAGTTGCTCTTTAGCATCCTTCCATGAATGATAGGCTCTCTATTTATACCTCTCTCCGTTGTGATAATGGTGTTGGCATAATGGACACACATTAAAAGTATATGACAGGAATTGCCAGGAAAGGAGATTGAGTGTGTTTGTACACATATGTACATGTACTGGACTTTGTTTGAGTCCATATGTATGTGTCTGTATCTGCATGTGTGTGCATGTGGTACCTGGGTGTGTGTCGTCGGGGGCCACTGAGGAGGAGCATGTTAACCAGAGGAGCAGCCGGTCCACCAGATGTTCCTATTCCCACTAGGCTTGTCACAAGTGGACCTTTACTTCTCTCCCTGCAGTACACACACACACACACACACACACACACAGACGATTTCTTCAGTAGACTATACATAGTAAATGCACAGCAATACAGAATGGAAAGCTACTTTTGTTGTTACCATCTCTCGATTTGCATACAATGAGGATCTTGTTCAAAGGGTGCTACAGCAAACAACATGTAAACCCACCTGGCCTGAATGATAAGCCTTTTTTCTTTCAAACAACAGCATTTTAGATGATGTCCTTACCAAATCTAAAGCCTTGCTTCACAGCGCTCAAGTGTGTATTGGAAAATTGTTTGACCGAGCATTCTCAAAGTAAATGGCAAATGCACCATTCTTATGCAGTGTCTTTCTAGTCTCCCAACCACTCAAAGCGTTTTTAGATTACATTTTAATACATTAATTCACTGATGGCTACAATGCAAGATGCCAACCTGCTCATCAGGGTGAGCTAATCATTCCCACACATACTTTTACACAACCTTCAGGATCTTGCCCACTTGGACTGGTGGAGCCGGAGATTGACTGCTGATCTAATTATTGGACGACCTGGTCTACCTCCTGAGCCACAGCTTCTTTACACTCTCACGACATATGAGTAATATGCCGTGTTCTCAGGGAGAAACTGCCTTGTATGAAGCTCTGCACACAGGTTAGCACTTTTGACAATCAATGGCACTTGTTTATGCGGTTGGTGCAGTGGACTCATTCTCATCTTGATTTACTATGGTTGGGTGCCTTTCATGGTGCGATGATCCTAGGTAGAGGATGTGGACATTTGGAAATGTCATGAGAAAGGTCGAGATCATCATCACGGCCCAATTCAACAGGCTGATTTATGAGGTTCTAGCAAATGAAATATAGTAAGGGGCAAGGGGAACAAGCAGGTCCCCATAGGCACCTCAAAGGTCACCTAACTTAATTTCAATTAGGCTTAGGGGAGGTCAGGAAAATATGTCATTGGTGGAAAGAATTCTGAGGAAATGGATTTACTTGTAATGACATTGTGTTTATGGGGATTAAGATAAGGCTAATCAGTTGAGGAAGGTGGCTGCGCTAGTACAGTATTGATTGAAGAGTTTGGGAAAGAGATGCCAAATGAAATAATCATTCTACTGTTATTCCACACAGTGGCATAAGTGACGTATATTGTTTATTATTTACAGAGGGAGAAAATGCAAGTCTCAGTGTTTCCTCCACTTCCTATCAATCACAGTGAGTTGTGCCTGCACTGAATCCCATCAATTACTGCTCTCCATTTGACACAAGCAACACCAATTCTGATTAGCCAACAATTCTCTGGAAATAGCAGCGTTGTAAAGAACAAACGGCCTGACATTTTAAATATTTAAGTCAAAGTTTACCACCAAACCCAACTCCCTTCAGTCTACCTCCCCATCACCATCACATGTGTCAGAAAGCACCCCCACACAAAACACTCAAAATGAGTCACAAATTGCCAGCAAATGATTTCCTGCTCAGGGAGAATAACAGGGTCCCCACTCTGCCTTTGATTCAGGCTTTTTTATCCCCTCTTTGTTTACCCATGCAGTCTAGCAGCCGCTCTTCTGGAATCCCTATTGATAGCTGTCTGACAGGGGGGCTGGGTGGCTAAGGAGCCCAGAGGGGGTAGTGTGTTGTGCAGTTTGTGGTTGTACACTGCATGAATGTGTTAGAATATATGGCATGTTATGTACATCTTAATGGGCATCTTTTGTCTTGTGTGTGCCATCATGTTTTTGTCTGAATCTGTCTCGATATATGCAAGCGCGCTACCAGGTGTGTGTATAGATCTGTCTGTCTGCGTTTGGTACGCGTCTGTTTATGTGTAGGCTGTGTTTGTGTGTCTTGTAAGGGTGATGTGGCATGGAGGTCACTTCTGTCAGATCCAACATCCAGACCCATGCTGTGATGTGAAGGGCACTGTCAAGAGACAACTACAAGGCAGCACAGGTACAGCTGCCCTCAGTGCTCTTTTTCCTCTGTGGCACACGCACACAGACACACACACAAACAGACATTGGTGGGGACACACAGACAAACACATTCACGCTTCCTGTAAACTGACACACAGTGGTGGGGAAGCCCCCCGAGGGCGAAAGCCCCAGGATTGTACAGTCTCTTCAAAACAAATGCTTCCGCCTACTTGTTGGCTATCCATTTGTTGGTGACTAGCTACAAGATGTTTGATATAACGTGGAAGATGGGAGCTCTGATATATTTGTGGTTTAACTTGGATGAAAGCAGGACTCTCTCTCTCTCACTCACTCTGTGTATGACCTGAGAACATGAGTTCTGTATGTTTTGAGTAACATGCTAAGCTTAGGTTAAAGATTACAAAAACAATAACCTGTGGGTGGCAGAAATTCAAAGACATATACTGCAAGTGCGAAAACATGACCTCTGTAGAGTCCAGTTGTGTTTATGAGACTTGAAAATGTGCCAAAATGATGTTGACAATAAAAAAAGACAGAACATAAAAGTTTTTCTTCTCTGTCTGTAAGTGGAAATAATGAAACATAAAGCTTATAAGAGTTTCACAAAGCAGATTGTAGTAGAATCCAAACATAGTTCATGATAAAAGTGGTTTAAAGAATAGATACAATACAGATCATTGTTTTGATTGAGGGACCCCTAGCAGCAGAAATTACATACTGTGCGTTTAATGAACCCGATTCAGCCACATTTCCTTATGTAAAAAAAAAAAGTAGTCAAAGTTCAATCAGCTTGTCTACATGTGTGAGAAGAAGGAAGCATTAGCAAAGCGGTGAAGAGATCAGTTCAGTGGAACGGAGGATGAAGCATAGCAGCAGGCATGTAATGTTGGTTTAGCCACAGCAGAAGATACAACACATGCTCATGGACGTGCTGGCCCTGGTCTGGATAGAATGTGACAAGCAGTATGAGTGAGTCTTGTATTTCAGTGTTTTGAAGTTTTAGAAGTTTGCAGTGAAAACATCTCTTAAAAGTGTGGTGATTTGTTTGTTAGTCTTTACACGCAAAACACCCAGAACCCCTGGAACTGTACCCAGAAAAAACAGGTCGTACAGGGTTAAGAGTAGAGGAACGATTGTGTATGTGTCTCTCCCTCCAACTGCTCTGGTGTGTGTCTACAAATCTATCTCTCTCCCCATGTCTCCGTCAGTCTCTTTCTGTGGCTGTTCTCAGGCTGTACCCCTCCAGTGTACACTATGTCCACACTGCGGGAGAGCAGCTCTGAAACTTTAATGCTAATTGATCCCAGTGAAGAAGTGTGGACACAGGTGTGTTGCCGCAGGCCCTGGCTCTGACATGGATGCCAAGGGATTCTGGGTAACTGAGGGGCTTATAGGGCCAGAGCAGAAAGTGCCACTAGCCAGGGCACAAGTGACCCAGTTCCTTTCTAATCAGCACAGGTTTGATGTGGTGTGTGTGTGTGTGTGTGTGTGTGTGTGTGTGTGTGTGTGTGTGTGTGTGTGTGTGTATGCACACATCAGCCAGAGAGAGAAAAAGTATAATGGGCCGTTTCAGCTGCATAGTACCAGAAAGTAGGGCCCTAGGAACTAAATTTGAAACTAAAAGTTAATTCAGAGCATTAAAGGCCACATTTAAATTTCACCTTGAGAACAATTAGGATTAGGCATTTTAGCCTAGTATAATTAAAAGCAACCACGTTGTTTAACACCTATTTTGCAAATGACGAACCGCAACTAGATGGTTCCTCTGGCCGAAATGCAGGTGGAAGCTACAGAAATGGACCAAGCACGGTCCTGTAAGTCCTCTTATATCTCATGGTATAAGAAGACTTACAGGACTTCTATCTTATGATATAAGAGGACTTACAGTACTGTGTAATGCTCCTGTCTGCATGCACAACTTTGAGTCGTGTATTATATGTGAGTTAGTTTTTGAACAAGTGTGGTAATTGTGAGCCTATGAGCTCTGGGAAAACCAACATCTAAATCAGACTCAAGCTGCTGTGTAACTCCCAGATTTGCGCTTAAAGTTTGCAGTCTTGATTGTGTTGGTATGGGCGGGTGGTCGCACGCGTCTGCGAGCGCGTGTGTTGGTCTGGATGGAAAAGAGACTTAGCACTGCCAAGACGCAGGTGTGCAGATTAGGTGTGATCCCTTTTCATATTCTCAGTAGTATATCTTATTTGATGGCTTTTCTGCCATGTAAATCTTATCAAAAACTAGCTAACAATAGCACCACGTTGACAGACGCCCAAGCATCTGGCGAGCCACCACTCTGAATGTTCAAACTGCTGTGAACAACCTGTCTCCAGAAAGAGTTTCTCAAAGAGTTTGTGTGTGCTTGCATGTAAGTGTTAGTGTTTTTTTGGGGGAAGTTTTTTGTGCGTGAAAGAGAAAGGAAGAGGGAGAGGAGGGAGGAAAGCGCATGTTGATAGCCTCATAAATCATGAAACAGATAGTGTTGTATCTTAACCAGTGTTGAGCCAGGTGATGGCATGATGATGATCTGAATACGCCTCTGCTTCTCCCGTTTCAGCTACCTCCATTGACTTTGTTCCCTAACTCTGCTCAAAGATAGAGAAAGATAGAAGGAGAGAGGAGAGAAATAACTTTGGCCGGTACAGGGCGCTATTAAAGTGTGATGAGTGGCCTCAGTGAGGGGCTCTGTGTACAGCACTTTATTCAGGAACGATCACTTATTTATAGGTGTTGGAATTGTGTTGTTTGCTTGTTTTATTGAAAACCTTGTGGGTAAAGTGGCGGCGGGCCGCCTGGCATGTGAGCGCCACATCTCTAGAGGGCATCCCTGCAGAAAATATTCCTTCTTGATGAATAAGTGAAGGGGACAGATGCATTTTTCATTCATACAGAATCCATTGTCGCTTGAGATGTCTGGTCGGTGGGTATGTGTAGTCAACCTGCAGGCAGTTAAAAAATAAACACACAACCTCTCTTAGACACTAGCACACATGCACAAACACTCGTATAAGCACATAATGTAAATCACAAATGTATGAAGAGACACAGCCTAATGCTCCATTGAAGTTGTGGACAGCGGAGCTCTGACAGACAGTGACTGTCACATGCTGTTAAGGAAGACAGATTAATTGCCGTGTTTACTCTACCACATGACTGCAAGTGAGGTTATCAGTCACAGACAACCTTGTTTAGAACGATGAATAAATTGCTATCTTTCTCTTTAAGCTTGTTTCACCTTTTGAAGTCTGAAATTTCCTGTGAGACAGACAATCACAAAAAATATCAAAAGAAACTGACAGGATTATAATGGTTTTCTGTAAATTATGATGAATTTCAGAAGCAGTTTCTGATCATTTGATTTAAAAGTTACAAAAAGTTATTTTACCGCTGCTTCTTTGGCGAGTATGTCTATATGGTCTGCGTCTACCACCTCCACTTTAAGTCTTGTACACAAAAACTCGCGTTGACAACCGCACAGGAGATGCACAAGCAAAAACATGAAGGTAGCAAAGTGTAGACCATCACAGGGAAGGCTGTGGTGTTTTGTGTACATGGCAGGGAGCATCTCTCTGTATGAATGATTTATATTAAAAGAGAAAGTGAAAAGTCCTTCTGGAAGCACACCCACGCAACACCCCCCATGTGAACAGAGGGGAGCATCTTCACATGGCCAAATGGGTCTGATGGTGATGGCATGGAGGAAAGAGCGAGGCTGCTCGCTTGCAGAGCCTTCTATGATCTCCACCACCACTCTCAGTGCGCACTGGGACACATCAGAAAGGGAATTACTAAATAAATAACACACAACACCATGTTTTATTAACTTGGTTAAGGCATCAGTGGTGAGGGGTCTTACAGAATCCTGAGATTTGATGGTGGCTTGGACTGTTACTGGAAAACTTGTAGCAGCTGTCTAGCCAGTTGCAGATTTTTTTGAGGAAGTCTCTATCTAACTGGGCCATCACTAACAAAGGCACGCTGTCTAAACTTTGATTTTGCCCTCTACATCTTAATCTGATGGAGTTACTGTAAATAGATTATGTAATGATCAATGTGTGTATTACAGTACAGCGTGTTCATGAAAACCAGAAAGTTATTTCTTAATACAATATGTACGGTAAGCTGTACTATTGTATCAGTTATTGTATTTGACTATACGATACAGAGGGACTGCAACTAAAAGATATTGTCATTATCGATTAGTCTATGTTTTTTTTTTTTTAGTTTTTTTTTTATTAACTGATGAATTGTTTAGTCCATAATATGTCAAAAAATAATGAGAAAAAAGTCCATCGAATGTTCCTGGGGCCCAAATTGTCTGAGTTTGTTTGTCAGAGCAACACTCCAAAACAGTCCAGATATTCAATTTCAATAATTCAATAATTTCAAAACCAGGAAGAAGCAGCAAATATGTTTATATTTAAAAACACCATCAAATGACTCAAATGATTTGATTGTCAAAATTGTTGCCAATTCATTTTCTTTTGATTGACTCAGCTATTTATCATCTCATCATTTCAACAGTTGCAGTTGTAACAGGAAAAGGATTTTCTTTTTCTTTTAAAAAAGAGTGATTGGTAATGCTTCCCTCCTTGTGTACTTGGATCAACACACACACTGCAAACTCCTCTCAAAGACCCACCTCAGGTTACTTATCTTCTTGGTTCTTGGTGGTTTTGGCTTTGACAGAAATCCAACACTATTCCTAGAGATGGGGCTTTAGCTGGATTTTTGTTTACAGTGAGGGAGTTGTACTGCTTCCTTAACATGGCACAAACAGATGTTTGTTTCCATAACCCCCTTCTTGGAGTGAATGCTGGATGTTTTTATAGCCTGGCTTGTTTTATAAGTATTAATACTGTCAGCATGATGGTGAGATTCAGCTTGTCAGGTATTATCTCCACATTGCAAATGGATTAGAGTGTGTGTGTGTGTGTGTGTGTGTGAGACCGTCAATGTGCGCACGCATGTGTTTATGTATGTTTGTGTGTAATTGTGTGCGTGTGCTGCCAAATTTATTTGTGTTTCTGAGGATATGTGTCTGAGCATTATGCACCTGGTAGCGTGTGTTTGTGTGTCATCTTGAGTGCACTGTGAAGGTGTCATTGTGGAGCCTAGGCCCTGTAAGCTGTCAGACAGTGAGAGATGCTGCACCTCTAAAGGGCATGCTTTCTGGGCCTTTCCTGTCTATTATAAGCCCTGCAACACTCATCAAGGCTGTTGCAGTGCACCCCCATGTCCCTCAAGCAGCCATAGAGAAAAGCCACCTTTCTAACTAGGAGAGCCTTTGCCTCTAAACTTCACATACCCTTGTCTACCATTTTGACATGATAAACGCAAGCAGCAGTAATGAGGCGTCGGGTTGTCAAGGCATCCATTTTGTTTTTCTCAAATCTGAGTGGAAGCAAAGAATCCTACCTGTTCTCCATTTTAAGCCACCCAGTCCCTATTCTCTCCAAGCTGTAGCTCCTTGCCAGTGTCAGGGGTTAACACCCAGTGGCATCCGTACCTCACCATGTTATTCGCACTCGCTAATTTACACCCCTCCCAAACTGAAATACTGTTACAGGAAATGCTGCATTGCACTCAGTGTATTTCTGATAACACTCAGAAGTGCTGGAGTTGTGGGGGGTGCTAGCACTACAGCTAAGATAGACTGCACTGAGGCTAGCCAAAGATTGAGATGTGTCACTATCTCGCCATCTGTAACAGTCACGCCTGGCTTCGTCAGAAACAGATCGCCTTGATACCAGCCACATCAAATCTCCAGTTTGCCAAGCAAATAGAATAAAACAATCTATCGATCTTGCCCCACCTCCATGTGTATCAACACAATCCATCTGTGTTTATCAGGCTATCTGGCTTCCTATCTTTTGTTGTCTGCAGGCAGGCATTCTTTCCTTTTCTTCTCTTTTATTTTCTTCCTTCCTCCTCCCACATTTGTTTGGTGATCCATCAGCCTATTTACCTTATCATGCTGCCAAACCATCCATTTACGCTCCCATCTGTCTGTCAAACTATATCTTAGCTTCCATTTGTCTAACTATCTCTCTGTTTACTCATTCACCTGTCAATCATGTGGCTTGCATTGGCTGCCGCAGGTAACATCGTTCGTCTGGCGGATGCTGTCTCTGACCTCGTCGGCTCAGAAGACCGTTAGATAAAGTAATTAGATTTCTATCACTTCATCTAAAGTTTAATACTGTATTAACTACAGCACCTTGTAATTATAGTAATACAGTTATGTCAGTTTCAGTGTTGACATGAGGCGAAATATATGGACGGGGTTCTGAATTATTTATGGTAGCAGGGTGACCTACTTTGATATATGAAGTGTTGTTTGCTTAATTAGTTTTAGTTAAGTTAAAATATTAACATTTAGACTGTATTTCCAAAAACATGTTTTTTGCAGAACATTATCTGTGATCTAGATAGCTCCCTCCACAGAATCCAAATGGAAGCAGGTCACCGCTTTGGCTCGGTCCAGTTCAGATCCAGCCTCAGTGGAGCAAGCCAGACACTGATGTCCATGTAGTCAGGGGGTCTGGCCTCCCACTGAGGCCCAATCAGTCTTGTAGGGTCAGTGACTGCCCCCCCTAGGCACCAGAGTGCCTTGGCCTGATGGATTACTCTCTCTCTCCTGGCTCAGGCCTGTGAAGCACAGGCCTCTGCTACAGGCCCCATCTGTGCTCTCCATGGCTCCTACATGCCGTGTGGTCATAGTCTCAGGCTGCTGGTGAAGCCCCAAATCAGAATCTTCTGTCTAGTGTACATATTCTGACACTGGGTTAGTCTTCCATGCTTTAAGTCTACTCTAGTGAATGAAGGAGGTAGAGCTGGTAGAACTTAGTCAATTAATAGTTCTACCAATTCAAAGACAGAATATCTTCAACAATTTTGTCATTCCAGGCTGTGAAATATGAGAATATGATGCTTTAGATGGGCTCACAATACTGTAAATTGAATATTTGAGCTATTTGGCTGTTGGCCAGACAACATGAGACATTTGATGATGTCGCTTTGGACTTTCTCATATTTTATAGACAAAGCAATAATCAAAAGAATACAGATTCATTGACTATGAAAAGAACTGTTAGTGTTGCAGAGTTTAGGTTGTAGAAATGCACCTGCTCCTTGTACTGCACATAAAGTACTGCACATACTGATAACACTACACTTGTAGGCCACACTGTATACTTCAGTGCTGTACCTAAGTAAGGAGATAATGTCAAGTAAACTCAAACTCCAGGCAAACAGGTAGGCAATGTTTAGCCGTTTCAGGAATTTACTCTCGAGGATATTTGTTTTCTTTCATGGTTATACTTAGGTTGAAGCCTGCCTCCTGAAACTTGACTGCTGAGAGGACAATCATGAATGGGAGTTTTGCCTCAGGCACTGATCGATCGCAAGCGTGTTTTCATATAACTGTTCATTTGGGCTGTGTGTGCCTCCGCTGCATCCCAGAATGCCAAGAGGCATTGTTCCGTGACTGAGGAATCAAATCCAGCAGAGATATTTTAAGGAGATTTCTGAAGCTGAGGACTCGATGAAGATTGTGTTCTAACTGGAGTCTGTCAAGATCATTGTTTTCAATCAAAAATTTAACAAATGTTAGCCCGGCCTCAAAGAGAACGATGGATTTTTTTGAGATTACCACACACACAGATTCATGCAGAGCTAAAAGTGTATATAGTACACACAGGTTTTACATGCACAAACACACGTAAAAACCTCTTTTCTTCTCTCCTGCTGTTTCGTCCCTGGTAGAGACCTGTCAAAGCTTACCTACTGTGGCGATAAACTAGTACTTTTCTTCCCTCTAAAAATAAGCATTTGTATACGAACATGTGCAGTGAAAACTCCCATTCATTTCTTTCTCTTAAGACATTTTGTACCAAAAAGTCAGGAGGTATAACTCTCAGACCAAGCTCTTTTCACTGGGGTTGTTAAATTGTAATAAATGAATGTGTGCACATTCTATACTGTATGTATGTGGAAACATGACAGAGAAATGGGCCGCAATTACGTACAGTATGTCTTACAATAACCGCTACAAGAAGAGACAGGCTAGTTGCAAAAGTGGTTAGCATGGTGATGGCATGAAAATCAATTCTTTTTCTTTTTTGGCGTGACACACAGCCCAGTTTTTTTTTTTGTCCCACGAAGTCTGGAACGTAAATGGAATCCAGAGATAGTGAGTCGTGAGAGGCTGTTGGAGTAAAGAATGGCTGTATTGACTATCTGGGTCACTCACCAGTATTGCCAGGCATGCACATCACAGTACCCTCTGAGATAGAGTGGTGATAGAAGCATGGAAAGATTAAAGACATCCCAGCGCTGTCAAAACCGATTGCATGTGTTATGACCACCCTGCTCTCTGCAAACCTCTCCTCATTACCGTTTATCTCAGCAGATTGTCAGTTAAACTCACTTTGCCTCCAAATTTTGTACACAAACTGTCAAGCAGGAACGTGAACTTGTATACATGAATGCCTAATCTGAATACTAGGAGATTTAGAGTCCATTTCATGTTAAATTTTGTTGCTAGTGTTTAGACTGCTTTCTGTGCTTCCTGGATGTTTAGAAAAGACAAGTGGCCAACTTTTTGTTGTAAACATTGCAGATAATGTCGGTAATAAGGGGGGATTAAAATGGGAAAAGTGGGAGTTGGTAGGAAAATTGAAAAAGACAAAAAGCGAGACCGTGCGTATACGGGAGTGAGAGACACAGACAGAGGGAGAGTCACAGCATCCTGCCTCAGCATGTTTTATCCAGGCCTGTCTTAGGCATTTCCCTCTCTCGTGCCATTCTGATCTGGCCCGCTCTGGCATGCTGAGATAAACACACCAATTACTGCCCCCTTGCTCTAAGATCCCCTGACATTTGTAAACTCCCCTCATTTTGGTGATACTATTTTTTTTGTTGTTTTTTTTTAAAGAAAGAAAACACTAATTACTCAGAGATGTGTTTCTAGCTGAATAATATATCTACAAGTCATGTATAGTCAACTGTGATTGAAAGTAACATGTTTATCACCCAGGGAAATTTGTGAAAGTCATTCGAGGACATAAAGGAAATCAATAAATGAAAACGTTGGTGAGGCAGATTGAGGAAAACTAGAGGTGTCAATCTAATAAATTAGATTAAAAAAATTATGATGAAAAGAAAGGAAATGGGTATTCAATATGGAGTCAACTAATCATCCCAATATTAAACACATCAGCAGAAACATTGAAGAGCTCTATGTACATCCGTTTAATGAGACAAAGTAGAAATTGTAGTGTGTGTTTCACTCTTTCTACACCTTTGTTTCTTCAGCATGGATCTACCATAGCGATGGCCATGTACTATATTACTGCAAGCAGCAATAATTAAATTATTTCCCTATTAATGTGGCACACTAACATATGTATTAATAGATACAAAATGACAAAAAGGTGGATTTTAAAAATACCATTTCCAATGCAACCATTGCATAATTCAACAATTTCCTGTTCTTTTTAATTTTGTTTTTGTTCATTTTGTTTCTTTACTTACTCAGAAAACCTCTACCACAAAGGCATAATTATTGAAGGCATTTGTTTACTGTGAACAGTTTTCTTGCAGCAGGGAAAACAACAACCATTGGATTCATGGGGACATAAAATCAATTGGTTCAAATCAATCTGCTCTTTAAAGAAAAAAAAACAGATATTCTCCTATAAAAAAATAGACAAAAAACTAGCCGAAAAGATGATTAGCCAAAAAATGAGCCTAACATATGCGGTTTAGTGCAGTAGCTGAGACATGTTGGGACCTTCATCTTCTACAATGCATTGCTTTGTATAAGTGTTGATTATTTGTCAGATAGAAAAGGCTCAGTGACAGTCTTTCTTTTTTGACTCTGCATCCCCATCGTCCCTCTCCCCTTCTTTTTTTTTCCAGCTCTCCAAAACCAAACTCGTGTTTTCTTCAGTTGCTCTATTTTTTCCCTCCCCTGCTCCTTGTTTGGGGTGATTACTCTTACCAGTGAATGAAGGGCTGTGTTTGCCACAACTGTAGTTTTGCGATACCCGGCCCATAACTTTCAGTACGAAGAAATAGCATCTCTCCCTCTGCATCCCATTTATACACCGTATCTTGTTTCTGTGTAGGGAGTTCCATTACTCTGTAGCTTGGAGGCTGGCAGAGGGGAAGGGAGGTGGAGGAGATGAAAAGAGGTGATAGAAGGTTGCGGTTGTTGCTGCTGCTAGTGCTGCAGACGCTCTCCCCTTCGACAGAGAAGCAAACACAACGTGTTGAAGCACAGAGAGCAGAGATTTAATCACCTCCATTATGTTTTACCTCATCAAAATATGAAGTGCAGAGCGACTTGGAGAGAGAATTAGACAAAGGCAATAACATGTCAGAGAAATCAGGTCGTTGTTGACTTGTTTATCACAAAACACTGGGAATGCATGATTTGCAAAGATATTCTACAAGAGATGCAGCTCCACTCCCCCTGTATGATGCATCCTGTTTGCGTTCTGCAGCTATTTGCACACATGATTGGTGATTATGTGAACCTGACCTTGTTATTGTGATCTTGATGAATGCGAGTACCATGTTTAGATGTTAGCCCAGAGTCTGATTCTACCCAGACGATAGTTAACTAACACAGAATAATCCCTCCAAAAGGCTTCCTGTTTATACTGGCCACTGAGAGGTAATTCCTCAAAGTATCCCATGCTGAAAGCGTTTGATAGATGACTGGCAGTTTCTCCTTCTTTTGCGGATCATAGAGCCTTATCATGATGTAATTCCACGTAATTAGCCAAAGATGACAGTAACACAAAAGTCATTATGATATTTAATCTCTTTTGGGGGATCCACTGGGGAAACTACGGCTCTATCGTCTATCATAACATGAAATGACATCTCACTGGAGGCCCTCCAAGCAGACAGGAGAAGGTTGGAGTTGACTGCGCCGGCTTAAGGCCTCTGCTTTAGCTGTTTAGTAATCTTGGCGTCCTCTCCTCCTCCTATTACCCTTGTCTTATTCAGAGCCTCTCCCTTGTGGCAGGGATCATCATGATATACACGCAAGGATGTGCTTGTGTGTGTTAGAAACGGAGGGGGAGTGCGCGCGTGTGTGTGTGTGTGTGTGTGAGATTTCCTCAAAGCAATGCACTGTGCCGTTTCTCTGTGCCCCGCTTGAACACTTAAGCAACAATGTATTTCCTTCAGTGTGTGTGTGCGCGCGAGAAAGAGATAGAGTATGTTCATTTGTGCGCGTGTGTCAGTGACTTCCCCCTCCATCTGCCCACCCTCATTCAAATCCTCTGTGCATTTAGTAACATTTTGAGAGACGTTGCCAGCCAACATTTAATTAAGTTCTGGTATGCCAACACCTCCCTGCTGTAACATGGAATACTTGCTTTTCTTTTGTCAATTTCTTCTCCTGTTCTTGTGCTCCTCTGTGTCGTGCCTACTGTAACTCGGAAAGATGTGGCCTCTGGGAGAAGCAGGTAAAGAAGCCATCAAAACCAATGCAAGTAGAAAGAGTTGCAATCAGTGCTGCAAAAAAAAAACAAACATAGTTTGTCTTTTGTGTAGATCTCTCCTCCTATCCCCCCAGTCTCGCTTTGTTCCCCTCCCTGTCTGTACATGTGTGTGAGTGTGAGTGTGAGTGTGAGTTTGAGTGTGTGTGTGTATGTATGTGTGTGTGCTTGAAGCATTCAATTCAATAGAGGCTAGTAGTAATGTTTCTCTCCCTGTAGAAATGGCTGCTGTTTGTTCAATTGTTGTGATAGATTGATGTGGGGTGGGAAAGGATGGGCTTTTATGCACCTGAAGATAGGAACAGAAAAGTCTTTATGAGAAGCCAATAGCTCTCCGCTCAAGGATCCTCTGATGGGAGATGCATTTTGCTGGAAGTTTTTCTCCCTTTTTGCGAAATCTTTGAGGAAAGCTTTCCCATATATATTCAGGCAGTTGGGCAAGACACGATTACCCCCAAAAGGGCACTTTATATTCACTATTCCATAAAGATATTTTAGCCTATTTTGTGGCCCTGTAGGGTTTCAATAAGTAGCCACACTAAGCAATGCGTTTGCATTGTTTTCAGTTTACACAACATGAAAATGGCTGACTGGTAACTCGTCAAAGCCATAACAAAGTCAATAAGTGTTTGCTCTTGCTAAGTGCAAACTGCTCCAATACACCTGCACTTTGAATCAATACCATGGTTAACTGTAAGTCCGCTGTATAGGTGATGAGTGCTAATAACAATTATGGCTTACTGTAATAAAACTGCTGTTATATTTCAATAATTGGTTTGATGGTGGGTATTGTGTACATAATGTGTAATATAATGGGAGTCTAATGTTTATTTTTATATGTTTTCCTTGACTGGAAAATAAAACAGTATTAGTGCAGCCCTTATTCAAACCATCAGTAGTTGTAATTTTACAGATTTGTTGTGGATTGCTCCAGTCCGTCTTTTAGGATTTAACTTGTCTCCCAATTCATCTATGGCCTACTTTGTATAGTCTTTCCTTTGATCCTTTCTGCTGCTGTTTTCCCCACCCTATTTACAGTATTAGATGTGGCTCAAGATGACCCCACATTAGAGACAAAGGCTCTGTATTCTCTCAGCTCTGTTTTTTATGCTCCTCTGATAGACTGAGGGTAAAGGGAACTGTTTGCCCAGAAATGAGGTTACAGCAATTGGACTTGCAAATGATTGGCAAGGATAGATTGTTTATGATCTACTTTTTTTCTTATTCAATTCTGTCCCCGTTCTTCCTTTTTGTCTCTTAAGGAGGGAGGTTATATAAGTCTTGTTTACAGACTAAAGTACAACATGTGGATATAAAGTTGAAGTGGATAAGTAGTGATGATGTTTTTGAAAGTGCAGCCCTGCCATTTACTTTAACGATCATCCATGTAAGTTAAACTGAAAGAAGCAGAGAATACAGAACCTGGCTTTCATTTTTTTTTTTTTTTCAGAACATCTCGATCTGTCTTCCGTTTGCTCTTTCCTTCCCTCCCTCCCTCTCTCTCTCTCTCTCTCCTCCTGTGCACCATCTGCATGACGCTTTGTATCCAATCTGAAGGAGTGCTTTCTGTTCTCTACTGTGATGCTGGGAGCCTGGGTGTGTGTGTGTGATTGTGTGTGCACACGTTTGTGCATGTGGTCCTGGCCATCACAGTCACTCTCAGCTCATTACCTGACATGATGGATGGTGCAAGTGCCATTAAACAACGCCCAGCCCGGGACGCCTGGCACCCTACAGCTGGCACTGAGTAATGGGCATAGTGGCGGCGGCACGCTTGGAAACACCGGGGAGTCCTGTGTGGGTGTGCCTGCAGTCATCTCCATGGCTATGCTTCCTGGTTCTGTCCAGCCCCACCTGCCACCTGGCTGCCCAGCGGATGCCATGGGCATTTCTGGGCAGACATGGTTGGATAGCATGGGAGGCAGTGTTTGTATGACTCTGTCATAGAACTGGCAACCGAGAGAACCTGAAGTGATACTGGCCCTGCTTTCTGACCACAAACGCTGTAGTGAAACGCTGAGTGCCACCAATCACTAAGTGCATTGCAGCCACTTTACACCTCTTTTGGTTTGTTTTTTACTTGTGGTTTAACTTATTATGCATTTCATCATATTAAAAAAGTTCTATCAAATTTGTTACTGTAACATGTACCATGTTCCTGAATGACAGTATAGCACAAGCAAGTCTTGCAGTCCCTGTTCACTGTCATCTAGTGTTGTATATGTACTGTACATGTTGTCTTATTATTCTTCTGCCTCCACTTGTTTTTCCAATTGTTTGTGTGTGTGTGCCCGCATGCATGCATTTACTTTGTCTTCTTTGCATCTGGTGTGAGAGTAGTTGAGGGGCTCTTGAGTGGAAGCTTGGATCAGAGGCTGAATGGAGTTACTATGACACCAGACACAAGTACCTCAACTCCAGCAGCTTCTTCTGTTGCTCCGTCGTCCCCTGCTGCTCCGCTCTCAATCAGCCTGGATTTGCCTCATGTTGTTTCTCCTCTCCTCTCCGTCTCTTTTCACTGCCTCCCTTAGTTTCTCTATACAGTCTTTCATTTAGTTGAGCTCCTATGTGCCAATATGGATCAATGGGACAACACTTTCTTGTTCTTTCTCAGTCTCACTCTTTCTCTTTTGTTTCTTTTTTTTTTTTCCCTCAACAGACAACCGCCGTGCAGTCCTGGAAAGGTCTCGTTCACGCCACAACGCAAATCACCAAGCTCGATGATCACACGCGCCTACCACAAGACGCTAGATAAGTGCCAAAGAGGCCTGCGAGTTGGAGACCTGGGAGACATCTGAAAAAGGGACAGACAACCCCTCAATGTGGGGCGCACACACACACACACACACACACACACACACAGAAACAAAAGAACTCACACATACATACACACAGCACCAAGTACGGAACAAAAATGCCTAAAGAGGCCACACACAGCTGAAGCTACAATGCATCATACACAGACATTTCATTTTTATGCTCTTCGTCTGACGCCTTACATATTTATTCAATACTTCCACATCACTCTAAATGTTCATGTCCACTCCAGATGGTTTGATTTATAAAAAGATTTTTAAGGCTGCTGCTGTTTGAAAATACTCATCATAATGCTACAGTTCGCTTACAGTTCTGACGTGAGACATGGAGTGTGTTGAAAATGGACATTCTGCCAAGGACTGCACCGTAGTGTAAGATTATCATCCTGAAAAACATACCACACGCAGTACGTTCAGCATAGGGGCAGCGGGCCAGCTGTCCTTGAATTGGAAGACAGGGATTCAACACCCATGTTGGCAAGTCTACTACCTACTGACGTTTTCCTGAACAAGTCACTGACCTCTTAACATAATGGGCGAGTGGTGGCTTGTTTTTTTTTCCTCCTGTCAATCCCTCCTCAAACCAACATCAACTCTTTCATTTCATTTCATATCCTATAAAGCCACGAGAGCTGCCCGCTGTCTGCACCGATACTTCAGAGCATGTGACCCATGGATCTCAAAACCGTAATCTCCATTTGACAAGATGCATTTTATTTTTAGTTGTGTAATATCTAACCAATGCCTTTGGGTGCTGATCTCTGTCCTAAGGTCGGTTTTGCTGTTAACATGGAAGACTGGCATGTTTCTAAATGCATATGACTGCCTAGAGGTGCTAACATGACCCTTTGACCTTCACTGTAGTCGCACAGGTTTCAGTGGGGGGAAGCTTAGTACCTTTAATACTGAAGGTATTTAAGGTAGTGCATTTTTAATATCAATATTATCAATATTTCATTCTGTATATATTTTTATATGAAGGCTCTTAAAGGAAATTACATGGTTGGAGGCCACTTGTGAAACCTTTGCTCCACTTAGAATTCAGCAGCAGATTTGAAATAAATGTTTTCCCCGATTTCAAAATAAATATAAAAATAAGCTCTTTCGGAAAACCAAGACATACACAACAAGATATATTTTACCATTTTGAACGGATGTGTAATCAACATAAACAGGGCTAAGCAGCTTTGAAAGACATTTCGATGGATACATTTATATTGTGGAACAAAATGCGAAATGTATTTAAGCTTATATGAGCTGCAGGTGAAATGATGAGGTGGACATGAAAGTTGAGACCTTAAAGTAAAACACTATTTGTTGAGGTCGTTTGAGAAATAATCTAAACACACATGTCACATCTATAAACCCAATTTAAATTTATTTATGAAGAATTTCATCATTATGTTTATTTACAGTCGAGCAGTCGGTTCCCCGTTTATTACCTTTTCGTTTTACCCTGAACTGTGAATCACTCTGTAAAGTCTGTTTCAATATCAGCTATATAAATTCACCATTGATCATTGTTGGAGAACCATGCCGATGCAACACAATCGGTTAAATTGCACATTTTCTTGTCATTCTTCACATTAATGAGCAGTGTAACGAAATGCAAACAGATGTTTAAGCGCAATTTTATGTCCATTTATGAACATGAGATTTATAAAACAGAAACAGGCGTACGTGCAGCTCCATAAATCTGAGAAGCAGAATGTGTATGCACAGTTCTGCCTTTGTGCGCACACACAAGTCGTGAATCTACAGAGTTTTATGCATCTGGCCCCTGATGTTTGGTCTTCATGTACAAAATTGTTGAAACTTTTCTGTAAGCTTTGTTCCTCTGTAACGACCCACTGTCACACAGTTTCTTCATGTGAACTATTTATTCATATATTCATGCCTAGGGCGGCCCTGTCCCCTCACTGCCCTAAACTGTAAGCAGATGCTACTAAAAACAGCCACTGAATCCACATGGAGAGTGGGCACGACCAGAATAATCGACTAAGGGGCACAGACGACAAGATGATGCTTGTCTTACCAAGTGAGTCTCCAAACACCCCCCAGTTCCCCAGCACTAATGGCATAAGTGACCCTTTTACCAAAACACGAGCTACTTTAGTAATACCATAAATCTGCTTTAGGCCTTGTGTGTGTGTGCGTGTGTGTATGCACCATGCCAGCTCAGTAATCGGAACAGGAACCCAGGCAAAATAGGATTCAGTGTGCTTGACTCCTGGGCTGAAAAGATGGAGATTTTTCATTTAAACAATCTGCCAGTGCAGCTTGTGATGTGTCTGTTTCATGATGCCTCCTCTCCCAGCCTGCATGCTTCTAAAAATGCAATTTTACACATCATCTCGGCTCAAGGTGCATCCACAATGCTCCGAGAAGTCTGCATATTTAAGAAGACAATAATTCTCCTCTGAATATAAGGTTCAAGCAGTCGCACAGAGAAAGCATAGAGAATGAGGTTTCCGCATAAGGGATTCTGCACAGATAGGAGTTTTAAGGATGTGTTGTATACAGCAGAGATAGAGATGTGCCATCAAAGGCAGTGATTTCCTTTTTCTAACCGCAATCGCCCTTTGTCCTCAACACCACCACGCCTGTACAGTATAAAGTGATGAATAAGACTTTTCATTTTTTCCATCCCCATCAACACCTGTGTCTGCTGTGACTGGTGTTTTTTCACCTTCTGATTGGATACTGTACATGCCAAAACAACCAGTGATTTGTGGTTGACACTTACAGTGTTTATTTCCTTATGAATAATTTGACTGAAAACTTTTCCGTCATTATTTAAATCAATTCTGATTTTTTTTCTTCCATGTGCCAATTTCTTTTCTTTTTGTGGGAAACAGTTCTCACCATACAATGATGGAGAATTCCTGTTTTTTTTATTTTGTTTTGTATATCAAAGGGAATAAAGGTCTCTTTTTGTCAAAGTATGAGAAAGACTGTACAGACAGATTTTTTTTTTTTATTTCATTTTAGCCATTGTTCAATAAACATTGATCCAATTAAGAACTGTCATTTAAAATAGAAGATTTTGATGTGATTATAAAATGATAGTCATGTGGTATTTTTTATCTAAAACACTCAAACATCTTTTCAAAGATGTCATTCATTTGGAGTTAAAATAGAAAAAGAACTTTTGTCATGATTGTCATTGTAGAACGTAACGAGCTAAGAGCTACGGTGTTAGCCATTGTAGAAGTTCCAGATCGTGCATCTTTCTTGCAAAAGTAATCAGCATCACCACTTATTGGTTTTGTTTTAATGATGCAACACAAAACTGAATAGGGAAAATGCATCATATCATAAAACTTTAGGTGTGCTGCCATTCAACAGATAAAATGGCTGGAAAGCAGTGGCTGAAAACATGAAAAGTTGAAATATTTTTTCTTTCATGGAAGCAGCTACAGAGCAGACAACTTCCAATTAAGAGAGAAACTTCTACAATGACAACATTCCTCATCATCCCTGTAAGTGATTGTTGTATTTCTCCCTCATTCCATCTTTTAGGATAATCAGAATGACGTGTTTTTTAGAGAAAATAGCAGAAGAGTCTCAGGTCAAAGAACCTGAACTGTTCCATCATTTTAGTGTGACAAACAGGCCCCTGTGTGTTTGGGCCAATCATCCCATTGTCTTTTAGCTTGTAACTAACAAACCTGAACCTATGATATGACTTGTGCTCATGGTAATTGTAAGAATGAGGAGGCAGGGGTA
This sequence comes from Pempheris klunzingeri, assembly GCF_042242105.1. Taxonomy (NCBI): domain Eukaryota; kingdom Metazoa; phylum Chordata; class Actinopteri; order Acropomatiformes; family Pempheridae; genus Pempheris; species Pempheris klunzingeri. The sequence goes on along the minus strand of NC_092020.1, from coordinate 18,225,854 downwards.
TGAGAGATTTATCAAAAACTGTAAAGGTGCCATTTTGGTGGTGATTGGTGGCAAGCGCTTTGATTAAAAGAAAGGTTTGCAAAGTAACTTACACTCACTGACACTGCACTTTACCTCACAAAATATTCTGCTCAGGCAGAGGGAGAGTTGTTTGAGATGTTTGAATACAACATTGCCACTAACACAGTGAACTATTTGCTAAGTATTTCTTTTGGTAAATAGTTCCAGCTGCCACATATCCAGTTCTTTCCTACTTTGTTAGTGCTTACTATTGATTTGTGGAAAACCAATTGCGGCTGAATCAACAAACAACGCTCAGAACTGTTGACAAACCCTGTCCGACCATGATGTGTAAGCTGCCATATCCCTGCCTACCTTCCTTGTTGTCATCGAGTATGTTTTATTGTCTTAAGAAACATTTATATTTGTAACATTTTAAGTTTATTTGTATCCTTAAGAACATGAAAAAACAAAATGGTTATGCACACTGTCCTTCCATAGAATATGTAATGGAACATGATACTAAACAATAACCACTTTGTTATATAAACTGATTTCTGAAAGATTCCTTGTCTGTTTGTCTTGCATTTATTTATTTATGCATTTACTTAAGGTAGAGGTATTAAAATATTCCTTTTTAAGCTTTTTTAAGTCTTCACCTTTTGTTTTTCCCTTACACTCAGGTCTAAAATTACATCCTCAGTTTACTTTGTCGCAGGGCAGAAGATACCTGCCCCACGCTGACTTATGGACAGGGATTACAGAAAGCTCTAGGTGTTAGCACATGATGAATGGGACAGCTCCTACCTATAAAAGCAACATATTTGGACCTCTGTGTCCCCACTGCTTTATCTTGCAAAGTGTCAAAGGCAAAGTGATAATGCTGTCATGTCCAACGGCAGCTTAGGGAAATTACTACAGTCAGAAAATACATATCCAGAAAAACTGCCCTTTTTAATCATTTTTCAGACCTTAAAGTCTCCCCTGTGACTACAAATTTTCCTGCCCAGGTTGGAGGGCAAAGAAACACAGCATAGAAATTCAATAATTTGTGTATTATTTGATGGTGAAAGATTTAATATCATAACCAGGGAAATATTTCCATGGATTTCATCTCACGCAGACAGTCAAAAAACAAACATTGTGCCTTATTCTGTTACAGGCAATCTGAGTTTGAAATGAATAATAAATGTGAGACCACACTTTATTTTAGTGTAGCAAAAGTGGGAAAATTAAACTTGGTATGTGTGTGCACTTGACTTTCTGACATGTATTGACTCTCCTGTTTCCACACCCATGTGTTCCTGCCAGTCTGGATGTCTGAGTCCCAGGAGTGAGTGTCAAATGGCGGGCCGGGCTGTTCCTGTCCTAGCTCCTTAGCGTTATACTCCCCCCCCCTCCCCAAACATGCTCAATCCAATGGGGTGCTCTCCCTGCGTGTGCCATGTCCCACTTCCCTGCTGCAGCATGACATCATAAAATAAAGGCTGACATGGGGAAGTAACCCCCGTGGCCTCAAGGGCCTCTCTCACTCTCCCTGTGCGCGCACACACACACAAATGGAAACACACAAAGCTCTATTCTCGAATCTTGGGACTGATCTTCTCTGAGTCTCTCTCCTCCTCCCAGTGTGCAGCCAGACAGATGGAGATTCATCTCTCAACAAGCTGTGATCTGTGTTTAGAGATGTGTGCTGCAGAACACAACTCTAATTAGGTTTATTGTTGATCTTGGGAGGTTAATTTGTACTTGGCTGCAAGTAAACATCCTGAAAGAGGCCAACCTACTTCCTTACAAGGAACCAGCATTGCTGCTATAAAGAAGGGCAGCTTTTTTATCTTCTTGACTTTCCAGGTGATTCAGAAAGATTATACAGAGGTGCTATATTTGTCTGGTGTGGTGTAATTGCGCTTTGTACCGAGGGTGAGAGATCTGTCTTGGTAGGGATGGTAGAGCTAGGAATGAGATATGAACAGCGTGTTTGTCTAATGAGCTTGAGGGTACAGTTGTGTGTACGTGGCAGGTATTACTTACTTGTTTATTTATTTATTTTATCCTGTTTCTTTTTTATTTTTACAACTTGCAGGTAAGTAGCCTTGTCAGAGTCTGAGAGATGAGCCGGGCCCACACAAGTTCTCTTCTCTCTGCCCACCCTCTTTCTTCACGCTACACACTGTGGTGTTTCTAATGCGCCTCGTGACAGATCAGTTGTCAGCGGGAGTACAACATAATTATGTTTCATTTTGCATTTCCACCTACTTGAGAGTACGCAAACATTATGGAGATGAGACAAAGCAGACAGTAACGATTCCCTCCTTACCTGAGCTAATTCTGTCTGAGGAGAAATCTCATTCAAGCAGCACTTTGCACTTAAGCAACTCGAAAGTTTGACAAAAGCACGTATTTGTGTGTTCAGAGCAAATGTGAGTCCTGATAAACATGTCTGCGATGAGTTTTTTTGTCTAATGTTCTGTGGGTGTGTGTGCGTCATAAACAGCCCTATGTTGTCTGGATTAAATTAGCAAAGTAACATGACCATCAACGCTGCACCAGTCACTGGGTTTTCAAGATCAGACTCAACAGGGTTTTTTAACACATCCATGTCAAACACAAAATGCATATGGTAAGCTGGATGCAATTAGCAGGACAGACAGTTTTCTTTTTTTTTCCTTTTTAACAGTGTCCAGATGTAGTATTTCACCAAAAAATATTTTAGAAAATATAAGAAAACATGCCCCAAAAACACAAGTGGTTCACAACCTGTGGGCCATGGAGTGGTACAAGGCAAGTAGCAAAAAATATGACCTGCAAAATAACAAACTGTAGCGACTGTTAAAGACTATTTTTTGTTGTTCACGTAAACTTGCCACAGTTTATCTGTGCTACATCTTTCCTCAACACTCACTGTCACACCACCAACATTTTACTGATTTGGAACTTAAGTAGGTCATCAGTGTGCTCGCTCCGCCTGTCTGTCTGCCAGCCTGTCATCACCTGCTTTCAGCATTCAGCTGTACATTTTTATCATCAACTAATATGTCGACCATTTTTCCAATTGCCAATTCATCTGGAAAAAAGCCCCAAATTTCCTAGAGGACCAAGTGGTGTCTCCTAATTGCTTTGTTTGGCCATCACTTCAAAACCCAAATGATTCAATTTACAAAGATATAAAACCACGAGAGGCAGAAAATTATCAAAGAAACAAGTAGCTTTTGGACAAAAAAAAAAGTCTAATTAATGTTGTGTCAATACACTAATAGAATAAGTTTCAACACTAGAATGAACTGACATCCATGCATCGATGTCTTCACAATCAATCCTCTTTTCTTTACTCAGTGCCCAGAATCGTACCTCTGACCATCTGACTTTGACACATTTCTTTACTCCTCCCTTTGTGCACTTACTTACTCAGGCATCCTCCCCAGACATTCAAACCGATGATCTGGCCTCTTTATCTTGTTTTTTTCCTCCCTACCCTGGAGCCACTGGAAGTCACTTGTCACCATGCTTGTCCAGTCTGCCCTGCTGGAGTGTTACTTCTTACAAATCAATACACTTTTTTTCAGTACATGAAATTTTAAAATGACCCAGACAGCAGATGTGTCTTCTGTGTCACTATGCTTCAACTGTTGGCTAGTCACACAATGTCCAATAATTCTTCTTGACACTGAGTGATGGGGGTATTAACCTAACTTGGGAAATTTAATACTGACAGATTCCTGCAAGAGCTCATGCTTTGGTATTGGTCAAATTAACACACACAAGCTTACTATTGATCACTGCTGGTGCTGCATTCAGCGTGGCATTTCCATGATCACAGTTCATTGCTCCTTCTTATATCTCCTTTTCTCCATCCTGCCTCACCCCACACACATCCAGGAGACATGGCTCCCAGCAGGGAGAGGGTCAGCTCAGAGGAGACTTCAACCTGTCAGAAAAAATTCACGTCTAGCCCCTCATGCCTCCCTTCACCATTCAACCCTCTGTCTCCCACGTCTCCCGTGCTCCCTCCCTGGCACCCATCACTCCTCTTTTCCTCTGCTACCATCCTCCTCTTGCCATTTGATTCAGATCACTGAGTTAGCCTCCGTCTCCTTTGTCTGAGGCTCCATTTTGCCTGGCAGATGGACAGGAGGAGAGGAGATGGACTCACATCGAGGGGAGTGTGTGTGTGTGTGTGTGTGTGTGTGTGTGTGTGTGTGTGTGTGAAAGTCGGCGTCTGTGCGTGCGTTTGCGAGATGGAAGGAGAGAAAGAAAGGAAGGAGGAGAGAGGCTGAAACTTTTCTGGGAGGTAAAATGTCAAACAGCAATGAAGTGAGGAGACTTTTATCTGTCAAACCTGTGTGAGGTCTTGCCTTTCAGGCTACTGAGTGACAAGGCTGCAGTTAAAAGAGAGCTGAGATGCAAAAATGAGGGCGACAGAATGAGTTTACCTCTCATTCAGTTGGGTTGTCATACAGTATCAGCCTTATCTGTATATGCCCTATTTTACCTTAGCCAATGTGTGATATCAAAGGAAGTTTTTTTGGTCTTTTTGAACAATTTCATAAGTCAAAAATTAATCACCCAGAAAAAGAAGGAGGCCAATAGACTTTTGACATTAGCAAGATTCGTAATCAAATATGTTGTTTTTTTCTGGTTGCGTGGTCTTTTGAAGTCTTACAATATGGCCAAAAAGTGGTTACAAATGGCTGACTCACTGTATACTCACTGACATGCCCTACATTGCTCTACTACTAAGCTCATGCTCTTAGCCCATGGCAATGCCTCCACACACAACACAGATGCAGGCCTAAGAATAGAGAGGGATTGATGGATGTAGAAAGGGAGGAAGGGAGCTTGGTAATTGGGTAAGTGCCCTTCTGGATGTGGAAGCCTGAATAAAAAGTATTTTTTTTTATAAAAAGCCTTTCTTAGGATCATCTCACTCAAAAGTACATAAAAGCTCTTTCAAAGTTTCTCTGTGTTCTTTGCCCTCAACTGAAATAGTCCCTGCGGAGAAAGCAGAAACACACAAACACTCACGCACTTTCTCCTGAAAGATGGGGATAAAAGGGTTGACCTCACGAATAAAAACGTACATGCATGCACACAAATACAGACACACACCGACACAAACAGTCATAAAAAATAGAGGGCATTCCATTCAAGCCATTTTTTCCAGCTCTGCATCTTAACCCAAGATTATTAATAATGCTCTAGTTGAAACATAACAACTCATTTTGTTCTGAAAGGTTTAAAATGCGCGAGCAAGCAAACAATGTAGACTTTTCATCTTTTCGTTCAGCAGAAAATAATGACCTGTGAGCTAGAGGAATGGCCATCAGAGATAAAGGCGAGGGGGAAACGCATGATTTCACTCAGGAGGGACTTTTGTCACTCAGCTGTGGAAGAGTGTGAGGGGAGAGAGTGGATGAACAGGAGCTGCTGTAACCTGGAGACAAACCTGCAGCATGATGTGAAACATAAAATTGCAATGTCAGCGTTGAGCTAGCTAAACAAGCTGACAAATATAAATTGAGACGTTCACTCTTTTACTGTTTCTTGTAGGGGTGCGGGTGATCATTGTTTTAATTTAAACCTATCAATTATATTTTAGAAATAATAAAAAGTGTACGTGATAAAATGTAGTTTAATTTCATGTAATATAATACATTGTTTAATACTATAAAAATGTCTAATTTAACTAATTTTGTTCATTCCTGTGGACAACAGAATTGTGTAGAACAGTAACACAATATCATCACATTATCACAAAATGATTCAACAGTAAACTTGAGGTAATTTTGCACTGAATTGCCCTGCAGCCACAAAACCAGCTTGGCCTACTGAGAATCTTCCTGTGTCTCCCGATAGGCCACTCCGCCCCTGAATATAACATAAGGAGCTCAACCCCACCTCTCTGTGCTCAGTGTCTCTGTCTGCTCACATGTGTGTCTGCCAGTTGCATGCAGACAGATAATGACACAGATGCACAAATATGGGCATAAATTAGAAAGTGAAAACAAATAAACAGCAGTGATTTCCGTCTCCCATAAATATTGGGATGGGCAGATTTGTGAGCTAGCTGCGAAGCTCTGAGCCGCCACACCTCCTGTGTGAACAGCAATCGCTAAATATCGGCGCTGAAAGGAAGCGGGCAGTGCTTAAGGGCACTTCACAGCGCTTCAGCCTCCTGTGTATCCACGGTGAAAGATGTATCATGTTAGCTGCTGTTGCTAGTTGTTATGATGATGGTTGAATATTATCTAGATTGTGCAGGGGCTTAAAATGGGGGGGCAGAGGCCCCTTCCCTACTCCCTACTCCCTACATCTGGTGCCCTTGCTCAGACCACTCCCATTCTCGAACTTGGCCTTCACTTTGATTTCAACTACACACCTGTAGGTTTGTGACAGCATTTTGCATCGTTGCACCGCTATCACTGTGACAAAAACAGACAGACTCATAAGGTGAAAATAATACCAGCTGATGCTGTCACAGCCGGTAAGAATGACAATAGTATAATAATTTTTGTTCAGGTCTACCTAAAGGTAGATGCTATAAAAACTGAGAATGTGCCACACACATTCCACGTTTCATTCACTGGTGTCTAAGTTGACTCACCCACTCAATACACTGAGTGACAACTGTATCTGAGTCATGTACACACTTCCTCTGACCCCCGCTGCGACCAAATATGCACACAGCATGTCAGCACACAGGTGACGCTGCCAACACATTCCCCCTCCGACACTGAGACATTGTATGACAACACCTCTCCCCCCCTCACCCTCTTCCTCTATGCCCATCCTGGTGCCAGCCCGCTGTGGTGGCATGCCGTCTGCATGTGTCCATTCACCTACCCGTGCCCGCATGCCAACGCTGAGATTGTCAGTATCACCGCATTATGTTGTGTGTTCATGCTCTCTCCATGATGTGTCCTTCTGGGGAGTGGAGGGAATAACACAAGGTGACTGTTGATATTAGGATGTAGCATTTGCTACGCTGGGGCACCTCCCTCATTGGTATTTCATGTAGAGCGTCACATTCGTCACGTTTCATAAACTTCCTTATTATTCACTAGCGGGGAGTAATTTTGTTCTACCACTCGCAGTTGTGAAGTGAGATAGTGGGAGAGAGAGGGAGGGATGACACTGAAATCTTTCTAATAATCATTTTCTCCCTTCCTCATACATGAAATGTGTTTATCGGGAGAGCAGGTGGTTGAGTGCCACTCATCTTCCTCCACAGCACAAACACACGCTCACCTCTGCGAGTCCTAGGGTTGATCATCTGTGAATCCCCACCCAGTTGCAGTGCCTCCACCCAGGGTCTCAGGATAATCAGCGGGCTTTCTGGAGCTTAGGCAAACAGAGTTGTCAGAGGAGTGACACATACAGTCACGCCTAAGGGAAGCGTGGACTTGTGGAGGAAAGTAATTCATCAGTGGGTTCATGAACCAAGCAGTATCCCTCAGGTCCCATTGTGCTCTGGAAGCCACAAGGAGCTGAGGATTTGCTCCCGCTGATGCTTATGGCACCGAATGAATTGCTTAAGTGCACACTATATGCAGCAGGCAGCTCTCCACACACACGTCCTTGTATATCTTTGTTTAGTTGCCGAACGTGCCCATAAAGCCCAACATAGCAGTGAGGGTTTTACGCCAAGCAGGTGGTCATGTTGTACTCGTCCAGAAAGCATAAAAAACAGCCTGCCCCCGGCAGCTGCCTGGCCATAAAACACATTTATACCATGATGTCCGTGCCTGTCCCTAAAGTGAGCTTCAGGCTCCGGGGCCAAAAAAGTGGAACCTGGTATATCAGATGAACTCAAGTCAACCCCAAAGCCAAAAAAACAACAAACTTTGACCTTTGTAACAGAAACAGTTATTTTCCTGTACAAGCTTAAGCTGTGAAATGTTCACTCCATATACAGTTATATACAATAAAGTCTACACAAAATCTAGTCTTCAAACTTTGTGACTTTCCTCTATTTTCAGAAGGTTTTTTTGTTCCTGGACCTCTTCCCTTTCTTATTCTGTTCCAAAGTGCCAGTGAAGTTGTCCCTAAGGCGGTGGATGCGCTGGAGCATTAAGTGTGCCACAAGGTGGACTGGCGTATTAATGGAGTCCGGTTAGAGCGGCTGACCTGTGAAGCAGTACGGTCAGCTGCTAGGTGAGCATGCCGCCGCTGTAAATCCCAAACAGGCGTCCCCTGTCTCTCTCTCTTTCTCTTCTCCGTCACGCCTATCAGCCACCACTTCCCCTCTATTCTGCAGGCCCCGCACTGCCGCTAACAGAATGTCAAGTCAAGCTTTGTTACCAAGGGCTGACAGAGTGGTCAATAGGGTTTGGATGTTCCAGGTTAAGGTTGTAATTGCCACTGTTTTCGCCCTATTTTTGGCCCATAAAGACAAATACAAAATTTTAGTTTTAAGGATTACATTCATGTTTCCAGGTGGAGTCAAGATGCTGTGTTTGATTTATGGCCAACATGAAGCTGGTGACTAATGTAATATCCCGCTGGAATATTATGATCTCTCTGCACCTTGGATTTCTAACTAGAAAAGGCTCATATTGAATCTTTGGGGTGGAGGAAACATCCTGTACTGCACAACTAAAAAGCTCTTTCTTTAACTTAACACATGTTTAGCAAAGTCCCGCTTCGGTAAAAGTAATTGTTTGTATTAAGGCAAAGTCATCTACTGATCACACAGAATATGGTTATAAATACGTCTTTGTAGTTCTGTCACGATTTTTTCTTGACAGACAGTCTCAGGTCACCTCTATACATGTTATGTATCAGTCCCTGTGCCCATGTCTAAACCCACCTTGCAGAATTTGCTTTCAATAATGTATAAAAGAGGGCAAAGACTTTGCATGTATTGTCAGTATGAGGACATGATCCCTGACATCTGGAGCCCACACAGGGCTCATACTGAATGATAATAGCCTCTCCCCCTTTTGATGAATTATTAAATTCAAATTGTTTTGCAAACAAAACATATTTGTTAACACAATGAAATCTGGGGTGAAAGCTGGAGCTTTATCAATATTTAATTTTCACTGTAGACAACAATACAGCCTTTGGCCAGTTTCTTGTACATAATTAATGAGAGGGCAATAGAACTAACAATACATGTAAAACCAACTGCTGCTGTCATGTCTCTGCAGGTTTTAACACTGCAAACAACTGTTGCTACTCTAATACTGTACTCAAGCATTTATGTTTGATGCATGCTGATGACTTGAGGTTTACAAATAAACATACACTTTTGAAATGACAGCATCCTGGAAAAATGTATTAGCGCTCCACTGAGGCATTAATATTCATGGCCTCGATGTCATCATTCACTCTAAAATTTCTATTGTTGATCACATGGTGATCTCTCCACATTTAGGCTTTTTGATTGATTGCATATCAATGTCCGACTGCAGTTATGGAGATATGCCAGTGATTGGGCTGATTAATATTTGATTTCCTGTTTAAAGGTGCCCCCCCTCTCTCGTTTGCTCTCTTTCCTTTTGTCTCTGGCATCAGAGTGAGAGAATGAGAAGTCAGTCGGCACAGTGAATATCAAGTGGCTGATTGGGGCTGTCATAATGGACCCCAGTGGACCCTGGATGCCAGATGTGCTTGTCCACTGGTGTCAGCAGCAGGATTTGTCTCTTGGGTTTGTGGGGGCTTGTCGGGGTGGACAGACGGTGCGGAGGAGGTTGCCGAGTGGAGTGCTGTCCCTCACTAGGGCCTGCCACTCATACTGTCTTTTTCTTTATTCATCACTGTCAGCAGACTGCTGATGCTGGTGTCTGATGACTCTACCTATTCTATGGTGGCATCTCTCTGTCCACGTTTCACCGGGGAAATAAGTCTCCCATAACATTCGCCTGTGACTGACATTCTTCAACACATCATTTCGTAATGATACCACAAACATGGGTTCATTTAGCCATGGACGCATATATGCATCCCTGAGGAGCACTGAGGTCGATAAATGCATATAGCTCAGGAATTAAAGGAAGGACGTTTTTTTGTGCTATTGATTGTGTTTGTTGCATAATGCTATTCAAATGTGCCGCAGTGTGAGAGACATACATAATAAGATATAGTACTGAGGGGGGGTTAAGGATGAAGCCTTGAGCTTTTTTATTTTTTTATTATATTTCCTTTGTCCTATAACTCAGCCTTACCTGTGGGTAATGAATGGAAGCTACTCTGTTCCGGTATGAAGTGAGGAGTAGCAGTTAGCTGCTGAATTTCACCTTCCAACATTTGGTTGTGTGTTTCAGACCTTGGAGAGCTCATTTAAACCCTACTTTATTGTTTCCAGCAGCACCACCTCAGTGCTCCTGAGTGGTGCTTGTTGCTATGGAGGACACAAGAAAGTGATGTGGTTGTGCAGACAAGATATGGAGAGGGAATATGTGTGTGCAGTAAGTGTGTGGTATCTGTGTTTATGTGCAAGTTTCATGAAGGTGCCTGTGTTAAGTGTTTGCTCTATGTGTTAAATCATCGTGCATTGTGTGTGTTTTGAGGCAGCCAGGAGAGCAGGGGGGAACATCTGCACACAGTGGCACAGGCCTTCTGCCTTTACACACGGCTCCCGCCGAGCAACGCTTCACGGCCTAGCAGGCTGTGACCTCCCAGAGGCTCCAGGGGAGCTCTTCCTCTTAAAAGCCAGCTGTGCCTCATACTTTATGCCCGCCAAATATTCCACAGTCCAGCTGTTCACCTGAGAAGCATGGAGCACAGACCTCTCACTTCCCCCCTTTTATATTTTTGGAGAGCCATTGTGCAGGTTTAAGAGAGCATGCAGTACAGCACCTGTGATGCCTTTGTTGTCACTGCCAAAGCAACAAAGTTGGCCTCTCACTTTTTCTCTCTCCCTTTTCAGACACATGTAGTGTTACGTTAAATGCATTTTCACTCTACCCCTTTCTTTTGATATGATAGATGTACAGTAAGTCCTTATTTTTCATGGGCTCTTACTCTTTTAGCTGTATGTGACCTCAGTTTAATATTTGTATGCTTAATCATTCTCACTGTCTTCAGGATAGTCAAGTCCACTTTTTACTGATCTTTATTTGTATTTTTCTTATAAATGTCACTGTCTTTGAGATTCAAATACAAATAGATTATCTTTGAAAATCTTGTTATAATTCTTAATCAGATGGATGTGTTTGTGCATGTGACGGTGAGAGCCAGTGAGGCCAGGTAACACTTTGACGTACTTCAGAGCCAAATTAAAGGATGTACTTGGAGCAAAAACATTTAGCCACAGATGAGAATGTGAAAGTCTCAAGAATACCAGCAGTGTGATTTTTTTCAAAGTACTTGTTTCTGTAGAAAGTTTCTATTCCAAATCATCTTATTTGTGTCCTTCAGTCACATTTGTGTTGTCTAACCTCAGTGTAGCTAATTTTCATAATTGACTTTTGTTTTTCATGACCGACTTCTTTTTCTGTGTGTGTGTGCGCGCATATATATATATATATATATAGATATATATATATGTAGTACGAGGAGGTACCTGTAGCCCATTCAGGTTGCATTCAGGCTGGCGCATACATATGCTACACAAAGAGAGCTGGGCAGGGCCATAGAAAGGCATCAACCCAGCAGCACTCCTAAGAGCTGGACCTTCAGGGGTCCAGGCGAGAAGTATGAGAGAGCAAGAGCAGTGGGGGAGCTCCGGTTTTGTTGACCTGAGGTTGTAGGGTCATGTGTCACACATAGACCGATGGTTGCTGGGAAGCTGGGTCCAGGGGTGTGTTTAGCACATGTGTGGAAGTAAAGAACTCTCTGAAACGGAGTTCAGAGAGGGAGCCATTTGTTCAAAAGACAAAGAAACATGTACATTTGTAAATTGATAAAAATATAGAATTAGATTTTATATTTTTGAAAGCATTCTTACTTAACAGCACTTCTTCACACCTGCCTAAGACTTTTGCACGGGGCTATATATATATATATATATATATATATATATATATATATATATATGAGACAAGACATGCAGGTTTAATCTAGAATACTGGTATAAAATGTTGTCAGGATGTAGAAATCCTAACATGAGTCAGACATTTGATAAGAATAGTTTTGATTTTGAGTAGCAGAATATTTCCAAAATGGATATACTTTGCAGGAATGAAACACTTAACATGCAGTTGTAGAATTTCGAGTCAAGACACAAAGTCTGTGTGTCAAGTGTCTCCTTAAGAAATGCCTATAGGGCAATAAGCACTAATATGTCAGTCATGAAACAGAGTCAGGACTATGGGACATGGTAAAAATTTTGTTACAACAAAATGCTGCTGGCTCTCTCTGTGAAGTAAAACACATATGGGAGGAATAAGCACATACATATAAGACTACTGCAGAGCAATTACAGGCCCAATGGGCAACATGGGCGACATGCTTCTAGATTGACTAACTGCATAGGATGTAGGAAGCAACTGGGCTAAAAAAGGCACATTCAAACGTGTAGATATACGTGTATATTTCTTACACCTGCTCTAAGAACAGAAAAGTGACATTGACTGACCTAATCCATGCAAAGTATGACTGAAGAAATAAACAGACCTTAAAGGAAGAGAATGTGGGCTTGTTTCAGAATAGCAAAGAAATGACTACCATGCGATAAACCCAAAAGCATATATAAATACATACAGTATATACAGTATCTGTCCGTTCACAGGTCTGTATGGTTGAGGTATTTTGGGCTTTGCTCTTTTAAGATTTTTATTACTTACTCTGATGAGCTTATTAGGATGGAGCAGTGTGTCCAAATGTTCAATCTCAAAATTAAACAGTGTAATGAAGCAAGACTGAGGTTAGTAATACTTTGAGGTTATAAGTTACCTTAAGCAGACAGCTCAACTGTGACGCTTCACTTTCATCTCAGGGTGAAGGGACAATGAAAGAGTAGATGAGAGAATAACCCTCACAGTTATCCATGAGATGGGAAGTTAGGAGTTCCAACCTCATAGTGATTGATGACTTACATGGCAATGATGTATAGGGTGCCCCCATCCCTGTCCTATAATTTATGAGCAAGCTTGTTTAATTTGTCTGTGGCTTAATTTGGCCCATATATATGACGTATGAAAGCGTTCAGCAATTGATGGCTTATACTGTCTAGCAGCAGTGTCTGACTGAGACTAACATGTCTTTTGGCATGGACATCTTCACTGTCATCTGTCCAATCTACATGACCTGACAATTAAGCTAATAAGTGAAAATGGCACCTTCCCAATGCAATTTTAATGAGCACCATGTTGAGTAGAGGATTCTGCTCATGAGGAATCATTAATGGGCTGCTTCTGATTCCCAGCACTGGGAAATGGTAAATTCACTTGAAGTAAAGCTTAACCATTACAGGTCCAAGGTCAGTAGTGTATTAATAGTATTCATTTTTAATGGGACAACAATTGGCCTCATCAAGATGTTAACAATATCGCAATTGTGTTTATGTTTTTAAGTTGTGACCAAGTACAGCAGTAATAAGAATGGTTGAAAGCAAAAATCATGTTGCTGTCAGAGCTTACATATCATATACCTCGCTAAAACTTGTGTCATGAAATCAACAGCCTTGCAATAAATTCTACCTTCATGGTCATAATGTTCAGATTTTATTGTGACTGTTTTAGCTGAGTTGTTGATTCAACTTTAGGGTCATTCTGGATGCTGTAATTTGTCGTGCTGTTGAATTTTATTGCATTATACTGACATATCGTCAGGAGTATCGTTATCACAAAAATACCCTGCAATATTAGATTATTGCAAGGCAATATGGCCCACCAGAATCAGTGAGTATCTGTACTTGACTTGACAAGAGGTATATTTTTCTTAATAACCTTAATCTCCTTGCCATCGTAAGCTGGGGGCTTTGCATTGTTGCCACCCTTGGAAGTTAGTGAGACTCCCATTGTATGTAAAGGCTCACTAATAGACCCCAGTGGGGCATCATTCCTATTCTACTCATGATGAAGACATTCTCCCTCTGTCTCTCTTCTCTCTTTCTCTGTCTGTTTGTCTCCTTTTCCCTCCATCCCTCTCTCTACCTTTCACTCTTTTTGCTTCTCTGTCTGTCTCTCTCTCTCTCAGACTTGATATTTTTCTCTTGGCTATTCTCTTCTCTGCCTGTGGGCCTGTGAAATGTCTCTGTCTGAGGAGAAGGCCCCTTCGTCCCTCTGGAAGCCATTAGAGAATCTTTATGAAAATGTGCTGAAAGGGTGTTTTTTTTCAGGGGTGGGGACTGAGTGGGTGGGTAGTTGAGGGAGATTTATGTGCATTGCAATCATTTTCCTTAGATACTCTTGTGAATCACCAATTAATGTTAGGTTTCCATTTGTCTTGTTAGAGCACACATTTATTTTGCTCTACTCTTTTTCCTGTTTTGAGTTGCTGGTGGTGCTGAGTGACACTTGTGTCATAGTGTAGTGCCTGTGTGGATGTTTTTCATTTCTGTATGAGTGATGGTTTATTGCTTAAAAATATTGTTAAAATTGCTGGCCTTCACTGGCAATGGTTTTCTTTCTCATACTTTTCCCAATGTCTTCTTCTCCTATCTACGTTTACCTGCTTTTAGCACAGACTTTTATATTTTGAGATGGTAGCAAGTGTAACTTGGGGCATAAACAGAGAGAGTGCATTGTGTTGGTAAGTGCTGTTCAATATAAGTGCATTTTTTGAAAAGTGGGAAGATGCAACAGGGCTCAATTTTCGACTTTTATGCATTCTGTCCCCATGAAATAAATATCACATATTTTAAAAGCTTGTACGTAAAACTGAGCCATAGTTAAATATTCAAGATGCTCTTCAAGAGATAGTGGCCAGGATGTACTAAGTGCACCACTTTACTTGTGGCATCTAGCCCTAAATCTGGTTGGTTTGACTAGATACTCCTACTGGTAAGCCTGTGGCGGTTTGTGTCTGTCTATGTGTAGCGGAGCTTTTAGCATGATCAGCCTACTGTGGTTGTTTTTTACCCTGTTGTTGATATGTGCTCTGTGGTAACAGGAATGACAGAATGAAAGAGGTGGTGGCTGTGGTGGATGCCCTCTGCTTCTTTAGTTCATTAATCGCGGAGAGGGCAACTGTTCTGAGTCCTACCTGATGGTTTGGGCTGCAGGCCTGCCCGGGTCAGAAGAGAGCGCCAATGCTCATGAATCATGCTGCTGGGAATAGGAGCCTAACTGAGGTCCACATGAGGGGGGCTAAGCATTGCCATAAAGGCCTCTTCCACAACAGAGATGCGCTTTGGAGGTCCTGCAGGCCCAAACAATCAATCAGAGACCATTCTATCATAATTACACCAAGGGAGTCATGGCATTATGGTGTCCACGCCTTGCAGGACATGCCCCTCTCCTCCACCTCTGTCGTCAAGTGGTTAGTCTGACTCACTTTTCCATTCCCTCCAGCACCTCCATCATCATCTTCTACCACTTTGGTGTTCTTTTCCCCATCTGTGTTTCTTGCCTTTATCCCTGGTCCTCCACTTGTCCTCTATTTTGATCTCACTGGAACTATTCTCTGTTGCTGGGTGAAGACATTGCACACATGGCAACATTGAACACATGAACACACTCCAACAAATGAACATGCATATGCACCACACCATGTTGCAGATTGTGGGGAGAGGATAGATGGGAGGTGGACTGATGGTGTCTGTGGGGGAGAAAGAGAGGTATGTAGGGCACAGTGAGTGGATAAAGTAATGATTTCTCCCTCACACCTCCCTTGCTAATTAGTGCAGGCTGCCTACTGCCTTGAAGGAGGCGGTGTCTAGGGAGCCCTGCTATTTGTCTTGAAGAATTACCGACAAAGAATTCACGTCACTCCTTAATCCCACAGATACTGGATGAAATTCAGCATTTACCTGACTGCAGCCATCTGTCAATTCGATTTAATGATTGTAATGATCAATTCTAGCCTCCAACCCTCTCTGCAGCCACGCAACAGGAATGTGGCATAAGCTGCAGCCCACTTCACCTCCCATAGGAATCTCTCAGTGCAGACTATTTATGTTTCTCATGCCGCAGCATCCTCCACACAGATGTGTCCACCATATTCACCCATCATCTGTTATTTGTTCCCCCAGTAACTCTCCACACCTTCTCACGACTTTTGTATCTCCTATCCCATGCATCTAGAGAGATGTCAGCACAGTTGTGACAATACTTAGCCCTGTGTCAAGCTCCAGGACTGATAGCAACAGTGTGTAAATGTGACATACATTTCTTACGGCTAAAACCCCCTGGGAGTGTCTGCCTCGCGTTTTGACTGTGACGCAGCTGCCGGAGCAGATCGCAGCCCCTCTAATTAACGCTTTATATCCCACCAGAAGCACCACTACGCATTTCAGAAGCTCCCCAGAAGTGCCCCAGAGGCGCCCCGGAAGCGGCTTGGCACTCCTCTACGCAAAAGATACTTGCTTAGTCGCTATGACGGAAGCTGCGGCCCGACCACTGTAAGCATCACAGAGCAAGCAGGTAGTCAGACAAACATATGGCATGAGAATCTGGTGAGTTTTCAAATTAAAACACCCCTTGTAGACTTGATATTCATATATTCCACCATAACATCAGTAATATTTCATAATCGTTGGCAGCAGACCCAGACGTCAACCGGTCAGAGGGTTTTTTTAACACCGTGGATGATGAGAGGTTCATCTTGGATGTGGAAAAACACTTTAGCTTTAACCCACTATCTGTAGCTGCAGTACAACAAAGTAGTACATATATAAAAGTAACATATTTAAAACAGACATAAAAACGTAGGCTGTTTGCTCTGCATGAAAATCAGGAGAAAATGACCAAATCAACAAAATTTGAGCAACCACTCAGCCAAGCAAAACACTCTGTATCTGAGACGCTCCTGATGGGATTTAAAACCGCACTGAGAATGAAGCAAAACCGGACCGCTGCCAGAACATGATGCAGACGTGCCCTGTGGGTTTTTGGGGTTACAAATAAATCTATGTGATGACCTTGGATATGTATAATGCCAACAGGTGATGCTAAAATCCATGAACAGGTTTACAGATGTTGAGCTTTTATCATTTTGTTGAAGTTTATTCTCGAGAAAAAAACAATCGTAGAAGTCCTCTAGGATGGAGAAATGGTTTAGATTTGTAGAGTGTTGCTGCGGGAGTGAGGGTAGCATCTTAAAGATATATGTGATAGGTGTTTGTGTGAGAATCCCATTAACATTATTTAGCCCGAGGTGGATCTCATCTCCATAGCAGCTGCATATGACAAGTCTGCCATGGCACGAGAAAGAAGCCAATCATTAATGTCAGCCAGAAGAAAAAAGTATTATGTTTCCGTGGAAGTAGTACTCAGTAATGATGTCCATTTCCCAGCATTCTGTACTTTTCCCTACTGGGCTAATAAGATGAAACTTTAATGGTCTCACTGGGTATATTGTTCTCTTGTATTACCAGATAGTAATGCGACACAGCAAAGAAAAATGCAATTCAAATCAGACAAGAGGTTCGATGAAAATATGAAACAATAACAATGTCTGTCTGTGGAATATATAGAAATGAAAAGTATGTAAAACAATGTACAGTATGAAAGAGTGCAGGTGACAGCAGCAGCCTCTTGAAGTACTAAATGACGATATCACATATTGAGCACATTCTGTATCTGCATGTCATCTTTGCTGAGGGATGGTTAAAAGAACTGAGTGAAATATTCAGCACAACATATTTCAGAAAACATTTTTGCAGAGCCCCATGTTTAATTAATCATTATCATTGATTATTACCACTTATAATTATTGTTATTCATATCATTATTGTTGTTGTTGTTTAATGACTTTACAACAACCCTAATGCATTTCAAATACTTCTAAAATAACTAACTAACTATAACTAAAAATCTAAAATGACGTCACTATGTTTTTAGGTATTCCTGTAAGCATTGGTTATGTGGTTATGACAGCATTGTACTCTTCCACTCTAAAACTATTTTATTCTGATCCAACCATGGAGTAAATCCCAGCTTTGTGAAAGTTATTATGTTCTTGAATGTTGTTCAAACTGCTGGTCTTCATGGCCATTTTGAAGGCTGTACTCTGTGGTGCTGTTAAGTTATACTGCATTATACTGGGATGTATATGTATATATCTAATCACCTGTCATCCAAATATATATTTTTCCTTGTATAATATGCTATTAACTGTAGTTGTATAGGGCATGCTCCTGGCTTTTCCCTATTTTGCTGGTTTAGTGTATTTAAGTCCTTTCCAGAAGCTTTTCAAGTGGCAGGGATTTGATGTGTTTGTAACTTGGCTTTCATAGTTGGTAAAGTGCTGATGATTCTCGAATATTCTCAGTGGAATATTACACATCCACACATCAGTAATGCAACACCCAACAAAGCATATTATATAATATACAAAGCATAATATATAGCAATAACCTGCCATGGTTGTCTTTTACTTTCACTTCATGGTAAAAACAAAGCATTCTAACTAACTAATTGCACCAGGATACGATCAACAAACCAGCTGCATTGTCCTACTATTGATACGAGTCTTTCTAAATGGGAACAAAGAACACATTTGTTTGAGTGTTTGTAGCAGTGTCAGCTTGGATCTAAAACGTCAGCACATCTGTATTTGCAAATCAATTCATGTCACTGACTCTAAACTAACATGAATTGTTAATGTGGTTGTATACAGGAATGTGTGTACACACACACACACACTCACAGGAGTTGTGCCATGGCTTTCTCTCAATTGCAAAAAAGTTTCCCTCTCTGTCTCTGAAAGTCACACTTATGTAAAGGCCACACTGTGCCAAGATAAGGGGGATGTATTTTCAGAGAGGTTGTGTCGTCAAGCATATACCCAACTGTAATGCAGCAGTGAGGCAGCAGTGTATAAATGCCCCTGTGCCAGTGGCACATAAAATGGATGACACAGGCCTGGGCTAAGAGGCTTTGCCAAAGCTGTGGCTTACCAGTCTCACAGGTGTTAATGTGCGCTCTGTCTGCCACCCTCACTGAGAAGATTGGGCACCACACTCACTTTCAACAGCCTGGTGTCTGGCATGAAAGTTACCACCTCCAGCCCATTTGACCATTTTTTCCTTTTTTAGGTGATGTTAGGGACGTACCCATCTCAATGACAGATATGGCAGGAGAGGCCGGTGGCAATCATCTCTGTGTCATGCTGAGTGAGTCTGACCAGTTGGTCTGATACTATACGATGAGTGAGTGATTCATTGTTGTTATTTTTTTCCATAATAGTGGCTCTGAAAAGAAGATTTGATCCTGTGCCCAAGGTAACAGTACAATGAATGATTCCCCTGAGATCATCTTTACATGAACAGAGAGGAGTAGGAAGGATTTATGGGCACCCTGGGTTCTGCAGAGTTCCTGATTGGGGATTTAAAAGGAACCCAAACATTGACTCTAATCTTAATTTTCTCTGGACGTAACATATATCCTGGGGCAAAACCCCTGGACAGCCTGTAATTATAAGAATCTCTCTTTTATTGGCCTCTGAAACAAATTAATCAAACAACTGCACACCTTTGACTCTGTCTTTTTCAGGTACCACCATCTGAGGCCCTTTCTATCACTCTCTCTCTCTCTCTCTATCAGTGTACATTGCTTGTGGGCTTTCTTTTTACTGCGTGAAGATGCTTGTAAACACAATTCACAATGCTAGCATCCTCTGGGCCGTAGCTTGTCTTGTGTGCATAATGTTTGATTTTGCAGGAACGCGAAAGGCCCTGGTCTAGTGTAGAAGCAGCACATGATAAAAGGCTTTTTTGGGATGACATGGCAACCGAATATACAGGTTTTTCTTTTTATATAAAAACGATCCTCTTTTCTGTCAGAGCTCAAACTGTTACTGACTCAAAAACAGCTTTTTCTGAAACCAAGGGCCGAGAGAATTGCATCACACTTGCATCATATGAAGCTATGAACGAACTGTCCAGTGCTGTATCATTTATTTTTATTATTTGCGATACTGTGGGAAAACAAAAGTAAAGTGAGGCAATCATTTTCATGTAATGTGCTTTACAACATTAATTATCTTATTAACAATTTGAGATAGATTATGTAAATGTAGTAATTATTAAAATATAATAAAATAAGATTAATTTGACTTTAATGGAAATATTCAAATTCCTGTTTTATAAGACTTATCTTCACATCCTGTGTATAAGACTGCATATGAACCCACTATTTCCATATTTATCTACAAAGTGCATCTTAGTACATGTTAGGATACTTATTTAAATGTTATTAAATATCTCAGTGCTGCCTATGTGAGCTTTAAGTGGGAAAGAGTGAAATCCCTTCTGTGTCTTAGTGGAATTGTGGGCCTGAGCAGACTGGATTTCAGCTCAATAGAAGCTGTAATTAGTTGTAATTTACGGGGCAACTCCTCCCAAGCGACCCCGCTGTGCAGAATCCCCTGGCCACTTGGAAAGATCATGTTTTCTTGCACAGTGCATGGCACTGAAATGAACCACAACACTGCCATAATGGCTTGCTCCCCACTGATTTGCCCACCTTGTGTAAGGTAGCTGAAAGTCACTTCCTGTGATGCTCAGTGGAGCATATGCGCTGCGATTTCCATCTATTAAGATGTGAAGGAGCAAGGGTGCCCACAGCCATCATGAACACATCAATAATAGAGGCAACTGGAAAGATTGGCGAAGTTGGTGGTAATGTGAAAAAGTAACTGCTTGATGTGTTTGTGCCATAAGTGGCTGCTACTGACAATGTGTTTTTAGATCTAATGATGCATTTGCATGTAATTCTCTGTGCTTGTTATTGTTCTCAAATCAGTCCAGATGCAATTTGAGCACATCAATTTAGAGTCCAATGTTACTCAAGCAACTAATGGACTCTCAGGCAAAATGAAAATTGCTTCCTAATGATCTGACTAAGCTTGATGGGTGAATCTAAATTGATTAGTGTGCTAACATGAATGTAATATGGAATTAGCCTTTCAGAAGTGTGATCATATTTTTCTGGTACTTGCTGACCTTATTACATTCTAGCATTTTACCATCTTACTCAGAGCTCTTGCTTTGTACTGTATGCACTCTCACACCTTTTTTTTCTTTTCCTTTCATTCAGTTGATTGGAAAATATATTGGCGTTTGCATAATTTGTGTTGTCCTGGCTGTAATGAACTAAAAGTGGTACAAACAACACATTAGAAGGCACATGAGTGTTTCTGCATATATATATATACCTCAATATGTCATTTTCTAGCTGCATAGCCTTCAGGATTTATAAGTATCAACAGAAACAGTATCAAAAAATACCATATATTTAAAATCAACAGTCATAATGGGGACATAACAACAAGACAAGCTAATGCTGTATACCGCATGCATACAGTGGCTTGTTCACTTCGCACTACCACATGACACTTTTTACATGTGGTACATAATGTTGCCTAATAAAGAAATAATTGGGAACGACTTCTGTGGGCTCGAAAACATTCCATATTTGGTTTTAGTTATGTAAAACCACTGAATGAGCACTGAAACCATTAAACCATTAGACATTACCTCTTTTTTAGATTTGTTTTGTTATTTATTTATTTAATCACAGTAAAAAGATTGGCTGGAGCTATCCACATTTGCTCCCCCAAAAATACTGTAGAAGAAGATGTGAGCATGATGACCTAAAAATGGAGGAAAATGCAAATAACAAAAGAATAAAAATCTGAAGAATTTAAAAGACTGATTAGTAAATTGATGTAAAACAGATTAAGGGCATGTGGGTTGTGGCCTGTACATGACCAAAACAGTTTATTTCAAGCATCCTTGTGCTTCAGTTCATCCAAGTATGGCACTGAAATCAAATTGCAGAGATGTGATACTCACTTAGGTTACAGGATATCTATTACAGTGAACTTTAATTCCATCATCACTCTGGTTCGCAGAGACCATTTTGAAAACTCCCCTTCTTGGTGTATTCGTTGATGCTCTGAAAAATGTTTATCAGTAATGCTTAGTGGTTTTGGCATGGTGGTGCTGTGGTTAGCACTGTTGCCTCACAGCAAGAAGGTCCCGGGGTTCGAATCCCGGTTTGAACCCGGGGTGTTTCTGAGTGGAGTTTGCATGTTCTCCCCATGCTAGCGTGGGTTCTCTCCGGGTACTCCGGCTTCCTCCCACAATCCAAAGACATGCACATTATGTTAATTGGTAACTCTAAATTGCCCGTAGGTGTGAGTGTGAGAGTGAAAGGTTGTCTGTCTGTCTCTGTATGTGGCCCTGCGATTGGCTGGCGACCAGTCCAGGGTGTACCCCGCCTCTCGCCCGAAGTCAGCTGGGATAGGCTCCAGCTCCCCCCGCGACCCTGACGGATAAGTGGTATAGAAAATGGATGGATGGATGGATGGGCTTAGTGGTTTTGTTTATTTTTACTACAATTATAGTGCCTCAAAAACTATATTCCAGAAGCTTTTTATTTTGTTTATTTGTAAAATAAATTGCAGCATTAAATGAGAGCATAAGAACATATCTCAGACCTGTTTTTTTTTATCAACTTTTTGTCAGCGAGCTAACCCCGGGGACACACTGCCTAACTGTGCAGCGCGCGTGAGTCGTGCGCCCATGTTATCAGGTTAGAACAGCCACATAGCCCACGTGAGCAGTGCGGCTTAGGTACAGCTCATGCGCAGCTCAGCTGCTGCTCATCTAGTGTTGCAGTCTCTCCTATTTTTTTTTGCGACGCATGCAGTTCACAGCAAAAATAGACAGCGAAAGTCATCAGTGACATGTTGACATCATACCAGTAGCATTATGCACTTTTCACTACAGTTTCAATGTCTGTACCAGTAGAATATGATACAGATATGATATTGCTGAGTTAAAAATCATCGGTTTAAAATTAAAAGTCCTGTAGCTTTTCTGTGGACAGAATCCCTTCATGCGTTTACATGGCTTTTATTTGATGGTCATTGTCAAAGGCAAACTAGATGACAGCCGCAGCACCCCAGTATCCATATTGTCAGCGTGGACACCACACGTGTGCACAAAGGCTAGTGATTGGAGATGAGTGTCACATCTGGCTGGATTTCCATTACAACCTAACCAAACTTGCTATGAAAGACTTAAAGTTTTGAGAGAAGAAGATAACTTTACTATAAGCATCAACTTAGGTAAGTGTAATTTTTGCAAGTAAAATGTATAATGTAAATGTCCACATATAATTTTGTTAAAGGATTGAGCCAATATGGAAATTGAGGGCAACGTCACAAACACTAGATGACACTTTTAAGACCCCCTCATGAAAAATCAGTAAACATCACCACAATTTACCCTAACTCTAATTTAAGTATAATATAGCAGTGACTGCTGCATTCTGTATGAAATTCATTATAGTTATCTTAGTTATGTGAGAATTATTAGGATAACAACAAAGAAACCACTCACAAATATCTTCCATTTGACCTTTAAAAAACCCCAGGATCCCCTAGTTGGACGTCTGTCTCCTTTCCTCTAAACTCAGCCATTCTGCTGATGATACCGTCCAGATGGTTTGCCCCTTGTTGTCACCAGACAGGCAAGAAAATTAAGGAGGAAGGGAGTGTGTCAGTAAAGGAGAGAAAAGCACAACACAGGCCACAAAGATTTGACCCAAATGCTACATGAGTGTCTCCGTCTTGGTATGAACGTCGGAGGGACATTTGAATACTGAGATGAGCTGGCAGCTGAAGCACAGCACCCACTCCCTCCCCCCCCTGCATCATCTTCCCCTTCGCCTGCTCATCCTCCACTCTGCTCTCGACCCTTTACAGCAGCTCACCTCGGTGAGGATGAATAATGAATGTGACTAGACACATGGGTCAGAGGTAACGTGTCTGTGAGGGAGCAAATTCCTCCTTGATTAGTACATAAAAAGCCAGGCCCATCTGCCTCTACTCTGGGATTTGACAGGGGTCTGGGCAGGAATGCCAGGAGCCAAGGGACAGTGGAGCAGAGATGAGGCCTGGGCATCGCGGATGCAGTAGGGGGATGGTAGTCCTTTGCACCAAGCAAGGAGAGACCCACAGCAGGGGTACTCACTTTATCATCACCTCACATCACGGAAAGTCTGCAGCATTATAATGTGTAAAGCTTGAACTTGCCTTTAGGCATGTTTGTCTTGTGCAGTGTATACAAATCAGGCTATCAACCATTAAATGGAGAGAACAGCAGTAACTGTTTTATATTAGGCATAACTCATGAAACTTGAATGGGAATTGTTTGAGACTATCAATACACAGGAAAACATCTATTTTATGAGCTACTCATTAATATTTGAATGTATAATAATTCCATTCTTCAAGGAAAGATTTAAAATATTTTTCCCAATACCATTGCTACATTAACATAATCTTTGAGTTACATAGTACTTTCACTGTTTCACCTCGCTTTCCTGAGTACAAGCATAGAAGTTCCTTTAATTCAGCCAGAGGCTCTTGACCAGAGTGATTCTGTTTACGACGGGCCAGAAAGAAAGCTGACCGCAGACTGCCTATGCTCCGCTTTATAAATTACTCACACAAGGGTCTTTTAAAAAGTTCAAGGCCATGTGCAACAGCACCAAGAATCCCTCCTGACCTCCTATGGGGGGCATTATTGATCTTATTAGTCTTCATAGAGGGATTAAGGGTGGGTGCTCCTCTGTAGAGTTGTCCACTCATTTACGCCAACTGTCTAGGGCACTGGGAGGTAAATTACCATACTGTATCCAATTGTAATGCTATATACACACAGACATTTATATATATATATATATATATATATATATATATATATATATATATATAACCTAAACGAGGCCAGAGATAAGCAAACATGTTGGGAGAGGAAAACATGGAGCAGGTTCACCTCATGTAGAAAGAACATACCCTTCGGCAGCGGCTATAATTAATATGCTAAATTGAATTGCAATAATCGACTAGGGGACTAGCCTTGTGCTCTAGAGGTAGGATGATTAAAATGTTAGGCTTCAGTGACGGGGTGATTGGGACCCTGGTGAATTAAGGATTGGATTTGATGGGAGACAATGCGGCTTCTATTTTTCATTAATTAGCCTCAGATCCATAAAACCCATGAAAGACTTCTATTGTGTATTACTCCAGCCTCTCAATTACACCCATTCATTAGCTCTGAATGGCCTCCACCAAAGCATTATGGCACATGCATATGAGAATAAAAGAGTGAATGAAAGATTGAGTAGACTTCTCTAATGCCACTGGGTCTCATTATTATATGGGGGGAGTTTATGAAAAATGTTGGGGTCCTTCGTCAAATGTCAAAAGCATGAATGTAATATGGCCAACATCCAAAACAAAACACATTTCTATGGGATGTCAAGTCATAATAAGTTCCTATTTAAAACCTTCACATCCACACACAGCTATTGTGCCCTTACAGACATTAATCAATATCAGCTTTTTAAAGTAAACGAACAAACCAATTTTCAGTGTCTTTCTGTAGTTTCCATGAGGCATTGGATCTTCCAATGAATTACTTTTCTAAACACACATTCAAAGCAAGCCTTTATAGCTCAGTGATCATGTAAGAGTGAATGGCGTTACTGCCTGTACAGGTGTACACAAAGACTCCATCATAGGTTTTAGATAAACCTTTTTAATCATAACCCATGAAAACAAGTTGTATTTTTACCCCAACCACAAAAGTAGAAATTCCTAAATCACCAAGATGCTCCTTCTGAGATTTCAAACACTGCTCATGCAGACTTCAAATGCAAGGAGCTTTTAGATGAATAAAAAGACTGAGTGCACTGAGTACCGTTGTAGCTGTCTATAGATGCAACTCTCCATAGGCACCCAACAATCTGTGATTAAAATCTCCTTTGACATTTCTTTGTTGCTCTGTCTTTGCATTGCTCGACCTGAATACAGCACTTTTTCTCCTACAGCCCAAAAAGCCAAGCCTGAGGATTTACTACATTTTGTTTTGATGCGTACATTTCCTTAAGAAGATTACATTAAAAAGCAAGTGTTGTCATATATCCTGTTTGCAGCTAGTCTCCCTCTCTCACTGCATGTGTGTGTGCGTGTGTGTGTGGCAGTGTGTGACTGCCTGTGTCTGCCTTCGGGTGCATACATACACAGAGATAGAGAGAGGTGTAGTGACAGCATGAGAGAGGTGCATGGTTGTGTAATGAAACCCATAATTACAGAGTGAGAGACGGGTATTGTTCAGGCGATTGACAAGTCCCTTTCAGTCATGAGTGCAGTTTTCTGTCAAAGACCTGTTTTTTTGTCTCTTTTTTTTTTCTCCCAGAAGGCCGTGCACCTTCTGCTGCTGCATGAGAACACAAAGGCATCACTCTCCTGGATAGGGAGTGTGCTTGGCGATAATGCATGATTTGCATTTAATTCTTGGATATGACAGGCTCCCTTATAGTACAGTAGAGCCCCAGGCCTAATTTACATTGTGTCCTTATCAGGTGCCATAATGCTTTGTTAAGGGACAAACATTGGGAGCGTGTGACATTTATCTGCATGATGTGGTAGTGATTTGGTTAGCCAGTGTACATGTATCTTGTGACAATAAAAACAGGCTGCTGATGTGTCTGGGATATTGTAGTAACGATGCACTTGTGTACACCTTGTTTGAATGAATCCAATGCCTCTGTGGATGTTTTTCTTTTATATGTGTATGTTTACATCTGAGCAGACTGAACTATAAAAGCAAAGAGATACTTCCTCTTGCCCTGAAAAGATGAAATTGTGTTCCAAATGTCAGACCTATTTCCTCATTCTTTTTTTTTTTTATTATCAAGTCAGCATGTTAGGTGTCATTCATACACTGGCATCTTCAAGTATCTGTTTTCACATCTTCATCTTCACACTTTACACATCCTTCCAATAATTGCAAAAAAACCCAACCTTGTACTGTGAACATAATACTGTTCAAACTCGCTTCTTGTCCTCCAGCACAGCCCCTCCTGACAGTGTAAGCAATTTATTTATTGAACACGGCTTTTCCTCCGACTAGTCTTCCAGAACAAAAGTTTCAGACAGGGGAATCTAGAATGTCACATATCAGGTCAGTGCGTCCGGGTGTGTGAATCCTCAGATATTACACATTTTTAATTCCTCCTTACATGCCACTGGAGAATAGTAGGAGCAATGGCTGCCCATAATTGAGCCATATTGTTCCTGAGCTTATGATTCTTTTGGGAGATGGGCAGAGGGTAGAGAAAAACACAAGCCTGACCCTAGAGACACACAGGCACAATCTGCTGTACATACCTTAAGCTCATACACACCATTCTCCCATATCAATGAACTCCCTCATTCTCTCGGCTTCCTACACTGGTCATTTGCTGTTCTCTGACGGATTGCGGTAGACATTGTTAACCCAGTGTAAAATGTGCCAGGTCTCAGCTAGTATCATCCCAACTTCCTGATGAGTGATTAAACACATATGGAGGATATCGACATTCCCAATGAGACCCCGCCAGCCAGCCCTGGGATATGTGCTCATTCTCAATTGCTGGGCATCACCTGCCACCTGCACCTTTTGTAAAATTAATTTGTCACATATCTGAGGCCAGGGAACTGCCCAGCTGAGTGCCACCTCCACTTGAGCTCAGTGGTTTGAACACTATCAGAAGGGACGTGTCAAAAATGGCACAATTTGAATTGCATGTGAACTGCCTCACCATGTGCTATTGCTTGTTTTTTATGACAGGAAGACAAGCCCTCGAGCAAAGATGTTTTTTTTTCTTTTTTTTTTACTTTGCAAGTGTTATCCTGGTGATTTTTCTTTCACACTGGAGATGATTGGAAGTGTTAACCATGTTTCCTGTGTATGACATGTCCCTTTGTCATGTCTTGCTGTCAACCGAACGTTATAGCAAATTAATTCCCTCGGGACCCTGAGCCAGTTCCCCCTTACAGTCACTTTTTCCCTTTCACTTAAGTTCAAGCAGTGTAATATCTAAGGTCAGAAAAGAAATGGCTTGTCATTTAAAACTGAAACTCCGTACAAGACTATAGATGGAGCAGAGTTTTGTGGTGACGAAAGCATTGGTGCAACAAGAATTCCCATAGGAATCACAATTTGCCTCAACATTCCCTGGCCCTTCACAGTTTAATAACTCAATAGATTATCTGCCGCACTTTCCAAGGACATTAAACTAAGTTCTCCTCTGGATCGATGGAAAAGGGCTTTTTGGATATCAACGCTCAATACTGCACACTTCATTTCCCACACCAGAGAGGCCCCAACATTTAATTATACCTCATGAATTGGTTTTAATTCAAACTTTGTACAGTTACGTAAAGTAATAGCAGCTGAAATGAAGACAGAAACACATCACTGTAAAGATGAAATGCATTTATCCCAAACATGGAGGAACCAAGTGAAAAGACAAGAAAGACAGATTGCAAAACTTAGTTACCCCGATCCAAGCTGACATTTAAAATCTATATTAGGTGACTGACTTAAAGATACATTTCTTTATAGGCTATGTATTTTATTAGAAAAAGACTGTAGAGAATGTGAGAAATGGGCACTTACATTTCAGACAGGTGGCAGGTAGGGAGGAGTTATTGGTGCCCACTTGCTTTGTCAAAGGCAAAAAGGTCTTTGGAAGGTCTTTTTCAAGTGTGACACTCATTGCTGCAGACTATTTACCCACGCTTCTGCTTTTATTTATCGCACGGTTCCACACCATGAATTATCTAATGTCTTATGGACTGTAAATTTCCCTAATGCAGTTCTGCGCCCTTCCTCTACACTTACCTACAAACATACGCATGTGCGCACACAAGTACACGCCACAATCAATCATACACATACACAATCATAATACCCCTGAAGTCACCCTTTGTAGGACTACTCCCTCAGCTTTATTGAGTATTGAGGCAACAAAGTGCCCACATTTGTTTGCAAGGGGTAAGTGATGAAAGCATCTGCCATAAGAACCCCTGGTGTCCTTTTTGAGGCCCTTGTGAAAGCTGTAAAGCTGCTGTCACCAATCAATCAGGGAGAGTGCCACAATATTGTTTACTAGCGCAGCTCATTAAGCAATGTAGCAGTACATGCTAACTTAATTTATAGTGAGATTTATTGTGGCCTGGGCAGGACAGAACCATTGTCCCAGAGCTCAACTCTGTGCCATTGTGGATCTAGGTTGCTAAATTACAATAAGAGCTGCTGATAAATTGCCCTGTTCTCATTTAACCTACTTACCGGTTCGAGATAGACAATAATGAAGAAACATTTGACACTAAAATGGAGCACACTAAAGTTATTTGCTATCACACTATCAAGCTTGACTGTTGGCTGACAAAAACAACAGTGGCTACGTTATTAAGTGGAAGTACATTGGTAACATGTAGAGACATGGATGACTCATAGAAAGGCATGTTAAGTTGCAGTAGAAACTTTTTATAATAAGCAAAGGAAGGAAGTAAAAGCAATCAAGATCAAAACTGATTATTTTGTACGTCTTCTGTGTCTTAAAAAGAGAAATTGCCACTTTCCCATGAATAAAACTGACAATAAAAAGCAGATTTGTTTTTTGCACAGCAATATAAAAGCCTTTGTACTGCATAATTAGCTTGAGCATTGTGAGGATGTTTTTAAATAACAGAAAAGAAATGCAATTTCCTGACAACTTAACTCCTCTCACTCACAAACACACATGCACACACACACACACACCTCTGTGCATAGCACATCTGTGAAGTGACACTGACACAATGACAGGCCTCCCACTGAGGACGAGGTCAAACTGAAGCCCAGTGATCAGGACTCTCACTGGGGTGCTTTGGGCTTCTTCCCAGGTACCAAGTCCATGGGCATTTCTCTAGCAAGGTGCCTCTGGGGAGTAGTCACACTTTTAAAAGACGGAAATTAAGTGGAAAAATGTCTGCTCACTCACTGATGTAATTATCTGTCCTGGATTAACATCTGTTCGCAAGTGCGAGTGCCAAGTCCACTTCAACATGTGCCAGTATCTCGTGGCAGTGCCGGCTATGTGTACCTGTGTCTATTTCCAAACGCTGTGTATCTTGGCACCAGCTGCGGCAACTTTTCACTCTGACATCCTCCACCCATTCAACATCTGCGTATTTATGTGAACATCTTGGCTGCGGTCATTGAGAATACCAACGTTGTGACACCACCTAATCAGTTTTTCCAGTTTATTCACAACACTGTAGCACAGGTCTTCTCAGATTTTACAAATTGCCATTTACAAAGCAGAAACAGAAATTGAAGTACTCTACTATGTTTTGAGGATTATTTCCGTTTATAGGACGTCATCATATTATCACATTTTTTATTCAGTAGTCAGCCACATTACTGCTTTGGTATTTTCTGCATTCTCTCCTTTTATTCTAAAATTCATCAAAGCAGGGACAAGTCCTTACAGATTATCCCTTCCTGTTGGTGGGAAGCCTCTAGAAAGCTCATTAGCATGCTTCATTTATCTATATCATGTGTGTCAAAGTGAGTGTCAGGGTGGGCGTTCACCTAGTGGCTTATTCCCACCTTAACAACTCTGTTGTAACAGAGCTCAGGTGGCCTGTGTGTACTAGAGAACCTGTTTGATATTCAGCCTGCAAACGTGGGCTAATCCATTATGCATTGGCATTGTTATACTCCTTTTTACTTTCCCCCTTATTAGAAGGACCAACTTTCCCTGGTACTGCTCTAAGTATGAGCTAAATGAAGGATTCCATTTGAGTTGTGGTTATTGACATGCAATAACCAAAGGATTACACCTGTCTTACTGTGGAAATGTCATCCAATATAAGCGGAGGTAATGCATTTGAATGACCCTTGGGTATATGCGGTGACTATTCCCAAGAATGTTAAGCCTACTGGGAGCAAATTATAATTGAACTATACCATGGAAAAGAGAATTTGCATCTCATCTAGTTAACTGGGCCCTAATTATCTTTACTCTTTAGTTATTGGAGCAGAGGGGATAGAGCACTGTGTCCTCTCTATTAGATCAACTGTCTGGGGAGTTTTTTAGCTATAGGTTAATGAACTGCAGAATATCAGGCAGAAGGCAATCACAGCTCAGCCAATATTACCAAGGATATGATGTTTCTGAGCATGTGCATCATGGTTCGGGAAAGTCAGCTCTTAGGGGAGCATACCCCTGTAGTTTTAGAAATGTGTAATTGGCAACAACGCCATGGTGGTTTTCTCCAAGTGAATGCTCAATATTTCACATCATCTGCCCTTGTTGCCACACAAATGGCTTTGGCTGGGGGATATTATCAAGTACTCTCATTACAATGCATGACATGTTTTACAGAGCTCAGTTGGTATAAGATTTGCGTAGCCTTTGGCTTGTCAAATGATTCTATAATTGATTAGATTAATACTGATCAGTGCTAACATGGAGCACAGGGTGGATTGATGTCAGTGCAGAGCAGATAATTGGATATAGTGAGCTAGTGTGAATTCATTATCAGTGATTAAATGGTTTGAAAAATGTTATTAAAATAATTGAACAGTCACACATGCTAATTTTTTAAAGGAAATAACCGCTGATTTGATTTTTTCTAATTGTGGTAGATAATTATAAACGCAGTATAATGTATTTATTAAATGTGTGCCTTTGCAGATATACAACATGCTACATGCCATTTAGGGTTCATAATGTCAACAATTACAATGAAAACCTTTAGGACAGCAGACCATGTTGATCCTACAGTTGATAGGCTGGGTTATGTGATTTGTGGATTACATAGGTGTGTTCTTTATTATACAAGCTTTACCCTTTAGAAAGTATATTGCCACAGCTCAATTTCATGCCCTTCCTCTCTGGTTCAGCAGCAAGGGTATGATCAGCACATATGCCATGAGGAGCTGAGTCTATCGAAATGAGCTGATTGTCCATCCTTAGCCAATGTTCTCACTGAATATGGACTTCATCTTTTGCAGCACTGCGGTCCCATCTCCCGCTCCTTCCAATACAAATAGAGGAGCTGTCCTCTACTTGGAGTGGAAGGTCTGAGATGGCTGCTGAGCGGTTAATACAGCAGCACAGCCACTTTCAAAGCGAAAATAATCCTCAATAGTTTAAATAATTCTTATCATACTCCACTCTTTCTCTTCGCTTGACTTTCAACTTGGCATCAATGCAAAGCATCACTTCTTGGTGCAGCAGTGATTATTACCCTGCACGTCTGTTGTATAATGGTTTCATAATGAAACACTGCCTAAAGGCATAAGTATTTTTATTACTCAAGTTCTTCAAGTACTCATTTCAGCCCCAGATTGATTATTGATTACGTAGATCTAGGTAGACACTGTTTGCAAACTGTGAGGAGACATGCATGAGTGCAAATACAAATGAATGAGCTTAAACAAGAAACTTAATGTGTGTTCAAGCTACCAACTCAGCAGTACTTGTTAGATACTTAACATAGATTTCATATTTCAAATACGCAAGTGACAAAGGATGAAGGTTGGGCTTATTTTGACCAATTCAATATAATCAAGCCAATACATACTATTCAACAAATCACAGGTGCCTTGAAGCTATGTGGCAGTACCATTCATTAATAATACTGATAAAGGGTCCGTATAATTTTTCTGTGTAGCAGCAGGTCCAGTGCTTCTGTTGTTTTTGTTCATCAGACTGAATCTCTGAGGACTCCATGCCATCTTATGGCCATCTCCTCCCAGCTGGTCCACAGGTGGCTAAGTACGCTTTGCTCTTATTTGTCTGGCCTGCCTGTTCAATATTAGCCTCCCCTCCATCCGCGGAACGGCCCGATATTGTTATGAGAGGGGAGCATGGAATCAAGAAGACCAAAAAGGCATTTGGCTGGCATTTCGCACCTTGGCTAAATCCAGCTCCTGGTGCCTGAGCCAGACTGTTTCGTTTCTGTTTGAGCATTGATGATGACACTGTTCCAGGTCTCCACCTGTGTCCTCCTCCTCTGATCAGTGCGGTGGCCATGCTGGGAAGGGATAAGCAACAGCAGGACGCTCTCATCTTTCCCTCGTATTTCCGCACGGATAAGCATAGAGAGATTATCAGGACTCTAAGGTGTTAGAATCTCAATCATGTATGCTTGACCTAAGATCGATGTACATATGTCTGTTTGACTCTAGTATTTCAGTTCAAGCCATGCATAGGCAAACCTTTATTTTGCATAAAAACCCTTTACTTACAAATCACTTACTCTGTAATGCTTTACTAGAAAATTCCCTAGGAAATCACGGCACATCCCTAAAGATGCCATGCTTTAGTCCTTCCAACAAATCATTATCTAATGCATTGGAAAATTCATTAGCACAAAAACCTTATAAGGTGAACTATGTTGTACTCAGTGTTTCTTTTCTTTCTTAAAGCATTATTGTGAAGAGATTGAGCTACTGTTGACTATTTAATTTTTTATCATGATTGCTGAACCTACTCATTTTCTGTTTTAAGGCATTTCAGAAAATAATGTCATATTCTGCCAGTCTTCATAACATTTTAAACATTACCCAGTTATGAAATTTAACCTGACCCATTTACTCCATGGCCAAATGGTGGTCAAGATGTGGGGATTATAAGCACTGCAGGCAACCGGGAGGTTTGAACAAGCAAAATCACATTATCTGTCTGTTAATATTTGGCAAAAATGAAAGGGTTGTTGCATAGAGTGTATGCCTGCTTTATTGGAAAGAAGTTACGGAAAGATGCATTCACTTTTTCATGATATGAAACGAACAGCG
Organism: Pempheris klunzingeri; assembly: GCF_042242105.1. NCBI lineage: Eukaryota > Metazoa > Chordata > Actinopteri > Acropomatiformes > Pempheridae > Pempheris > Pempheris klunzingeri. Next base: position 18,192,163 of record NC_092020.1, on the reverse strand, counting down.
AACCTTTTTCATACAGTGATTACCTGTAATTAAAACAGGCTACCCTGTCATAATGACTAGTATCATCTCCTTCTCCTCCCTGATCAGCTTCAGACACGATGTCAGACTCCCCCTCCCCAGTCTCAGGGTGTCTATACATGATAAGCGGTCTTAAATGCACTCGGGCTGGGTGCTGTAAGCTCAGTTCAACGCCTACATGTCATCATGAAATTTATATGATCTAAAGACAAGAACAGTCCATACTGAGGAAAAAAACAATGCACAGTTATTCTATCATTTTCAAAAGGCACACCATTGTAAACAGTTTTGTAAAGATTCTTATTATGCCAAAACTCAGCAAACAGGGTCTAGGCTATATTGACATTATTTGAACTTTGTATTTAGTGGCAAAGTTTCAGTTTCAGTGTGTAATTCTCTTTGTAATATCTGTGAATAACGTCCATAATAATTGACATAATAATGTCCAAAATGATACAAGAACATATTAATGAAACTAATTAGTGCATTTTGTTCTTAAAATTAAAGCATCTCACTATAACATATACAGAATAATGTTTTCAGTATAGCCCTGTTCATGTTCTTTTCTGAAATGTGCTTCATTTGCAACTTACATGGACCCTCTAGCTGTGTTTGCAACTCTTAGCTACTGCTTACTACTTTGCTAGCTGAGCGCAGTCATTTATAAAATACAAACATGCAGTTTTTTTAAAGCCTTCAATCAGCAAATGATGACAGTGCAAGAAGCAAAATGCATGACACTGATGACCTGAGTTACATGACATGAGCACAGAAAGTGAAGCCACATTTACAGTGAAACAGAACATCCATCCATCAGTGGATCTTTCTGTCTTATCTATCCAAATGCAAATTACACACTTTAAAGCAATGATACCAAGCACTGATAAACATAAGTGTTGGCCTATGGCTTGGCCCGACATTAAGAAGGCGACACAGCGAGAAGTCGGTGTTGTAGATGGTGGATGGATGGATGGATGGATGAAAGGATGCAGAAAAAGATGGAGGCATGGCATGCTCTTGGGGGGTGGGGGGACTTTGCTGTACCTGGTCCAAATAATGGGGAAGGCCAGCTGGGGCTTTTGGCAAACATATTTAGGACCTACTGGCACACCCTAAGCCCCCGAACTAATCCTGTTGCAGGTGATTATATGGAGAGAATTTGAGAAACAGGCATTGGACTACACCTCCTGCTCCCTTCCCCTATACTTCCTGCATACTGCTGTGGAGGCTCTTTGAGGGAGCATGTAGGTTTAAACAGGCAACATTCTTCCGTGGTTAGTTATTCCATTTACCTCATTATAAGAAGATTCAATGTTTTATCGTTATTTACAGGTTTTTATGTGTCAGATTTTAGGGATTTTTTTTTTAATTCTTCATACAAAAAAATTGTTCATATAAAAATACCTGAGTAGGATGTCATAGCACAACCTAAGAGCCTACAAGCTGTAATCATTACCTGCCGTGTCAGTCTTTATCTGTTGAAATTTGGAAATAGAGATGACTAAAAGAGTCCCATTTTTTGTGGTTTTGTCAGGAACAATCGATCTATTTGCAGTTGAAAGGACTTAAAATTGTAATGTGAGATCTGAAAACACTTGGATGTGGATATATTTAAATTGTAGGATGCAGGTCTGAGGATGGATAGAAAAATATAAGCCCTTCATTGTCTAGCCTGGCTTCTGCCTTTTAAAGCAATTAAAGCAACAATGCAGACCCAACAGGAAACATGGTATAGAAACCCATCACAACAGGGAAATGCAAGAGCAAGTATGAATTATCCAAAGTTCTCACCTGCATAATGGAAAATGACATCTTTTTTTTAATTCTTATACAAAAATCATTGTACAGAACAGATTGATTATGTGACTATGTCATTTCAAAGAGAACAAGCCTATCATTAAGATTTTTGGCATCAGGTTAGGTAAAGGTTGGGCCGGCAATTATAAGCAATTAGCTGAAACTATAGAATTTTTGTGTGGGTTGCTGTACTTTTCAACAAAATCAAGGCATTTCATTTAAGCCCCAGGCGGCCCTAAAATTACTTCTTTTCACGTTACCTAAAGATATTCAAAAGGCAAATGACAAAATCTCTTTTTTTCTTTTTCCTGTTCTCTTTCTCTCTTTTGCTGGTTGAGTGGCAGGTACAGCATGTGACAAACCGGGCTTGTAACATGCTCTAAATCTGTCAGGGCTGATTGCATTGGCCTCATTTGACTGAGGGCTACATTGAGTAAAAAAAATAAAATAAAAAAATGATCAGACACCATGCCCAGTTGATGAGGAGATTATGAGCCAAAATGTGTGATTAAATCTACTTGGCCTCCCACAGCCATTTGGGCTTTTACTGGATTGTACAGTAACCTTTCCATAAGGCCCTAATCCTGTGGTGGATTATATACAGTATATGGGCATGTTGATGTTTCAATACACACAGCTATTGTACTGATGGTATCGAATGTTTAAAATGTGGTGGGTTCATCATCATTACATTTCATATTCATATTTATCGTCATATGTGTCTCTGGTGTCTGCTGAAATCCACCAGTACAAAAACCTAAGCTTCTCACAATGGAAATAAAGGGAGTTAAATCCAGGCCACATTACAACTCTAACATGAACATTTCTTAGGAAATACACATATGTTGTATGGTAGATGAAAGTAATTTCTTGGAGATATGTATGCTATAACATCCTCTAATACGCCCCACCTTTATACAACAATGTGTGTCACTTCAGTTTTCTATTCAGAATCATATAGCCGCACTGCTCTTCTTTTCAGAATCAGAATCAGCTTTGTTGGTCAAGTATGTTTACACATACATGGAATCACAGGTCCAGGAACAATTTTCAGGAAGATAAATCAAAATGGGCACACAGTTCAGCTATAACAAGGGCAGCAAAGCTGAACAAGGATAGATAAATATAAACAGATATTTACAATTTAGGTGAAATAAATTTCGTGTTCAGTGTTCAGTTTTGTTGTCGGAGACTGACCATGATCTTAAATCCATAGCTCCATTTATGAATTTAAACAGTTTTTCTGCAAGAGATTCTGGAGAAAATAATTTTATCATTGAAAGTAAAAATTATTCCCTGAAAAAGCCCTTGAAAGTCCTAATGGAAAAACATCTTTAGTGATTGCTCCCTCTCACCCAGTTAAGCATAACTGTTTCCACCATTGAGTGTATCTGATTCAGAACATACAATAAAAAAAAGATTATAAATTGCAAATACTTGGGTGAATTTATTCACCTATATTATTTTTGTATTAATCAGCTTTGAATCGCATATTATATTGTTTAAAATGTAACTGTATTGTGGACAATATCTACATATGTACCGAATCTTCTGAATGAGAGAGATAGACATCCTTATCAATGGCTTATCTTCCTTTAAGCATGTGCAACTTACAACAACATCAAATATTCTCTGTATGATATATCTGCATCTCAAACCAAAACAAGCATGTGCCTCCTCCATTTCCCACCCCAGCTGTCGCCACAGCTTCGCAGCCAGGTCTCTTGTTCGTTCCTGTTTGTTCTGTATGCAACTGCTGACTGACAACCTCTCTTAGCTTTTGTGCGACTGTGTTAGCTCAGTAGTCTGTCGCTGGGCAGCGGTTCAGCTCAGCTTCCCTACAGGTTCACTCACTGAACGATACACGGACTCACACGCACTAACATGCACACATGACCATCCCAATGACCACAGAGGGAGTGTGGCTTCATTCTCTACAAAGGTTGTCAATACTGTATTGTATTTTTCATACGTTATTGTTGTTTTAATGCTATATTAATATTTTAAATCTCGAATGGATGTCTAATAATGCAAATTACTTAATTAAGGACTGCAGTCTTTCAAATGGCAATTTCAATTTAAAGAAATGCTGGATTGTTCAGCCCTACCTATTTCTACATTTTACCCCTATTTACATTCTTATCAAGTATAATTAGTGCATTTGATTGTCAGTAACAAATATCACACACTATCAGTCTGCGGGCAATTTACTCCACATTCTTGAGTTGTACATTTTAGAGGAAGGGCAGATTCAGATCTACTAAGAGTAGATAAGAATGAGAAAATGAAATTTAGTTTGTTAAAATAGAGCTCATGTCTACCAATATTATACGTGGGGTCTGGAATGAATGCCGGGGTATACTTGGCAAGGTCCCTCTTGCCACTTCATAGACACAGTGCCGCATATCATCTTTCCTGGAAGTGGCTTAACCAGCTAAACTCTCACAAGCTAGCTGTCACTCCACTCAGCAAAAATAATCTTCTCCAGACCTCAGCCAAGCAAAACCCCCTGCCAAAGCATTTTACTCTCAGTGCTATTAGAGGATTTAGTTATGTGACTGTTTGACTTAATTTCTTTGGCACTTCTTCTTTTATCTTACTTTTGTCTTGTCTGTCAAACCCCCTCTCGAGTCATGTTTTACTCAATTTCAATCGAACTTGCGTAGTTTGAAGAAATATAATGAGATTACAAATGCACCCAATAAGATTTGACCAGAAATGCAGCATGAGTATGTTGTCCGCCTGAAGGGGTGAATGACATAATCTAAAAGGTTCTTGTGCACAATCCATTACATACGCTGTCTATTTTGTTCATGTTTATTGCTTTACTTGGCTTCCCAATTCACTTTGATATTCAGTAATGTGACTATGTTCTGTCTTTATTTTCTGCTTCAGTGGGAACTGCAAGTAGGCTGAGTAGGTTTTTGCTGAAATAATAGTTACATGGAGATGTTGATCATGATGGATGAGGTTGTGTCTCACTCCACCTGTAGTATTTGATGCTTTTTTTAGGAAGAAGAAACGGAATAAGTAGCATTCAGTAAAAAGACAGGACCCTCACAATAAGACAAAGTGGGAAATGTAGAGATTTATATAAAAGGGATTAAGTCTTGGCTGGTAATACATTTGGTCATTTTGCTTCATGAGGGTTCTAAAATTAAAGCTCCACATGACATCCCATTGACTCAGAATTCATTTTAAGGCATTTATTTCAGTTTCTGCCTCTCTCTCTTTCTGTCTCAGAGCCAAAGGGTCAGTGATTAAATGATGTATTCTGTGGGATGCATCAGCCAGGTAGTGTACAATGCATCTGTTGTGTTAGTCTTGCAGACACAGTCTTACCCATGGCAAGCCTCCGATGCAGGAATGGTCTCAGCTGCTGTGTTCCCATTTATTTATTGTCATCTATTGGACATCTATTTGTGCAGTTCTCCACAAAACACCAACTGGTTTAATTGCTACAACCTCCCCCAGCTTTCCAGACTCCCTTCTTCCTCATCCATGCATGATAATATCCTGCCGTACAGCTTTGGGCACATTTAGCGCAGGTTTTAAAGAAAGACTTTACACTACATATATACAGAGGAGTGGGTTCATTTATTTCTAGTAGCCAAATATTCTTAATTTGTTGCAACTGCCACTACACTATTATTATTATTATTCCATTTATTATGAAGGCATGCTTGTCATAAAAGCATATTTGCAAGTCATTTTGCACCTCTAAACCAAAACCTGTAATTGTATGCTACACATAATCCACCTATGTACAGTTCTTTAGTAGTTCAACTTTATTTCAGTTTTCAGGGGGCGATATTGTTATTTTTCCTCCACTTAGCTTTGCAGATTTTTTTATACAAACCATATTATCAGTGGACGGTGGTTAGCACTGCCTCACAGCAAGAAGGTTCCAGGTTCAAATCCAGGTTTGAGCCTGGGGTCTTTCTCTGTGGTGCATGTTCTCCCCATGCTTGTGTGGGTTTTCTCTGGGTACTCCAGCTCCCTCCCACAGTCTAAAGACGTGCAGGATAGGTTAACTGGTCACTCTAAATTGTGAATGTGAATGGTTGTCTCTCTCTATGTGTCAGCCCTGTGATTGACTGCACCCAAAGTCAGCTGGGATTGGCTCCAGCCCCTAAACGACCCTGAAGGATAAGCGGTATAGATAATGGATGGATGGATGTGGCCCAAGCCATCTCCAAAGACCAAACACAAACACGACACTCCAAACACCATTTCCTCTAGATAGCAACAGATCATATAGGGTATTTCAATTTGCGATTATGATACTATTTTAACACTTAGCAGCTTTATTCTAATTTCAGCACTAAAACTTTGCTTTAAAAACATTCTTCACTTATTCCACAACAATGGAAGTCAGAGGCTAGCGCTCTATTCCAGCAGTGGCGCAGGGATCTAGGGAAGGTGCTCCATATGGAAAGACTTCACTAGAGGTTTACTAAGAGAGACGATATATTCCTGAAAACATGGCAACCCCTATTTGATAAATGGACAGCTGCCTGTGATAAGAGTTATGCTTAGAGTGATGCCCCATGCACTTGAAAATATGCCTTACAAGATTTTATTATCTAATGCCATCTATATGGAAACACATTGTACATCCTGCTGGCTGTCAACATTTCCATAATCCTCTATGCTAGTATCTTTTGTCTCTTTATTTATTAATTTTCTCTGATGGAACCAATGTCATTTTGTGTTGAACCTGTACCTTATAGACCTCCAAGGAAAGGGTGGGAGAGATTGGGTGGAAGGTGGGGAGAGACGTTTGTTGAGGAAAAGAAAAATGGAAGGAAAAACATTGCTTTAATTGTACACTGTATGACCTGCACCTGTCCTTCAACAAAATAAAAACACTCACAGAGTTCAGTGTTTTTGCCTATGCAGTCCTCCCACTCTTAACATATATTAATGATTCACTTGAACTTTCAGACTGACACTGCCCCGACAGTTTTGTTTGAAGACCTTTGATTTGCTGTGAGACATGCACTCCTTTCACGCTGTTTTCATGGTGCATGCATGTCAGCAGGTGTTTTCATTCATCATCAGGGTTTTTTTTCTGGTTTCTTTTTCAAGCTTTGCCATATGAGATTGAGACATTTTCTTGATATCACATGCATCTATGTTTATGGAGACGTTATGTGGTGGAATGATTTATGAATGATTTATGTTGCTGTCTACCCCTCAGACAAACATTTCTATATTTTGCTGCATGCTGATTGAAGAAAATATTAAGGACAATAGATATTAGCCCATATCACCTGCTTGATTTAAAAGCCTTGTTTATGATGACATGTAGTATTGCTTTTCTAAGTCTTTCAGAATGGAGGTGATACTGCTTTAACTATTTGCTTTCATGTTGGTTTGTTTGTTTGTTTGTTTTACACTATTCCATGCTTCAAAAAATTTGCAATCAGATATCTATGCTATGCATTAAACAACCAATGAGGGGCTACATGTTACAAGTTGAGAATGATAAGTACTGTTAAGTCCTGAAGACATTCCTCTTCATCATTGTCAAATGAATTGCAGTAATGATATCTGATTTTCATTGACATATGCTTAATAAACTTTTCTCCCACTGCTTTTGATATGCAACACAGGAAGACAAAAAAAAAGGGTTGTCTTAGATTGAGAAGGAAATTGAGCTAGAGAAGTCCCAAATTGGACCACATGAAAGCACAAAGCAAATCTTTGTAGCTAGCTACTGTACCTTGTGTAAGTTATTTTTAAAGCCCTAGAGTGTGTCATTATGGTTAATTTTGCAGCAATATTTTAATGAGAAATTCCTACAAATACTGTTGCTTTTTTATAGTATAAAACTGTTGCATGTCTAAATACTCTATGTACTACAGTGCCAAATGGCATTTCTTTTTGCCTGTAGGTATAACCTACAATTTTCTTTCTTGTCTCCATAACTGGCAACATAATGGTGGAGATGCTCCCTGTTTCTGCTATGTGTATCTCTAAGCATGCAGCTGCCGCCGCCCTGCAAGCTCAAAATAATCCTGCATTCTGGCAGAGCACTATAGCCTAAAATAATGGGCAGCACATTATCTTAGCTAACAACATATTTCCTTGTCAAGGGCAATTTGGCAATAGGCTTGATGTTTAAGGACTCATAATCATTCGAATAGCATCAGCTAAACACCCCTTCACAAGTGTGCACACACACACACACACACACACACATACACTAGTGCACACAGCGTGGTCTGTGATTGATTAGCACAGTGGCAGTGGTACAATAGCTCGGAGGGGGTGCAATCCTTAAATAGAAGGTTTGAAGAAAGAGCAAGGCAAGCCAAGAATTCTGATCAGCTGCAAGAAAACTGTTCTGGATGGTGTTCAAGTACTAACACACAATCCTCAGAAGGAAAAGTTTTTCTACATATAAGCTTGTATCTGATAATGTCTAAATCATTTCTGTTTAGGTAGAGATGGGAGTTCAACAATGCTTTTCAGTCAGTATCATAGTACTTGTTGATATTCATCAATTGGGACATTAACAAAAAAAAAAAAAAGTCAAAATAGCTACATTTAAAGAAATCGATTCAAAAACAGTATTTGGCTTTTTTTAATTTTGGGGGAAGGGAATGCACTCAGCGCATTTATTAGGCCTCGAGAATACACACAATTTGTTTTGGTGAGTAACCCAGAATGTAAATATAACTTGTTTGTTTACAAGAAAACTCAATATTAGATGTCTCCATTCACTAATGCTGCAACTACAGTTTTTCATATTTTCTGTCAGAAATATTACCTTTCCAAATCCTACTGAATGCGACACATTCATTTAAATGACAAGCTGCATCATGTTGTTTTCAAAACAAAGATTTAACACGTTCTCTTTCTGCCTTTCTTAAGATCCAACAAAAGCCTTCCTTCCAAATTCCTGTCAGTTGACAATAGAAGTACCACAACAATTTAAAGTGGCATTATTGTAAAAGCTGGCATTAATTTAGCCTTTACTGTCTGAGACATGCAATCTCTGTTATCATATAATACCTGGCACAATTTGACATATATGCATATATCAAAATGTAGATTATGCAATACATTGTTTAAACAAAGTGCAAGGCGACTTGTGTGATTTTACAGAAAACTACTTGGACAAGTGGAAAATCGCATATCTTCTCCCAGAGACTCCCTCTCCTCCCCTCAGTCATCCACCATTAGGCTTTCACAGTAGCAAAACCTGTTGGCAGTCTAAGCCATGCTGCTACCTTCTGAAATGTAACTAAGACAAAGCTCCTTTATCTGCCCTGCTAGTCTGCAGTCCTCAGCACACAATTTACAATTCAGTCATTTAACAGATGCTCTTATCCAGACAGAGACATAATGAGTGCATTCAAATATGGAGACGGCCTCATATTTCCAGGGTGTCCTCCCAACTTTGTCAGATGTGAAGGACGTAGGTCACCGGTGGTGGAGGTCACAGGAGACCTGTCTGGATGGCAGACTGTAGAGATTACTTACTTTATGACTCCCACTTTGGATCTCTCTCCCTCCCTGTCTCTCCCTCACTCACGTTCTCACTGGATTTCTCATTTCCTATGTTTTTTTCTACCTGCATGCCACATTACATTTTGAAGGTGAATCCCATAAATACTGAAATTACTTTAGAGGAGAAATTACTTAGGAGGGGATTTTTTTTTTGGCCTGATTACCATTGCATGGAGTCCCTAGCTTCATTTCGCATCGACAGCGTCTTACCTCTGGAGATTCAGATAGCAACTTCATACATTCTGACGAGGCTAACAGTCATTTTTTAAAAAGAAATATTGGCTGGAAACAAAGGACAAATGAAGGAGCTGAGAAATGTGCTGATTTATATAATCCCTTTGAAATGTATATCATTTTCAGATTTGTTCCCCGTGTCACACATTTGTAATGCCTTCTCAATTTTTATCTAAGAAAACAGGCCTGGGAAATTAATCTCCTGAAGACTCTTGACAGGGTCATGTCTAGACCTACAGACATTGCCAGTAGGTGCTCTCTATGTGCCTGTATGCAGCTGTGAGTACAGTGTATGTGTGAGCATGTACAGTGTGTTTATGTTTAATATGAATGAATCTCCTAATCGCAGTGAGTTGTCTGCATTGCATTTGACAGTGTATTTCAGTTCACTCTGCTTTCTCTTTAACTTCACCTTTAAATTTTCCATGTGAAAAGGTGCCTTAATAGCTAAAAATCAATATGTTAATCAGTAAATTTGCAGACTGTCTTTTACTGTCTTTTACAACTGAAAAAATCCTCACAATTTGGATAATAATTACAATGTAATGTTACATAATTATCTCGTACTAGGCTACTGGCCATAAGTTAAGCAGTTGCAAGGGAAACAATTAAAAAGGCTGTATTCTGAATGAAGCTCAGACACACTGCAAACATAAGACAATCTGTGACTGGTGGCTAAAAAGACAAGATTTGGCATGTTCTAACATTTATATATCCTCCGCCTTCCTGCTACTAATGTGCACATCCATGATGATATGTCAGCAAGCGCCCACACATGACAAGCACACCATCTTGTGTGGGCGCACCGAGTGTCAGAAGAAGAATATCAAGCTACGCCCCCACCCATTCCCTACCCTCGATCCATCCCCTTGAGTGACGATGTCCCCAAGATTCAAGAAAACAAAAAAGTTCCAATTTTATAATAGAATTGGAGCAGAGATTCAGAAACAACTCGTGAAGAGGTAATATATCACAATGTAAGATACTAGAACAGTGTTGCTGTGTCACTTCCTATTATAGTTTGAGAACAAGGCTTAGTCGTCCTGGTGGCTGAAATGACTAGCAATACTCGCTGGTGCTCACTATGCCACCATCCATTGTTAAGTCAAAAATTTGAGAATGTGTGGCATACTGAGAGTATTTCAAAATCCAATTGTATGTTCTAAATACTCCAAAAAAAACAAAAAGACATGTTTGAATACATAAATATTTTATATAAGATACATTTTCGTAACTTATATGGATCAACAACGTCATCAACCCCTGATGAATTCTGATAAATTTTTCATTTTTCTTGTGATGGACATTTTACGTCTTCCCTCACTGGAGTGTCATGATATATTTTATAGCAATGAGAACATGAATCTGGTGGAAATTCCTCAGGAAAAACAATCAAATAATTGACTTTGAAAACAGTCAAAGCAATCAGAAAATGTCTGACCATCCTTTGCATGCATCAGTCAATCAACACTTCTAACCAGAGAGATTTTATGATTTATTTAAAGGAAATTGTTTGAGCCACTGCAAGTCACAAGGTTTTCAGCCAAGTCCTCCGAATCCACACCAAAACACACACAACCACCAACACCACTCCACACCCCCTGCACAAAGCCTCTCCACAGGCATGCCCGTGCTGAGCAGTGCTTTCACCATACAGAGCAAAGAAGGGCCAAGCGGCAACTAGGGCAGCGGGGGCACAACCTGTCAGGGAACTCTGCTGCCAAGCTTCAAATAACATTTGGAGGTAGCCTTGACTGAAAGTGACTTTCAAAGTTTATCTTACTATTGCAAATACCCACACCCAGATGAATGGTGCACAAAAAGCAATTCAAGGTTTTTTTGCAGTTTATTCATTCATCTGTGCAGCCTTATGCATCTGTGAATTCCAAAGTGAAATGTAGAAGCTGTCAGTTAATATCATGTCTACCTATTGTGAAATCTAGGAATCTAGATACATATCCTTAAGATTTTTGTATTGTAATGAAACAGCTCAGGGATCTTAAACAATGGGCTACAGTATTAACAAGAATCAAGAGCCATACTAGCAGCTCTGTGAGGTTGTGCTTAGGTACACTGGTGCTTTAAGAAAACTGCTAATGCCAGCATGCTAACATGCTGATATTGAGCAGATATAATGTTAACCATGTTCCCCATCGTAGTTTAGCATGCTGGCACGCTACCATTTGGTAATATACACTAAACACAGCTGGGGGTGATGGAAATGTCATTATTTTGCAGATATTTGGTTACAAACCAAAGTATTGGACAAATCAAAATGTTTGCTATATGATAAGCTAGGTGATTAAAATCCATCCTGAGGGAAACATGAATGTGTGAACCAGATTTTGTCCCAATCCATAGTGCAGATATTTCCCAAAAATTTGACCTGCTGGTCGCACAAGATAAAATGCCAGGAAATCACCAAAGTAATTAAGATTCATCCTCTGGGAATAATTAATGTCTGTACAAAACTCAGTGGCAATCCATCCAATATTTTTTGAGCTATTTCACTAAGTCAGCGAATCACGGAAAAATGAATTTATTATACTGAACATTTTTATGGTGTGTTCAATCCAATTTGTGCTTAATATTACTTTCTCCATCTATGGTATTCCTCCATGGATGTCCCACACTACCTCTACAGTTCATCAAGTGTGCAAATTACTGCTTTTGTGACGTCTTTTTTTCTTTCCCTGTGGTCTCAACCAGAGAATGTGTGGAGAGTCTATCTGATTTCACTTGGAATTGCAATGCCCAGAAAACCACCACCAAGTCATCAATCAACCTCAATTTGTTGGAGGTTTGATTGAATTTCATCATTTCCTTCAGTCTGAAAGGGTCTGCAGGTCGATAAGCCTGATATTTGTATGACAGTGTTAGTCAAATGAGTGGTACAAGAGTGATCTAAAGGAGCAGAATAAAATCACACCTTTTATACCTCCATTCTCGGTTTACAATTGTCTCAGGAACAAATTATACGGACCTATGGAAACTTATCTTGTTCTTAATTTTAGGAAGGAACAATGTAGGAGGAAAACAATAAATGTTTAACAGAAGCAGTATTTGGGAAGAACAACATATAAATGTCCACAATTACATAGTGTTTTCCAAATACGTTTTGAATATCAATATATCAACATGCCATGTAAACACAGTCTTCATAAAAGCAGAAAATATTTTGCATCTCATAACAGAGCTTGCAACTGGCATTAAAATAAACACAGGCTGTGTTTCATTTATAACTTTTGCTCTTCAAATTATTCTCTTTTACCACTTATGTTCTCACCTTCCACTCATACAGAACGGAGGTGTTGTGACAAAAATATTTGTCTTAATATTTTAATGTCGCACTTGCCTTTATATATACAGTGACTTTTAACACATTGTGTTTAATGTTTAATTGTGTTGCATTGTGGTGGCAATACAGACAACGTTTTATGCTGAATCCTGTCTTTAAGTATTGCATGCAATTGTGAATTTCACAGCAACAAATGTTTGTGTTTTGGTCTTTCTTCCTTTCAGTGAACTTTGATTGTGCATGATGAGAATGAGGTGTGGAAAGAGCAAACTAAAGTGATATTAATAGAAACATAATCTCCTCTTTCATCTTTAATTTTTCACCGTCACATCAGAGCAATGTAGCACTCATCATCCTCTTAATTAGCTGTCAAAGTATGGCCGAGAGGAGTTCCAGAAAAGATGCTTCCCTTGACGCAGGACAATAAAGAAAATAGGAAGGGTGGTTTCTAGGATATTTCACCCGTGTTTTCCTTTATAGTCTCTAAGGCCACGGTCCTCTTGGGTGCTAGTTGTACCAATCCTAACTGGAAATGGAAGAGGCGAAAAGGTGAGGACACAGAATTCATCACACTGTATGTGACAGATTTGTGGTCATGTCCCATTGCTATCAATAGTCTCTTCTTTCGTTATTAGTTCTTCCTGCAGCCATGCTCAGGCGCGCAAGCGGACAAGACCTACATGTCTGTATTTTGAATATTGTGATTAGTCATTTAAAACTGTGGCAAATGTAATGCAACTAAATCTCAAGGTGCTCTATGGACATGTCACTGACAAATATGTTATTAAATATAGTTTATCACATGGCTAACGTAGACTGTGTGGGTGCAAAAGTGCCCTGGTTTACATATGAATTCATAGCCATTATGTACTTCAACTCCATATTGTTTTTATTTCTAGTGTTAGATGTGATACTACTGTTTTGAATACATATCATCAGCTCCCGTGCTATTGTAAATGTACCCTAAATTCAAGACATTGCCACTCAGAGTTTCAAAATTGGACTCCAATTTCAGCAATTGGGATCATACTGCAAAACAACAGGATTTCAGGGGACATGACACCTAAGAATCCCAATTCTGTGGTTTCAAGAATACAGTCAGGACAGATTCATGTATAACAAGAAGAGCCACAAAGGGTACAGTTACTTTCACTTGTAAGATTTCAAATAATGACATGTTCACTTAGTTTAAGGATGTCTATTAAAACATTGTTCACTATGCTGTACACAATGAGAATGGGAAATAGGAAAAAGGGGATTTGTAAGTTACTTCCATGTCTGTATTTTATCATGTCTTTTCCTCAGCGTGCCTGTTTTTCCTTGTGTATGTCTACCTCTCTCTCTGCGGGTACTTGTCCTCTCACAATATCTGTTTTCTCATTTGTGTCTCGCTCCTGGTCTCTCTCTCAATATCTCTGTGGAAATCAAACAAATATTTTTGTACACTATACAGCATATAGGCTTCATATTGATATTTTTGTCCAATTTGACTTAGAATTCTCTTAATTTCTCAATTTTGGTAAGCAGCTTTTCTCAACACCCATATCTAAAGGTTATCTTCTGAACTTTACTCTTAACTGAGGTGTTACTTAAACAGAATCAATTCAGGGCGTGTCCCAACATACTGTGTGTGAAAGTTCACTAAACTACATTTTGTACACACACAGTCCAATTTGTTTAGTATTTGACAAAAATTGAGACTTCAGAAAATGTTGCGCTGTCATATCAAACACAACATATAGTATTAAATCACTCATTTAATCACATGGCTAAAAGTTGGAACAGCCACTAGGTTACAACTTTCAATAAAACACAGTGTCACATGTTATAATTGTATTTGTGCTGCAGGTGCAATTCTTCATAGATGATTGTAGAGTAAATGCACAATATGTAAAGGGATCATGTTCCCTGTAGAGAGTCCTGATGTGCAGGTGTTGAAATTCAGATGTCTGAAGAGTCTCTCCATTACTGGGTTCAGCCCATTTTTTTCTGCCTCATTTACAGCGTGATTGGAGTTTGGGCGCAGCAGAGGCCAGGCTCTAATTCTCTCTCATAATGAATTAGTGTCATAATTAGTAACAGGGCTAACCTTCTTAAGCAGGAATACGTGTCCCTCTACTTTTTTTGGTATTTGTATAGTTTGTGTTCTTGTGCGTGTGTGTGTGCAAGTTCAAAGTGCTGAGTGCCTGTGCATAATTTTCTGTTTCATTAGTAATTGTTGCTAATGAGATGTCTGGTACATTATGTGCCAGGATTGAGGACTTCTGTGCATTCTATCCTGAAGTTCTCTTTTCAGTGAATTTGGCTCAATTTACCCATAGGTAATACACTGCTGCTATGACTTCCCTGTTAAATATTACAGAAGCCTAAAAACCAGATATTTCTGTGGGTTAATACAGTAGCCATTACCCACCTGATGCTGATGAAAACTAAGAGAGAAGGTATAACACTCAACAGAACAGCGACTTCCCTAAAATGAAGGTCTTTTATAATGAAAGGATTGGCTTTTATCATTGAGTGGCAACACCTCAAACTGAAATAAAAGTAACAATGTTGAGTTTATTACTCATTAGTGCCTGACCTAGGGGAAAGTTTTCTTGTTATAGTAATTGTTAATTGGCAAAGTCAAAATAAATACAGGGCAAATAACTAACTAGGCTTTTGACTGACATAGAGGCAATTTTCGTTGTGTTCCCAATTAGCATTCAGCTGTAAAACAAATACTTAGAGTCATGTTTGTGATCTCATACTGGGGAGGCTTTTGATTGTGAATAGACCATGACCTTTGTTATCTCTCTGCAATATGATCTAAAATTTGCACAATGCTTAATATTACCACCAGTAGATACATATGAATCAGAACTGAACAGTGCATGCTTTGGAAAACTGAATTATTAATGTTCAGTGACTCACTATCTAATACCTGGAATATTATTGATAGAGAGGATACAGTTTGAATTTGAATGTATTAATATTAGGGTCGATGCAACACATAAAAGCTAGAATATAATACTATGTCACATATATGTGTGTGTGTGTGTGTGTGTTGCATTAAAAATGAAGTCAGGCTATGTATTTTACTTACTGTATACTTATTGCAACAGCACTATTTTGCTAATCGATACTCAACTGAAGCCACTTGGTTTGTGTCAGCCATCATCACTGAACTCAGTAGCGATTCCCCTCAGTGAATCCATATTGACTCCCTTACTGAATCTAGTTTAGCTTTTGAAGAAGCCATACATGATACCATACTGAAGAACAAAACTTCAAAGTATTAAAACTGTAGTTTTCCAGATAAATGAATGTTTCTTATTTTTATAATTAATTTTTTTTTTTTTATTTAATTTTGTGCTTTGCCAAAAAGAAAGAGGAGATTTTGTTAGACTGGGAGCTTAATGGATCTGGGAATTTTACCAACAGAACCAAATCCATATTGAAACTGGCATTATTATATTGTCAACATTCAACCATTAATTTATTGTAAGAGGCTTTATGTAATATAGCTACAGATGAATTGGCATGAGGGTGACATATAATTAGCTGTATTATGGAGGTAAAAATACCCCTCAATGTGTAATGGGAAAAATGCATTAATCAACATTTTTTCATTTAGTTGCTGAAAAGGGAAGTCATGCTACAGCAAAGCAACACAGTTAATGTTTGCATTTTTACTGCAATTTTAATGAGAACTGACACCTGATCAAAAATAAATCAATAAGAGTGATGTGATGCAATGGTGTAAATGACAATGTACCTCCAGAGACGTACGCTAACCTATTTTGAAGTATCCTTAATGTTGCATTTCAATTAAACGACACTTTCTGTGTTTTGTGGCATATTGATACACTGATATTGGCCAATGACACATGGAAGGAACTGTAGGTAATTGTACACTGCAATTACTCTTCACTTGCTTTTGGGCAGGCAGTAGATTCAATCACATCCTTGTTATGCTCATATGGATATACATGTTCATCCTAACTCTGTGAAAATACTTCATTTGCTGAATATAGGTATGGGAAAGACATGTCTAAATGGAAATGTTATTGAATGATTGATATAACCCCACTGGAATATTCAATCACATATTTCGGTTAATGAAAATGGACAGAGTGAAAATAGGGTTGCTGAAAGAGGAGGTAGTGACAGCTTATTTTTTTTATATGAAATAGCAGAAGGTTTTTAATATCAATACTGGTGTCACTGCACAAGTGAGGACATCAACTCCCTCTAAAAAAAACACAACTCTATCCAAGTCCAAATTTAAATTTCTCTGCTCATTAGAGTACTTACTTAGTATATGTTTTCTGTGGTAGCTACAACCACTGTACTATACTCTATGTACTATAAAAATACATTCGACACAGATATCAAGTCCCAAATTGGTGGGCGGATTAGCAATTAATACCACAACATACTGGTGGTTGACACAATTTTATGGGCACGAGAAAACACAATACTAAAGCCCGATATTAAATAGCGTCTTTGTGAAGCTTATGATGTTTAATTTCTTTTGTGTCAGAGAGGTGTTGGATGATAAATGATAAACTTTGCCAGTTTTTTACAAACTAATCATTACAGCATATTCATTCATCCCAAGCTGTTGTGGTATTTAAAATGCATATGTAGGATCATCACACACAACATAAAGTATATGATGTTACAGCACACTCGTAGGAATAATCAGTCAGCGGTAATGTAAGAAGAAGGCATGCATGTCTGTCTTTAATGATGGGGTATAGATTGAGGCAATCAATAATCCATATAGTAATATCAAGCTGCTCAGATGTATATGTAATCACTATCGGTCAAAATTCATCTGAGATATTGTGTGTCTTTAATTGGCTTCTCTCTACCAATACTGAATACTCTAAGTGCATATCTAGAGTGATCTAATTAACATAATGACAGTATCACACAAGACACTCTTAGAACAAATGTCTCCTTTGTTATGATATTATAATTTCACATGAAAATGAGGCTGACTTCCAGTTAAGATCATCAAGGGAAATAAATCAGGGCTTGTATGTGTGTCTGGGACAGACATATTTGTATTTTTCTCACATAATGCTGCTTACTGACTATTACTGTTTAGTCCAATACATGAAACTGAACCCATGTCATTTTTAACTTACTTCAATGTCGTAGTGCCAAATATGGTGCTCACATTTATTTGGGATAGAGCAGTGCATCATCTGTTCTGATTTTGACCTTCTTCATCCAGCTAAGAGCTTACACAGTGAATTTGTTTTTCTCTCTCTTAACTCTTGCATGCATTCTGACAATGCTCATGTGTCATTTTACAGCGAAAGAACACCAAAAATGATCAGACTCAGCCACAGAGAATAACCTGCAGTTACATTTGTTTTACTCCACCTACGATAACAACTGAAGTTTGGCTTCCAGATATAGATTCAACAGTGATGATGATGTAGTTGGCTCAGGCCTGTGATTCCCAGAGCCATGCTCTTGATTAACTGGTCAGTGTTGCTCAGAACTCTGAACCTCACCTCCAGTCATGATTTTTGGTTTGAGACCTAAATAAATACACTGTGGCTACAAATGGAGGACATGATGCTCCTCCACAGGATGCTCGGCTCTAGTCTGTATTAATAAGGTGAGGACTTAAATGAGTCAGGAGGGTCTCGGTATTGAACAGTTACTCCTCCACAGAAACAGGAGCCAGCACCTGGTAGGACTGCTCTGGATGCCTCCCTTTCGAGATGCTCCAGGCACAGCACACCTGGGGTTCCCACAGTGAGAGTTGGAGGGAGTGAAAAAGGATGTCTGGCTGCTCTGCTCGCAGTGTTGCAACTGTGACCCTGACACAGATAAGCAGTTAGAAATTGAATGGATGGATGTCGGAATATTATAGACTCGGGCAAAAAAAAAGAAAAACTTTCTTTTTCCTGCTTCTCACATAAAGTAATATATATGTATGCAATACACTGTGTTGAACTTCATGCAACAGGAGGAATTCCAACAGACCTAGATGCCATTTGTTTTAACTTTAAATGAGCAAGCAAAATAATTTAGAGTAACATAATCCAGTAAGAATGAGGAATTGATGAGATGTTGCATTTTACCCCTTTGCCTTTTAGAAATAAATGCAGACTGATAAAAAACAGAAATTCCAAATAATTTGGTTTCTACCAAGCTGTAGTGTTCTTGATTTGTGTAGTGTAGAAGAAAATACTGACAATTAAAGGAACTAAATGTGCCTAAAATGTGTTCAATATAATACACTGCACCGATTTAGAGGAGCATTAAGAGTCATAAATTAGTTCACAGCACACACAACCTCAAAAACATCAATAAGGCCCAGGTAAACCAAAGATACATCCTGTCCACAAGACTGCCTTTTGATGGCTTTACTTTCATGTGATTTGTGTATTTGCCACTACCAACAATTAATCATCAAGGTGATAACGACATCACTGTTAAGATTACAGTTGTAGCTAGTTAGTTATTACTTGAGATAATGGCTTCACAGGAAGGAAACTTTGCCAAGGCCAACACCAGAGAACAATACAACCCTTCAGACCTGAACCCACAGTGGATAATATCATACAAAGATCTAGATGATGAAACCAGCTGTGCAAACAGATGTTCATCTGGAATCCTGTTTCTCATGAAGGGGGGGCAGCGCACAGTATGGGGATACCAGAGGGAGTCTATATGTGAGGATAATTGCTGCATCCGCCTGGCCTGCTCCTCTAAGTCTGAGTTGTCTTTAAAACTTAAAGCAGTTCCATTTGCTCAATCAATTATTAATTAATTATTTAGGATAGTTAGTGCATACATTACAACAACATTTAGCCTGTCCATGCACTGTTAATTGTTCCCAAAGTCTATGGGTATTGTGTGGTGTTATTTTATTGTAAGATTTTCATGTTTTAATTGATCAATTTTTGAAGCAATTTCAAGCCTTGTGCCTATGAAACCCTTTCAAACCCAAGACTATAAACTAGGCAGGGAAAAATATAAAAATAAGTTGAAAATGTCAAAAAGTCGTCTTTTTTCCTGACAAACTGTCTGTAGAGCGGACATTTCGGAGACACAGCTTACTCAACAAACTGCAATAACTTCCAAAATGAGACACTGTTCTGATGCATTACTTTAACATAAAAGATGTGGAGTACTTTTTATGCAAATGAATATTTTGAATATAGTGCGTGATTCATTTTATATATAAAAATTACTTGCAATTATGTCTACAGTGTGATTCCTTAAACTGCACTGCTTACCTACATTTCTACTGGTGTAGATGGGTAGATCAAAGGAAATCAAAATAGCTCTATCTGAGCTAAAAGGGTTAGGCCTATTCTTTACATCTGTCAGACAAAAACATGCATCCAGAGAGGAATCTACAGACACGAGACGGCTAAACAGAGGCTATTCCCAAGGTGTGTTGTTTACTTGAGGTTGAGCTGCAGCAGCTGAGCTTTGTGCAAAAAATTACTCAAAATAACAATTATCCATCTTTGGCAGTGTATAGAACCATTCCCAAACCCCAGCGGATGCCTGACGCTTGTAGTCCTGACACTGACAGAAACGACTCATGTCACACAGTCTAAATCTAGCTTTCTTTTTTCTTCTCACTTTCAATGTTCTGTCTGATTCGGTCTATGTGTCTTTATGTCTGTCTCTATCTACATCTGTCTGTTTTTATGTCTGTCAGATCAAAGGCAAACAAGTACAGTAGTACTCAGTAGTTGTGCTACATTAAGTATGAGCATTGGCTCTTATAAATGGGAGGCCTGGAGCACACGCATCCATGTAATAAAGAGATAGTTGCACGTGCAATACAACAATAACATGATACAGCTTCTAAGGTGTAGAATACAGTGATTCGTAGATGAAATGAGGGTTGTGCTTGAATAAACCCCTGGGTGTAATTATTGTACTACCAACGGTCTGTTTAATGTTTTTCATTTTACATGTGACTAGCTGAGATAGTAATTCATCATGTATTGTTGAAGGTTGGCTGGGCCCTTGCATGGGTGTGGATCAAACATTGATCAAGATATACGTGTGCAGGTGTATGGCTGGTTGTGTGTGTGTGTGTGTGTGTTCCTGAAAAAGTGTGAGAAAGAATGGGAGGGCATCTGTTTACAAATGTGTTAGCCATCTGTAATGGCTGGAATAAAGTCATTTATAAGGCAGGAGAGAAGAAAAGAAAAGTGAGAGAGGAAGTG
Source organism: Pempheris klunzingeri (assembly GCF_042242105.1). NCBI lineage: Eukaryota > Metazoa > Chordata > Actinopteri > Acropomatiformes > Pempheridae > Pempheris > Pempheris klunzingeri. Next base: position 18,171,094 of record NC_092020.1, on the reverse strand, counting down.
TAACAAAACTAGACTTCAAATATCAGAGATCTGTGTAAACCATATGGATAATGTATTCATGTTGACCATAAGAGCATCAGCATTGAATTTATGCATGGCAGAGGTAAGGTCTTACATACAATAAGACATCTATTCACCTATAGTATTGTGTGATATATGCATTAAAAAACATATGTAGTAGGTGTAAAGATTCTCTAAACAACCTATGTCAATGTAATTTAATTGTGACTTAAGTGGATCTCTATAGCCATGGACGCCCTTGTGTATTTAACTGATATCATATTAGTGCTAATATTGAGAAGCAAATTTCTTCTTGTATTTAACTTAAATACTTTAACTACTTAAATAATGGACATGCTCCGCTGTATCAGAATATGGTCACCCAGGACAAAAATCTTAATAAATATTCTAATTAATAATATCACCGTGATAGAGTGTGTGATTAAAGGTTCTACTGCAGTGAAGACTGAGGTAATATATTCACATATCTGAATTTTGTCATTTATTGAATTTTAATGACTTTGAGAATATTTTTTCTTTAAAACTTTGGTCTCAAGGTTTGCATCTGATTACATTTTGTACAGCCTCTGTTGGTTTAGATTGTATCGTGATGTAATCGAGATAGGGATGGAAAACGGGTTGAAATGATTTGTCATTTGATTTGTACTTTGATTATCAAGAAGTTGTTTAGGTCATTTATCAAGCAAAAGGTCAAGCATTCTCTGTTTCCAGCTTCTGAAATGTAAAAATGTGGAGCTTTTGTTTGTTTTGTATCATTGTAAATTGAATTTGTTATTATATTAAGATTATATTAGAATAAAACAAGGTATTTAAAGATGTGACTCTAGGCTCTGAAAACTTGTGTTTAGACTTTTTTCAACAGAATGATCCATTGATAACCAAATAAAATAATCAGCCACTTAATTGAATGTGAAAATAATCCTAATAATAATACTCCCAATTAAAACATGAAGGAAATAGGCATCTTATTGCTGAGAAACATCATCCAGAAAGGGGAGGTGACATTTTAAGAAGCAAAGACATTTTCGTCCGGAACAGTGATTTATATAAGCAGGAAAAATGGTCTAAAAAGGTATTTCTAATCGCAGTGGGGACATTTTAAAGGGACAAAAAAAAAAAGGAATCCTTACAACGGTAGAATTGAAGCTGTGTGAGGAAAGCATGAATTCACAAACTTCACTTCTAATGCTCCCTATTGAATTGTAAGGTGGCACCACATTTTTCAGTCATATCAAGTAAATGTGATGGATGGCCCTGGAGAGGGAGGTGGGGGAATTAAGAGAAACAGAGACATACAGCCTGTTGAAATTAAGATGAAAATTGGGACGAAAAGCAGAAATGGGCTGGGTGGATTGGACATGGTGGTGATATAATTCCACTGGGCAACCTTCTAATTAGTTCTGCTAGCCTGAGGCAGTGCATTGCCACTGGCCTCATAGCATACAGAGTTCCTGCAAGGCCTCTAATAGAATGATTGACCGCTCTGGCAAAGAAACTGATGATAGCTATCATAAGCATAGCACTTGCATTTAATTACCCTGGGGTTTACATTGCATGATAAACACCCACATGCATAAAGATCGATAATTGGCATTCACAGTTTGGAATATTAACTATCAGACCTCCTTGTGAGATTTTGCATGAGTCACCCTCACTAGCATACGGAATTCGAGCAATTGAGTTCTCCTCTGGAAATGTGAAAACTTCCATTATGAACCAATCTGTCTTTTTCACCTGCGTGTACAGGAGCATTTATCTCTATTGTTACTCTGAAATGCCATGGTGTGCATTACTATTTTATTGTTGGTAGATTCACCATGTCACAGAAATTGAGTGTTTTGTGCCGTAATTTTGTTTCATGGGCTTGTGAGTGATCATTTCATTCCACTACAGGAAAGAAAACAGGAGTGTGACTACAACTAACTTCCTTTGTGCTCCTCCTTAATTAGCCAGCAAGGGAAATCAGCCATTGAAATGGTGTCACAGTGAATGTGTGCTATCCCAATGAGCAAGTGGTAAGGGGAACTTATCAGGGGCCAGCATTGGCATTGTCTTTAAAAAGCTCCTTTTTGTTGCAGGAAAGACTATGCAGTTAAATTGAAGGCAATGAGAGAGAAGGTGAAAGAATACTATGGCTTACTATGCCTAACATCTAATTATCACAGGATAAACATCAAGGATAATGATATACTGAAAAATAACGGTGTGATGGGTAGTGCAAATTTTCTTCCTGTCACCATTTCTCTTCATTATCAGTCAATACCAGGACTACAATATCAGAGCAGAAATAAACTGGGACAATCATTTGATCATAAACACAATCAGAGGGGCCCACCTTAGTGTCAGTTAACATTAATGTGAATCTCACAAACGTGTGGTAAATGTCAAAATAAGTTGCTTTAATTATCCAAATGATGTGTATTCACCCGCAGTCACTCCAGACTGTTCCTCTCATATGCTATGGCCTCATTAATTCAGATTATATTCACACCTTTCAGGGTTGTTTTCACACATTTTATTTGTCTTTTTTCCTTTTTTCCCTGACAGGTCACACAAATGGACCAGAAAACTCCAAGGGATTGAATGTGGAATTGTGCAGGCGTTAAACATAGTCTCTTTTAATATATTGGTCGAGGTGTTGATTGTTCTTAGCTGGTTACATCGGTTTCTTACAAGGGTGGTGAAGCAATTGCAAACTACAATTTGCTTTCGCAATGCAATATACATTTTTCCTTAAGGAAGATACTGATGATTGAAAATGCTGTAATGCCATTTAAGACAATAATGTAGATATACCAATTAAAAATCTAATAATTGTCTGGTGCTTTCTGCTTTAAGGAATAGTTCAACATTACTTAATCCAATATTCCCTAATTTGCTGCCTCACAGTTAGATAAAACAATCAACAGGAACACATTTCATGAGTGTTAATGCCAATGTGTTTGTCTTAACTGTGACCAGAGAGGAAGAGATTAGCCTACCTCCATCAGCACTGTACTCTGTTGATGTTTTATTTTCCAAGAACAGGACATTAAAATTTGACCATGTGGTAGAGGTCGTCACCGGTTGAAAATGTTGAGGTAATCCGAATTGGACCTATGAACTGTCATGCTTGTATTAGCTTTTCCAAAAGCTAGACCCAATCCAGACTTGGACAAAACCCAATCAGATTAGAGCTTCGAAGAATTACATCTGATCCAAAATGTGGTCAAGCTGAACAGACCCTAAACGAGAGAGAGAAGATCCCCAGCTGCAGCATGATGTGCTATTAGTTAACAAGCAGCGAGAAAAAGCAAAAAACTAATAAACTAATTAATGAATAAACTAATGAATACATTAATGAAGTCACAAAGACAATTTCAATAATAATAATTGAAAATCCAATTTTTCATCCCCTGCATCAACAATAAAGCGTTTATACCCAACTGGGCGAAAGATAAACAGAAGATCAGCATTTTCTATTTTCATATCTGTTTTTTAATAATATATTCCCCTAGGGGTCTGATTTATAGACCCGAGAACTAAAGCAGGAAAATGAGACCCAAGCTGATTGAGTATATTTTGGACCCAGTCTGACTTTGGTTCCTCAAAAAGTTGTCCCCCAAGTTGCTGCCCTAACAACAACCAGGTGCACTGAAAAAGTTACCATTTGGTGCAAAGTGCAGGTTAGTAAAAGGTGGATGTAAACATACATTTTCCTCTGTAATCATCATTTTAATGAATGTTCAAAATACAGAGGAAAAAGTCATGCACTGCCCACACACACCCACACACATAGAGACAGATGCTCACACACTGCTTTTAATGGTGCATCCCACTGGCACACCACATTACAAATCACTTTTGGTGAGTTTGATGATCAGTGGCTTTCTATTTCCTAATTGAGGGTAGTTAAGTTGTAGTGATAGCTGTGGTAGGAGTGAGGAGGTCTGGACCTGATTGTCCAGTATTCTCTCAGTGTGAAGTGTTGATGATTCCTTTGGACGTAACATTGGAGAGGGAGTTGCTGAAAAAAAACACTCTAATCAGCTCTGGCCACACTCCCTAACTTTACTCTCATTAAAGTTGGCAAGTGACATTTAACTACTACACCAGGGACTTCACAATGCAAATAAATGGCAACTTCAGTGTTGGAATTATAATGGCCTTCTTATTCTACTTTTAATGACCCAATCTAGTTTTCAAAGTCACCTCCTCAGAAACAGGTAGGCCTGCCTGCTCCTACAAACCTTCTTATTGGCTAATAGGGAGCAACGATGTCAGCTTAACTGTAGCGAGATTCTAAGCAGTGAGGAGGGGGAGAGGCTAAAAGCTCAATCACTTACTTAAACTCCATTTTCTCGACTTCCAAACTGGCTTTATGCAGGCCCATTTGGATATTTTCATGCTACATTTCATACAGGGGTCTCTCTAATCCCCAGGCCCACCTAATGAGGAGGTAATGAAAAGTTAATCCTCATAGCTCAACTCCACCTAGCCTTTAGCTAATGCTGCTTTTAACTCCAGCTCTCATTAACTTTTAAAACATGAGCCATTAACAGGTTGGTAGACTACCCATCGGCTGGCCTTCCAAACGCTCTGCTATCCAACCACTCACTGTGTCTGAACTTTAAAGCACAATTAGGTGAGTGAGAGAAATTCTTGGTACACACTGACCCCCTAATTAGGATACAGTCTGGATTTTGTGGAGCGCAGCTGTCACTGTATTGATTCCTCTTCGGGATTCTTTTGCTCATGGAGTGGTCAGGTTGGGCACGAAACCCCACCAGTGATGTCTCTAACATTCTTTTAATTGGTGTTGAGGATGCACATAAGCACAGTTTTACTTAACTGTCTACTGATTTTTGCACTTTAAAATATAGTGATTTTAAAAAGTGGAAGTTCAACTATTTTTTTTTTTTTACCTGCAGGTTTGTTTCAGTTTTTTCACAGCAGTTTTGTACACACTCTACTTTCATTAAGGAAATTAATAATTTAAGAAGACGATTAAAAATGAATCACAACCAACACACATCATAAGCTTTAGGGGGAGGTCTAGTTATTTGAAACAGACACTGCCGCCTCCCACCTGTCCTCGGAATTAAATGTTACCTCCAATAATGATTGCCACTGTTGTCTCCCTGCCTATATATGACAACATTGGGTCATAAAACATGTCTGACTGAACCAACGATAAATAGTGATTTGATTACAAACAGTTAATGCAAGGGCAAACAAGTGCGTAAATTTTGCATTCCTGGGGCTTTCTTGACAGCTCTCAACTGATTACCAATTCATCATTTTTGTGCTGTGGTGACAGATAGTTCTACAGCACTGTTGCTCTGGAGAATGAGAATGAGGTTAATGAATGTGGATCAGGCTAATTCCTCTGTCCTTGCCAGACCGCAGGCCTATAAAATACTCATATATATATACAGACCTGCACGGATGAGATGGTTTGTAGCAAAATGGAAATGTTCATAGCCCTCGTGGGACATCAAGCTGGAATAAAAGCACATGCTGCTGTCTCCTTTTGCAGTAATTGAGATAATGTCTTTCAGACGTCTCAAGAGTTGAAAGGCATCAATTCCATGAACACATGTATGGTTTCACATTTACATGCTAGGGAAGTTGCAAAACCTCTGGATACCTTTTATATTTTATACCAGTAATAACTTTAGGCAAGCGACAACAGAAATGTTACAGCATGCCTGCCCTAAACACTCCCAATTTAATGGGGGCATGCATTTATGTAAAAAGTTATGTGATGAAGCATATGCATGTGAGCGATCAGAACAGTGTAAAGTAGAGCCCAGAGGCTGTTGTGTCTATGGTAAAATTTTAATCTGACTCTTAACACTTTTATAGGGTTGTTAGAGATCCTGACTTGATTGGGCATTGGCACGTCCTGTGCCACTGTCTGACTTAAAATGACTCACATAACCTGGCCTCTGGACCCTAACAGAGTCTGTCTCTCTCACTCTCTTCAAATTGTTACAACACAATCTAAGCAGGTATGCCAAATAATGACTGCAATCTGTCAGTTAAAATATTATCGGTCTAAGGTGTCAAAACAGCTTTCACTTCTGTTATCTCCAGGCTGCTTCAGAGAGAAAAATCATTTACAAAAACACAGAAGTTCAGTTCCCTCCCACTCCCAAAGAATCATCTTCCTTTCTCCTCAGGGGGCTGCCGATTATCCGTTGTCACACTCACAACTACACTATTCCAGTTCCTATTACAGTGTAGACACACGTCTGGATGGGGAGAGATAGTATTTGATGCATTCCCTCATGATTTAAGACAGATTCAGCGACTAATTTATGGGCTTGCTTTGTAATTGCACAGGCACACTTGCGCATACGAAATCCACGAATGAGTAATAGCCAGTGTGCACTGGCACGCTGCTAGTGCCAGACAGTCAATTTTACATAGTTAGAAATCAATTTATGGATCTTTACCTTGACTGTGTATATGGTGATGACTCATGTGCTCATTTTAATCTTAGTATATCAACCTTTTCTAGAGAGAACAAAACTCAAATTCTGGCACTTGTGTATTTTTTAACAGCAACCTTTAATTTCTACCGGCTGGATTCTACAAAAACACTCTGTATTAAGTAGTTAATTACATTGATTAATTGGAATCATTTTTCATTAATTGTAACCATTAATCAGCATGAAATGAAAGTCAATACTTATCTCTTGTCGAACAGACACTAATGTGTTGTGCATTGGAGTGATGATTACAGGCTAGGGACTGTTTGATATAATCAAGTAATATCTAACTTGTACAGCTCAAATACAATCTGAACTTTGATCTTTAGCATGAATTCATATTGATCCAGTGATTTTATAATTCTAAAATAACAATAATACAATGGCAATTAACAGTCTCGTGTACAATAGCAGAAACGTTTTTTTCAATTGATATAAGATGCAGTGAAACAGCTTGTGCTAATAAGTGAAGATTTCTCTAATGCTTAGCTCAAACTCTAAAGGGAAAGAGCAACCAGTTGGCCTATGAATCAAGATCTGCTGAATCTCAATTTCACACTTATGAAATTAACAGAGTCTTGAGAGACGAAGGAGACATGATTCAGCAGAATCTGGTTTTGACGATTGGGAAAGGAGTTGGACGTCGACCAAAAGCATGACAGCAGCTTGCAATATGTGAACCACTTTTGAACCGAGTCATGAAGTAAAGCAGTACAGTACAGTGTATATAGATAACATACAAACAATATATCACTCGGCACCATATGTAAACCACATGTTCACATCAATTTATATTTATCTGGAATATAATTTATCTATCAAGCAAATTCTCTTTTGAGAAGGAGGGAGGAGGCCATGCATCTGCGTTGCAAGACAAATGCAGACGCTATGCAACAGGAAAATCTTCAGATTGTTTAGTTTTGTGGCTAAATAATGTAAATGTTCGAGGTGGTTCATGAACATTTCCCAACCAGTTGTCAGGGCAGTGACCAAAGTGCTGCTGAGTAAACCAGCCTTACTGGAGAGGCATGATATCTATGGTTAGTGTGGAGGCCGAGGGGAAGGAATTACCAAAGGGCTAATAGAATGGAGTTTGCCTCACTCTCCATGATTAATTAATTATCATTTTCTGCTTGATGGCTCTCTGAGGGCTATGGTGCTTTGCTGCTGATGCACTGTCAGCATTTGAGGCTTATTACTCTGCCAACCCATGTAAACCATATAGTACACTCTCCCAGTTACTTCAAATTACAGAGTCATAATTTCATAGTGAAAATGTAATTGGCACATTCATTACACTCTACATTAAAACAATTCATGGAACATATGCAATTACAGCAACCGTAGGCACGTTATGGTGAGCTAGTTATTTAATAGGAATAGTTTTGTACTTGAGTTCCATTTGATGGTTGCTTAGTCTTTCCATATTTGGATTTCATCATTTATTGTTCATGTCTTGACAGTGTCTCTCCAAAGGCAGGCTTAAGAGTATTCCCATAACTGTGCTTTGAGTAGAGCAATTAATTTAGTGAAAAATAATTTTGAGTCAGAACAGATAAAACATCAACTGGGATTTAACTTTCAAAACTGTAATTACGAGAAGAAGAAAAAAACAATAGAGATTAAAATGTTTTGTGCTTTGACTCTTCTGCCATGTTAGTATGGGACAACTTCGGCCCAGTAGTTGGAGCGCATTTGGTTTTGAATAAATAATTATTCAGTATTTTGTTGATACTGTCACTAAACAGACTTAGTTGCTATAGCACAAGTCTTTGTTAATCCTTTGATATTTCCAAAATAAATATCAGATACAGGACATGGTGGTTTGGCTAAATCAAAGCTGTTTATAGTTTTATGCAATATTTGTCTGCACACATTTCGTTGTTACAGAGCAACAAAATGAAGCACACATTGAGCCCTTGGCACATCTATCACACCAGATGAAATATTGGAAAACTTTCTACTATTCGGATTGAAAGATGTGCATGCATTCATTCATGCATCCCAATCTGGGCCACTTTGGCACATAAAAGCTATTCTTCTAACAGTCTAATTAGGGTCAATTCACTGGACCAGTCATCTACACAAGCTAACAGGCCCAGTGAGGTCCGGACAGAACAGTTTCACTGTTGCACACGGTATGAAAAACCTTCCTTAAGTGAATATCAGAGTCTTATATTCTTCTTACACAGACCTCATTGTTGTTACAGCTTCTGTTTGTTTCTGAGCCCGTTTTTAGCACACTGATCTTGCATGTTCTTGATGAGAAGTATGGGTATATTGGAAAGTGTGTTATTAAGAGTAATATGAAAAAGACATTATTCATTATTTTATAATAAAAAATAACATTTGCGTCAAAGCTGCAATTAATAAAACATGGCCGTTTAGTAACATGTAGTAGCAGCCGATGTATGGAATCAGATTTGTTTCAAAAGTTTCAAGCAAAACTTATGAAAAGTCAATCAAAATAAATGGATTTGAGAGAGAAAAAAATGAACTCAAGCAAAAAATTATAACCTTCAAAATAAAAAATGTCTCTTGAAAACAAATAACTGTCTTTTCTTCAAGGATGTAGTTTTGCTCTCGCCCTCTCTCTCTTTTGGTTATGTTTCTGGCTTTTTCATTTGCGCTGCCAGATTCTTTGTTTGAATTTTGACACAAACCTATCGCGTGGGCGGGCTCTTTCAAGGGCGCGTTCCTATTGGCTGTTGAGTTTTTGAGCGACACGGCTGTGACCCGGAGGTTGTTCCCCTGTTTGCTTGAATTGACTCCTGGGGATCTATAAAGTTTTTTAAAAAACTACATACAGTGATTAGTACTTACTTTAATCTTGAAGCAGTTGCTTGTATGCCCCCCTATGCTTCCTCTTCATGCATGCCTTGCATGGCGAATGAAAGATTCTTTCTCCCGCTTGGTGATTAGAAAAAGTTCAAAAAAACTTTATAGATCCCCAGGAGTCAATTCAAGCAAACAGGGGAACAACCTCAAAAACTCAACAGCCAATAGGAACACGCCCTTGAAAGAGCCCGCCCACGCGATAGGTTTGTCAAACAAAGAATCTGGCAGCGCAAACGAAAAAGCCAGAAGCGTAACCAAAAGAGAGAGAGGGCGAGAGCAAAACTACATCCTTGAACAAAATAAAAGACAGAGTTATTTGTTTTCAAGAGACATTTTTTATTTTGAAGGTTATAATTTTTTGCTTGAGTTCATTTTTTTCTCTCTCAAATCCATTTATTTTGATTGACTTTTAATAAGTTTTGCTTGAAACTTTTGAAACAAATCTGATTCCATACCGATGGAAATTACCAAAATCGACATACACATCTCCTCCACGACCCACATACTGGGAGTGGAGTTTGCTCCAGAGACCTAAAGTTTTATGGTATCTACACAAATCAAGTCAATGTTACTCAAGTATCCAGTTGACGCTAGACGTAGAAGAGAACTGGCAGGCCCTGCTTTTAAAGTTTCATCCATGTATTCTCTCCTGACAAATACCAAGACAAGGGGAAATAAAGGTACTGTTGGATATTTGAAAAAGTGTAGGCTGGATCTTGATGTGTTGCATCAACCACAAACATCATTTCGCAAGCTGTGTAGCTAATGTCAGTGACGTGTAGAAAAGGGAAATACAGTTGAAAGCAACATTGATGTTAATTGGAAAACTGATATTCACACTGTAATAAAAAGCCAAATTTGTGTGCATTTTCTACTGTCATACATACATACACACATTAGAAAGGCATTTCAAATGTGCAAACTAAAAACTAATTTTAATTCTTAAATTACACTTTAAAAAAAAGAAAAGAAAAAAAGGAAAACCACCAAATAGACATGATCATATCATCACCGTATGTCATAGCTACATCAACAGCAAACATTTGCAAGATAGATTATGTGGCTAATGTAAGCAAGCTGCTTACCTGTTGCCTACCATGCCTAGAACTGTAACAACAGCACTGAGTAGTAGTATTGCACTTTGTAAATCACCCTCCACCTTTTAAATGCTGCATATGTGATATGTTCATTCAAGTTTTTGAGAACCAAACAAAACTTACAGAGCAGAGGCGGTGGTGAAGTTGACCTTGAATTTTGAGTAGATTTTGATCATCCCTGAGGGGCAAGTATTAACAATAAAGATAGAATTACAGAGGCGTGACTAGCACATATGAACACTTGCATGACCCCTTTCAAAATGTTAAGGGTACTTTTGGCCAAAGAGGCCCTAAAATACTAACTGCACCTTTGTCAAAGGCAATACAATTTCAAATGTGCAAGCAAAAGGACATGCTAACAATGCAAAAATCATGATATGGGAAAGTAAAGGTAAATGCTGGTGGAGCTTCCACTTCAGAGAATCAAGGCAGCAGGTGAGGCTGTTCTAATTGACTGCTGAATGGAAAAAAAAAAAAAACGCTGTAATGAGTGCAATATAATCACCTGCTGACATAAGCAAAGAGTGGTGAAAATGCAGTTGGGTTGTATTAAAAACTCCAATCTCATAGGATACCAAGCATATGAAGAGGTAGGCATTTTGCACTGCTGGAGGACTATTGAAGCAGCATGGTTTCCATTGCCAGATAAGTTTTACCTTGCTAGATACTTACATAATTAGCAATTGCTCAACACTGTGAAATCTCACTATGACTCTCAATGATAAAAATCACTCAACAGTGTTTCTAATTGTGAAATAAAGTAGAATTACAATCAAATATATGTCTCACACCGGGTTAATTTGAGGAACTCATTGTTGGAGGACAAGTTTGACAAATTGCTATGCCTCTGCATTGCTTTTAGCACAGTAAGGCATGAGACAGCAAAATGCAAAATAGATATATATGTTCAGTGACATAATAAAGTTACTGTATTTCTCCCATCATTATTCCAGTGTTTTGGCTACTATATTGCAAATAATCCAGAAATCAGCTAAATAAATCTCAGAAATAGTAACAAATATTAATTCAGATAATATATATTCCTCTCAGTCAAACTGTATCCCCAGGGCAAAGCACATTAGTGATTCCAAATTCCAGAGAATAAAAATTCAAGGCCTTCATATTTTAGTGCTGAGCTTCAGCACAGATAAGTGATTATTGACTGGGTGGCTGTTGTATTCTGCATAAAACTAATGTGATGTCAATTAGCCATTAATACAAATGTCTTGCCCTTTTCTGTAAATGTCTGATTTGACTCAGCAGTTAATATGCAGGCACTATGTGCTTGCACACAGGGAGGGTGTTGAGATCCGTGGCTCGTTCCGCATGAAATTAACAGCAAGCTAATGGCTGAGCTGGAGGCATACCACTCAAGATGTATGAAACTGCCTATTTTTTGAGTCAAACTGCTGGTTTTCAGATTTCTAATGCAACAGATATGCCAAATATAACAGCATGTTTCTGTTAATAATGTCATACATGAGCTGAGTATATTTCAAAAGTTGTTGTGTGTTCTGGGTAATGTGTTTCAAATAGCTTGTCAAAAGCTTGTCATTTATAGCTTCAACAGTGTAAAAATGCCATTCCCATGCTGGATAACACTGTATAGAGGACAGGTGGCAGCTGGGCCCATTAAGAGCTGCACAATGGCATGGAACAATGATGAAGCAGAGTCATTGACCATTGGGGAGTGCCATGAAATGGCTACCATGTCATTGCACAAAGCCACTGGTCCATTCATCCTTTATGACACCTGGAAGGGCAATCAGTCTTGACTCACAAACACAAGCTGGACTCAAGAAACAAGCAACCATAAAAGTACTGATCACTTCTTTGGCCACTCGGAAAGCTATTCAGGCAACCTACAGCTGTGTGATTTTTAATGATCACATCAATATTCTCACATCTTAAACCAGTGACTTTCGAAACAATTTCAGCTTTCATGACAAATATTTATTAACATAAGGTCATGTTTGGGATGGTTGCTATCAGCACATGGTAATGTGCCAATTCGAATAAAGGTCAAGATTTTGAATGAATGAATGAATTAGCACCTCCATTATCTCACTCCTGCAAGCTGTGTGGAAGTTAATACTATTTCCTAAATGTTTTTAATTTTCAATCTGAACACATTTTGTAGGATACTAACATTAGTGTTTGTTATACATGTGCAGTTTTTATTCCAAATGGATTAGCCTTCCTTTAGGTGGATTAACCTTCATCGTACATGTAATTAATTCCAAGCGCATTCTATTTTCAGCAACAAGCCATCAATGTCTGCACACTGATTAAGATCTAGACAATAATTACAAAACAGTCCTGTTTTCTTGACAACAGAGTAGAACTTAGATGACTGCAGAAGCAACTGAAGGATCAGAGTGTTTGTCCAGCTGAATGCTATAAAGTGGTGGAACTGGCAGAAAACACAGCCTGTGTAAACTGAACTTGCATCCCACAGGGCTTGGCTCATGTCATCCAGTGAACTGTTTACATCCACAAAACCTGAGAAGCTTGGATTGTCTTTCTGGCCCTATCAGGGACAAAACACAACACAACCGCAGTTCGACAATAATGAGAACCATGAACAGCCTGAGCAAGCAATGGAAAAAATGCACAGTGTTCCCAAGCATTTAATTCACTCAAAGAGATGTGCTGGGCTGTTTTAATAATTAAATCCTATAGTGTATAACAAAACTTGATATTTATTCAGTGATAATTTATAATGTATGCACTAACAGAAGCAATAGTCATGCGAAAAGACCAAGAAAGGGCAAAGCTCCTCATCCATCCTCTTTACTCATTCTTTTTCTGTAGAGGCCGAGGTATGATGAAGGCCTATCTTCAGGGAAAATGCTGTTTTACATCAATGCATCAGTAACTCCAAATTGCAAGTGAATTGGTCATATCCCCTTTGGTAGTCTCCTTAGAGGGTGAATAACTCCAAATCACATGAGTCATTGTGACTGTAGGACAAAGTCACTGTCATGAGCCACATATCACATTTTTCTCAAATTTTGCCCTTTGTGTTTTTAACATTGTCAAATTATTGCATTGTTGTTTTTAGGCTGCCGAGGTTTTTCTCATTTCCACTGGGCTTATAGTGGTCAGGAAAAATTCATCCCGCACCCCTATATACATATATGTATGACTGTGTTTGTGATCATTGCTTCGTGACCCTGATTCATGCTTACAGAACTCAGCTTGAGGTATTCATTTGCTGGAATAATTTAGAGACAGTCTAAAATACAATCCTTATATTAGATTATTTGTGTCATGCTCCAAAAGGAGTCCATCCAACATGGGTTTACAGGACATAACAAACATAACTAACAGCAATAACATAACATAATGAGAGCAAAAAAACACATGTAATACATGTCAATCAATGTCAAACCAAATATGAACACTATCATGTTACAGTTATTCAACATAACCTAAAGAGTGGTATATATTGCGCCTTTAAGGGATCAAACCTAAAGAGCCCTTACACACTGTTGCCCATAAAGTTGGAATAATTGTTCAATACCCCCAATTTTGTTGAAGCCTGAATACACAGTTTGCAATCACTTGAGATGTACACAACTGAGTCCTAAGTGTATAACAGAGGAGTTAAACCAAAATTAAATTTAAACTTAACCTGTATATTCATCACCTGAGCTTTATCTTTGTTAATTTGCTTTGCCATTTGCTACACAGCACACACTATTTAACAAACTTAAAAGATCATTTTCAGTCTCTGCAAGGAGGACTACAGCATCTGCGAGTAAAGGAGCGACAACCATAAAATCACCCAATCTAATGCCAAAAGCTGCTTGCTTAATTTTAGTACTTGATCGTTTATATAGATGGAAGACAGCATGGGAGAGAGCACATGCCCGTTTCACACCAAATGGGGTTGGAAACCAACCAGTTCTTCAGTCACTGACCTGCAAACACACAACTGGAGTTTGTTTAAGAGCTTTTAAGGCATTATGAAATTTACTATCTATACCAAATTTTAGTAATTTGAAACTGAGTCTGAGTTTCCTCACCATCACATCTAAGAAATATTTTCCCAGCCAACCTCATTTCCTCCCACATTACTTTAAGCTGTCCACTGCAGCAAGGTTTACATTTCCTGGTGGAGTGTGGACTTCTACAAACTTCAGTTTACATTACAAATATATTTACAAAATTCGTCTTACCATTTATCAATGTCTTTCTGATGGTGTATTTTAGTGAGATTATTTTACAGTTCAGCAAGCATAATTTGACACTTACTGGAGGAGAAGAGGTGAAGAGAAATATTTCTAATATTCTCCTGCAGACATTGTCTAAGTTAAGTATTGCATAAACCATAGAATCAGCAGTAAGCCCATCTGCTTTTCAGGTTAAGACCAACACAGAGTGATCGGGCACTCTACACCCATCACCAGTAGGTTGAGACAACTAAAGCTCCCATTCTCAATTACCTCATTAGGACTGTGGATGTTGCTATAAATACAAGTATCAATACAAATATTTAAACAATTGTAAGGAATAATGTTATCAAAACCTTCACAGATAATGATGTAAAATTTTCATTCCCAACAATCCATCAATTCAGAACACAACATTTGGAGTCCTTCAAAAATTCTTACAACATTTCACCCTGTTGATTTACAACATTATCTAAGCTGACTCTGAGTGGAACATTCATATCAGTCACTGACACAGCCATCTCCACAACCATGAACAGCACCAGCTACTAACAAACTATAAATCTGAACCAACTGGTGATTATAGAACCCATAGGAGTCAGCCCTACTGATCCTTCAAGGGGGAAGATGATAGGAGAAAATTATACAACAATGCTCAGACACCAAAGGCCTAAACTGTGACCCATCTACTTATTTATCAGACTAGTCATGATATGATTTTTTTTCTATAGCTGAACCAAGTATATCCATCTATATCAATTGTGTCAATTGTGGACCAGGTTGAGGCTCCATATTATCAAGGGTCTAAATTCATATCTGTCCATCCATTTATATTTCAGTACACAGCTGGTCCAGAATGCTGCTGCTCGTGTACTGACGAGAACTAGGAGAAGAGATCATACTTCTCCCATACTAGCTTCTCTTCACTGGCTCCCAGTAAAATCCAGAATAGAATTTAGAATCCTCCTCCTCACCTACAAAGCTCTTAATGATCTGGCTCCATCATATCTTAAAAGAACTCATACTGCCGTACTACCCCACTAGAGCACTGCGCTCCCAGAATGCAGGCCTATGGGTTCTTCCTAAAGTCCTCAAAAGTAGTGATGGAGGCAGAGCTATCAGGCTCCTCTCCTGTGGAATCTCCTTCCAGTTTGGGTTCGGGGGGCAGACACCCTCTCTACATTTAATAGTAAGCTGAAAGCCTTCCTTTTTGATGAAGGTTATATATAGTAAGGGCTGGCTCAGGCCTTGGACCAGCCCCTATTTATGCTGCTATATGCTTAGACTGCTAGGGGACTTCCCATGATGCACTAGCCTCCTCTCTCCTCCTCTTTCTCTCCATCCTTATGCTTCATGTCCCTTTAATGTCTGTTACTAACTTGGTATCTTCCCAGGAGCGTTTCTGTGCTTTTCTCATCTCTCAGGTTCCTGTGGATCGTGGTCATGGCTCTCCTGGCTGTGGTTTTCTGGCTTCCATGAATCACTGCTGCGGATTGTTGGCCGCCGCCACTTTTTACTTATATTAGTCATGTTGTTATTTTTCACATATTTACTATTGTCATGTTTTTCACTGTTACCATATTGCTCATTATTAGTCATATTCCTATCGTCAGTAATATAGTTGCTGTTATTATTTTGGTTGTTGCTTGTTGTGCAGATGTTAAACTGTCACCCAGAGGGAATTTCATCCAATTAAGTCTTGAAGTTCAATTCAATTAGTCTTTTGGTATGAGTCTTGGCTAATCGAATGTAACTTCCAAAACTTCTCACCACTCTTCTGCCTTTGTTTCTAACATAGCATGTCCCCCTTATCCTGTGCAGAGCCAAATTCTACTTTTATCACACCGGGCCGCCCTCCTCTTTCCCTCAGTCTTTCGGCTGCCACCACTCTGCTGGGGCTCTCTCATTATAGTGTATACAGATACATTAGGATCTTTCGCACGATCACTCTTTTGCTCAATTCTCACAACCACATGGCCGATTTTCAATCCAAGTTAACTTGAATTTCCTTTCCGAATTCAGCTTTCACAAGGTCTCTATTTTCAATGACTAGCTTTTACAGCAAGTCTCACAGACTGTCCACCTTAAAGTGTAACTATCTCTTGTACTGTCATCCCCTCCATTTCACTGTTGAACGCGTTCAATTACTGCAGCATGCTGTTCGACAGTCCTGAATAACCATTTTTCTTTCAGTATTGTAACTGACCCATTATTCAGCATTTTTGAGCACACTTGATTTGCACACTCAGATTTACTACTTTGCATTTTAAGCGTTTTAAGCGTCAATTTATATTCACCAAATAGCCCTATGATTCCAAACCCACTGGTGTCCTCATGCGGTAATCAGCAACACTTATATTAGTCAGTGTGCAACCATGCCACGGTTAAATGTTTGGCAGAACCAATGCTAGCTGGGTTTATAGGTTTATGATACCTGAAATGGATTCCTAGTAGACAAAACAGAAAAACAATTCAAAGAATGCTTCTTGGTACTGAAAATTGTATTCAACAAATGGATTTTTGTCCTTCCTAAGTTATCTGTGTTTTAGGTGAAGTCTTGCAGAAATCTGTTTGCAAAGCAATAAAGGTCAAAGCGTAAAGGCTAGATTGCCTGCAGTCAGTCAATGTTGTGAAATTTGTCCCTTTTGCTACTTTGTGATGTGATCACTCTCAAAGCAGATTTTTTCAATTTGAGTTGAGAAAATGTGGAGTTAATTGCTCTGGAGTTAATTGTAATTTTATTCATTCATTTGAGAACCAACGTGACATATTGTTTGTTTTCTTCTTTCTTGTTTCTATTTTTCATGAGCTCACTTTTCATACACTCTTAGGTCATAAGATTCATAGTCATTTTAATCTTCATAAAATACAACAAATTGGGGAACATCTGAGTTATTACATGTTTTAAGTATAATGTAAGTCTGACAGCTAATACTGAGTCCAAATACTGCAAAATGCATGATTTCAACGCTTGCTCATCACAACAGGCTGCCTTAGACCCTCGGATTTTTAACACAAATAGCATTTTCAAGCTGTCAGGCTCCTCTGTGAGAAAATACTGACACACAGGGCACACTTAAGGGTTCCCGGTTAGATAGATGTAGCAGCTGGGCAGAATTCAGGACAGGCTGCCGACCTACACACACAGCGATTGGGGGGATCGCTGGTGAATTGCAAAACAAAAAGCAACATACAGTAGTAGAGTAATTCTGTGGCCAAACTCTCTGAGAACATCTATAGGAAAAAGTATGTGGTAGTAGTGGCTTGTTCATGTGTCCTTTGACCAATGGCCTTCTTGTGTGAAAAAGAAGTCTTATTAAATATTTTGAAATGACAAAATCCCTACTGAAAAATACAAAAACTGCATAATATGGAAAACTGAGAACACCAAATATGTGTTTTTATTATACAAAACTACAGATGACAAAATGTAGTTATATAGTTTCATTTTGCAGCAAGAAGTTACTTTAACTTATATACTGAGTAATCATGTATCAATTGTGTACTATAGGCAAATAGGCAAAAAAAAAAAAAAAGCTCCTTTTTCAATCCCTGTGGAAGGAGTAAGTCGACATGCCTGGTGACTTTCTCTTGTTGCTCTTGCCTGGTGGATCTTTAAATAGCTGATGTGATTATAAATAACAGATTTTTGAAATCACATCTCACTCATCACTTGTTTTGAATCAGAGCATCTAAGCCTTACAGTACTTCTTTGAGTGATTTGAGCCTTGTCTTCCAAATTTCAAAGAAATCAGCATTCCATTTTAAATTCAAATGTATGCATGAAAAATGAGCGGGCAACCACAAACGGTTAGCGTTTTGACACAACACCGCAAAATGTAAAGGTGATAAGAGCAGGGGATGGGTAGTGAATGTAGGCGAGGGAGAAATATTACTTTGCAAAGCAACACCAACACAAACTTTTATGTAGCTTGAAAAATAACTGGGTTGAATCAACACATCTATGAGTCAGTTTTAACACACACTGAATATTACAAGCTTTACAAAAAGTACTGCTTATTCCATGGGTGTTGCATTAGATAACGTTACAGTATACTGAGGGTGCTTTTATGCATCCGCCCGCAGTATTTTGCATGACCGTAACTCTGGTGAGAGGCTCAAGTCCTACCTCATACAAACAGATATTTGACTTCAACTAAGATTTATCATGGCAAATATTATCTATAGACGACTTAACAAATTCCAAAAATGCATTCAACTCCAAACAGGAAGATCCCTACTGTCATAATGACCACTAAAGGGGAGGGGGGCAGGATCAACTGATTGTGTAATGAAGTGACTGTACACATAATTTACTGACTCAGAAAAGTGGATTTTCTGTTAAATGACTCTCTTAGCAAAATTTTTGCTGCCTAAGCATGACCCAGGCCATAACTACAGTGCTTTAACAAGCCTACTCAAGTCATTACAAATTAATTCGCAAGTGATAATGGCTTTGTGTAGCTGACATGTAGTCTACTTTGTTATTCTCTCACAATTCCTTTTTGGTAGAGGACCATAACCTTCACAATTTAGAGAGTTTTTGCTCATCTGGACAAACTGTATGTGCCTGTGTTGGGAGATGCATAAGGCATCGGTCAAACTATATATTAACAATAGAAGGCATTCTCATTCCTGACAGGTCTGGGTGTAATTGCATTCTTTTTAGTGATCTGAATTTGACACCCCATTTTCAACAATGACAGTATAGTAATTGCCTTGACAAGTCATGGTTGAGCTTTTGAATGATATCAAAATACCACCAGCCTCCCCACCCACCTCACTCTACTCAGCATCCTGTCTATCTACAATGAAGTGCTATTACCAACGCCTTTCGTTCACTCAACCATGAGGCCTATTTGGAATTGCTCCACCACTGTCAGACCCACCGCAGTTTTTTCAGCGGGACTCCAGATGAACAAGGTCTTCTGTTTTGTGTAATCAAAGAGACACATATTGAGTGTGGCTAGATGCACATCAGTTTTCAAATAACATTATTTCATGTTTGATTTGTTGCATATAAATACTATCTGTCATATATAAAAAG
The DNA here is from genome assembly GCF_042242105.1 of Pempheris klunzingeri. Classification (NCBI taxonomy): domain Eukaryota; kingdom Metazoa; phylum Chordata; class Actinopteri; order Acropomatiformes; family Pempheridae; genus Pempheris; species Pempheris klunzingeri. The sequence continues at coordinate 18,151,437 of NC_092020.1, read as the reverse complement.
CTTCAGCTTTTAAATATCTAAAATTCATAGCTGGAAAATGACTACATTACATTAAGTTGAATATCTTAAGGTTCTAAGCTGTTCATCAAACTAAACAAGCAATTTGAAGATCATCACCTTTAGCTTTAGAGTTGCTATTGGAGGTTTTGTTTTGTTTGTTGCTGTTTTCTGAATTTTTTTTAATCCATAACCAGTTGAAAAAATTATCAGCAGATTAGCTACCAATGAAATTAGACATTAGTTGAACTGTAATAATGCAAAGTATATGAAATTTGTATGTACAAAAGGAGCTATTGTTCATATCAAACAGACACTATCAATCTATCTATCAATGCAATTTATGGATGGTAATATTTTGTACATGTCATGTCTCAACATCCAAAGATCTGTTATATTCCTAATAGGAATACAGAATTGTCCAAATACTGTGCTTTGACTACAATTTATCAGGGAATAATTAAAAATGAACTTAACTTGACACCGTTCACTCTTCCTAAAACACCACTATGGGGAACGGCCCATGTTTTCACTGAAGGGCTGGCAGTGGCAAATGTAATTAGATGGGGAGAATTCCTCCAGGTGTTTAATGGCTGCTCGCAAGGTCAGCACAGCCATGTTTAGGATGCCGTTCAGGCGTGAAGAGGAGGAGCTGGGTCCGGTTGACTGGTGGTGTGAGCATTACTGTCCCCTCAGGTGACTCACATGAGTTCCACCTACACCTTTCTCTATTGTTGTAAAATTTGACAGCAAATCACAAGGGAGCATCTTCTGTCCAAACGCATTATAGGTCTACTGTCTAGGTTATTGAGAGAGGATGCGCTCCTGCTTTCCCTAACATTCTTGGTGTGATATATGGACAATTCCATGAGATTACAGATGCATCCTGGCATATACAACCAGCCAGACTGATTAACCTTGAGGACCTTGGGCTCAGTGCAGCAACGCAGCGTGAAGAACACCAGTGTCAAAACATAAATGAAAAAGACCTTTTGGAGGAGGCAGAAGAGGACCATGCCTGCAAGATGGGAAGGGAGGAGAATCTAAAGTGAATCCTTACACAGTTTGTTTGGTTCTTCTTTGTGGCAGATACTCTGGAGAGAGGTTTCCCATCTGTCCTGCACTCACCTTGGCCAGTGTCTGCCAGCTTGGTCTGCTTGTCACATTTGAGTAGTTGCTGTGGGACTAGTCCACTGAGGCCCTGTCATAGACCACAGAGAGCAAGGCCCTATCATCAATCACACAGATGAGCAACACACACCACAGGACCCTCTCTCCAATGATGGCCAAGGATCAACATTTTTTTGACATGGATTTTTATGCAGGGAATAGCCAGATGACTGTAATCACTTCACAAATAGGCAACTTGATTGCTCATGGTGACTGCCATATTGAAAGACGGCTTTTGTTAAAACTTCAGTTTCACTGTACATTTAGAACCTAAAGTGAGAACAATAAACCTAAATACATCGATAACATGCTATGATATGCCTTGAAAATGACTCTAGAAGCCTTGCATGAAAAGATGGACTAAATATGAGCTGCTATATTGTAGATGCCAGTTTTGTATCTTTATCCAGTTCCCATCAAAGGCAATTACACCCACTCATTGGACATATGTGGTGATTTACTAGGGAACTAGGGATGTTTCCAAATACAATTTCTGTTCAGCATTATTTTTGCTGAGAAGCCTATGAGGAGGACATATCTATAGCACAATGAAACTTTTCTTTCTTTTTTTGCCTTTCTACCTTCTAGATTACTTTTTCTAGATCTAGATTTATTAGTTAAAGTTTATTACTTATTTTAAATTTTTCAGGTAATCATTTTTTCAGTATGGTTGTGTGAAAATGAACACACAACACTTAATAGAGTTAGATAATCTAAGTCAATATACAGAATTTTTATTATTTTATCATCTTACGCATTACCTTAGTTGAGAGTGCAGAATCATTTTAAAGCCTGCTAAGACAAATATTCTACTTGAACCCAGCATCAGACCCATCTGTACCCCAGTGTTAGTGCTGAACAGCATTTCATTCATGGGCCATGTTCTGAAACGATGAAAATACAACATAATCATCATGAAAAGGATCATGTGAATTTGATAGACAACTCCTTGTAATAACAATGGTGCTGTTAAGCAACTAACTGTTGTTTCAGGCTTCATTGTTGTTATAGGTGAAGTAGAACTATGACTATCATGCATCAGTATCCAAATAAAAGTGGTGTCAATGACAACAAAATGTCTCATGTCTCAAACACATTTAGAATCTGTGATGTAGACATCTGTGAACGTCCATAATGGGGTCCTCTGCATCCCCTCATAGTAGAAGATGCAGACAAACAAGAAATCCATGATTAAATGGTAAACAACCCTACTAATGATACCATCACAGTATTCAACGAGCACACAAAAATGCTACACTACGAATGCTAGTGAATTAATATTAATGAAAGCAGAATGAATTTAGTAATTTCTGTTATTTCTTCAAATCATTGACAGGGTTGAAAAACAATTGGCAGGTCAAAAAGGCTTTTGTTGCCATTTCTTTTTGATCTTAATTTGGGTTTTCTATTTCTGTGTTGTGATTTGGAGACTGCCCAGACTGTCGGGGGAGGCATTGGCACAAATGACCAATGTCATTTGTGTCAGGAAGGGCAACTTATGGGCCACCACTCTTGCTGATAAAGAAATATTGTACTCTATTAAAGCACTCTACCCTCAATGTTTCTTTAAAATGACATGATGTTTCTTTTTTATTTGAAATTTGATTCAGGGTCTGCTCCAAATTGTCATTACTGTGGCCTTGAAACTAACAAGAGACCAGAGGCCATGAACTAATGTAACACCATTTTACCAAGAGACTAATGGAACTCATGCTGAATCTCCTGTGAACATGGTGAGATAATTGCCATTTGGGAGACCTAAAGACCATGTGGTATTAATAAAGTCTGGGGAGCCAGAGGTCTGCGTCTGTCTGGTAATTGAAGAGAGAAATGCCATGTGACTTGGATGCGCATCAGGTAAAGAACCTAAAGGTTTATTCAAAGGCACCATTATGGGAGTGTGAGCTTGCTTGGTTTAACAAGAGGTCAATTATAATGGAGTCATGCTTAGGCTGTTACCACAAAGTCCATAATCAAAGGGTACTGCTCGGCTAACCGCTAATCCATAGCTGTGCACTTAAGCGTGGCAGGCTTGTAGCAATGGAGTTCAATGTGTGCCCATGGTCTGGGCCTAAACTGTGGACTTCTGGGTCTTAACACTATGTGTGCAGGTGAGTGTGTGTCTGTGTGTGCATTTGCTTAAGCATGACCCACCATGGAGAAAGACCAGCTGTCAGTCAAGTAGCTTATAAACATAGTATTAGCCACCAATACAGGTGAATGTCAGCATAGGATTGTCTTAAAAGCCACCTTTAATCAGCAAGCTATCCTCTTGGAGATAAGTCGGCTTTGATGAAAATAACCTCACTCAGCACATCACAAACAGGTCAAGCCTTTTGTATGAGGGCTTGGACATGTATGACTTAAAGTATAGGGAAGACAGTACCTCTCTTCAAGCAGTGATATGCACGATCCACTCACTGTCCAAATAATATTAGAGGAGCAAATGAGTGGAAGGTGAGGAATAATGTGGAACAGGTTTGTCAGATGTCTGTGATTGCAAATTATATAAATTCTTTAAAAATACAACTAATTGCAATTTACTGATTACTTTAAATAACATCATTAAGGTTATAGAATTATAGAATGCTCAAACTTCATATTTATATTTCTGTATTTTAAATGTATACTTATTAGGGAAAAACATAAACATAAAATATTTGTGGATCTTAAATTGCTTTAATAAAAATGCTTAACAACCTCAAATCACCGATCTGAGAAATCAGACTAAACTACCATTTTCCAAAGCAAGTTTAATCTGAATAGTTTTTCAGAATCTGTTATCACCTCACTGTACTCTAACATTTTATATGTTTCTCCCAAGTATCTGCATGATCTGCACGGAGAGATCTCAGATCTATTTCCATGTTCAATCTCCACCCTGCAGACTGCATTACCACTGTGAGCCTACAGCCAAATCAGAGCAGCACATCTGCCCACACAGGTCCACAGCAAGGTCTAGTACCAGTAGCACAGTGCCAAATTACCAACTGCGATACACAACTTTCTGCTTCTTACAGCACTGGGACATAACTTAAATCGACTTCAGCTGAAAACCTAGATGTTTTATTTGTCATCCTATTTTGGGAAAAATTTGGTCCGTCAGGCTCGGCTCAACATCCTGCTGATGTGCATCATGCCTCCCTTAAAATTCACCTTACATAAATACCATCTTAAATGGGTCAGAAAGCTGCTGGAGATGAGCCTTGAACAGCTTGAACAGAGAGAAATCATTCATTGAGCCCAGAACCTGATAGTCCAAGAGAATGTAAAAACAAATGAGAATACAAAGAAAACACTTTGGAGAGTTTTAATGTGTCCAAAACAAATGAAATTGAGAAACTGCTACATGATGTCTGAATACAGAACAGTTGCGCAAGAAAAGCTTCAGACCAGCTTGCCAAGGTCACTTTCCCACCACTTTGTGTGTATGTATGTGCATCCACATGTGTGTGCATGTGCCCAGATGTTAAGTCTTACAAGTGTGTGTGCTTGTGTGTGTTAAATTGCCTCTAGTAATGCCTCAGAAAATATTAACCGGATGCAGGCAATGCAGGTTACCAAACATTACTCACTAGCCAGACGTTTTGTATTATCCAGGATTGTGTAGCAACAGGTTTGTGCCTGTCAAGATTTCATTAGTCACTGTTTTAGGCTTGGGTTTTGTCCAAACACAACACTTTCAGGCTCATTTTGTTGCAAGGCTGTAGAGTCTCATAAGACAGCAGTGTAGTGGATATGCTGATTCCCTGTGCCACTTTGACTCAGGCACATCTTGACCTATTTTCTACCACCTCAACAATATTGATCTTAGTGCTCACCCCAATCACGAGGATTTCAGATTTATGAGAATTAGATTATTCTCACATACACATACAATTACAGTGACTTTCCTAACCATTCAAGGCTATCTCACTGGAATAAAAAAAAATCCATGATACTTAGAAAGAACAGGACTGATGACATGAATTACATGAAATGCAGACAACAATAAAGAGCAATGCAATAATAAAAGGTGTTTGTATGCGTGTGTATTTGGGTAGGCAGGTCTGAGATTTTCTTGTGCTTATACCATTTGCCTGAGAGTATATTTTCAGTCATTTATAAACAGTTTTTCTGTCCCCAGGGCACAAGCCATAGGTAACAATTGCTCTGTGAATTTCTGTGCCAGCTCCAGCAAATTATTTTTCATTTCACAATCAGTACAGTACCAACTTTTGCTATTGAGTACATCAGTGCAACATGATTTTGTTGTTTTGTTCTCAGTTCAACTTCTACGCGAACAAACTACAGAATCACCCTTTTAGATATTTGGGGAATGTTTGCTGGCTATCCAAACAAATAGCAATGACTGGATTCACCCTGACCTTAACCCTCTGTCTTCCCTCTTCAGTCTTTTTACCACCTGCTCTGTGTTGTTAATATCCCTTACCCAAGGATCCAGGATCATTGGTTTCTACAGGCCTTACTACAGAGCCCCATCAGATTAGCTGAACTATCTCTTGACCAATATGGGGTCTCAGTATCTCCAAAACCTATAATGAGAAAACCGAGATTGAATTTGAAACTCAGTATGACCGGAAGGATTAGTGTGCAGCCCAAGACTTCTCTTACCTCAAAGATGTCAGTTGGATTTGAGCTGGGGGGTTTGGAGGTGGGTTTTCTACGATGACCTACATTTCTCCTAAACCATTTGCACTGCAGGGACTTAGGACATGGGCAATGTCTAATAATGTTGCTGCCTCCAGAAATGGGACTTGCGTGTCAGAAGGATTTAGTCAGCACTAATTTACAGGAGGAGAAACAGTTAATGTCTGTTTTCAGTTTGTTTGGACCAACTGCTACAGCAACTTTAATGGCACAGTGATTGACTTTCTCGACCATTTAGGTGATGTTTATCAGATTCAGGACTACCTTTTATGCCCCTGCGTCGGCGATAGCTGTGGCTGGAGGCATTCTGTTTTCAGGTTGTCTGTAAATCTGTCCGTTGGTCCGTTCTTCTCATGAATATCACAGAAACGCCTTGAGGGAATTTCTGGTGGTAAAAGGTCAAAGGTCAGACATCACTATGACATAATTATATTTTGTAAAAACACTTTTCTGACCATTAGTCAACACCATGGCAGAGGGGCAGATTGTGATTATATGTCACATTTGGTCAGACACTGAATTGGTTACAATAATTTTGGGCCTGGACAGACAAGGATGTGAACTGCAACTTGATTGGTTGGTGGAGGCATACAACCAACCAATTCTAGTTCCCAAACAGATGCATACACACACACACAATCGTTCACTACTTCTCAATCTGGCCTTGAGCTGTGTCAGCACTGCAGCACATCAGGTTGATAAGCAGAGGAACGGAGCTATCACATGGCCTCTCTTCCCCAAAATGTGAAAAATAACAGTCATTTCCATGAATAATAGACTATGCCCCATACACACATATGCACACACAAGCATACCCCCTTTTATTCAATAAATAATCAAGTAGTTAGTGTTGCCTAGCAACCACATCATCAGTACCTGCATTGTTTTAACACACTGAATGATAGGCTACTGGGCTCAAGTCCCACTGCACATTGTAGAATGTGAAGGTTCATGTTCAAGTGATTTTCTGTGGTCTTCACCAGGTACAAACTGCCTGCAGCCAAGTGAATATTCTAAAAAAATACTGAACAATGATAATTTGTATTCTCTCTGAAAATTCCATATAATAAACAACCCCATGGGTGAGTATATGAATATTAACTATGAGAAAATATACAATTCTATGAGTGAATATTCAAAGTATCTTTGAGTAACTGTGATCATTCAAAGCTGTGATTTTTAATAGTTCACCTTGTTGTCATCCTGTATTCAAGTATTATTGATGAATGAAAGAGCTGCAAGATTAAGATGCATTAATCTGATGGTAGGTATTTAATTTGATAAGCACTCCTAATTTAATGCCTGATTTTCACCTCCTTAGCGTAAGATTAGTATTAAATAACATGATTGAAAGAGTCTTTTCCCCATGTGTTCTCTGTGTTCAAAAAGCCTATCATTCTCCAATCGGCTGTTTTTAGTGTGAACAGCAGCATGAAGGCGGACCTTTGGCAGTCTCTCAAATGCATCCTGTGCCCTTGAAAATCAAGAATGGCCTGTTCACACAGCAACTTATCTCCTAAAGTGAAGCTGACGTCTAATCAACACCTGCAACCCTTTCCTTTGCTGCGTGTCCAAGTGAGACTTCAAAAGTTGTGCCAAGCCACATGCTTCCTGCTGTGAGCGAGACAGTAGTGGTGGAAAGGAGAGAAAGGAGAGAGAAAGATTTCTTATCAAAGCCCCCCAGAAGCTGATGTTATTTTTTGCCATATGTATTGGATAGTACCTGTCGTGTTGTTGAAGCCTAATGTCCCTTTAATTGTGAGATGATTCATCTCACAGCCTATTTTCCTACAGTGATTGTGTCCTACACTCTTAGATTATACACTTTCTCGGGGAAGTTAGACATCCTTTTTTCTACTGTTAGACATCCTCTTTAAACACTTGAAGAAAATGATCTGATCTAACATATCACTCTAAATGACCTTCATAGTACCTGATTCATGTCTCTTCTGATCTGTAAAATGCACATGATTTGTGCCATATAATGCTCTATTGACCATTCTTAACGGAACTGTTGAGAGTGTGATGCATTGTTGTCTTACGGGACAAAAATGTCTCATATCAGCATGTTCTATTATCTGTGACTTGAGATTGCATTGTAGATGTTGGCCATCATATTGCTTGGGCCTATGCTATTAATGGGCTACACCTTCTTTGTCGATAGTCAACAGTGGAGATGAATACAGTCTTTGTCATAGGGGCTCAGCGTTAAGATGGTGAGAGGAGCTTATCAGTCTGGTGCTGCTTGCTTGTAATAATCAATTACAGGTGACTATGAGTGACCTTGAAATGTATTGAATCTGCAGAAATACAATGAGAGGATTTGAATTGCACACACTCATGTAATACTGCCAAGGATTGTCGACACACTGTGCTGGAAACAGACTGAATAAGGCTGTGTGGATATATTTTTCTCCTGCCCAAACCTAATATCTTCCTGAAATGCATCGTCTCCCCTGGCCCTATCTCCCTCTCTGCTCTCTCTGCTGTAATTGTCGATGAGAAGCTTTTGGTGTTGCTGTTCCACCAGCAATAGCATGCAGAACGTGTATCCATCAATCTGTTCAGTTCTCCCTGAGCAGTTCCCTCACAGAAATCCGTTTAGGGCTTTTCTTATTGAGTGGAGTGTAGTGGAGTCCTTCTGGGGCTTCAGCTCTCTAACCTAGTTCCCCCTCTGTGTCTTTTCAATGAACCCGTTCCCACTTGTGAATACATGTGCTCACTACGTACAAACAGCACAGAGAGCCAATATGGAAGGGACTGACATTAATTAAGTGTTACTATTTGTTCCTAAACTTTTCATGCGGGAGATTTTACAAGTTATACCTCGCATACTATATGTGTGGTGGCTATAAATTGCTGTTATGGAACGTCTCTTATGGATATTAACACACGTTTTTCATTAAATTGAGTAACTGACTAATAAACACACAAGCACACACATACACACACACATCCATATATATGAATGAAGTTTTGGTGTGTCTAATTAATCAAGCAGTTCTCGCCAGACGCTTCTGTCAGTAACGAGCTGTTCGTCGCAGAAAATGCGTTTCAAAACAGAGGAATTTATCTGTTTACTTCAAGACTCTCATACCACTCTTGAAAGAGTTGTTTACTCTCTTTAGTGTACCTCCCACGGATGAAGGTAGCTGTAATTGGAAAGCACTGTCTGTTGTCATAGTTGTAGTCGTAATACATTTTACATAACAAATCCATTTTGAAACAGAAGGAGACATAGCTGGCTGTTCAGTCCTGTTCTTAGTGTGCTGCCATAATTGGTGTGTCAGTGATGATCATAGCTTTGAACATGTAGCATGCTGAGAGCAATGTTAAATATCCCGTGCACAAGACAGTAGAATGCAGGGATTTGATGTTGCATTACCATCCAAATGTGCAACCTGTGCTCGTCCTCACCTCCTAAGTATGTATGAAATGTGCAGAAAGGTACTGTACTGTGCTGTTCACACTTGAACAACCTACTCACGGCCCTTTATGTAACAAATATGCTCTAATCTTATCATTCGGGAAAAGTAGCTTTATTTCAATTATTCATTTCAATTGTTCCCCAGTTAACTTGTTATGTGTGGCAAAGGTCTTGAAAAGATTAGAAATGTGTGTGAATGTGCACAGGCCTATCCGAGTACTCAGACGAATGATAAACTTGAATTAACACAGCAGAGAATGCAAGATGTACGGTGCGTGCATGTTTTGATTTTCAAGAATTAAGCATAATTAACTGATGCTCAACCTTTTGTAAAACCAAATGATCTCACTTATTTGAAGCTCTGTTTTTTTCTGGCTTTCTTCATGTACAGAAAACAGCAATGATGTACATTAGTTGGTAGCATTGGTAAGAATGTTTGAAAAGGAGCTCATTAAAATAGCTCCACCACTAAGGAAGAATAATTGTGAGTCTTGTTGCAATGGAAGACTTTGATCCAATTAAGCGTGATATCAGCAGTACAAGGTAGACAGGTAGACAAGGCAGAGCTGTGTTGCTCTATCTGGAAATCCAGTCTACCTCTTAAAGGGAAGAAAATTAAAAAATGGGTCCCACCATTTGTATTTGTTCCAGACTCAAAGATCAAAGGAAATTTTACGTAAGCATCCCACTGTCTGAATACAATTGTAGTCCTTTCCCATCTAAGAAGATAAATATTTTGGGAAAGGCAATGCATGTTTTTGAAATAAAGAATAAAAACAGATTTAGGAATATGAATAAATCCACAAAAAAAAAACAAATTTACCTGGCTTAAACAAAGTTCTTCCTAAATCAAATGTATATTAAGCAGAAATTTTGATTTTTTTTTTTTAACACATTACTGTACATAGTATGAGTACTCATTCTTAGTGATACAGATACTTGAACTTGAACAAGGGTTAACATTAGCATGAGTCTGTAACTCCTGTAAATCAGATATCTCCCAGCCAGCCAGTGGCTTGCCAGACCAAAAATGCAGAAACAGGATGCAGCACTTGTTTAAAACCTAAGAGCGAATTTGCTCTGAAATGCAGCCTGATACACAAACAGGATTGATTGCGTTCTTTCAGATACCCTGAAGTGACTAAGAGTAGAATAAAGCACATCTTACTTATGTTGTGGGTGGTTATAAATGTTCAGATGGTACATTGTGACTTAAAATGTTTGCTACCCTATTTAGTGTTGCTGTCTGGCAAGGGGATCTCCAGTGACAGGAGAAATTGCAGCAAATGTCTATATATTGATACCACCACGGCTTAGCGGTCTTACCTATACCACCTTAAGCTAAAACAGTCCAGCTTTCGCATTACGTAATTTGACTTTTAAGGAGCCACCCAGCATGTGCTGAAGTAATCATTATGTCACTGGCATTGATCAACAGATCCGCAAGTCAAGTGCAGATGTATTATGGTTTTGCGCTATTGGACAGTACCCTGTTGACCCTTCAAAGAACTCTTGAAATGCAGAAATGCAGGATTTTGTCAATCATATATGCCCCAGTCTTGCAGCAGCCCCTACTGCTTGACTTTTCTTCCTTGTCTGTGAGTTTGTGTTCCTCCTCTGTGAGCAGTGGGCCCTATAGTGCTTGCTGCTTCCTTGCTGTCTCTCCATTAGGCACCTAACAGAGCGTTGGGCTGCGGCTGCTCTCTCCCTCAATGCCTCCATCTCCCTGTCGCCCTTCAGGTCTCATCGCCCTCGCAATGGAGGATCCATCCACCATGATCCCAGGACACATACTGTCCTCCATTACCCATCCTCACAGCCCACTGCATTCCGATCCCACTCCCAGGACCCATACATGCACATGAGCCCATGTTTGCATGTGTGTGAACTGTGTGTATATCTGTGTTTTAGTGTGAGCTAAGCCTAACCAAGGACAGTAAGTTATATCTAGTTACACTAGCCCAACACATATACACACAAACAGAGAGAGAGAGAGAGAGAGAGAGAGAGAGATGAGTAAAAGATCAATAAGGGTTTTGTTTTCCAGCTTGGATGAAGTCCATCCCTAGATTCCTTACACATTAAGTGATTGAAAGACCTTCAGCAGTGACAACTCATACCCCTGAGCCATCACATAAACATTGAACATCTGCCATAAGCACTCCCAAGTCAACTATTAACGTTGTTGAATAGTTTGTAATGAGCCTGTTTTCCGAGAAAAAAAAAGCTATGGCTGAAAGGCAAAATTTGTGATTTCTTTGTATGAAAGACTTTTTCCTGATATTTGAAAAACTTTCAGAACTACTGAATATACATGTTGCGGTTTGCCGGAAGGTTTAAAAAGATATATAATTCATTAGACGTCTGACCAAGCCACAATGGCAGTCAAAAAGTTTAAAAGTGTCTTTCACTAATTATTCCATGCAATTTAGACAACTTTTATTTTTACTGCATTTAAAAATGTATTGACATTTTCAGAGTATTTCCAGTTTATTTTCAGCTGATATTTTCACATTTTAGGTTTACTCCAAATCACAGTTTCATTTTGGCTATTGTGACTTGTTTCCAATATTTTAGTATTGTTTGTACATCAGCATATTGATAGTAATCATTAGTAACTTCTCATATTGTATATGGCTACATGCTTTGTGTTAGCTGCTGAAAAGCTAAACATGAGGGTGTTTTTTCTATTTGTTGCAATGTCAGGTTGATGTTATAAATCTTCAGTTTTGTTTTTTGTTTCAGTTTTATTTATATCAACTTCACACAATACTTATGAATGTATGCATGGAAACATCAGTCACACTTTTGCAAAAGACTGGAAAATGTGCCAACACTACAGTCCTCCTCTCATTCAAATCAGATCAGTCTGTCTTCGCCTAGAGTCAATAACACCCCCAAAACTAAGATAACAAATTGTTTTATCCATAGGATCCAATTAAAAACTGTGAAATCACTGAAAGTCATTTGGTGTCTTGGATGCTTATCTCCACTGAGTGCACAAGTGATTATGCTTGCGAGTTAACTCCAGGAAATCAGAGTGAGGAGAAAAGCTGGAATCACAACGTACTTCCAGTTAAAAAGCGTAATGAGGAATACCATATTCTGACAAAATCAAAAGTGGAAGTTGTAACTTAATGTTCACTTGGTCCCATTCATACTAAATTAATTTTGCTGCCACCATGTGAAGAAATACTGTATCATGAGTATAGCATTAAGTGATAAAAAGAAGAAAAAAAACATTAAAAGGGATTCTAAAAAAAACTGCAGCAGTAATGCAGGCGCTGTACTAGGCCATTGTGGTGATGAGGGAGCTGAGCAGGAAGGCCATGCTCAACCCTCACCCATGGTCATGAGCTTTGGGTAATGACCGAAGGACGGAGACTGCAATTACAAGCAGCCAAAATGAGTTTCTTCTGTAGGGTGTCTGGCCTTCGCCATAGGGTTGAGGAGCTCTGACATCTGGGGGGAGCTCAAAATCAAGCCGCTGCTCCTTTGTGCCGAAAGGAGCCAGTTGAGGTGGTTCGAGCACCTGGTCAGGATGCCTCCTGGGCGCCTCTGCTTGGAGGTTTTCTGGGCAGGTCCAACTGGGAGGAGGCCCCAAAGCGGACCCAGAACCTGCTGAAAAGATTAAATATCCCATGTGGCCTGGGAATGCCTCGGGGTCCCCAAGAAGGAGCTGGAGAGCATTGCTAGGAAAGATGACGTCGGGAGAGCCCTAAATAGCCTGTTGCCACTGCGATCCTGAATAAGTGTAAGAAAACGGATAGATGGCTTTCTCTTTTTTTGCAATGCTAGTGGCATGGCTATAGGGATGGGAATGCCGGTCTGTTGGTCAGTCAACCACTTTGGTCAAGACTGAAATATCTTAACAACTGTGAATGAACATGAATTGCAATGAAATTTTACACAGATATTTGTGATCCTTTTCACTTTTGTGACGTTTTTGTCCTTTATGACCAAATACCTATTCAGATTGGCTAGCATGGCTTTATACTCCAAATCTTGTTCTGTAATATGATCACCTTCTATAATCACAATAATGATTGAAAGAATTTTAACTAGATTATTATCTCTTTTCAGTTTTCAGTCCATTAGTAATTAGTATGATGTCTTTAACATTTAACCTTTCAAGCTTTTAAAATTTGTCTTCACCAAGTTAGGACTGTGCATTTCAAGCAAAAATACTATTTGATATATGAATTATATCAGTGATTTTGGTAAAACAAGCGTTTTTTTTTAGATATGGTTACATGTAGTTGAAACACTGAGGTATTAGTGCTTAACATTCTCCATATGAGCAGAGAATCCTTATTTTGGTGCACACTGCAGGTTACCAGAGGTGACATTCAGCTTTTACTGAATTGATTGACTCTTTTGCTTTCCAATGTTTGCTCTACATAGGGCCACCTGTGGCACACCACCACCTTTTCAACCACACCACAGAACCATACATAATAGAAATCTATTATGAATTGTTAAGAAACAGCAATGCATATTAGAGCAGTTTGACAAGGCTGAAAGGTAGAGTTTGAGAAGTATTTCTGACTGGCATAGCAAGGCACCAATAAACATTAGGTATACATCCTTTCTGACTATCTATTTAATAAAGGATGATCAAGATGAGCATAGTTAATGAGCTGCCACAAGAGCAATGCCACTCATTAGCTATACTAGTTGCTTGGATGGTATTTTATTCACAGGGCAATTATGGCTCTAACAGAAAACACATCCAAACTTTTAGTTGTTTTTTTTCCTTTGTTATATATAGTGTTCAATGTCTGAACACTGTGTGTTTGTTGGTGTTAAGGGTTCTCTTCCATTATGATATCCCTACAATCTAACTTTAAATACAAAGCGACTATTCAGAAGGGACCTTAATTATTGGAGGACCAACCAAACGGATATTACATATTTAATAAATGCCAGGAGAGGCAGGGAAAATTACACACTTGTGAGCAGTAGAGAATTTACTGAGTAGCATTTGCAATGTTGAAATCACCATTTTCTCTGTAGAGACTGAAATCTCTTAACTACAAACTACCTTCAAATCTCAAGGGAAACACTGAATTCCAGCTTCAAACAGAGATGAATATTAAAGTACAACAACTTGACTTCACCAGAAAAAAGGTGATAGTTTTAAATTGAATAACATCCTTTGAAAATTACAATGCTGTGAATATTTGAAATATGTACCTATTAAGTCATGTTGTGCACACTTTTTGTCACAGAAATGACAGAGAAAAGCAGGAATGTCCTGGTTTCAATCTGGTTTAAACTTTACATGACCACAAGCATCCAATATGCTTGAATATTCTTAAGCAGGACTTAAAATGTCCATGTGTTCAACCTGCTTACATCTTACAATGCAATTTTCCTGTTTGGAGTGACATATCATTAAAATAATAAAATAATAGAAAAAAATATGTTAACTCGTATCTTTTAGGTCCTTTTTAACAATTATAGCAAATATTGAACTTATTTAAGCTCAATGGAATGTAAAAAATGTGACCTAGCTGCTTCACATCTGTTATCTAACACTGAGATATGTTTCATCTTGATGAATGAAACAAAGATTTGAGAAGCTAAAGTATGTCTCTTTCATCTTTTCCCATCAGGCAGCAGATTTTGTAGTAATTCTAAGCTTAGTAATGAAGCATACATAACCTTAATATATTGGTGAGAATATCATATCGCCCTGTTAACATCATTTACTGAAAAAATAGATCCTTCAAATGTGGCACACGGCTAATTTGATAATGAGACATAAAATCTAAATCTGGCAGCTCTGTCACAGTAAACATCCTTCCTCGTGCTTAGAGGCTGAGACCAAATGAAGATATAAAATGAAAAGTAAAAGTGGCTGTGAGGAGAGGAGGCGGTTGCACATGAAAATGTGACTGGCGGATAGGAGGGGAGGTAGGCTGGCAGACAGGTGGGCGTGGAGAAGAGTCACACAACCATGAGGAATTGCATAATGGCTGGGGATGGGGAGGAGAAGGCCTCGACGGGTGGGGTGTGCTTCCTGTGAATTACCAGCTACACTCACGAAGTGCTCCGGCAGCAGCATACTAATGAAAGAGTTGATAAGACAACTGAGCAGTAGTGAAGTGCAAGGCCTCTGCTAAAGCATGATTTCTGCAAACTTGTCCTTTTTCACTCCATTTAAGAGTGATGGCATACATCTATCAGGTCTTTATAAAACCTTAACTCCTGTAAAAGGTAGAGCTACATATCATAGAAGCATAGTTTAATAAAGTCTGTTCAGTCAGTATGAAATACTCTGAGCTATGAGCTAAAATGGTCCATCAGGGAAGGAATAGGTCATTCATCCATGTGTGCTTTTCTTCTTTTACTACATGCATAGTGCCTTGAAGAGCCGTTGCTTTATGTGTGAGTGGCTACAATGCTGGTGGATGGTCATGGTCATAAAACATAGACCAAGGCTCAGGAAAATCAATACCAGTGATGGAGACCGTTTACTGTTTCATTATTTCAGATTCATGACCTACCACCACCCCATGCTGTTGTTGCCCCCAGGCTAAAGCTCATTGTCACTCACATTTGCTCATTAAGTGCCAATCACACAGTACTCCAGGCTATAATTTTGCCAGCACTTGGTGGCACTGCAGATGTCACATAATGATCCCCTGCCTACTTCCTGCATAATTCAATGTAGGTGCAGTTGACAGAGTTTACCCTTGACAATGAACTCTGTCACTGTGTAAACTGGTGTTGAATTGGGTCAACCTCAATTTTTACTGTTCAGTTGAGGCACCTGCTGCATCTAATTTAGCAAGTTTTGTCGATGTTCACTGCATGCTGGTTACATTGTACCTGAACTGACGAACAGCGTTATATGACCTGAAAAAATGTCGGCATTGCCCTGCTGCTTTGATGATATACAATCTTTTTAGGGGCCTGCATGTCATATTGTACATCACATAAAAGACTCAGGTCTAATATGCATTTATTATCCTGTTATGTGCATGCTGCAGAGGCAAACATGTGTCTAGCTCTGATATCACTGGGAGAGGACATTGAGTAGTGAGTAATGAGTGGTTGGTACTGCATACTTTTCATGTAGTATTTACTATATAAAGAGCTTCAAAGAGTCATCTGTAATAAAATACAGATAGTTTGATTCACAGGACAAATCTAGGTTTAGGCCCCAAGGCCCAGTCAAACTGGGGCTTCAAAAAGGATGTCTCTAGGAACAAGGCAAAATGGCTCGCTATGTAATAGCATAGTACAATTATAAAACATCTCAAGGTTCCCATGGACAACTGTGATTAAATATGAAGAAGTGCCCCAGCATGGTAGTGACTGAAATGAAAAGTGTCATCTGTCAGCAGCCATGATCCTGATTTTAATTGACAAGTTGTCATAGTTCAGGCATTTGGGAGGCAAATAAATCATCCACAGCCCAGAGAGACAGAGACCTGAGACAATTCATACTTCTGTTTCAGCAAATTTAAAAACACACAATTGCACAGTGAGTTACGTATGACCATGCAAAAAAGCAAAAGGAGAATGGTGTTATTCTAATCAAGACAAAATGCCAAAACCAATGATAGCAGTCCCTTCAGGCTGCAAAATTCATTGTACCTAATATTACATAAAGGCAGTATGGAATGAACAGCATAATGATAACTAGGATTGTCGCAGAGAAGGAATTTCGCCGCATTGATTAAGGATGGCTCAATAGTGTGGTGATAGCATTTTAGTGGTATATAAACAAACTTTAATTGTTAGCTGTTATAAGGTGATGCCAAGGGTTATGACTTGTGGCTATGATCAAGATTAGAGACAATTAGATGCAGAGACAATTACACTCAGAGCTGGTCGCTGTAAGGGAACTCAATAAAAGAACTTACATATTGTTGCATTTTAAATGACAAAAAAAGACACAGATAGGCCTACACTAGCTTTTTCTCTGTTGTGAGAAAGAGCTCATCAATACGCACCCATGATGTTATCATTACTGAGACTTTTTCACACTGTGGCGACCATGGCTCTCCTCCACCTGTTTCACAATCTGCATGAAGTCCTGCAACCGTGTGCCAGCTCTCGCTGCAAGGCCAGTCACCACACATGTACAGTATTCAGACAAAAACATGAATATTGCAGTTGTGGCAGTTACTTTAGATCCACCGTGGTTCACTTGTCAATACCGCGGTCCAGCCATACAGCAGTTACTGAAACCAATGTTATTCTTAGTAATAGGCTTAAAAATTTGTCCGGCGGAGGTGCTGGCACCACTTATGAGTGGAAAATATGTATATTTAAGTAGTTTACATACTTGCCTGAACTGCATGAGAATTCATCATAATTATGTTTACACAAGTGTCCAGTTAGTGGATTTTGTTTCTTGACACATGAGACCTATTAAAATTGCCTTAAGTAATAATCAGAATCAGAATTCCTTTAATAATCCCCAGGGGGAAATTGCTTTTTGTTACACACAGCTCCAAAAGAATAAGAATAAACTTCAAACACAAAAGTAATAATAATGATAATAATAATAATGATACAAATAATACCACTACTACTAATAATAATATATAACATGTACATTCAGAGTGAGGAGATGTATTATATAATACTAATAATACTACTACCACTACTACTACCACCAACAATAACATATAACAACATGTACACTCAGAGTGAGGAGCTGTATTATATAATTATAATAATAATAACAATAATAATAATAATCAGGTGAGTCCAGAGTCCAGGGTCCTCTCCTCTCTGGTGAAACAGTTCACGTACTGGGTGAAGTTGGGCAGTACCTTTGCCATGGTGACATGGTTGAAGACACCCGAGATAGCAGTGAGTGCACTCAGGTGTAGAGTCTGTACCCGGGCTATGGCAGAGTGGATGACGTCACACGCCGAAGTTGGGTTGGCAGAAGGAGGAATGTAAACAGTCACCACAACAACATGTGAAAACTCCCGTGGCAGGCAACATGGACGAAGACCAACAGCAAACAGTTCAATGCAGATGCGCTCCTTGATAGTAATATGAGCAGGACTGCACCACCTGTTGTTCACTAGAACGCTTACCGCTCCTGGTGCAGTCCCTGTCGGCCCGAACAGTTTGGAAGCCACCAATGGAAACTTTGTCGTCGGGAATGTCCTGATGCAGCCATGTCTCCAAAAAGCACACCAGACTACACTCCCGGTGCTCCATCTGACTCCTGGCTAACGCTGTTAGCTCCTCCATCTTGTTTACCAGCGATCTCACATTGTCCATAGTAACGATGGGGAGACAGGGTTTATATTTCTTTTCCTCCATACGCCTCCGTTGTCTCCTTCTGGTTTCTCTCCTCCGCTGGTTCCTCTTTCCTCTGCAACCTCGGTGTGTTTTCCTCCACAATTCTTCTGGAATTTGTGAAGCTCTCGTGGTCAAGATGCCAGCAGGTTTCAGAGCGATCACCTGATCACTCGTGTAGCCAAAACGTCTACCAACAGCCATATGTTTACTGCACCCGGCAGAGTTAAAGTAGTACTTTCACAGCAAAAAGATGACAAGAGCTCTCTCCACCAGCATGTATTGGAGAGGGAACGTCTTAAAAACATATTACCAGTAAAAAAAGTAAAACAAATAATTAAAAAGATAGTTAAAAGTAAAAAAAAAATAAGAAAACGAGAAGGAGCAATCGTAACAGGTAGCATATACTTCCGCACATGCGCACTGGAAAATGAAGAAAAATAACCATCAGAATTCAGCTGTATCACATTACTTGTATGCATTTTAGGAACTTAAAAATGGAAAACTACTTTTACCAGGCAAATTTTAAAAAAAAGGTGGATGCATTTGTTGCCCTCAGTCAACGGGTGTTTTTATATGAGGTTACAGAGGAGTGGTTGGAACAGGCAGCAAACTGCCTTCTCACTATGTTGCCATTCACTACATCTGATGGTTTGTCCAGTATGAACTGGCAGGATACTGAGTTATATCCAAGCAGTATAATGTGCACAGAAGCACACAAAGAGAAAGATTTAATCACAGTATCCACAATGAATCATTTTGCATAATGGTCTTACTGCTGTTAGGCGGCACTTTTTAAATTAGAGTTTGCAGGTGGAAAACGCACATCTGTCCTGCTGCCTTCAAATGACTGCAGTGATTTAATAGACATACGCAGAAGGCTTTCATACAGTCTACAAGCAGTTGTTGGTAACACATGGTAGTAAGAATGGTTTATTAATGTTTGCTTTATTATGTACTTCTTGATGGCAATGTTTCATCATTGACATTGAACTACAATTTTTAGTTCAGATCTAAACGTGTCTAACTGACAGAATGTCTGGTCAAAGTGTAGGTTCACATTATTTAGCATTTTCCATGGTTGCTGGGCATTCCCATCACAGATTATTTTTTGTCGATGGAATCATATCACATAATAAACAAATAGACAAATTGTTGATTCTCAGAGCCAATTTTCATCGAAGTACCAATATATCTTGCATTACCTTAAATGCCTTGAATTCCCATATTGTTGCACCTCTCCTCCCATTTTTGTGGCACAAATGCATGAGCAAGATGGTGGGTGCACACTAAATTCATCTTCACTGCTATGATAATAGAGCCCTTGCTAGGCCTTGTCAGAGTATGAACTGACCAAACTCCAGAGTTGAAATGATAGTGGATGAACTTTTTATCATTTTAAGTCATTTTTCAAGCAAACTGTTTCAACTTGGTGCCGCCTTCTCATATGTGAGGATCTGCTGTTGTTCTCTGTCACATATTATTGTGTATTAGTATCTTTGGGTTTGGACTGTTGCACAATTTATGGCATTCTTACCTACTGATATGACATTACCAAATTTAATAGACAAATCAATTAATCAAGAACATTTTGCAGACTAGTAAGTAGTAAAAATAATCAGTAGTTGCAGTCCCACTGAACTCAAAGTGATAACAGCATCCATCCCTAAATTTTAGCAGTTTTAACTATCTAACTAAAAATGTTATTTCATTTTATTTTTTAGATGATAATGTTGCAAAGAATATTGCAAAAATCAATGTGAAATAGCATGAGAATGGTTTCATTTTCCTTGTGTACAAAGTTGACAATTTGATCTGAGAGAGCCACTAAATTGAGGCTCATGAAGAGTCTAATAGTCCTACTAAGTACTTTACAAAAAAAACAGTTATCAGGCTTCACTCCCTCTGCAAAGATAACCTCATTAAAGGGGCAAAGCTCGTGTGAAATAAGCAACTCTTATGTATTATAACCCAAGTTCCACATACACAGGGTGCGTCCTTTAACTAGCTTTTTTGCATTTCTATTATTTCATGCAGACTTAATGAATAAATAACATAGAAACACAGACTTCCATGCTTGCTTGGTTAAGCTCAAGCATACAATATTTCAGTATGCCCAGCTGCATATAGGACCTTAAAAGCCCTTTTGGAGAGCTTAGCTTGTTTTCATAGAACTATGGCTACAATTAATAACTTCTAAACCTTTGGATTATTTGTTTTCCTTAACCCATGGTGCAGAACATCAATCATTATTCTTATCAGATATGTAATTTTTTCAGAGAAACTAACAGGGTAAAGATTCTCTGAGATATCACCCAAAATAGGGCAGGGAAATCATCTGTCCTGATGGGTCAATAGTCCACAGCTATTCAGCCCAACCAACACCGGTGCCACATTTATTGCTTTACACCATTTTTGTACTGTGAAAAATGTTTTCCAAGTATAACTTTGTGTCTTCTCCAAGCATTTACCATGCTACCATTAAAGTGTTTCAACATGGCATTATCACTGCTTAGAATGAAAATACCCAGGCTTCCATAGCACTTGTCTGTGCCTGGTCTGAGGTAATTAAAATGAATGGATCAGTTTTGTCAGGAGCATTTACTTAAATTACAAATCAGCACTGGCATTTAGCAATTTTTTGTTTCTTACCAATACTAATACCAATAATAATGCTAGAAGCTGAGGAAGTTGTGAATAAATATATGAAACACAATGTTGCTTAACTTGTTAAATTGTATGCTTCCACGATTCAGAGGGAAATAGCATGTTTTATTTAATACATTTACATTTCAACAATTATAGTTGCTATTTATTTCAGAGACTAAACTTTACTTTTTCATTCCACAAATTCTGTGATATATAAAGCACTGCTATAACTTTAACTAATACTAACAAACACTAACAGTATATTGAGTAATTTCTTTTAAGAAAACAGGTTTTCTTAATGTTGTGACCAAAATACAAACACTTAACTTAACTTTGTTACTTTTCTGTAGTCCTTAACTTTGTATTCATTGGTTTTATAAATAAACTTTTAATCACAGAAACAAAATCACCAAAACATATTTCTGGAAAATCTACATTTACCTTGCATTTGAAAAACAATGTAAATGTTTCCCAATACAAACCTGCTCTGAGGCAAAGGAATAATATATGAAGGCTACAATACAATGGTAATCTCCTGCTTGCTACAAAAGTGCTGTAAAAAGCTGTTTCCAGGTTGCTGCTTGAGAGGCAGTCAAATGTGAAGAGTTAAAGCTGCTCAGAGTTGCTAACAGCACTGAGGGCCAAAAATCCCATTTCCATCTGGGTTTGACTTTAATATGTAAACACACTTTGTTGCACCACCAAATAACAGCAATGTTGCAACTCCAGTAATGTCTACAGGCATTATCTAATCCGTACTACGTTCAACTAGTTGTTGGAGCTCTTTTCCTCTTTCTTTCTCATGCCCCTTCACTCTTCCTTGAAAGGTTTCCCACTCAGATGAACCTTAATTGAATTTGATTCTAATATCTTTTGATATAAGTCATGAGGACAAATAAATAAATAAAAGCTATTAATGAATGGGGTTACAGAAATCCTTCTATCTGCCCATTCTTTCCTCCTCTGGGATCTGGCTCAATCTCAAGGCTGGTTTTGGCGATTAGGTCCTTGGTGTTCTCAGCTGAATGGCTCTTTTATCAGTCACTATGGCTTTTTTCTCCTTCTCACATCTCAGCTCAATGTGAGAGGGGCTTAGATGCACCCCTCCCATCCCCCCTTTTCCCATGCTCCATTTCTCCCCCTTTCCTCTCCTCTGCTCTTCTCTCCTGGAGGGACTGCCATCCACTCTATGTGTACAGATGACCTGCGTTATCATCGTACCACAGCAAATGAATTTACTCCCCTGAAAGTCTCCTGAGATGGCCACCAACTCCTTCTTGTCTTTACAGTGACACATGGATATCTAAGTTCTTCTCACTTACACTGACGCACGCCACAGGGCAAATGATAAATGGTGAGACATGGCTTATTATGTATGTGGTCAGAGACTCTGACACTCAATGAGAATCAACAAGGTTATGGCCGCCTCAAAGGCCATCCAAGGCAATTACTGCATGTGTTGCAGATATGAAGAAAGACTTGATTAGAGGTAAATGTCATGTATTTGCCATAGGAAAAACATGTTGAATGAATCATCACGTACCGTACAGCCTGGTAACTGTATATCTTGCATGTATTTCTACCCTGGTAAATGAGACAGCAACAAATATGACACATTCCTGTTTATGTATAGACACACAGATCCATGCACACTGTAGAGAAATATGCACCTACACACATACATGAATATGATGGGAAAATGTGCCTTTTAATGTGTATTCACATTACTCTGATGCTTTCGGAAAGGATTGTGCTTATTAGATTCAAAATATCAATGTGTAATCTGTATGCTTCTATGCATTTTGGAAAAACCTGACAACATGGGGGATGGTAATATCAACCAATAAATAGCTCAGCACCTCAGTGTGAGAATCTACCACTTTTTCATGAGTACTTTGAATTATTGATTAAGTGGGGGTTCCATTTGACGAGGGAGGGGGGGAATGTAGCAGAGATTTACAAAACACTGTACTGTGCCTCATATTCGGTAAACTTCTTTTGTTGGGCAGCTGAGAGCAGATTGTTTTCCAGAATCTGATGATAAAAGGTAATCAAAACGTAGGATATTTTAAGGACAAGCTAATTAGCATTGCATATTTCTAGGGTTGAAAACAGCTTGAAAAGAAAGATAATTAAGTGTTCCATTTTGCTCTATTTGTAGCTCATTCCAGCTTTAATTGTGGCCAATTAGGGACTTGTGCGAGTATTGATAAGTAGTGAGGTGACACATCCTTTCAAACTCAGCAGCTCATCACAACTGTGGATATGTAAGAAATTTCCTTAGTAGAATTAACTTAAAGATTCCTATTGGAGTCTTGCAATGAGTCAAGCACTACAAAATACTAATTGGCATGGGAATGGATATTATAGATATTATTTTAGACATATAAAAAGGTTTAATGCATTTTTGATCACTCTAGAGAAAAGGAGGAGGAGAGCAGCCCTGCAATAATAGCAGGCAAAGGCAGACAGAACAGCAAAGAGAAAAGATTGGTGATTGATTGCCTTGATTTTTGGCAATACATTGCAATAGCATATGCCTGGATCAACCCCAATACTGATCCTTAGGATTGGCTCAGGAGAGCTATTAACTTAACATGTGCCAAAAATTAAGGCATGAGGGTGAGAAATAATCTTAAGTCATACACTTACCTCAAAACCAATAAAACTGACAACTAATGACTCAAACACGAAGTTAACCGGCATCTGCATGTCAAAGTGTCCTTGGGCAAGACAGGTTCAGTACTAGCTCCTGAAGCAAGAAAGGGTTCAGGGTCTTGCAAGTTGAAGCAAGTGCCATAGCTTTAGTGTGTGAAAGAATAGTGTCCTCCAACTCCTGTGAGAATGTGTGAATGAAGATGTAATGTAAAAGCGTTTTCAGTGGTCCAAATGACAAGAAATTCACTATACAAATACAGACCATTTAAGAAAAGATAAGATATTCTTTTATTAGTCCCAAGACGGAGAAATTTACAATGTCACAGCAGAGACAAGGAGATATAAAAAAAAAAAAATGTACAGCTACGGTAGAGGTATGTATAAAAAAAAATAGAAACAATATAGTATACAAGTGGGAGATACTACAAGGTATTGCAACAATGGAACAATGCAATTTTACGCAGAAAATTTCTGCCGACCTTCAGTGGTTTAACTTCTCATTTTTCTGCAGTGATGTAGATGTGCACCTCAGGGTGTGTCTGTGCACTGTGACATCACTATGGGGTGTGATAACAGGTTTAGCAGAGGACAATGCTGAAAGGTGTGCAAAGGCGTAACAGACCTGACACTGTCAACCAGAAAGCTGGTGTTAGGTTACTTATTAATAGTTTCTTATCTGTTGGAGGACAGAGTTTTTGTTGTACGCCACACAATAAAAACAACTATGTACATCGTTGAAAAGTAGGACATGGTGTAAAGCAGACATTATGTTTTGCATTCAGTTCAGTTCAGCTGTATACTTGTTTACTATTACCAACTTCACCCTGCAGCCTGTTGACTTCTCCTTGCATGAAGTGCCAGAAGCACATGTCATGCAATTTACCTCCTGAATAATTTCTAATTGATTTGGAATTAGGGACAACAAACACTGATGTATCGTTGGAATATGGGATACTTTTAGGCAGTAAATTTATGGGGAGTAAATGTCCTCCATACTTCATGTTGTCAATTCAATTCTCGCCAGTAGCAATGCGTTGTGCACATTCCCCCAGTCAGAAGGTTAGCATAATGCTGGTGCTATCTGTCACTTAAGACCCTGGCTGAAAATGGGAGGATGGAGGAGCAAGGGATCAGTGTTTACCCACCTGGCCAATTAGAAGACAGAGGAGCCTACAAGATGGAGTCTGCCTCTAGGAGCAGTTACTAGTGGCTGTTATGGCACTCAGCAGTTGCTAGGCAACACCATGTATCTGTTATTGAGTAAACTTGTTGCAGGTATGGCTTATTATTATTAGTATTATGTATTATGTCTAAATTACTGGTAAGGTGTTAAAAAACTGGGGTTAAAAAATTTTAAAAAAGAGAATGAAAGGTTTGAATTATTGTAACAAGAACATCTGAAATGTATAACATCAGACTCATTAAGATCAAGTAATGTAAATAGATTTCCAATCAGAAGAAACCTGATAATATGAGGCTCTCTATGTAAAAGTGAAAGCTGTGTGAAAACTATATATTTTTAGGAAGCATAGATTTATCAGCAGTGTCTAAATCGTCCAACGCCTCTGATTCAAGAGATTAATCTTATGTGAAATTCCAGGTAACAGTGCATAGTGTGTTGTAGTTTGCTAAAGGAAAGATGAGCTATGGGTTTCTGTAAGGATTTGATATATGCACCGCTTGGCAGGGGATGCGGTGTAAGCAGAAATGATGAGAGTGTTGACACGTTGGCATACATCACATGGAACGTTGGAACAGCCCAGAGAATCTATTTCAAATTAAATGCCTACTCTATGTCGATTACAACAAATATAGGCATAATATTAACAATATTAGGTACATTAACATTTCTTTATTAATTTGGAGTGGTTTTATATGCATTTTGCATTACAATGTGGGTAGTAGCACTTTATATCCCAATTATATGAATATTTCTGTATATTTTATAAAAGACTATTATCCGAAGATGGAAACAGAACCCGCACAGACAAATGAAGTTAAATGCCTCTATATCGCAGTTTTTGGTTATTGGGAAAACCCAGCTTTAAAATAGCTTAAACTGTGTGATTTTATCATTTATATTTTAGGCATGATATGGTACAGACTTTTAAACTGAGTGGTTGTGTTCCACAATCTAAATGTGACCGCAAACAGACTGAATTTAATGATGCCCTGTTAAGCTGCTGACAATGAGACTTTGCCTGCAGAAATAAATAAACTTAGTGCAGGCATACATAACCAACACTTAAAATTCTGGATTAATGCACAAATTTTAAAATCAGAGTTGGGCCGCATGATACATTTTACAAAGTGAGAGAGAGAGATGAGGGCAACCAGCCAAATCATGTCTATTACTACCGCATTTTCCCAGATCCCCAGCATGAAAGGTAAACTCCCTAACCGATGCATTTTTCTCTGTATATGTAATTATTTCATTAAATATTATATCAGTCCTGCAGCCCACAGCTGCTTGGTTCAAAGGAAGTTTGGTATCATGGCCTAGAGCCCAACTCACATACACACACCAACATCCCTCTCCTCTCTCCTTTCCTTTTTCTCACTCTGTCTTGCTCTCTCTTCCTCTCTCACTCACTCAGGCACAGTCCAGCAGTGCCAGTTTTGCCCCAGGCTGACTGATCACAGGAAGGAGCAACATTTTTGAATTCAGGGGAGGATTGAGTCACACAGTCCCAGCATCAGGCTCTATGTGTTACCCTGCTTTGCTGTTTTTCACTACTGCAGACTGCTATGATTCAAATGGAATTTTAATGGCCTACTCTGCTAAAACTGTATCATTGTCTTGTCCTATTTGACTC
Organism: Pempheris klunzingeri; assembly: GCF_042242105.1. Classification (NCBI taxonomy): domain Eukaryota; kingdom Metazoa; phylum Chordata; class Actinopteri; order Acropomatiformes; family Pempheridae; genus Pempheris; species Pempheris klunzingeri. The sequence continues at coordinate 18,124,794 of NC_092020.1, read as the reverse complement.
TGGATTTGTCTCCTGCCCGGTAACGCTCTTTGTGTTCATCATCGTATTTGCTTAGTTGTTTCATGCCAGGTATGTTGAATTTACCAAAGATCCTTGTGGTAGTCCCAGAAAACTTACTGTGTTTTCTGGCTTTTGACCTACATATGAGGCTGCATATTCAGAGACCTGGGCATTCTATCCAAAAGCAATTTTTCCATTTCAGGTTGTTCATTTGATTGATTGGATGACATGAGGAGAATTTTCAGTCAAAGCAGACGTGACAGTAAATATGGACAGGACGTGTATTTTACTAAGAAAACCTTCCTTAGAACATAGTGACACAGCAGTAATTTCTTCTCATATGGATGGATTATGATATAGATTATTCATGTCCTTGACCCATAGCAGCATATAATGGTGCTAATGTAAATGAAATTGTAGGTGAAAACTTCCACCATTACAACCTTTAGAAACGGAGGGAAATTACAATTCCTGTTTCATGCAGGTATTGACATTCTCAACCAGCTGCCAAGCATGGATGAGTTGTAATACCTTGAGGAGCTGACTTATTTATATTCATAGTCATTCCCATACAGGAGGGGGCAGTGCAGTGAACCTCTCTGACTTCAGCCAGCAGAGGGATTCAGAGAGAGAAGGATGGATAAAGTGAAAGTTTAAACCCAGGGCTTATGCACACAGAGATCATAATCCTAACAAAATCTCCTTCCACTATCCTTCAAAATCAACTTAAGGAGATGACCTCTGGTTATACTTTCGGTCACATACTCTATACTCAAGGATGTGTTAAACAAGCAACTTAATCAATGGGTAGAGGTCAATTCCAACGGTTTAAAACACTGAGAAAAGTCTTGATATATATGGTAGGTTACAAACTAAAGTTATAAATTTATTTCACACTTGACAATTTCATAAGGTTGCCAGTTGATTCAGTGTATGATTGACTCCCTGACTACCTCCTTTTGTCTGCTTGTATTAGATGCTGTTTTAATGCAAACTTTGGGGAGAGAGTCTTGCAAATGAGTTTCACGCGTGTTATGCAAATTATTTCATTTTGCATGAAAATAAATTTTCCTATTCTTCTCTTCTCTCCCACCAGCACAGACACATGACACCCATAGACAGAAAAATGGGGTTTGATTCCACACAATGTTGCTCCTCTAAGTTGTGAGGGCAGGTCAAATGTCTCTAAATGAAGTGCTCTGGGATATCCCTGCTCCTCAACTCTTTATTTCCTCCCTTCCCCCATTCGATAAGCCCACCAGGACCAGACACACAATAACACTCATATATTCTTGACAGGATTCAGCATTAGCCGATTTATCGAACATCTAACTGACACAGAGTTAATAGAGAGCCACTTAATCACAGAGACAAAACAAATTAACCTTTAAATACCAGTAGGGGCATTTAATGCTGGTTACACTAATTTCACATCTATTAGAAGTCGTCTCTCGATGTCTCACACAAAGCCAACACCCCACCCCAAATACCCCTCTGCTGTTGGCTGCAGCTGGGAAGCGAGGTGAGCCTGTATGTGGGACATCACAGAGCTCATTAATGTGACTGCGCAATCAAATCAGGTCAGATGGATGCATTGGTGCCTAGAGGAAGGATTTGATAGCCAGCTCAGAAATGCCTTATAATAAGTTAATTAGACATTCACTTAATGGTCCTGCAGCTATCCTACCACTTGATAGTTCCTTGATAGGGTTTGGGTCTTGAAAATTGAGTGTCACAGACTAGTGCCTTATCAGTCCAGTGAAGTAATAGGAGAGTCCTCATTAGGATTAGAAACAGTCTGCTTCCTGACTTGGAATTTAACCATCTGAGGGCGTAAATACAACAATTACAAATAAACCAATTGGGAAGCTATTTGGTAAAGACTGACACATTAATTAAGGTTTCTGGTATGGGGCTTCTTCTGACTCTTGCAATATGTGATACGTGTGCCATACTTGGACCGTGGACATAACTGTGTTTGATGCCAAGTACTGGATATACTATAAACACACTCATTTTGTGAGGTAGTCTGGAAATGAAAAGTGAAGGGTTTTTTGTTTGCTTGTTTTTTATGTAGGGAATGACTGGCTTTGGTTTAATAAGCGATTCAAAGTTTAATCAAGTCCAATGATTTTTTTGTGCAGATGAAATGTTCAGTATTACTGATTCAACATCTCACTTTTGATACTGATTGATAACGGCTATTATTTATCAATTGAGAAACACCAAATCCAATTCATGTACTCCTTTATGTGTAATTGGCATAGTTGAATCCATTTGGTCTTTACTTTTTCTATATATGCACGAATGCATATATAGACAAAATTGTTTGCCATATATTACACAATATACATTTTATACTTGTAATAAAATAAGTGCAAGATAAAATATAGGTCAGCATGTAACTTATCTAATGTAGCTGTCAATGGCATTGTTATGCAAATGCACAGATTACAGTTTGAAAGGAACTTTTTCTATAAACATGAGTGTGTTTCTGCATTCAAATTATCAAGTTACCATGCTTTGAATATATATTTAATTAATCAAATAACAGACAGATGGTTGATTCAAAGTAGAAAAACAAAGTCAAGCACACGCAGGTTAGGTGAACTGTAAAACTTTAAATTGTGTTTGTCTAAGTGTGCTTGTCTTGTGATATACTGAACAGTTATACCCTGCCTCTCACTCAATACATGCTGAGACAGGCTCCAGCCCCCCATGACATTGAACAGAATAAATGGATATAGAGAACGGATGAATGGTTATAGTCAATGTAACAGTAACATCTGTCTGTCTCTCTCTCTTTCCTTCGCTCCATTGATGGTCTTCCAGTATTATCATTCCTGCAGAGCTGAGACACTGTCACAAGGGTCCTAAACTCTGATACACTGTCATTTCACAGGGGACCTAGTCTTTTTCCCTGAGCTTTAGTTTCAGTCATCTAGGCCCTATCCCTCATGGCTGCCGTCCCAGGGGAAAAGCCCAGACAAAGTGGCATCTGTGGAATTACAGGAAATCAAGGGTAACAAGATAACTTTGAAGAAATAAGAGCTGCTGGCTCAGTCTTTGCAATGGTAATTATGTAATTCATTACACACTATACACTACATTTGTAAAGGACTCTACACACACTAAACACTAAATGACACTTAACATAACCAACAAAAAAAACCAATATATCAGTAGAGCAGACATTTTGTTAAACCAACTAGGGCCATGTACTGTTAAATACTCTAAGGTAGTAACATAATATCTAAATTACTAAGTGGGACATAATAAGTGGGACACTGCACTTGAATTTAACATATATAAATGAATTAGGTAATCCTCTTTCATCAATTTGGCTATATTGTTCCTGGATGTAATAACAACTTAACTGCTTTGTAGAACATTGTTTTTCATAGCCTAACTGATGTACTAATGGCCCTTTATAAAGTGCGATAGTGTCTCAGCTCTGGAGCACAAATATTAGCTCTGCATTGACAGTGCAAGTGTGCAACAGGGAAAAATTAAAATTTCCTGTTTTTGTTGCCTTTTGTACGTGACTATGGTTTACTGATACAATAAATATGAGCAAAAAACAGCATGGTAGAAAATTGGATGTCAGAGTGGTGGACTTGCTTGCTTAAATCACTGCTGGCAAAATGATTTTTTTTTGTATTAGCTGCTGTTGTTCCCAAAGCCAGCTGCTGACAGGTCTTTTTATCTGCTATCGTCTTTCTCGGCCTGCAGCTCAGTCAGTAGCAAAAATGTTCAGCTCACCTGAGACTAGTGGCAAGGTCACTGGAGATCAAGAATCCACCTGCTCCACTTTTTTTCCTTTAGGGTGGGAGTTGGGCTATGCCTCTGGCTGGCAAATGGCTAAGAACTACTTTGGTTAAAACAGTACTGTCAACTGGAAAAATGTATTAAAATGTACTCTACCATTTTCGCAGATACTCTGAAAAATGTGTCACTGTCAGCTTTTAAGAAATACAGTCACCAAGAAGGTCTAAGAAGTTATTAAATCTAGTGATGCAGTTGCCAATTTAGGAACACTGCTGTAAGCAGCTATGTTTTCAGCTTTGCACTATTTCCGTGTTCAGACTGCGAGCAATCACTTAGCTGTGCTGCAGTCAGTGGGGGATTTGAGTTCACTGATTGATAGCTCTGGTGTCAATGATGTTGCAGCAGTAGGTGGGGCACAATGTACAGCAAGTTTACAGCATGTGATTGGCTGGTGATGCATGTTATTACATGTTCAGTTACAGCTAATTTTTCTATAGTGACATGTAATGAAATCATTTGACACTGGTCAATATTTCTTTAATCATTCCATGTCAACATAAAGCCAAATTAAACATTACGTTGTCTGTCTTCAGCAGTCATTTATTGCCTGTTTTAAATATTAAAATGCTTGTTATCAAATTACCTGAATTTGGCAACTTGTGTAGAGAGCAGTGCTTTATGGGCTTTGTTAGTAAATTATCATAAACTCAGTTTATTGTTTGTTTATCATGCACATTTAGAGAATTAATTCCGATGATCAATTGAGGAGTACAGCAAAACATTGCTTTTCTCTTTGGCAATCAACCAATGTAAATTGAGGTTCTCATTAAGACCTGCATTGTAATTGCTTGGTGGTGCTACACTTAGATTTATTCTCATCAATAAATAAAATACAATCACTGCAATTTGATTATATTGTGTTTGTTACTCTAAAGTGATAAGATGAGGCTGTTAAGAAGGCAATGTATGATTTACTCAAAAACATAATCTAGAATAGAGGAGATTGTTCTTCTGTTTGTAGAGTGTAGTTGGAATGGTTGGCTGCAAAAATTGGCCTGACTTGGCAGATTTGATGGCTTCAATAATGGTGAAGTAAAATAATTCTGGAAATGTTTAGCCCAGTGGTGTTTTGAAAAAGGCCATTTTGAGAATATAAACAGCCAGAGGGAACATTTCTTGAAGGCAGTTTCTTTTGTGTTGTATCAATTTCTTAAGACATGCTGTTGTTACCCTTCTCTGCTAGTGCATAAAGCCCCTAAAAACATTCCTTTAGGAGCCAACCTCAAGGGTTTTTAACATTGAGTTGTAAGTCAACTGCTGTGGGATTGTACAATTCAGGCTATTCCTTCATGTAACACAGACGTGTTTTAGGCTTTTTTGCAAATTTAGTTAGTAATAGATTACTGGGGATATAATTGCATATGTTACAGAGTAGCATTTCTCACAATAATAAACTGACATAGAAGATACTAAAGAAACAGAGCACCATTTGACAATTTTTGTTTACAACACAGAATCAAATACACATATATCATCTTCATTTCGGAAATAAATGAGCTTTCTGAGGTGAAAAAAATGAGTCCAGATTTGCTTTTTAATCATGTTCAAGAGTCAAACCTCTCAAGCACATCTGTCATATAGCCTACTAATTAGTGGAGGTAGCTACTGAATGGAGTGCCGTGTCATTCTACTGAGAATATTATGTAATCGGAGGTTTGACAGTCAGTGGCAAGGAAACAATAAACATCTATATTTAAAGACCATGAATCACTTGTGCTCAAAAGGCAGTAGCTGCCAATATCTGGGTGTGACTTCTAGCAGTTTTAAAGAAAACTCTTCTTTCTTTTTTCTCCCACTAGAGCAATTATATTTTTTTGCATCAAATTTTAATTGAAATTTGGTTGTTAAAAGAGGATCTAGGGCTTCTTTCAATGGTTCCACATTAACTTAAGGCATTGCCCAGTGCTGATGGTATCAAGCTGTGGCTTTAAGTAATATAATATTGATGAAGGACAATTACCCATAATAGCATACAGCACTCTCTGGTCTGTGTCACCTATTAGCTATTTTAGTGACAAAGCCTGGACTAAAGATCCATTACTCGTAATAGATATAGCCACAGATTCATTCACCTGATTAACGGATTAATAAACTATTTGAAATTCTCCTCATGGTTAAGTATTGATCATGCTCACTGAAAAAGCAGCCAGTGTTTTGCTTTTGTTTAGTTGGTCTTTTGAAATTCAAGTGGAACCATACAGCTGACAAATACATCTGTTTTTCATTTTCCAACCACTTTTCCTTCACCGGGATAGAAATGCAACAAGGTCAAGGTAAGATGTAAAGCAGAATTCATAAGGAGCTGGGAGAAACTTAACAACCAGTGCACAATGTAATCATTCGCTGCCTGTCAGAATATATTATATAGATTATAAAACATATTTCTAAATAAATCTTTATTCATACAAAGTAAATACCAAAATACACACCACAATGCATTACAAATGGCCACAAGACACTGTCTTCATTCTATGTCCACAAATATCTACATTAATAAGTAAAGATAAATAAAAACAAAAAAATGAATTAAAACTATTTACAATATGTTGTGTTGCAGTAGGATATTGCAAAATGAGATAAATGATACAAATACAGAAAGGTGAGCATTATGCCATATATACATCCTAGGCTTTTTTTTATCTTTAGCCCTCATCTAACAGGACTGGCAAGTCTATTTTTCTAATAGATCACAACAGTTGAATTCACTCCAGAAGAAGCCTAATACACAAGAGCAAGTATTAGAGAGATATTCTCTTGTAAACATATCTACTGCAGGAGCAAGTTACACTAAGTGGTATTTCTAATCTAATACTGTGATAGTCGACCATCATAAATGGGGTGGGGTGGTGTTTGGAACTCCTCTCAGCAATGCGCGATACCACTCAACAGCACAACAAACTACGGACTCTAAAGTGATTACACAATTAAATTAACACCTTTCTAGAACTAAAATTCTAATCTTCATAAGGTAGTATTTAATGCGGGAATGTTGCATTACACTGAATCCATTTTTATATTCTTCTTTTTTTAAATAATGTGCTGTAAGAATTCTGTCAACCAGGCAATGCAAACCAAACCACTGCTAAAAAATATGTAAGTAGAATAACAGTAATGACATCAGTAACAAAAGTAGATGATCAGTCCTTTGTCTACAGTATGCATGTCCATAGTATGCATGTCCATTTATGCATGTCTCATAAAGTGTTGCAGCAGGACTTAACAAAGACGGGAATTTCATTGTGTGGATGTGTTGATGGTAGGGGTGTGCAATGATTTTCGAAAATTCAAATATTTGTTAAATTTAAAAAAAATCTAATAGTTTATATGACTATTGTCTTGTATTGAAAGGTATATTTTCCTTCATTTTTAATGGCATGTCAAGAGCAGTAGATTGATGCAGGGTGATTCGCTTCTATACAGAATTATTTTGTGTGTAACTTTGAGTTTGGTTATTGAGTTAAGTAAGGCTTTGAGGTGTTTGGGTATTTTTCAGAGAGTGAGGTGACCAAGCACAGCAACAACAGGATGTACAATAGGGGGTGGGTTCTGACGGTGAATGTCACACTTTCCTCACGGCCTCCGACCACAAGTTTTGGATAAGTAAGCTGAGCCAGAGGGCACGGAAGTAATCTTCTGTTGAGGTGGGACAGTGATGACTCAGTGTGAGCCAGTGTAAATATGTTATGGCTGTGATGAATAGCTTTGTCTGCCTCAGAGAGTAACCTTGAACCTCATTCAATAAGTGTAAAGAGGTGGGCTCTATCATTAGCACATTGAGTTCTTTCCTATTGAAATATGTTGTCTCTTAAATCATTCAATTATATCTGCTTATTATTTCTACAAAGATATGGCCTCTCAAGGCCTGTATTTCATTGGAGGACTGCAGTGTCCTTCAACATAGTGTTTCAAAATGTGTGATGTGGCAATTAACACCTGACAATGTTTCTTTAAATGTTTCTAAAGGAGAGTGTTATATATTCAACTACTGGACAATATATGTGAAGGTAAGGCTGTCTGATCTGTTGCCAGTCCTTGAGTGCACTGATAGTGGTAGTCTGTGGTGGTCCCACATCAAATCCTAAACCTGGAGCAGAGAAAAGCTATATTCAACCATCTCTAGCACGACCTGAACGGAGTATGTCATACTACAGGCAAACAACAGAAAGCTATATTTCACAACATATCACTGCCTGCTGCACCGTTATTACCCTTCAGCACCTACATCTATTATAGCCTTGATCTGTTGCCACCTTTAGTCTCTGTGACAGAATTGAAATGAAACTGGTAGACAATTAAAATGAGTTTATACAGGAAAAAAACACATCAGACAGACCTGAGAAACAGCAACAAGATGCTCCAAATAAAGTCTCTAATTTCTTTGCGACACAGGTAATCAAGCTTAGACACTATAACAAACTTTCTTTCCCAGCATGCTTGGAGAAAATTCTGATTATACTGACATGCATCACCTAATAATAATAATATCTTGAAATTTGATTAAAATGGAGTTTAACATCAGGGGTTAGCGTGGTTGATTGTGCCATTTCTGCTCATAGGGACACTTCACTCTTCATGCACATGCCCATGTTGCAGTGATCTGCTTACTAGAGCAGCCCTCTATTTGTTTGCTTTGGGTGCTCCAAGGCACAGAGAAAAAAATATTTACTATTTATTAATTCATTACAAGGGCTTACAGAATTAAGTCAGTTTGGGGAAGAAGTTAAAGAAAGCCAAAAAGCAAGGTTAAAAGTTGAGCCGAGTGGGGAGAACTTCACTGCCTAGTTGTACCTTGTTATCTAGCAAAAATCAATGTATTGGGTCAGCCAATCAGGATCCCACCTAAAATCAACTGTATATATACAGTTGTACCTAAAATTGTTCAACACCCATTGCAAATTAGGTGTATTGGCAAAAATTTGAGCTGTGTTCAATGAAAAAAAAAAAACTACTGAAATAGCTCAACACTAGTAATATTACAGGTGGTTTCTCCAAATGCAACACAATATACCACTTTTAATGACTACTGCTGTTTCAAAATTATTCAACCCCCTGAATAGAATCCCTCATAAGAGCACTCATTTGCAAATCAGGTGTTGTCTTAAGCACATCTGATGCAATTAATCAAGGGCCCTATTAGTTGCATCAGGTGTGCTTGAGATAGAACACACTCAAATACCCAGACTGGCTAGGGGTTTGTTCACAGTGATGTTTGAAATATGGGCAAGTCAAGAGTGTGGGGATAATTGCTTTCCACAAACAAGGAAAAGGATACAAAATGATAGATTCTTTGTCCTACTCACCTGAGTAGTAGGAGTAGTTGTTATTGTTGATGTGATATATTTTGAAAGTTGAGAACTTTATGATTACGTGAAATTCTGTCAGGAAAAAACAGCATTTAAATAGCACAAAATTACCAACGTAAGTATTAGCATTACGGAGGGTAAAGCAGTAACCCAAGACTGAATCAGACGTTTTAGTAACCTACAGTAAGTCACCATGGAAGCGTAGCACAGCTAAAGCATGCATGGCACAGTTCAGCTTGTTGCATTTGGTTTCACATAAAAACAAACACAGGTTTTGGAAATTAATAAATACAGTAAATACTGCTGGTTTATTTTGATGACCAAAGGTTCGAGTGGCTTTTTAGCAAAATGCAATGTCCTTCAAACTGCCAGTGTAGAGATTACAATTGAGTCATTCATTTGATATCAAAAAGCATATGCACTTTTCACTGAGGAAAAGTGAAGCACTAAGAAATATGCATGAAAGCAGAGGGTTATTAAAGCCTGTGGTATGGAAGAGGGAACACTAAGGAGGACTGGAACTGTGACAAACAAAAACATGAACTTCCATTAAAATGGTTGCGTAGGTGTTCTGCCATTTCTAATGAGCAAAGCTGTCAGAGGGCGTTTATAGAAAAGAGTAAAATAGATAGAATTAAAGAGTGACCAGATGAAAAGTCAGAAGTAGCAAAAGTGATGACTTGCCATTATTTAGTGTTGATGTTTAACTTCATTAACTTTAAAGTGTTAAAATGGCTGGAAAATTAGTTCTAGTTGTATACTTCGCGATAGCACAAGGTTAGTGGCTAGTGGCAGCCAACCATCAAACTGTCAGATTCTTTTTTCTGGAAGGAAGGTCAAAAACACATAGCCTAGTCCCTCCCATCAGTCACTAAAGCTATCGATTCATAACAGCCACTATGAACAGATGAAAAGCTTCAAATGAAAATTGCCACAGCAATTGATCCATCAACCAGCAGTTTGCTGCTTACTGGGCATCAATGCAATGAAGTACAATTGAGAGATGTTGAAAGACATGGCTTTCTCCCATAGCACCTGCTATGCCATTACTATCACTTATGAGTGTTTGTGGGTCCACATGCCTTTAGGTAGTTCTGGTATGAAAAGTCAGGAAACCATTATTCTATTTTATTTATTTTTTATTCTATTTTATTTTGTGATTTTCAGTTTTCTGAAATTTTACAGAATGATTAATCAAATAATAATAAAAAAAATATTGAACAATAATTAGCAGATTTATCAATAATGAAAATAATTGTTAAGAAGCATCCTTTAGCAAAACCAAATGATGTGCTTCTGAAACTGTCCATGCCTAGATAATAGTATCATGTCAGTTACAGCAACAGCTCTGAAAATGCAGAGTACCAGCAACCACATGCACACACACTTAGCCCTCATAATTTGATGTGTAAACACCAAATGGATATGCAGAAGGAGGCGTAAGATGGGACCATGGCTTCAGAAACCAAAATAGCCTCCATAGGATGCTGTCTACATTTGAAAAATAAACAATTCGCCTGAAGGCACACCGCCACCAGCCTGTTCTGAGTGTGTTTCTGTGTGCGAGACAGCTAAAGAGACAGCGCAAGCGCACAGAGATGCGTTTGTACAGGGGATGTCAGTGGTTTTGTAAGTGTACTACTTGTCAATTTGTGTTTGCGTGGCATGGGTTATCAAAGTTGTGAGACAGAGAGAAACAGAGAGAGAAAGATTAGGGCATCAAGTAAGGGTCCTAGGGAGAGAGCGTGATTAGTGCATTAAGCATGCATCAGAGCCCTTCCAAGCTGTCTCGACAGAGGCAGGGCGTCTAGATGAATAGCTTTAATATCCCTGCATTGCGATAGTGGCGCAACAGTTGTTTCCCCATTGATGGCTTAGGGGTATGACCGGCGTAGACACTGACCTTTGGAAAGCAGTATGACAACCCCCTGTCCTTTCCACCCCAAAAGCCTGTGACCCATTGAGACCCTAGGGACAATGAACCGGCAGCACCAGTGGGAAAAGTCCATGTATGTTAGAGGAACAAAGGCTGGCTAATGCACTGTTTTCTCTTTTTATATCCTGGTGGGGGTAATCTGACCTTCTGCCTCTTGTTTCAACATGGTGAAAGCAGCAGCAGTAAGACGTTGACCTCTAGAGCCTTGTCCTCAACGTCAACCCCCCTCATGGATACATGCACTTTAAACACACTACTTTTGTGTTGATATCAAATATCAAAAAGAATCAGATGATATTCAATTGCATGGAAAACAAGGCAATTCATACAGGGGTATGTCAAATGTTTGGCTGCCCTCCCATTTTCAAATGCAGATCATGGAGACTTTTTTGTTTTACTTTTCTTTGTTGTCAACATACCTAATTCAGCAGAGGAAATGCTGACACTGTTATCAGTCTGCTGATATGCTTTATGAAAACAGACCATTACTCTTCAAAGTGCCACGATGAGGCCCATCATGATGTTTCCTTTGAGCACAAAGAATTCAACATGTGTAACAAAAATGGAATGCATTGATTCCACACGCTGCCATTTGTTCTTTAATACTTTTTCGTCAAGCCTTTGTATGTAGACATAATCAACCTGAATCGCTAGCTCTCTGATATTAAAAATAAACCTTCTCTTTGAAGGCTAATTTACATCGCTGCTGGGTAACTGCCATGTTGCTCACACCATCAAATGATTAATGGACAAACTAACTAAGAAAGACCCAATCAATTAAAAATAGACACATTTGAAGTCAGCAAAAAATAACATTTAGCACAGTGTCACAAGCTGTTTACTTTTTATCCTCAAAATAGGTTCTATTTATCCTAATTAGTTGAAGTGAAGCCTTTGAAATTATGTGCGAAGGTGTGGTTTCAATAAATGCTAATTAAAATTCACTTTCTTCTCAATACTGTATAGAGATATGTTTCAACATGTATTGTCCACTGATAATAGAGAAATCTAAGGAGGTCCGATCTTCACTTTTCCAACTTTTATCTCTCGATATAGACAGTTGAAAAAAAGCATGAAGTAATCTTAGTCATCTTCCACTTTCTATATACCCTCTATCTTTTTCCTTTTTCCCCCCTCACAAAAGACAGATTTGAGTTGTTCAAGTGATAGCTTGAGTGATGGCCATCTTGGGAAATGAAATATTTGCTGAAACTCTGTGCCCTTGAAAGTTAATTCACAAGAACACAGGAGGTAGGGTAGAAACCGTGAACAGTAATGGGTTTTCTATCTTACTTTGTCAACTTTCTTTCACTTTGCAGTACCATTCATTTGCAATCAGAACACATATTCTCTTTCTAAAACAGTGGCTTAAAACATGGTCCAAACAAAGGTGCTCTAACATAAGACTAACTCATTTAAGACTAACCAGAACTCACACTTAACTGCAATGATATGCATTACTATGTCACATTAACATACACATACATTTGACTCCAATCAAAAGAAAATGAGCAACTATATTGCTAGTGGATTAATTGTTTGAGTCAAAATACCAATCATTCTTAATAACTTGCTGTTTTCAGTGTCTAGCGTGTGAGAATAAACTGAATATCTTTCTCTTAAACGAGCAATTTAGTGACAACCATTTGTGCTTTAGGAAATTGTAATTAGTATTTTTCACAATTTTCTGACATTGTATAGACCAAATGATTAATCAATTAAACATGGCCTGGTGATAATCCACTCTGGATTGTCCCTTCTATTTCCATGTATGACTCAAAATCACATTAGCAAATTGTACAGTGGGTAAGAAATTTGGCACACAGTGATGAGGACAGCCCCAGGAGGTCTCAGATCTGCATATTTCTTAAATTGTGTGGCAGGCCTGCAAAAATACTGTATATTCCATACTGTATACCTGCTGTACAGTGCTGCTTTTTGTTGGAGGATGATAAAGATTGGCACTTGCTCGGCCAAGATGACTGGGGTAGGTAAAAAATGCGTGAGGTGCAAAGTGTAGTCACATCTTCTCTGTGTGTGTATGGCTTTACCAGGCAATTCACCCACGATCCTTTTCAAAAGTCCATTAAGCATTAGCAGATAGGTCGGCTGTATTTTTCATGGTAACCATTTTTTGACAAAGATGTGCCACAATGTGCAGAATGGGTTTATTGCAGGAGCCACTGACACCATTTGAATCTGAGGTAAACAGCTGATTTGATGGGTCATTGGTGACACCACAACATGTGGCACTGATTTACCTTAATAACAGCAAAAATGTACGGAGGACCATCAGCAAGCAGACATTCAGAATGATAGGCGAGTGAAACATCCTCTCAGGCTTGTAGCAGAGAAACTAACTGCCATTACTCAGTCCTTCCCATCTTTCACTATAACTGACTATTTTACAGCGGCCATCCAACATGAGAGCACCAGGCTGTGGTGCATCACCCCTTCAGCTGAGAAAATCACGGTATGCAACTCACCATCCTCATAGGCCTGTGCGACGCTGGGATCAAGGAGTGCACTTAAATACACATCTCTTCCCTGACCCCTCTCACAGCAGCCAGAATATTTTCCAAGCTTTCTCCACAGCAACATTCTATAGAACTGCCAAGACTTTCAAGTAAAGCTTTTCTCCCTAAAGACCAAAAGTCTAGACTCCTGTGCCTAACATATGACCAAGGGATGTCTAATTTAACTCAATACATAATCTTCACTGATGTTGATCTGCACATGCGTCTTTCTGCAACAAATTTGACCGTGCTGTACTTGTACTTTTTTTACCTCTGTAACGTTTTATTCATCATAATTTAGTATTCAGTATTTCTGTACACTCTGCTGCGCACACAGGGGTGCGTGCACAGTAATGTACATTTAGTTGTATCCGTGGGTTATACACTCATTCATGCTACCTAATTATAATTGCCATATAACTGGCTGAAGCAACCCTCCAGTAGGTATTATGCATGTGCACATGTACTTGGCAATAAATTTAGTGGTTTAAGGTCTACAGCAAAGATAACATAGTCGATGTGGAATTTGTGTGGAAGTCTGCCATTAACTTTAAAGACTACAAGACTCAGAAAAGGCATCTGTTCTGTAAGTGCAGTCCTGCTTAGGCTTATGCTTGATTTTGATGAGGATACAAACCTGGCAGAAGAAAAGTATTGTTCCCAGTGTATCACCACTGTTTTTGAACACACTGTATTGGCACTGTTAACCAGCGACCTGACAAGACATTGCAAGCCTAACTCCAAATCACTGTAGAAGAGTACAGAGAATGTCCTGTTCAAAAGCTTGTCTTGAGTGTTTTATACTATTCCACAGATTGATTTATCAACCATTTATCAACTAAAATAGTAATGAATGCCAGCTTTATACTTCAAATCCTGAACAAATTGATGTTTGCAATGAAGGTATGGAGGGAAAACATAACAAAATTAGATTTACTATAGTTGGACCGCAATGATGTTTCACTTCAGACCGATTTTCCCCTTTCCAGACAGCCAATTGCAGACCACAGACATGAGTAATTGGCCAAAAGTGTCAGTGGTACATCTAAACCACCTCTTTGTTTACACTTCTCTCCTGTCTTTACAGCTCCTGCAGATGCATCAGCAGTGTGGTGTTCTAGGCAGTAATTGCAAGAGGTGAGGGAGCCAAGGCTCTCTGTGAGACACCTAGGTGGCTCAGAGGTGACTGCAGTCCCTGCAGTTTCAAGTGCTATCTGCTTGAAAGGGAAGTTGACTTTGACAAGACAGGAGCCTCTTTTTGCCTTGTGGGAAGAAACAGGGAGGGCAAAGGGCACCTCTGTCTGCCCACATCGCATTACTTAGACCTGATGGCAAATTGTCACTATGGAACACACCTCAGCCACAAAGAGATGTTTCAGGGACAGAGGCAAAAGCGACCTCTCCAAGGTTGGACAGTCATTGCCAAAGGGGAGTTTTGAGTTGATTTCAATGGTGCCATAGTTTATAGTCTCCAGGCAAAACAATCTCAATAACGTGGTATGTCTTTTTTCCCCCAGTAAATGTAGGTGTAAGGAAAACGTCTAAAGTACATCTGTAGGTCTGTTTATGTTGTGCTGTCCATTAGGTGATGCCAAGTATACTACCTCTATTTGCAGGGCTCCAGACTGCCACAAATAATAACAATAATAACAACAATAATACTTTTAACAGAGCTAGTTATAATGTATGTAAAATCATCATTTATCATAAGGACGTGGATAGGGCAGTGCATAGTGCGCATGATGGGTGAGTGGTGGAGTGAGGGAAGAGAACGGTGGAGACATTGCACTGAATACAAGCGGAGCAGCGGAAAAATTTAGCAGTAAATGTACAGTTTGTTAAGAACAAAAGCTGCAGCTTCCCGATAGCAACGTAAAGCTCCTGTGTGTCATTCTGTTGGCAGCAGCTGGAAAAGTGACAGGGTTAGCACCAAAGTATACCAAATATTCTCTCATTTCATCCATTTTAGATGATGACAGACACTGTGTTCAATACATTTGTGACACAATAAAATAGTTGCCATGATGCTAAAATCTGTGTAGGCCTACTGTTTTTCCGATAAAGGATCAGACAGACAAGCAGAATCAAAGATGGCATTGGTATCAGCAGCGTAACATTAGTGTACTATGATGGTCTTCTCTCGCGGCAAAGCAGCAACTTAAAGCTCTCAGGTTGTGGGTCATTCACAAAACATAAAGAATAATGAAGTGCAGAGAGACATTTCTCTCCTTTCTCCTTCTCTCCTTAAAAGAGGATCAAATCAGACATCGGTGCATCTCGCCACACAGACACAGTGG
Organism: Pempheris klunzingeri; assembly: GCF_042242105.1. Taxonomy (NCBI): domain Eukaryota; kingdom Metazoa; phylum Chordata; class Actinopteri; order Acropomatiformes; family Pempheridae; genus Pempheris; species Pempheris klunzingeri. Next base: position 18,108,914 of record NC_092020.1, on the reverse strand, counting down.
ACGACCTTATTAGAAACAACATTGAGGGGCTTATTTTGGAGGACTTCAATGCCAGGGATAGTGTGAACACCTGGTTCACCCAGGGACAAAGGGCACGAAGGCCAAATTATAGGGCTTGGCCATCTGCAGACCCTGGGAGTTCTGGGAATCTCATGTAAAGGGGACAGGACGGAGGACATTTTTGTTATTTAAAGTCGTTTTATTTATGTTATGTTAACGGAAGGTATTGAAGTGTATGGACTTTAAACAAGAGCATTTCATTCTACACGATCAGTATACTTTGTTTCATTGTTTCACTTTTTTGTACACATTTTGATTTCTTATAAAACACCTCCAAAAAAAAAAAAACTGAATTGCAATCCAGCGACCAAATTATGTGCCACTGCCACTAAGTGTCTGGATGTTAGTCTGGTGCCCTGATTTGGTGAAAAGTATATATAGTATATTCATCATTATATTCACAATAATTGAATTAATGAGTCAGCATAATTACTAACCCCATAAATGTGTTATATCTTTTCAAGTCTGTTTTCATCATTCACTCTAGTTTGAATGTGACGCTTCTAAGATTATATTCATGTTATGTTTACAGGTACTCCTGTGTAGCCATTTTAAAGTGTCTCTTTTGGAAATCGTTTTGATATAACAGGAACCATTTAGTATTGTTTATTTTTGCCGTGTTTCTGATATTAGATTTCAAACTGGTTGCTTAGTGGCTGCCGTCACTCATCATTTCAGTGACATTATGTATGCATTGTCATACTGCCAGCATTCTTTGAGTCACAATTTGCCTGCCATAAATGCGACTGTTAATTTGTGGTTCAACAGAAAGGCGCTACTGCCTGTGTGCCAGGTTGAGAACGAGAACGATTACATTAGATCTCAGATGTGAATCACTTCCACAGGGGGTGCTTGTGTCTAGAAAATGTATTTCAAACATTGTCTTAACTTCTGTTAAAGACTATTTCGAAGTAAAAGCTACAACACACTGGCCTAATGTGATGCGTTACTGTTGTTGGAGTATACAGTATTTTTTTCCAGGCATGCCACAGTTAGAGGAATATTCAGATCTGAGACCTCCCTGGGCTCTCCTGATCACTATGTGCCAGATTTGTGATCTCTCGCCACTGTACAGTTTACTAAAACAAATGAAGTTCTTGAAGCTAAAAAAAAAAGCATATTCTCAATATCTCTAAATCCCAATTCTGCTGCAGTGTAATTCTCACCAAATCAGCCACAACAAATTTACAATGGCCAGACCTCCATTTCCTTTGGACCAGATGAACTGTGCTCTAAATGCATAGTAACACTCCATTACAAAGTCATTCCCTTTCTGCTGTTTCTTTTGCAACTGCTGAGGGCCATTTCATGTAAGCCTACGTTGTGTTTGAGAAAACTCAGATTAAACTGTAGTTAATCTGTAGACATTCATCCTGCACATGTGAGTAAACCTGAGCTTTTAGTTTGTAGTACAACTGCTGTGACAAAATACTGAGCAAATCTACCTTTCACTGAAGAGCATTTTTAATGAGGCTGAATTTAGGGAGCTCCAGTTAGATTCTAGATGCATCTTAATTTTTACAATCCAGACTTGTTCTTACTGTATGACCTTGGGCGTTAGTCAGCCAAAGAAAAACTTGCTCAACTGAAACTTTAACTTCTCTTCAAACAATTAATTTGATTGGAAATCAACTCGGAGTGGGCGGGAGGCAGTATTTCAACGCTATGGTGGAAGAAGCACACTGCGCTATCAACACATACACACACTTTCTTCTTCTGTTCTGCTTCATGCTGTTGTTGTTTTTTTTTTTGCTTATTTAGTAAGACTAATCGGCCTTTTGCCATTATGAGACTTGACTTGACAAGCTGTCACCAACTTATTTTTCGACAAGCCATTTTCTTGTCGTTTTCTGCTGCTTTTCTCATCGGCTTAACCACACTGTTTCGGTCACAAGTCAGCTGTCACTCCACGGAAACACTGTGTTACACTGTGTCATGTATATACAGGGCATGTGCAGTACACAACAAACTGACTACAGGCCAGTCAGCTGCTGACAGCTTGCTCTCAGTCAGATAAAACAGCTGTAGACTCTGTTATAATAAAAGTATATTCCTACATTAGCTCATCAGAGTGTCAGAGAACCTGAGGAGTTTGATCAGTAATGTGAGTCTCACACTGGACGTGCATGGCAACCCTTTGATAAAACCATAAAATGACTAGACACATACATATAAAGCTTTAATGTGAATTGATAATTCATGTTTATGTCCATAATGCCAGAAAAAACAATTTTCCACAGTGCAGTGAACAGAGCCTTTATCAATAGAAAGGAATAAAGGTGTGTGTGTTTTTGAAGCGTATAACACACATTTCTCAGGACTGGATAATTAAACTTTATTCAAACTGAGTAAAATCAAGGAGAGTGACTGCAAGCGCTCCACAGATGTATTATGAGATGACCTCAAATGACTCATTCCATTTCTTAAATTATTAGAGTTATCACTTTCATTCCATTTCCCCTCCACGCTCTTGTTCTCACACAACGTATGTTTCAGCACACCTAGTTCCCTCTTTCCTAAGCAGAGTTTGAACAATGTATCAAAATGTTTATATAAGCCTCTCAAACATCGGCTACTGTGCAATCCACCCCCTCCGCTGGACAGGAGAACTCGCAGTCATCAGTCTGGTGTTTAAATGTACATAACTAGACAAGCTAAATTTACTTATAGTAAACACAGTAACATGTTGCAGTTTTACATGCATCTAGCAGAGTCAGGTCAACAAAGACTGCAGAGAGCTGTGACGACTACCCCATTATTGATTAGTCAATCTAGTGAAATTAGTCGATCGACCATTTTTCAAGCAAAAATGACAAACAATTGCTGGTTTCGCTTTCTCATAAGTGACCATTTTCTGCTGTTATTTGCCTAATTTCATAGTAACATGAATATCTTTACGTTTTAGACTGTTGATCAGACATAAGGAAATTGTTGTCATCACCCTTGGCTTTAGCAAACTTTGAATGGCATTTTTCACGATTTCCTGATTTTATGGATCAAAAAATAACTTGATTGATTGAGAAAATAATCAGCTTGTAATCATGAATGAAAATGATCATTTGGTGCTGCCAAGTACAGTTACTGTGCATGCATACTAGGCTCATTGTAGAAAATAAAAACCAAATACAGGTAATACTACGGTATTCCAGCGTCAATTTTGTTAAATGTGCACAGTAATAATTTAGCATACAGTAATTTTACTCCATAGATTTACTGTATAGTAATGCTATAGTTTGACCCATAGACTTACTGTATCCACACCAACCTAAGGCGCCACACTCCACTCCAAATCTACAGATGTATACTGAGACATCCTCACGTTCCAAATCATACTAAGGTCACGCCATCACTCACTATCGAGCCTAAAGGCCAGAAGAGAAAAAGGAAAACACACCCATCTAACTTGTGTTGAGCTGTATAATTACAGTTTGATATGAAGGCCTATATGAATGACTGCTGCAGCCCACCACTACTTCAGCACTTAGCAGTGCTACTCCACTCATAGCAACAAAGGTAACAGATTGTCAAAGAGCAATAACACTGACCACTGAGCATAACAACATGCTGATGTGACAGTGTACACTGCAGCTTATGAAAACAATGTCATATAGAGATGAATCCATAACAGAAGTGATGTTCATTAAGCATCACCAGAGGTGCAAGCAAGCCAAACAGAGAGCAGCCATGATAACAACCAATAACCACTCTAAATACTGCACAATAAACAAACATCTAACCACCAAACTGTGGCACGCTGCACAAAGTTAACAGAGTGAGGTCTTACCTTTGGAAGAGTTCGAACCTTGTAAGTGCAAACTGATCCAATCCTCAAAGTTCATCAATCACACCAGGTTGGAATCCACCGCCAGTGACAGTCTGCCAGCTTTGGGCCAATGACAGCGATGTGCAGTCAATGTTAAATCTGCTGATGGTGATTAAATGAACAATTCTCATGGCACAGTTTGTTTGGGAGGCAGCGAGGCAACAGGTCACTGGTAAGTGAAGATGTCAAGGTCAGTCCCACAGATTGGCCAGCACAAGGCTGCAGGGGCCTGATGAACAAGCTCCACAACAGCTCCTCTTAATTTGGGATATGGATAAATACTTTAATCCTTCTGCTGATTTCCTGGCTGAAACAGATGAGTTGTCCCATCACCATTTTCAATATAGCTCCCCTCCGAACCGTATACTTCTTCCGGCTTGTCCCGACTGCTGGTCCCTGACATATTTTACTTTATCTGCCCCGCAGGAGCTGTCGTTCACAAGCCTTGCCAAGCAAACACTACTTCAGCTGCTGATGACAGCCGTGATGCTGGCGGCGGGACTAATGTGTCTGCTCCAGCATAACCACTATCTTTGCTGCTGATTTCTGATTGTGGCCACTCTTGGCTGCTAGACTGACTGCTGACAGCACCTGTTGCTGATGAGGTTGTGTTGCTCTTCATGCACACGAAGTTGAAATCTGGACATTTTACATAGGCGGGGCCGTTCGTCACTTTCTGGATGCTAGCTCGCATTAAACGCTGGCATTTTGGTGCTAATTGAGTTAATTGTTGGACGCACCTTGATAATGAGGCCGCCGGAGGACAGGTGAACCTCTCAGCAACAGTTCAATGGTATTTCCATCAGTGTCAGGCGTCTGTGAGATAAATTAAAACGAACACGTACTCCAGCAGAGTGCAGATGAATCCATTAAAGTCAATACATGGAAAGCTAAATAGTTTCTTCGTCGCAACTGGAAAGTTGTTTGTCAACATTGCGCTCAATGCTGCCTTCAGAGATGGCTGCCCCCTGCTGGCCGGAAGCTATATAGTCATAGTCATAGTACTGGATTACATTATACTTAGAGGTGTTTCTAACTTATTGTCCCCATGCATGTATGTAAGGCCAATATGTAATTTTACGATAACAATATAATGTTATTTAGTCTGTCAAAAAAGAAGAGGAGGGAAAGAAAATTGTATACATACAGTATTGGATATTCGAGGATTTCATCATCATTTTAATAGACATGATACAACAATTTTTTTGTTTGCAATCAGTAAACACAGCTCTCTAAGGCTCTAGCAGTGTCCCACTGGATAAGACTCATGGGATATGTTTACAGTTGCCTGGAGGTTTACAGTTGGTTTACACAAGGTTTACAGTCTGATTCACATTTGGCTGAAATTACTTGTGTTGCCTGGGTTCTGTTTATGGTTATTACACTCAATTCCTTAGTTCCTTACAAACCTTCTGCAAAATGAGTTCTAATTACCCTCTTTTTTGTTACACTACATCACGGAGACCTGCATTTTTAATTTACAAAACACGACTGTGGCTCAGTTTGATCAGATGCATCCCATAGTTTTGCCAATGAGGAGTCCTGTTTGAATTTCAGCTTCTGAATTGTGTTGATGCATATACATGTCTCATTTACCTTATGTCTTTTCACTGTGCCTATAACACACAAAGTTCTAAAATACTTGAGAGGGCTGAGCTGAATAGACTTCCTTTGAAAGTAAGACTCTGATGGTTCTTACCTAAGAAATAGGTTTGCCTCATGGGAAAAGCTTTTTCTGAGTTTTTCAAAGAGATACAAGATAAAGCTATCATTAGCATCTCCTTGGTATGAGCTGTGACCAAGGATACTGTGCCTCTGAAAACAACACTTCCTATGACATTCCACTGTTTGATTCTCTGCAGTAACCTTGGCAATTGCCTCAATCACAGGGAATTAATTCCAGTCATGCCACTCCCTCCCCCTCTCCTGAGTTGTATCGGGCCCATGCATCGTACTACTGGCCCTGATTCACTCTGAATACCAGCCAAGCCCAACGATTTTCAGGTCCCCAGGCCCCTATTGGTATCTGTCTGCCTCCACTCTCGAAATGGGCCGGCCTTTTGTCTGCACACACATTTTAACTGCCAGATTGTGGCAATTTCTGTCCTTTTTTATTTTCATACTCACTAACGATGTCAAAATGCAAAGGCTTGATTCTTTTCTTAATGATGTTTATCCTCTGTATGTTTTAGTTAAATGCAAATCCATGCATTTCAGCCTTAAACCATATGACCCAAATGGTACATAAAACTATGATATAACAACAAAAAGTGAAGGATGTTGCAGAGGCATATTGCAGCATTGCTCAAAGGCAGAAATATTTGCAGCTGCCATTATAGTAACATTCAGTCTAATGCATTATATTTGTTCTACAACATTTCTCATAATGGAGTCATGTGACAACATTTAAAGTCGGTAATAATTTTACAGTGGCTCCATCAGGCCATGAAGCCCTTTTCTAAGGAGCATGGACAGTGATTACTGCACTCAGTCACAATTCAGAGTTCAGTAGGCAAACAGCAGCTGCTTATTCCCATTGTGCTGAGTACAGCCATACCACTAAGCCTGCCTATTCAAAGGACCGTGTAGTTGCGCCAACCACTATAAGGGCTGCTGTGATGCCAGGCAGGTAGCCTTATTTCCACAGCCTCAGCTTTGTAATGCACAATTAATGAGCCATCCCACATAGGTTAGACAAGGCCTTTTAAATACTGTGGTACTTTCAAGAGCTGTGTTATTTGGAGTCCTTTGTCATGCTCGACTTGCTACCCAGAGGATGACATTTTATGGATTTCCTGTTTTGGGCTGTGGAATAATGGCATCTTCATTGGAAGCCATGATCCAAACTCTTACAATACTCTGTTGGGAAGGTTTTGATGAATCATAATTGACTATTGAGGGCGGGCGCTTCACAGCAAGAAGGTCATGCTTTCAAACCCGACTCAACCAGCTAGAACCTTTTTGTGTTTTGAGTTTGCGCTCTCTGTGTCTATGTGGGTTTTGGGTTGGATATATTGGAGATAATAAAATTGTCTGCAGATGTGAATATGTGTGTGTGGTTGCCTGTTTGTATATGTTAGCTCTGTGATATATGGGTGACCTCTGCGGGGCGTACACTGCCTCTTGACCAGTGTTTTGCTTGAAATAGGCTCCACCCCCCATGAGCCTGAAAGGACAACAGTTTAGAGAATGACTAGATTGAGATGAATCACTGAATCATTGAATAATGCATGCTTTTAACATGTAGGATCTAGATATGGGTTAACAGACATTGTTTATGGTTTTTAGCACTTGATTTCTTTCCTTTTAAACTCCATTGTCATGGCTATTTTATCTGCAAAACATGCATAATGTATATCATGTATAGATTTTTGTCAGGGGGAAATGATGTATGTATGCTCCTGTAAAGGAATGGTGACTGGGAGGAGGTGGGGGTTGAATCTACGGTGGGAGGTTGTCTTGAACCAAAGGCATCTGTCTGGAAGTGGCTGTAATTGGCTGCAGTATGGCGTTATCTCATTAATATGGAGCCCAGGGGAAGGAGACAGCCAACTTCCCCCTCTGTGTTTGGTTGTTTGACTGTATCTCCATTGATGCTAAACGCAGTGCTCCCGGGGCACCCCATGCCTGTTGCCTGCTTCGTTAAAACCAAGAAAATGAATATTAATGTCATATGGACTGGAAGCTGCAGTAGCAGAAGGGGGTCATCAGTCTAAAGGCTGTTACCGCAGATTTCTGGGTTTATTTAATGGGATCTATTCGGGAAGGCTTGATCCTGCAGGAAGGCATGCTCTATCAACATGCAAAGTGTTGTTGACACCTTATTTCCCTGTCTACAGGGGATTGTGGCACACGGTGCCCCTAATGAAATACACAGGACACATGGAAAAAATATATGACTTAAACATGCTAGATATAGTTTCATGTCCAAATTCTCAGTGGCTACATATACAGTACAAGAAGTTCTAAGAGTGTAAATATATATTTATGGAACCCGCTGGCACAGAGTGAAGTAAATTGATAAAACTGTATGTGAATAGTCAGCGGGAAAGGCTCCGCTCCTTCAACCTTGATCTTTGGAAGGCAGTAAATAGTGTCTGTAACCACCACAGTAACATTTATGACAGCTACCACTGCCTCTTCTCAATTTACTTGACACCAGTAACACCAGCAAATAGACATGTCAATTCATCCATAGATGTTAGTCTCCAGCTGATGAACCTGCCAGAAGGACACAGATTGGATCAGAAATCTGAGGATCTCTCAAAACACTTTGAATATTTCTTATTTATTAGCACATATTTGGAGAAGAGGTACAGACCATACAATAACTGCTGAAAAACCCTAACATTTGACTAAAAGGAATTGTTGGACATTTTGGGTAATACTGTACGATAAACACCCTTTGTCCACTGTGTTTCTGGGTCACATCTGTGCATCATCTATAACTAATAATTTAAGGAAGTCTCAAACTACTTAGCAATTTATTTTTTTGTTCAAAAGTAGCATATAGTATTGTTACATAATCAACTATAAATACCTCATTAAGGTTGAATGAAGAGACTGCCCCAAACTACTAATGTGTCAGTCCCTCAACCAGACTGCTCTCTAAGCGATGGGCTGATGAATTATTAATTATAGAATACATAGAATTCTCACTAGGGAGCTACTCTGTATCCTCAGAGCAGACAACCACAGAGGGACAGTCAAGGTCAAATAAAATAGGTTTCTTTGCCAACTATGTAAGGATAAAGAAACGAAATGCCTATAATTGGTTTAAAACAGTGCAACATGGAAGGCTCCCCACTAGCCCTGCGGTCATATCGGCTCTTTTTCCAGTTGAATTTCAGCCGCATTAATAAAACCTCAATTAATCATCAGGGGTCCATCTTCCAGCTCACCTTCCTAATCTAGTTTGATAGAAACAGTTAAAGAATCAGCACAGCCAATTTATACCGCTCCCACCTTAGTAGTGAGTGCGAATGTCAGATACTTTGTAGTTATAACAATGATACCCTTCCACTGTCAGACAAAGTGTGCAAGGCTGCATCATGTAGTGTCATACTTTCTAAACTGTGTTTCTCTTCAGCTTCCCCAATAATTTGCAGCTTTATAAACACTGCCACAATGTAGACCTGATGCCACACTGGTTAATAGGATCTGACCCCTGATGGTTAAATTATTTAGGTACTTTGAAGAGGGAAACCCAACAAGCCTCCCTAATTGAAACACCCACACACAAACACACGCACCGCTGTGAAAGGGTGTGCAGATCCCCAGCAATGCAGAGGCCGTTTGGGCCCATTGCCATTCTTCTCCCAGCAAATTGGAAGTTTTTAATGAGGGACCACCCTGTCTCTCCGACATTGTCTGTGGCACAGGCATCCGCAGCTGGACTTTAGGGTCTGAAAGACCTTCTATCATGTTTCCTCAGAAAACAAGATGAACTGCAGTAATAGATTCTCTCTCTGTATCACATCTGTTCTCAATTCTAAGTTTTCCTATAGTTCCTTTAGTAAATCAGCTACAACACTTTGTTAATCTGCATTAATGCTTTGTCAAATTATCCTAAAATAATAAATTGTGCAGAGGGTTTATTCTCAGTTTCAGGTGCTTAATAGCTGGTTTAGATGCATTAACTTAAATGTTTTTGGATTTGGAATTCTAACACTTCCTAGTTGTTGTAATCATTAAATCATTATGCATCCTTCAACATGACACTGATGTTGAATCAATAATCAGCACATACAACATTCTACAGTGAAATACTAATTAAGTTCAGCACTTTTTTAATAGGCTTAATTTCTTATTTTTGCTATAAGAAGCTAATGCAATTTTGGAAAGAGTAGTCTGCTTGTACAACGTGGCTCTTGTGCGTAAGCCTAAATGTGCTGGGCAAAATAATCATCTCATCAATAACATATCAATTTTGTTTGCCTCAGACATCATCCTGTAATTCTACTCCATCTTTTTCCTCCAGGGGTATCAAAGCATTTGAGGAACTTGAAGGACTAGTGACCTGAGAGCAACAATAAACAGAATGCCATTTGTGAGCTCCACGGTGCGTAGGTAATAACATAACAGCATAATTGCTACACTTTCTTGAAAATAATCTTTAAGTCTTTACAGGGACAATTGCTCACAAATATCATACCTCAGCCAAAATACAGTGTTAACATTGTTGTTGGGTGTTGTGATGACTGTCATGGCTTTTATCTTTTGTCTGGTTTTAGCAAAAGGAGAGTCAGGTGAATTTTTGGGCATTTGATGGACCAGGGTCCTGTTGTCTCCTTTAGAGCCGACATTCATTGAAAGACAAAATGCTTGTACACAAACAAAATTGAACAATATAAATATTTTTTACAATCTTGTCACTGCACTGCTGTGGTCAAGTAGAGGCAATTTTGTATCTGTCAAGGTTTACTTCACTCATCCAAGCAGACTGTACATGTGCATAATCACACTTTATAACCACTTTAAGCGGTTGTGAATGTTTCTAAAGTCAGATCTCTTCAGTTAGTTTAGTAGTTTATATCTCATTAATAAAGTCATTTATCACTTTTTTGCAAAACCTCACCATTTCTGATTTGGGCCCATTATTCCAACTTATCTACCAACCTAATACCTTTTTACCAACTTTTATCAACTGCTTCACTACGGGGACTTGTGCCCTGTTTGCCAGCTCCCCATTGGACTCCAACAAGGGCCAACTGCTTTAACATTTCTAGTTCACTCTTCAGTGGCTATCTGCTGCTGTCTCTTCACATGTGACACTTTGTAAGTTAGTACTAAATAAATAGCAATAATTGTCATTTATAGTGCGAAAATCCCTCATTGTATATAATAGGTAATGGTCATGTTGTTGTTTTAGACAATTAATCTTAATTTTTTGAATGGAAACATGTCTTGTCAATACATGTACAGAGGAGTGAAGGGGGTCCTCACAGCTGTCATTTTGTCAAACAAGGTAAGGGTGATTTAATGCTGCATCCATATGCTTAATCATGTAAAACCCACAAACATGGTGGTGATTTGTTGGCTGCCAGTCTTCCCCACGTCCAGTGTGAGCCAGTGGATATTCCAGGCCCACTTTCACTTTAAAGCCATTAATCCAGGCCTGTCTTTGTGCTTTTGCTGTGTTGTTATTTGACAGAAATAAAGGGGAAAAAAATCCAATCTGTTACATTTGCCAGTAGTTCCACCAGTCACTTTCACTAAATGCTGAATTTTACAACGTTCTCCTCCTGGCTGTGTCAAATTGAACCCACACATGCTTGGTCCTCCTCTGTAAACATTTTAATAAGGTGTATACATTATCAGTATGAATCCTCTGTTTATCCATTATGAGCCTCCTTACATATTTAAAAAGAAAAGGTAAAAGAAAAATGCAAGTAACAAATCAACTTACTTGAAATTCAAGTTATTAAGCAAATGATTCATGCAACCCACATCAGAGATCAAACTCGCACATGGTGCACCTCAGTAGTACAATATAGAGAGAATGTGATTCCTTGAAACCTGTCTATTGGTCCAACATGCATAATGCGCAGAATAGCTTATTATGGCTTTCATTTATTAGTCTATGGGGACAGAAATTCATGTATCTTTATGCATTTCCTTTCTTCTCCGATCAAACCAAATCACCTTAAACCAAAGTCAAGATGTTGAACAGACCTACGCGAATCTAGTCTTATATTCTAGATTCATGGCAAGTATTAATATATATAAGTTGTGCACTCAAACTTCATTGTTGTCTATTTATGTAACATAGTGTGAAGAGTGTGGTTCAAGAGCCAGGTATATTTGAAATATATTTAGAATTACTGAACTACCTATTGTTGGATCTCGCTTTTTCCATATGCTTTAATTTCTCACTGTATCCAACTACATGTATGCACAGAATTTGAAATACTAGCAAATACGGCAAGTGATTGGCAAACTACACAGTGGCGTTAATTAACGTAGATGTAATTTTGGACAGAAAAAAACATACACTATGTCTCTCAAGTCTCTCAAGTTCTATGTGCGTGTTTAAAGTTTATGTGAAAAAATACTTATCAGCAAAGTGATCAGCTCTGGTGGCAGACTTATAACTATAAGTATTATACTGGCTTCCATGACTAATCCCTGAACAATCTGGTCTATATACTGTATATGGGGGTCATGCATGTACATCTTAAAACTCTGATCAATTCTCGACACCTTATCCAATGCTAATCTATTAATTTTGATCCGAAAGGGAGTATTTACGGATGTTTAATCCACGATTTGAAAAGGTTAAACTTTGCTGGTATGTGAGTTGAACAAATATCAAACAAATGAAATGTCAGAGTTGCTACCCCTGAACAAATGAAATGTCAGGGACAATACCTTGGCCCAAGCCCTCCCTCACCTGGCTCATCATTTTCAGGCAGTCATATTTGTAGTTAGACATAAGAGGGCAGACCAAATAGGCTGTCTTTTACTGAGCTGACCTATTAGCACCCTATTATTTGAACTGCTGAATGAAAAGTGCCAGGGTCCCTTCAACCCACCGTAGAAAGTTAAGGTCACGATGCAAAATTCTGTGGTACTTTTCTCCGTCTTTTGGCTCCTGACTCTGCTTTCTCCTGTTTCCTCTGCCTGGCACAGAGCCTCGATTCCTCCCAGTGTGGACATTCTCCCATGCACCAACTCTGACTATCAAAACAACAGTCATTAGGCAAATTTGCTTTGGTGCTGGATTACGTTAATTATCATGGAATTATCACTTCATTAAAGCAGGCAGAGATAAATTATCTCTGATGAAACGAATGCAAAATGAGGAAATAATGATCAGGCCAGCAAAAAAAAAGAGAGTGAGCAAAAAAATTAAGAGACTACTCAATGAAGGAAATCAAATCATTGTGTTCCAGAGAGGTGGTCCCTGAGAGGCATTTCAGCACAATGGAACATGACAGAGCAAGTGGGTTTCCACAAAGAGGGGTGAGGACCACCCACCTCTTTAGCCAATGCAGTCCAGTTTTCTTCTACAAACCTCAACAGAGCCCTTACTTTTCCGTGCAAGTATCATTAATCATGCCAAATACCAATTTTAATGAAGGCCTGCATCAGCCCAGTTATGTTCTTTGTTTCCAGGCAAAAAACTTTGGCACTGCAGCAGGACCAGATTTTTACTTTACTGTAATATAACTGAGATGATTTTTTCACTCAATAATATGTTCTTGGTCACAAGCTTTTCTCTGTTGACCTCACTGCAACCACTGTAAAATGATGGATATTGAGATGACACTGCCCAACCAGGTTCATGCTATGTATTTGCTTACAACAGAAATGATTAAAATCTGAAAAGACCTGGCTGTAATCTTTGCTCAGTTGTGAGGGCTGTGTGCTCAGTTTGAACACTGAATTAATCACTATGTCACCCTTGTTTTCCACATTGTGGGGAGGACTGGGAAACATATATTTGTTGGTATTGTAGCATTGCATTTAGCAATCGTATTGCAATGTTAATAAGCCATGTTTTCCCTGATTTGAATTAAACTACTGGCATCATACAGCTTGTTTTGTCACACCATTAGCTCTTTTCCCATAATCTTTTTAAAGCACTACAAGAGGAAAATAAAACCCTTGGGGTGATCAGATATTCTTTTCCCCAGTCTTTGTTTTTTATCCCAAATGACTGCAGCACAAGGACACTGGTCTCTGCTTGATTTATAATCATTAGAATAATCATATTTCTATGGCAACGTTTTGCAGTTGCAGGGGTCCTTTCTCTCCCTTGCTTAGCAATATTCACTGTCACTGTGCAGTATGTATGAAACAAAGGCTTCATACTAAACATCATACATTAATTGGGAGAGAATATTGTGGAAAAATCACAAGGATACACACAGTATATACCTGCATATATTCATTCACTCAATTATTGTTTTGTGATTCTTTTCGATACAGCAGATTTGATTTTACTCATGAGGCCCAAGACTGTAATCTGCATGTTGACTGACAGATTGTTGCTCTATAAACTGAAAAAGCTTTTGTCTGAATGGAGTGTAACATGTTGGTAGTATGAGGGATTCTTGTCTCTTCTTCTCTCAACTACTGTTTCCAAAGGCACTGAAACACATTTAGGAGCATCTGCCTGTCATACAAAACACAGCAAATGTGTCTCTGACAAAGGATCTAGGACCTTAGAAATCAGTGTCTATGTTAGGTGCCTAATTATTAATAAAACACAACATGGTAGCCAAATGATTGTTAGCAGTTGTCCTACTAACCCATGGATCTGTAACCAAAGAAAGATCACTGACAATAAAAAATGCAGGTCCATCCTCATTGCTGTTGCCACTAACCTTCCCCCTTCCATTGCATTAGCTTGCTATATACTGTGCTGATATATAGACTTGATAAACTGCACCACTGAAGCTGTATTACAGACTCCACTAAATCCCTTAAGGACCTTCTCGTAATGGTGGCACACTGTTCCATAAAAATGCTAGTTTGCTTTGGAAATTGAGGTGCAGGTTCATTAGAAGCCATCCTGTTGAATTTCAGAATAAGCTCCCAAGTGAATCAGGGAGAGAGGCCAAAACAATCGCCAGAGACGGGGGGTAGGGAAGTTTCTAATACACACAGTTTCTCTTTGTGGATCCACAGGAGGTTTTACCCTCTCTCCCTCTCCTGCAGAGTTGGTGGTATCACCCAAGCCTTCCATTGTTGAAGCGTTTTGGGAGAAAACCTCACACCAGGCTACTTATTCTTCATGAGATCACATTAAACAATGACTCTTACTCTCCAGGGTTTTCTGTGACTTCTAAAGCCATTGCGTTGCCAAACTGAGCTTCATTGACTAGATGAGTCAGAATGCAACTTTCCAAGGAGGAAAAAAGACTTTTACACAGCAATTTGAATTAAATCACCAGCACTGACGCAAGCACATTTAAATGAAACATAGGGAATAAAAAGAATGGCATTTGACAACAAAAATATACTCAGTACAAACTGCACATGAGAATGTCCTGGAGGCATAGTAAATCAAAAGCGTGGCCACAAGTGTTGGTAAAGCTTCAGCTATTGTATGCTGAACGAGAGGATTTCACCGATACAATACACGCAGCATAGAGATATACACTGCTGGGCTGACTATCCCAGTGTCAAGTAACAAATTACATAAACCACCCACAAGAAATCTGTGAAGATGTATTTGTGATGATACAGCTACTCGCCACCATTGCCAGAGCGCACTCTTTCTATTCTAACGCTTTATTCCAGTCACTGTTTTATATTCTCCTTCAGTGTTTTAGAGAAATCTGTCTCGAACAATTTCTACAACTTAGGCTCAACAAAAACCATGTCCAATTTCTTCCACCAGCTGCACTAGAAGCTACACACACCTGTAGTCAAAGCTCCAGGCGATCCATTCACTTTTGTTCTGAGATTTAAATAACATAGAGAACAATAACTAGCGTGCACTCTACACACCGTTCCAATTTCAGCTCTCAGAGTAATCTCTCATTCTTCTCTGCAGAATAGTAAAATCCATTCAACCCTTTTTTGTCACCTCTTCTTAAAAGGAGCACAATAGCATTTATTTACAGCAGTGTTATGTAAATATTATGCATATGTAAATATGTTATAATGTTATTTGCCTATAATGTTCCTAATCAGTTTGATGACTTGATTCAGAGAACACAGCTGACTGAGAATAGCATGGTTGTCATGGTGGTATTTTTTAGGTAGTATTGCAGACCTGTGTAATACTGTGTAATATGTTAGGACTCCTTAAATATAAATATCATGATTACTTGACATGCTGTGGTAGAATAGTTTACTGTCATAATCTCCATTGCTTCTTTTGGTCATAGGAATACAGCTGAGTCACAAAAGGCTGATATTACTATCTCAAAGCAACAATTCATGTTAAGATTAAAAACAATAATGAATAGTTTACAATAGTTAATAACCAATATTTTTTGGATCAGGTGTTAGTCATGTTTGTACTGTACTGCAGCTCAGAAAAAAACAACCTTGTTCTGCCACAATGGGACATCACATGGAAATTAATTTGGTGACATGCAGGAAAAAAACAGTGGTTTTTATACTCCACCTGCTAGCCTTTTATCTTTCTACAGTTTAAATCACGTTGTTTGCTCTGCCAGCAGGAAAATAGAGTGTGTCTTTCTTTAAGTATTATATCCTTCTTGTACAAATGTCTTTTTTCCTTCTTTGAGGTACCTAATAGTTCACAATAGGTAACTGGGTATATGCAGGTCTGTAGTACCATGGGAAACTCAACATATTGTCAATAGCACAACAGCAGGATGGAAGCAGTAGTACTGAATTTGAAAAGAAACACTTTCTTAAGGTGATATCTTTTGCGACATTTTTATTAAAGAGACAAAGGCACAGTTTCCATTGCTTCATGGTTGAATCATTTCAGACTGGTCAGTAGTCTCTATTCATAATTTGAAACTCATAGTACAAACCAAGCAAAATAACCTACCACTCCTCCTTGAATGGATGCTTGCATCTTTTTGTGTTTGCTAAAGAAACCATCATGAACTAAACTGACAACAACATACAGTGGGGCAAAAAAGTATTTAGTCAGCCACCAATTGTGCAAGTTATCCCACTTAAAAAGATGAGAGGCCTGTAATTTTCATCATAGGTATACCTCAACTATGAGAGACAAAATGAGAAAAAAAATCCAGAAAATCACATTGTCTGATTTTTAAAGAATTTATTTGCAAATTATGGTGGAAAATAAGTATTTGGTCAATAACAAAAGTTCATCTCAATACTTTGTTATATACCCTTTGTTGGCAATGACAGAGGTCAAACGTTTTCTGTAAGTCTTCACAAGGTTTTCACACACTGTTGCTGGTATTTTGGCCCATTCCTCCATGCAGATCTCCTCTAGAGCAGTGATGTTTTGGGGCTGTCGCTGGGCAACACAGACTTTCAACTCCCTCCAAAGATTTTCTATGGGGTTGAGATCTGGAGACTAGCTAGGCCACTCCAGGACCTTGAAATGCTTCTTGCGAAGCCACTCCTTCATTGCCCGGGCGGTGTGTTTGGGATCATTGTCATGCTGAAAGACCCAGCCACGTTTCATCTTCAATGCCCTTGCTAATGGAAGGAGGTTTTCACTCAAAATCTCACGATACATGGCCTCATCCATTCTTTCCTTTACACGGATCAGTCGTGTCCTGGTCCCTTTACAGAAAAACAGCCCCAAAGCATGATGTTTCCACCCCCATGCTTCACAGTAGGTATGGTGTTCTTTGGATGCAACTCAGCAATCTTTCTCCTCCAAACACGACAAGTTGAGTTTTTACCAAAAAGTTCTATTTTGGTTTCATCTGACCATATGACATTCTCCCAATCCTCTTCTGGATCATCCAAATGCTCTCTGGCAAACTTCAGACGGGCCTGGACATGTACTGGCTTAAGCAGGGGGACACGTCTGGCACTGCAGGATTTGAGTCCCTGGCGACGTAGTGTGTTACTGATGGTAGCCTTTGTTACTTTGGTCCCAGCTCTCTGCAGGTCATTCACTAGGTCCCCCCGTGTGGTTCTGGGATTTTTGCTCACCGTTCATCATTTTGACCCCACGGGGTGAGATCTTGCGTGGAGCCCCAGATCGAGGGAGATTATCAGTGGTCTTATGTATGTCTTCCATTTTCTAATAATTGCTCCCACAGTTGATTTCTTCACACCAAGCTGCTTACCTATTGCAGATTCAGTCTTCCCAGCCTGGTGCAGGTCTACAATTTTGTTTCTGGTGTCCTTTGACAGCTCTTTGGTCTTGGCCATAGTGGAGTTTGGATGGGGCTGTTTGAGGTTGTGGACAGGTGTCTTTTATACTGATAACGAGTTCAAACAGGTGCCATTAATACAGGTAACGAGTGGAGGACAGAGGAGCCTCTTAAAGAAGAAGTTACAGGTCTGTGAGAGCCAGTAATCTTGCTTGTTTGTAGGTGACCAAATACGTATTTTACCGAGGAATTTACCAATTAATTCATTAAAAATCCTACAATGTGATTTCCTGGATTCTTTCCCCCTATTCTGTCTCTCATAGTTGAAGTGTACCTATGATGAAAATTACAGGCCTCTCTCATATTTTTAAGTGGGAGAACTTGCACAATTGGTGGCTGACTAAATACCCACTGTAATAGTCACTAGTAGCATTGTCAGCCAGTGATCCTTTGCTTGTAGAGAAGAAAAGCAGAGGCTAAAAATATGGCACTGAATAGGTGAAATCACTGGTTTACTAGGCTGAGCAGCCAGTCAGACAGGCCTCTCTCACTGACTGCGTCCACTGAGGGTTCAATTCAACATGTTGAATCAGCTGAACGACTGCTGATGAGGGCCAACTGGAGCTAACAGTGTTGGGCACACTGCAAAAAAACGGTGTGCAATGGCTCTTAAGTGCTCATCTCCATTGACCATTAGCTCAGCACTTGCAGAGAATTGAGCTTTACAGGCCTGTCTACCAAGAAACTTATTTTCACTGTTGCATTCATCTTTACCTGCACACAGTGGAAGCATTATTTCCCCTGGCACCTTCTATGAAAACGAAGGGCCAAGAAACAAGCACTGAACCATGTAAACTGTGCAGCTGGTTTAAAAACATTGTTATATAGTAGCAGAAAAACAGAAAGGTTAAAATCAATATGTCATCAAATGCATAGTGGATTATCAATAACACAGGTTAAATTGAGTTATAGTATTAGTTACACAGATGCAAAGAAACACCGTAAACACTTGGAAACACTGGCTCAGTTTCTATTTTGTCTAAAATCTTCAAAGTTTATTGTGAAAAGAACACAGGTAACAGAACAACAGATAGAAAACAAAGACATCTCACTTCTACAAAGGATTTTGAATATGCATATATTGCATATTTTAGAAAACTACTTTCTTGTCTGCGAGTATACCTCAGTAACCATGAGAACTGACATTTGAAGTGGCATGCTCCTTTGGTTTTAGCTTTTCACAGCACATTTTGGTCTCACTTTGGACTGTAATCCATCTTTCTGAATTACTGCAGCAGTGGAACAACTGATCCAATCATTTTAGTCCCCAGTATATTCCTGTGAAAGGCTCCATTCAACAGAGAGAGAAGAAGAAATACTTGAGATGGACTCAAAAATTGATTAAAAGTGGTTTCTAAAAATTTCTTTGTAGCACTTATGATCCAGTGGTTTCTGTCAATATGCTTCGCTCCAAAAGGGCAGAGAGGTCAGGAAACGTACCTGTGCCAGGGTAAAATAAATCATTGGCAAGCAGAGAGTTTAGGTCAAATGATCACCCCTTGGATAATGCATGTCCATGGAGAGGGCCGGTGAGATTCATTGCTGTGCTGCCGCTGACAATAATGGAGGCTTTCAAAGGCCACAGTGTTTAATTTCTAGTCCCTGCTATCAGCGTTTTTATCCTCTGGAGAGGGGGAGGTCAACTGCCCCTGTTCCACAGCCCCAGAGCCAGCATCCTGGGCATTAAGGGCTGAGAGAGGTGGCTGAGGTCACGTTGTGATTGCTGCTGGAGATGGCAGACTGAGGGGTCCTGGGGCTCATCGGACCCTTCCTTGACAAAGAAGCCTTACAAAGCAGCTCCCAGGTCAGTTTTATCAGGGCATCACTAATGGTTATGATATGATCTGTCTAGCATCACTTCCAATTAAAGCTTGCTGGGGGAATGTGGCAGTCGCTGCTGCCCATCTCACTGAGGGCTCAGTAGTGTTCAATGAATGTAGACTATTGTTTGTAGCCACTCATTTCACTCGCGATCAAAGTTCCATTGTGACTGCCACAAAGAGAAGTGGCCACTGGCCAGGCCTATTAGATATGTAGTTGTGGTGAGGAGATGAAGAGAGGGTAATCAGTCTTCTTACTGATAGCAATGACCAGCCCACTTCTCTGTGTGACAAAGAGTAACCTCTTCAGTACAATATAGAACTATAACAAAAGGTTATTCTTCTTGTTTGGATAGCCTTGCCTTTAGGCTAGGAAAAATACGTCCCTGAGAATCTTCATAATTTCTACAAACTCTGGTGTCACACTATAGGCTGATTCATAAATTCATAAAACATGACACGTTCTGATGATTGTGACTGCAGCAAAGCCTCAACAGTAGTAAAGCCTGAACTTGTCATACACAGCACAGTGCAAACCAGCATCCACTGAGGACCTAAAATCTCCAGACTGCAAACAGTGCAAATGTGGTGTGAGGACACTCACAAGGAGAGGTGATCCCAGCTCTGGGATGATTTGATTTCTCTCCAGCAGTGATGATAATCATCCTGCTAAAGGTGTGGATCTGTGGAACAAACCATTATCTGTTTAGTAACTCATCCAAAGAGAATGTAGAAGTACATGATTGAGGAAAATTGAACAAAGCCTAAAAAGTAATGGCACTTCTCTTTGAAGATATTTAATAGTTTTAAGTTTTAGCAAGAGTGAAAAAACAACTGTCAAAGTAAAATGTTTGACCAAACTTCTCTACCCTGCGCCCCTGAAGTCTTGACCACTTCACCTGCCTTTCAGTGGAAGGAAATTATCGAATAGATGTGAGCCTGAAGTGCCCAAGTCAGTGTCTCATTTGCATTCCTGAAACAAAATGAATTTGGCAAACTGCAGTGGACCAGGGAGAGGAAATCATTATTTGTAGATAGTGTATTTGAGAGTGCAGTCATTGAAATAAACAATCTCATATAGTGCCATTGGATTTTCCAGACACATCACATAACAGATAAAACTGATCAGCCCATTTTTCTGTAGCCACAGACAGAAAGGATTTCTCACATGAATGGCCCTAAAATTCACATCTACATCAGTTGACTGTATTATTATCCTTTTTACAAACGTTTTATATACAAAGACTGCAATAAAACAGCAGACATTTATGTCCCTTCACTGTGTCATTTTGTTGGCTGTCACCTAATCCCATTGTGAACTTCCACCAGTGCTTAGTGAAAAGGAGTAGTTGGCCATAATGAGCCAGGAGCAGCTGCAAGCCCTTTTGATAGAATGAGGTCACCAGAGCGACAGAGATCAGTGCGGCTGATTGGGGGTTGGTCGAGGGAGGTCTCGCTCAAAAGAACAGGCGACAAACTATTTTGTATTGAAGGAATGCAAGGCTGCAGGGCCTCCTCCTGCTCTTTTTCAATGCATGTCTGTGTCAGAAATAAATCATTTTAATTGTTCTCTGATTCTCCCTCTCACCATTTTGCAAAATGATAATTGAAACATTAATAGGATGTTAATAGGATGTGTGTCCTGGTAACCTTTGATATAAATCTTGCCGTAATGGAGAATATTCTCTATGACCACCATGAATCAGGAGTAATTAAATATGCGTGGACAAGCACCATTTTGGGGATTTACAAATACGGTTCCTGCATTGCAAATAAGGTTTGACCCAGGGGGATATAGTTGGTACAGAAAAACAAAGTTTTTGTTTTTTTGCCACAAGAATTTCTGCAATATTGTGCTAATACGTCAGTTTTTCCAGTTAATGATAATGAGACTGGTTTCCTTAAAATGGCTTTTAAAATGCATACTTTGCCCTTCATTTTGAGGCAGGCCTGAACCTTTAGCTCAGGCGAGTTTGTTATGGAGAGCCAGAGGTCTATACGCTACTGGGAGGGCATGAGTAACTCATATGAATGGGGCAGGGTTAGAATAGTGGTAATGCCCATGAGAAGAGAACTCAGCTGGAAGAAACAAGATCCTCCTTATAGACTAATGGATGTGTTAGCAAGTGCAGCTTTCATGTTGGCTCCACCAGAGGGTATAGAGGAATGGCAAATTAATTATAGAAATGAAGCCAACCCCCTTTTCTTATCATAGAGGGCAGCTGTGTGTTTCCCCTCATTCGTTTCCTTTCTTTTCTCCAGTACTGGAATGTGTCCCGTTATACATCTATTCTCTGCTTCTCCTCATCAATCCATACAAACTTACTCAAGAGAAAGATCTGCTGTGTATGGGGGAGGTGAAAAGTAGAGCCTTTATTGAGTGGAAATGTCATAGAAATTGTTGCAGACTAGCATAGAGAGAATCACGCTCAGTCTTGCCTTTCAACTTATTTCATAGCTTTTAGACCCTTCCACTCAAAGTCGACTAATAAATCAATATTTCAAATGGGATCTGGTGTTGTAATGATATCATACTGTTGGCTGTGAAAGCACATTACCACGAGCCAAATGTGATCCTCAATGACAGGCTACATAGTTCTGATCAGTGTCTGTACTGTAGTGTTGTGAGAGACATTTGGAGATGTTAAATGTCTCAAAAATGGCATGTATGACCCACTCTAGAAAACGAAAAGAGCACTACTTTCAGAAATAGACTCTAGCACACACTCACCTCACTTGTTGGACCATTCCCAAAGGTCTGCTTTGGAAATAATGGGGAAGAGCAACAGCGAATGCGAGGAATATTAATGCAGGGTTGGAGCCAGCCTCGACTCAGCCTGTTAATTTCCATGTTATCACGACAAATAGAATAGACGTCACTTCATTTGTTCTGCTGTTTTCAAGAACAGTTCTCAGACTTTCATATTACAGATTGTAAATGTATTATGGTACACCTAAATGTGGTTCAGAATGGAAAACTTGATGCATACTTTTAAGCATTCCATGCATATTAAAAACAATTGGTAAAGTTGAACTGAAATTTAGAGTTGATTTTGCACAGTATGTATGTATGTCATTAGTGTTTGTTTCCTCTTATCGTTATTGTTATTATTATTAGTTTTATCTCTAATGGTCACAGTCTTTTACATCCATTGGCTACACAGGCAGTTGACCAGCATGTCCATTATGAGCCTCAATGTAGTCCCATCTGTTTTTTGAGTTACTACACTACTGTAAATTAGTTATTTGAGTTTCAACTAATGGCATTCAGAGTGCTCCTCCAAAAAAGCGAGGGGCATAGACTGGAGAGATGCGAGAAGCTCAGCAATGCAAAAGGAGCTAGTGGAAAGCTTTACACTCATTGCAATCATTAACAAAAAGCTGCCTAAGATGCTAAAAGCGCCTTCTCTTATCAGGGCCTTACTCAAAATTCAAATTTCATTTACCATGGTCACATTTGGACTATGGAAGGACGGCAGCCAACGCTAGCGAGCCTTGTCCTTTGTACAATGTGAAAAGAACACAACAATCAACAGATTCAGGAAGAATTGAAATAACATAAGTCTAGTGGGAATCTGGGCCAATGTTAGCAACCTAAACTAATTAGTTTCCATTTTCCCAGTGGAAGCTAGTTAGCCTTGGTTGCTAACTTCCACCTCCACAGTACAATGGCTCCTCCCAAATGTTAAATGTTGTACACGGTATACATTGCAAATAGTGCATAACCGATACTATCGTAGCTGGCTGACAACGGGGGAAAGATCATTGTGTAATTTTTTGTAGGCTGTACAGGTCTGTGAAATGCCACAGTCAGACGCTCACCACTGAAGCTGACGGCTCATCTTCCAGCAAAGAACCCATGTTCAGCCGACCTGAGTCCAACCAGAGGTCAGACGCTTGAAATGGTTTCCACAAATAAGTCTGCAAAATAGCTTCAGTATCATTACAGTTCAAAAAGAATTCAAATGTCAGCACATTAAAGTTGACTTTTGTTGAGTAAAGACAAGGAAACAAAGCAGAAAACATTTAATAGTTTAATTATAAGCTGCTGTATACATTCAGTGATTATTCCGATTTTCATGTTGCCAGAAGCCATGGGTGAGACCAGCAAAACATTCAGCTACAAGATCTAGTTTGTTGTATGCAATTTGTCCATTTTCATTCATATTTTTCCACATTGTACATAGTTTACTGCAAAGCAACATAAAACCACATTGCTGATGTGCAACACGGTTCTTCCAAGACTTTAGTTCACTCAAACACGATTCCACCCAGTCTGTTATGTGGTGCTCATAGGAGGGGAAAGCCCTTTATACCACTCTGGTCTCAACCTTATCTTTGAGATCAACTGAACACAGATGGCATAGGGTGACAGCAGTGCTGAGCAAAGCTAGTATGCATGTCCAAATGCCCTCAGTTGATGCTGAAAAAGTCTTGTTTAAACTTGATTGGGCCCAATAGGAAAGCAGACTCATTAAACAGATAAAATAGGTGGAACCCTGTCACCAGCTTGAAGAACACTGGGAGCCTTTATTTCTCCTCCTTAGATACTAAGATTAAGCAACATCCTGCAATCTTTAAGGTTTTGTTTGCATCTTTTTTGGTTTCTTTTGCTATCTCACTCTAAGCTCATTGAACTGACACACTAATGTTGGTGCTGATATCGCTTTTTTTGTTGTTTTTTTTTTTGTCTTTTTACATTTTCTAGTAGCCCACACAGAAACTTGATGGCACAAGAACTGACCAATAAGAAACTCTTTACAACAAGGTAGACTGCAACAGTTGCCAGGGGTCACACAGTAAACAAAAAATAATCCAAGTTCATTTTGAAAATAAAAAACAAATCAGGTTCAATATAAAAGCAAAAGACAAATGAACAAACGCAAGTTAATTTCAAGTATAACTTACTCATAAAATAACTACACAGCATTAAATATTCTCATTATACATTTTTAAATTATTTATAAAATATATTTTGGCATATATGTTTTTTTTTAATTTTTGTGTTTGTGTAACAAACGCTACTGTAGCTTCAGTTCAACACCAATGTTTATTTGTTTTTTTCTCTTGAAACAAAACATTAAAGGGATTGTCACATAACAACGGGTTATTAAAAATGATAATAGTAAACCCTATAGAGAGTTTCACATAGCAAGACATGAGTGACGATCCCTTCTATCCTAGCCCCATAGTCAAAAGTCAAAAAAAGTACAAGACCAGAGCACAAAGTTCTAATTTGTGCTCCACTGGCTACAATCAAGGTTGGGCACAGGAGATTTCAAAAGCAGGAAGTCTTTTTTTCATACAACTCAATTTGAACACAAGGATCTGTCTGTCCCACTTCCAGTGTTCAGAGCGGCTGGGCAGATAGCGAGAGTTCATTTAGCTCCATCCTTGATAAAATATAAATACTGTAAAGACCTCACAGTCTGATGAATCTAGGATGTCCTCAGGGATACGCAGAGAAAGTCTCTCTTATTAGTCAGGGAAAAGAGCAAATGAGAGGCCTCCCTTTCCCTCTCCTGAATGCACTGAAAACTGTTGAAGGAGTAAGTTGTGGATATTGTTAGATGAATCCTGTGTATGTCTGTTTTCGTTTATTACACTGATGGAGCTCACTATACAAAGGAACAAAGAGCGATTTTGGCAGCTAGAACAAACTGCAAAACCAAAGAAGGCAAATATCAGTTTGTGATACAAAAGTAGTTCAAAAGGCATAACTGTACTTAAGAATTGGCACCTCAGGTGTCCAAACATGTAGCGTCCTGCTTTGGCGCAAGGGCTGGAGAGCTCCACTGGCCATGTCCATGCAGTCAACAGTAACCTGCCTGTCCACTCATTGCAGACTGATAGAAAGAAAACTGAACAAAAAGCAAACAAGGAAAAAGTACTGCGACTACAACAAAGCCACATCCACTACCTCGGCTTGAGCACACAACTAGCTGCAGCATACTACAGTTCATCATCCTCAGCCCGAGCTGATCCTTGAATATTGTATTCTGCAAAAGGGTGTGTCTCTCTACTTCCACAGCCTGACTTCCTTCCGTGTACACACAGCTATTGCGGGGTACATATATGTGAGTTTACACTGTATGTGTGTATGCATGTTGGTGTGTGGCGTAGAGAAGCTTGCTAAAGCACAATGTCCTTCAGGCGCTTGCTGCTGGGGGATTCCTTGTCTCGGCCATCATGGAGAAGTGTGTTGATCTCCCTGACAGCTGGCTCACTGTCCTTACCCTCCGGCTGCCGCAGCAGGCTGTGGTTGGCGATTCGCTCTGCGTCGCGGCATTTTAGTGTGTTGTAGGCAGATGACGGCTTGGACATTGGGCTCTTCAGGTGCACAGGGGAAGTGATGGGGCTGGCTGCCTCGCGCCCGTTGCCAGCTTCACGGACAGCCCCTCCATTGGCCTTGGGGCTACACACCTGAGACTCCTGAGTCCGCTTTCCCTTTATCTCTCCCCGTTCCACGTCCTCAGGCCCATCCTTGCCGAAGGTGGCAAAAGTCCTCTTGATGGTGCCATCCTCGTAGTGGGGCACGTCCACTGTGGTGGCTTCAATGGACAAAGCGATGACATTACGGCTGTGCTCCGGTGACTTGGCACGTGCCGGGATTGGGACACGAGGCATCCAACAGCGGTCAGAGTGGCCTAGGATGCGACATTCGTCCTGGCAGTGAAAGCCTTCACTGGGATCTGCGGGGCACATGGAGAAAACATGACTGTTAGATGTGTCAGTAAAACCAGCTTTTTTCCCCCCAAATTCTATACTTACAGAATGATTTATACTTTTACATGCAAACAGGTCTGCAATTAATTTAAATGTATCAGACCTGTCATGAAATAATAGAATAAATAAATGATAAACAACGCTGTATTTTGTTTTAATTAAAAACAGTCCAAGTTAAACATTCCTGAATGATTTGCTTTCACTCGCAGAGCATTCCTCCATCTGCTCAAGGCTGCAGCCCCGTTAGCACCACTCGCTGATGACTTGAGCAGGATGTTTGGGGCACTTCTAATATGCCAATTAAATTATGTATTGTTAAATCAAAAGTCCATTTGCAGCTCTTGTATAATTGGGTTTTCTGTAGCAACACTAGATGAAAGGCAGGTTTAAACAGTGCAATCAGATATCTCACAGAGAGAGAGACCAGACGAGTTGCGGTGTTGTTGCCTGGTTCATCTCTCTCTCTCCCTCTCTGTCTCTGTCATCTGGCGCCGAGTTATAAATATGTAATGATGTTTAACGCTGGAGTGAAAAAAAAGATTTGCCTGAGTCTGTATAACTGCACTCTTTTGTACTTTGTTGTGTCAGAGGGGAAGGACTTTCAAGACAAATTTTGCATCGTTATTACAACAACAAAAAATGTCATGCTCTCCTACTCAACTGAAATGATTTTCTCGTTTGTTGTAATTCACGTAGGCACCCAATCTAATTGCACACTTCTTTTGATTTCCAGAAACCTACATGCGCTATAAAAATCTGTACATCATTTCACTTGTCTGTCAGTCTTGAAGATATGATTTAAAAAATGCTGATTGTGGTAATACAGATGTATTGCACACTTTCACTCCTCAAAAACGTGACAATTCCTAAATCTAAAGATGCCACTGCAGTGTTGTGTTTTACACCTACTTCAATCTTAAGAGAGAACCTGGCACACAGATATGCGGTGACACATTTCTGCGCTCCCCTACTGCTTGTTTCACTCCTAGCAAGAACCATCCTCTGTTCCAGAGGCCCAAGGTGACAAGAGGGGATTGTGAGAGGGATTGCCATCGACCCAAATGCATACGCTTACATCTGGCAATCGCAGCTTGACAGATCACCTAATTAAAATCACTAATGATCTGTTTTTCTCCCTTCTTTCCTGCACTCATGAGAGGCACCTCTGCTTAGGCCCTGGGGATCGATATTTAAAGATTGGAGACGCTTTTCAGGGGCAGATATGCCAGAGCTGTCTCTCATAAAGTATAATCTGATGAGACTGACAGATAACATGGTTACTAAATGACTGACTGAATGAGTAAAGGGTATCATGGGCTGTTAGAACCCAAACATTGGAAGTAGAGCTCTGGAGGAATCATTGTTCTTGAAAAAAGAAAACATGGAAGAGCAACACCAAAATTGCAGCTCATGAGTGCCCAAATGTCCATTTGAATGCTTCACAGTGAGGCAGAGACGGCACAGAATTAGCTTCCTTTGATCATGAGTCTAAATGCACACACACATACACACAGTGACACACACAGGCGTGGCATTATCTCCAATCAATGCAGAATGAGCCATCCCCACCCTTACAAGGGACGGTATTGTAATATGGATCTCAAATGCAGTCTATAATTACATCAACCATCTAAAAAATTTTACCTTTATGAAATATTATAACACACTACTATCAAAATTATCCATAGTGCAGCATAAATAGGCAGTCTTGTAAAATCTCTATAGGGTTAAAATCATCCTGTGAGGCTGAAAAGTAGCAAACTGAATATATTTTCCACTAGTTGCACTCTATGTATGGAAATTTGCATTAATCTTGATTGGTCAAACGGACTGCAGTGGCAGCAATCAAGGGGACAAAAGGCACGACCACGGGGATTTTGTTTAAAGAGAAGAGGTCCAATCAGACTGTAATAATGTAATCACAACAGAATGTCTTTACCAGGTACCAGGAACATAATGGAGGGTGATGAACAATAAAAAAAAAAAAAAACATTGTAGACCATGTTCTCCTTTTTTATCCCATGTAACTGCTTTGTCAAAGTATATTTAGAAATATTATATTTTAGCACAAAAACTCTGTATATAATACACATTTGAAAGTTGTATCATAAATTTCAAACTTGTACACATATGCTAGACTTTAGCTCTACATTTAGGAATCTGAGATTTCTCCCCAAATCTTGTTTGACATGTTTGACAAAGTAGATCTTTTTCTCCCCTGATTAAAGATTTACAAGCATCTTGGTAATGAATGCAATTTCCTCTAAATACTTGGGCTTTTTTCTATAGCCTGAAGCACTTTCTAAAGCATGAAAAGCCTTGAGGCACAAAGAAATATACACAAGTTGTATGCTCTCTACTTAGCAGAGCATGCATATGCAGTGAATACCATTTTCTCTCCTTTCCTTTAGGGGTCTATGGGAGAGCAACTGGGTTGTAAATGGCATTGTTATGAAAGCCAAGTGCCATTAACACTCACACATCCTGCTTCTGCTCAGAGCTTCATAAAACGCAGATGTTGCTCTAAAAGACCCACAAAAAATGGAAGTGACAAAATTTAAATAAAAAAAGTGACAGGCCATCGACCTCTCACAAAACACAATCTCCTCCTATTCCAAAAAATGAGCGAACTCTAATGGTAAGAGATGAATCAATGGCTTTTACAGCAGTACTTAAGTTTGGAAGTCAACAAGTACAGAATAGAAGACAGTGATGGCACCTCCTGCTGCGAATGAGTATTCAAAGTCAACAGGAAAATAAGCTTGCCAATCATTTCCAGGAACAGACATAAAGTACAGAGCAGGATGTCATTGGAAACATTTCCTATCTACAATTTAATAATTATTAATTACTCAGGGAGCTCCATTGGGAGGTGGAGGCTGCCCGTGTTTTTTAGTGATCCATATTTAAAATACAAACAGTCTAATGGTAGCGGAAGCAAAAAACATGAATCAAGTTGAATAGCACTGCTATCAAATCAGACATACTTCACTTTAATACTGAATTAAAGTCCAAAGGCTGGCAAAGGCATAGGGGAGCACTTTAAATATGTATGTATGGATGCACATTGGCTTTGGAAAGTAATAAATATTGCCACTTCAAATGCAAAAGCCAAATACTCCTGATAATACTGGCCATGTTTTGTGTTTGTAGCTACCTGGAATAGCATCACTTTGCATCAGCACAGGGAGAAAACCCACACGTTCCCTGCCATTTCATCTTGGATCTGCAGCCTGCCAGCAGCCGATTCAATCCTGTCTCTTTCCCTCGATCAGATGAAAGCGTCTTCACTTCAAGTTACAGCAGACAGAGCTTCAGCATCGCGATCCCAACACCTGACAAGCTCATTGCTCAATTTACCCTTGTGAACTGCACATAATGATCTCTTCATGTCCTACAGCTGGAGATTCTATTTGTTTGCTGCTAATGTAGCAAAAAACAGAGAAATCAGCAAAAGACAAAAATCCCCAAACACAAAAAGGGAAGGGGTGTGCTCACCGACAGACGCAACTCCCTGAAAAACTCCCTGAGCGTTGCCAGCTATTTTGCGTCCTGTTTGGCTATCACATGTAGCCTGGCTTAGAAAATGAAGGCATTTTTCCCTCACAGCCTCAAGGTTGAAAACAATATTGTGATACTATAAAATGAGTGTTTGCAGCCACCAGAAATACAAGGTCAGGTTGCAGGGTAGGGTTGAGGTCATGTGAACCTGGATTCCTTTGACGAAATTTTCATTCTGTATTTCTTAGCTTAACTGGAGCCACAAGGCGATGGGGACTTGCAGTATGACACAATTCAGTCACTTTGGTTTTACAGCATGATGAACCCTAAAAAGAATTTGGAACAACAGTGTGGCATGATAAATCATTTTACAAAGAATGTCTGCCACTTTTGGCTTAAACTACTCTTTTTTCCCTCTGTAGGCTGATGTTTTTGTTGTAGCAGTAACAATGAATGTCCTGATTCTGTTTGTCATATTAAAATAGATACTCCTGAACAGACAGGCAGACAGTGTAATGTAGATGTTACTGTGATGTAGCTGTTATGAAAGCAAATAATTTAGAGCAATTTAAACCTAGATATACTTTACTTGTGGCCTGCATAGACATCACAGATTCCCTTTGATTTTCATTGCTTTCCTATTCTTTCTTCACTGTCTTTGACAATAAACCCTATCAAAATGCTGTGACAAAGCTATCAAATGAAGCCTGTCTGTGTTCTGAAAAGACAATTATTCAGCTCTGGTGTTGAAAGAGCAAACACCAACTTTGACATTATGCTTTGTGTCTCTTTTTTTATTGCTGTGTGAAAAGGGCTGGTATGAAATCCAAAATAATTCAATATATAGAAAGTTAAATAAATGTGACCGCAGTCCTGATGACCCTTTTTGAAGGGCTGCGAGCCAACAGTGCCTGCCATGTCTGACTGGTGTACGGTTTGCGAAAATGTCGTCCACTTTTCTGCTCTCGTCTTGGTGTATGTTTGACAGTGAGATGGCTGCTTTCTAATTGCTCTCCATATTAATTTTCCATCCTGGCAGTCACATGGCAAAGATTGATTAAATCTAAATTGTTACTACAGAGTCTTGATGGAGCCTGTGATGCAGAAGCTGTGGGGAGTATCACAGGGGAGGAGAAAATCAGAAAATATGGCACCAGCAGCATAGAGGATGACTGTCTGTGGTTGGTTGGTGCTTAGAGTCCAAAGCATGCTTGAGACCTAACGGGCCTGGCCCTGCCTGATCCTAGCACTGGGAACGAAGCTTAACATCCAGTCTGCCCTAACTACAGCAGAGGCCAGTTCTACGGCCAGCTGAGGCTGAGGCTTGGCCAAGCAGCCTCCTACACTACTCACCAGGGAGAGTCCAAGCACTGCTGTCATCCCAGCCAGCCAATTCAGTCTGTGGGCCATAAATCAGCCTGGAGGCCTGGCTCCTGCGGGAGCGGCAAGATGGAGTGTGATGGTCTTGTTTTTACAAACAGTAGAGGGGCACCCTTACTGCGCCACGCAAGCCATCATTCTCTACACAGCATCGAGCCCTCTCTTTCTCCCCACAGCATCTGGTTCAGTCACATCAAGCTACCCCCCCCTCACCCCCACCCCTCTTCTCCCGACACCCCCAGATTCATCCCTCGCAGCTCCCCGCACAAGCTCATCCTTTATGCTTCTCCTCCTTCTGTCCTCCTCTTTCATCTCATCAGTACTGCTGTCTCATGTATATTGGTGTAATTAAATAAATCTTTCACCCAAAAATCTCTTCCTCTCATTTCTGCCTATCTGACCAGAATTCCTTCCACTCTCTCAGTCAAATATTAATTGTCGGGGAAATTTGACTCACTGGGCAGCCTTGTTAGTGCTGTCATGAAGCCAGGGGTTCATGTGGCCCTGGTTCTATTTCTGCGCATTAGTACCAGTCAATTTATCAAGAACAAATTCACTGTCTAATCCATCCAGCACTGCAGAGTGTGTCTGATGGCTTGACACTTCCACCAAGCCTGCCTCTGTCCTCCCAAAAGCTGATGCAAAACGGGAATTTTACTTAATTTCTGTGCCAGTTTTACAGTCACCATACTCTATAAGCACTTGTCAATAATTGTTTTAAAAGCTATCAACAGTTCGAGCCAAATTCTGCAAATGTTTACTTCCACTGTCAGTGTTCCCTCCCTTGCTGCTGGCCCATCCAGCCCAGGCTGTGCATTCTACAGCAGGTCCACGTATAAAGAATGAATTTCCAAACTGGTGTTGACAAACAATGCACTAGCTTCTAAATTGGTACAAACAGCATCTGTTTAACAGCTGTGTAACAGCAGCGGGAGGAAAAAAAAGCAATCGGTATGCTGTTGTATAAATCACTATGTCATCGCAGAGCAGTGTTTTGTTCAAAAGCAGGACCACTAGCCAATGGACTGCTGGATGTTGTGGAAACGGTTGTTATGATGACATACATGAGTGGGCTGGTTTCAATGCCCCGGCAACAAATTCCGTTTTGCTGAAAGGATTCTCTCACCTTATTGTGCCCTGCTCCCACCATCAGTGCCTCCTAGAGGTTGCAATGTCTCACTTTTTAAGGTTCCAGAGATATTATCCCTTGGCTTCTATCATGACACATGCAACACTTGGAGGGGCAGGATTTACAGTGGTCAGATCTTGTGTGATCTGGAGGTTTTTAGACCATAATTCATGCCCTGGTTTTCATACACTACATGAGCCAGTGACTTTTTAACTCACTCAATAGGAACTCTGGACTGGATTTAACCCAGACAGAAAGGCTCACAGACCTAAGTCAGACTGTGTGCTGCTGAACGTAGTTACACGGGAAAAAAAAAGACATTGCAGAGAAGTTCAGCACAAGTGCAACATACTCATGTGTCCACAAAATATCAGAAAGCCTCTGGTATCATGTCTGCCTGGACAAAGCCAAACTGTTCAACCACACTGCCAATCCAGCAACCTGCAGAGACTCGGTGGAGGAAAAATCCAGGTGGATGCGCTGGCCAGCTCTGACAATCACCTGGACTACAACAACATTGTCCTAGATACATTTTAACTTGACAACAATGTAAAGTGACATGTGCAAAAATAACCAAAATCCAAGTATAAAAGCTGCTGGAAAATAAATTCTTCTTGTTCTTGCAAATGTGTTTTGATGATGGAAGGAGAGTGATTAAGTGTATTTCAGTTAAATGTTTGGGTTTATACACATGGAGATAATAAGTACAAATAAAAGAACTTTTTAATATGTCTGCGCTTTCCTCTGCTACAAGATAATGATGCCAACTATCTGGCTGTCTTTGGAACAAGAAATCAACTTAATGACTTTGTGGTAGTAAATTAGATACTTTTGTGGCCATACTGTATGTAACACTTCCAAGAAAACTAATCAGGGATGTAATTCAGTGATGAATTTAATCAAAGAAAATGCATTTTGGGGTTAGGCGTATCTTAAAAGGGATAATCATTTTAAAATATAAACGAT
This sequence comes from Pempheris klunzingeri, assembly GCF_042242105.1. Classification (NCBI taxonomy): domain Eukaryota; kingdom Metazoa; phylum Chordata; class Actinopteri; order Acropomatiformes; family Pempheridae; genus Pempheris; species Pempheris klunzingeri. Next base: position 18,075,713 of record NC_092020.1, on the reverse strand, counting down.
AGATTGAAAAAGAGTGCAATTAAAGTCAAAATGAGACTGCAACTTGAGCTGATCTTACTCACATAATTTGATATATTTCCAGTTATAATCGGATATTGAGGGGGAACATCATGCAGGGAGGAATCATCGTCAATTAAAAGTGTAAAAAATTACTGTTTTATTAATTGTTACCTATTTAAAAGCTATCAGCGCAAATTATAAGTAAACTATGGATACTATACAGTTACTAGATACTGTTTGGTTGGTTGCTAGTCAGCCTATTGACCTCTATACCTTCACAACACCATCAACATGTTAGTAAGTGATACATAAATGATAATATGTTGTGCAACATAAGTGAACCTGGAAACTATTTGTTCCATTGATATAAAACAGCACATCTGTGACTCAGTCACAGGTGTTTTGTTGCTTACATGGATTGAAGCAGCAAGACACAGATACAGTCCTTAATGACGAGGGTTAATAAATGTCACAAAGATAGGTCTTGAAAAGACAATTATCTAAACTGATTTCATTGGCGAGTATATGCTAAATAAAATATTCTATTCACCTTTGTATTCGGTTTTGATCGAGGCAGTTCAAGTTCAAGCATTGTGTATCTGTGATTTACTTAGTTACTAATGACACAGCAAATGTCACCCTTGTCAATTCCCAGTGTCTCAATTGCCCTTCTAATGATGGGCTTCAAATTAACCTGTGTTCTGGCTCTCCAGGCCCACAGCAACAGTATAATGCAACTCCCAAAACTCAGCACAGCAGGCCACTGGCGTCCCAGTTGCAGACCTGCCGACTCCGCCACGCCAGCCCGCCAGCCCGCCTGCCTGCCTCCGTCTGTTTGGCTCGTTTCCTCTACAATGCATCGGCAGAGGACATCTTTAAATAAACTGGAACAAATGCAGCATTTCTGTGTTTAAGCTTGACCGAGCTAGCAAGCTAATTTGCTCCTAAACCCTTGAGTCTGGGAGAAGCAAGGGGGACAGAAACAGACTCTTAAATTACATCTGTGAATGGGGTTGTGGGGGGCAGAGGAAAGCTTTACGGGGAGCAAGGATGGAGCGGAGTTGAGCTGGCTTAGGGATGGCAGCGCTATGGACTGATCATTGATTGGAAAAAACAGTGCTTATGTAAGGTGAGTCTCTGGGGTCACCAAATCTAATTCCTAAACCAGGGTTGACAATTAGACATTCCTTAACTTAATCTATAGGTGTGTTATCGTCTGGAATAAATCCCTGTTACACGAGTGTGACTTTTCAGCAAGTGTGAGTTTTCAGCAATTCTCATGGGGAGGAGAGAAAAGACAGACGGCTCTATCCCGCACTGGATGATGGAAAACAATGGTTTGTGTGGCATCAGGCTTTTTCTTAATAAATAAGAGGTCAATGATAAATTAACCTCACCACCAAGATTTCTTTTTGTGAATCCAAGTTTTCAAACACAGCTTATCACCTGTGGGGAAATGGACTTATGATTTAATGGTTTTGAACGATCTATAACCCTGGAATAATCTATAAGCTTTGAGTAAGTGACCATCACATTCTCACATTTGTTCTAAGACATTTCTCATAGTTTCCCTTTTTTATTATTTTTTCCTTTCTCAAGTGCTATTTCTATTAGCCACCTGAAATAAACACGATACCTCAGCAGCTGTCAGTGTGTCCAGCACCAGACAACTGGGGACAGCACACCGGGCTGAATACCAATATCTTAGGATTTGGGCTCTCTCTGAGAGCTTCAGCTTTGCCTCAAAAGAGTAGCCTTGCATAATTAATATAATGTGGCTTCTCATTCAGTCATGTTCACTTTGTGTCAGCCAGGACTATGTGTTTTATATTCCATTTTATCTTGTCACAGAGGCACCAGTATGGTCTCAACTCTCTCTCATTTTCCTTTTTCTGTTTTTTCTTCTGTTACTTGTCCCTTTTCCCGACAATTTTTAACAACCTTTGGAAGTAGGACACTGTAACAGTGAGTGTGGTAGTATGTAGTGTGTGATGGAAAGGTTTAGCTCAGTGTGCAGAAACATATACTGTAAGACTGGGTGTGCCACAATGGGACACCGATCATGGTTTGAAAAGACAGTCCCCCTGTTTCCCACTGAACCAGATTGACAGTGTCACTCGGGGATAAGAAGCACATAAAAGAAATAAGGAAAACACAGCGAGGCACTTGCTGCGTGGAGATGCATTAGATTTACACCTACTGGGCAGCGGAAAAGCAAGAGGGAGGCCTTTCTAACACTTTCTATTACCTTGTCACAAAGGCCATTCTGTTTGGCATCTGGGAGGCATGCTGCTTCTCTCCCATGTTCTCCATTATTCACCACAGTGAGTTCTGCACCATGATACCACTTAATATCAGACAGTCAGAACCAATGTCCGTAGCATTAGCCACCCACCAGCCAGTGCTACACTATATAGAGGCTTGTCAGCGGTGAGGCAGTCCATGAGATGAGCTGCAGTTCGTATCTGAGACACACAGATTGAAATGGAGGTGGGAGACTGGTCTGAAGAAAAGAGTAGGAACTAATAGGCAAATCTTTTCTGATTTGAGGAACATGACTAAAGCATACATAAGGATGATGGCAGAGGTCTGACACAGTGGTAGTAATTGGATTTCTCAGGCCCTGTGCCCACTCATGATAACATGCTGAGCTGTGACATGAAAAGTCCTTATGTGTGGCAAGGGAGCAAGGTGCAGCAGAGTGGAAGTGACAGGTGTCAAAGATCCAATTCCCTCACTCCTCTTGATCCCTGAGTTCCTTTTCTCTGGAGACAGCCGAGGAACAACCTGCCCTGTGGTAAAGCCAAACACCAAGCTTGACATTCAGTTGCACATCCAAGCTAGTTAAACCTATGTAGAATGCAGCAAAAGAGGTGGAAGAGGAGTAGGAGATGGAGGGGGAGGATGAGGAGGGAGGGTGGGGGGCTGGCGGCACTGTGGATATAAGAGGTCACGGCCTGATTGCTTGCTTTATTTATTTTCTGATGCTAATGTGGGCTGAACACAGAAGGAGCAGGGGATTTCTAAGATGTGCTGAGAGAACACACAATGGAGCCTGAGACCCCCACTGAAGATCTTATAGAGGTTGAGGGGTAGCGCAGTGTTTGGTCCTTGTCCTTTGCATGCGTTCTGGCCTCATCGTTAATGAGGACTGCATGAGAACAGGCACATCATTAAAAAGAGCCATTCTGAGACTTCCCTGTCTGCCATTAAATTCAACAGCCGATCCTCTCCCATTACTTTTTATCCTCCCCTTTAAGGAGGTGGGGGACAGTAGGGTTTGAAAAGTAACATATATCTGCCAAGATGTGTCCATAATGTGGATTCTGCCCTTTAGTCAACTATACATAAGAAAAACAATGGTAAAGCCTTCTGGGATGTACTAAGAGTTTTACATACTACGCACACTATAGCCTTATTAATGTAACGGTTATTGAATTATTTACATGGTTCACACCGACTTGATTTTACATATGATATTAACAGGATGTGATCATTAGCGCAATGCCCACAAAGATGTGTGGTAGCCTCAAGGAACCTGAAAGAGCCTTTGTGAATTATGTTTTTAATGTTGATGAATTTAGTTTAATTTGATTATCCACCACCGCCAGCTATGCCACAATGTAGAAACACCACTCTGCATCCTGTTCAGCTTACGACCTCTCTCACGCACGAGTCAAAAGAGGCAGAAATCTGATTACAGTCCCTGCATAAGACAGTAGTTCAGACTGACTAGTGAACTGGTGTTCAGGTCAAGAACATTACCATTTTGATCTGTATTCAACTAACATAACCCCATTAAGATCAGCAGCAATATGCGTTCTCTTAATCTGAATTAGGCGTGCAAGTTAATTCACTGAATATGGCATAGACAGAGCACAGAGGTTGAAAAGACTCTGAGGTTTTTCAATATGAAGACGTGCTGAAAGACAAAAATCCAGAGACCGGTGGCCAAGAAAAGGTCAGGGGAAGGCTCCCTGGGTCCACACACATCAGCAAATCCCTCCTCTCGGTTACTGTGCCTTCACTCTCTCATCAATAGTTTATAATCTGGGTCACCAGCAGCCACAACGTGCCTCCCACTATTGAGACCTACTCAAAATGTTGAATTACAAGATAGTGAGCTCATCCCTGCAAGGTCATCTAGAGGACGACGGAGGGGTGAGGGAACACTGACACTAATTGGTGAATGAAAGATAGTAATGATAGAGTTGATTTGGATGACTTGTCTTTTAACCTCTGAGTACAAATCCAAAGAGCACATTATGGCATGCTATGTTTTACAGAACATGCAGGATCTGTGTGAGAGATATTTTGCATTTCAACGGCTATAAAATGTTACCGCATAAATTATTCTCACTGAATATACATGAGGAGAGCAAAATATGGATATATTATAGCAGTATGCCTGAGGTACTAACCTTTTGTTGCCACAACTGAGGAGGACAACATAACTTTACATATTTCTGCTACATTTTCCATCTGAGTTATAATGTTGTCCGGAGAAACAAGGTGATGAGAACTACGATAAAAACCAGGGTGAAGATGACAAAGGCATTGGGAGAGACATTGCTAGATGCAAATGCAAGAAAAAAAAAAAAAAACTACATAGGAAATCTCTAATGGATAAAAGAGGATGGGGGTATAGTGTTTTTCTCACAGAGAGGAAGTAATAGGGGTTAAAAAAAGAAATGCACATTGCTGCAGCACAGGAGGACCCCCCCTCTCTTCCTCCCTTACCCCAGCTGCAGTGATAAATGTCTCTTTGTATTCTGGACAGAAAACTGCGGGCTACAATGTACTTGTCAGAAGACAGCTGATTTTCCCCTTAAACAGAGCAGAGTATATTCCTAATCTTTCCTTTCACAGAGGGAGAAGATAAAACAAATGCCTCATGCCAAGACACATAATGACCAAAAAATCTATTCCCATTCACTACACGTTTGTGTGGCGCGTAGCTATGAATGTGTGTGCAATGTATGTGTCTGCAGCAGGTGTAGATATAGCATGTGTGGCTGCATGCTATTTGTACTTTTCCTAATTTTCCCAACATCCTTAATCCCCGCAGTATAGCAGTATGGTTCCACCATGAGGGCTCATAAATGGGAGTCAGTGCTACAGGTAATGGAGCTGATTATAGCTATCTGGGCTACGGGCCAGCTGCCAGACTCTGCCCTGCCTGGAGGGAGCACAGGCCGCCTGGTGTCTGATATCCTGGGATCCCTGTAATACAAGCCTTGCTTTGGCAGTCACTCGGTGACTACCTGCCCACTTCCAGCCACACACTGAGGCTCCTTTGAGTTAGTCTATGTGTATAGTATGTCCTCATCAGGTTGTTTACTCCGCATAGTATCAGTCTATGTTCATACAGTTTCAGCAACACAGCTGTGGTAAGTCATGTTTTCGGTGTATTAGGGACTCTGAGAGGAGCTCAAGTTGTCACCTGAGGATCAGGATCCGGTCTGGAGTTATAATATCTGTTATTTTCTGTCCCAGAGGCAGAGTGGTTCTGGTGGACAACTCTACTGTTATGCGCCCAAATAGCATACCGACATTGCAGGAAATGGCTAATCAGTTGAGGTCACATTCCCCTGGCGCACTGCAATAGACATCTTTCTCTCAGCTGTTTGAGTCAGAATTACTACTGCAGTCAAGCTTCCTCATTTCCACTAAAACGCAAAATTGAAGTGTTAAAAGACGCCACATAAGTGTCACCAAATTACCATTTTCAATAACAATAACATCATTCGTTACTTGCTATTACTTCATTACATCCTTCCTCTGCAGACTTTGTTGGTCTACAAAATGTCAGCCAACTTCTTTCGTTGTACTCGTCATATTGACGCCAGCTGTGATATGTCAGTTGAATGTAAAAAAGTTTTGAGGCACTTGTTGAAAGGGTGTATGGTGTTGTTTTCCATGGGAGGTCAGCCTTTTGTAACTTGCTTCACAAGAAATATTAGAACAGATACGCAGCGACACATCGTATGAAAACCTCTAGCAGTACCTCTGAAGGGAAAAGAATCTGCCTCGGCCTCACTGTCATGTTATGGCCGTGAGAGACAGCCTCTGCACTTGCACTGTTTTTTGGTGGGTAGGATGTAAATACAGAACAACATGGCAGAGTTGTCTTTGTTAACCTCCCATTATGTTGAATTTACATCTTATCATCCAAGATAAGATTATCACTGTAAAATGTAAATTGAGTTCAGATTAGAATCCATGGCAGCAAGCCCACATCAAACTGGAGGTACAAGATCCTCGTCCCATTAAAGACACAGTAATGGTGAGAATGTTTTAATCGTTAAACAGGCCAAGTGGACAAGTGAGCAGGCACGTAGAGACAGGGACAGAGTGGCTATTAAAAAATGTAATGAGTGAAACCATCTGATTTAATCTATTTTATTAAGATTACTAAGTAGTTAAGTAACACATATGCATGTTAGGTGTGTGTGATTTAAGTACAAATGGGACTTTAGTCCACTCAGCCATACAGCCCTCTGTTTTGACCCCCAGTCTTATTATTGCTTGCTTTGTATTGCAGTGGAGAAGAGGTTGTGCCCACACTGTGACCTCAAAGAATTAAAAACACACTGGTGCGGCTAAGAAAAATGGCTGCTGCCTCAGTTCCTCAGACAAGAACTAGAATCAATCAGAGCCACAAAAAGCGAGTGGACTGGAGACAAAGCTATGGCTCTGCTACTTGAATTTCACTCCCTTTCCCCCTTGTCCATAGTATTTCTCTCTTGCACATTCTCTTTATCTTTCGCTGTCTCCCTCCTTCTCTGATTAACCTTTAAAGACACAAACTTGCAGCCACACACACACACACACACTCCATATACTGTGTACACACTCTCAGGCAGATTTAAAATTCAGGTACTCTCCCCTCTCTCTTTAATACACACTCGGCCCCCATCAACTTCAGCACATTACCTGTTCTTAATCTCCCTCCCTCTGTCTGGGATCATCCTGATCCCCCTGTTTTCCCATCTGCTGTCGATTGGGGCCCAGTTTGGCTAGGTGTTCAACAAACAACTGTGATTCACTTGGTTTCTGCGGAGATTATTAACACACCTAGCATGCCACAGCGTCATGAATAAGCAATGGAGATCCGGAGCCCTATTTTCTCTCAGTCTCTATGTTTCCTCCCTCTCCCTCTCTCTCCCTCTCTCTCTCTCTCTCTCTCTCGCACTCTCTGTCTCTCCCTCTTGCCCTGCCGCGTTGTGAACTGAATGCCAGGATTGTCTAGAAAATGAGCTGTCAGTGGAGGGCCTGCAATGAGATACATCAGGCTCATTGTGAGCCCTAGAAAATAATGAACTATTCCCATTTCTCTCTCTGATATGTTCAATACGCTATCCATGACAAGTGCAGAAAGATAAGCAGTCCCCTCTTGAGCTGATTAAATGCACTGGGTATATTCAGGAGAGCTTTGGCAGAATGAGGGTTCAGGGGATGCCATTATAGTATTACAACATTACTATATGTTCTCAGTCTGGGCTGGAGAAGAAGAATTTTTGCATGCATTTTTGTTTGTGTCTGAGTAAGTGTGTGCAGTTGAGGAAGAGCAGCTAGAGGCAATGCTTGTAAAAACTTAAGAGAATCAAAACATGTCAAGTTTGTTTAAGTTCCTCACATCTCTTAACTTATTCCCTCTTGGAATTAACTAAAGAACTAAAGGGATGGGCTAACACATGATTTTTTTTTTTAATGTTGGTTTACTCATGCAAGAACTGCAAACAAACACTACCAAGAGGCCACAGCCAATGTTTTCAATTTAGAACAAACATAAAAGCAGCGCAGTTTGTACTGAGACCGGCTTGCTTAACAGTGAGATACTTAAGAACAAAGAGGGAAAAGAGAAAATTCAAGGCTTCTCTTTAAGTGATAAAGGTCTCTTGTCTATTTTACCAGGTGCAAAATCAATATTGGTCAGCTCTGTTTTATTACTTTAGGTGTAATTTCAATAATACAGAGCCAGAGACCTCACTGAGTCACACATTTTCATTCGTCAATGTGAGCACGATAAAACGATGAGCACAGATGGACACAGCTTGAGATGACATTTTATTTCCTTATACTTTCTCTCTGCATCTCAGAGGCAAAATCTACATCTTGGTTGTTCATTACAGACCCCACCACACCTGCTTGCGAGCATTCTCTGGTGTGTTTGAGCATGCAGTGTGTGCACTCTATCGTCCTTAATGCTTGTATTGCGCTGAGCTCTTTGTCACTGTCAGCCATTTTACCTCCACCATGGGTTACACATTAGATTAGGCAAATCCAAATCAAAATGGATGGTCCCAATATAGAGTTTGTATGTTAATCTAATCAGAAAATATCATAACGCAACACATGCTGTTGCCAGCACGGATCACAAGAAGAGTTTTGATGCTTAATTCAATCAAATGTTGTTTGAGAATCAGTCAAATCCTACGGCACTTTCACAGAGTTATCTGGAAGCGAGCGAATGAAAAAAAAATCACTTCTACCTGTCAGGGACATTGTTTCCTCTTTTTATTTTCCCTCGCTAAGACTGCTTACTAGACTCTCCGCTCATCTCTCCATCTCTGTCTCCCTCTCACACACACTCTCTCTCCCCCTCTCGTGTTGTCAGCACAGCCCTGTTCCTGTTGCCTTCCTGATTCTGACACCTGTCAGCATTTTCGTTAGTAGATCAGAGAACTGCATACTAGAAATGTTCCCGTGTTGAATTTAGGGCAAGTTTGCAGCAGAAACATGTGAGGTGCTTTTACACTTTCTTTAATTCAACAGGGGAAGGGAAGTGCTTGACTGGCACAAAGTTGGGAGATGTTTGCAGCCAGTAGATGGAAAAGGAGGAGAGAGACATATGGAGAGAGGGGGAAAGAGAGAGAGAGAGAGAGAGACAGAGTGAAAAAAGGTGGGGCGAGATGAAATCAATTAGGAACAGTGAAACCCTGCGGATCTGCTGATGGAAGAAGGGAATATGGAGAAGTCTGCGGCCCACAGAGGGGGCTTCCATTCCTGGGCTCCTGCCTCAGGCACACACCCATAGGGAGCTAACAGATAGATGAGAGATATTCTCCAGTGGTGGAGGCCAAGGGATGTGTCAGAAATAAAAGAGGTCTGTTCCCTGCTCTGGTTAATTGAGCAGTCTTGGATCCCTTTGAGTCTAATAAGCCAAGAGGAAAAGATTTTTTTGAAGAACACTTACATATTGACCTGGTAATAATTCAAAGACCAACAGCACAAACCTCTAAACTCACAAATCGGACACTGTAAAGCGGCATCATGCTCTCCCTTTCCCCCCTGCAGACATAACTGGAGCGATTTAACAATACATGAATCTTAATCCTTTAAAACCATGGCTCATCCATATCCGGGAGGAATTAAAGTGTGAGCTATGACAATCAAAGGAAGTCGAAAAAAATAGATTTAGCTCTCTTTGTCACAAGCCCCCTTGGAGTCTGTTCCCTTGCTTCTCCCTTGACACTAATGGTTCTACAGAGCCAAAGCTAGCATGTCGCACATTTCAACCAAATCCCCCTAACTTCACAGACATGCCTATAAAGATAAAGAAGAATTCATTTTATATTGCTCTCCTTCTCAGTTTTTAGTTATAGCGATATCATCCATCTTTATTCTGCTGGCAGATATGAGGGAGCTATTACATGTTAAAGATAGCCTTTCCTTTATAGATTTTAAGAGATTTAATGTAATTTGTTCTTCAGATACTTCCTTAATCTAATCCACTGGGTGAGGATATTTCAGGTCAGATTTTCAAAAAAGAGCACACACGCCTCTTTAGATTCTTGGCAGGCATTCAAGACAGAGACATTCGCACAGATTTAAGTCTAAAATCTCTTCACAAGTACTTCGTTGAAAGTTACCTTGGTAGTGGCTGGTGCAGGAATAATGAATAGCGTTGTTGAAACCACTGAAGAAAAAAGCTCAAGTCCGATGGACAAACTGCTAAATTGATACGGAAACGAAAAGTGCCCACTGTGATTCAGAGCTGGGTTAGTTAGCAGCTGAATCTCGTCACACAAATGGATTCCCACATGAAAGCCCACAAGATGATGAGGATGCGGGGTCTTTGTGTAAAGGTAACGGCTCATCTCCGGGGCAAACAACACCTTTACATGGCACTGGGAATGGTAAACATTTGCACTGTAAAAGCCCGAGAGTTTAACCCTTCATCCTTCCCCCCTTCCAGTTTCCTTTTGTTCTCAGCACTTATCAACACAAGAAAACAGAACAATAAAAACACAAAAAACAAGGCTCTTCTTTCCTCGGCTTGTGTGTGTTGTTTGTCCTTTGGCAATTGCAGTCTCTCAACTTGTTTTCTGCTTTAGCTGGCAGAAGAGGCGCACTGTACAACAGAGTTACTCCCAGAAGACATCTTAGCAGCAGGGTGTTTAGTGAACATGCCTATTTGTTTTCTGACAATTCCCTCTATTCGCCCAGTAGAGCTAGCAGATAGTGTCCATTGTTGTCAATTAAGACAGATGAGCTCAAAGTAAAACCACATCATCACATGACTGTAACCACCGCTGTTCTCATATTATACAAACCTCAACTGCTCTATTTCTGCCTTTGCACTCAAGTCAGTTTGCACAAAGGAAAATGAAGCAGGGAAAAGAGGAGCCTAGTGTTCTCCTGAGGAGCTTGAAAAAACCTGATGATGTAAAATCCTCATACAACAGGAGAGACAGATCCAACTGTGCGTCATGCTGAATCTGCCCATCTCTGTCAGCCCACCATGCCCTTTAACTATGTAATTAGACCGCTGAGATGGTAATAGAGGGACGATTTCATTTGCTATGTCATTACATTTCTGCACGTGTAAGGATCTTTGGTCAATTCATTTAATAATTATGAACAGCCTCTCATTACTCTCTAGTGTGACCACTGCTGCTGACTGACTTTCAAAACAAAAGGGAGGAAAGATTCCAGTGGAGCCATTTTGTTAAGTCTTTACTGAGGAAAATTGCTGGCCAAAAGCTGACTGCAATAAAAAAAAAAAAGCCAATAACAAACCATCTAATTGTAATTCCAAACAGACAGTTTGTTATCATCTATTCGTTCTGGTCAAAAGAATGGACAGCACTGTGAAATAGCCTCTTGTTCTGTTTACTAGCAATGTGTTGCTGCATTACACATTCAGGAGGCATGCATCCATTTTGCTGAAACAGATACAATCATTGGTAGTGTTAATGAAAAAAGCACTGCCTCAGAGAGCTCTCCCCACTTGTAATATTCTTCATGTACATCATTTCTAATTGTCTGCAATGATGAGATCCCGCTACAAGCAGACCTGTCAGCATGCATTTTTTAAGGCACAGAATTTTTTGCGGGTTGTGAAGTAATTTCAGATGGCAACCAATAGTCAGCAAATTCACTTTTCATTGTTCATTACCGTCTACTGCCGCTGAGGGAACACCCCATCCACTTTTGTGCCAATGGTCACCGCACTTCCTGACCCTATATGCGTCTATCTGTATCTCTCAGCTAAGCCATCATATAAAATAATGGTGACTGGCCTTGACTGCTGATCCATTTGACTCTATTCTTGATTAACATAATGTGTAGGTTGTCCAGCATCATTGTTATTATAATTTTCCCACAGTCAAACAACATTAACAGCCATATTGCTCGAAGTAATGAATCTGATTAGTTAAATATGGCAAGGATCAGACAGCCTACACATGTATATTCCTGCATCTTCAACCACACCCACACACTTCACAGTCCACTGATAAAAATAGATAAATAAATTATATATATAAAAAGAATCACACAAATGTCACCCTTTTATGCATTTCTATAAAGTAGGGTTCCTTTTTGTTGCCTCTTCCTCATTAAAATCCCCCCCCCCTATATGAGCTGAGGAGGAAAAAAGTGGAGTAGTGAGAAAGCAGACAGCCTCACTAGGGCAGTGTTAGTAAAAAGGAACCAAAATTATGTTGATGTTAACTGAGGGGAAGAAAAACTAAATTTGGCACAAGTTCCCAAATTGGAGCACAGTGCAAATGTGAAGTTCAGATACTTCACGGGATATATGTGAGCACTGTCCTCAAACGCATGCTGTTGAAATAAAATGTCCTGTGTTTCCTTCTCACTCAGAATATAATTGCTAATGTGAGTCCAAAAATGTCTGCAGTTTTTCACACACGCCGACTCTCGTGTTCTGCTGAGCTGTAGCACCTGTGCATGTGGTGTTTCCTTTGAGCTCAGTAAATACCCTCAGGTGCATATAGTAACATCCTGGTCTGCTTCAGACAGCTTTATCCTGCTTTCTCCATTCTCTCTCCCTCTTGCTGACCCACTCTCCTCCTCGGTCTGACTGGCAGTAGTTAAGAATGAACATGACCCTTACACTGACTTCTGCCAACCAAGTGGATGTCTTTTTAAACAGTGAGTCAGAAATGAAACATCAACATTAATTCCCTGTTAAATGATCCCACTGAATAATGGATGAGGGCACGTGGAGATATGTAGATTTCCACCTTCTACCTTTGTGGGCCTAATTGCTGCCATTCAAGCACATCTGAAGTCAGCCCCACTTCAAGAGCAGACATGGCTACTATCAGTCAATAATGTTGCCTAAGCCAGTATCAAAGGGTAGCCTTAGCTGTCAGAGATCCCTCACATTAGCTGCTCTAGTGGGACATCAAAGACAAAAAAAACTGTGATGTTATTCATACTTGCACATCTGAAGCTCGCAATGGGCATAATGCACCTTAAAAGATACTCTGGTGGCATAAAAACAGACTCAGGCGTACACACAAATACACAAGGTCTCATCTTGAAACTGGCCAAAAAAAAAAAAAAAAAACACTCCAAAGGTTGCTACAATCCTCTCAACATGCACAGCACATGCACACACGTACAACATGCACACAGATTTTCTTACCTTGGTCTGGCAGCTGGCAAACATTGGGGGGGACGGTCATGTTCAGCACGTCATTGACAGCGGTGTCAACATAGTGTCCTCTCTGGACATCATGTTCACTGTCGGTCTGGTCGCTCTCCTCGTGGCCGCTGTCCTTCAGACTGTTCCCCTCCAGGTCCTTGAACGTCGATGTGCTACATGGGGGCCAGGAGGAAGAGGAGGGAAATGTTGATTAACTGTCAAATCACCTTCTTTCACATGCTCTCCTTTGTCCCTGTGTCTCTGATGGTTTGTGACGAGCTGTCCGTCTGTCTCCTCCTGTCCCTTCCTATGTCCTTCCTATGAATTCTTTGCCCTTTTGCGTGGTCTATTCCCACTAATTCAAAACAGACAAATTCGATTTTTTTGTTGCTGTTGTAAATCCTAAATACGACAAGAAGTCACTCAAGCTTCTACGCTTGCAGTAACCATGAAATAAGACAAAAGCTTATATCTGGTGAGAGTCTTTTGGATTGAGTGAACATTTTTCAACTTCACAGATAGCATGGCAGCTACGGGGTGTTTCAGACAGGGACATTCTGGATGGATGCACTGACTTCAAGGACATTGCACTGAACAAACAGGAGGCACTCACTCACTACAATCAAACAAATACTGCAGTAATCAGGAATTCCTGGAAGGAGGATGGATGTGGGAAACGCTCGAAGCATACAAACTGAGCATCTGTCTTGTTTGGGGCGCATAGTCAATAAAGAGGGTGGGGTGGGGGGCACAATCAACAGCTGCACAGTAACAGCGTGATTTCCCTTCATTTGATTTCCATCCCACTGGAACAAATTCTGCTTTACAAACAACACTAAATAGGGGTGAATATATGAACATGTGTTCTTGCAGGAAAGAAAAAAAAATATACGAATGAGTTCATATAAGCACAGAAAAGAGGTTAGAGAGGAGAGAAAAGACTAGCCAGAGGAGAAAATGAGGGTAAACAAATGTGCGCAAACAAAAAGAAAGGTAAAGGAAGTGAAGGGCAGTGCAAGGTAGCTGCATTCCCCAGCCCAAGCCTCACATTTGCTAGTCTGGGAGAGAGGACTGCAGGTAATGCTGGCTCTCTGATGTTATCACTGTAATTGCACCTGTCCCAGACCATAGGCTCACTGGCTCCTGGGGGGATTTCTTTGTAGTGTGCTGCAGAGGCCCACACTTGAATGCTCTTTGTTTACATTAATGCAGGGAATCTTTTGGGGGGGAAATTGCCATAATGGGTTTTCAAAAGGCAGGGATGGCCTCAAACAAAAGAAAAGGCTGGAATGTTCCATAGCTGCAGGTAAAAAGGGAGGATTGTAGTTTTCGAAGTGAGTCTGGTAACAAAAACCTGGCTAGAGGGAATTATTATATGACCCCCCCTCCATCCTAACCCCCTAACCTGCGGCATTCCTGCAACCCTCTCCAATATCCTGGTTCAGGGGGAGTGAAATACTTGGCACAATGAAAACAATTATTCTTCACCTCTTAACCCATGGAAATGAAGAACATAATTATTGACTATTCATGAAACTGTTGTCTTGAACAGTGGAAGAAATCTCTTGAATACCATTTAATCATTGAGTAGTTGTTTTAAGATGTAACCAGATGAAATTCAAGCCACGTGTTGCTAATGAAGCAAATCACAGAACAGTAATAAGGTTATCTGTGAATACGAAAATCATTACTTGCTGATTCTGCTGCTCTGCGTAATCTAATAATCTGGAAGTATGAGTTTGTGGCTCATTTCAACAAGTGTCTACTAAACGCCTTATGGGGTAATTCTATTTATCCCAAAATCTTATCCTCCCATTGCAATTATACTGAATGGAAAAACATGCAGGAACACATGCAAACTGCTGCAACTGTAGCTGTGCACTCATTAGATAAAACAATTACAGATAACAATGGTAACAAGGTGCTGGTAACAATTCTTAATCAACACATACCTTTTAATGAGGTGGGCTCTGCTGTTCACGTAACTGGAGTCGATGGAATAATTCTCCGTCTGTAACAGAGCAATGCAGGGGGTGGTGGTGAGTGGGTGGGGTGGGGGTTGGTGGTTGAGGAATGATGGGGGGCAACAGAGAGAGGTACTTTTAATAATGGAAGCAACCAAAATAATGTTACCAGTAATTGGCTTTCAGTAAAAATGTTATTTTACACAAAGGCCCCGGTGAGCAGCCTCGGCTTTCAAAGGGCTGATTCCTATTCTCTTTCAAAGCACACACACAGAGAGGCTGACTGGGAGTTGAGAGCCGAGGAGAGTGCTGCAGTGAGCGCAGCCTCTCTCCTCCTCTTCACCCTCCCCGCTCTCGATCCCTTGCTGCCTCCTTCAACTGCTGGTCAGCCCACTGTCTTTAAAATGGAGTCATTAGGGCGGATAGACTATCATGCAGACAGAGGGAGAGGGAAAGTTTCCCTTTTTTCTTTTCTGAACTCTTCACTTTTACCATGTTTGAGAAGACATTAATGTAGAAATATTAAATAAATAACTGCAAGAGAAGTAGATGAAATTAAGAGTGTACCAGGGGAATCTTAACTCCGCAACTGCAGATGAAAAGGCTTTCAGAATATGCATACGATAGATCTCTGACCCACATTAGAGAACACAGTTCAAAGGCATCCTACATTCATTTTTTTTCTCCAACATTTATTTAGCAAGGAGAACGTCTGATGAGTAGGAGCACACGGACAGAGGAGTTAGTATACACTGAGCAGGTAGCCCCTCCTGCGTCTGCAAAGCATCTACTCACACTCTAAGATGTCAGAGGGCCAAAGGGTATCAAAGCCTCTCAAAGGACTTTCCCAGTCCTGTGAAAAGCCAGGATATGACCCTTTCGACAAAGTTTGATAAGATGCAGGTGTTTTCTGCAGAAAGAAAGCAGAACCTTCACTTAAAATTCCACAACGCAGATACTGTATCCAGATAAAAGCTGAGAGTCAATGGCTGACTTCCGAGGGAAGTATACAGTACTGATATCAAAGCCCAGTTGAAAAAAAAACAGTTACCCCTATGATAAGAAGGTTAATGCAGGCGCCGGAGCACGATTGCTGATTATCAAGTGAGCTACACATTCAACAGAGGCCTGCTGGTGAGATAGCAGCGACCCTGCACAGCTGTCATACATGGAGACCAAACAGATTTGGATTAAAGTGGGCCAATGTGCGAACACTCCCCTTATTAGATGGTAATGGGGTTGAACATTCTGAACTTTGTCAGCGTCTGTGTGGAAGTGAAACCACAACCACAAGTCTGAGCGGTAATGTCAGACATTAGTTCCACTCTTCTTGGATCTCTTTTGAAATGAAGATAAATAAATAAATAAATAAACACATGAATAAATAAGAGTGATTATTGCAGATCACAGCAGCCACTGTGTGGCATTCACCTCCAGCAAATAGCTCCCATGACCTGTCTGCAGTCCATGAAAAATGTATGAGAGCTTTTAAATGGTACAAAACACATATGCTACAAAGTCCTTTTTTCTTTACAATCTTGGTAGCACAGTTTTGCCATTTTGTCACGGCTTTGAAGACAGTGTATATGGTGTAGTTGTCTTTCTAGATTTTCAAAAGTCCATAGGTCTACGTTCAATCATTAAAAGATAAACTGTCGTTTGCCATCTCACCTCCTATCCTCCTAATTATTTTTAGAGGACTGTTGTATAATGATAAGCAACAATGCAAGGGCAAGCCTATGACTGGGGTTTTCTAAATTATGATGCAATGTGTTTGCGCTGAAGGTTAGCATCATTCCCTCTCCTTGTTACCATTTACCCCTAATTAAACTTTAACTCATTACTATAGAGAAGATAATTCATAAAAAGGAATTTAATTAACAATTTATTATTAGCCCTTAATTTGGATCACACCATGTTTGTTCTCTTGTATTACCCCTGACTCCTTTTGTTCCCGTTCAGCTTGACTCCATTAAATATCAAAGGTAACGGCAGTGGCAACATACTGCAAGTCAGATTAACCATTAATTAAAGATTAACACATATCCAATTCATTCATAAATGATGCCACATTTTTAGAAACATATATGTGGTGTTTTATCTTTCCCTTAAATGATTTACAGATTTATAAAACTTCATTGGATCACCATTATAGATCAATAATGTCTCTATGCGATAGCAAACATGTAGTGTGTATGCATATGTTTTGTGTTCCACCTGCGTTCCACTTTGGCCCCAGTGAACACAAATTAAACTGCCTCATCTTCTACAGTGGCTGCGCATCCAGTGAGAGACTAATGAAAATGCAAGGCATGAGTAACAAGGGGAAAACTTCATTTAAAAGACAAGATAGAAAATTTCTTGTGAATGTCACTCTGGCTGCAGCCTGTAATTGGTTTGGATGGCAGGTCCTGTGTGAACACGGCCTGGAGAGGAAGGCAGTATGCCCCTGCTCACAAGCTGTTCCAGTCCAGAAATGGAACTGTACTTTCCATAATGCAATTCTCTCTCAGGGTTTTTACATGGAGCTTAAGTGTGTAGTAGGTACATCCAAAAGACACTCATAGTATTCAAGCATTCAGTGCTTTTGCTTCACTATTTCTTCCTCTGTCTGCAGGTCATTAATCAAAGGATGCAGTGGAGATAACCACATTTCCTCTATTTATCAAATTGTCAGTGGGAATAAACAAACACCAAACATGTGAGGGCAAAACCTTGGGTGCCGAATAGTCACTCAAGAGTGCCTATTCTGAGGATGAATCAGATGCATTAGCCAAGGCTTCCTGTAAAGAAATGTAATGTCTGCCCCCACATTTCTGACCGACCTCAAATTGGAAGATATGTCAATAGATCTTGCTGGGAGGTCAAGTTTCAGGCAAGAGGATGAGGACTGCTTAACTACAGCAAGGACGCCACAAATGGCTCCTTAATCAGGTTGGACAATGTGTTGTTGTGATCTGAACGGCCCCAGTTTGGCGGCCAGAGCCACTCTATCCCCATAATTATTGTTCCGTTTCATCTGGTGGACTGGAGGAAGGAATGTAGTCCCCGGTGTCGCTGGGTGACTGATAGGTAGTGTCAGGATGAGTGGGGAGGGAAGTGGAAAGAGAGTAGAGAGAGGGAGAGGAGGTGAAGATGGAAAGAAATGGGTGAGACTTGACCTGCGGGAGACTTGTGGTCCAGCTGCAGCAGCCCAGTAGCTTTCCCCTTTTCACCCTTTGCTTCTTTCTCTCCAGTAAAACCTGAGGCACAGGGACGATGGGCTCGCTTCTCTGCCACTGAGAGGAAAAGCAATCTCCTCGCCTAGTTGCTGCCGTAAGATTTGATTTGCCTTCCTCCCAGCGTGACAATTGGTTCTGTAGTCTGGATGCAAGTGTATTCATTGTGTGGGGGCATGGGGAGCACCAGAGAGAAGAGGAGGGGTGGGGGTGTGAAGACACCAGTTGTTACACCAGTAAACACCCGACAAGTTCAGCAGATGTCACAGAGATAGGGGAGAAAAAGAGAGAAAAAAATGTCACACAGCTGCCCTACTGTATGTATTATCCAGGCTGATACAGCACAGTATAACATTTAAACACGGAAGCAGGCTAGATAAATATGGACAGATGCAGCAACATGCACTAATAATGTTGTTTTGAAAAGGGGATGCATAAAAGAATGCCATTAGCAATCGATTTCTTTCTCAGTGATTAAATGTATAGGCATTATTTCGTTTTTCTTTTCCATTTACAGTTTGCAAAAAAAGGACCGAAATGAAACCAGAATACTGCAATTTTGAAAATATTCGTCAGGCTGTACCTTTGGCTGAACACCAAAAGTAACATTGGACATAAACAGTATCTATTAAAGATGGTTTAAGGTGCTTAAAAACAGAAGATATTTAAGCAGGATGGGGCAGGTTGTACAAGATTGTTTCTTAATAAAAACTGAGCATTCTAAAAGAAGAAAAATTGATAAGAAGTGGATGTTTCGTGTCTGTCATGGACGTTCTTTAATGTCATCAATTTAGCTGACAAAAAACATGCCACGCTTGTTGTGGACACAAAATGCTCTTACTGCCACACTAAAATGCATAGTTTAAACATACAGAACAACAGACGAGACAGAATCAATTAAAACTGTCAGATCAAATTTTGCTGCTTCATTCTGTGTTTGAGCAGTCTGAGGTTGTGCCTTAGTCTTCGGTTATTGTTGCGGCAGCTCCCTCACGGGCTCCCCTCGGTCCCGGAAGGAAACGCTACACATAATGTGCCTTGTTATTGATATCCCATTGCTAAAGGAAGAGATGAGGAGAAAGAGATCCAGGGGGTTTACAGGGCAAGCCAGCTGCAATTATAAAATAAAAAAGGCTTCGTTATCCTGCCAGGTTTGGTTGATGTAAAGTTGAAAGAGTAGTGATGGATGAAAAAATGAAGAGAGAGGAGGAAATTAGAGTAAAAACTTCACCGGATGAAGGATGGTCAGTGTCATATCCTGGTTTGCTCCAGACTGTTTACAGACGCATGTATTCCCCTCATGCAGTTTTGCAGTGAGGATACAGAGGAGTGTGTGAGTGTATGTGTGCGTCTGCAGGTGACTTTCTCATCCTACACACACTGACTGTGACTGAAAGGAAATGCCTCACTTTGAGCCTCCTGCACATTCACATTCTTGCACACACAGACTCCCTCTTTCTGCTTCCCCACAAAAGCCCTGCTCCAACAATCCCTGACTTGCAGGGCTGAGCTGGCGTGCGACCACCACGCCTCTGGGTCGACACCCAGCGGCACCTCTAAGCAGCTCACACTGAGTCTGTGTGACACCCATGACGAAGACACAGACCACCAAGGCACCTGCTCGGAATGGGTTTATACTTTGTTTACCATGTGAGAAAGAAGAAACACTCTTCGGGCTACCATGTAACCCTCCACCCCCCCTCTGCCCTCTACCCCAATGACCATCATCATCACCCCCATCTTCCCGATTATAGAATTTCCCATAGATCCTTTGCCATCTGCTAGATTATAGATTTCCCTCTTCCTTTAGAGAGGGCAGGGCCCCTAAGGGAGGATCAGTGGTAAAAAGGGTGAAAGAGTGCCTGAGGCACTGCCATGGTTGTGGATGAGATTACATTTTCTATTTCTGCCTGCTAAAGGGGGCCTGCCGTGATGAATACAGAGAGTTGTTACCATTTAATATCAACTGGCTCCCCTGCAAACTCAAATTATACACAATCAATTGTGACAGAGGGGTACATGTGTGACAAATAACCTGCCACATTCTCTGCATCATTTCACTTCATCACCCATCAATTCACCCCAAACCCAGCAGCCCATTTGGGAATCAATCATGTTATGAAAGTGAGTGATTCGGGGGAGAAAAGGTTTTTAAAAGCTTCCGTGCTCCACTGTGGGTTGTACATTTCTGCAGTATTGGAAACTGGGCACAAAAAAAAAAATAAAAAAATATAAAGGGTGAATTAAATTCCATGAGGTCACTTGTGCCCTTGACTGCATGTTTTAAGTGTTGAGTAATGTTTGAGCACACAAAGTAACAGCTTCTCTCAAACACAATGGAACAGATACGTGAACACAATGCCGCTTCCTGCTTGCATTTCCTTCTCATTTTTCTTGCCTTTCCGTGTGAAATCGAACAAATATTTACCCATTCTGACCAAAACAATCACCTCCTCAAAGGCCAAAGTTTTAAGGCTACTGCTTGTTCCACCTGTGCATCACCCCTACAAGGGAAACGGCTGTCTTTTATTCTGACACAGAGACAATAGTCCAGACCAGGCTCCATGTCACTCAGGCCTACAGGCTCCACGCAAGTCCAGTTAGTAGAGATATGATTAATTATACATACATTGATAGAAACAGCATTCATTATTCATGAGATTCTCAACGTCAAAGCTATTTCCCTCCCTTTCAGCATGATGAAAAGATTTTAAATAATAGGCCCCCTTTGCAGACGTCTGCATTCCAGCGGAGTCGGCTGACGCTAAAGAGGCTTAAGTCAGAGCTGTTGTCTTACCAGGGAATCACTACTTGGGACCAACATCTTTCAAACTGATGGTGGCTGTGTGGGTTCCGGGGTCGCTGTTTTTGTTTTGTCTCCGTCTTAAAAGACGAGGCTGGTGCTTTTAAGCCTTTCAGATGGAGTTATTGTGTCCACTTAGAATGAACACGGAGGTCTACTGTGTCACCAGCAACATAAGGTTGGATAGAGTTTCATTTAACACCTGTTCAGCGCTCAGGTCTGCATGTGTTTTCAGACTTAGTCTGTCTACAAGTCAGAAAGAAAACCTGAGTATCTCTATAAGATTATGATTCATGGTTTTACATAGTAAAAAGGGGGAGGGAGGAAAAAAGACTTGACTATCTACGCTGTTTCCTAAAAGAAATCGGCTTACTTTTCTTAAAGCCTGTGGAGCCTAATCAAACTGAAATAGCAGGAACTTCCCCTTTAGGCAAGTCTTGAGGGATTTTCTTTAATTTGGATGTCAGACTGAAAAGTTTTCACACTCCTCTCATCCCAAAATCCGTTAATGTGTGCATGGTGCCACATGAGAGAGGTAGGTGGTGACTTTTTGAACAGACTCCGGAGGTGTTGAGGGTAACATTTAATCCAGGTAGACTTTGTGGTTTATGGGAATAAGCACGACAAACATGTTTCAGCAGGCAATTCATTTTTTTGTATGAGAGTTACTAGATAGCATTTTCTCTTCTCAGTTGTGCCCTATATTAGCCAGTGATGGGGGGGAGGGGGGCTGGGCATGCTAAATGAGTGCACAAGGAATTCCCAAAGGTTTCTCCCACCTCCCCTGGGCTGGACCTTAAAAATAAACATTCAGAAACACTGCAGATTATGTAAACATGTTTCCCTTAAACGCTTACATGAGAGCAGCGACTGAATAAACAGAATGACTTTCCGTCACTTTTGAAATCAGTAAACTTAGAATTAATTTTTCATTAACTAGATACACATGAGAATGACAGGAATTGGAAATCTTTGAATCTATGAGGAGAGCTGATTTTACATGCTCCAACATGGTGGAGCACGGGATATTTTCTCTGAGCAGCTTAACAGTGGCTGCCAGTCATATCAGTGCTGCTGTAGTCTCTCTGTCTGTCTCTTTTCTCCCTCCCTCTCTCTTTTTCTCTCGCTCACTGTGACAAGGCATCTATCCAGACATTTTAGTTGGATGGAGATTTGCAGCAGCTCATTACAGACTGGGAGGCTCTGTGAGCGGATGCAGTCACTCGGAGATGGATTGAGTGGGTCTGTTTATTGACATGCCTTAATCTGACACTGGGTAAAGGGAATGAGTCACCGCCTCCGGACACACTACCACATCACAGCCACTCCAGCAAATAGGGAGGCAGCACCCAGGATACAAGTGGAACTTCATCAGCGCTCATTAATCCAACTACCCCAGGCCACTTGCTCAAACAAACCATGTTTACACTGTGTGTTGGCTGGATGGACGGGTGATGGAGCTTTTCAAAGGGCATGTGTGCAGGTGCTCAGATCCGCAACGCACACACACAAACACGCATACTGTAGCCCCACACACACACACACACACATACAAACATGTACTCCAGACTCCAGCTCATTAAAAACCCACCCATCCACCCTCCTAACCCACAATCCCCTAAACATAATATCTGCGTACACCAGCTGCTAAAACTCAGTTGATGCACTTTGTCTCGCAAATCAGAGCTGGTGCTCAAATCAGGGGTGGACGATCGGGCTTGATGCCAAAGTACGTATCATAGAGAGGGGCTTTTTATTAAACAGATGGGCATACGAGATCTTTTACTTTGCGTCACAACAAGGCTACTCCTATCAGTAGTCCTATCCAGTTATGGAAGCCTAGTTAGCTTTTTGATCCTGTTTGCTGGTGCTTCAATGTGAAGCACATCTGCTGGTAATATTTGGGATGGTCTTTCTAGGCAGCTGTCAGCACTGGGATTGACAGCAGAGTATTAGCTGCTTGCACATCACCACCGCATCTGTAAATCCAGCTTGTTAACAGGACTGTGACAGACTGCCATCAGGGCAAAGGCAGAACAAAACAAAATCCAACACTATGTGGTCCGGCGCTACCGTTTGTTTTCCTTTACACTGCTGTTAAGTACATTGTCTGAGAGATGTGAACATGTGAATCATCAATATTTTACATTTAACAGTAAATTTACAAAAAAAAATATAGACCTCAGAAAAGTCAAGAAGTGTGTGAAATGTGTAAGCCAGCCACAAACAAAAACAAAGCTTTCTTGAAGAAGTGCACACATGCAGACACATGGGCGCAAAGGCAAAGCAAGCAAAAGGGAATAAACACTGTGTGAGTCACAAAGGGAAGAACACAACAGAAATCTACAATGAGCCACACGTGTTCATACGCAAACACACACACACACACACACACACACACACACACACACACACACAGTCGCAGTGGGGCAGAAAGTCGGAGCAGGGCCTGCTGTCGTCTCCGTCAGGGACTGGGAGCCTGGCAGCTTGAGTTCAGGGCCAGTGGAGAGGGGGCCAGATGCAGCGGGCTTGACCCACTCATTCATAAGGGAGGGGGGTGTTTCAGCAGCTGAAACACACAGGGATTAGCCGCACTGACTTCATTTAATTTAATTTGTATTACGGCCGTCTTTGGGGGCAAACATCGTTTTTCACTGCGGGGGATGTACAGGGTCATGGAAAACAGCAGCAGACGGTGGATCTATGCCTCCTACCCTCGCAGTGGATCCACAGGGGAAGGCAAGGCACTGTGTTCCCACACTCAGGCACACACACACACGCACGCACAAAAACATGCACACAGTCGAGCACAGATCTTGTTTCCCCCTAATTATATCTTTATTATACAGTCAAATCTACCCCACTGAAATGCATCTTAGACCCTGCATCCACCTTTCCACCGCTTGATTTCTTGAAATTTGAATCCTTTTGTTCTGCCACCATAAACAACATGTAGTAATTTTCTGTGCTTATCAAAGCTCTGCTCTGTGCGCTTCTGTGTGCGTGTTTGTTTGTGTGCGTGTATGTTGCAAACACACACACACACACACACTAAGCTGTTATCTACCAAGAACATATCTTAGGGGTGGATGTTTATCTGTGCTGATGCAGATTGGAGTTCTCTTTGTCTCAGTGCAGTGGTACATAATATTATTTGCCCTTTGTTTTTTTCATCATTTATTTCTCCTAGGCTGATATAGTTTGATATCCTATAGCGGAGAAATCCTTTTAGTTACCGCCAGACATCTAATGTGCTTTTACTTGTAATCTGGGAATTTAATAAATGAAAAGGGGAGGAAAAAATCTGTACACAATCGAATAATTCAACTCCCCTTTGTATTCTGTGAAACATGACTTACACTGTTAAGCAGAGGAGGAAAACGACTGCAGTGAGTGAGTACCCAACATGCTTCTTCACAATTTACAATAGCTCTGTGGAAAAATATGGCAGCGATCAGCCATGAAGTCGGCTGTAGCCAAAGCCTGCGGTCATATGAAAGCTTCCTTTCTGTCTTGAGCAGGTGACAGTCTAAAAGAAAGCTAATGTACCATGCACTGGGAAAAGTAGTTTTATTATAAAAACATCCAAAAATAAAGAAAAAATATGTGTGAGCTGCAAAAGCATTGCTTTGTCTCTGCTAGACAGAAAGGACTGTACTGCTGGAGCCTGTACAAGAGGCGCTCACTAGCAATCATTTTTTTCCCTCTCCCCCAGCCCCTATCAAAAGATGTTACTGTGTAAAATGTCAGAGAAAAAAGAGGCAAGAGAAGTAATCTCCTTCTCCTTTTTGATCGCAAGTGGAATAATTGGAACCCTCTTAGGCTCATTACATGAGTTGCCCGCCAGCCAAAAGATGGCTCCAACTGCCCCTCTTCATTCATGTCGGAGCTTTGAAAAATATCGCTTCTTCTAGTAACAACTCTTTAGGAGATGCAATGACTAGAGGTCCTGGTACCTACACTAACGGGTAATCCCACAATGCCTTTGAAAATATATCTTTCAACTACCACTGTCAAACATCGATTTAGCGCAATGGGAAGGAAACAGCAACAATCTGGCTCTGTAATAATGTCATTATGCATATTGCATAGCATCTCTCACCATCTCTCTTTATAGGCAATGCCGTTCTCAATTACATAAGGTATTGCATATGTGTAGCAAGATCATTTGGATCTCTATTACTAATAACCTGGTCTTCATTGTTATTACAACCATGCTTGTAATTATTGTGACTCTAATTACTATTACTGTATTACCCAAATTAACCTTATCCTGGGTTTAGATCACCCGCACTGATGGTAGCCAAGACATGCCTATGAAGAATGGCACCAATGTCCCTTCAGATAAATCCAGTATAATTAGCTGTGTGCCTTACAGGGCCTGTGTGATGGTAATAATTAGAGCTACTGTAGCAAAGGTCATGCAAAACAATTTAGAGAGGATGCTGGCTGCATGGGTAATAGGAAGGGGGTGGGCGGGGGGGCAAGAGGAGGGTAGAGCTCGGATGAACGTGGAGATTCCTCTGCTTTTCCATCTTTCAGAGATGGAAGACGTATGGTTGTTACATTACAGCTGCACTTGGTTCATTTTTAACCAATGCTCTCAAAATAATAGAAACTGAAAACCCATTTTAATGGCAAGTAGACTCCCAGCTAACGTAGTTAAAATGGATCCATGATTAGATTTGAGGAAAGTGCTACAGGGTGTATCTGTGAACTGGTATCAGCTGAAATTGATTTGCTGTTTTTGAGGTGTGATAGCTGCCCTGTCACCCTATTGCTACATATGTTTATAGAGTTTAAAGTGTTTATGCTTACACCTTAGGTATCATTATTAATTGCGAGAAAGATAGAGGCAGAGAGAAACAGAGAGCGAGAGACGTCTTCACCCAAGTGCACAGGTTAATGAGCGGAGTCAAAAATCTTGACACAGAGGTAAACAAGTACTCAAAGGTTCTATTTCTATGCTCCCCCCATGTGGCTTGGCTCTCTATGTAACTCCCAGACTGCACCTAAGCCGAGAGCTCAGGGTTCACAGCCTGAATCCACCGGGAATTTGCACCACTCCCTCGCCTCACCGCCATCACACTCCCAATGAGGTAAGTACCAACCTCACACTCAAATATAGCATCTTAAACAACACATATGTGTGCTAGATTGGTCTCTATTCCCTGCTGCAATACTGAGCTCCTCTCCAACTCCCAATAACACTTCATTAGCAGTGAGTGATACAAACAGCTGTAGCTTGGATAAACCTTTCCTATAGCTCCTGCCTTTGTTTGTCAGTATCACCTGAACTGTGCTACTAAACAGATTAGTGTTCAGCATGATTTTCATTTATTACAAATGAAGTACTTTCACATTACTGTCCGCCGAACCGTTGTTTTTGTTTTAGCTTTTTGAATGGGTTATCCTGCCTTCTGGACGGTTCATGGTTTCATTTCAGAACAGCATCAAAGGAGTGGTTAGACATTTGGGAAATGCAGAGAGTTAGATGAGAAGATTGATAGCACTCATATCTGAGGCAGCAGACGGTTAGCTTGGCTCATCATAAAGGCTTAAAATGGGGAACAGCTAGCCTCTGTCCAAAGCAAAAAAAATCCACTAAAATCCAAAAAGCTAAAACTGAAACTGAGATGGTCCATTTTCTCAAGAAGACAATTGTACTATTTTTATTTTGTGAAAATTGCTAAACATGGGAATAATGGTGAATATAGGGAAATGTAAAGTTTCTGCCACTGTGGTTTTGATTAGTTTATCTACATTTAAATGATTTTGGATTTTTCAATGGTCTTCAACACTTATTTGTTCCGCAACAAAGGCTGGACACGTCAACTGTCAAACAGTTAATAAATATCTGTGTGAAAATGATTAAAGGCAACAAGCATTGCACTCATAAAGCACTGCTGGACATCTGATTTAGCTGCTTTAGTCAGTCAGACTCAACATACTGATGAGAATCACTGGGGTGGGAACGCAGGCATATGCTAAGATCCATATGTTTTTTGTGAGGATGAGGGTTTAAAAACTGTAAATGGTGATTATCATTGATCTCAGCCGTCAGCTGCTTGATCTCGTTGACTCATATCCACACTGGCTATATTGGGTGACGATGAACTGTCCTCCCCCACATCTAAAGTCCCAAACAAGTGTTGAGGGAAGCAGTGATAAGCAGGTCCTTATCCTTTTAAAGACACTCCCGTAATCCAACAGTGGTGGGGAGAGGGAGGGGGCTTCAGCTTTAAGGGATTTAGTCTGGATTATAGCTAGTCCTCCAAATTAAACCAAAAGTCAGCTTTCTGCAGTTGCTCATGCAAGATGACGACTGGCTTGTTACCAGCGCTACTAACAAGGAAAACGATGTAGGTCTATAATTAGAAAATGCTTCCATTCAGCCACCAGGCAAACAAATGTAGGTAATGCAGCAGCAAAACTCAACCCATCCACACCTAAACTGAATATTCTGCCTATCTATCCCCTTTCATGTCGCAGCTGACCTCCCGTGACAGCGCTCAAAATGTCTTCCATGCTGTGTACCTGACTCCCGTTGCCAACCAGCTTAGCCACAGACAAGCTCCTCAGCCAGGGCAAGGCTGCTCTGTCCCCATTGATGCTGCTTCCCATAGCAAAACAAGGCCAAATCTGGGGCTTAGAGGCTAAAATAATCATTACTGGGTAGCGAACAAATGAAAAGTCAGAACACCACTCCCATGTCTGTCCACCCCCACCACTCTTGGCATTTTGTCTGCTGTTCTGTCGCACAAAAACAAAAAGGGGGCAGCCAACTGAGAGAAAAACAAAATTAAGACTGGATTCCCTTTTTTTTCTGGAATAAACAACTAATTCAAGGAAAATATAAATTTACACAACGCTAAAATGCAGGGTTCTTTTGGGAAATATGCTTATTTACTTTCTTGCTGAGAGTTAGAGGAGAAGACTCTCATATTTGTGCGTTAAATATGGAGCTGGAGCATCAAGCATAAAAACTGAAAGCAGGGGGAAGCAGCTAGCCTGGCTCTGTCCAAAGGTAAAAAGCATCTGCATAGCAGCACAGCTAAAGTTCATCAATTAACATATTATATCTTGGTTGTTCAATTTATACAAAAAATGAGGGCAACAAACAGACACTTTAGAAAGTCATTGTTCCCGACCAAGAAATTGGCATATTGAATGGATAGGTATCAATGTGGTATCAACCTTCTTGTTTAACTCTTAGAAAGAAAGGCATATATCCAAAAAATATTGAAATATTCCCTCAAAAGTTATTCCCCTTGCTTGCAGTATTTGTGCTAAGCTATGTTAAATACATCAAAGAGCATCCTTCTCATCTTAATCTTACTAAGAATACAAATATGTAAATTTCAAAAATGTCACATTTTCTAATTGTAACTTTTATTATTCATGTATATATTTCTTTAATGGTTCACAGAAAATGATCTGCAGAGGCATTTTTACTAAACTGTGTATTCATCTTCCCATGTTGATGCATTAACAGCCTGCTGTGATCTAACAATCCCTGAACTATAAGGGCACTCAAACTCAGCTCTGTGGTGACCTTGCTGTCATGCTCCGAGACAGAACAGTCAACCTTTGTTCTTAAAGCACAAAGATTATAAGCAATCTCCCCTTTAGCAAGTATAGATATGCTGCCTTTCTTTCTCGCTAACTCCCCATAAGTCTGAACTGCTCTCAAATACAGAACCGGTACAAGAGAGTAATCTTGAACTAAGGAGGTTACTGGGGAAAAGTACTGCACTCCGAGCAGTCTGACAGAGGCCAAGTGCTTTTCATTCATTAACTTGGCCGCCTTTGCTGTGGTATGTCAAATGGTGGACGTGAAGGGAAAGTCAAAACTGACGTCCCATTGTGCTACACAGCCAGACACTGACTGAACCCGGAATATTGTTTTCTGATGCCATAAGAGAGCACAAAGAGGCGAGTGAAGTCGTTATCAATTCCCTTGCATGGCAATCATAACTATTATCATTAGTGGTGCTTTCATCCTCCGAGCTCAGCCCAGAGTAGATATCTAATTTTTTTTCTGGCACACATTCTTGTCTTTCCAACTTGACCTGGTATCACTCGGGCAAAGAAATGGTTTCCCGCCTCCCTGGAAACTAGATATGGGAGTAAATAATAGGCCTGGGCCCTGTCTGAAAAGCTCTAATCCCAGGAAAACAAACCTGAGCAAACAGGCCCACCTGAATAGCTTTCAGGAAAACTAGATAATCAAAATGCAAAACAGCCTTTGATATAAAAATGAGCCGACTTCTAACAACAAATCCCCTACACCTAACATCAGCAAATTCCCCTCCTGAACTTTTATTTGTGTGCTGTGTTTGGGTTTTTAATGTAATCACACTGCATACGGCACTCCGTCAATGAGCTATTCTGATTTATGTCAGCCTGAATCAGACTGACTGCTTGGAGCTTTACAGACACCATGAATGAGAAAAGGAGCCACACACTGAACACATTAGGGGTCCCACCATCTCCTCAGACAGGGGGACAATGGGTAAGGGGAGCAGAGATAAAGGAGCAGGATAACAGGGGTGAAGGAATGGTTGACGCTGACCGGGCAGAGAAAAGGGGCAGAATGGGAGAAAAGAAAAGAGGAGGCCCAAGACACTGGCCACACAGGGCAGAGGGAACGCAAAGGCTCTGAGAGGCCTATACTCGGTCATAGCCCATTAGGCTGGCTTGGTGAAAATGCTACAGCTCATTACATGCTCTGCCTCTGTTCTGTGGATGAACAATGCACAATTACGCTACCCTGCTGCTCCTCTAGCCATACTGCTGCATGCCTCTGAGGCGGCCGATATTGCTGCTATAGTGGCTCGTCTGCCAACAGCCTCTATGCTCATCAAACATCCCATACATGCAGTCCCTAATGCGCATCCAGGTTTATGTCTAGAAACAAAAGCGCTGTATGAATTTGCTGAAATGGAAGAAAGGGAGAAACAGGAAAGACTGCTTCACCACTGGAGCAAACAAAACAAAGGTATAATGCAGCATTTGAGTTTAATACAATGACGTCTGCTCCCTATTGTCTGCTGTGCCCTCTTCAAATACTTAAAAAATGTAGACATGTGACAAAGGGATAATACTTTTGTTTCCAGCCGAGTTAAGTTTCACTCAATGTTACAATTACTGCAAAGCCAGGCGCCGCGCTAACATACGGATTTAACAAAATTGTAAAGTGTGAGCAGACGACACTGAAAGCACCGTGACAATATCTGCAATGCAGTGAATAACTAAGCTCAGGATTCATCTATCCACCAGCAAATTGGTTCACTTCAAGTTTTCCTCCTTTCCATTCTACAATTATGTATGCAGAAGTTGACATTTAATCTGATGGGGGAAATGCTAACTAACATTGTCCTGCTCCCTCTTTGTTTTAGGCAAAAAAACAGGACACTTGGAAAGGTCATCCTTCCCTGGTGTAGGAGCTGGCTGCTTGGAAAAGTTTCCGTTCACATTGCGTATTGTTACGTTTAACAGAGTCCCTACCCCCCCATTTCCCTGTCATTCAAAAAGCATAGCATCAGCACTCAGGAGAAAGCCCTGGGAATTCTCTCAACAATGTGGCAACAAGTCTGGTAACCGGCAGTTCAACGAAGACAGGACAGTGAAAAAAAATTAAAGCCTGATATCCATGAATTGTAATTAACACCCTTTCTTTCTGCACATTTGGACAAAATTAGTTTTTGGCGCACTAAATTCATAGTGGTTATTACTAGAGAATTACTTTTCTTACTTTGTTTACTTGGTGCAAAACATTCTGGTTTTGATGTTCCATGATAGATATGACTAGAAAAAAATTATTTCCCCAAAGACTGTCTCCCCCAGTATTCTTATCTGAAAAGAGGGACAAATATATTGAAGGAGTGTCAATATTTTCTTACAGTGTTTGCCAATACACATCGTACAAATGCTTCTGTATTAATATTTTTAAGCCAGAGGGACGGAGGTGGGCACATTACTCTTGACATACACTCGATGCGACAGAGCAAACAGTATTGTGAGCTTCAACGGCAAATAGATTTCACTCCTGGCCATAACAAGTCTTGGGGTGTCTGTTTTTAAATATGCAAGATGACCTTTTCTATCCTATATTAATGTAACTGCAGGCTTTTTCAACCACAGGCAGCAAAACCTGCATTAATGAGAGATGGGGTTATTTCCTGGAGCCTCTCCTTGTCATAACTTTTCCTGAGACATGTTTGGCTTTATTAGTTTTCCTTGAAACTTCAACTTAGTTTTGGTCAATACTACATAGAGCAGGAGTTTGACACCCAAACTTTGCATGAATCAGTGTGAAAGGCTGCATATGATAACTGCTAATGATATTTTTCCTAATGGTAAATTTCCACATTGCATCTATGTCGGGACTTGGGAGTCCAAAGATCTCATGACAAACCGAATGCGGCATATTTGTGTCAAAGAGTTTAATTTGAGAAATAAAAAAACAACGCTGCGGGAAACTCATTTAAATGGGTAATTACGTCCACACAGCATTGCTTGCAGGGCTTAACAAGGTGCGTAATGATGTCCCCTTCCCCAGCGATAAACATCATCACTATGTCCATTTCCTTCACTCCATTTAGCCTCCTCTCATTTACGTGTGGACCCATCAACTCTGCAAGCCCATTGCCATTGTACCCTTTTTTGCATTTGGGTAGTTGTCCAGTAAAAATCTTTCAACATAAATTGTTTGACAACTAATAGCATTATGTGCCCATCTTCGGCTCCACAAAAAAAAATCCTCTTCCTTTGATGTTAAATAGATTCAGAAGAAGGTTAATTATTTCCACATGATGGAGCTTTTAAAGTCATTTAAAATACATTTTCATATGCATTGCTGTAGTCTCGAACCAAGTAAAACTATGTCAAAAGATGGATGAATGACTAAGTTGATAAGTACCATATGGCTTTACTTTTTTTATTCTGATGTAATTGTGTGGTTGAGTATGTCTACAAAATAGGTTAAAGATGTCTGTTGTAGCATATATAGTTTGCTGATGTTTTCAAGATGTTCAACCATTTGATCATTTTATCCAGGCCTGTCAAGATTTTAAGGAATAATATTTTCTACCATGTTTACATGTACATAGAAATAATCATGTTTGTTTTTTCAGGGGGAAAAAAGCACCTTGTACTAACAATGGAAAAGTGACATTATTGCTTTCTGTGGAGGTTGATATGGTTTGTGCAATAAAATCTAATCCTCATCCTAACACCACATTTTGCAGTGTAAAATAACATGTTTTAGGCAGTAGCAATACAGGTTTAGTAAAATCATTGGCATTCTATAAATAGATCTCTCTCCCCTCCCCTGTTCCTTTCTGTCTCTCCTCATCTTTCCAGGCCTCGCCGTTTCTCTACAGTATTATTCGCTGTGTATGCTCCTCACCAGTCACATGTGTTTAAGGACACATATAGTGACATGTGTACATCAGACGCCGTCACTCGTGTGTTTTGACTCTTAAGCTCGTTGGCTGGATGCTCTGATCCCAATGAGAGGGTGGCAACCCGGCGGGCCTGGGCGCTTCGGACTGGCTGCCTGGGGTTGTTATGTCATTTCATTGTACCTCTGCAACATCGAGAATGACATGCAGTGATGGGGTGTTGCGGGTTGGGGTCAAGGCTATAAAAACCCAACCAAGTGTAAAACTAGCACTGGTTGTGCATGAAGTGAAAACCATCTTGTTGAGTAATGTCACAAAATCACCCTACAGCTTCACCAGCTTTGTGTTAAACACGATGGGAGGAGCCAGCTGAGGAATGTAATAAGGGGGCACAGAGTACATCACTGTCACAATGTTAATTTATTTCTGACAGACAAGGCTTTATTTCACCTTATAAACACTGACACTTGAAAAGCAGAGTGTTTCTGAAGCCTCTGCCTTACAAATAACCTCTCTAAATAATTAACAGGTTCATCTGCCACTCAATCAGTGCGCATCTGAAGCTTTTGCAGATGAAACGATTCTTTCTCAAATCCTTTGAAAGGAAGAGACTTTAAAGAATGCAACATACACCTCCCACTCTTCCAACACATCAAAAATAAATAAATAAAAATACTGACTTTTAAGATCAAGCAGTTATGTATCCATTCCCTTAACGCACAATATCCGTATATCTGTTGTTTCTTTTCCACCAGGATTGACAAACTGTTCAGAGATGAAGAGGTTCTGTATCATCTGAGAATCTGACTTTTTTTTTTTTCCGTAAAGCTTTTTGACAAGACATTGGCTATGTGCCCTTTAGCTTCCTGTACTATACTGACTCTATAAACCATTTATAAAAGTCTTAACCTGCTATGGCACCTGTGTGCTCAAAGGAAAGACTGATTTTTTTCCTTATTTCTTTATGCAGTTCTAATGCTCATCTTGTTTTAAAAACACAGACCAAGACTGAGATTGAGATAGTTTTGCTGCAAATGTCAGATGCATTCACTTCTATTCAAAAATGGTAATGAAGACTGAGTACAGAGATGGCAGTCAAATACTGCAAAACAAAAATCAGGTGAGGAACTTTTGCATTTGAAGTGTAAGCTCCAGTCGCTGTCTCCTGTTGCAGTACTGCGTGCAATCAGCAACAATGTGACATGAGATGCAACAAGAGATAGAGTTTTACATGCTTCTCCGTTTCCTCTGTCATCCTCTCCTAATTAAACTAATTTCAACCAGTAGTTAGAGTTTTCTTCTTTCTGTCAGCCACAGCATTGAGTCAACAAACAAAAGCCAAATGATTCTGCCAGATACAGCCTACAAAGATGTGGTAAATATTGAATTTCTACTCAAAATCTACACCATCCTCTTGACCAAAAACGACCTTCAGAATGTTTCTTTTTTTACAGTTATATTGAAAATCTTTGGAGCCCCGAAGGGGACATGTGGGAGGTAAACAGGGATGGGTGAAAAAATAAATAAATTAAACTTTTGTATTCGCCCAAGCAACTTTTGCATTCTCTCAAAACACGTTTTCATTCAGCTCAATGTAATTCCATGTCAGTTTGGTATCATACGGGATCGTCCCAGATTGAAAATGTCCAGTATTTTCGTGCATACACGATGTTTTCACATGCTTGGAATGACATGTAGTGGTGTATTGATCATTTGGCATTCCAGGTACAATCCTGTTTGACCGCTGCTTCAGTGGGCTGGTCGCCTGTCAAAAAATCCACAAAGATGCTTGTGTCTTTTTACCGTCTCTCTGTGGCCTGTCGGGGTGCGCATGAGAGCCTCCTGCGTGTCGTTCCGGGACTTTGCCGACCTGACCTGAACACCAAGTGCACATCTTCTTTACCCACACGTAGTCCATGTTCTCTGCTTTTAGGGTACATCCACAAGGAGCTATGAAGTTGCCCAGAGTGCTGCAGTTGTTTGCTAATGAATGCAGCAGAACGCAAAAGTTTCTTCGGAGAATGCAAAATCATTGTGAGAAAATGCAAAAGTTTCTCATGAATACGCAAAAATATTCACCCTTTTTTTTTGCCCATCTATTTTTTTCTCAACCATGTCCCCTAGGGCCTCTGCAAAAAGCTGCTTAGATGAGAGAAAAATATCATTTATTTTGTATATTCTAAAACTGTCTACAGTAACATTTAGGAATTAGGCAGTAAATATGTAAAAATTTCATTAACACTAGAGCTGCCCTATAAAATCTAACAATGAAAGATGGAAACTATTAAGGAAAATCTTATCAACAACATTTATAGCCAAGCATATCTTAAACACCAGGGAATGATGACAGTATCAAAATAACATTATAAGAGTACTTTAAATGCGAATCACAAGAATGTTTGATTATCGACAATGGTGGATTATGCCTCTCATTTCTCCTTCTCCAAGATTCCTGTGTCGGTCATAATGATGTAAATGATAATGTCACTGCCCATATTTCAAATAAATGTGACACTCCATAAGAGATATTGTGTGTGCGTGTGTATTCATGAGTATGTGTGTGGGAGGAGATTGGCAGTTTCAACAGATGTGTAGTATGCACTGACAGCATGACATCTACTTTGCATGCTCAATATGACACGTTTGAATGCTCCCATGCATATTGTCCTGATGTGAAGTGATAGCGAGGGATGTGCAGCCTCTCTGGAACCACTCCCTGTTGTCTCTTCTACATCAATATCAAAACGTCTTCCTTACTCACAGGGAGAAAAACAACAAGACGGTGCACTGAGATACCTTGTCAGTTGTTTTGTTTCAATGTTCATTTTCTCATTTAGGTGCCTTTGATTGACTTTGAGAACTGAACAAACAAACAAAATGTACATCCATTTCTCTTTTGTCAGAATCTGAACCTGACACTGCAGCATACACAGCAACACAGTTTCACTGAGACTTCTGTGCTGTAGCAACAATGTCTTTAAGGAAATAATGCAAAAGGGTACCTGGACGATGATTGTATTGATTATCAATTAACTAAACTTGTAAAGCGCATTGTCCGGCAAACATTTTACACCATGTAGTGCAAAGTCAAACTCCCCCTTTTTAAAAAATCAATTTATTTCCTTTTTCTGATTCATTTATCATCTTTATAAAAGAAAAATATGCAATCTCTTAGCTGAATAAGGCTAATCAATAAAGTGAGATAACTTATTTTCCTGCTGTGTTCATTATCTGGAATCACAGGTGTGAGAAGCCTTAGTACACATTACAAATTCAAAAACACATTCTAGCCAAAGGCCATTCCTTTACTGTATAATTGTCTCCCCCACCAAGTGATTCACTATAATTAAGCCATGGAAGACAGCTCTATTCTCCTGTGAGCATTCATATTAGTGCTACCACAGGCAGGTCTAACAAACATCTCACAGCTGATGCTTCTCAAAACAATGGACAGAAATGCTCAGGGAGGTATATACTGGTACACATTCTCACAAGGGAGAGTACAATATACACAATGCAATTGCAGGTATGGGGCCTTTAGGGAGACCTGTCACCGTTATCTTGGCTAGTCTGCTTCTTGTATGTGTGTGCGTGTGTGTGTGCGCACGCACCAAAGTGCTTTGTCTGTAGCAGGAAAAGCTCGACTCCACCTGCTCTGACATAAGCGGGATGCTCCATGTGAGCTAACAGCGAGGAGACACTTGCATCATTTTAAAACATTTTTTACAAACGGACAGGAGCCGATATCCTCTTTACCTCCATTAGCAAACCTAATCTGACCTCGTATCCACATTCTGATGCCTATGATAATTTTAATCTACATGTTTGGAAAATAAACAAACACAGAGACATCATTGTGCCCTGGTGTAAAAACAAAAAGCTCTTCCGCCAAGGATAAATGAATCATGGATAATTATGAGGTTGCCCTCAGGATGAAAACAATTTTTTGGGGACAAAGCAGCCTTAGTAATCACCACAGAGCAGCCACTCGTGTGTCCCAGCCAGTCAATGGGATATGGGTTGAGGACTTGTGGAGTCAAGTGGTTTCAAGCCCAAGCTTGCTCATTGTAACAAAGCAATTATCAGTCATTTCACTGCTGTTTGTTTGTGCTATAAATGGCGTTGTAATTATACCGAAAACATTTTTTATTTAAGAGCAACATTTGTACATACTGTAGAGCTTCTGTCTTTTGCAAATGTCACAATGGGGAGGAAAGAAAACAATGACAACTGTTGTTGCGGTGGGGTTACTCTGTTGAAGGGTGAGGCGTGCTCTCGCTACCGCTACTTCTCACTTACTTTCTCTATCACACACAGATTCTCTTCTCTAAGTCCAGGGAAAATATGCAAAGATCAGGTCAAAGAGATGTTTGTCAACATCATGTGCAAGGCGGAGAGCAATGGAAGCTGCATGCTAAACAGGCCCAGCCTGTATCAAGCCCATCAACTGCCTCTAAGAAAATTAGAAAACGTGGTCGGGCTCAGACACCTGGCACTGAGGCTCATTCACCCTCACTCACTTCTTCCCTTCCTATCTTCCTATCTGCCTGCACACAGCTCTATAACGACTACTCTGAGCTTTGCATATGGAATCATCAAAATCAATCTTCAAACGTATTTGTCTCGCTCTCCACTTTTTCATTAGCTGAAGCAAATAAAGGCTCTCCTAATCCTGCGGCAAATGTGCTTTTATTGGATAGTTGAGCCACAGAGACAGGATGTTGCTGGAGCTTTTCACAGCGTCGGTTGATTTCTTTGTACAGCCGGGCCCACATTTTTTTGGCTGAGGAAAGGGTAGTGTTGACCTGCATAGCACTGCCTACTAGCAAATACAATCACAGCATACGGGTCGCTGCATGTACCTGCTGAATCCCCCACCTCTGACCAGATAACACCAGAGGACAACCCCTACTACATTTCTCATTCTTTACCACCTGTGTTACTCTCTCTCTCTCTCTCACGCGCACACACACACACACACTCAGTCAGAACCAGCTCAGACAAGCCCAGTAAATCAGCATGCCTGTAAGTAGGTCTCATTGACCCCACAGGATCCATCGGTGCCTGGATCTCTCTGGATCATCCAGTCAATACATCAATATCCATCTTGTGTTTCTTGCTTTAAGACCCCCACTCCCAACAACACACCCCACCTTCTTCTCACTGAATGTCAAACGGAGATTGGAGTCATCAATTACAAGTGTGTGTGTGTGCACGTGGAGCTAGAGCTTATTTGCTGCTGTCTACAGGAGTGAGCATGATACACACATACAGTTACACAAACACACACACTCAGTGATGCACATTTTTCTTCTCTCACACACACACAAACATAAATGTCCCTTTCTCCCATGGGATCGAGGAGAAGTGGGTCATGAGGACAAGAAAAGAGGTTGCCCAAAGAATCCAATAGACTAGTTCATATATACGAAAATCTATAAACTAAAGATCAGCTGGTCAACATACACTCTGTCAGCCTGAATAGTCTTTCAAGTCAGACCTCCACT
This sequence comes from Pempheris klunzingeri, assembly GCF_042242105.1. Lineage (NCBI taxonomy): Eukaryota > Metazoa > Chordata > Actinopteri > Acropomatiformes > Pempheridae > Pempheris > Pempheris klunzingeri. Next base: position 18,037,912 of record NC_092020.1, on the reverse strand, counting down.
GCTCTGCTGTAGCCATGCATGGTATGTCAGGGTAATTCAACGGCTGGCAGTGCAGAGCGGCCATGCGGTAAGACTGCAGCCAAATGGACGACACACAGATAAAGCATTTAAGCAATGATTATTCTTTCTGCTAGCACCTGAAATGACGTGTGGTGGAGCTGATTACCTGGGTCAATACATCTGGCAGGTGCTCAAACTCCTGTTCTTTTTGCAATAGCTCAGCACACATAAATAAAAAAAAAAAGAAAACAAGTGGCGTAAGAGGGGCCAAATAATCCACTTTGTCAGGCCTCCAAATTCTGCTTGGCAAAGCACTCTCAGTCACAGGTCAGCCTCAATGTCTCAGCCCCTTAAAATGCCTTGAAGGACTCCAGTCAGATCGCCTGACATAACGTCACACGTGCCATTTTGAATAGCTCAGCTCTCCGTCAATAACACAGACATTTCACTGACACTATACTCATTACAATGGAATGCTAAATATCACTAGACCTTGAGATGTGTTGAAAGGTAGTGGATTGTATCTCCATCTCAAATTCTTAAAGATACAGCACCACCAAGGAGAACTAATAATAGTAATTAATAAAAATGGAAATCTAACAAAGCTGACTGTTACTTCTTCTACTGAAAGCTCACATTTAGTGATAGAATCAATTTAAAAACCAAACCTCCCCTTTTCTTTCACCTCTCACAACCCAAAGCAGCCCAGCTAAGGATTTAGGACAGAGCACAGTCACGAGTTGTATCTCACCTCTGGCAGTGGCATGCCGTTGATGATGAGGTCTGGCTGCTGGTGGCCCTGCCCAGTGAACGGGTGCTGATAGCCATGGTTGGGAGCCGCATTGCGTGAGTTCTGGTTCTCCACGTTGAGGAAGGTGCTCTCGGAGCGCCTGCAGCCCAGCGGCAGGCTCTGCTGGTGGTAGTCGAAGTAGTTGAGCGAGGAGGTGAGAGATGAGCAACTCACCACATTCATCTTGTCTGTCTCCTCGACGTCACGTGGCACCAGGCGGATGTCATTCTTGCTCAGCTTCTTCTTCTTGCTGGACTTCTTCTGGTTGCCATAAGAGTACTCCGCCACCCTGCGCAAGTAGAAGAAACTGAACAGACTCAATAAAGCAGTGTTCTGCCTTCCCTTCCTCTGTCCACACGGTCAAAAAGCTTGCCCGCCATGCCAGCTAGGGCACTGTTCGACCATGGGTGCCAGACAAAGGCTCATTGCCCGTGTCCAGGAGTGGAACAGCACACTTAAGTGACTCCCCACTCCCGGCTTGCAATAGAGCTGTCATCCCTTGTTTGCATTTGCATGCTCAATAATCGACATGTCACAAACAGGCAGAAAATATGCAAACATGCCAAACCACAGAAGCAAGGCAAAAGAACACTGATACTGAGCAGCACTACCGGTATATGCAATCGTATTCAAAGCACACAACCCACACTAATTCCATTTTTTCTTTCATTATCACGCGAGCCCACTAGCAATACGGAGTGCAGGAGAACTGCAGATTCAGATTCATTTAGTTGCTCTCAGTGGCTGCCTCAAACTTGAACTGAGTATTTTGACTTTAATAAGAGCAAATGAGCAACACAGCCATGTTTTATCAAAGGAACCTCAGACTGGGGGAAATATCCTTTCTTAAGCACTGCTTTGCAGTTTTCCACAGGAGAACAGATGCTGTATACTCTGTAGTGATGACTACAAACTTCGCTAGACATATTCCATATAATTGGTGATGTTTTTTACCATCTGCATTACTTCAAACTCTGGAACCTTGCAGCATGGAGCATATGGTTTATTTTCCTTTAAAGCCCACAGGAAAGCTAAAGTTACCCATGAAATTGCAATATCTGGAATGTCTCTGTTCCTGTCTCTTGTCTTGTCTTGAACATCTCTGCTATACTAGCCCCCACTGCCCTCTGTTCCTCACTAAAATGCAGCTTTAATCCTCTGTCGCTTCTAAAATCACACTGGTTTAGAAGCACCACTGTAGTTTGTCTTTTTCATTTTTCTTTTAGATTGCATCTTGAAAACACCTCCCTCCCCCATTCTGCTCCCCCTTGATTCTGAGAAAAGAAAATGGGCAACTGCAGGGGCAGAAAATACTCCATCTCTTTTTCATTTATCATTTTAACATGTTGTCTCTCTACTCTGTGCCCAAATTGAAATCTGGGAGGGGGAAATCTTCAGAGTCAGGCAGACTGACAGAGGACAAGCAATAAATTGGAGATAACTGCTCCTCATATTTGAGGTGGCGACTGAGAAGCACAGCACATCAATGCTGATTAAAGCACCCAGCAGGGAAAGTGGCTCACACTAGGAGAGTAAAGAAGTGGGAGCAGTTTTGAATTTGTTGTTGTGAATCCTTGTCTCATCTCTGGACGAAACGTATAACTGACATTTAAAATATAATATTGCATGAAGTAGCTTCTGTGATCAAGATGTCAACAAGCTGGTATCAATCAGGCTTCAATAAAACACATTTAAAGTAGTTTCTTAACATTCCTATGATGAGAACATGTGTGGGTTCTTCCTGTTAACAATGTGGTCACTATTGAAAGTGGAGCAGTGTTTTTTTTCTTTACTTAGAGCTACTTGAGAGAGAACAAGAATTCATTTTAAAGTCGCAGCTCTGCAATTTACAAAGCGCTGAAAAGGACTTTAAAGTGGTGATAATGTTTTACAATTTAACAAGCGTTACATGAAAAAAAAAACACACATTTCTAAATCTATATCAAGAAAAAAATCAGAGCAATGTTGGGGGTGTTTTAGAATATTTTTTTCTCGAGAACATGCTTGAAAAATGGCCTAAATTGACAACAAATTAACAAAATAATGTTTGGAGCAAAATATGATTATAGCTTCAGGTTAAATTCTCAAATCCAATCTATATGTAAATTTATAGTGGTGTTTTGGCACAGGGAAATCAAAGCCAGAGCTGATGATCAGATTGATGAACTAAACACAATGTTCAATATGCAAAGTCCGGAAAATAATAATTTGCTCCTTTCCAAGAATCTGGGTAAATAGTTAATGACTATGATGTGGTTTACAGGGTTTTATATAATCTAAACTACTTTTTTTTATTATCATTTTTTTTACATTTGCTGTCTAATTTCTTTTAATTCTGCTGTTGTTGTTACAAATGTTCTTTGCTGCAGAAGAAAGCAGAGGCAAACCTGAGTGATGCTAGAGGTCCATAATCCATTATCACTTTAGATTAAAGCTCATAACAGACAATCAGCCGTGTTGGATGTTAAATAACAAATGTTTGGGACTGCTATTGAACCAGTAGGACTTTAATTGTCCGGCAACACATTCGCAAATTGAACATGACAGTTGAACCGTCATATTTATGAGTCAATTGGTTGCAATGGATGAATTAAATCAATCAATCACGTTTCCGTAACACGGAACAGTGGGCCTAAGCAGAATGTGTCTGATTGAACGCAGTCGGGGTTCAGCTGTGGAAAAAAAAAATCTGCAGTCCTCACATTCAGGCCTCTACATGCTGCATGACAAAAGCAATGCACTGACAACTAGCAGTTTCAGGCACGATAGCGGACACACGCACAAACACAAACACAAACACACACACACACACACACACACACACACACACACACAATCTCTCTTTCTTATTTGTGCGCGCGCGCACACACACACACACACACACACACACACACACACACACACACAGTCACACACAGTCACACACACACATCCACGAGATTTACTCAGTACCTGCAGTTGTACGTCCGGATCTCCTTGTTATCCCTCTTGCACTTGACCGCCACAAAAATCATGGTGACAAACAGGATGGCGGCGATAGAGCCCAGAGCGATGATGAAGATGAGGGACAGGTTGACAGGTCCAATAGGATCCTGCGTGTTCAGGTCTGGTGAGAGGTACACCACGATGTAGGCCGAGGCTGACAGGGAGGGCTTGCCGTGGTCCCTCGCCACCACCGTGATCTCGTAGGTGGACTTGGCGTTTTCTCCAAACATCCTGGTGGAGCGCACCTCTCCGTTCACCTGGTCGATTTCAAAGAAAGCCCTGTCCCCCTCTGAGATGGTGTAGGTCAGCCGCCCGTTCTCCCCCTCGTCGTAATCGTCTGCCTTAACTTGGGTCACCATGTAACCCACCCCAGCGTTTCTTGGGATGGAAACCTCCGCGGTGCCATTAACCAGTGGAGGGTTTGTCATAACAGGTGTGTTGTCATTGACATCCAAGACAACAATACGCACCGTGGCGTTACTTGATAAGGAGGGGTTACCGTTGTCTCTGGCCAAAACTTTGAAATCAAAAGTCCTGGTGTACTCATGGTCGAATGATCTCATGGAGTAAATGCGGCCTGATGGGTTTATGCTGACATATGTGTTTACATCCATGTGCTTAATCTCACCGGGGACGATGGAGTAGGAAACTGTGCCATTCATTCCCAAATCCGGGTCTTCTGCTGACACTGCTAGCAGACACGAACCGGGCAGGTTGTTTTCCATCACCATCTCTTGATAGTGTGGTTTGAGGAAGTGGGGAGGGTTGTCGTTTTCATCTGTGACTTTGACTACCAAAGATTTTGTGGCGCGTAAAGGGGGGGTGCCACTGTCCTCCGCTTGGATAGTCAGGTTGTATGTGTCCTTTTGCTCTCTGTCCAACCTGCCATCTACAAGTATAGTGGAGAAGCTCTCATATTCTTGAAGTCTGAACGGAACATTGCCCTGCAGCCTGCACTGCACTTTGCCGTTTGCCCCAGAATCCTTATCTGACACCCTCACTAGCGCAATGACATATCCACGCTGCGCGTTTTCACTAACTTCCACCATCTCTGTGTTCAGTGAGAGTAAACTGATGACAGGTGGGTTATCGTTCGTGTCCATCACATTCACTGTGACTTTGCAGTGAGCTGGGATAGAGTTTGGACCTAAATCTTTGGCCTGGACGTCGATCTCGTATATTTGTGCTGTTTCGTAATCCAAAACACCGTTGACAGTGATGATCCCGGTTCTGGAGTCAATTTTGAACGCGTCCCTCGTTTTTTCGGTGACGTAACTGTGGAACGAGTACACAACCTCTCCATTAGTGCCCTCGTCCGGATCCGTAGCATTCAAGTCTATGACTAATGTATTGATGGGGGAGTTCTCCATCACGTTCACCGTATACACTGTCTCGTCAAAAACTGGGTTGTTGTCATTAGAATCAATTACCTTGATGTTTAACTGGACCGCGCCTATCTTAGGAGGGTCTCCTCCATCTTCTGCGCTGATTTCATAGGTATAGTGGGACTGGGTCTCCCTGTCTAACGATTTTTGCACGACGAGCTCAGCAATTTTGGACCCATCCCCTCTGGTCTTTATTTCTAGTCCGAAAAGCTCATTTGGGGTGATGGAATATGATTGCACTCCAAAGATCCCCGAGTCCGGATCGCTTGCCCCCTCTAGGGGAAACCTGGTACCAGGGGAGGCATTCTCAGAAATTTCAATGTCAATGTGGCTCGTTGGGAATCTGGGTGCGTTGTCGTTCAAATCCTCAATTTCAACTTTGATGACACAGATCTCCATAGAGTTTGACATCACTTCAAGGGAAATAATGCACTTCGGGTTCTGCCGACAAACTACATCCCGATCTATTTTCATTTGGGTTGTAAGGATTCCGGCTGGACTGAGTTCCACCCATCGTGGTTCTGAATTGGAAATTACCCTTAAGTATGGGGGCTGCGGTGCAATCTGAAATCCTTGCTTTAGCGCGTCCTTTGTCACATTTCCAATCACTGAGCCGGGCTTCATCTCCTCGTTTATTCCATATTTTAGGTTGATCACAGCCTCAGCCCCGACCCAAAATAATAGGAGAACAGCAATTAATTGTAACAATTCCATTTCCTTGGTTGGCATTGTACCTGTTGAGTTTTTCTCTGCTTAATAAAGACCTTGATTATTGCGCACAAGAATGCACGTCAGAGAAAACAGGAACAGGGCTCCACATGAATCATCTCGTTAAAGTGTCTGGAAAAGTGTTTGGATGACGAAAAGCTCTTGTGTATGCAAATTATATCATGCTGTGAAAGCTATAATTGTAACAAGTGCCTTAGCCTATTTTACTCTTCTCAGGCAGAGCACATCCTCCGGTCTACTGCAGCGGACGAAACATTGGGGACGACAGATCTGTGAAAACATGCTGAATCTTCTCACAACAGTGCTTTAGCCGTGTAAATCCGTGCAGCTCTTATCAAGCGGCAAACTGGTCTTACACATGACTCATATGGTGAACTGTCCATTTTCAAGTGCGCTGAAAGGAGGACGAATGCTCGGACTGCATAGACACAAAAAAAAAGAGAATTCCCGTGAGCCACAAAAGTCCACAATATTTTAAATCTTCCGTGCAGATGAAGAAATAGGGCTCAAAAGTCCGTGTTAAATTCTCCGCCTTGATGCCAGCATATGTTTAAGTCGCATTTTGGATGAACATCTTGCTCTGTGTCATATATTACAAGCAGTAATAAAATTTCCTCTTCGGTCGGCAGCTATGGGCTTTCAAACTGCACATCTGACGAGGAAAAGCTAAAAGCATCTGCAGTCACAAAATTATTCAACAGCTTAAGTCCAGATATCTTTGCCTAAAGAACAAGGGTGCAATTGCAGGAATGTCTCATCACATCACTGAAGTCCCGATTACCTTTCTATTTCCAGCAGATTTAGTCTTTCAACCACCTCCGCAAGTCTTGAAGCTTTTACTTACTAATTAATTTCCTCGTATCTCACTTGGAAAAGGCTGCACATATCCCGATAATTAGTCCATGCAACAACACACACACAAAAAAAAAAAATCCGATGAAAATGTAGCCAAAAGCCAGTGGGAGAAAACGTTGCTAGAGCCTACAGTATGTACAAAACGCATTTCATGTTGGGCTGCAGCAAAGTAGAAGCACGGACGCCTATATCCAGCCTGGTTGAGGCAGAAAAAAAAAGAAAGAAATCACCACGCGTTGCCAGTAGGCTGTCTAGTTGACTCCAACAAGCGCTCCTCTCGCTTCACTGGTGCACACTGGCGGACGCGCAGCTCCGAGCTGAGCGCTCCGTCTCAGGACCCGCAATCCCCTCAGCCAATCAGGGGTTACACAGGAGGGCTGGAGCTGCTGGTGGGTGGGGCAAAGTACAGCAATGAAACACGGCCAACTACCTGTTCTCCTGCAGATGGACGACTCAACGGGCAATTACAGCGTACAAGTTGAAACACGGAGCTGTGTATTAGATGATCGTTAGAGCGGGCAGTTCCGAAATCGGGGTCTGGGGGACCCATGGGGGTCTTTGAGAGGGTTTCATGGGTGCTGCAGAAAAAAAAAAAAAAAGAAAGAAAAAAAAAGAGAGCAACAGACTAATTTCCTCCAGCAGAGGCACAGAGGAGATGCTAAAGGATAACTTTCCACAGATTTGTCCTTGTTTTCTCTTCTGCTACAGTGGCCAGCGGGCAGTTATTTGTAACAAGTCATATTTTACAACAGTGGGGATCCTGGAGGGGATCGGTGGACTCATGGGGATCTGTTTGATCCTCAGTGACACGTCAAACTTTGGTAACCTCTGTGCCAAAACGGATACCATCACCGAGGAGCCAAATAGCATTTTCTCCTTCGTATTGCATGTCGTGAAGTCAAGTGCAGACCTGTTAATCTATACTGTCGTCGCAACTGTGCGCATTATATTGCATCACGTATACCCTAACGCTTCCCTGTCACGTTTAATGTGCACAAGTAAGGCAACACCAGGCCCCATACTGAGGCAATTCCCAGTAATGAACAAACATTATAGATTATGGTTTCAATGTAGCAGCACGCTGGGAGGAAATCTTGCCATTGGCTAAATCAATACATAATAACCCACCTTTTTTTTCATGGATGCAAATAAAGTAAGCACCCAGAGCCCCTTCATCAGCCACACAAACACACTGGGGGACTCTCAGTTAAATATATATTCTTCCAGATGTCAAGACCACGTGCTGGTCAATAATTGGTTTGTGTTTATTTAAGGTCACAGCCGATAATCTGTTTCATACCTGGTTACTGGTTACAGTTAATACATTGATTTTATTGTTATTTTTACATTAAATGCATTTGGATGTCACCAGTTGATGTCTGCCTATAATGGAGCAAGTTCAATAACAGAGACAATAGAAAAGACATATGAAAAGTACTAATTTGCCCTCAGTGTAATTAAATCGTTTGTGTAGCTGTACAGTCCATATTTATAGAGGTTAATTCCACGGTAGGTGGACTATGACCTCCAGTCTGTCGCAAATCACCATAAGAAAGGGAACAAAAAAAAAAAAAAATCAATTATTAGATATTCTACAGTGCGTCCCTCCTGCCTTATGTACATATAACTCAGTTTGACATCATATTGAGGCTCCTCGCGTGTACAAGTCCCAGCCATCACGTCAGCCGACTAAAGTGAGAAAAGAGGGGGGAGAAAAAGAGGCTGAATATAAAGTTCCTCTAGAAGCCCCGCACATATTGACTCTCATCACCTCTCAGAAATCTCACTCTCTTCTCTCTCTGATAGAAGCGACACTCGGTCCCCTCCTCCCCTCCTCCCCCCCCCTCCACACACACACACACACACACACACACACACACACACACACACACACACACACACACCCTCCTCCCATGCAGCCAGTCTGCCTGCCTGCTTCTCACCAGCGCGCTCAGCCGCCATCACATCCTGTCGAGGGCAGGCCGATTTCAAAGTCACAAGGGTGACACCTAGCGTCCAGAGCCGCCGCTCGAGTCTGATATTTCAGCTTGTCCATTTCACCCCCAGACTGTTTTCACCCCAGTGAAAAACAACAGCGTGCCACAGGAATAACAATGGAGCACACTGGCAAATCAATTTCCTCTTTATATTGGAATAGAAGACGGCAGTTTGACCACAATTAATATGCTGTCCAAGAGGTGAATTAGGTCTGAGCCATATCCAATCATTGTTAATCAATAGAGTGATTGAACTGTATATGGAAGGGGAAATAAGGTCATTTTTGTGTAATATGGACCTGTGAATTACCGAATTTATTTAGGTTTTTATTTTGTACAAAACTTAAACCGTGTCAGTGGAAGAAAAACCCGAAGATCAATAGCAGCTTCACTGGGTTTATTTTAGCGTACTAAATGGACATTGCTGACACAAAACAGTTTGTATAATTCAGACTTACATGAGCAGTAACATTTGTTACTACATCTTACCACGTTACAAGAGCAAAGGCAATAATTACTACTTCCGAATGAGTCACCAAGCATGTCTGAATAATAAATAACTAAACTAAAAAGATGGGACCGCACTCTCTCTTAAAACAATCACTGTTGAATGTCTCGAACGTGATATTCTCCAAGTGAAAATATTTCCTCCTCTCTTGCACAATGCAATCACATCTGGACAAACAAGCATCAACAATGCAACTTATTTGCTCCTCCATAGCACTTTCTAAGACATGTTGCAATCGCATAAGGAAAGTGCCAGAAGAATCTTTGAGCTCATAAATTCTTAATGTCAGTGAGTTAAACAACCGTAGGCATTGGCAGGGGACTCTCTTTTCCTGAGGGCTTTCCGATGGCTGTATGTTCGACATAGTGTATGGTGCGTTTTGTATTTCTAATATTCTGAGAGGGTGTTACACAGGCTTGCCTTGTTTGCTTGAATGCAAGTTGAACAGGTGCAACTTCTCCTTGGTAACAGTGTCAATGACAGGCCTGAACAATACACAGTAAAATATGCTTTTGTTGCTACATGATGTCTGCAAATGTTCAGGAGACCAGATTGATTGTTTGAGCAATAACAAGGACAAAATAAGCACAGGGACTTTTGTTATTGCAACATGTGTTTTTCATATATCTATATGACTATTCTTGTCTTTTATTGATTTTAAAATGTTAAGACAGTGTGGTGGTTCATGTCCAAAAGATTGAGCTGAGACTTCTGCCATTAACCCTACAATGTTAGGGAAGTTTTGGTCGTATTTGGAGTGCGAAAGTGCCTGTTGAGGGCTTAGAGAGTTAAAAACTTTGCAGATTTTCTTTTTTTTTTACCCCTGCAGTTGAGTGCAGTGTGAGAGAAACAAAGGCAACAGCACTGCCCCGAGCAGCAGGGCTGATCATAAACTATATTGCAATAATTTAGCCACAATGTATTTCTTTTTTTCAGAGAGTGGTGGCATATATTTCATTTATGAGCTACAATCTACCTCAATAGACTAACTGCTGTTGACGTTCCTTTGTGCATTTTATTGATTTTACCCCTATGATCCTTAAATTTTCTGTAGTGAACGGTGGTGCAAAGACTGTTTAGCAGTGTTAGTTTTCACCGTCATCTTTTTGGATGTCGAAACAAAGAGGGGAACTGATTGTGTGAAGGTAATACACTTACTTGTCTATTGATTCCTTAAACTGTCAGTCATTCATTCAAGCTCAGGCATGTCTGACAGACCACAGTGTATGCTGTGGCTTGACATTTGTTTTTCCATCATTGTGCACTGTACTTTCCAGCACAGCGACCCTCAAAGGAGAGGGTGGCAAAACATTAAGTATTTACTTTAAAAAAATCAATATAATATACATCAAGTGGAGTTGGAAAGATGATTAATGTTCATTACAGGCTTGTCAGAACACCTACACAATAATGCTGCCAAAAGCACAGAGCAGACACAGTGAATTGCATTGAGATGTTGTATGTGTCAACACTGGACAACATGAATTTGGACAAAAATCTAATCTTCTAACCATAATAGGATATTTCTTCATTTACCATGATATCTAAATGTGTTAACATCTAAATGTCCTTCCTGGAATATATATGTTGCGTACGTACTATGTGTGCTTTAAGGCTGTGCTGTGGGTTATTCTTAAACCTGAAGACAGAAGGCAGAGCTGGGCTATTTAAGTCCATGGGAATTTCACAGCCTCACACTGGTACACTGGTTTTGAGCATATTTGAAGCGTTTGTGGTGGAAAGCTTGAACCAGTGCAGTTGAAAGTACACAGAGAATGACTGATTTTATTTCATATCATTTTTTTCTCTGCTGCCAAGGAATGGCACACGTCTGTAGTCTGTCCCTACTGCTTGCTTGGAAAGGAATATCTAAGCTCCTCTGACAGATGCTGGCATTATCACCCCAATGTCCTGCCCGGCACTGGAACTCGGCCCATGCACAGACACGGACTTACAGGAGCTAGCACAAGACAGCAAAGACAGACAGTGCTGCATTGATTCCGAATGGGCAAGATGGCCACGCTTATTTTGGCTAGAGCTGAAGATGAGTCTTCATCCCCACAGCATCTCAAAAAATTGATTCCTCCTGAGCACCCGTTGCCAGAGGCATAAAAAGGAAGGGGAACTGACAGGCTTAATCTATGGACCTCTCGTCAATGACGATACGCCCTCCACTCCATTCCACACTGTGCCTGTCCATGATACATCAATTAGTATCAATTCTCACCATCCATCTGAGGGTTCACATAGTCCCCTGGGCCCACCAACATGGCTGCAACAATTCGACAGAAAAGTGGTCTTTTTTTTGCTCTCCACCAACTATTTTTTAGTACTCTTAGTTGTTGTTGAGCTACTTTTAATTTAATCCTGTTTTTAATCCTAAATTCCCTAAGGCACTGGCCTGGGACCCCCATTGTGGTTGAGTTAAGGAAGACAGAGTACAGTGGGTACAGCTTGGCTTTGTCATTCAATCAGTGTTAAAGTGTTAATACCACTCAATACCATTTCTTTTGCTCCCCGTCTCTTCTCTGTGGATCACTGAGTGGAGATAAAGTGGAAGTATTTGTGTTTGTGCCTATTCTAGGCACTGTCCTTCCCTTTATAATCTACTGAAGAGAGAGAAGAAAACATTAACTTTTCTCATGGCTGCTGGTGCCATACTTGTGTCCTTTCTTACCAGCATAAGAGCTACTTTTGATTTTCATATATTTGATCTGATATATTTGATCTGATATATCCTAATGAAATGTTAAAAGTTTTTCTGAATAGCCCTCTGAAAGGTTTAATGGAATCGATGCTCCTGCATGCTTTGCCTGACACGGGCAGGAAATGGATGCAGATGGTCCCATAATAGAATGGATGTGGCCCTTGATGCATACAGATGCAAATGAATGAAAGAATTGTTGAACATGGCTGTTTTAAGTTGCATGGTTGGTAGGGCTCCTGATCATCAAGAGCTGCATTGATTTAATATGCAGTTTGTTGATGTTGAAACAATTAATAATTAGTAACCCAACGACCCATTTGCTTCTGAAATGAAACATGTTTAAGAGAAGCTTGTTCTACCCGTGCATAATTGGTTTAGCTATTTATACCGGTGGATGGCAATTAACAGACTTTGTGTACAATCCTCTCATGTTTGGAGCCAAATGTGCTCTCACTGTTTCTCTTTGAATGTCTGTTTGATAAATAGCAATTTAAAGTGGAAATTCAAAGTGGAATTAGTTTTAAAACATTAGCAGTTAACCTTATTTTATGTTGTTTAAATGCTACTTGTGTCATTTTCTCATTTTGAAATCACTGTACAATAAAAGCAGCTGTAAAAATTCTGATGTAAGACAAATGTAGATTCAGCTTTCATCTTCTCTCTTCTAAATTCTGATTTTTCCTATAAAATATGTGTTGACATCCAAGTGGCTAAGCAGGATGGCACATAATGTAGGCCTAATATTCCTGTGCAAAACAGTTCAGAGATGCCAGAGATTATAATACAGAAAACCATAATCACAAACAATGAGACAGTCATGTATTCAGAAAAACTGAAGTACAGGACATACCAAGAACATTTTCACTCATTGATTTTTCTTCTCTGCCTGCAAGGGAGGAGCCTCACATCATTTTTGATATTTGCCATTTACAGTAGTATTTCATTTTCCCCCTGGAAAGGACTGACCTCTGAGCAGCGTTCTTTTAAACATTCCTGAATTGGGAAATCGAACATTTTATGGTAGCTATGAATGCTTTAGGCAACCCAAGCTGGCAAAAAAATATTCTTTGAGTCAGGGTGTTTTGGACCGAGTCTGCTATATTTATTACAGATTTTGGAGCTGCATGTTTTTGAGTGTTTGACTGCTTAAACATGACATTTAACATTCCGTCCCCATATGGAACATCAAGAACAATAGGTGTAATCACAGGCACAATACCATGCGGGAGATTTTATTGTGATCTAATTCCCCCGGTGTGCAAAATCAGGTGTCTTTGTTAGGAGGCTGGAGCAGTTAAAGAAACAAAAAAAAAATAAAAAAACAAAAGAACACACAAACCCAAGGCTCCGAACAGACAATAGACAAGATGTGTGAACACAGAAGTTTCTGTTCACCTGGCGTACGGTCAATTAGCTTTGTGTTGCTGTGTTTATTCAATGTCAGCTCTGATTAATAGGCACAACATGGTGGACAGAACACCTGAAAATGTAGTATGGTGCCTGGGTGGGACACTGTTGCCATCTGATACCATCTCCACAACATGCCGCTTATCTCGTTGCCCCCCCCATGGGGGTGTTTACAGCTGTTTTCTCGTCAAGACAAATTAGTACGGCTGTGTACCTCTTTCACCACCTCAGAGGGAAGCAGTGATCAGAAACATCATGGTCACTACCTCTCGCTGTGCTTTTGGATTTGTGCATGCTTGGCCAAACTTTGTGGTACCTTGCAGTTGGTGACATATGTCAGTTTTAAGTAAATGTGTTTGTTGATCTTTGTATTCACAACCAGGGGATCCAAGAAGAGGAAAACATATTGTAGGGATTTTTATTTCCTCTCTAATCTGTCTATCTAATCTAATATCCAAATTTTTTTTGAGCGGCTGTGGCTGATTTAGCCGTGGTAATACTCTAAATCCTGACTAGCCTGAAAGGGCCGCGTGCTGTAAAACGAGAGAATGAGTTTATATTCACAGAGGATAACCTACTTCCCCATAGCACACATCCACTCAGCCTGCCATTGGCTCTTTCTGTCCCCTAAAAGGTTGTAGTCTTGCTCTAACAAACGTTGACTTCCTGCTGGTGAAAAATTAGGTTTTGTTAAGAAAATTACATTTCCTTTTACAGTGACCATGACAGTGTTGTTAGCAAACCCCAGGCGGTTAAGCACAGCCACTCCTGCGGGCACCCATATGTTGTCTGTGTGATGGATGCAGAAGCATGAGGGGGGGGGTCATGCTTATTGTAATGTGCCACCAGTGGCTTCATGTTAATGAGGACTTTGCCCTATGATTGTACCAGTTTAAAACATTACACTTCATCACCTTAATACTGGGCTCCAGCAACATTTGATGGCAAAGGCTCCATAAGGCTGGCCACAAATTAGTAGGTCTTGTTATTTCAACATTAACTTGTCAACACCTCATCTTAATTTCTGCACTGAACCACATCTGAACCATATAAATGGAGACCTCGAACGCTTTGGCTGCTTGTGTCGAGAGGAGATAGGAGGTGAGAGTGTGTGTGGGTGTAAGCACACAGGCGTATTTGTGTCTATGCCACTATGTATGGATGCGAGTGTGTGTGCGTGTCAGCATGTGTCGAAAAGGCATTCTCCTCCTCAGAGAGATGTGAATTCAAAATAACAGACACACAGATAGTAATAGAGGGAGAGAGAGACAGCGAGAGTGAGCAAGAGAGAGGCAGAGAGAGAAAAAATAATCTCATGCTATGTTATCCCTGCAAAACCTGACAAACCACCCCCGAGACTGATCTGGCTTAGCATTCAGTGTGGTTAGGGGCTTGTTTGTGCTCCTCTGATTGGAGTAGGCTGGCTAAGTTGGCCTCATAACAGTCCAGTCACAGTGGAGCCCCAGTGGAGTCAAGCTGCCTAGGGATGGCAGGCTTGTCTCTATCTGGCCGCAGATATCAATAAAGGCAGCAGTGCACTCTTCTGGGAGGCTGGACAGTCCAAATTTTCTCCCCTGAAGGAGGGTTATTAATTGTCCCGATGTTGTATGTGGTCTGCTTGCACAACATGCTTTTTTGTGAACGCTCTGAATTCTAGGCATGTATCCCAGAATGCAATTAGTCCTCTGCCATTAGATCAAGCGACACATGTCTTCTTGCCTCGTGCCTGGTCTGGAATTACGGTGAGGGGAGGGAGAAAAGAAAGAAATTAGTATGGAAATTAGCTGCCTTCAAAGCCTTTGGCGTTAAAGGTGGTGTAAGGTGCTACAGGAAGGTGGCAGTTCCCTTTGCAGATATCTGAAAAAGAGAAAACGCAGGGATACACAGGATTGATTTCTTTGGGAGACTCATATCCCTCTGTGCAATGTGGGATTAAGGAAATGGCACATGAAAGGCATATCATGCTGTTTAGAATACACTAATTGTGCGTGTGGTACAGAGTGGTCTGGAGTAAGCAGATTGTATTTTAACATCACACACTGATTTTTGATCCATGGAGTGCTGGAGGTCCTTCACATTTTAAAATAAACACATTAGAGTTTGTAATCTTTACCCAAGCCCAATGGAATCAAGCCCAGGCCTGAGAGACAAGGCTGCTGGTTTGCCGTCTGATGCTTTCCCTTCATTTCCTCTGGGCATTAGGAATGGTGACAAACTGACACATGTTGAAGCACCAATTCTGTAAACACGACGTCCTTAAAGGTACAGTAGGTTTACTTGAATCTAATGCATTTTAACCATTATCTGCTATTACAGCAATATATTGTTTGAAAACAGCCGTCAATGTGTAGGTTTACTTTAGATCAATCAAAGGAGACTCGCTGAAATAAATGCTTAAGGAATAATAAAATGCACTGAGATGGTGCACAATAGGGCAGTTAAAGAAAATTACATTGTGACGTTGTCCTTTTTGTGAGGGGGTAGTGATGCCATGAGTTGTGCAGGAGTATCCTCCTGATAGAATCCACACACTGGTGGTGGTGGTGGTGGTGAAGGGGTGAAGAGAAACGTTGAAGATCTGAATGTGGAGCGGGGCTTCTGATGAGATCCCAGAGAGGACCAACTGGGAATACTGGTTATGATGGAGGTTGGAGGTGAATGTGATGGGGGAGGGTTGTATTGATGTGGCACTGAAATGATAGCTGACAGCAGTAGAGAAAGGAACCGTTTTAAACTTTGACAGCACCGAGATGATTAGCACACAGAGGTCCTGGGAAAACTTGATTGGTTTAGCTGAAACAGTGAATGTCCTCAGTCAGGTGGTTGAGTTGGAAGCAGGAACAGTCAAAATAATAAATAGAAAAAGCATGATGGCAGTCAGTATTCCTGATTGTACTAAGCTTCATTTACTGTATATAAAGTAAGTCAGCATTTCAGATGCTGATGGTGATGGTGTTGCAACATGCACACAGGGAAAACTGGGCTCTGGATAAGCTTGTGCTTAATTTACAAGACTGTATTCATTTTACAAAATACAATATAAGGGAATACTTGAGGATTAAATCTGCAAAATTTCTCATGGTCAGCTAAGATGATGGAACACATCGACATCTTTCCTGGGGGTGCAAACTTACACCAAACCACCCCTCCCAAAGGTCAGAAGAAAATGTCAGAATTTGAATTCCCAAATAAAGAAAATAATCATATTATCCTCACGTAATGGCTTTTGTATCTAACATCCATTTTAATTCTAACTATTGGCTCAGTGTTGCTCAGCTGTGCACTGGGTTAACGTTGCCAGTTATGTGCTCAGGTCAGTGCTCTTTTGACATGTGATATCAGCTGTACTGAACAATGTGCTACAGTGTGTGGATGTGTGGACAGTAATTGAGACTGAGGATTACAGTGACTTGTGGTTTATGGGGTAATGCTCAGTTGTCCATCAGCCTTCTGGTAGCTTTACATGTACCTACACCGATCATGTGTGAGCTCATATGGTTATTAATACAGAATGGTTCATCTCCGTATGCAATTCAATCAAAAAGAATGGGATTTTCTAGTACTGATCATGTTGATTTTTCACCATTATTTATGTAATAAAGAGTTGAACATGAATGGTGTTTTTAACAGCAAATAACTTCACACTAAGATAGATACAGATACGCAGACTCACACCTTAAACCACAGTTAACTACATTTGCCACAACAGTAATTTAAAAAAGAAAAAAAAATGTCTCCTGTCTCCCATCTCTCCACTGCTGAGGTTTTGAGGCGCAACACAACATCATGGCCAATTTCCACCTTTGTTTATGACAGACAACAGTCATATGAAGGTCATGACTCTCATGGCCAGTAGAGGTCAGTTTCAGGTAAACATGAGTTGTATTTGACATTTTAAGTTTCAACCTTGGATAAAAACTCTGCTTCTTTAAACTTTCGGTTACAAAAACTCCTAGATTAGTCTTTGAGTCAGAAGTCATTCAAAGTAGCCCCAAGGTCACATACAGTATATTTATGCATAAAAGGTTATATTCAATATCTCTTTCTACTTCAACCACATATTCCCTCAGTTCCTCTTTTATTTCAGACAACCTCGAGGCACAGAAAAGTCCTTAATAAATGAATATTTAAGATAATTGCTCTTTCTGGCAGCTCCTGGTTTTATTATCTTCCTACTATGTGGTGGGGTGGTGGTGCTTATTTTGGCAGGCGGCAATCTGGCCCTCAGGCTATGGGGATTCCTTTCCCCCATGTGTCAGCTAATGTTTACCAAGGCCTGAGGACTGAGGATGGATCACAGGATTTCATAATCCACTGCCCGTACAGTAGAGCAAGGGCAAAAAAATAATTCTCTTTGTGTCAACAGTTGTTTCATTCATGGGTAATTTCCCCATAGCTAGCCTCATGCTGCAGCAACAGATAGAGACGCAGAGAGAGAGAAAGGAAGAGATAGCTAGAGAGATGTCCACACTCAAGTGCTCTGCTTCCCTGGAAACCGCTTCATGATTTGGTTGTAAAGCCTCGCTATTTGTATTCCACCTGAGTTGTTCCTTCTCAGTCATGTGTTTTAACCAACCATGTATTTCAATTTATGAGAGCTATATAAGTCAAGAGATGCAGATTATGTCAGCAGTTCTTTAAGGAGGGGGGACATCTCTGGAATCACTACTCAACAGTTTTCTTCTTGCTCCCTCGGCACTGGCTATTTTCCAAGACGTAATTCAGGATCAATGCACTCTGAATGGCAGCACTGGAGGTAAAACTCACTCAGGTCTGAGCACAGACTGTGGAAATCTGAATATCAGCAATGTGATATGTTATATGGCACAGAGGAGTAGTGCTTCCTCTTCAATACTGTCTCTCTCATTTTCTAGTGATTGACGGCTCTTATCACACATTAGGAAAGCACATCATGTAACTGGATGGTTTTTGAACATCCATAGATTAAAGCAGTGTTCATTTCATCAACTAGAATTAGGACAAATTTGTTGACAATCTATTTTTCACGCCAAAAACGAGACCAAAACTGAATAAAAAGCAACCTTTGAAAACTGTGTTACTTTTTCCGTCAATGATGAAAAAGATGGACAAATTACAAATTAGACAAATGGACAAATTAGTTTTTCAATGTAAAATGACCTGCATGCATCTGCAGAGTGCCACACTGTAGCCAAGCCTCTGATTAGTAAAACAGCATCGTCTGCACCCACCAAAATATTCCTTGTTCAGAAGCAAATTTAGCCGTTTGATCTGCGTTACTGCCGGTAATAAGACGCATCTTGCATTCAGTTATGTTCTGTCACAGTCAGTAATGTTATCTGACATTACTGGTTCTTGGACTAAAGTACTAATTAATCTACAATCCACTGAGAATTAGACATGCAGGCAGACGGTCAACATTTACAAAAAGGTGAGCTAATGGTGACATTATCAAGTGCTGTAACGTTACTTCCAGTCAACTAACTTAAAGACAAAAATAAGACTGAAATCTCTAGACTAAAATGTTTTCACTGTCTTAACTAGTGGTCAAAAACTCCACTGGGTACCTTTAAATTATGCACTCCGCAACTACCACACACACACAAACACAGGGACCATTTTTCTTCCTACTGCCCACCTTATTAGGTGTATTCACACAACAGAGAGGCTAGAAACAGCTTCTTCCAGCCTCTGTTGCAGCTACACTGTTAAACTTTCCCATCAATATGTGTTTATACTGCTGTCAGTGCTGCAACCTGGGTCTTCCTCTGCTGTGTCCCTCAGTGATCACAAAGGTGGAACAACCCCACACTGTTTGTTGGCGAGCCATCATGTCCCTTTGCAGACCTCAGGATGTATATTCTACACAAACTCGTGTACTTTTTCTGTCCTTGGCTCTTGACTGATATCTGGGCTGCACAGGGCTGCAAAAGCAGGATCATCTTAAGGTGGATAAAGAAGGACTTTCACTATCATAACCCTGTGGATTAGCTGGTGCCTTCTCTATGCTGATATGAAAGTGCACTGCATTGCAGGCAGAGTATATGAGCACTGCAGGCAGAGTATATAAGTCAAAGGTAGTATTGTTTGGCATTGTATCAGGGGGAATGGGTGTCTAACAGTGCATTGTACGCTGAGTGGTGTGATGGCAGAGTTATAGTTTGTTGCTAGGTCCATATAAATATATATACAGTGGAAAAAGGAACAAAGAAATTACGACTTACATTCCACAAACAGCAATAAAGGACAATTAAACAGTACACAGAAACATTAAAACCATCCTGCACCATTAGTGACCCCCACGTACAAGCACATACTGTATGCTGCATTCACGTCAATCACGTGGCATTAACTTAAAACTGATCATCTGAGAGGGAGGCCTTCCAGTTGTTATTATGGGTATGAGACTTGTGAAATTTCCAACAGCTGCGATACCTCCCACTTGCTAGAAAGAACTGTTGAAGCGTCAAGAAACCGGTGCCAACAATTTTGCAAAGCACCATCACTGGCAGTTCAATGTACACAGAATCCAATATTAACACAATTACAATTGATTCAGTTAATTTAAAAGGAGCTATATAGCCTACACAGTTTGTTTATATCTGGTTTAACTTGTTAATTAACAACTAGAAATATGCAATTCAATTACAATTGCTAATTTAGGCTGCTTTCCTATTTGTATGATGTGACTACAGGATTGGCTAACGTGGGAATTCTCCACATTTTAATGCGCTTCCCATTCACCTAAATTGTCATTAATGTAGCAACAGACTCACTTATCATCTGAATATCTAATATATATTTTGACATTCCCGCAGCAGGTCTTGATGAAGCTGTTGGCCACTGGGACGTGGAGGGTCGTGTCTACCTTCTCATGCAAAGCACTACGGAGCAAACAGGAGAGTGACTCAGCATAGCCTTTCTTTTGCAGCTTTGAATGAAGGTCTCCGTGAGGGTAACCTGATTAGGCATTGTTCCAGCTGGACCTGGCTAGGTTAAAGTGCACCTGATAAACTTTGGCATGAATGACAAGTTTCATTACTTCACCGCGCAAGCTGTATTGCTGGCCATTGTACTAAAACTAAATGCAAACTTTCAATATAAATTCACAGTTTTATCACCCCAAGAAGTCTAACATTCATTGATTTAACTCCTGTGTTCTCATGTTTCATTATTTTTTGCAATAAAATGATTGATTTCAGCAGTAAGAGATCTGCTTGAGCTGGGGGCAGTGTATAAATTGAATGTAGGTCTCGGGTTGACAGGCTATTTGTTTACAGTATTTGCATAAAGTGTGGATTATTATCATGTGTATCTGTGCTCTCAGATGGGTTTACACACGTCAGAGTCAATGTACATCATGTCTGTACGTGATGTGCCCTCAGAGCACTTTTTGTTATTTCTCACTGTGGGCTCCTGACGCAAAGACATGGACTCACTTTCGCCTTCCTGGACCACACACAGTATATATGTCACACTTCCTGCTACACGCGCCAAGACAAACTACCAAATCACTGTTGAGAAAATCATCTGTTTTAGACACTAATCTCAATGACCGCAGCAACATGAAAAATTCTGCATTTTCTAAACAAAAGGCAGTGAGGCCAGTGCCCAGTGCAGTGGCTGCCCCCGCCTCACTGGAAGCTCACAACCCCTCAGTGTTAGATAAGGTTGTAATAAGATATAGTCAAAGCCTGGCAACTAATCTGATATTTCACCTCAGTGAGCGATAGAAAAGATATAAAAACGTATTAGGAGTGGGCACTAAGAGGATTAGAGTATGGAAACGGATGTGTGCCAGCGTTTTTAATCCACTCATGCTTAACCCTTTCAAGCTGCCCAATCTGCTACATGCAAACAATGATTATTTAGTCTTGCCTTCGATGGAGCTGTTGCTGTTGTTTCAGACCAGTGACTCTCTCCACACACATACACACACACACTCACACGCTTTCTACCCTCTCTCATTTAATTTGATTTTGTGAGAGAAAAAGGTGAGCAGCGGACTGACAGAGCGCAGGTCTGATTAAGATTCTCTGTCCTGTGACAACACAGCACGGCTCTGTGTCTCTGGTGAATTACCCTGGATTGAAGATTGACATTTGGTGGCTGGTTTAGCAGCTGTGTGTGCGTCTGTGTGTGTCTGCGTGTAACATTCGTTTACATGCATTTTTTCAGCTTGAGCCTGTGAATGTTTGGCCAACCACCCACATAGCTGTGTGTGTTTTGTGTTTTACATATGTGTGCATGCACTTAGACATGTCTGTGTGTACACCACGCGCTTAGTGGCTTAGTGCAACCTAATCTCACATAGCCACACTTCGAGGACGTGAGATTAAGTACAGCCAGACTGTAGAGGGCAATTAATCTTCCTTCTACATCCAGGCGGCAGCTTTAACTTCTGGGGAGGCTGATCATAGCTGGAGTGTGCTGTGTGAAAGGTGAAAACACACGTATTTGACCTTTTGACATATGTTAACGCTGATATTACTTTCAGGGGGGCAATACCATGGAGGAGCCTTCCAGGAGGGATCGTTGCAGTCAAAATGAAGTCATCACTCTGGGAGGGACAGCTGTTACACAGGATATGAGCAGTCAAGCCCGAGAAAGCACTCTTGTTCTGTCATCCAGGTCTGCCCTGAAGGGTGGCGCCCAGCAGCCCACCAATCGTCACTGTCTATCGGGACATGACCCATGTGGCTGCACTGCGAGCTCAGAAGACCGTGTATGTAACCTTACAGAAGGGCACCGCCATTAATAAAGTGCAGTCTGTGGTGGGTTGTGGAGACAGGGAGAAATAACAGGTGTCAATCTTCATTACGTGTGATATGCCGCCTCTCCAAATTCCAAATTATTCCCCAATTAAGAAGAAAAATGAAGGCAAGGATGCTCTCTAAATTTGACATCCTAATTAATTACTTCCTTCACATGAAGAATTGACTCATACTTCATGTCACCTTGGAGCCCTCTTGTGTGGTTTGCATTGCAACATTAGTCAAGAGAGCTCATCGTAAAATCAAAGTTTTCAAAGTGGAGAGGGCTTTTAAATGTTTGTCAAGTTTTGATAATGTAAAGTATTAATATAATAATAGTTTGCTGTTTGATTATGTGTAATATATGCATAATTGCTTATGTCAAAGTATTTGCAAAATGCATCAATCAGTGGCAGAAAACACTCTGGTTTTAAATTTACCACAGAGTTGATCGTGAGGCTTAATTCCGACAGTCACGATGGCAGAACTCACTGAAGACATAATTGGCTATACTGTGAAATGGGCTCGAGTTTTATTATCAAATCAGTTGTGGTGAATTAAAGCAGTGTCTTTCATCCTGTCCTCTCATTTGTTATTTAGTTCCCTCATGCCATCCCTCCGTCAATTCTATCCCAGATTGTAACAGGCAATTTCATTCTTACAATCAATTACAGGTTGATTGTGAATGGTTTACCGTGAGGGGAAAAATGTGAAAAAGATTGGAAATATGATTTTACTTCTGTGGATAATTGTGGCAATATGAAAGAGTCTCTCACTGTCCTTCTCTTCCCCTCACTTGTACACAGACGCCGAGACACAAATCACCACAAATATAAAGTTCTTTACAGGCAACACAACAGATTTTTGCATAAATTTAGCATTTCGGTGTAACTAGTGTCCTTGTGAACAGCATAGTGATAGCAGCATTACAGATGGCTTGATAACCCACTCTCTGAAAAAAGAAAAAAGAAAAACGTCCCTCATAATCATCTGCAACATGACAAGTGGATGGGATGGGAACATTGTGCATCATTACAGCACTTGGCTCCCTCCACGTACAGTAGTGCAGTCTGAGTGTCTCATGCATGTTGAATATGTGTCGCTCTAGCTTAGAGCCAACGCCCTCCTTTGGTGCAATTTTTACCCTTGGCAGGGTGATTAACGCATGTGATGCACTAAATCTGGGTTGCCCAGAAAGCCCCAGTGCTAGATAGAGCGGGACTCAAAACCCATCTTGGCTTCTGGTTCCTCAGGCTCATACTGTATATCTGTTGAATTTCTGTTTCTTTTGATGGTCGGCACCAAACAAATATTTCCTCCCTCAAAGAACAGCCATGTTGTCTTATTTGAATTCATAAACTTCCCTTGTGCATGTCTGTGCACTGTCGGGTGCTTCTGAATGATCATATTTCTGTTTTCACAACTATATATGAAATTTGAAAGTTAAATGATTCACATAGCCTTGTAGAATCGTCTCCAGATCTCTTGTTCGGTGAACACTCTGTAAGCTGAAGCACTTCTCAGTCTTCCTGTGTCCCTGACTCAACTGCTTAGCAAATTGTAAGACAACCTACAAAGAGAATTATGGGCCCTGAGGGGTCTTGTGGAAATTGCACCACTGGCAGTTTTATCTGGGGGAGCTGCAGGGCCTAGACAATGCTCCACTTAACTATGATGACAGACTAGAGGGGATGTACCCTGGCCCTTTCTATAAACTTCACAAAACCCTCACAGCTGAAAACTAAAACTCCTGGCATTCCCTGCTGAAGTTGTCGCTGTAGGGCAAAAGTCAACTACCATAAATTTAGCTTATCAGCCAACATGACGACAGAGAGCATGTAACATTTCTGGATGTGTTCCATTAGCAAAGTAAATTTAAATATTGCTAGACTATAGTTCCATAGCAATAAACAAATAGTATTTTCCATTCATTTCAATGGTGTCAAGTGACCCACTCAACAGTCTTGATGAATACTGCACGTGGAAATCATCCATCAAACGTATAGCTTCTTGCTTCAAAACAAATCAAGCTAAAAACCCAGACATTTGACTTGCACAGTGACAGACTACAGCAGGTTGGCGTGTATTTGCCTTTGGTATGTTTACATGTAGTCTGCTGTGGGGGATCATAACAGAGGAAGATAGACCTCTAAATGCATGCACAACACATTCAGGGGAGCGTATTCACTTTGAAGTGGTTATTAATACACAGACAGAAAATTCCTGCAGGGATCAAGACGAGACACCAGAAAGACACAGTAGCATGGTGCTGCTGCATCCAAGGAAGCTAATTTTTCTACTTTTGCTAGGTTAACATGTTGGTTTGATGTTTTTTGCTGCCTGTGTGACTTGAATTAAACACCGCACATGATAGCAGGAGAGAGCCTATAGATATGACTGCGTTTCCACTAAGGTGTTTGCATATTGGCCTGTTTATGAAGGTGTTTCTTACATGTCATATTGCCTGTCACATTTGTAATGAAACTCTGCCTCCAGCTCCCCCTAAATACATTTCCCTCTCATTTGTGAAATGTGCACTCACTGTGTGTTCTGTGCAGTGTATGCAGAAGTTTCTCATTAAACACAGTAATGAACAGGAGTATCAGCAGCGGGCAAGGTGTTTTATCAATACCAGGGGCGGAGAAGTGAACCAACCTACACAGCCCCACTTCTGACACTCAGCAGAGAGCTAAGTAAGTGAACATTGGACTTTTCCCTTATTTCAATACTCCGAGCAAGAGAGATAAACAGTCGAATGAGGCTGACTGTGTATGTGGTACTCGTGGAGCCTCTTGCTGCCTGACCCGTCCATGGTGATGAATAATGAATGAGCAGGACAGAAGCAGTTACCATTTGGAGACAGTTTCCTGATGAATGATTACTGGCTCCATTGGGTCTGTATTTGCATAGGAGATGAAAATGTCGAGAGGAAGACACATGGCTGTTACAGTTGTGGAGGCTGTAACACTTTTGACTGCTGAGCAGGCAACTCTTCTAATGTTATAATCAACTAGCATGGCTGGTCATAAGAGCTCACACATAAAACAGAATAACTGAAGACGGGTGAGGGGTGCATGAGGTGACATTTCAAATGAGATGTATTTATCTGTTATGCTATTAAATGGGTTAGTCTGCTCCAGCAGAAATTCGGATTTATGTCTGTACCATTCTGTACAGCTGTTCCTTTAATAACCACATTCATTACGAGGCGACAGTTATTAACGGAGCCAAAAAAGAAACCAGCTCTGCAACTGAGGTGAGGGAAGTTTCACATATAGGCTCACTAGAATAATGAGGGTAAAGATAATGATCACTTTTGCAGAAAAGGAAACAGAACCAGTTGATTCATCCCTTTACAGACAGATCAAACCTGACTGTCACCTACTTTACTGTAGCGGCCATGCCACTGTGTTGCAATATCTGCTAGTGCTGAAGTGAGGGAGATAAGGATTTCATGGTCATCGCGTCTCCTCACAAGGTGGTTGTGGTGCAGCACGGGAGGGTACAGCCTCCGTCTGCCACTGCAGGGTGAGATGAAGTGTCCCTGTCAATGTCAGAGCTCTGTTTACACCTCAGACCAGCCACCTATGCCACCACTTCTCGCCTCAGCACGCAGGATCTCGCTTGGTTTGATCAGCTTTTTGAGTCGGCTTAATCTTGTCAGGCCTGACAATGAAGGCTGATCTCCTCTGTTCTTCTTAGCAGTGGAATCAGCCTACAGCTCACCCTATTCAAACAGGGCCCAAGATTCCCCCAGAATCCATAATCATTTCTATGAGGGATTTTTGGATGTATCAAACATTCTCAAGTAAAAGCACTGATCTGCATTCATCCCTACCATAAGCTGGCCTGGCTGAATGCAAACAGCCCTGCTAAATTCCAAAGGCCCCCTTTAAAGTGCCTAAGATATGCATAAGGGGTAGAATAAGAGAGAGAAGTCATCTTTTCTCTGTCGTTGAAAGGAGATGAGGAGACAAGTGTGTTTTAGTGCTCTCGGGGTCGGTTGGAGCTCAGAAAAAGACAGAGAGGACCTCTCAAAAAAGCAAGTGAGACAGTGAGAGCAGAGAGAGAAGGTGGGAGCCATCATTACCACAAGGCTACTTAAAATCGTCCATTGAGGGCACTTAATAGAACCATTTGTAATAGAGACTTCCTTTCACTACACAAAACGTCTGCAAAGTAAGGAGACGCTGTGCATGTGTACAGGGAGCACAGAGTGGAAGTTCTCCACACCAGATGTTTGCCTACTTTGATCGTAAAGAAAGTCAAATGCATGCCACATGGTTTGCTTTTGAGTCTTTTAAGAATGTAATGAGCCTTACTTGCCTGGGCCACAATCTGGCCCACTCTGCTGTTCATGTAAGTTACAAGGGCCAACATTCACTGTGCTCATTTAAGACTCTCTTTATATTATATTATATTATATTATTCAGTGTCGTGTACAGAAGGCAGCAAAATGCTGAAATATTAAAATATGAATAATATAAAAATAGTAAATATTTGCAGGATTTCTTAGTTTTCCATCATCATAGCAAACTGATTTTCTTCTGGTTTTGCACCATCGTTCAGGACAAGAAATTAAAAATATCAGCTTGGATTCTAGTGACATTTTGATGATGATATGATATATGACATGATATTTTTCATTATTTCCTGAAATGTAATAGCAAAAACTAATCAATCAATCAAGACAATAATTTGCAGACTACTCCTGTTTCACCTAACAACAAAATAGTGGCCATTTGATTGCATTTGCGCCTCACAAATTTACAGCACAGATTTAAGCGAAGACTTTTTTCAAAGTGGGGGCATGTAACTTAATTTGAAAGTACATGGTTTCAAGCTTAAACTGATTCATGAGAAGAGATTTGCTGGCAGTCAGCAGTAACTCAGCCACAGCAACTAAAATATTTGCTAAGGCTGCTCTCTTAAAGACCATATTAAGTGAAAAATGGTGCACCTATAGCACAAATAGAGGTTGGGCCAAAAAATGTAGAAGAATTATGCTCAGTGTACACTGGTGTTGAATCAGGTCCCATTTTATCTCTAGACCTCTTTTATATGCACTGAAGGTTTGGAGAGTCATCTCACACTTAGGGGCATGGCAATTTTAATTGACATATCATAGATATTGCAGAATAAGGCATTTCACCTCCATTCCCATAGAAACATAGACAAAGTGTTACATCATTTCTTTTAGTACAAATGACTGTATGCACATTTCTTACGCACATTCAGTACATTACAGCAATTCTGTTCTAATTATAAGCACAGTGTAAAGCCTCTGTCTCAATAGGTATGATTCATCAACTGCAAGGCTTCCTGGGCCACATTTACACTTTCTCTACATTAACAGGTGAAAACTGATTTGTTTTTGTCTTCTCCTCTCAGACTTGCATCTGTTAAGAAGAATAACAGCGGAACAATAACCGTATGAACAGTAAAACCACAGTGAAACTGGCATATCTAATTCACCACTCTAATCCAGGTGTAGATTCACTACAATCCACTACATACAGTATGTATCTGATTTGTTCTCAGTCTAAACAGCCATATGTAAATATAACCGCTGCATGCTTTAAACCATTTATTCTGACACAGTTGGGCAGATCTGTGGAGAATGTGGCAGCAATATCAGCGCAATGTTAAAACCTTGAAAACAAACTTTAATGCGACTTAAAGCTTAAAAATGTTGTGTCAGTTTCACATTGGAATAAACTGCATTTTCGTGGCATACCAGTGTTACCTTTGCCAATGAAACCTCCGTCAAAAAATATTACTGAATGACCTTTTTTCCATGACTTAAACAAAAGAACAACCGAACTAATGGGAACCTTTAGAAACAAAATCTATGATTAAATGTATTGCAACTTTCATCAGCAAATAAATGTATCTTCAGAAGCAAATTCAGCTCCTTGACCTGTTGAACTAAAAAGCAGCATTTTGCAGGACAGGAATGTAATGTCTCTGCTAGTAACCATGGTGACTGCACAAATATAAATATACCAAAAGTTGTGGCCTCAAAAAGGAGACATAAAAATTTAAAATGCATGTTGAAAACTACATTGAAATATGATGATATGATTAGATTTAAATTACTAGATGATTAAATGGTGACTAAAACTATTAAATGTCAAAAGATTGCGACAAAAATAAAAGAGGTGTCAAAATGAATGCTGCATGGCACCATATATAAGATAATATAATCCGTCAAACAACAACATCAACCAAATGGGATCTGAGCAGTATTCAGTACACAAGACATTCAGTGTGAACACAGCCCTAGAATCTGAAGAGGCCCTTAAACTGTGGAATAAATGACTTCCTCTCAAACAGAGCGGCATTTCGTTCAGCTTTAGAGCAGACTTACCAAGGGATGACTCAGGGATCTGTGTTGTCGCCTCTCTTGTTCACTCTCAACCCCTCTAATTTAAGATCCTGCTCTAGGATATGCCACCTACAGGACTGTCTCCTCATTCCTCTCTTGTGGGATACATCTGTGGAGGCAAGGAGGAGGAGACGGTAGGAGTCTGGAGGAGAACTTTGATGGGTGGTGTACTGTAGGGAGTACAATCTGCTGCTCAATGTCTGAGACAAGAGTTAATAGAAAATGTCTATTGGAGCAGTTAAGGTTCTGCAAGGATCTAGGTGTGCATATCATCAGGAACCTGGACTGGGTTGATGAGGCATGACAGTATAAACTGTCAAGGTGGGTCAGGTTACATATGGTTGTATATATGATGTACTTCCAGTATATAATATAGTCATAATTTGTCTGTACATCCTTTGCAATCTGAAGATTCTGCATGCATCCCTGCCCAAACCTGCAAAACATGTTTGCCCAAACGTTGTAACCACAATCTTTTTCCCAAACTTAACTGTGAGTTTTAGTTGCTTAACCATAACCATTGCTGAGTTGCCATTGCAAGGATATTGTAAAAAGAAGTTTGCTGGTCTTATGTCTGTAGCTTTCCATATTTCATGAACTGAACTCAGACTCTTAATTATTTTTAATCCAAATAAAATTGCAATGTCACAGTAGCTACTTCATTAACTCACAAAAACAAGTGGGGTAAGTGAGAAACAAGTACAATTAAAATAATATATACAATAACTATAATAATGAGAAGTATAACATTATAGTTAGATTACAGACAAACAGCAGAATAATGAACAATACAATAAAACGATGCAAAAGGCAAAAGGACTCAGTTCACAAAGCAAAAAATAAGATGGACGGTGGACAGCAGAACACCGGTCATAGAAACTACCAGAGATTATTGATAGAGAGGGGAAATTAACACATAGAGAAATGTACTTCAAATAGTACTTCCTCTGCTTCATAGGTTGTGTCAGTAAAACAATGGCATAAATTACTGTGCGCATAATATCTGTGTAGGAAATCAAATGTGAACTATTGGTTGGTTTGGTTTCAGTATCAAAAATCACCGCACATTCCCACTTGCCATTCACCACCTTTCGTCAAAACTGTTTCACACAGGCAGCAGAGAAAAAGAAGCATATGCCACAGGTGATTACTGGAGCTAAGGGGTGTGTCAATTTCTTTCCTTCAACTTTGGCCCTTGTTCTGAAGCAGGCATTTGAGGCGGTGAGCGGGAGTCGGCACCACAGGTTGAGCACAGGGGTTAGATGTCGGAAGCACTGGGCTCTTCTGGCTTAGAGGCATAGGTCTGCGCAAGCATGCAACATTGGCTGTGAGTTCAAAGAGAATCAGTGAGAGCAGAGAGTTGAGTTGAAACCTGTTATTTCTCTCTCTCCCTCTCTCTCTGTTTGATTCCGAATCGCTCTCTCAAGCCTTTCTCTCTCAAGCCTGTTCTAATGATGACTTTATCTGCCTCCCACTGGAAGGCAGAGGAGCAGCGGCCTCGGGGCCTGCACCACTGAGGTATTTGCATCGCAACTCGTGTTTTCCTATATCTCTGTTTTTTTCATGTCAGCCCTCATTTAGCTGTTTAGCCTTAAATATGCACAAATGGAATAATTTAAGGGTGTCCAGAATTCAAAATTCTGCTGATTTATACTCATCCCTGATCAAAAAAGTTATTTTTTTGCCCTCAAACCTGTCAAATGGATACGGATATGAATGTCAGACATTTGGGGAATAGGAAATGGACTAAATCTAAGCATAGTGATGAGCAAAATAAGATTAAATCTGCGTGCATACCTATGATGGAAGTTTTTATAACAGGAATAAACTGACATATGACTCAGTATCTTTAATCCACTGCATATTCCTTGATGACAAGACAGAACAATTCTCTTTTTCACACGCATGACGACATTTACTATAATTTGGCAAACATTTGCCAAAACTTAATCATGTGTCTTTGTAGAAGCCAAGTTTAGGTCACAACTGAAATGAGCATGGAAACACAAGTTAAATCTCTATAGCTGCACAACTTAAATATGGTTCATGACACAACATTAACCAGGGTGGTCTGGTTTTGCAAAGTAGGACATTTTTTCCAACCTTTTTTCATCCTTTATTTACACATGCTACTTTCATGATGCTTTGGTTTACCAGTGACTGCTTTTCACCTGCCAGCAATTAGCTTCACCAGGATGGTGTAATATGCAAATACCATCCCACTCTGTGCAGGTGCACCAACCAGCCACAACAAGTCAGAACCCTCACTGGCTTCCCACTCATGAACACTGCCAATACATTTTGTTGGAGCCAAAATTTTTCCCTTGCATCAACCGAGTGCTACTAAAACAGTGATAACAATTCAGACAGAAGCTAAAGAATGAGATCTCTCCACATTTTGAAGTTTTATGAGTTGTGTTTTTAAAGAGCATAATGTCTTTTACAATCATCTTAGGAGACAGTGCACTAAAACACCAGTGAATTATTCAGCAAATGTGCAAAAGAAAAATCGATACCATCTGTGATCACACAGTGTGGTGATCAAAATGAGTTTTTACCAAAATGTTATTCTATTATTTAAAGAGTGTACAAATACAAATAGGCTAAAGCTTTTAGACAATAGCATCATTAACATACAAGGCAGACAGTGCAAAATGTATTCCAGTTATTCATTACAAATGGGTAAAAACTAAAGGAAGGCAAACTAACTGAGAAAATGGAAGCACTAACCTTCTTCTGCTCTCACTATGGAACATGCAATAGGTACACAGCTGTGCAGTGAGGAAGAAAACACACTTCCAATAAAGGCTGAAGACAGCAGTTGGCCTTTGACGTCTTTAATAGCTGAGTGTGAAAACCACATCAGATAAAACACAACAAATTCAATGATAATGATTACCAGTAAGAAAAAGATGAGTAACACAGAAAGTATGAAAAATGAATTTGTACATATAGACTCACTGTCAAATCATTTACATTTTCCCTCATGCCAAGAACAAACAAAATATCATCAATGGAGGAAAATATTCATTTCACACAGTAATTAATCTGTAAACATTGTAAAACATAGGAGTAAAATACACAAACTTTAATTAACAGCTACCCATAAACTTGTATTAGCAACACGTTAGCCTCAGACAGTCAGCTTGTATAATGGCTAACCAGGTTAGCACTAAACCAGCAGCAGAGAAATCAGGTCAACATCCCCAATTATAACGAACAGTTAAAACACACCTACAACAAAGGTACCTACAGATAATGTTCCTCCAGTGACCTGTAAATATTTGCGTGGTGACAGAGCTGATAAAACGGTGGGTGTGTTTACATTAACATGAGTTTCCTGATTATGAAGCTTATCCTGGTTTTGATCAGGTTTGAGATTTGGCATTTACATGGAACACAGATAAATCTGGTTATTCACGTCCCTGTATACACGATAAGTACCCTGGTTACTAAGTACTGCTGACTACTGATTAATGATATTCCTATCATTAATATGTAGTTTTCAAATTTTGCCGAGTTGTTACCTGACTTGCTCCTGCACTGTATGGGTTGGGAAGCCGGCATCCTTTAACCTGTATACATAAACCTGAATAGGTCAGCATTTTGTCTAAGCTACCATACATTCAAGTCTATCTTTACCGAGACAAAACCCTGTTTCTTCATCTTTCAAGAAGTGAAACTCTTTTTCTGCTGCCATTGTTTGTTTCTTTCAGGTCACTTCGATGGAGCCATGCCTGTGTAGGTATTAAGCAGCGGCCAGAAACCTGGATGAGATGAACACAAGGAACAGCATCCTGGTTTTTTCCACAGTACTCCAGCAAGCACATTCTGGATTCTCAAAACCGGTAAAAGGGATTATCAAGCTTCCTAAAATTGGGCTATAATTTTCAAATACCTAAGCACATAAATGGGACACTTCAAAAACCTGATCATAGCCAGGATCCTCGTGTCCATGTAAACACATTCAGTGACATCTATATGGCACAACTGTGGCAGCAGAAGTTGCTACTAGCAACAGAATACTGAAGTGAAACCAACAGCTTGCTTCTTAATTAAAAATTTTTCCATTAAATGTGCTTGTTGCTCGTGGTAACCATACCTTAGTCTGGTTCAAGATCACAGTTTACAACCACTTGTCTTAATAAAACATAACCATTAGTATATTTTGCTAGTAGTTGTATATGAAGACAAACCAAAATCTGCAGAGTTCAGGCAACAGTTTAGTCAACACTGCTTATTGTCATGTGATTTTGTACCAGTGTTTGAAAGTAGGCAATTGTATTTAACTCCACCTGATTGTCAATCACCCATGTGTAAAATGTCTTTTGAAAGTTTTGTTGTAGTTACTAAAGTCAGTTAATTATCCTGTGCTGTTGTGTGATCAGTGCTGCAAAAACGTTTTCAAACCATGGAAATTATTGGTTCATCAAAACACGGGAATGTGTTTGTATTTGCGTCCTCTCTTAGCCAAGGACTGATTTAGGCTATTTCTAACTTTATTTGCTTGAAATGCTTGTGGGTCTGAATTTAATTGAAACCCAATTAAAATCACAGCATGAAATCTCCTAGTAATAGTCAAGGGTTCGTCTTTAACAAGTGAAGTTTATAGAAATTGCCTCATTCCCTTTACCCTTTCTATTGGGTGTACATTATGAATAAACAGAGGCCACGTGGTACAAATAGCAGAAATGCTTTCACAATGGCATGCTGACAAGCAGAACACATACTGTGTAGCTGAGAACAACTCAAACTGCAAAACCAAATGTTTGATTCCTCCATACGCCTTTGTCAAATGACCTTGCCAGACTGATAGCAGCAAGTTCTTGGTTGTGATATCTTAGAGCATACAAAAAAAAATGGTCCTTGTGTTCCCTTTTGTACTGTAACCACAGCTTCTTTGGTTCAGCAAACAGCAGTTCTTTCAAAGGTTGTACTCATTTAAGGGCTCCCAGTTGGGCAGTGACCTGCCAGGTGGGCGAAGTGTGTACTCATTTTACTCTGTGCTCCTGACCTACCCACTCTATCAATGGTAAAAACAGCTAACAACAAAAACACAAAGCTGCATGTCAGAGGAAAATCTGAAGCACTCCCTGATTCAATGGCCAAATATATTAAAATGTATGAAAATCCATTCAAATTCCATGCACTTCAACAAATTATCAAGTAGTAGGACTTTTAAAAAGTACATTCACAAGTCTGTCTAAAAACAATTTAAAAAAATCAGATTCTCAATTCGCAGTTTCATAATTGCGCAGTTGTTTGAGGCTTTTTCATTTATGTCTTTAGGTTCAGACTTTATTATTTTTTATTTTGTTGTGCAGGGCATATATTTTACCCACCCTCCAGCCAGACAACACCTGACTGAGGCGGCCTTTCTCCCTACTAAAGTATGTTACAAGCTATGTGACTGCAGGTGAAATGTGAGGTGAGGGGACACCTCTAATACCTGCAGGTGAGAATAATCTACCTTGTTGCAAACACTGGTTGAAGTGGGGATATTTTGACATTTAGATTCAAGAGTATGATTATCCCTGCTTGTATTTCCTTGTTTTGAGAACACACTGTAAATATGTTCCTTCCTTTTTGTTGCTTTCACAAGCACAAAAATCTCAGACGATGTGAGTGATAGGTTGTGATTTTCTGCCCCTGCATTTGCATGTAATTCAAATAGAGATAGCACTATCACAATACTACAATTTGTCTAATTTCATACCACTCAAGTGGATTTAATGACTCCAGACAATAGATAATATACTTTCATTTATTTTACGTGGTCAGTCAGTGCACACCAGTAACAACAAGCAAGTATGGCCCCAGAGACGCTGATGAGTTTTTCAATGCCTTTTTCTCTAACCATTAGAGGCAAAGAACAAGGTAGAATATACAATATTTTACATTTAATGATACATTGCCACTATTAAGCTCTTGTGCAGCATATGCACCCGCAGTGTGTCCTTAGAGGCAATGATAATTATTCCAAAGTTTAACACGTGATCATGTGAAGACAAGTTATAGCTTTCTTATGTATAATAAATATAGAGTTAATTACAATGCCCTTGATCCTAGTTATAACTTCATCCTTCAATTGTAGAGTGCTGCAGGCCAAATCCAATCCTTGTACATCATCATAACAGTGAATACAACGATAGGCCTAAATTCTGCAAAGCATGTATCTTTCTTTACAGTGAACATTTGTAAAGCAGTGCAGTCCCTTTCGGACATATATAGCACACTGGTGTACAATGCAGTACTTTATATGCTTGTGTTTGATGGAGAAGGCCAGCAACTAACATATCTCACTTGTACCAGCGCCTGGGGAAGCTGACTGTATTTCAGGCTCCAATACAAGGTGCTTCCAGCAGTGTACCAGGCAGAGCATGTGTGGTTTATGAACAACACGTCTGTGCATTTGATTTCTTAGTGTACCGGACTGGCCTCTCACTCCACATCACCTCGCTGCCCTCTCCCACATCCACAAAAGAGGCCACTCTACCCAAGCTTTTCCAAGCAAACAGAGGTTATATGCTGCATTCATTACTATCGCTTCTCAGACAGATCGAGCAATTACCATATGAGGGCAACTCCCGGTGTTAACAGACAACGGTGTTACTATAGCATATGAATTGTACTAGAGAAAGTGGGTGGGTATCGTAGTTGGTTTGGAGGTTGAGATGGCTGCCATCCATGTCTTTTTTCTGTGGCAGTTGGTAAAAATGAGGCCTAGTGCTGGAGTGAGGAGAGTGGATGTGTTGCTTTGAAGCAGAGCAGGATAGCTGTCAGAGTCAGTCATGGATGGGATGTTCCTATCCACAGCCTATTAGAGAGCTGTTTATCAATGCAGCTGCCAATCAGGCCAACTCCTGGTTTGCCCATTCTAATCTGGACTTCATAACTGCTACATATGGTGCAAGTTCTGTTCATTATGTGTGGCATGGGCTTCACCATCCCACTCCTAATGGGATTCTAGTGGAGCTGCAGGGAAACGGGAGAATGCCACGATATTGCAAAGAGCTGATGGCAGGTGTGTGTTTATGTTTGTGTCATTGGGGAAAGAAGAGAGAGGACAGTATGGCACAAATAATAAAGACAGATCCCATCTCATTTAGAACATAAAATATTTATCGTGCTGAAAGTAGGTTTTGGTGTTTAACAAATTGCAGTGTAACTGTACAGCTATGCCAGCAGAGTATTTGTCATTACATGTGCCAAATGACTGTTCGCTAACCCTCTCCATCAAACAGTGAGTGTCCAGTCATAACTTAGCAACCATAGTGTTAGGAGTTCCACCATGGATGTTATTAAGAGAACTGCATACAGCACTGCCACTCAGCCCACAAAGCATTTTCCCTGTAGACCACGTTTGTGGGAAGAGACTTGTATAAAGTCTCTTTTACAAAATGTTTACAGGACACCCCAGACTACAAACAAGGTAAATTATTTGTTGTATTATAATTATAGTTGTTAATAAACATTCTCGACTAGCCCATCCACTTTGTTGAACTCCTGTAGTATTTTCTGTGTAGTATTGATAGCATGGCTATTCACACTTTCAAATTCAGGATTTCGAATAAGCACAAAATCATACACAATTTGCACTACATTGGTGATTAAAATGCACATTAATTAGTATGTGTTGATTAGTATTGCATTGAATAGTATGAGCATTCATTTTGGCTGTATTTACTACAGGTAGAATAGGTAACATTGTTATATTCTTTGCTAATATATTCATCATGAAATTGAAATACCTAAGCCTACTAAGTAAGCTCACTAGGGATCCTTATGACCCCGGATACCTCCCTCCACAATTTATTCTTTTTAGTGATACCCCAGTAAATACACAGGGACACACTGTGCTCTTCAGGGAAAGCAGCTATGACTAAAATGAGCTTTCCGTACACTTTCAAAATGATAAGAACAGCCTGATAGGAACTAAAGTCAGAAGAAGTTGTACAGTGAAAGAACAAAAGGTGAGCACATCTGTCCTTTAATTGGTCATTGTTGGATCACATCACTGCTCATTTGCATGAAGTTGAACTCAACTCAACTTCTTCCTGTCGACAAGTCACTGAGATGTCTCTGCCCACTGTCTGCCGCTGTGCTCTCTGTTGCTCCTCGGCTTCCAGCACTCATTTAAAATGAATGGGTACCGCTCTCTTTGTGTCGAGTCGTTGCTCTGGGTGTAAACACAAAGTGAGACACACTTGATCTATGAATATGTAATGTTTGCGTCAAGCTGTAAATATTTGCCTGATTGTTCTTTTTTAAATCACTGTAATAAACCCTATTGAATCACTGATACCATATACAGTAGGTGTCTGGAACGCCTTCATTGTACTTGATGTGTTTTTGTTTTGAACCTGTCACCAGTGTCTCTTGTGGAGGGTGTAATTACATTAGGGATTTCTTGAATTTCAACTTCTGTTGTTTCTCAACACTTTGTGTAGTGTAGAGCTATAAATGAAATCTCAGTAGAAATTTGGACCAGGCTTGCAGTGGTTAATAATTCAGCTCAGAGCTGGAGGCTTTCATTGAGGTGAACTATGCAGCAGTCTTGTTAAACATTCATGTTCTCAGCTATGCCTCGCCCCTGGAAGGCATTTGACCGCTAGAGCGATAACTCAAAAGGTAAGGGCTTCTCATAGATATTAATATCAATTTGATGTCTGTGGTGTCGATCTGCCCCTACTCAAGAATACGGCTGTGCCACCATTGTTTCTTTCTCTCCCTGATGCAAAGACAGTGTCTGTGAGTGCTTGCAGGCTATATGAACATTTACATTTGATTGTGTTGTGTGTTGTTAGTATGCAACAAGGCCCATGTGTCCTTTAAATTTTCTTGGAATGTAAGAAAGGTTTAAGAACTGGGAGGCATCTGCCAAATGCCTTCAAAGCACACACATAAAATATCACAGCATAGAAAATAATAAGCTGTGACACCACAAGCTAAGCTAATGCACTCCATGCACAGCATCATTAGTACATGATCTCAGCTGGGGGGGCTATTTTGGCAGGTATTATTTAAAAAAGCAGCTGCCCCTCACTCATGTGTGAAGAAATATGAATGTGGAATAGAGAAGTTTAGCTTTCATTGTAGTCAACAACAATGAAGAATCAGCAGGATAGCAATACAGACGCTGCTTGACTGGAATGAATTCAGACTGTACAGTCACAAGTGACAGCTGCTACACATGATTTCAAGGTGGAGCGTTTGTCAAATGTTTCTTTCTGTAGTGCTGAACAAAAAACAACAGCACCACAAACAATAAAGGCAATAAGTCTTTAGACTTTTGCTTGGGAGGAATTCTGTTACGTTACGTACGTTAAAGTATGGGTACATCAATATCAATAATGGATGCCAGTTGTGGAGATTAAAGACACGATTTTTTTTTCTACAGACTTTTAAAGATATAGTGCAGCATTGTTGAGCTGTGTCTCCTTTACTGCAACCCACAGCATGCTCATCAATCATGCTCACTGTACAACAACACAAATTAGTTCTTTTTGGGTGGCAGTGATTTATTAGAACGGCAGCTGGATATGCAAGACTAAATTGTTTTTCTGCACTTTCATAATTCATTTAATTCTCCAAACAACAATTTTCTGGCAGGTCAGTGTTGTGCTCAGGGTTTGAATTTTTCAAAGTAGTAGCTTATGTAATTGTTTTTTGTACTCTCTGGCTAAGGAACTGAGCCTGTGGCCACTGGTTACAACTGCGAGGTGATATAGGCAATTTGACATAGTCCTCTTTATATCTAGGGTACCTTTGTAGCCATCTTGCAGTATGTTTACTTCTAAACAAGCAGTGCAAGGACAATTAATTACATACCAGAACCACAGCTATGCCTGCACACCAGCAGGTAGTGACCCGATTTTGATGTTTTGTCACACGTAGATCAGATATGTTCGGAACACATACTGTGTCTGCTCCCAGATCAAATATGTATCAACTCGCGCAATATATGAACAAGACAAAAAGTATTTGTCTGTTCACACATTTGATTCCCCAAACGTAGTGTAGGCATTTGCCAAAATCATGCTCACTCAAAAAAAAAAAGAGTCATTAGCAGCTTCGGCCTTCCTGAATAGCGTTTCTGAATAGCCTGCTGTTGAGATGAATGTGTCCTATCCCTGTTCTAAAGCTGTAGGGTAACTGTCTCTTATCTCTCACAAATTGCATTTAAACAGTACTGAGTTCCTTTCTTTTTTTTTCTTTTGAGGGAAACATAATTGGTGTCAAAATTCTGTTGGAGGCAACTTGTTTTTCAGTAAAAATAAGCTCTACAACTGCTCAGATGTTGTAGCGAAGTGGTGGATGGTGGGGTAGAAAGTGCAGGTTTTTGACTCTGGGGTCCCACCAGTGGTTAGGCTTAGGCAACAAAAACACTTTAGGTAAGATTACAGAAACATCTTGGTTTCAGTTAACTAGAAATGAAGTAAATGCATGTGTTTTATGCTTCAAGTCACTTTTGACTTTTTCAGTATTTAGCCAAGACTACAATCTTTCTTGGAGTTTTACATGCCTAAAAATAACCATCAAGTTTAATCATGCTTTATTTGATATAATACAATATTGTATTGCAAGAGCAGATATTATAGGCAATAGGCAATCTGTTGATTTTTAACAGGAGGACCCCCCCGTACTGTGTCTATGATCCTCTTGCTCTTCAACTACACGTCGCTACTTGTTACTTTGATCATGATGATGACAGTATGGTTGGGAAAATAAGCTACAATATAGTGTATAAGTATATTTTTAGTATATACTTTAGTAAATATACTGACAGAAGGGTGGGACTGAGAGGAAAGGTGCAGTTACAAATCTGTCTGCTACTTCAGCACCACGGATAGCGCCATGGATTTATCAGTACGCTGCACAGTTAGGGGCCGTTCAGATGTTGCATCTAAAAATGTGTGGAAAGCCGTGGCAGCCACACTGCCTTTGAGTCTGACTGGGGACCTTTGTTTCCTGTCATCATGTAATAAGAATATGAAAAAATATACGAAATTATGACAAAGAAAAAGATTAATCCTCATTAAGTTGATCAAATTCATAATTACATTCCATTTTTCTCAATATTTGCTTTTGCAAATTATAACTACAGAAATATAATTTTATCAGAGACATGGTAGTCTAGGGATAAAGTCATTTTCATTCCCTCTCAAGGAGGAACTGAAGTGTTTGAGAGCTCTAACACTCCTCCGGATGTCCCTCCAAATCCAGACCTCATTTCCAAGTCCTTATCCCAACCCCAGCTGACCCTCCAGCTTGAACTGTTATTTCCATCTTGTTTGTAGCCACCTCAGGGGGCAGTATGGCTGTGCTCACATGGTAAGCTTATATCTGCAATGTATTCATATGGCTCAAGTCGCTTTGAATCAGATGTGGTACATGATATATCACAGATAGCTCTGGTGATGTATTTTATATTTTTCTTATTGGTCAACAAAACCAATTGAAAGAGCCATGAATGAACACTGAATTGATTAGGTAATATCATCTGTGTAGCCAAAGGCTATAAAGGCTTAGTCTTCTGAGCCAAATAATTTAGGCCTTTTAAAGAATATAAGTATACATTCTTGACCAGTTTTTAAATGTTTATGCAGGATAGAAGGAATATATGGGCTTAGGCTGAGAGCAGTAGACAGGGTAGGGAAGCTTAGGGAAGCAAAATACTGAGACTGATTAATGTTGTTTTTGTGGTACCTAATGACAATTAAGAATATGACAATCGCCAGCCTCATCCCTTAAATGCAGGTGCAAACTGTCAAAACAGAAAGAAAGATATAGGCAAGAATTTAGAATACTGAATAACTTCAGTACAAGCTGTTCCTTGTCTTAGCTCCAACTGTGGAGAAATATTGACATTCACAACCAGGATCAACTGGAAGAAAAATTGAATGGAATTTAGATATATTATAATGGACAAGTGATAATCATTATACTGTATAATGGCCCATAGTTAGCCATTCATTTTATTCACAGTCCTTTTAAACAAGGTTTATAGAGGGAGTAGAATATGACTGAATCCATAATAAAGGATATTAAACTACCACTCATCATCATCACCATAAATTTAATTCCTCATCACAGCCTTTTGTTTACCTCTTATAAAGTCATAAAGATATGAACATTCTATATGGATAAAATGTGAATAAA
The DNA here is from genome assembly GCF_042242105.1 of Pempheris klunzingeri. Taxonomy (NCBI): domain Eukaryota; kingdom Metazoa; phylum Chordata; class Actinopteri; order Acropomatiformes; family Pempheridae; genus Pempheris; species Pempheris klunzingeri. The sequence continues at coordinate 17,997,267 of NC_092020.1, read as the reverse complement.
TGAAGCAGTTGCAGTATGAATTCCTTCAATATTCTTATATCTATATGTATATATACACACACATTTTATCCATATAGCATTTTCACATCCATCCATCCATCCATCCATCCATCTACCATCTCATAACATGCCTCAAAATATGCAAATTTGTTAGCTGATGCATGTGTGTGATAAAAAGGTATTGAACATGTTGGCCATCAACAGCTGAATTTTCTGGTTATATTGAGCGAGATGTCTGCAGGACAATTTGTTGGAAATGCATGAAAGCCAGCATTTTACCACCAAGGCTTTCAAATCTAGATATGTAAACATATGAGACTTCACACTGTGACAAGGGCACAAGAGTAGAGATCTATCACATCGATGACACCCCAGGATTGTCTTTAAGCTTTCCTGGTGTTGCACACATAAATTAGCCCAAGCCCAACTTGGATCAGTCAATTATGCTGGGGGCGGTGATTAGTGTTTGAACACAAACGTTTTGGAGGGGGATTATCCCTGTCAGCATAGAGACCCCAACCTTCACCTCTAGAAGGTGAAAATCTTGACTATCAGAAGGGTAGTCAGCAGAAGGTTGAATTGAAAATCTGTACATGTCTTAAGATCAATAAATTAAAACTAGAGCTCTTATAAATTTACTTTCCTGTTGTTAAATGCAATCACCCAACATTATGATCACATTCCGGGGTGAGCCCGGAGAACTTAAACATTTAGTACCATTAACATTTATCAAAACTGTTACATTTTCCACACTGAAAACGGTATTCATCTGGCTGTAAATCCACATGATTCCTGTTAACATTTTGTTAAGTGGTTATACCTAAATGAACAATTCATTGATTAGACATTCAACAGAAAAGTAATCAGCCACAGTCTTGTTAATAGAATAAGGATTCACTGCTTTACTCAGTTATATTTTACTGTAAACTAAACATTGTGGGACTTGGACTGATGTTGTTGTAACCCTGGGGGTCCCAGACCTTATGGTGAGCAGTTTTCACTGCTTTTTGTTTGTTTCTTACAATTATATATTATATAATATATAATTAGATTTATTATATATATTCACTTAATATGAAAAATATATCACATCCTATTACTCACAGGTCCAGTATCCTACAAGCTATCCTACAAGCTGCTATAATTGTGTCCTTGCTAATTGTTTATTTGCCATGATATTTCTGTTCTTATGTATCTGTACGCTGCTATATTATTCTTTCATGGTACATATCAGTGTTATATTGGTAAGCTTGGCATGGTTTCTTTTTTAAAAGACCTGCTGTTGTGAAACTGAGGGACTATTGGGTTTACACATCCTCTGCATGGTGTCATTTTTGCCATTTGGTGAATGTGGGCAGTGTAAATTTCACGCCCTCCCTCATTTCTTAGCTTTGCTTTATGGAACCGGCTATACAATGGAGGCTATCCATATACAGTATGATAATGATTTTCTTTGTTTCATTCAAGTCATGGATTACCATTGATTATGATAAGGGTTAGTTTCTGTGGCAGATGGTGCAATAAGACAAATTTATTCACCAATACAGCACATTATCATAACATCTCTTTCTGTCTCTCATTTACAGGCTCTCTCTCCTCCATTTATCCTCCATCTCACCCTTCCTCTTCCTTCCATTCTCTCTTCCATTCCATTCATCTAATGCTGTTTATCTTTCTTAATCTACTGTATCTGTTCTTCGATCGTCTTGCTCGTTCACCCTCACCCCACTAACTGATGCAAGGAGAGGTAACTCATGAGAGAATTAACAGGTGAAATGTATGCTCCTTATCTCAAGCACTGCTGTGCTGCATTACACTCCTCCCAGCACAAACCCACCCAATATCTTTCTCACAGTGTGCAAACAAGAAGTTTATATAATTAACTTTCAAAGACATTGTTGAACCATCCCTACATTACAGAGGTGGAGCTGAGCACCTTTCCCCCACTAACTCGAAAGGATTAAGGTAATGACATAGAAAGAGAGGAGTAGAAAGGTGGCCCCTCCTATTTCATACAGTCATGAAATTGAATTATAAACCTCTACTAATCTCTTTCACAAAGGATTGGAAGATTTTCCTTCAGTTCCAGGTGTGCCAGAGCCCACCAATCAGTAAAAGTTAGAAAGTCTGATTTACATTTCTTGTCGGAGACTTACTCCTGACAGCAGTACAGTGCTTCCTGTATGAAATACAGTGCTGTATCTGGGTAAAGTCCTTTAACAGCATATTATACATTATTTGTCCACATGAAATTCTCTTATTTTTGGTAGATTTTAGATGAAAAAAGGCAACAATAACATTAACAAATACTGTACTGTACTATGCTGTTTTCTACATGGATTTGAAGGATACATGCTGACCATTTTGTGGATAAAACGGCTGTTACCTTAGCCTACATTTTAAGGACACCATGATAGCTTGACATTGTAGTGGCAGCATGAGTATATCCCCTAGCAACAGGTGATGGTCCGTACTCACACTTCACACGATGGTTTCTCTCCACATAATGATAACCATTACACTCACATACACAAATCTGCATTTTGTTTGGTTCACGCTGTATATTTTTGCCACTGTATGAATCTGTGTGAGTGTGTGTGTATGGGGGGGGGGGGGGGGGGGGGGGGGGGGGGTCGAGCTGCATGATTCTCTAAATTTAGATCAAGACCATGCCAGTCAAGGAGGTGAGCTCATAACTGTCAAAGCCTGTGAAACAGTGGTGGAAAGAGACAGGAGAGCACACACAAGCCTGCGGATGCTGGCTGCATTATTCTGTATGGAGGAGCCCCTCAGCATGTTTATACTCATTCAGTGAGACAGCTGTGGGCATCTCGAGCCTGCCTATGCCTATGTTTCTCCTAGGCTCTCTAAGCCAGCCCCATTCATCATCCTCCAACAGCCCTGCTCTAATTGGGCTGCATCCCCACCTGCTGTCACTCACCACCTCCTCCACATTGAGCCGGAAGAGATACAGATGTACCTGGTCCGGCACAGCACTGTCGCAGCACACCAGACTCTGCATTTGAATTGCATATGTGGGCAGCTGAGCCCCAGCATCTACACTGAGCTGATCCCAGGCACTGCTCTTTCCTTTTCTCCCTGTTGGTACCTGCCTGTCTCTCTATCCACAGTGGTGTGGAAGCTTGGTAATGATGTGGCCCATCAGTTTAACTGCAGACGGGGCTACAATGCTGCAGGGTTGCAGGCATTGTCATGGGGGGCCTCTGTCCTCCAATATGGCGAGGACATTAAACATTCCTCTTCCTTGGGTACCATGTCTCTTAAAAGTTTTGCGAGGCCTACTTTCATAATAGCTCTTGTCTTATTTGAGTAGAGCCTGGCACTTCAGATAAGAATTGCAGATACCCTTTAGCTGCCGAGCAGAGCCAAGAGACATCTAATGAGCCTTTGAGATTTCCCTGCTAAACCTGCCATAAAATGCCTAGCGTGCATGGAGACGTGGCTTCAATTTGTCTGAAAGGAATTCCACGGTTTCAAGTTTCTGCATAATAGACAAGACAGCAACCAAAAGTCTCATTTACTCAATTTGATTTTATTAATAAATAAAGGATTACCACTTTTGTTCAACAGAAGATTGAGTTAAGATTTGTAAGGGCTTGGCTTTGTCTAGTTGGTCTAACCAAGGAGGAGATTTGCATTTGCTCAAGATGTTCCTTTTCTTGATTCTGCATTCTGTGTACTTAAACTTTCCTGTCAAACATTGCAAATATCCTTACCCATTAGCAGCTGACAGGACCAAGGGGTGGTGAATTTTATGTGACTACAGCCCATTTAGTCCATTGTGAGTGACACTAGCTGATGCCAAATGCTTTAGCTTGCTCAATATCATTTTACGATGCATGTCCTGGTGTTCTTAAAACTGTCATGTTAACGTGTGGATACTGTATCCTGCTCAGGGTTCACACGAAAACTGTGACAACAACGAAAACAAAGAAAGGCAAGCACCACTCATGAACTGTTTCTCCCCAACCCAGCGTCCTAGAAATTTTTCCCAAATTGCATTGCAACAGGAATATTAATTATGCCCACAGTCTACATTTATTAGTGTAGTAAGTGCTGCATTTGACCCCTGCATGTGGTTAGGTTTATGCAATAAAACATGCATTCCATCCACATGTTTTAACGCAAATTATGCATAAAAAAAATGCCAATGCCAAAAAAAAAACCTGAATGAAAACCTGGCTAAAAATACTTTGGCAAAGTTAGGGAAACGGCTTTGTGTGAGTTAAATGTTAATAAAGTATGCATGTTCTGTCTCTAAAAACACAAAGTTTTCCTAACCGCAATCAAGTGCTTTAAATGCCTAAACATAACAACATTAATCATGCTTTAGTTGCTATGAGCATAAATCATATTGCAGGAGTGGATATCATAGGAAAAACAAATTAAATACATCGTCAGTGAGCATTTTACTGATAACTGTTCAGTATCTACATTTGGTGACTTGGCAGATACTTTAATTAAAAACTTTTCCCTATTACACTAAATAAAAAAAAACATGATTCATATGGCATTACATTCCTCTCAAAACACACTTGGAAAATTCATAGTATATAAACAATTCTTTTAAACAGGGTTGCCAAATTGATGATTTTACATGATCAATTCTGAGGGGAAAAAAAGGAAGTGTTACTCAAACTGGACACCAGAACGTGTATTCCCTTCTTCTTGAATAGTCCACAGTCCAGAGTGTTCATAGTCCATAGTTCTTTTGGTTTTCACAAACAATATATGAGTTAATATGTTAATAATAAAATCTGCTTTTTTATGCACATGCAAAGCAAATTGACAAGCTTTAAAAGCACTGCTATGCAAAGGCTCAAACATTCGTCCAATATCAAATCGAATACAAACTTTCTCATACAACCATATGCTACTGCCATATCCTGTCTTGTAACGTTTGAGACAGGAAAGTTTGAAATGTCAATGTTTATGTTTCAGGCTCCATAAACATGAATCCTTGGCTGTTTCCTGGAGACAACATTATGGTTTAAGTGATCTAACCATAATGAGGCATCAGCTGTACAGACATAAAACAGGATGTTGACTTTGACTGTAAAAACAGGGAGCAGCATTTCAAGTTGCTGTGTATTGACGAGGAGCGCTCTGCAGGCACTGGGTACTACATGATGAATCATACAGTGAAGTGAGAGCCCCACAGCTGTCCCAGTAGCCATGCTTGTGGTATTTCCAACTAGTCAAGTGCCTACTTTTGTGACGTTTTTCCATTTATTTCTGGTAGTGTACAAGTACCTGTTAGGATAGCAAGTAGGTGGAGGCTTTTAGGACACAACAGCACAAACTTTGTTAATGAGGTCAACGGTCGCTTGTGCAAATATATGATCACAATTTTGGTGATTTTCTTTTATTTTCACATTAAAAACAAATACAATGAGTAATTACAAGCTACTAATTAACTAAAAAAAACAGAAAACACAGTATAGGGGCTGAAGGAGTAAAACAAAGTCATTACATGGAGAGCTAGAAATTGTACTCTAAAAATACAAAGACACTATGACAAAAATACTGTATTATTTTTGATAGTAATTCTGTGTGATCAACAAAATGTATGGTAAGGCAGGTGTTTCTTAAATTATAGTAAAGGAAGAAAGCTTAAATGATGATAACATTATGTTGTTAGCATAATAATTATGTTAACATCATTTGCACTTCTATCAATAAAAATCTTGCATTGGTTAAATAAGGAAAGATTTCCCATTTTACAGTAAGTGGCAACCATCTGTTGAAAGCCGCTGAGTGTTTGGATGTAAATAAAACAGATGTTTAAATCTTTCCTGAACAGAGAATACAATACTTGAACATTCTCTTTAAATTCTGAGACACAAGAAAGAAATATAGTTTTGAAATAGTTTTATATCATATTTCTTCGGTGTTGGTGGACATTGGCCATCTGTATTTGCCATCAAGAAGCTTTCTTATTCTTTGCTGCGCTTCAAAATCACTAGGTCTCGTATTTCATGACCTGATGTAATTATTATTGCAGTTTTGCTAATTATGGGATGTGGAATCCATCAATTACAGGGTTGGTTCATTGATCCTTGGCTCCTCCCATCTGAACTTCAAACTGCTCCTAATTATATAGTCACATACATGTGGTTAATGTGTAGATCAGAGCATATAATTGCATTCGGACTGAATCCAACACATCATGAACTTATTTATGGGCTTAACTTAATGTTTTCATCTTCCAGTTAGATGAAAACCAGGTTAAAAGGTGCATCGCTATCAGCAGCTAGACCGGTGAACACATTACGAGATACGCATATCTCGAAATACGCCTTCAACCGTAACAGTGCATCAAGTGTGGGCTAAGTGTACTGTACTGTTTTTTTCCCCCCATTGAGCTACATATGTAGCATGTAAATAAAAAGAGTATGTATACTTCCTTTGCACTCATTTACATCATTTCAATGTCATTCCATGTCAACACAGCCTTCAGTCAAAGCTGCTAGTCAGAAAGACGTAGAAAGAATGGATGTATTACTTCCTCCCCCAGGTAGCAGAGGTATACAATCATATATAATTAATCGCAATTATGTAACTATTGTGTATTATTACAAATGGTGTATATTTTATTCAAATCTGGACTAACATTATAATGCATGTAGAAAATTGATTTGGACAGTGGTGGAAACATGTCAGCAGCAGACACTACACAAAACAATGCATCAGTCAGGGATGATGCATCCTCATCTGCATCTACCCCCCTCCCCAAACACTGAAACAGACACACACACACACACACACACACACACACACACAGGAAAGAAAAACAGCTGTGCATGTCTACCCCCCACCTACATCGCGAACACACAGATATAAAGCCGTAGTGCAAACTAAAACCGCAATCATATGAATAAATTAATGTGCGACAATAAAACATATGACACAGTAATTGCAAATACCAACATCACTCATGGTGCAGATTTAGTGCCAGGTGTTAACCACGTTAACATGAACAAAGGATTGTTTAGTGATCGTTCTTTTGATTTTGCATTGGAATGTTTACGTCTGACTCAGCTGTAATTCCTAATGTAAGGGATGAGTGGGTCACCAGAGCAGATGTACTGTATGAAAACAAAACAGTTGCTGCTACTTTCAACCTCCCACAGAGTAAGTGGTATTAAACATCTGCTTTGATATTCCCTTATAGGCTGTGATTCAATTATTATTTTTTTTTTTTTTTTATTTAACACAGTTGTTGTTTCTCTTTTTACTTTAATTATGATGTCCCTTGGCATAGTGGCTTTCAGAATGAAATATGTTACTGTATCAGTTGTGACTAATTATGCAACTCGAAAATGGGTAGGGGTCAGTCATCACTGGGAAATTGGTCCTAAGAAGAAACTCTTCTGTTTGAAGTGCTGGTCACTCTGAGGGCTTGTGTTGCATGTGCAGAGATATGCTAATGAGGACATGCTTTGATTGGGCCACCCACGTCAGTGACTCCGGCTGACAAAGGTGCACAAGGCTGCATCCGCCAGCCTCATTAAAGCCCTGTCCAATTATAGAATAGTAATTGATCGTCTGCTTTGTGTGTTTCTGCCCTCTCCTTGTCTCCAAAGTATGCTCGAGGTCAATTTAAAATGCATCAAAGCTGTAACATGGTTAAATCCCCACAGACAGTTGCTGGCCTTCCTTGGCTTTTTGTTAAGCTCATACAAGCACCTGCGTACTAAGTATTGTCCCTGTTTTCCAGTTTATAACTGCCTCCGCTCACATCGTCAACAAGAATCGTGATACTCTGGGGATTGTAAGGTTGAAATATGAGGGGCTCTTATTTGACTGCATGTAATGAAGAGTGGGTGAGCCATTACAATTCTGTTGGAGTATGAATAGGTTTTTCCTGTGCTAGAAATGAAAAATGTGAATGAATCAGTACAGTCTCTCCGATAATACATGATGATGTGTTTGTGTGTGTTGAAACACAGGGACCTGTAGGAGTGACTGTATGTCAGTCAACCATGCTGAAATACTTAAAGCAAATATTCCCCACTCCTCCCACCCCTCTGCCGGTCTGTTGTTTCAAACTGGGAGAAATGATTTGTTGTTTTCTTTTAGATGAGACAGGGTGGCATGGGATCCTGAACTCTCCAGCGCAAATAGAGAGAAATAAACATTGAAGCGTGCTTGTCACAGCCACCGACAACCATCAGGATGTCGAAACAACACCGGCACAAAGACACCAATGTCCTCAGATCTCCATATTTAGATACGTGTGGTGTGTGTAAGCACAGGAGGCAGCAAGTTCCAACAGACTCAGAGCCTGGGCTCTGGTATTGACAGGGACTAAGTTCAACTGATTCTCGAGTCAGTCAGTAGCAGAGGTCTAATTTATCTCTCAATTAGATCTCTCCTGCTGTATTGCCTCGGCCCGTCATGATTTGTATGCCAACCAAGATGGCTCCGCTGTTGCCCCATTATGAATAGAGACACTGTCTTGTGTGGTCTCATTATTAAATAAGTAAGGGGATGGAGGAGGCAGACAAACGTTTTTAAGCCTCGTCGGAGAAGACGCCATGGCCATTAGAGGCTGAGCATTAACAACGGTAAGAAACAACGCAAGCCAGAAGAGGGGGGGCTGAGGAAGAGAGGGAAAGAGCTAGACAAGAAAGAAGAGCTGTAATTATAGTAATATTGCCACCTTGTTATTATAGCATGTATTGCATGAGGTCTGGCTGTGAGAAAAGCTCAATCAAAGACACAGTCGGTTCATTCTGGTATGGCATCACCTAGCTTTCTATTATCTTTCTACACTTTATACTACAGTATTTGTCATCTGGGATTATCATAATTCATTGCTGCATCAAAACAAAGGACTGATAAATGGGAGTTATCATCTCTGGACTTCATAACAGCCAGGGCATCCTCAGTGGCAGGACTGAATGTATTAAATGCAATATGAATTGTGCCTTTATTGATGCCATTCATTACAATGATGAAAGCTCTTGGTAATTATCAATTTTGTTTAAGCACATCTGAGAGCTTTGTGTGGCACACTAATGGACGCCACCGATGAAGCCAGTCATTCAGATTTGTGTCAACGAGTCATTAAGCCGCCTTTGAGGGAAGTCAGCAATCTGATCCATCATGACAATAATGAGACGAAGATGAACTCATCAATTTCACTCTCCCAAGCTCGGCGCGGGGCTTATGGATAGCAGTCACTGTCTACTCCTGTATGAGTCACTGTACTTGCCTCTGTCTTTCACCCACTATGTAACATCTTCACCTCACGATGGGTCGTTTGTGTCTCCTCTTAACCCCCCTTCCTGTCACTTTTTTCTGGAGTCCAAGTTTATCATCCAAACCACTTTGTTCCCACGGCCCTCTCCATTTCTTGATTGTTTCTGCCCCTCCCTCGCAGAACAAACAAATGGATGCGTCTCCAGCCAACGTGGCACCAATGCTTATCCCCTCTTAGGGCAGCACATATATCAGGCCTTAGCTGTACAGCATATTTGCACAGAGTCCATTCATTATGCTTGATAAAAAAAAACTACATAAAAAGAAATCAAGCCAGTGTGGAAAGAAGCATGTGTGTCAATGAATATATTTTTGACTGTCTTTGGTGTTTTGTAGAAGCAATTTTTGTTGAATATATTGAGGTTTGAAATTTAACACTGTGCTTCTCTCTCCCCTGCATATGCATAAAAAAAGAGAGGGCATGACAATAGAGGAAAGGGAGTGATTTGACAAAGTTAATTTGTTTTTCTGTGTTCATCTTTATCCCAAGGGATTTCCTGCATCTAAAATAAAATAAGCTGCCTTAAATTGCTTTGTTTTGATACAGAATTTCGGTGTACGGTTGAGCGGATCTTGATTCTCCCTACTTCACACACTACCTGACCTCAAAGGCTGCCTTAATATGCGATTGTTCATTTAGCCTCTAAGAACACTGTATCCACCTGTAACCTCAGGCGGCTCCTACAGCTTCCATTTCCTCAATCTGCAGTTCATCATAAGGCTGGCTGATCATAACCAGCACTTAATGATTCATGAACAGAGAAACTAATGGAGTACTTTACACGTTGTAATCGAATGAGGTCATTATGGTGAAACTAGCTGCTTACTGGGGACTTTGATCAAAGAGGGACTCGGTATATGATCATGAGATGCATCAGATGTGGGAAGATGGCACAGACTGACATCAAGCTTTTGGACGGAGGTCCACATTATCATGTCTTTGAAAGAAAGGGAGCACCGCTGGTACAGATTTACTCCCAGGACCCAAGGTCATAAAACTGATGAGGTCTTCCCAAAAGCAGACTCTTCAATGTGCCAAAAGCCTTTCAGAAGCGAGGAGAAAAAAAAAAAGTTGTGAGAAGGCCCTGAACACAATATTGAATCTAATAAAATAAAGCAAAGAGGAGACAGGCAGTTTCATAATGCCATGGTAATCCTCTTTGTCACTGTCACCTCTTGTAAGATACATTAGAGCTCAAAATAAGCGCTCTTTGGATTTCTGTTGCGATGGCTAAGAGATAAGGTTATGGTAAATGCACGATAGGTCACATTTCTTCGGGGGGGGCACACATTCCTTATATAACCTGATAAATGCCTCGTCAAAAAAGTGAACAAGGGTCATTCTACACAAACAGTTTGAAATTTGGGGAAATTACGAAAGCTTATTCCTAGTCTTGCTGCGAGTTAGAGGAAATGCCATTACTACTCTTGAAGTCTGCATGTTAAATATGAAAAGACAGGCAGCAGGGGGTAGGCTAAGCATATCATAAGAACTGGAAACGAGGGGAAACTACTAAGCTGAATCTGTCTAAAGATTTTACAAAATGCCCATCAGCACTTCTAAAGCTAACCAATTAACTTAGAACATTTTGTTTAATCTGTTCAAAACACACAAAATGTCTTTTTTACATTTAATTTTTGTCCTGATTAAACAAACAAGATATTAGTGAGCTTCAGAGGTGCTTCTTCATTGATTTTTACATTTTAAAGCCGAGCACGGCCAGCTGTTTTCCCTTGTTTCCAGTCTTTATGCTAAGCTACCAACTGCTGGCTGTAGCGTCACACTTAGCCTGCAAACACAGGAATGGTATTAATCTTCTCTTAACAAGAAAGCGCACAAGTGTATTTCATGAAACGTCAAATTATTCCTTTAACTATTCTTGTTCAAATTGCTTTAAGTTATTGCTTTAAGCTCTTCAGTGAAAATGGTAAAAAAAAAAACCAAATACACTGATGTGTATTTGTGTAGAGAGATATATTGTATAGACACACACTCATCTTCATTTAGTTTCTCCAGCCTGACTCACTTGTCTTTCAACTGTGGGAAGAAAAAAACGTGCAAACCTTTCACATACAACACAGAACACTCGATATATAGCCTTCATATATTTACTTTAAAAAGATACAGAACTCGCATCTATAACCATCCAAACATACACACACACACACAGTCATTGATTCACCTCTCCCTCTCCCTCTCTCTCTCTCCCTGTCTCCTGCTCTGCTACATCTTTTAGCTTTGCACCCACTTCTTGGGTGCCAGCACTTGTTGGAAGGAAAGAGGTGTTGACAATTGTCTTCTCCTGCCTTGTCACCAAACAACTTTGTCACACTTCACTGCCAGCTTAATTCTCAGACATTCCTGTCAAGAAATGACATTTAATTTTCACACCTCTTCTCTCTGCTATTCTTTCTTTCACGAATTTTATTTCTGAGCACACCCCCAGTGCATTGGCTGTCTGGCAGTATCGATATCTCTGACAGTATGGGAGTCTTTAACTCAAATGAACACTCCCCCTATCTTTGTCTTTCTTCCACTTGTAATGTATTATGACAAAGGTAAGTCATCTTTAAAGTATAATGTCACCTCTACATTACATCAGTACATCCGTTCATATAACTACATCCATTTATCCCCTTCTCATTCAGTATATTATTATACTGAGTGAGTTTAATCACATATCAATCCCTTTGTCCTATTGGTTTTGGAGCACAAAAAAAATTCACCCTTTTCACTCCTATTTCCTTAAAAATATAAGATGTAGTTGCTTTATTGCATTTAGGGAGACAGACTGCATTATGACACTTTAATCATTAAATTCTTAATAAAATGTTCAGAATTTAATGCCTAAATTACCAGGATTTAATTTCATTTAGTTATTCAATATCAAACATTTCTGAGTTAGTCAGGGAAGAAAAACAGACAGGCGTTAACTCAGAATTCTCGTGTTTTTAAGACACTTTTTTGTGGATATGTTCTGTGTTTAAAGGAGCATTGGAGGCATGCTTCCCCATTTCTTTCTTAGCCCAGTAAATTAAAATGCTGCTCCACTTCTTAGTTTTCATAAGATTAGAGAGAGTGCATGTCCTAGTCAGACGTTTTATCCTTCCCATTACATGTAGGATGAGAGCTTAACTTCCGAAGGGTTTCCATTTTAGCCAGGATCAATAGCCAAGTGCTTGTTGGTTGAAGTGACTTCAGTGTCCTGAGCGTTTAGTCTTTGGAGTGAGCCGTGTTTGACAGTGTGGCCCACATGAGTAGAAAATAGAGCTCAGAACAACTACGCCTGTCTACCTCAACTCCATTTCCTCTCCACAAGTTTCAGGCTGTTACGACAGGTCCTTTTCATGGTTTAAGTAGGTGACTGGAGGGAGCTGATCCAAATGGCCAAAACAGCCACTGGTTCATTATCAAGAGGCCTAGAATTTGAGATTATAGGTGATTACACTCATCCATCCCCTTTTCTGAAAAAAAGAGAAATCTGTTTAATCCCCTCTCTAGTGCAGCTTCGGAGAGCGCCCAGGGACGACTGGCATCCATCACAAGTCTAAAAAAAGCACAGAACATACGGAACCAGGAGGAGCCCTGGCCCTGGCTTGCAGGGAAGAAGGCCAGTTGGCCAGCGAACAAGAGGTGCTGGGTCTGATCGGGCAGAGGGAGACGCCACTTGGCCGCAGATCATAGCGGTCAGTGGGGACATCGTTGGCCCGCCGGCTTGCGTGTGGAGCTCTCATGGAAAATGGGGGGGGGGGTTGTGGGGGGGGTGCTTGGAGTTCAGTGTTGACCTTAGACTCTGAGCTGCAGTCACAACACAGCAGCACTCTCCTTCCAACCACGTCCTCGCCGTGTCTGACAGCCTTGACTGACGGCTCTCAGAGCTGCATCTTTGCTGTGCTCTCACTGTCCCACACTTTCTGATGGGTTTTCAATGCCAACACACTGATGTAGAGCGAGGGTCATTTCCAGATCATTTAAAACCCACTATTTTTCATGTAGAAAATGTATTTTTTGCAGATTTTAAAATAAAATTGTTTACACATTTGCTTTAGACGAGATCTGCTAGGAAGACTAACAGAGGGAATCCACCCACATCACAAGTTTCTGACTACAATGTTTCTTGTTTGAAACCATGTGTGGATTTATGGAATGGATGCCTGGTGAGCAGACTCCATTTAAAGTTTGAATTGATAGACCATATTGATCACTAGAGAGTTTTGCTCTCATTAAATGCTGCCGCTTAGGTCAAATTCACACAGAGCCTGTGTCTTCTGAGTAATTCCATTTTAACAGAGCGTCAAGCTATTCACAAGGCATTTTGGGAGCTGTGAGACACAAATAAGGTTTTTTTTGTTATCTTTGGAAATTTTGCATTTATTTCTTCCTTCCATGTTTGTGATTTCTATTTGTCTATGTCTATAAGAAACAGAAATCTCCAGCATATGAGCAAACACGAGAGTGGTTTGAAAAAAATCATTGCAAGCTGTGCAGGGCTCAATGAATGAGGGTCTGGTTTGTATTTTTATGATTCAAAGGGAATAGAATAATAGAGGTGTAAACTTTGAAATCGGCCAAGGTTTTAAAGTTGCTTTCTTGCCTTATACTTCAATACATTTCGACCCGTCTTGGCTAATAACACGCACGTCATCTGAATTTATTACATTGCTTTTTTTGTTTGTTTGTTTCTTCTGTCATATTACCACTACTTTTTTTCTACAATGTTTGATCAAATCAAGAGGAAATGATAATAGGTCAGAAATATGTCATTCAGTCATTTAATGTTCAGAATTATCAGTTTCCTCACTGGTAAATTAGAAATTTGGTAAATTTCCTCCGATGTGTAGCTGTCCGTTAATGACATATTTCAATGATTACGTGCCTACATCATGTATGTGTTTAGACTGTGTAGAGAAAATATAGCTAACACTTCATGTAACAGCTGTGTGTAACAGGGGTAACACTACTAACCTATTCGGACAACATTCCATATATTGACAGTGTTTTGGATTGAAGTGAAACACTGTTGCTGCTCTACCAAACAAACAACTCTACCAAAGAAGAACTATCGATAAGAGTAATATTAAGTATTGATACTCATAAGCAGTAGCCGTGTAGATACATTTCTCATGATACCAATCCCTAGTTGCACATGTGTATGATATGGGTTTTGAGCCGCTCTCCCAAAGAGGGATTTTCCCCTCTAATTTAATATTCTGTAAAGGCCTAAAGAGGCAAAACTGTTCAGTGTTTCACAAGAAAGAGGCAAGATTGAGAGAACTTTCAGGAAAAAAAAAATAAAAATTTGGTACCACTTTAAAATAATGCTAGGCTAATAAAGGATTTATGAATGGTTGACAATTAGGTTCTTAAGTGCTTTACAAATCATTAACAAACAATTATAAACAAGTTCTAACAGTTTTCATGCATCACTGCAGGCTCACTAATCAGCAAGACTCAGTTAGTGCTTACTACTCATTAATCTTACTAATGAGTTACTAACGTTTGTCGACTGTCTAAAGGAACCCTTATTATAAATTGTAAAACACATCACCATCAAGGTAAACTACACTGCCAAAGCCCTAGTGTATGAATCTGGTAATTTGATATCATATTTTGATAAACCTAATGAAACATTCTGTTAAATGCCAGTAACTTGTTAACAAATACCTAATGAAGCTGACAGGTACAAAGGTTGGAGAAAAGGTAAGCTACCAATGAGATCTGAGATTTAACTGTACAGATAAATGTAGGTTGACTATTTGACAACCAAAAGCCACTGTGGCCTCTTTTTATGAAACGTGTTGTAACAGCTTGTTAATGTAGATATAAAGTGTATTGACCTAACAAATAAACTAATTAGAAACCATTTATAATTGTAACTGTAAACCATGTATTATTGTAATGTCCAACTGATTTAGAGAGCAACTCATTGGAGGTGTCCTAATCCCCAGGTTGGATACCATTGAATAAGGCCATCACACAACACAGCATTTTGTAACATACTCACATAAAAACCAAACACATACTGTACAGTCAAACAATCCAGTTGGTTTGAAAACTTTCTGTAGTTGTGATTTAACTGAAGTAGTCGTGACTACAGCCCTGTGTAGTCGTCACCAATGTAAAGCTTTCAATTCCACATATACACTGGTGTACAAGGGAAATAGGTTATGTTGCACTCATGTTGCGTTGGCATGTGGTAGACAGGAAATCTGACATTCATTGTTTCCAATAAGAGAGCAACAGTAAATCTATAAACTACCACCTACTGCTCTGCAGACAGAACTTGAAGCTGAATCCTCCCGGCCTTCACCTTCTACAGATGGCAGGATAAACAAGATGGAAAGAACAGAAATCTGACAAAATGGATGCAGCTAGAAACGTTTGTGCACTACCTCTTCTTGCCATGTCCTGAAATTTAGATAAAGCAGTGAATAGGCAGAAGCATTATGCTTCCATTTCAGGTTTTAAGGAAAATATTTACCAATTAATCTATCAACTCAAATGTTTCAAAATTAAATAAAATCAAATAGATTTTTCGTTGCATCAGTCTGAATCAGTGCTCAAACCACTTCTTTGACAAAGTCAGGTTTTCACTGGAATCTACATCTAGATTCTTCATGCTGCTCTTAATGATGCTACAGAATGTTTATGAGTTCAGAGGTGTTATTAAGAAAATGATTAGGTACATGACGCTGCTTTATGACTGGTAAGTTATCTGTGGCATGCTTATGCCCCAAATACCAAGATGTGCAGCCTACTGACCAAGACATGCTCTGCAGAATAACTTAAAGATAACGAGGGACTTAATAACTCACTGATCTGCAGCACCGAAGACACAGATTAACATGCCGCCTGTCCTTACTTAATTGTCTTGTTATTCTGTGACAGCAGATGATCAAGAAACAGAGGTGACCGACAAAAGTCCCTTTGTACTTCACAGGCTCAAAAACAACTTCTCTCCCCTCACTCCCGTCCCCACCTGTCAGTGCGACAGAGTGAAAGTCAGGTAAGGACTCTTACTGCAGGGTGTCACAAACACAACACTGATGAGGGCCAGACCACACTGCTGGGAGGAGAAACAGCCCTCTGACCAAAAGCGGTGCTCATGATTCATTCATTACATCGTTAACAGTTTCCAGAGTGTCAACAGCTTGTCTTTGAAGTGATAATCTTAACATTGAGGGTGTCCTTGAATTTCTTCTCTCTATTAAAATGGTTAATGGGAAATGATTTCTATAATTCAGCAAGGAGGAGTTCCCTGAGCCTCCTGTTAGTTAAACCATGTCTAATAAATCTTTGGGGAAAAGACAGAAAATATAGGAAGCTCCTAGAAAGCTTAGGGCATTTTTTTCTCGCACTATATCCAAGGAACTTGTGTTTTAATAGTTAGTAGAGCTAATTATCTAAATATTGCAAGTAAAAGTGCTGTATATGGTGGGTTATTTACATAATTATATGAAAAACAGTCTGTTAGGAATGTTCATTTTAAAGGTTTTATCTATGATATTTTGAACATTATTATAGCAGCAAACAAGTATTCGCTATGTAACAATACTGTTCAGTAACGTCATCCTGAGAAGAAAATGGAGTCACTCTCCCTCTGCGTACATTGTACTCCGAGCTTCTCTGTTCTTTGTTGTAGTAGCTGGACTGGTGGTATGTGCACGTTACTGCATGCGCTCATTCAGTTAGGTCTGAGATGCTGGTGCTCTAGTGCAACATCTTGTGGTTCTGAATCTCATATATAAAATCGTTAAACCTACAATGTGAATAAAATGCTCAGAAGACAGAACTTATCTGGACGTCTTACACAATTTTAACCAAAACTATTGAATTTAGGGATGAAAATCATTTCGCAATTAATAGTGTTTTAATGTATTTGTCATCTTTTTATACTGTTTAAATGAATAAAAAGTCATCTTTTTTTCCCTTTTCTGCGTTCAGTTGTTCTCAGCCAGTTATTTTTGTGCAAAGATGGCTTGCACCTGCTTGCTACATGTGCTACATCCTGATACAGTAAAGAGAACTGATACTGGCCGACTGAGCTGGACAATATAGAATAGATGCTGACTGTCTACCAAAGAAATAGTGTATTGTGCTTTCATGATAGTGAGAGGAGAATTTGTGCTTCGAATCAGACAAAAGGTGAATGCAGAGTTCCTGCTGATGCCTTCTGACCATTAAAGATGTGAAGTAGCGGTCTTTTTTTGGTATTTCAACTGTGACGGGGTTTAAAGCATTTCACTCTGTTCATACAATATAATTCCCTGGAAAGGCATTACAAAACTGTTACAAGTGCAATAAAAAATGCCAAGACAAAGCAGAAAAAATCACTGTAAGTCAACAGCATTCAAGCAACGACCAGATTTTTCCATCTGAGCAAAAAAAAAAACAAAAAAAAAAACACACAAACAAAAAGATCCCATTCTACCTATTGTCAGAGACATTCACATGGCGCTTGGGTGTTTATTATCCAAGTCAATATTGTATGTACAATTACATTTAGAGGAGGTGAACAGGAGGAGATCAGAGAGGTGTTGATTCAACGTTAGTTGTTTGCAGTTTATCTGTAGCCGTAGTGCTATTGAGTGTTTTATGCTGTAAGGTTCTAGTGTTATTTTCTTCACCCCTTTGTGTGGATTTACAATGACAGATAAACTCAATTGTAGTCTTATACAGTAACAGTTTTATAACATTTCTTAGCAGATATGGAAATGAGGTTTAGAAAATAAAACCATCAAAGTGCAGTCTTAAGACCAGACATAAGAAGAAATCCCAAAAGAGGGACTACGGCTCTACTAATACTCATTGGACTGATGGATCGTGTTTTAAACAAAGCAAAGACAAAACAAGTAATGTTACCAAATATTGTTAATTTCAGAACAAAAAAATGCTAGACTCAAAAGAAGATGAATATAATGGGAAAATCCATCTTAAAATCTGCCATATTAAGGAAATCTTTTAATACCAGCACAATTTATTTCAACTCTTCACCCTAAAACACTGATAGAATTCACTGCGTTATTCATTGTATGATTAAAGGAAGCCAAGAGCAGTGGTAACGATTCCCCACAGTAAGCATAATCCAAGCTCATTTCAAGCTTATGTTCTAAGAGGGGACTTTAAACACAGGCATATGGTGATGGCTTCATATCATACTTAGTGATCCCAGTGGGGGGTCTAATCAATAAAGAACACAATCTTTAGATGTACAAGTCTGTTTTTTTGCCTGAAATCCAAAAATGAAGCCTTTTGCAAGAAGAAGAGCCGTCCCTGCTTTGAAATCCTGGGGACTGACCAAATTAAGCAACTGTCATACTGTAGCTTTTCATCATTTTGTTGTGCGATGATGAAACAATTTATAGACTGGTTTTTGTGCTCAGATCAGTGTGAATAAAAAACAGCCTCAGATGAAATATGTAATACAAAATGCATTTTAAGTAATATGATAAAGGGGAAGGCAGATAGTGATCTCTTATTGTGTCCCCAGTTTTCTTAGAGATATGCTCCCCACAGGACATGGTGTATGTTTAGTTTAGCTGGAGGTGGGGGTTGATTCAGAGAGTGAGATAAGCTCTGCTCTTCATAACTGGGCCATTTAGTCCCTTGTGACCCAGCCTCTCTGCCTTTGGCAAACACATCATTTTATTGTGACCCCAGCCGGCAGCCAAACAGCCAGCCTATAAGCCATCAGTAATGAAAAGCACTAATTCCAGCCTAGTGAACACAAACGGAAAGGCCCAATTCATATTCATGTGCTGCGCTTCTTCCTTGCACTCCATTCAACCCATTCATCCATTCATTGCAGACCACCCCTAGCATATAGCATCCTTAATTTACTTGACATGCAGAGTAGCCCCTCTAGGTTTGCCTCAACTAAAACAATGAAATGGCTACGACTGTTGTGACAAAGGGTTGTAATGATTAAGGCATTTTCTCTCTTGTGCAACAAAATAATTTCATTAATAAACATTTGCATTTTTTTCAAAAAATCTTTTGATGTCAGCAGTCTACGCTTCAGTGGTTCTTACATACCAAGCACGTCATTCACATACAGTATGTGACATTTTTTTTTAAAGATTTGATAAATTACTCTGCATCTCATCCAACTGAGACACTGTCTCTTATGTTTTTAGCCCAAAGCTGGGGATTAAAAAATGAATCTACAATTCCCCTGTTTAGCGATCACACATGTTTAAAGGTATTATGCACCCCCAGGAGACTTTGCATGTAATAAAGTGTGTATTATCAGCCGGGTGCATTTGCGGAGGCTCGACATGCCGGCAGGGCTTCACAGCCCACGTCTGGGTGATTCCAACAGCTGTTTCTATGAGCCCGGGGAGAGAGCGTGTCAAGTAGGAGGCCTTCTGCTGTCACAAGCTCCTCAAGGTGTTTATTAAAAAAATGTTAATGCCATCAACATAACACACACACACACACACACACACACACACACACACACACACACACACACATCGCGACTTGGCCCTTGTGACAAGGATCTGGCAGTACCCAACTGTTTCCACTTGTGGGATGGTCTGGAAGTGTGCACCGGTTTTTCACACCAGCACAGCAGGAGATGTTAGTGGGCAGCATACTTCACTGAGGCCCCTGCGGCCATGAAGAATTTACTTTAGATGTCTTAGTATCTCTAGCGTAGGGAAATATTGATTAGGCATTCTAAATTAAAGGGAGGACAAATCGAATATTCACTTTGACACAAGTGGACACACGCTGTCTACAAACACAGACTACCTCTCTTCTTTCTCCATGTTTTTCTCCAAACTCCAGTATATAATGTTTTAGTTATCTAAAATTTCTATTGCTTAATTTATGTTGACTGTAAGAGTAAAAAAATCTGATGATCTCTCAGACAGCTGAGCCCATGGACCGACACTGATTTAGCCATGTCAAATGGAAGGCCAAGTTAAAGGGGATGTTAGTAATTTATGAATTTTATCGACCTCTATTGGAAACCAAGGAATTGCATCAACATTCATTGGTCTCTTCCAAAGCCCACACTGGCTTAGACTGAGGAGAAATATAATATAAAAGTCACATTTTTTATTATAGAAAGCTGGAGATAATACATCACAGTATGAAAAAGAATTCTTGAAAGAAATCTCATCTGAAATTCAACACTGTTTATGTGCAAGTTGACCATTAAAGACTTATGGTAGCTTTTTCACATTTTAACTGAAGGGGTTTAAAGCATTTCACTTCGCTTTTACTTGGTAATGTTATTGTTCAATATGTGATTTCTGCTGGTATGGGTGTCTCAATCAAAACAATAACAAAAGATGTGGTTTGAAGTAACGCGAGGTTGCCAGTGAAAATCATGACTCGGGCAGAAATCATATTCCCAGGCGAGGTACGGCATCAAAGCTCTATTCACATCACGTTTAGTCACATTTATTCACATTATGTAATTTCATTCGAATGATTCTATTGCTATTGAGTGTAGTTCTTTGGTAGTTCACCTAATTCCTTCTGCAGTCTCTCATACATCATCCGCTGTTTCCTCTGTTTCGCCAGAAATTATAGTAACTCGATGGGGTAAAGGGACATGATGCCATTGACAGGCAACCAAAGGAAATGCAACATTTGCTTGAATAAAATGACTAGTTCTCTGGGTTTGACCATTGTTAGAAATATATGGAACAATGTAAGAAGACATCTCAACAATACATATAACATAGGTTTAGTCATTTTTGAGCATTTTATTGAAGAAGTGTTACTATTAAAAACTATGTTGTTTTGAGGACCAAACACCTATACATAGAAACCATCTGCATTATTATGATGAGTGAGTAATTAATACATGATGAAAAACTTTTATCTCTGGTTGTTATAGAAATGAGCCTCTGATGTGAAGATAAATTAACAAAAACTAAATATATTCACTCCCAGTTTAATGCCTTTGCACAAGATTTTAGTTGGATTCAGAATTAAATATTATGTTGATGAACATGAGGCATAGCCACGAGCAAAGTCATATCAGCTAAATTTAAGGATTGGGTGACAAGGTACTTGACATGATCTTGTCCCCGTAGGCTCTGAGACAGCTTACCTGAGGGCAAGAAAACTGGCTAAACCAGTTGCCAACACACTAAATTAAACTATTTCTCTGACTTGTATATTATTTTGGTGAAGGAATACTGCATTCAGTCTTATGAGCTGGTGGGATTTCATTTTTTGAGCTGCTGACAGACCATCTGGCAGACATATAGATATAGCTATATTTCTACACTACACATATGAATGCTGTAATTCTGCAATGGTATGAACCAAAATAATTTGAATTAGCCAACTCTCAATGAGAAGAATATGTCATCCTTCCTTACGGCAGGGTGTTCTTTGGGTCAAAACAATAGTATAGAGGAGAAGAACAAAAACACCACCCACACAACACACACAAGCTATAGAGAGGCTCGACACTGGCAGCGCAAACCCTCAGCCGTCACCTGTTTTAATAGTGTCATTACTGTGACGTGTAAATACACAGCATTACCACTAATGAGAACAGAGAATAGGCTACTGTGTTGTCAGTCTCATCATGGGTGTCTAGATCAGCTCAATACTGCATGGCATGTTCACAAAGGAGCAGACACTATGTCACAGGTAACACGGATGGTTCATTCACCACTGTCTGATCAGTGCCGGGTTGAGAGCTACATTCATCAGCCTGGTGTTAATTAATGCCTGCATGATTGAATGCGAGAGGGGACGCACGGGAGATATAATGTACACCTACAGGTACAACGCAGACTCCACTCAAAGATATGATGATTAATTCATTCTTAATTCATTCTTGTCTTCCGCTTCAGAAATTAAAATCAGACACGCTGTATTTTGTGTGTCAAATGCTTGCTGAATAAAACAGGAGTGATTTTGATAGTAATTAGAGGCTTGTTGGAGAAAGGCATCATGTTTATGTCAATTAGATAGCTCCAAGATGCAACCTCCACCACAGTGGCTTGGACATAGACAAACATGTACGTATGTTGTCCCCGACTTTGGGGCTCTTTGATTGTAACAGATTGGAAAGGAAGGGGCTATTTGAAACTGGGTCTCTGGAACACCAGCTTTGAGGTTAGGGTTAAATGGGATTGCTCCCTTTGAATCATTTTGATGACCCACTGCAGCTGAGTCTGCAGGTTGTCCTGCTTGCTTTGAAGCATATTATGTGCCTGAGATTGAGCAGAACTCAGGGCTTATCACACACATGCACACACACACACACATCCACACAAACACAGACACACACACACACAGAGAGCACCTCAGACACTGGCTGTAGGTAGGTGGCAGTTTAGGCAACTCTCTAGAGGAAGGAGGAACTACTTTAACCAAATGAAGTGCTTGAGGGGTGGAGGTTACTGGGAAACAAGAGTGACATTGTTATTTAAAGGATAGACAAAAAATAGATGAGACTCAATGGCTAAAATTGCTTTAACCTAATACATTCATAGACCTTTAGCAGTATAAAAGTAATAGCTTTCAGTCTTAATTTTCAGTACATTCTTGCTTCTTTTCCATTTGTTCTAAGCATGCATGCATCCATCTATCCATCCATTTGTCTATCTAATGATTGTGTTTTAAAACTACAGACGCCCACAAACAATTTCCCCAATTTATGTGTTTGAAATTTCAAAATTACCAGCCGCTGTGGTGTTAAATACAAGCCAACACAACTAGACAGTTAACAGCCCACGAGACACACACATACACCAGCACCACCCCCGTTTTTAGCTGTTTAGCACCACATGAGCTCCATCTGTACTCAAAGCCTTCATTGATGACATGTGGCCTGTCCATTATTGCTCTATTAGAAGCTGTGTGCATGTCAATGGGTCTCACGCTGCTCCATAGCAAATATGCATCTTGTATTCTGGCAGAGAGATTAACAACATCAAGCACAGTGACTTCTTTTAATGTCAGTCTCCCTTTGATACTTGGCACTTGCATTTGGGCATGATTGAGATTAGATCTTACACAAAGTAACTGTATGATAATACCGTATGAAGAAGGTGATGCCCATGACATTTGAAAGAGCTTCTTTTGATTGTGTTGGCATGATAATTATTTATTGAGAAGTTTGCACTTACTGCATGTCTTTACTTATTCTTTCTACTCATGCCCGCATCTATAAAATTTCATCCACAATCTCTTCAAACATTTTTTTCCTCTTCCACTCGACCATGACCTTTGCATTATGCGCTAAATCTCATCTGCCCACCTGCATTCACTTGTGGATTCAAAAACACAAACATACACACATACTGACACACTCTTACGTACACGGTCACAAACAGACATGCAGCGCCTTCATTTTCTCTCTGTGTTTCATCCCCCCCCGGGTCGTCCGTCAGCCTATTTTAGCCCTAGCCTGCTGCTACCTGAGGGGCAGCTGAAAGGTGGTAATGGAGGGCTGACTGAGACCTGTCACTTCATGCTCTTTCACCCCGGGGACTCTGAGTGGGAAAGTAATGGCCAAGCCTGCCAGATGTAGCAGTCACTTTTAATCAAGTGCATGGCTGTCACCCCGTCTGTATTGATCCCTGTGAAGTCCCCAGGCAGCCTACAATCGGACCGGTTTCTACACCACAACAACTTTTCTCTCGCCTTTCAAACAACTCCCCATGTGGTGGCATCTTAGCCAAGTTAATCATAATCCTGCTCTGCCGTGAGAAACAGCAACCACAGAAAACAAGATCAGACAGGGTCATTGCCCCTGCCATTTACTGTGTGTGTCACTCACAAAATGTCTAGTGCATGTCATGATTTCATGTGAGACAGATATTTGCATGTAATTTATGTGACTGCAGTACTGTGGTGCATTGGCGCATTCATGCTTGAGTTTGTGTATCTAAAGACAGCACGCCTATTAGTGTTACAAGCTTAACGCATTAGGGTGCTTGAGTAAATCCTTCAATCTTCACATTGTTTGGACGCAAGGTTTGCTCATAATATTGCCAAGGTTAAGTAGCCACTGTGAAGCCATTTTTGTCTTGTCTTCACCTCACACAACAGGAATGCATGCTATTGTGAGAGTGGGTGAAAGTCAGGATTTGGCACCTAGATCTCTCCCTTTTTTTCAGAGATCTGTTGCAAGGGTCTGGTTTTATTGTTCATTTGCTGAGGCCACAGGGGCTGACTATTACTGGGTCATAACTCGGCAGGATGATGAGGGATGAATTCTAATGTGGATCCATCACCAATAGGGATGGGAGGGAGGTGGCAGGAATGAGAGCTCGAGGACTCATGGGAGAGATGGGAATAAAGTATGTCATGAGCACACACGGGCACACACTTGTATGCAAACAGAGAAATACACACATAAACACAGACAGTATGCAGGTGCATGCACTGTCCTTTTTGCTGGAAATGTAAGCCATGTTTATGCATAACAACCTCTCAGATATGTATCATGATCACATTTTCTCAAGTTTCTGTATAAAGCTTTTTTTCTGACTGGCTTGAATTGTATCTAACTTCTTTTTAAACTTTACTGTTTCAATAAAATAGGGAGCATGCAGGCTGCAGAGGAGTCACTATGGCATGGAGGTCACTTTTCTCTCCAGTGCAACACTTGCTGCTGTTTTCCATTTGTGGGCAGGGATCATGGCTGGCTGGAAAAGAGCA
Organism: Pempheris klunzingeri; assembly: GCF_042242105.1. Taxonomy (NCBI): domain Eukaryota; kingdom Metazoa; phylum Chordata; class Actinopteri; order Acropomatiformes; family Pempheridae; genus Pempheris; species Pempheris klunzingeri. The sequence continues at coordinate 17,972,333 of NC_092020.1, read as the reverse complement.
GTTGCAGAATAATCTGATCCACCATCCAGACACATGGTTGACTCCATGTGGTAAACCTCACTGACAGATGCTTAGAGTAAGAGTAAAAGGAAAGGTGTTAGGCAATGACATGTGAAATAGAGGGCAGACTGTCGAGCCCCCTGCATTGCAGATGTACTCCACTGCGCCATAGTGGACAGACAACACTGAACAAGGCACTGTGAAGACACACTGTTTGAGAGAATTTGGTAAAGGAGGATTTTTTGTGACCCTGCATATAAACTGAGGAATTTTAATCTTTAATCTTACACAGGAAGCAACATGTAATCTTGTGTGAGAGGAAAATGTACTGAAGATGTTAAATAACAAAAAGGACAATGTAAAATTATGCTACAGTCAAATAAATCTTAATATAAAGCATATCTAGTACAGAATGTAATTTTTCTGTGCTGCTGCCAAAGAGGCGACAAAATGATGATTATTTTATTTCCATCACAATATAGGTTGCTGCAACAGTAAGTCATGGTTATTCTCAGCCTTTTATAAGGGCAGAATAATTTCAAGTTGTAGATTTTTAGTTCAGTTTAGATTAAACTTTAATGATCCCTGTGGGGAAACTGGGTTGTTGCAGCTGAGGAGAATAAGATATGGCTAATAATAATAATACAACAGAGAGTACTGGGGATAACTCAACAAGTCGCCACCAGCGGAACATGCTGAATGTAATGCAGTAAATGAATACGAATCATAGATTGTCTGCAGTGACAGGTTTACAGGCAGAAGTGGATGTTAAAGCGTGTACTGGCTCTTTGCATTTCTTCTCCCGCAATCAGAAGGTACAGTATGTCCAGGAGAACAAATATGCATATGCAAATATTCTTAAATTCGCTGTCATCACATTTGAGATTGAGTTGCAAGACAGATAAGACATCTTATTTTTCCATCTATAAAGTTTGTTATCAATGCTTTCAGTCATCACATTTTTTCAGTTTATCAGAATATTTTGTTATGTAAAGAACATCACAGGAAATTTCTATCGCCTGCACAGCTTCAGCATAATGCAAGCCACTTCCATTTCAGGAGAATACAGGATGAGTGGGGTCTGTCTTTGGGATTTGCAACCGAAGTATCAACCCTTGCTTTCTTACAACACACTGGTGCAGATCCCTCTCAATCCCCTTCATGGTGGAACAAAGATTTTGCACTGCAGCTCGCACAAAGGCAGCAGGAAAAACCAACAAAAAGACATGGCTCCTCCAGTGCCTCCTGTCTTTTCTGCAAGAAACAGACCGATGGCTCTATTAAAGCAGCGGCACCACACACCCTGGGTAAAACAGCTGTCAGATTTGTCACTTTCAAATGACATACCTATTAGAAGCTAATAAAACCCCTGAGCTAAGTTGAGCCAGCCGGCACATATCAGGACTACGATTCAGCAGAAGGATGAGATGTTGAGGTGAAGGAGGGAAGGATATTTCTTTGCTTTTGTGTAAGCTTTTGTTTGCCTGTTCGGCCCCTGTCAAGTTAGACAATGCAGTTCCCTGAGAGTCTAATCGATGCTGCAAATGTCAAAGACTGACTATGGTTGCATGAGGCTAAAACATGACTCTCAGTGTGGTGTTATCTGCTAGACAAAGACTTCGACAGTTGATGCCCACTCCTGGGGTAAGAGCCAACATCTACAAAGGCTTTATCTTATATAGTCTTCTCATCCACTCAATGCCAATGATCCACCCTAATCTTATAGGTGTTGTTAATCAGGAAAATCTCTGTGCTAGCTGCCTCAGTGTGAACCATGTGTTTGATAGGAGCAAATGGCTTGTCACAGTGGCAGGTATGTTAGCATGTCTTTTGGCAAGTATCAGATTTACAGTTTCAGAGCTTGTAATTACCACTCAGACACAATTGCTTTCATTTCAGCGGTAATTATGTTTGCTCTTTGAAACCTTCATCATATTGATTTGTTTACATGTGCTGGAATGCACCACACAAAGCCATTGTAATTCAGGGAGCATCTAGAGTAGAGATTGCAGTGTCGTGTCATTAAGACAGCGCCCCCAAGGGTGCCATTATTGTACAGATGCACAGTAAAATACTCAGCCACACATCCACACACCCACAGCACACACACACAGCACACACATACATACAGCCTGGCTACCTTAATTGGCCTTACTCTCGCAAGAGAGTTGTATTTTTAAAATGCATTCCGTATTGAAGACCAAAATTGAACTCTCAAGACTTCACTGTTGTGACGTAGTTGACAATATATCATGGTAGATTTTATCACTGCAATAAAAGTAGAACACTGTATTTCTCAAAGCAAATAAAATTTCAGTAGTCTCGAAATTATAATGGGAGAAAATAAATTTAATCAATCAATACATTGATTAGCAATTATACAATGACGGCAGACCTGACCATAAAATGTTTAGTGTGCTAAAGAATGAGGACATGACTGAACTGACCATGGAAAGATCCGATCCACACAACAGTTTTTTTTGAGATTATTATCCTGCATGACAGTGGCACAGTTCTAAAAGTAATTTTGATTGAACTCTTGTTGGCTGCCAACCCAAAAAAGCAGCCAGTTGTGTTTGTAGGAATGCACTACCAAGCTGCTGGTCCCGCTACTTTTTGTCATGCATTTTAAAGTTATTTAGTCCAAAACAATAAATCAAACATTTGCCTCAAATGGCGTACAACACCCTTTATATATATTTATATGAGCTTGAATTCTCTCTTCTTCCAAATATCGTTCGGCAACCATGCCTGAGGATTACCGAATACAAGGAAACAACATCCATTCTCTTCTATCTATCCCAGACTTTCAGTGCCGAGGAGAGACACAACCAGCCCATTGCTATCCATCTCTTCCTGTACTGGAGGGGCTCTAGGTGATAAATCCAACTCTTACCAAAGCCCACTGGCAAGACACCAAGCACATGTTGTCCCAGAACAAATGCTTTTTAAGTGTATATTGTTCAGATTTTAGTGCTGTGCTCAGTTTCTGATACCTGTTTCAATCACTAGAGAGTCACATTATCATCTGTCATTGGTTCCTCTAGACTTCAGGCTGGCTGATTACCCCATCATCCTACAAGAGTTTGTCGACAAACTGAAAGTTATCCAAGATCCTCACTCATCCAAGACCTTAAAAGGTCAGAGCAATCCCATTTTGCCGCTTTAACAAACTGTCCCTTCTCTTGGTCAGGAAATGGTCTTGTGGTCTTTCCTGAAATGGTCTTATAACATCCTAAAGCACCTCAACCTAACTAGCTGCTCGCAGTATACCAAACAGACAAATATAAGTTGTATTGTTCTTCTCATGAAACTTTTGGAAAAAAAACGATGAGTTAACTTATTTCCAACATATCCAACTATTCCTCTAAATATGAGGGAGTCCAGGTATCTATTTTGGAGAACACAAGACTGGGTAACTGTGATTGCCCTGGGGTTAAAACTTGAGGTCTCCGTCTCGTTATCGGCAGGGGGGGAACAGAATTGCCTGATTAATCAGTGATCAGCTATTTACTGCTCCAAACTCTCATTATTAGAATCAGCCTTTAAATATTCACTAACGGTCAACCTTTAGTCAATATGCTTTTTTTCTATGTATACATCAAATTTAGTAAGATTGGCCAAGTACATTTTAACTAGGACTTTAAGCAGTAGCTATAGTTTTAGTATGCTCAACCACCCATATGCTTTTACACACAAGCGTGTCTAGCTGTGGATGCACTAAATCCACACATCTGCCTGACGTCTTGGTGAACAGACCATCTTCTTGTCCATCCTGCATCAACCTCTCAGGAGACCACCGACCACCTGTGACTACCCCCTTCACACACACATACACAAACAGACACACACGCTCGTCCAGCCCCACCCTTCCACCACATGAATAATGCATCATCAGACAGTCGGCAGTGAGCTAATGAGTCAATTGCTTAGAGAGCCTGGAGAGACACCCATGCTCTGTGATGGTTATACCAAGCCGTCCCCTTGCTCAGGTTGTATTCGGCACCAGATGTCCAAGGTGCAGGGTGATGAATTATGGGTCATCCCTCTCGCGCCTCTTCTGCAGTGTCACCACATTAGGAGGCAAGAGCATGCGGTTTAGCCCATGTGGTTTTGTGTATGTGTGTGTATGTGTCTGTTTTTACTCAAGAATGGACAACCATTTATATGCACATTCTACAGAGAGATTGGGATCATTTAACTTTGATGCTTTCTCTCTCTGCTTAGGGGCTCAGGAAATTTCCCTCTGCAGCCACAGCTTATGTTCTGTAAGCATTTGTACTGCAAGGCATCTGGGGAAAGCACAGTTGGGCTGGTGGTATAATAAAGGAATATAGTCTGCCTCTGAGCATGCAAAGGAGGGGAATATATGTATGAAACATGCTTATGAAAGCAGATTTAAATGATTGTTTACGCATGCATGTGTGAACAAATGCTGGACTGTGAATATGTGATTATCTTAATGTTGTGTCTTGGTGCAATGCAGTTTTCTCTCATCTTTACTGATGAATCTATCACTAATTTTGCATTAAACAGTAGAAGTTTTTCAGTTTGGGACCATGCTTGAAAGCCCATATTTGACCTTCTAAATCTTGGGCCTGTGATATTGCTACACGGTGACTCATTTAATATCAGCCATCTATGATCTCATGATCAGCACGCCAACAAACAAAGCACAGTGAAGTCTACAGTTAGGGGATTTTAAGCCTGACCAAAGCTTTCTCTAGGCAACTCTATTGAAGTCACAAGCTCTTGTGACAATTGCAGCCAATTCTGTCCCCAAGTCCACTCAGCCACTTTTAACAGTCTCTCAGAGTAGAGCGAACCTCTTCCAATGGCAGAGTGAAACACTGTGTAAAGAGCAAGATTTCATTAATAATCCTTTCAAAGTGAAACGTCTGCCTTTGCAGTTTCAGTGTGATCCTACTGACAGTCGGAGCAGACTGTGAGGCCAAGTTGTAATTGGGGTGCTTGAGCCAGTATAGAATGCTGCAAGAAACTGTTTAACATGTTTAAACTTAGTCAAATACTGCTACAATTCTGTGGAGAGATTTTTTAACGATACAATACAGGGCTCATTCGCCAGCTGAAGTAGGTTTCTTTCACAAATCAATTTTTTTTTCAGAGTGTGCTTTTGTGGATTTTGTTTACAATTACTCTAGCTGGATAACAACCAGGAAGCAGAAACAGAGCTGAAATATAAAAAGAGAAAGAGTCTGGCACTACTGCTTTCGTATAGAAGTCCAGTATATATACTGTTTATTAACACATGTTTTCCTGATCTGTTATACTCACGTCTATATTGCTCAGAAAGAACAAGCAATAAATCCAATTACATTTTAAAAGCATCCGTGAATGGTAGTGATGTGGCTTTGAGACTAACCACTAAGAGTATGTCTAATGGGTAAACCACACTCTGACAATTAGTGGAGAATCTCGCCTGTAAATATGCTCTGCGTCAAACTGTCTGGCTCCCCCTGACAGATCTTTATTAGCTTTAGGTGCCAGGAAGATGTGCATGTTGATTAGCAACTGCTTCATCTATCTCACTCCAAACATCTTCATTCTCTGATTCATAATTCAGAGCAGCCACTCACATTTAGATGAGCCCTGACAAATTGTAAATATTTTATGATAGATAGCGCTTCCAAAATTATCATTGCTACCACAATAATCAAGCACTGGCCTTGGTTATCCATAAGTAAAAAACATTGTGCTTACCGTGAGCTCTTCTGTACCCTCTGCAATGCCAAAGGGGCACAAATCAATTTAAAAAACTGAGGGTTTTCTACATCCCACACAATAACTCATATTTGGAAACAGTTCTTAGTCAATACAGATTCACTATCACCCATGATTTCATTATGTATGCAACAGTCATTCAAAACTCATACAATCAACATGGCCTTTATCTGTCTATTTACTTTGATTTTTGTAAATGGAGTTCTTGATGCTCCACCACCCTTCACTCTGAGCCAAATCAATGGTAGTTAACATCATGTGATTCATAGCTGCACAGTAGAAGTTTATCACAGAGGTACTTAATTACTTAGAGCTTCCCATTTAAATTCAAAGGACAAACCGGCACAGCTGATTTGTCAGTGGTCTCACAGACAGTCAGTGAAAAGTATTGCTAATTAATTATCACTTATTTTCACTGCTGCTCCTGATAAACACAATCTCCAAATGCAGGTGTCGGAGTGATTCTTAAAAACATGACAGGTTTGTAATCTGATAATCAGAATGGTATTACTGAGAAATGCATGCTGGTAAAATATTATGTATATAATGAAAGTAACGCTCACTTTTTCTTTGGATGGTTTCTATTACTTAGCAATAATAATCTATCTCTAATCTACCTGACTGATCTTGCCAAGAACAAGAGTTTTTGATTTTCTCTTTGACTAGCTCAACTAGACACTTTAATGTGTATATCTGTAAGCGTGCCTGTTGATACAAAGGAAGACCTCTACCAAAGTTTAAAAAGCAAACAAAATTTTACATTTTCTGTATTCCTTAAAGTTTGCTGTTTTATTTTTTTGTAACTTATACTGCACAATGCATGTGTATTCAATAAATGTATCCAATCAAATGCGATTTTGGGCAACCAGCTAAACCCCCATGTCATGTAAAACTTGTATGGGTTGGAGTTGCTAACAGAATGAATAATACGGGCAAACAACCAAATTCTTGATACAATTTGGTCAAATCCCTCTAAGAATGATACCATGCCCGCATATTCTTTCTCACTCGTATCCTCCTTAAATGCAGTTTCACTGGGCTTTTAAAGAAGCTCCTCCACTGATCCTGAATCAGCTCAACTGATGCTTTGCTACCAAGAACATTGCAACAGAGCTGGGCTGCTTTGTGTATTTCTCACTGTATAAGTTCAGTAGGTATCAAGGTGCAGTAGATTATCAAGCAAGAATTAAAGGCCGCATCACCATGAAAAAGAACGGGAATATGGTACAAATGTGAAATCATCAAGGCTTTCATGTCAGATATGAGAATTAAGAACCTAGATTAATTTGGTTTCATCTCGACAGACAGCCTAAAAGCAGTTGAATGTGAGGTGAATTTGCTATGTAATTTTGTTTATTAAGGCATCTTGTATTATGGCAGCCAACGTAAGAAAAACAACGAATAACACTAGAAATAATTCTATTCCATGCGAAAAGCCCATGTACAGGCCAAAACCAACAATGGTAGTGTAACTCTTTATACTTTTTGAATTTCCAAGGCTGTCTGTGGCACTCAGCCCCAAGCCCACGTATTCTGACTGAAAACAGGTCACAGAAAAAAGGGCTAAATAAATTCCTTTAACAGCTAGGCATTTTAGTTTTTAACAATTGCTACTCAAATATGGGAAAATAGTGCCTTTGTTGGGGGCTATTTTCAGCTGCACATTTGGTACCCTTGAGAGTATTTATGTCACTAGAATGGGCATGTGTGGGCCTGACTCAAAATAAACTACACTGCCCATGCCCAAACAGTGTGGTTTTTAATAGTTTAGCTTAGTTGAATGAAACAATGAAAGACTATGGCACAGAAAAATAAGAGTAGCAAGAAAAAATAATTGCTGTTTTTGGGGTATTGTGAGATCTGCTCGGGAAAAATTATAATATCACCAGATTCATCCGTAAATTTAGTCAAGATCAGTTGTGGTGGGATCATACTGGACTGTACTGTACTGTATCTGACACTAATTCTAATATTGTCCCTCTGCTCTTTTGGACCCTGTCATTTATATGAATATTACCTTTGCTCCAGTAGTGACAAGAGTATTACTGGAGAATGAATCATTATTTTGCTATGCGTCGTTCACCTCTCCAGGTGGACTGGTCCCTATAACACCACAGTGCTATTTTATTCAAAGCAAGCAATTCAAACCAGTGAATTTTTATGGTTTTTATGACACACAGCACACAGAATGCATCTTTTAAGAATGGAAGAAGAAGAATGTGCAGTAATTTCCTGATATTTATCCAACATTGTGGTTCAAGTGGATTGTTTCATAAAGAAGTACAGCATAATAATGTATTTTATAATTGTGGCCAATCTTGGATTAATGCTACTAAAGAATGTTTTGGTCTTGACAACTGGGACTAATGAACCCATCATGAAGACTTTTTAGGTGGAAATAAAACTTATTACTACTGTTCTGTATATGACAATGTTTTTGTACGACAATTATCATCCAGGTGATAGTCAGGCTTGTAAAATTAAACTACTAGTTTGCTATTAATCTCTACTGTAAGCAAACATTAGTCATTAAGCTTAAGAGTCTTCTTCAGTCATGCTAACCGAGGCTGTACTAGTTCAAGTGGTCCTTGGAGCTAAATGCTAATGCTAGAAAGGCAATATGCTCACAATGAGAATGCCAACATGCTGATCAACCATGTTTATCATCTTAGTTTAGCATGTTAACATGCTAACATTTGCTAGTTAGCACTAAAGCCAGCTGATTACAACTGAGGCTGATGGGAATTACATTAGTTTTGAAGGTGTCTGTCAAATCAAAATTTCAACGTAATGATAGTAGCAGATGATCTCCCTCATGTTGGTGCTACTGGAAAAGTTACAAGATCACCAAAGTTAGTAGTCATATTCCATCATAGACATTGATTGCTCTCTGGGGGCCAAAAAGATATTTCATGGCCATCCATCCAATAGTTTTTTGAGATATCCAAGTATTTATTTAACCAGTGGACCGACAAGCCAACATTGCTATTCCTACAGCACTAGCATGGCTAATACACAGCAGACCAATAAAACCCATTTATGATGACACATTTTGTAACTCTGTCCCCTATCTTCTCTTGAATTGTCCCTGGTGGCCTTAATGACATTTATATAAAACTGTGAAGGCACCACAGCACTTCATATTGATGCTTTCATGAACAAGCAATTGAGAAATTGACTGTTATGTTCTTTGCATCAATGACGATAGTTACTCAAACTGGTACATAGTGTGAATCTTCAGTGAGAGTTAATTAAATTCAGATATTTTGCATTAAATGTGCACACCAAATGCAAAGAAAGGGGAATAAAAAGATGACTGCAGTAATCCCGATCATGATGCCACAAGGACCACTGGAACCATGGAGACGTAGTAAAAAGTCAATTTAACCCTTTATAGGGCACTCATTGAAATACTTAGAAATTCAAAATTTCAGCCCTAGACCATTACTGGTAGTCATTACAAGACTTTTTTACTTTTGTGAGTTTTTCAAAAAAAAAATTCATTTATGGTGAAAATCAAGGTCAATGAAGTTACCATATATGGCTTCTTGCCGGTCTGTATGTAGCCTGATAGTCGCTGATTGGCTTGGAGAAATCTCGTAGTTCTACTGCCTCATGGTGAGGCAGGGGGCGGTATTTTGAACTCCCATTTAAGTTACCAAATATGGTCTCTTGCCCGATGAAGGGTTAAATGAAGAACTCATAAATGTTAAAATCAAACACTATAATTCAGTCAGTAAATGTTTCAATTCAAAACTTTTTCCTTTCGGGATTCAGAGTTACCAGATGATTCTGGGTCAATACTTGCCTCCAGTGGTAGAATTTTTGTCATATTTAATGACATGAAAAAATTACTGTAACCAAAAAGGGGCTCAGTGATCCAAAAATGGCCACATGCTGTGGGATCCAACTGTATCATTCATGATCAAATTTACAGTACATTGGATACAAATGTGTATTTCAGTTCTATTTGTCAATTCACCAGTTCATCAGTCACCATCTATTCATCACATCCTCCATGATAAGCAGTCACTGCTGATAAGCAGTCACTGCTGTGGTGTTTTGTATTGGGCTTCAAAGAAGGCGCCTCACAATAGTATTGCCAGTACTTTGATGTGGCTCGTCACTTTCCCAAACTAACCAGCATCCGCTTCTCGCCTAAAACCAGTGAAGCAACTGAAAATATTAAATTGACTGACTTTAAGCCAGTGGCAGAGAGACACCATGTCTGCCGAGATGATAATATCTAAATCATGATTATATATCAAACATGTTTTATGAAATGATGTGCTAACTTCTCAGTGACATTATGCATTACTGGTCATGAAAACACATGACATTGAAAATTAGAAACATACACATTCATATACTGCAGAAATTAAGTTTAATAGGATAAAAAAAAAATCACCTGCCGGATGAAATGCTGCTTCTGTTTACATTTAAAGACAGATATTCAAACAACGTCTCTAAATGTGTGTCTTTTGTTCTCACGTGTCACCACGCAAAAAAAACAAACTCTGCAGTATGCCAGAAATACCTGGGGAAAAAAACTCTAGTAAGCGCTGGACCAGTCTACCTCGTCTACTGTGTCCCACAATGCAAAGCGCTTACAATTGTATGAAATAGGCTGCATAAATTTTGGCCTAGTTCACCTTAACAGTCCACAAAAATCTGTTTCTGAAAAAATTTGGAAGTGGGAAAAAAGCTATCCAAAAGCTATACTACTGTGAAAAGCAGTACACAGTATGTAGTACATAGTAGTTCATACTGCATACTGTGTTCATTGGTAGTATGTAGCAGGCGTTTCCAAATGAAGCCGGTGTCTCAGTGGTTTCAGAGGCAGCTCGGTGAGAAAGTTATGGGTTAAATTTTATTTTAAGGATTATTTTATGTTAATAATTTCATAGTTCCTATCCTAAAAAAAGGATGTAATCTGGTAATAATTATAAAATAGAGACTATATCCTATGACAGCACAAATAATAGGCACCCTCTCATATTTTGAGTTTCTAATAGAATTGCATAGCTATGTAGAGTTTATAAGCAGTTGCTCATTTCCAAAGGAATATCCTTGAAACAATGGCTAAAATTTTAATGAGTAGAAAAATTGCTGATTAATTTAAAATATAAAAAGTAATAAATATGGAGTATTGGAAAGGTACAATTACTGTATATGCCACAAATTTCACATATTTGCATGTTCAGCTGATGGTGAAATTACTGTATTTGTGATTATCAATTCAAGGTCTACTTATTAAACACTGTGTTCATTTTTCATATCATTTGTTTCTAAAACTTTGCAAAGAAATGATGGGACCCATAAAATAGAGAGTTACCAATGGTCTCTGGGTTTATTGGGAAATCATGACCAATGGAACAAATTATGAATAACTGCAACAAACACAATCCCAACAAACACAGAAAAGTCATTATTTTTCTGTTCTGTATCATGATTACATCTAAGTTTATTTCATTCTGTAAGCTTCATCTCCGTTCCATCTCAGAGGAAATGCTCTTTATATGATGTTGTTGTGCCATATCTCATTTTCTTTGTTTTATTGGTTTACATTCTTTAAGGAGGAACTGTCAGATTGTCATATTCAAACCCAGAAACCAGCCTCCTAATGTCGCTCTGCGCATGCTTCACTTTTGGTTCTTACTGCCAGCATAGAGACGCCCAAACTGGGTGCAAAATTACTCTCCACAGTAAAAATCTTTAAAACTTTGATATGAATCCATTTTTTCTGTGTGCTACTCAGTGTTGCAAGCTGATGTGACAAAGCTATTTAGGCAAGGTATTGTTATCCTTTGGCTATACTAGGTGTGCAGAAAGCAATGTTTTTGTGACCTTAAATGGCACCAGCAGTATTTGGAATTGGTGATTTTCTTAGTTAGCATGAGCCACAATAATTGCTAGCAGACAAGCAAAACACTAGTATTTACAGAAACTCAAACTTCACCAAGGAAATTCAAGAACTGATCACCAGCATACTAACTGTTTAATTAGGGACTATCTATGGAAAGTGCTAAGTAAAAAAAACATTATCTCACAAATTACTAAATTGGAAATTCAATACATAAATTTGAAGGAAAACAACAGGACGAGCATCCTGTATCATTTATGTTTGAATCATTTGGTTTCACATTTTTTCAAAAAGCAATTATTCCGAGCCATGGAAATGATTTACTCACTAAAGTATTGTTTCAGTTGTGGACCTTATTAATGCATAATTACAAAACAAACAGCACGCCTTGCTAATAACTCATTTATCTGTAAATACCACTAGCATTCATCAGTTGCATCTTACACTTGGAAAAACTTCTGAAGACGCATGCAACACAGCTAATATGAACCCATCATCATTAAATATTGTGTTGGTTTTGTTGGGGAGTGAAGTCTGATCCAACCTTTTCTGCTTTTATGTGACTGGCCTCAATCCAAGAACTGAACCTCATACAAGATGTATACTTTGTTTGTATACACACTTTTCTTTGATTTGCAACATAACTTATTGTTCCATTAAAATTATCCAAAGTGACACACAGTAGATTATAAACACTTAGCCTCATCTGTAAAATAATTTTTTTCCCCTCATCCTACCTGACACCAGATGCAGTGATTATCAGCAAGTTTTGAAAAAAATCATAGAGGGTGTGGGGGCTGATGTAGACACATCAGATGCTGCCATGGTATGGAGAGCACCACCACTGATACTGACGACCCTGTCAGCAGTGCACAGTGAAGCCTGGGCAGCCACACTGCAGTCAGACACATTACTTAACAGCTTGCTTGCACCAACCCATAAACTACAAGTTTAATTGAAGGTGGAGCAAATGTATCCAGTGTTAGTAAAGTTAATCATTGATATATAAAGTCTATGTCATCTTGTATTCCGTACACCTCCATACGTCTCTTTAGTCTCCATATTGCACCATGGATGATTGAAGTCTCTGCAGGTCCCTTAGTGGGCGCCGTGCACCCATCAGCTCTGCCCAGCACATGGAAACACACATGACCTCCAACAAAACATGGGTACTGTTTCAAACCTGTGCTGTACACCTCAGCAGTTTATGCCTCATCTGTACATTTCAGTCAATTTGCAGAGCCTCTATTTGAACAGGGCATGATCCATGAGCCAAATAAACAGACTCAGACTGGCAAAACCCTGTCTTGTCCTCCATTTATGGAGCCAGGCAACACTGAGTGAAGCTGTTTTGATATCTCATCCACCTCACATTGTTGGCGAGCAAGGTCATATGCTGCCAACTCACTGACCTGATTGGCATGGAAGGCAGACTGTCTTTTGGGGAGGAATGAGGAGTTCCTGCACATGCACACTTGGCACATGAACAAGGTGTGGAGCTTACCCACATTCTTTGCTGGGGCTTTAGTAAGAAGAAAGGCCGTTTTGGCAGACGGCCTCTTTGACTAAGGCTTCCCCTAGGGTTCAAAAGGGAGCAGACAAAGCGCTTCTAGCACTCAAAACTTGGCTTCAGTACAAATCCCACAGAGGAACTCATAAGGCTTCTACCACCAAGCCCCCTTTAGAAAACAGATAAGAAGTCTGTGAGACCCTGCAGTTTGGTTTCACACTCTACCATGTGGGCCACGATGGTGGCCACATGTACCTTCGAGGTAGAGGCTGATCTATGCCATCCAGCAGAGAGCGCACAAACTGCAATATGATTATCAGACTCTCAGGAGCAGGTCCAGCTATTTAGAAGCCAAAAGGCACAGCCATACAGAGACTGGGTCTAGATGAAAGGTAGCCTTCTTTGTGTGAGAGCAGGTTCTGCCTCGTGGGGATGTGCAATAGTTCTAAAGGCAACAACCACGTGTAATATAGGAAATCATCCTTGGCGAGCCACAGTCTGTCACTTTGTCATTCTCTAATGTAATCAGTAAGCAGTAATGGCCTCTTACAGACCATTACTAGCATAAACCCATTTAGTGCGCTAGTTAGAAATACAGCTGCACCTCCACAATGTGTCAATCTTAATCAGATTTTTAAAAATTGTACTGAGTAGCTGAGTGGTTGTTAATTATTGAGGCACACACGAAATCTGTCACTACTTATCATATTTTCACAAAACGTTAAAACAATGATGGTTCTCATATTTTTCTTCCATTGTTTACAAGATTGCTCTGACTAATGAATGAGACAGTTTAGGTAACTTGCATACGTGATGTCAACAGCCAAACAATCAGTTGTGTCTTTGAGACCCATTACTGCAGCAGCAAACAAAGGCCACAGTACACAGTCTGCTGCACAAATTATACTCAGTCTATGAGACTTGATGTCATCAGATCATGTTCAAAGCAACTGTGGATCTACAAAGAAGGCAGAAAGTTCTGCATGGAGGGAACTTGGGAGGTCACATACCCTGGAGGATTTTTCTGCATGTCGTCATCTTTGGTCACACATTAGCCCTCTTAACTCCTGACCTGAGTGAGGACAGAAGATGGATGGTCCACAGTGTTAAGCACTGACCCTGGAGGCTAGAAAGAAATAGTCTTGATGTAAGAATTAATGGGCTATAGCTTGCATGCATATGCATAACTTGAATCCTACGATAGGCACCATCTTTGTGACGACCCACTGAATTAGTAAAAAAGAAGAAAAAAAAATTACTTTCTCCAAGCTGGGCTCATCAACGATTTAAGATATTTGTGCAAAACTTGCAGAGCCTAAAAAGCAATGTTGAAGAATGCTTTCACAGTTTGAGTGTTGGTTGAAAATGTACTCTCTTCTGACCAACTATTGGAATTAGATATTATGTTGTCCGCAAAATATTCTCTGCAATAGGCAGAATTGCATCTGTTTTGGAACACACATATAAGTGTTTGTGGATGTGACGCTCCAATTGGCAGGATCATATAATTTGCCTGTGCCTGTTACAAATCATGGCTTTTTTATGAGATGACATGATTGTTTCAAAGGTTTAGGGAACAGTCATGGTTTAAGTGTCCAGTGTCTTGTTGATTTATCTGTCCACTTGTCCCTCTGCAGGGTTTGCCACTTGATAATGATGGCCCCTAAGTCCTTCCTTTGCACCCATCATAATTACCAAAGCCGCTAAAGGGCTTTGTCACTTGAATGAAAACATATGTCATTTTGGGTCACTTGCTGCGTCTCATGAGGACCGTCTTAAGATGACAGTTAATGATTACTTGGCACATCAGCTGTAGGATGTTTTAACCATAAATTTAGAAAATATTCTGTCATTAGTGACATTAGAATTAAAAATATATATATATTTAGCTTAATGTAGTAGTTATGTACCTACAGATATGCAATGTCTTAGTAAAGGAGAATTATTAAATATACTCAAAATACATGTACATGAAAAAGCAATTACTATAAGTAATAAAATACTTATCAGCTAATTGCCATCTCTGGTCAGGACCCCAGATTCTGTGCTAAGGGTCTGGCCAAGGTATGAAATATAGATTTTACTGTACATACAGTATCAACCAACATGTATTGAACGTATTAAATGTGAATTCAGGCATAGGAAGCATGCACAAATTGTAATCAGAAATGGAGGTGCAGTAATGCCATGGAATGATATACCATTAAATAGTAATGCTGAGTACTGTAAGAAGAATGCTTGCAGGCTAAAGTGCCGTGGTATAAAGGTTTGGGCAAACACTGAAGTAGTGTAGGAATCTGTAACAACCCTAAGAAATAATAAATCAAGTAGAATACACAAAAACAGAGCACTTTCTTTTGACTTTCTTCTATCTTTTTTAAAGGATTATTCTTGTTCTTTTCAACCTCTGCCTTATTTTCATAGTTTTCACCATGAGGATTGTTTTCATTTCACTGTACAGCAGCACTCAGCAGCAGGGAATGCTGCCCTCCAGTACACACCCACAGGGTCAACGCAAAGTCCCAACAGATAAACCCAAAAAGCTATTAAAACAAACCCTTTCAACACCAAAAGATTCAAGGCTGACTTAACTGCAGCGCGAGTATAACAATGACATAGAATGAAACTTCTAAAGTATCTCCAGCACACCGACACTGTTCAAATAATTTGCACTTCCTACACCTTCATTAAGCCAAGGTTCCTATGCATCTTTTTTTTTTTTAATACATCGAACACTGAGCATTCCTATTCTTAATTCCTTGCATTTTTCCCTTTCTGTGCATCCACTTCATCACAGCTGCACAGATTTGTTGTTGATGCCATTTTTCTGTCACCTCTGACACTGATTTGGTGAAATATAATTACTTACTCTTTTTGAGCGTCAGTACAGCGTTAAGCACAATGTAGGTGCTGTCATTAACAAGTGGTGGTTTATGCTGTCAGACAGCTGCACAACTATCTCATGAAATATATATTGTCACATAATTAAGGGTACAGCACAGGAATGTGATGTTCACTTTTCTTGTGTGCACAACATGTAATCTGCAATTGAGAGTTTGTACTCATTTTATACACTGTTACCATTACTGTAAGTTTGATTGCCCTCATTTGCTAACAGCAGAGAAAAACACTAACCCATTTTCATTGCCAGGGTATCCAATACTGACGATTTGTCTCCCACTTTGGCATCTGATACCAAGGCCCAAGGCACCCTTCTGTGTCTATGTTGTATGCTGAGAGCAGGGGATCCGGCCTTCCCTTCATAACAAACAGTTCTCACTCACATTTTGTCAAATATTGACACCACTGACTGTGCAGTATTGCTGCAGGCATACTGGACCTTCTTTCCCAATGTAACAATAAACAAACACTTGGTTAATGTTCTGAAACTGTCACAGTTTGGTTAGGTTTACGCATTAAAATCTCTTCGCTAGGTTTCATTTCTAGTCTCACATGGGACACAAATACCAGTGTCCTGGGTCCTAAGTCAAGTCCACCCCTCCACCTACACATGCAGAGTTTTATTGCCGTTATACGCTACACTGGCCTTTAGCGTCTCATTCAGATGCAGGAAGGGCATTTCATACAAACGCTAAATGGTGCCTTGTCCATCAGTATGAGACGCCAAAGGGGGGACAAGGCGATGCTATTTGATGCTCTGGGAATGAGATCGGGCTGAGAACACTCAAGAGATATCTTTCTCTACTAGGATAATGACAGTGATGATGGTTCTGTCATTACCTTTAATCATCCATGGCTTAATTTTGGCCAAGTGACGGAGGGTTAAAACTCATTTGCAGAAGATTTACGCACTTCATAATACTATGCTCTAAACCTCTTTCAGTGTTTTACTTCCACAAAGTGAGTGAATAGTTAACATTTTACAAATCTTTTAATATACTGCAGCAATAACGCAGAATAATCAAAATGTGTCAATTCAATAGTGAACTGAAAGCATAACATTACTGTTTTGTATGTTTAAAAAGGGCTGCCTCTTAAATGATGATCATTTGAATCATCAGTTGAGCCCCTAAGTCAACTCGTTTTTTGTTAAACTGCGTTATTGTGCACAGAACAAAGTAGGCTAACATCATATGAACTTTACAAACTGAGTCTTGTCTTGACATAACCCAACTACAGCAGAGTGATGAAAACAGAGAGGGGTGATGGAGAATGGAGGGTTAAGCAGCACAGAACGGTTAATCTCATTTCTGTTTGCTGCTCCGACACTCAGCTTCAGTGTTCAAAGTCGAGAAAACTACTATGGAACCGGATGCTAGTACAACCTCCTCTCCTGTCAGTTGGATTGACTCTTCAGCTGTCAGCAGCCAGGCAGGAGAGACGCTCCGTAGAGTGCCATAATTTTGAAGTCAACTATGACCGATAAAAGTAATGTTTTCACATGACAGATGATGAGAAAAGACTTTCAGGTAAAACATGAGACTTATGTAGGTTATTACAGGGCGGAAATGTAGGGTTGCTGCTCTGCAGGTGAACTGTACTCTAAGTGGACAGAGGAATCAATCATATATTCCTCATAATCATATGTAAGGTGTAAAAAAAAAAAAACATCAGTATCAATATTGAGTATTTATAAACACAAAAAAATACCTATAAGAAAAATCATGAACCACAAGCACGACAAATTTAAATACAACCCTACTATTAACAAATTTATTTGTTTAATTTATCAATAACAATCAACCACTGACCAACTGTGTAATAACCGTGGAATAGTAGGGCCTCTGTAGCCTCATAAATACAGTATTAGTATCATTAGAGCTATGTATCAGTCCCAGGGCTTGTCACAACGTAGCCTTGCAAACATTGTCTATATCTCTGTGTATAAATCTATAAGATATACATAGCTAGATCATAATCCACATATTTCACCCATTATAATATAAACCCTCTCCTGCATATCTTTGTTACTAAGAAGGTATAACAGAAAAATATACTACTTTATTTTTAGACTAAATTAGTTGAAGAGAAAAGCTATTTAAATTGCAAATTACTTTTGCATATATTCAAGACTAACAAGAGGGAACATGCTGGATGATTTTTCCTCTGCTGCTTTACTGAGTCATGTACCATGAAGCTGCATAAGTTTAAAAACTACTGTAACTACTTGGGTACAGGGGTCGTCACAAGATATTAGTTCTTGTGCCTGACACCTCCACTTCTCTTAACATTTTTCTCCAAGGACTAAATCCTTTTGGCTCGGTCTAATTTATTACTGTACTAACTCTGTCCCAATACATCACAGAGATGAGTTTTATTTTTTATTTTGCCTGCATTTGAAAAAGAGAGCTGTGATGCAGCGTGGCAGAACCTTTTATACAACCAGCAGAGGTGACATGTTCTTCCTGGAGCAGAGAGGGAGATTTCTCAAGTTGGCTGTAAGTATTCGCCACATTATAACTCTATAATGTATGCTAAGCTGTGTCTTTATGAGGGCGGTATTAATGGGTGGGGTCGGTGTAACTGCCTTAAACAAGGGATTAGCCTGTCGCTGATGAGTCGGGGCTCTGTGATGGGATTATTTACATTGCTCTGGTGGCAGGGCGCAGGTGTCATTAGAAATACAAATCCCCTAATAAATTTCTGAAATGGGGGGGGGGGTTCTGAAGTGAGGGGTGGATTGCAGAGAGCGCTGCCTGGAACAATGCTTGTGTCATCTGCAGTCTCACAGAATTTGCAACGTTAATCTGGCTGCATTATGAAGTTGAGAGTTAAAAAGTTTTGCTTCACTTTGTCACCAGAGTGTTTCTTGATTGGCTGAAAGAGTGAATTAACAATGTTCTAATGAGAGGAAATAATAGCCTCGGATACAGACGTTGTGAGTGGCTGAGGCACCTGAGTTACAAACACTTGCTGGGTAAATACAGTAATCCGATCATAGGACCTCGAGTTCTATTCCTGCGCTCATAATTCCCTGCTTTTAGCCAGGCGCTGGCTTAGCATCACCTCCCTTGGTAAATGCATATATTAACATTCCTTTAATCCTTAACAGAGGGGTTATGATAACACATGGACATTTCACAGAATGTTCTCATCCTTTTTTTCAAGATTAAGCATCAGTGCCTTGACTAATTATTTCCTGTCCATCCAGTAATCAGATATAATTGAGCAACCTTTATGAGATAAGCATATTTATTGGTTGCATTATCAGCTCATATTACATTAACACTGCTCTCAACTGACAGCAATGGTTTTTTTGGTCCGTTTTATCATAAACGCCACACTTAAAACCGACAATGTTTTTCTTTAGATTTGTTATGTTAACTATAAAACACTGACATTAATTCCTCATACCT
This sequence comes from Pempheris klunzingeri, assembly GCF_042242105.1. Classification (NCBI taxonomy): domain Eukaryota; kingdom Metazoa; phylum Chordata; class Actinopteri; order Acropomatiformes; family Pempheridae; genus Pempheris; species Pempheris klunzingeri. The sequence continues at coordinate 17,952,901 of NC_092020.1, read as the reverse complement.
CTTATTTTTGTTTAATGTTCCACTTGAACTCAAATCAGCTTAACAATAAATCAACTGATCGTTGGAGCTCAAAACATATACATATCAAGTCTTATTCATCATTACAGAATCACTATTTACTTTTATAAACAATGATTGTACCAATAGCTTATCAATGATTAGTAAACGCTATCAATCCTATTGCTTGGGCACTAATTAAAACACTGAAAAAAATACTGTTTTCTATCATAATAAGTTTGTTAGACTTAGAAAACCTAGAAAAAAATAGACCTAGAAAAAATAATGCCACACTAATTTAAAAAAAAAAAAAAAAAAAAAAAATGTATTTGAACATGACCAGCTTTCATGTGAGCAGCCATTACAGGATTTCATAGAAGGCTTAGGGACAAGATGGTGACTTTGCTTCATGCATAAAACCTTGCAGTTTCATGTTGGCATTAAGTGCTCTTAGTTTGCTCCATGGAAATCGTGGCTTATTAAACTGCGAGCAAATAAATGGTTATGGCGTGCAGAAATTCATCAAGGAAAGAAAAGGTTTATTTTTTTAAAATGCTGGATTCAGCAAGAACAACTCTGGGCTCTTGTTGTCTTTCTACTCGAGGTTATGCTGCATTTCTTCACTGTTCTCACACCGAATGAGACTCATAACTCAGAGAGACACAGTGGGAAAATAAATACACTTCAGAGGTGAATGGTACCTCATGTACTGTAGAAAATAGAAGGTGGGATATCAGGGTGTTTGGCAGGTAATTTAGCACTTTGTATACAGTGTCAAACTTCACTGTGAGAATAGCTCAGATGTCAGTGTTGTGAGAGTTTTCCCTTTTGCTGTTCATGTTTTATTAACATCAACACCACAGCTTTGGGACACTTGTGACATTTGCACCGATTGATTTAGATCAAGCCCTCACCGATCAGAGCGACTAAATTTGCCCATTAGAGTTGTCATGATCAGACTGTGCTGAAAATCCTGCAGACTCAGCGCAAAGATCATTCAGAATCTCACATTCATGTTTCAGAGTACAAATGTAATTTCTCCTTTTTCGTGATACATAAACTAAATTATCTACAAAAGCCTGTATTAATCAAAGGTCCACTGAGTGCTAATGCAAATGGGGAGTTTAATTAAGCACTGCTATGATAAGTGGGCCAACCTGCTAATTAATCAAAACTGACAGAGGGTCTTATATGGGCCATGAAAATAATGGGTGGTACAAGTTGACATGTATTGTTGAATTCTCAATTAATATACTATGTTTCCTGATTAGATTTACCTGGTAAACATTTTGCAATCTGCACATAGCAATTAAAATAAGATGAAAAATCCTTGAAAAGTTAATTTTGTAAAACCTTCAAAGACATTTTTATGACTCATATAATTGCAGAGATAATAGTAATATGATACATTTCATTCCATTAGTTATCACAAAATAGCTGAAGACTAATTAGCATTAAATTTCCCTCATTTAAAATGAAAATAGCAGAGGAATCATTTAGGACCAAGAAATCTACAGCGACATGTCACCACATGTCAGAGTCAAATCAGGAGATGTTTGCTTCATATTCAAAAAAGCCTAAGGTGCAGGATCAGACAGGAATAGCTACTTTCACACACAGACAGATTCATGGAGATCATTTCTGAATCTCTGCAGTCATCAGTTCGTCTATTACAGTAAGAGCAGGAGAGGAAAATCGTTTTGGGCCGTCAGACGGTGAAAGGGATAGTTCCTGTTATTTGTGTGAATGAAATCAGACCTGCAAAAGATAAACGCCAGAGGTGGAAAATCAGCCATGCTGCTGCACTCTGGTCAAATAGACAAAGTGTATATTCAGCAGTCACAACAAACATGTTGCTTCCTTCTTCGGTTCAACAGCAGCAGAAAAACTACTTTTTGGGGAAGGCTGTAATTGTGGTTTTGTAATCAGACGCTGTAATTCTGCTCCGTTTTTCAGCTTTGCTCATTATCCCTTTTGATTTGTCTCCAGCCTCCATTTGTTGTGTACATGAAATTATCATTGTATGAATGTGACGTGTGTTTTCTCACCTGAGGTAAAATTGGGTGACAAAATCAAACAGTTTTATCAGAGAGCACTTATCATGCAAACTAATTTCATTTTGTAGTTGCATTTTTTATCATCACAGTTATGAAATGTAATACAGTGTCCATCAATATGATGGCAGCACAATCATACACTAAGAGAAACAGAAAATCTATATTTGTTCATTTAAAATAGCTAACAAATTATACATCAGGGACTTGATCCAGCAAGCAAGATAACACAGGAAGTTTTTTGATAACCCTCATGCAAGAGGAGCCTCTAAGTAGCCAAAAGAGAACTGCTGAAATGCTCATCAAAAGAATTTCTACTTCGATAAAAGCTGCTAAATGAGAAAAATTAAAATTGTCAAAAAATTACACAAAATACACTAAAGCAACAGTCTGAATGAATTTTATTTGACATCATTTTAACTGCAGTCTAATTTGTCAGTGCACTAATTAATTGGACTCAAAACAATCAGACATCAAACTAAATGTGTGATGTGATCCTCATTAATGTGCAAACAATCCAAGGGCAATTTAATTTCTCTGTAGGTAGATGAGATACCGTCTGAATCACAGTCTGTCAATGCAATTGACACTCTAGATCAATTAACATCTCATAATGCATAGGAGTGGATTAAAACAACAAACAAAAACAAACTTATGCTGGAAACTTTGTTTCCAATTAGATATTTAATGTAATTAAGACATCTGCAATTGATGAGGACATGCTTATTTAAACAATTATGTAAAGCAACAGGTCTACAGGTCCATCAAGTGGTGGAAAATAAATAAATGTGTGTGTGTGTGTGTGTGTGATGATGTATGTGCTATCATATGTGTGTGTTAATCTATGTGTTGTGCCTTCCATGTCTAAAGTATTCAAAAGGCAATTTGATGTGTTTTTACATCTCAAAATTACTGGTAATAAGCCATATGGTGTAGAGGACATCAGTACACAGGTGTGTGTTATTTATTGTTGTGGAAGTAAGATGTACTTTTGACCACAGTTTGGTAGACACGTTCCTCGCCAAGATTACACAGCCTTAAGCTAATGTCTTATAAATACATCTGCAGACTGCTCAAGTGTCTGTCAGTTTGTCAGTTCAGGCAATATCCATAAAGTGGTGGTGAGAGGCAGGTGGCACAGATGCTCAATAAAAAAAGCCACTCGCAAGGTGACACTGTCTCCACATTCATGTCAAATAGGCAGTTACCTATTTGCAGCCCAGATACAGCATATGCCTGTGTATCATGAAGTTACAAAGGTACAAAGCACACAGAAAGTTGTGTTGTTGACCATTTTTCTGTTTTAAATATGACCATAAATATTGTAAGTATGAAAAAGCAGTGTATGCGTGTGTGAACTGCAGTCTGTGTACCACCAATGACCACTCAAGAAACAGAAACCAAAGAAAAGTGGTTGCCTTTGAGGGCAGGTTTGAACAGCACTAAAGAGAAATTCACTGTAGTCTCAGCTTTTGATGAGGAACAGTAACAGTAAGTGCTCATATTGTTTGATACATTGAAATAAGGGTTTTCTTCATAATGTTGCAAGTACCTATGTAGTCTGCTGGAAACACACATCATAATTATAATAATGTTATTCATATAGTGAATAAAAAATATAAATATAAAAAAGTGGATAAACAATCAAATACAATAGGAGAAATAAACAACAAAAATGAAATCAGGAAACCATTAATTTTCAATAGTCAAATCTTGACCACTGTTCAGTCCGTCTTGAACAGTCTTGCACAATCTTGCAGGTGATGCAGAACATCTTGTAAAGGCAACAGTATGTGGAGAAGTAAGAAGTGAATCTCTAAGCTCTAAAGGAGTACCTGAATATTTTCATCACTTTCTCTAGTCACCTTGAAACACAAAGAATCAAAGAGGCGTTTTGTCAAATTCCAGGTATGCAGCAGTTAAAATAAATGCAAAATAGCTTACAGGTTGCCGAGCCTCTGTATTAACTTAATCCTTTCCTTCAGGCTTTCCCAATGTTACAGGCACAATGAACATGCATATCTGAGCCCCATCTGGACCTGAGGAGGCAAACTATGTGAACAGAAATCCTTTTGTAGCCTAAAGGTATATGTATGGACTGGAGGCAGCTGTCCATACACTATCAGGCCGAATAGTAATAACTGGATCCGGATGAAATGGGCACATCTGTGATAATAGATCAAATTAGTTTTGATGTCAACATTTTTTTGGATTTAAATCCTGTTGCTGTCGCAGTTGTTCACAGAAATGTCCATTTCAATGACAGCCTTACACAAAGAAGCAACTGTACTGTAAAGAGATGGAATGTTTCACTTTACCTAATCATTCAGCACAGATCAATGAATTAAAAAAAAAGACAAATCAGGTATTTCCTTTCCTAACCAGTCTTACACAATTGCAGACGTGTGTGTGTGTGTGTGTGTGTGTATATATATATATATATATATATATATATATATATATAAATAAATAAATAAATAACTGAACCAACCTCTTTTTAAGCCCATGCCACACCAATCAAACACTCCTGAACATTGGCAGATGTCTAATGCTAAGTTCAGACCAAAGATTGACAACAAGACCATTTGAAACTTACAACTATTTGCAAATATGCCAGTCTGACTGTTCTGAAATCTTGCAAGTTTACACCAATGCCACTGGTGGAGATGGTATATCATCTCCACAGCAACACCTCTCTGTATTTCTATTGTAACGGTCAACTTTTTGGGCTTTTTTGTGGCTGGATACAATTTGTAGCATCTTAAAATATGAATGAAACAAATAAGTTACTAAAGTTGCACATCTGGTGTTGATGGTGGAGACTCAGTGAAAATATTTTTTAAAATTAGGGGAATTTGTAGCTGTCCATGGGTGTTTCAACAGAACGGTCAGCCAGCTGCTGGTGGGTGCAGCCACTCGCAGGGAGGTGGACACACCTCTGGGCATTTGAGCTGGTGGAGGCAGGCAGCAGTCAGCAGGAGACAGGACACACACACTGATCAATCAAATCCAAACAAAAAAAGATGACCAAATTTAACAGGTCAGACAGTTCACTTCAAAAAAATACCTCAAAATGGAGAGTGGAAAGGATATCTACTGTAATTTAGAGACACTCCTTGTACTATTGTGTTTGAAAATGGCAAGACATCTTTGGATATTGGAAATATCCAAAGAAAATCTGGAGCAAGCAGCAGTTATTAACAAGACAACACAAGGGAGCTTTTCATCTGTGTTGTGAGCTGGAAAATGAAGACAGATGTGGTTTTGTAATCTTTTCTTGAGTTGCACCAGAGCAGTGCTACAGCCTGTTGGAAAAAGGTTACACTACTTATAAGACTTTACTGCACACAACAGTAGCAACTAATACACAGCTGGTCCACAGAGTTTACCATTAATACTGAGCTTCTGCGAGCTGCGTTACCATGGACACAAGTTTGAAACCACGGTAAACGGACCAAACTTCACAGACAAACGCAGACTGGCCATGTTGTTGTGACCAAACAATCCAAACAAGGACAGACAGCCATGGCACACCAAACAAACATCTGTGTTTGTCGAAGAATGTTTGATTGGTGTGCAATGGGCTTAACTCATGCTGAGCAATTTTAAATTAATGCTCTGCCGAACAAAGTTTGCCACATCATTGAAGGTCACAATCTATGCTGTTAGATGATCTGCGATGGAACTGATGTCCACTATCGAAGTAAAATGGCATGGCTCTGACCATGATGCAAGAATTTCACATAGGCAAGAGAAGCCAAGAGGTTATTTGATCTACTTGAACCTTAGGAATCTCATGTATTCTAACACTTTTGTTCTGTATAGGTGTTTAATGGAGCTCTGCTTGGGGACAGCTGATTTGCTTGTGTTTATACTGTGGCATTCAACACAGTTGTTTATTTGTTAGACTGAAAAAGCTAAGAGGTTGTCAGTCAGCGGTTATGCACACAACGAAAAAGAGACCTGAACGTATTTTTGAAAGATGGCAGCTATGGTCAGCTTGCATTCACAGCGGATACAATGGATTCCAAAAGCATTCCTGCGTCTTCATCTGTGGATCTCAACCTGCAGGATGTGACCCCCTCAGGTATATTTCATTGTTGGAGAGAGAAAAAATAAGATAACATATTTTTAACTAGGAATGGTTATACATTACATTGCTTGTACAAGTGATCAAATTTTTTTAAGCATACAGTAAATACATCCTGTGCTTCAATATATAGCCGTCATCAAGAGTATTTCTTACACTGTCAAGTAAGAGAAGCGTCCACTCTGCCTACCTGTTTCGACCTGCACAATAAAGACAGCATTTGTCTATGCTCTTTATTCTTTTCTCACAAATCCTCTCTGGATGTTTCTAATCATAGGATCCACCGATAAATGCATGCCTTTTGCAATGACCGGAGTTTGCAGGCATAGTAGTAAACTGAGCAAGCTGATGCAAGTACAGTAGCCATTCTTTGGGCACAATGTGATTGTTCGGGAAAAAGCAATTAGGCATATCGTTGAAAGGGTGTTTCGACATCCAATTCCTGAATCCCTCACTGAAGCGGGATATTTGGAAGTCCGTCTCTTCCCAGAGCTGCTCCATAACAGGTCCCCGCAATGCAGGATCTCCAGGGAGCGTAGAGGCAAGGAGGGTGCTCACAGTACCAACAGGTGAAAAGTTCCTCAACGGCCACACTCATAGCAGAGCCCTTGTTGCAAGCTGAGGGCTTCTCGTTGTTCAGGCTGCTCGCTGTCACAACAGGCACTCACTGTTACAACACACAGAATTGCCATGCTAGCTGAAATGCCCTGTTGGTAGTGGCTGCCTTCCTTGTTAACAGAAGTGAAGAAACTGTCTATTTCTAGTATAGGTATGCATTTTAAATTCTATGCTTTTCTGAGGTCTTTATCCTTTTTTAATTTTTGTTTAGCTACCCTCCAGGCCTCTCAACATCACCTGTATCAACTTAAATTTAAAAGACATTTGGAAATGAAAACGCATCTCTCATATCAACACACCCTTGCAGTTTTTTCTAACGAAAGTACGGACAATTACAGTGCCAAAGGACAGTGGTGAGTGAGTATGTTACAGTCCCTGCTCGGGCCATGACAGCTTCATATGTGGTGGCATATCTGGTGACTCAATCGAAAAAGCCCCACACTATTGCTGAGAGCCTCATCCGCCCAGCAGCCATTGCAATGACAAGAACTATGCGTGGTGAGAAAATAGCTAGGAGACAATTCCGTCTGTCACAATGGGGTGGTGCATTCATGACATGGCAAGCAACATTAAAAACCAGGTCATGGATCGTGTGAAGAAAAATAGAAGATTTCCTCACACACACACACACCACAAGACATTAAACAAGCTTGATAATAACATGCACAAAGAGGGACTAAGTTAGAAAGGAAAACTATGCCTCCGTGTGTACAGATGGAGTGCTATGCAGGGGACAAGAAAGGGAATGAAGGCCTGTATTTCAGAAGTTGCCATGTATGTGAAATTTTCACACTGCATTATCCACACGATTGCCCTAGCCACCAAGAACCTTGAAACAGAACTCCATTGTGTTCTCCAAACAGCAGTTAAAATGGTTAATATTACAAAATCCCAGCCAGTGCAAACCAGACTGTTCGCCACACTGGCGTGGGATTGGACCGTGAATCACTATTTCACTAGAATCACTAGTTTAACACAGACGTCAGATGGCTTCCTTGGGCTAAAGTATTGACCAGACTGTGGGAACTGCATGAAGATGTTTGTATCTATCCTATCACATTGAGGTTCCTCTCTATCTGCCCATCTGACTGACCTGAAGTGGGTTGCTAGCCTTGCATATTTGGCAGGCATTTTTGACAAACTGAACTGTCTAAACAAGTCCCTCCAAGGCCAAAACACGAATGTCCGTGATCTATCTGACAAAGTAACACCATTTATGAGGGAGCTGGAGCTAAGGGTTGTGCGAGTCGAGGAGGGCAATGTTGAAATGTTCCCTGAACTTGAAGACTTTATGGAGTTTTAACATAAGCATCCAAACAATGAAAAGGGTTATTGCCATTCACCTCAGAAGCCTCCTCAACAGTTGACAAATACTTTCCAAAAGATGACACGGCAGAGAGACACAACTGCAATATACTTGCCTCCAGTGTGCAACACCTGTTGTCGGAGCAGGAGGATGTCCTGTTGGACCTCTGTTCTGACCGCACATTACAGACTGCTTCCATCAAGCACAATGGAAGAATTCTGGCTGTCAGTGGCTGCAGAATACCCAGGACTATCAAAAGCTGCAATTGATGTATTGATGTATTCATTTTAGGTCCGCATTGTCCACACCAACATTCAATCAAGAATCGCAGCTGTGGCAATCTCCAACATAAAACCAAGAATACAGTTGCTTTGTTCTAAGCACTAAAAAGGTGTGAGGTCAAGTGAACGATATCTGCTACATAACTAAAAAAAAAAAAAGAATCACGTGATTCATATTAGGCAACAAGCCTTTAGACTCTGTCAAAAACTGAGTAAACAGACAGAATCTCCATGACTCCATGATATCTGTAAACAGATATGACCATCTTTCTACCATAAAGCTATATACTCTATTTTTATACATGTAAATAGTTACTTCAGTAATATGGGAATGTATTTCTATCTATTATTGCTCTTTAAGGCATAAAGCAGATAGGTTGATTGTGTAGGTGCGATTAGTTTGGTAAAGAGTTAATTGTTGTCATGTCTTTGGGCAAAGAAATGATCTTCATGTGCGTTTGGTAGCTTTCATCTGTTATATTACAGTAATCCCCGAACAGTCTCAGGCAGACAGTTGTGTGCGTGATCAATGTGTTCATCACAATTATTATGTGGGGGATAATTTTAGTCATATTGCTAAATGCAGGAAAATGCTACATTGTCTCATTTCGCTGTCTCCAATGTGAGGACTTGCTACTTGTCTCCGTTTTACATCACTATAAACTGATTTGTAGACTAGATCACTATGGACTCCTATATCTAAAAAAAATTAACAAATTCATCAATAATGTAATTAATCCTAAATTAATGCACAACATACTTAGTTATATTAAATTCCTTATCCATTTGATATTTTTTTTTTATCAAAACTAGGAATTTAACTCTGCTCTCCCTCTTATGTAAGTATGCTAAATATATTTAGTACACATCCTACATAGACCCTTTTGGCAAGTCATAAAACACCAGCTTGTACAGTTAGATAGCTGCACGGTGTGGCTGTAAAATCTATGAATAGATTCAGCCAGACATATGTCTGGTCCACTCATTGTTGCAGCAGGAGCCATACTATTATTATCTATCCTACCTAAAACACTGTAGCCTTCTTAAATCTTCATTTAAAACCATTTTTCATATTTTCACATTACAAATGACTAAATATACAAGCAAACTGAAAACAATCCGATTCATTACAGCTGTAATAAAAATTTAAAAAAAGTTCATTATTGACATCTGCACCACTGTGCCAACATTACACATCATCAAGTTCACATGCTCAAAATGAAATTTTCCCTCCTTCCCCGCTCTTCACTCTTCCTTGATATTGTATCTATGAAGGCAGTTGCCATAGAAACATAACTTTATTATCCAAATACCCTTTACTACCTTGTGGGAAATATCTTTGTCCACTTACATCCTAATTATGTTTGCATGAATACTAAGCTTGCTTTTGAATAACTACAAGGTGTCAAAGTGTCAGAGAGCAATATCCCAACTTCTCATAAAAATACAAGTTTAAAAAATTGTGTAAATTGTGCTTGTGTGTGTGTTTAATATATGGAAAGATGCTTGTGGCTTTGTCTCCTATTCCTTAGGGAGTTCATCATTTTGATTTTCCCTTACTGTATTTGTCTTATTTTTGCAATTGTATTCACACGCAGACTGTGGTGGTGGCGGTGGTGCTGCTGCTGCTTTAATGTTTCAGCTGTCTGCTTTCTTAACACTGCAACCATTTCTCACCTGTAGCAACAAAATGGGCAAGTGTGAATAAACAACATTAACATAACACGAAATGCACTGGTGAAATTTGTCATTTCTTTCCCGTAATCAAACTGGACATATTCAGAGACTTATCATTTAGTATGGTAGCCCTCAAGGACAAAACACATACTATGGTGAGAGCACATAGGAAAGGAATGCATTCCACTCTTGAAATTTCAATTCAATCACAATTGAATCGGATTGAAATGCTGAAAATACCCATAACATAAAACAGAACTATGCGGAAAAAACAGACACATGGAGAGAGTGATGGACCTAATCTGACCTTTTAATTATTAAAGCTTTTGGCAGACATTGAGAAGAAACAAGACCAAGAAAGTGGAACCAGAGGAACACAGACGTCCCAAGAGGGCAGCAGAAGGCAATACTTCAAAAAAATGTTTTCTCAAGGCAGCACAGCTCGACTATTTTGCCCTCTAATTACTACAACGATGTGAAGGTGACAATAACATTTTATTCCTGCGGACTACAGAAGACTATTTTTATATGAGAGAACCATCTCAGTGTGTTGTGCAAGGGAATATGGGAAGGGTCTGTGTGCCACATTCATGGCAGGTGTGTGTTGAAGTCCAAATACTTCCATTGGAAATTGATGGCTCAGCAAGAGACAGGCTAGCTTTTGATCAAAGCGCAGCAACTGACATCTCAACATATGCTGAATGAATTATTAAAAATACAAGTGACCCCTTGTGAAGAAATAAATTGCTGCTCCTCCTGCATCGGCATATGCAATATGTCAGCTCTGGAGGCAAAGTGGAGGTTATTTTTTATTAGCTTAAATCAGAACGGCAGCCTGTCACTCCAAACGGATGTGCCATGGAAGGCTGGAGCTGGGCAATACATCTGTAAGGACGTGCTACCGTTCACTTACTGGGGGTAGGGAAGCGTTTCAGCAGAGATCATTAGTGTTGGATAGAATGATCAAACACATTTGTATTGGAGATGGAACTCGAGAAATTTAAATGTTTAAAACAGAGTTGATTAAATTGATAAATTGTCTTGGGAATGAACACTAATGAAAATATAATTGAAATTATAGATTTGCTCTTAAATTTGGCTTGTTTTAATAAAGGCAAAATGAACTGATTTAAGCAAACAAACTGATAAAAGCTAAAACAAAAAACAGACTTGATTTGCTAAACCTCATCATTCAACACAACAAGACTCTGCATTTATCACTCAAATTTGCACTGAGATTATTTATGGTTTCACATGTGCAGTGGCAAATATATCAATCATAAGCCACAGCAGGTGACTCTCATTACACTTTTTACACCTGATCCAAACTGGCAAAATGTTAGTGTGCTCACTTACTGGCTCGATATTCAGGTTCAATGGCCATATTGAACAAATAATGAATCCATCACTTATACTATGCTTCAATTCACTATCACATCATAAACAAGCTTCAAAACATTTGTAGAGGACATGCAGGCTTACAGCGGCCAAGAAAAAGGGACAATCCAATGATTTAGGAAACTATAACTGAAGTTGGGCCTAAAGAGTAGTTGTAAGATGAAGGTCAAACAGATCACCGACATTGTAGATGCTGATGTTGTAGACAGGGACAATGTTTGACATATTGGTCAGTAAACGAATCAGTGATGAATAATTGAATGATGACAAAGCTGTCATAAATAATAAATGCATTTATCAAACCAAGCTTGCTTTTTTACAAAAAAAAAAAAAGTTCTTTTAGAAGCAACCAGGTTTTTAAGACATATGGAAGAGGGATATGCATTCATCCTGTTTGTTAGACCTCAAGGACACACACAAATGTGTTTTGGTGAGAAACACTGAATATAAGCATAACTTTTGTTTGTTTACAAGAAAACTCCACAGGGCACCTTCAAGTTAGGATTTAAGAGTTGCTGCAAGATGGGAGTCGAACAGATCGCTGAAGGGTTGTAGGAATGGTCTCAGTGGTGTCTCACACACTCATGAGTGTGAACATTGAACAAATGATGAAGAGTCGTCATTAATAATAAATGTTTATTATTAATGTTTATCTAATGAAGTTTGTTTTTATAAACTTATACCCTTTTTTTTTTTTACTGGCATCAATTTCAACCATAAGTTTAATCACTGAATTTCTGCGTTACACCCTTCAAACAAGTGTCCTGAGCTCAGCGAAGGTGTAAATGACGCAAGTGACATATTTTGGAAACCTGAACTTTCATATCCCACCTGTCCAATAAATCTGTGTCCTCTGTTCAGTCGACTGTTGTTTTACTAAGAAAAACACAATTATCAAAAATTTTAAAAAGGCCATATCAAAAAATGTTGAAACAGTTATAAGTAAATGCCCCTTTTCATCCACTTAGTACAGTTTAAAATATGAATTAATTATACCTTAAAAATGTAACCTTTGGTCAAGCTGTGGTTTAAAAGACAGGGCTGCTTCAAACTGAGCTCAGCACACCTCTAAACCTCTCAGAAGTGTACACAATGAAAGCAGAAATTAGCAAACATTTCCCCATCCTAATTATTTAAGGAGCAGTGGGTAGCCGCAGCTCAACAACAGGGGACCAACTCTAGTTCTCAGGCCAGTGTCTTGGCAGGAGTATTCCTAATACCCAACATGCACGTCTTTCGAGGTGGGAGGACACAGTTGGAATAGAGCACACAAACTCCACGCACGACACACAAACTCAGGATCTTCTTGCTGAGAGGCGACAGTGAGCCACCACGCTGCCCAAACGATGTCTGTTTATTTATACCCTCGCCCTGTGAGTGTGACTTCATGTGGAGTGACACTCTGTAGTGAAGTTCGAGCAGGGGAGGACTGGTTTGGAAAAGGGCCAGAGACAGAAACAGAGGAGACGAGAGAGAGAGAGAGAAAGAGAGAGAGAAGTTGGCAGTTTCACAGTGATCAGTTAAATGTTCAGACAATCAGAGATTTAATTCTGGAGACGAGGAGGTGTGTATGTGCTGCTGATTACCATTTACACCTGGGTTTCCTCACACAGACAGATTCTCCATAATTAGAGAGAGAGTTGGGATCAGTGGGAACGTCCACTGGAGCAGTCAGAACACTTTGACAGTGGCTGTTGAGGGAAACTTGAGTATCAGGATTGGCGATATGTTACACTTTGATTATATGTTCGTGCAGGTGTGTGTAGAGTGCACAGGGGATGGGGGGAGTCCTCACTCCCCACATTTGTTTGTGCTGCATCCAAAATCACATACTATGCACTACATACCCAAAATGTGTACTGTGTGTATTGTTCAACAAACTTTGGTGCAAATAAACAGTAGTATGCACCTTTTCAGATGCACTGCTCGGAGCGTAACCAGAGTCTCCTCACTGGTTGGAGATGCATAACCATGGCAATCCAAACAATTAACTAATTGAAAAAATATATAACTCCTAGCAAAGTGAAATCTTAGACTCACACCTAAATTGAAGTTATTGACGTTACATCTGACCCATCTTGGTCACTGTCTACCATTTTCAGCCTTGTTTTATCTATATGCAACCAAATGAAGCCATTTGCAAAAATATTGTGCTGGCAGAAGATTTCCTTTTGCCCAGATTTACAACCTTCTAGTTACATTTAGTTAAAGGCCATTCCAGCTAAATGCTGGAAAATAAATACTCAAGTGTGACATGATTCATGTTGCAGGTAAGCGTCTTCTGCCTTCTATATAATGGTTTTATCTGGCCAGTAATGCAGGTCAAGGATGATTACTAATGTTGATCAAGACGAAAAAAAATTGAAATGGCACCTTTGCTCAGTCAATAAATGTCTGGCACCTGATGTCGAGCATTAATGCAGTGTGACAACACTAGCAGGAGACCTCCAGCACAGGCACAGAAGTGGCTGTACTATACTATAATTTATGCTAAGTGAAAAAAATTACCATATGTCTGCCATAAGAGCAATGGTGAATCCTGAGCTTGCTCACAGAGGGAATTGATTGGCCTTCTGTTGTTAATCAGCAGTTGTTTAAGGGTTGTGTCAGATGGCACAGATTCTGGCTTCCTGCTGGATAAAATATGTGTGTGTGCATATAAAGATAGCTTCATAATCCAAACCAAGTGAACCTAGCAAGTAGATCAAAGGAAGCAGCTGGTTTAGGGGATACAGCATCACCCACTCCCTGTCTCTCTAGCTGCTTTTGATATGGGCGGAACTGCTAAAAGATGCCTGACAATACTTCAGAGAGAGCTGCCAGAGGCACACCTGTCTCCGTGGAGTCAGGCAGACTCCTCTTAGGCTAGGACAGTGGGCTCACCAAGATATGGGTCTAAGTGGGTGCAATTTGTAGCCTTGACTGCCATTAGTCTAGAATGCATCTGAAGCTCCCATCACAAATGATCCGGCTCGACTCATCAAATCAGCTTCACAGGTTGTGAAACCGGTGTGAGAATTGTTCACTTCTGCAGTTTCTCTCGGGGCCTCCGTGGGAGGGAAGGCACTTCAACAAATAGACGTGCCATAAATTGTGAGGAGAAAAGGTCTGACAGATGAACAGATGGGTTCAGTATATTACTCTCTCTGCCCGTCCACCTTCGGCTGATGAAGTGAGGAGAGGAGCGAGAGAAGAGGTGCAGGGAAATGATCTGTGTCAATGCATTAGACCAAATTGCTCCTTCACCTGAACATACAAATGAGGCCCAATGGCGTGAGCAATGTCAGAGCAATTAGGAATCCTGTGTTTAGAGGTTAGACCTCCTCCAGCATCTGATTTCTCCTGAGTACACAACCCCAGTAGCAGACACAAAGACACAAGGCAATCTTTAGTGTAATTGATATTAGCAGCCTTATTAAACCAAAGGACTGAAAACAAACAAATAACTTTACACGGTTCAGAATACAAATAATTTTCGAGACAGAAAAGCAAATTATTTGGAGGAAAATAGCAGCTGTTTAATTCCATCATTACCTCGATTTCCAGCCTGAGCCGGTCGCCTTTTCAGGGGAATTTAAAGAACATAATATTACAGCATATAAGTAATGTTATTGTGCATGCAGTTTGTCTATTTTGGATCACTGGGTAATTCCTTTTATGCTCTGGTTCCTAAGTAACAAAATCAGCTTCTGCACATTGTTGATACTTATGGTAAACTTATTAAAGAGCTACTTTTCTCAGCTAAGCTGCTGTCATCAAGCATTTATTAAAACAAAACACCTGCATATACACTCACAACGAACAACCACTAACCAAGAAAATACCTGTGGGTCAGGAAAAGAGAAGAAATATTTTTAAAGACCCACTAAGGCCAATTGATGGTAACATGCCCAATAGCTTTGTGGGTATTCAGACATTTAAAATTATTAAAAGCAGCAAAACAACTATGTGAAAATACTCCATATTTCCAAGAAAAGGGTCTGCATTCTGCACCTAAGTGAAAGCACAGAAGTACCAACAGCAAAATGTACTTTAAAAGTAGTCATTAAGTAGAATGGCCATCAGAACATTTTATAATATTGGATTATTTTTGATACATTACAATTTAATCACAATATAGATGTTGTAGTTGGTCAAGATTGAGTTAATCTTAACTACTTTAGATAACTTGGTATGTTTTACCCCGATTTATTTATCTTCTTTACTCTTATGTTATTCGTAAAGATCATAGAAATACTAGGATGAGTACCTCAAACTTGTTTTGGATATAAATAACCTTAACAATAAGCAGCCAACACTGCACTAGTTCTCAACACATTTCGCTCAGACAAAATCAGTACCAGCCAAAACTGTTAGAAGGGATGAAAGTGTTTGAGTCCCTTTAATATCTTCCAATACTGAGTCCAATCTGATATACTTACTTAAATGTTTGTTGAACTGTGAAATAATTAAATATGTATTTGACATACACTAAATACCGAATTTGGCACACCATATTTTAACAAGCTCTTGGAATTTAGGGGGTCTTGATTCCAAACTATACAGCTCACAAGAATAATTTCTATAACATTTATAATTATGTTACTTCATGAAAGCTTTAGGGCTGCCCCCTGAATAAGTGTTAGTCGACAAGAAGAATCTTAGTTAATAGGTTTTCATTGGTCAGTTGATTGCAGGAAAAAAAACAAAGTGTCAGTCACGGACAGACATCAACATTTACGGGCAGGAAATCCAAAGTGTGAAATCAAGTCAGACAAGTTAAAGGCTAACATAAACATAAAGCAACATACTCAAACTGTCCACTTGCTGATTTTTCCAGACACATTCACTCAAAAGGAACTCAAAGCATTTTCTGATCCCCCCCAAAAACTATTTAAATAATTAGATTACTTAATTATCAATATATTGAAATAAATAAAATAAATACCATTACTGTGTAACAACTGGTCAACTAATAGCTCAAGCAAATATATAACTACTAGTTGACCAGGAAAATCTTTGGCTGGGGCAGTTCTAGAAAATGTAACTCCGGAAACCCCTCAAATTGACGCATTTTAGGCAATGCTGATCCATGAAAATATGTCCGATACGGATCCTTCGGAACGGCTCAGGTCATCTCGACTTGTTACCTGCATGATTCCACCTGATGAACACAGTTAAGGCCTTTACTTTTTCTGACCCAGCCTACTTCACGTCCGTGTCATGACGTGCATTTACATCTGAGAGCTGCCTTGCACAAAGAAAGCCTCCTGATAACCAGCCACGGAGTCATTTCACTTGAGCACATAGCAGATAATTGCCTTGCTCAAGGGCGCCTCAACATTAGTTTGTGAGAAAGAGAGAGCGCCACTTGTTCATTCTCCCCTTCAAGGTGTTGGGGGTGTCAGGGGCTTAAACCAATAACCTTCCAATCACGGACCTATTTCTAGATGCTTTAGGCTACTACTGGCACCAAAATCACAGCGCAATTATCGGGTCATGAAAATGGGTCTCAAAAAATTTTGAATTTCTCCATTTTGTCAGATCATTCAAGGAGGCTATCAGGCGGTGAATTTAATCCGCTTGTCACAGAGAACAGTTTTGCTGATGGCTCTTGACAAGGGAGAGGTCTCTGACGAGAAGGGTCATCAACAGTCCTAATGGATTGTCACAAACAGGCGGCGGTAGGAGGGCGGTTATCTGGCAACAGGTTGAAGTGTTTGAAGTGACTGAATTTGCCTGTGGATTGAGTGAATGTATTTGCTACAATAAAAACAGTAATCAAAACTTGGGAACCTTCCACAAACTTGGCCATACTTACTGGCCATACTGAGCCTATACTTCAGAATAAATTGTCAAATCTTGTAAACATCATGTGCAGAAAACCAAAGTGAAAAAGTCATGATTTCACTCACTTGAAAATAGGAGCATAAGAGTCTATTCTGAGCAAAACTCAATGTTTTCAGCCATGACAGTGTGTCTGTGAGTGATGCAGGTGGTTAAGTGAAAATGAAACAGTAAGTGTAAATGTCAAGTGTAAACAAAGAGGGGTAAATAGATGAAGGTGTCCAGGACAACAATGTCTGTCGTGGCTCAGCAGTTGGTTATGACTGATTTATAGCAGAGTGATAAGGGGAATCAAGAGCGGCAGAACAGAATCCCGCATATAGCATGCTTTATGTTTTTCCACTCTATCAGCAAACCTGTCACTTCTCCTCGGCACTTATCACAGCACCTTGACAGTGAATTAGAAGCTTGTTTGTAGAATTTACCTTTCAACTGAGAGGAGAAGAGATTTGCATGGCCTTATATAATTTCTACAGCAAACTGTCACTTCCACTAACAAGGTCAACAACTACGATAACGCTCAATATTGAGTAATTAGAGAATGAAAAATCCGTGGTCAGACATGTAGCAAAGTGGCTCTCTGTTACAGCTAAACCTGCCTGTACTTAGTATTGAATATTTCATTTTAATTTTCAACTTCTGTATAATTATAAGATCCTTCCAAACATTTGGTACACGCATGATCTTCCTGTTGAGCCTTTGTGAGCCGTGAATTATTTCCCTCTCATTACCGCAGCAGATTGATATAATCACACGCTCGTCTTAATATTCAGTTTACTGCCATATATATCTGCATGTCATTGTGTAATGTAATAAGAGTCCTTGGGATTCACTTAGCTGACAGAATAACTCAATTTTGTAACTTAATATTGTCTCTGTGCCCATGCACAAAGGGGTCTCATAAAAATCCTTACTTTTTCGATATTAAAAGCACACACTTTCCTCAAGCACACGCATAATGAGCACATTATTACATTTGTTGGTTTAATGGCTGAACTAGGCAATGACGTAGTAATTTCAAATTCACATGTGGCACGCATAATGGTAATTGCTTAATTATATCCCATATTGCCATCATTTAACACAAGATTCCAAGCGCCAAAGATCATTTATTGACATTTATTTGTGGCTTTGTTAAGTTAAAATATATTATTTGATCTAATTGCAGTGTATGTCAGTCAGCACTAATGAATAATGGTCTGCGGATGTGAAATGAAACTCTGAGACTGTTTATTCCTTTGGGTGACATTTACCTAAATGCCACATATCAGTGCTGCTTCTTCTATGAGATGTGTTGTATGTAAATGTAATTTCCGTATCACTGTGCAATTGTCTGGCAAATATCACTAAACAGCACACTTTCTAAATCATGTGGGGCGCCATTGTGGAATTGACCATAAGCAGGCATTGTGTTTATGGCAGCCCTTTTTGACAACATTTTTTATTGTATGTAAAACTAATTCACTGGCTCCCAACCTTTTCTGCTTGTGTCCCCTTAATACACGACTTTTGACCAATCATCCCAGGCTGCATGTTGGTGATCAGTTCACTCCATAACACTTTACTTTAACCCTGCTTATTAAGAATTTATAAGCTACACATAAACTTTGTTATAAATGGTTTAAAACACACTAAAATGTAGGTGTACGCATTTATAGGGAGTGTTTATTAATGTACGGTGTTTGTCGCCAATTATTACTTCTATGAGGACATATTAATTTGTTTTATTACAACTGTTATACTGCACTGCCTTTCACTATCTATTTACACCAGCTGCTGCTTACTGTACCTGCATACAGAAGGAGTCACTGTTAGTTATAAGCAAACAAGTGTTACCATTCCATCAAAGAGTGATTTTCCCTTCTCCATTGCTTCACGTGAATAGTTTTTAAAGGCCTAAAGAGGCAAAACTACAATACAACAGTATTTCACAATAAATGTCCCAGTAATCATCCGTCAACCCTTTTTGTGGGTTTTGTGGGTCCTACCCTCAGGTTGAGAACCACATTTTCTTACATTAAACATACAAGAACAGACACTGAAACTAGACAAAATGAAAGAAGCAACAAACATCTGTGTGCTGTGTATTGTCTCAGGGAATGGCCACCTTACATATATCTTTTAGCCAATATTTCATTAACTGATTTATTTTGACAAAATAGCCACATTTGAGGCAATCACACAAACACTCCAAAGGCTCAGCTGGTGTGCTGTGCTTTACCACCCGATGGCCTAATAAATTTTTATTTTGCTCCAACCCCTAGCCAACCGAATAATGCGTGGTTAAATGAAGTAATCATTTTTACTGGAGACATCACTCACGGGAAGATAGCAGGTAGGTATATCACTTCCCACCATATGGTCATGGCTGTCAAGCGCGGGCCAATCAGAAAGCAACAATTTGCCACAGAGTTCCATGTTGTGATTAAATAGTTCCAAGGACGACTCCAGCACACAGGAAGGCTCTTTGACCAGACTGATACTCATCTCCGGCTACAGATTGGAAGTGGTGGTGGCACAGCTATGTGTCTCTCTCTGTCTGGATTTGTTATGTTATTCTTTCCCATTTTCCCCCACAGGCTCACTGTGCAATAGACTGTTATTTTGGTCTCATGAATATAGAAAATTTCAACTTGACTCTCAACTCTGTTCAAATCATAAAAAGTACAGAAAGGAGCGAGGTATGAATATATTTCCAAGATGGTAAATCACAGAGAAGTGGGTTGTGAATAATGAAGCCCCAGAAAATATGGGCTATTATACAAGCACGAGTTACAGGTCTTTGATGTAATAAAAATAGATCAAATAAGTGATCGTGTCTTCCATTTCTTACATGTTTTGTCTGTCTTTGTTTGGTGTTGCATGTTATCTGCATAAATTAAACAAACTATCTTTTATTCTGTCCATTTAAATATTAGCTTGGCAAAAAACTAAATTTCTTGTTTTCTTGTTGCTTCAGTAGCAGATACAGCCCTGCCAGTGACAACACATTTCGTAGAATAAATTTTAATACGGTGGTATGGAAAGAGATTAGTCGTAAAGGCAGTGGCATTGAAAAAGCTCTTTTGAAAAGAATGCCTCTGGATATTTACCTCTATAACCTTAAATCCTGATGGTTGGGCTTTCAGTAATTTCCACCTTTTCAGTTAATTCAAATTCAGATTTCTGTAGCTACCGATGCAGACATCAAATACATGACTTACTGAGTTTTTATCCATTAGCACAACTTACTCAAGAAAGCCTTCAAGGCCTGCAGTAGTTACTTATTCTCTCATTACTCATTGCACAACACAGCTTCAAAACAAAACGAGGATGAAGAAATTCTCACAAGCAACAGGCTCATTCAGAAACCACAGACCTTCAGCAGGTGACTGAACAAACAATAATGCAAAACTGGGGAAGTTTCTGAGTACTGAAAGCTGTGGCAGCCTCTGTCCTTAGGCCTCTACTTGAGTGACCATACAAGCAAAGAACAGTGCACACTGTAATTTATCCTCCATAACATTAACAACCACACAGCAAGGCAACTCAGACACACAGAGACAGTCAGACAGTCAGAAGGTTCAGTGGACTCACGTTATCTTCCTCTTTCTGTCATGGAGGTGCATTGATCCGTTTCCATGTTGGTCCTGTTTTATCCCATTGCACGTATTCCTTGTAGTCTCCCCTCTGCATCTCTGCAAGCTAACTAACTATTCCTCCTTCTAAAATGTTATCAGTAAATACTGATTCTCCTCCTGACTCCTGGTTGTTTCATTTGAATGTACTTCTTTACTTATTGTTTGTGTGGAGTCCGCGGTATAACTACCGGAAGTACTTTTCAATTTGTTTGCCACTCGTTTTTTCTAATCAACTCCACCTGGCTCTAATGGCGTTGCTGCAATGACACACAACCGCCACAGCCCAGAGGGGCGCTGTTTCACCCATTTCAGAAAACTTCATTAAAACAGGGGAAGAGGTGCCCACAACATTGTAGTTTTTAATCTATGAATACTATTATTGTTGTGGGTGGTGAGTGAATCCTGGGAGAAAATGCTGTTTTTTTACAGGGGGCACACATGGGGGTCCAGGCTTGTTGCAGCAGAAATACAGAATACCTTGGCCCAATCCCAAATTCCACTTTAAGACCTCGGGCCTGAACCCCCACAGAGTTCAGTGACCTGGAAAGAGCTTGGAAAAAAGGAGAGAGGCTGCAAGGGCTGGACATGGTGTAAAAAGAAATGGAACAGACTGTACTTAAAACAAGTTCACAACATTTTGTCTTTCCACCTTGAGTCTATAATTACAAACATGCCAAGGGGACTAAATTTGTAATTTGAAAGATTTTTGTTTTTTGAAATTACAAAGTTTAATAAAGACCTTGTAAAGCTTTTGATATACCCAGATGTAGAAAAAATGTACTGTTTAATGAGGACAGTCAGCTCTGAAAAGTTTGGCTTGTTGCTTAAAAATGTGGATGTGTGAATATAAAATTTGGTCAAATAGAACTGCAAACAGAGTTCTGTCATATTCAGTGAATCCAAACAGTACATTTTCCCAAAGTAATATAAAGATAGGGCAGATATGAGCAGCAATAAATCAAGTTATTTTGTATTTTGGGACATATCACATTACCCTGATGACACCAAACATGTTCATCATCATCAATTTACTTGTTTCTGTCAAAACACCACAGATAATTTTTTTTGTTTTAACATTCTGGACTTCCCCTGGTTACCCTGTGTTTAATGTTGCAATGCTGTGAACACTAGATAATTCCCTTAGGAAAAGTCTGCAGAAATGCAAACTTACAGAGAGTGTGTGTAATGGGGTCAAAATGTCTGTGCATTTTTGGAGTGAACCTCAAAAAAGTCGGTTTGGGCTTCGATCTTTTAGGGGCATCACATTCTACAAGATACGGTTATTGTTCCAGAGGGGGCAACGCATAGGGAAGCAGATGTAAATAAAACAGAGATTAACATGGTGCAACTTGCTTAAATAATGCATGAAAGTGTGAAAAAAACATATATGCATATGTCTGGGTAGAAAAAATTGTTGGGGAAAAGCAGTCAACACAGGTTTTCTGTTCTTGAGCGAGAACTGGAGGTGAGATTTTATCTGTCAGTACTAATATCTGTCAACAGCAGTATGCTAGCTAACATCAGCCTAAGGGCTAGGATGTAGGCTGCAAGTGAAGTACAGGAACCTCAAAATACTGCTATTGCTTGAGTAAATGTACTTAGTTGCTTACTTACCTCATCACTCTCCTCATCCCCAAGAAGAGCTGCATAGTTTTATGTATGTGTCTGAGATTTATCATAAGCCACACTCACACATCCACATATATCTTTCCTTGTTTTGAGTGCTAGATAATGATTGGTTTCTGTATGTAAATGTTGTCTTATTTGCAAGGTGCAATGCCCATTATTTTAAAAGGATGCACTTGGGTTTCTGTGTTACATAAGTGGCATCATCGTGGCATAGTGGTGACACTGATGAATGCTGGGCAGCCAACAACATTTTGTCTTCTGCAAATAAAGAGTCTGCTCGTCACCAAGTGAGACCCCTGTCATCTTTCTTTTTACCATCCACAGTTAATAATCTTGTTCATGTATGCTTTCATGTTTTAACATTTCTCAAGTCAACATGGAAATGTCAGAGTCATGAAGCACGCCTACACTATACTTGTCACTGGAGAAGGGCACTGCAGTCACAATATTATTACTTATAATATCTCATAGTTTGGAGTGGAGGTTTTCCCTATTTTTAGTAAAATGTATGTATTAAAACCTAAAATGTTTTGTGGCTTTACTGGTGCCTTGAGATACACTTCCGTTTTCAAAACATCAGTTTGGATTGTCTCAATGATCTGGTCATTTGAGACTATTTAATGCTTGGATTGTGACTTTAGGCTCAAGCATGAACAACATAGGAAATCTGAGTAGGACACTCTGGCCTCATAGGTGCTTTATCTTGAAAGGACAATCAGGTACTTCATTAGGAATCATAAAATGTAAATACTATTCACATTTCCCAGCAGCTGGAATCTTTATGTCAACATATAAATGATGTGAGGTCAGTCACAAGAATGATTTAGTATGGTGAAATGCACAGTAAATGATAATCATTAAGTTAGTGGCAGCTTTACAGTAGAAGAGCACATAAAAAATGTCAGAATGAAAAACACTGGCTGGTGTTATCATTCTGTGAAATCCAGATATGAGATAAGTGATATACTAACCTGCACCCACAATGTGTGCTTGCGTCCCCCCCAAATCCATCTACTGGATTTTGCAGATAAATGCCAAAACCGCCACTGATACTAAGTGAAATGATTAAAGCGTTCATTGGGGTAGTAGGCATGAATTAAACCTCTGAAAAGACCTTGCTTAATGTTTTAGACCAGATAAGTAGCATTAGTCTGAGACAGCTTATAAGTTCAGACCCCTGCATGTTATTGGAAATCAGTTTCAAGATGATAGGAGCTGAGAGGGAATATAGGGATACTGTATATCTTATCTGTGAACCTCGGGTGTTAATGGGCTGCCTATAGGATTATCGCTAGCCTCAGCAGATGTTCATTTCCAAAACATATGTCAAGGCTTAAGCCTGGTGTAAACACTACCAGTGGACAGAGTTTATCAGTTCTGGAACAGGCTTCATATTTACAGCCCCTAAGCAGTTAAGCTGAATATGTCAATTGCACAGGCCGCACCAGCAACTGCCCCATCACCTTGGCATGGCTGGGCATCGGTGAGGGCATGTTTCATAAACAATGATTTCTGTGTTTTAAAAAACAAACCTGGTTCACACTGTTGATTTCAACCTGAGTGCATGTGTGTGACTGCATGTGTGTGACTGCATGTGTGTGAGTGCATGTGTGTGGGTACCTGCCGGGGGTTGAGCTACCTCACAGACTCTCGTCCAGTTGTACGTCACTGAAAGGCTAAAAATGTCTCCCAAAATCACATACTCCATTTCAGAGATTGCTAAAACTTAGTTTCACATTTTTCCTTGAAAGAATCACCTCAGTTTCATTAAAGCATGCCTGTTCCTTGAAAACCCATTTATGATTCCACAAATAGACCCCCTGCACCCCTCCAAATTCAGCACAATATTCCAGTTTTAATGACTACTGCAGTCTCAAAATTATTCAACCCCCTGAATAGAATCCCTCGCAAGAGCACTTATTTGCAAATCAGGTGTTGTCTCAAGCACACCTGATGTAACTAATGAAGGGCCTCATTAGTTGCATCAGGTTTGCTTGAGATAGAACACATCCAAATATCCGGACTGGCTAGGGGTTTGTTCACAGTGACATTTGGCTGCATGTTAGAAATATGGGTCAAGAGAATTGTCCAAAAAGTTAAGAGAGGCGATCACTGTCTTGCACAAACAAGGAAAAGGCTACAAAAAGATAGCAAAGGTATTGAATATTCCTAAAGATACTGTTGGAAGCATAAGTTCAAAGCTAAAGGAGCACTGGCTTTACTACCTGGACATGGCAGAAAGAGGAAGCTACTAACAGCTGCCACCAGATTTCTGGGGAGCTTTTGTAAAATGTTGTAAATTTTGCCAATACACCTAATTTGCAATCGGGGTTGAATAATTTTGAGTGCAACTGTAGCTTGTCATCACCAGAAATACTGTCTGAGCTAACCAGAGATCAGCATCTGATCAGGAAGCATTTACAAGCAAAGTCTGGCTTTTAAAAGCAACATCAACAATCATTTATGACATTGGATGCAGGCAAAATGCAATAATGGCATTAAGGCTAAAGCTTGAGAAAACACATGAAATGTCTCTATGAGGAAAATGAATGTGTTTTTAATAAAAAATATTCTTCTCACTGTCTGCTCTTAACACAGGCTTTTTCTACACTAAGGCGATTTTGTCTCCCCAGTGGCACGAGGTTCATTGACTTTGTTAACAGTGTGAGTTCAAGCAACAAGTTGGCTAACAACAAGCTACAGTAACACTAGAAATAAGTTGAAGCTGAAAAATGAATCCTAATGGATCACACCGAAGCACTCTATTAGCTCTCTATGGTGCAGTTCTCTACATGCCACTAATTTTAGCTTTCGATTGTATTATTTCATATGCTTCCATTCTCCATCTCTTATACTTTGGCCCTAATGAATATTCAGTTCAGACCATACATTGATTAGTCTCTGCAAAGCTTTGTATGACTGCAGAGACTCTTTCGTTGCAAGCCAAGAGCACTGTTTGACTGACTGAGCTAAAACTGTCTCCTGATGAGCAGATTTTGAATTGTGCTGTGGGGAAACTAACTTGCTTCTTTACATGAATGTATTGCAGCTCCAATTTATATTTTATGTGACAGTGACGCAACTACTGAGGTACTAAATGAACTGTCCAAGTCAACATATTGTATTTGGTTGGCTTTAATTAAAAGAACAGTACAAGGTAGCAAATATGGTTTGGTTTACATCAAGGCTCTCATACAAAGGGTCATCTGTAAATATAGTGTCAGGAGGGATTAAAGGCTAAGTGTTGTGCTGTTCTAAACTTTTCTTATTGTCAGTCCCAAAACAACAATGAGTTGATCCTACAAACAAGTATTGTCTGTGTTGCAAAAGCCTGATACAGCTTATTCCTCTGTGCCATAGAGCTTCATTGTTGTCCAAAAGCTATTAAAAATGCATCAATGAGCCACACTGTTGCGATATGATGCCTTGTTACAATGAACATGGCCACTGTAGTTTATTTTGACTCCTTCATGGTCTTTCTGCTGGCAGAAATCCTCACTAGAGCATCATATGTGTATTAATCTTATAAAGAGACTGTATATAAAGATGGACGGCACAACTCAGCTTCATCCCAATACAAGATGACCAATGACATCTTGTATTGGTGATACCCAATAATGGGTTAGAGTTGGTCGACGATCTTTGATGATGTTTCACCCCATTTTTAAAGCATCAAATAACTAATTACATACAAACTGGTTGACGTTAACATTTCATTGATTGATAAAAATTTAGATTGACATACACCTTCTTTGGGAAATATTTATTTGATGCGTATGTTGATTTTTAAGTTTGGCCAAAGTCCCATCCGATAACATGGAGGCAGCAGAGTTTGTGACCTATACTGCAGCCAGCCATCAAGGGACGATCGAGATGTTCTGGGTCCTCTTTAGAGGATGTGGTTAACACCCATCTTTCTGTCCCAAAGAAGTAGTCTCCAAAAAACACACCATTTTTTCCTGTTTGTGGTACTTTTGGCAAAAACTAGGAAATCACTGAGAGGAAAATGAAATTTTTGTTTTCAGAAGGGAAAAATTGGCTGAAACATCGGCAGAACATAATGAAAGATGGACTTATGCATTGTGGCTTTTCCCTTTTCATGGGGTTTCAATAACAAAAACATAAAATACCACTAACCTTGATCAAGTACATTAAATAGAAATGAAAAAGTTGACCCCTTATAATACATCAGGGCATTTTTCCTTGTCTGAATCTTACAGAATTCCAAAAGTATTTCCAAGTATGTCAAACAATTGACAGCTTGACTGTCAGATTGATAAACAATATAGACAGAAATAAATGCTTGGAGAGTGACTCAGGTGCCCATTGGGAGGTATGAGTCAGGTCAATTTCAATTCAAAGATTCTGAGGGACGAAGAAGGAACTTATATTGTCAAAGCCAATATGAAATGATTCCTGTAGACACTGAAAAGATTATAAAACTCAATAAAGCCAGTGTGATAATGTAAGACTCCTTGTGTCCAACAGAGTTGACAGCATCAGATTACTCCTCCAACATAAAGCCCGGTGGATATCTTTCAGTCATTTGTCGTCTTGATTGTGTTATCACAGATCTTGATCTTGCAGTTTTTATTGATTTCTTAACACTCCAAAAAATTCTACTACTCAGTGGATTTTGTCTGTCTGCCACTGAGGGGCCATTGGGTCACAGGTTTTCATTACAACAAGATTTTGTACAACACATAAATAGTATTACTGTTGTCTAACTTGTTGCATTTATTTTGGAAGTGCTCTTTGATTTGAGATAATTTCAATAATGAGCTAAATTTATCCTGCCAGTTTTCCTGTTACTCCTTTTGTGCACTTGCTAGTTCAGAAACCTGAGGGAAATACTGCCCAGAGAATTTTTCACTCTTTCCTTACCTTTACAACTGATTGATGAGCATTAGCTTCTTCTAATTTCAAAGCTGAGCAAGCATGAATATGTCCAAGTTTTCAAAATGCTAGACACACTGCTAGAAAGGATGGCCAGCAAAATATTGTAGCTCATTCCTTAGCTCCAGTGTTAACCAATTAGGGGTTACATTTTCCAAAAAGCACCTTTATAACTTTTTATAATGTTTAGAGCTGATAACCTTTATTTCAATTATTTTTCATCAGGCAGTTGATGGGATAGTCAAATGATGTCTGACTATCAAGGGAGTTCCTCTGTACCTAAATGTAGTTGTCAGTGGTGCATGGAGAATCTCTTTCTAGTTTGGCTAAAAGAGGAGCATTTCTAGGTTCACTTCTCTTCATTCTACAGAAGAAATAATGATAAAATTGAAATCAAAGTGCATGATAGTTTACTTCTCAGTAGTGAAGATCCACTGGGATCTCATAGACTACTGCTAACACGTGATGGTCAGCTCACTAAGAATTCTTTTTTACTGTTTAATGAAGCGGCAACACTAATTATGTACTACTTTGGTATTAGTCTAGACTCCTTTTCTTTATATACAGGTCTTTGTTCTTAAAAAGGCTCAGTTTATAATGTAATTTCCTGGTCTGACTTAAGTAAGGATAAAAAGACATGAAAAAATAGCATATCTTCTGCATGGCGTTGCTGTTCAATACCAGCCGCTGTTCAGAGCCAATCAGCAAGTATAGCTGGATGATTACTCAAATCCACAGAAGTGTGGAATTGGACAAATTGGAGTGTCTTTTCACCCGGCTCAGTGCTTCTTATAGTGTCAGGCTAAAATTGAACTACTCCAAGTCTAATTGTGTAACAACTTAGAGTGCCTGCACCCAAGAGTTATGCAGAGAATTGAATGTTACTATGGACAAAGACACATAATGACAATCAATTCCAGAACGAAAAGGTAATATGGAGCTGCTTTCAAATTCAAATCAAAGTGAGTCCTTAGGAAAGCCAAAGCTGGGTGTATTCATATGAGCCCTTTTAACTATGTTCTATTACAAAATTGCATTAGCAAATGAAAATCCTTCATCAACATCTATTGTTTGTAAAATATGACCTTACATTTTCAAATGAATTCCACATTGTCATTTCATTTCTGAGGAAAAGAGAGAGGGAACGACAGCATGGTATTAATTATAGCATTTAATACCATATACGTTTCTGCATTTTAGATTACTTCATAGTTGGTGGTTTGTGTGAAAGAGAAACATTTTCAGGTGTGAAAGGGAAAAGAAATAGTCTGCTTAAAAACAAAATTAAGATTTGTTATTCGTTAAGTGCTCAAAGTTAACTGGGAAAAAAAACTTTAGAGGTGTATCATTAACAATTATTTTAACAAGTTCCGAAATAATGAACTGAGAAATACCATAATGAAATGGTAATGTACTGCATATGGACAACATCGGCCATATAAGTAACAAGAAATTGGAAACTATAGAAGCCATAGATGAGCGTATCATGTTGTTTGTCTCTAAGCTGATATGAGAGATATGAAAGATTAACAGAGAAACAATATTCATTTTGGAACACCATCCCTTTATTTGTTCTCTGAACTACAATAAACTATTATCATTGCAAAGTCATATGTTTAGACTCATCATATTACTTCAGACAAAATCATAAGACTTTGAGTGTTCAGAGTGTCCTTGTTTGCAGTAAAAAGCACCAGTTGCAACAGTACATGGAAAAACTGTGCTGCCACTGTTCTCATTTAGTGCTGTCGTGAGCTGAAACAAACCAGCGGCAAATGTAACGCAGAAACAGTGATGAACCTGCACATTTACAAAGACCTTCATATCCAGCTAATGATAATAATGGCACTTAAAAGGTGAACAATTATTTGCACTGACATATCATCGAGGATAAAGACATGTAGACTTTTTTCTCAGCAATTTCACTCTCACCTCTCCATTCATGTGTCAATTACCCTGCAGTCTGGTGACCTTAGAATCAGTTTTTCTAGACCCTGCTGTGGCAGCTTTAAATACGAGGTTGATAAATATGCCAAATTTTAAAGAGTTTGTACATGGTTAGGTATGCATGCAAAATCCAAAATACACAATATATACTGCTGGTTGCCAAGCAATCTTAGTTTCATGTCCTGCAGCGGTTACTGCACACAGTGAAATAGTGCTATGTTTCTATCCACAAAGATTAGAACAGGATTTCCAAGCTTTTCTCAATTCTAATTTTAATTTTAATTCTTTCCTGAACAGCTTTGTAACAGGTTGTACAGTATATTTGCATTATCTTACATTTAATGCACTACAGTAATATGACATTGCCTTTCACCAGTGAGTATTTTCTGTCAAAACCCAAATGGTCAAATCATTTTTACCAGAATATGTGCCCCTCAAACGAACAGTCATATCTAATCACTAACAGGCATTTCTTTAGAGTGATATTATATTTGCCTTCTCTGCTTGGCCAGTATATTATTAAAGCACATTTCCCAGAAGATCACTCCGGCCACAAGGTTTCTATGGTTACCACCACTGTACCAATACCTTTTATGAGTTCTGTGCACATCACTTCTTAATTATTTTCAGAGAACAAATCTTCATTTCAAATATATCTAGCTTTATTTCTATTCATTATGGGGACAGAAAAGGTGTGAACTGTCAAGGGTGGGCTGTGAGTATCACAAAAAATAGTATGTCCTGTGGTTGCGCTCAAAAGTGAAACTTCTCAGGCTAATAAGTGCTGAGCTTTAAAGTACCTCTCAGATAGTCAATATTACATGAAGGATCATAGCAGTGATGCAGCAGAGATGATGTGTGTCCTGTGCGACAAACTTATGAGGGGAGGCCACAGGCTGCACCGGTTCAGTTTATAGAGCTTCTCCTTCCTATAAAACTCAGCTGCACTCGGGGGAAAATATTTCCTCATCCTAGTCACACCCAACATGACCCAGAAAACCAAATGGATGCCCATGATTGATTTCACCTGCACCTGCTCTGTATTCAAGCATAATTGCTCACATGCAAACCACATTATTTTGACACCTTAATTGGGATGCTGCATTTATGGTTAACATTTGTCATGGTAATAATAAAATATAAATTTGTTTTATTATTAAGAACTACTTTAAGAGTCCTGGTGGCCTGGTGGTTAAAGGATAGGTCTGGTGATGTTCTACTTTATGTTTTATCAACCAAGCTGGTGTATAGATCAAAACAATGCAATGACAATTATTTAAAGATCCGGCTGGTAAATATTGCCAGATGTAGCTAATTCTGTGGCATAGTATTTTTTATTTATTTTTGAGTCAGTCCCACATACGACATGCTGATGCTGTAAACATTCACTAGCACACCAAATCTGCAGTGGAGAATAGCCCCCAACAAGTCCACTATTTACTTCTTTTTAACAGTTGCAATAAATTACAGTTCTGACATGCTTAGAGATGATTTCACACTTTTAGAATCTTTTTTAATGCATAACGTCCTCAGTGAGGATAAGTTTTGCTTGAATTTGCCTGATCATTAAAGATGCATTGTGTATAACCTCAATGTCCCCAGTTTGATTTTAGCTGGCGATTTTTGTTGCCTGTTATATCCATCTCTCTTTCTAGGGATACTACCAGTAAAGGCAAAATGCAAAATCAAAATGGTGTGATATGATAAGTGTAGAACAAAAACATGAACACGTAAGTAATTTACATTACAGTGCTAACAATAAAAATAAAATACCGACAACATCTGATGAAAATCTGTCCTTAAATCAAATAAGAAGATCTTGCCAGTAAAGTGTCTTCAGAGCCTAAAGATCCAAAAGCATAAAACTTAACTGACTTCTACAGCAGCTGCAGCAGGACCAAACTGTTCTGCTAGTAATTTCCCGTATTAGGTATCCAGAACAGCAAAGGTCACAACTTTTCCCATTTTTATGTTAGCAAGGTAAGCCAATGGTTAACCTCCTCTGAGTACGAGTATCAAGTTGGCTGCCAACACTGAGCTACAAAGTTCTGCTGAAATCTGCTGAGTGTGCTGAACTCTGTAATGACTATTTTGTAGGGCTTCCGAGTGTGAGGGTTGTACGCTGCTCTGTCCCATTGGAAGAAGTCTCTGACTGGATCTCAAATGTGCACAGAAATTGCTTCACAGACCCAGGCTCTGCTCTGCCGTAATACTGGTGTCACAACATATGCACAGAGCTGCCAATCTCACCATCGCAGCACATTTTCAATTAAGGCTTTCATGACATTGCAACAGTTGGTCCTCATGGTGTTAAACCATGCATTTGTTTATTCCTCCTGAATTTGAGAAAATCAACAATCAGTATCTTTTAATTAACAGACTCCAAATTGGACTGAACTGTTGACATTTGCAGGTGTTTACATGTTTATTTACTGTGACACTCATAAGTTATCAGTATAAACTTTGGTTCAGAGCTGAGATCAAGCTGAGATCGAGCCTGACGATGGAGTGATATATCCTGTCCCTCCTCTGGCAGGTGTTAACGCACACCACAGCTGTCTCTGCAGCTGGGCCTTGGTGGTTGTAATGAGCAAAGACAACACTCTCTCTAAGCTCTCCAATGTTCTTATCACACAGAAAGTCAATCACAAACCATGATAGCTACTTAGACTTTGCACATGTATTTACAGCATGAACGACATCTACCCAGTATGGTAGTACAGTAAGAAATAGCAGTCAGGGAGTATGTTTTTCTGCTCCTCTGTCAGGATTCAAGGCTGATGCTCATAGACATCAGATGCAATTTCAGCCTCTACAACATGCAGTTCTGTACATAACTAATCATGGGATCAAGGTATCGAGGTCATCCAGTTCAAGATTCAAGATTTCTTTATTTGTCATTTTCATGCTCCACATAAAAGTCGTATGTCATTTTTCAAATATAGGGTTTCACAACAAAATGAGCGTGTTAATATGTGTTATGGTATGGTCTTCATCTTCACATTAAATGTTTGACACCTGAGAAACGCTGTCCATCAACTTTGACTGTGTTTGGACACCAAGCAGCATCGATGCCTTCCCTCCTCGCACTGGTGTAAAACTTTGAAAGACGCCACTGGCCACTGTTGTTGCCATCGCACACAGTTTTTTATATTGTAATGAAAAACCAAAACTAGCCTATACAGCTGTTTATATACATCTATATTATGCACATTTAAGCGGCTAATGCAGAGTTCTGACAGACACACTTTGATCATCACGTTTCAAAAACACATCTCTCGTGTACAGTACAACCCACTTTCCAGTATAGTCCATTCAAAGACATACATATGTATATCTTTAACCATATAAAACATTACCACTTCCCTTTTAAATCTTCCCCTGACATTGCAGCTGTTACCATAAATACCTGTCACTACTAAGTTATTCATGTGTCATACATTACAAATGAGAATCATTGTCACTTCAGATATAAGCAGTAATGAGCTACAATCACAATTTGAAGCAATCAGCCAGCCTTGTGAAGTATCATTTGCTTTGATATTTGATTTTTTCTTTTCAAATGATTGTTGTTTTTCCCTAATGCATAATATGGTGTGCAATGTAGAAATCTTTGTCTACTGTGAATTATTTCTCCTTCTGAGCTTCTGAACTTTACTCTTCATGTAAAGTGTGTCATGAGTTTGTCCATCAGAGAAATTATAAAATGAAAATTGATTAAAAAAAAAAGGTAAATCAAGTATGCTGTGTTTCTCTGTCCTTTTAGTATCTATTTCACTTATACAGAATCAAAAACACAGGGAGACATGGGAAATACATTTAAAACTTGTCATTATTTACAGCTTTCCTCACTGTGGTGTGGTGGTTGGTGTGTGTTTGTGGAAGGGGTGGAGAGCTGAGAACAAAAGTATTGAGAAATATTTGAAATATTACGATTTGAGGGCCCCCCACCCCCTTAGGGAATGATAAATGGTCTGTGTAGATAGGTTCGACCTGCTACCTGGATTTTTTAAGAGCCCAGCCCATCTGCATGCGCAAGTGGACACTTATAACTGGCATATAATTATGGACCAAGGATATGGCAACCTTGCCTGGGAGTGTGTATGCTTGGATGATGCGAGACTTGTGAAAGTCAAACAGCTACTTATGAGTTGAAGGTGCATGCCAGCTGACATGAAAAATCTGGTTTGTTGGCCTAAGGGCAGCAAAGAATGTTGATGGGGGAAGCTGGAGGCTTGTGATTACTCCCTGAAGCATGCAGCGCTCTGCATGACGAGCTACCTCCACATGACTCGGACATCCACAGTGACCTCTAGACAATGGTCATACATTAGGACAGCCTCTGTGAAGCTTAGAGACAGAGAAAGAGAAAGAGGGAGGAGGGAGAAGTACTATAACAAGGAGATCAGTCAGAAATGTGGACAGCTCTATGCTCGATCTACTTCTGTGCTTTCAATAAATAACTGTAATTCGTTTCAGCTGTACCCCAGAGAGTAAACATTGAGCAAGTAGTATAGCAGCTAATGATGGTACCTCCTGGAATGAATATTTTTCCACTGGTCAATACTTGTCTGAATTTTCATCATTATTTTGCTGGCCTGGGCATTGACACATGACCTGAGCCTAAATGACAAGTTTCCTCAGAGAAAAACATGTAGTCTTGTGTAAAGACATCAACTGCACCCTGAAGTCAGTTTTGTAAAGTAAATCTACAGCCTTTTGAAATGTCACAAACTTAATGAAGCTTAGCTGCATGTGATATATATCACATCATACCACGAATTTCACTTTCCGTGAAAACTAGCTCAGATTTTCTTCTAAATCTCAGCCAACGAGCATCATCAAATGTTAAAGTTGTTTATATCTCTTGGCTCACAAATGCCAATACATTTTTTTGTATCAAAAGTGTATCAAATGCACCCTTAAGACTCTTCCATTTGTGTCTGTGTCAATGTTTAATCATTGTAAGAACTTTTGTCTTCAGTATTGTCTAGCATGATGGCTTACTTACAGAGGAAATAGCTCAAACAGGGAGGTGCGGGGGATACAGGTGGAAAATTGGGTCTCAGGAGAGTAGTTTGGATGCATTGCAGAGGAACTGGGGATCACTAGATAACTCAATCTCAATCCAAAGTTTCTTACAAGGTAATGGATGGCCGTGAAGTTGCTGACTCACTACGCCACTTAAATAGGAGAACAGCTTCACTAACATGTTGCCCTTTAAAGACACCCCTTGGTTAAGACCTTTTACATAGGACACCATACATGATTGTTTCACTTCTGATAAATAATTTAGTTCCTTTAATGGTCTGTTATAAGCAAACAAATAATCCAACAAACAGCTGACAAGTTTTACAGTAAGAAAACAGAAAACAGGTTGAGCTTTAATTGGCTTCAGTTGTGATGATCAGACTCTTTGGATATACCAAGATGTTTGCCTTAAAAAGTATCTCAGAAAATGGTGAAACAGAAAAAAAAGGAGCTTCAATAAATATCGCCGATGTCTTGCTAATCATGGTATAATTATATCACAAAGTAATTACACAGCAATTATAGCTCCTATTATTTTCTGAATGAGCACATTTAAAAGAGAGAATACATATGAGTTGATTAAAATTATACATTAGGTGATTCAATGAGGAAATGTTATAAAGTGAATTACTTTGTCCCTTTGCATGAAATATAGTTTAATCAGTTTAGTTCCATTTGATTAAATCTACTGATATATTGGTAGCATGTTCCTTCTCCCATGTTCCCACTTTGTCTTTGCACTGCTGCTGCGCCGCTGTTAAGAAATTGACCGGCTTAACAGCAATGTACTACCTGCCATCGCAGCATGAGCACAGCCCTGAAGGTTTTTCAGATGCCTGTGTTCTATGCATTATCATTCTGTGCTTACAAGCATAAACACCTTGGCCTGGAATTGGCTTTTCAGTGAGTTCTGCAATGTTTATGGGTCTATACAATCTGCTGTGAGCATGGCAAGCAGTCAGCTGGCTATCAGGGAAGTCATGGCAACAACTACAATGAGGGAGAGCTGGAAAAAGCAAATTAACATCAGAGTTCCACATTCAACATAAGAGACCTTGTTCAAAAACATACTCAACATCAGAATTAGTGTTTTCCCTTTCTTCCAGAAAGTGCTTCATGGATGCAGGGTGCTGCAGCCTCAGGCCAGATCCTTCATCAAAGAGAGTGACGGGTGTTAGCCAGGAACTTGACCAACTGAGGAGGAGGAGGGCAAGACTAACAATACACTTCCTGCCTCTGGGCAAAAATCAGCTTTAAGATATACAATAAGCTTTCAAAGCAGAATTTTTGATTTCCTTATAAGCAGGTTTATTATCTGGTTATTTAAGTTAATTAATAATTGAGCAGCATTTTATTTTAACCTCAATTATTTAGCATTCATACATAAACAATTAATAGATGTTATGCAACTGGCATTTATTCTCACTATAGATACATCTGCAGATTTTTTGCTTGATTAAATATAAATGTCTGTTAAAAAAAAATGCTGAGTACAATTTCTCTGAGATCAAGGTGATGTTTTCAAAAAGCTTCATCCAACAGTCCAAAGATATTCAGTTTTTTTCTAGAACATAAAACTGAGAGAAGCAGCAAATCTTCAAATCAAAGCCAACAAAACCAAGGAACGTTTGGTATTTTTGCTTGAAAATTTGCCAAATTAATCAATTATCAAAATAGCTGCAGATTCATTCTCTGTTGATTGAGAAATCAATTCATGGACTAATTGTTTCAGCACTAAAGTTATTTATAACTCACTATAATGTATTATATGTTTATATCATGACAACTATAACTCCTCCTGTGAAATATAAACAGAAAATTAATGACTGATAATATTGATCAACATAGTTATAAACATAGGGCAGCATGGAGTGGTGAGCACAGCAAGAAGGTTCCAGGTTTGAATCCAGGTTTGAACCGGGGGTCTTTCTGTGTGGAGTTTGCATGCTCTCCCCGTGCTTGCGTGGGTTTTCTCCGGCTACTCCGCCCTCCTCCCACAATCCACAATTCAAAGACATGCATGTTAGGTTAATTGGTGACTCTAAATTGCCCATAGGTGTGAGTGTGAGCGTGAATGGTTGTCTGTCTATGTCTGTCTGTCTGTCTGTCTGTCTGTCTGTCTGTGTATTGGCCCTGTGGTTGTGGGTGTACCCCGCCTCTCACCCGAAGTCAGCTGGGATTGGCTCCAGCTCCCTGCAACCCTGACAGATAAGCGGTATAGATGGATGGATGGATAGTTGTAAACATGTTAAGTTTATATGCATTGGATGCTGATATTGATACTAAATGATCAATTTGTTTTGTTTAGCTTTTTTTGTTTTACTTTGCTTTCAATTTATTGACTATAATTATGCTTAATAAAGTAACTACATGTATTGTATTGTGTTAAACAATTCTTTCTTTCTTGACAAAAACTGAACAAATTTTTATTAATAATAATAAATGATGAAAGGCTTGAGACTTGGCTGAAAGCTCTGGAAGAAAATCTAATGAGTGGACCTTGGGTTTCGGGTCAAGAATTAATCTTCATGCTCAACACAAGTTTTCAACATATTGTGGGTAATCATTTAACTTTGAAAATTATTACAGCTAATGTGTCCCTATATCTGCTCAAAACTAAAACATAGTGTGGTATGAAAAATAAAAAATATTACACAACATCGTTCAATATTCAATTCAGTTAAAGCATTCTACCGTCTGTATAGCAGACTCTTGCTATGTAATACAGACTGTTGCTATGGATGCATTTCTGATAGCGGAAGTAATACACTAATTTTTAAATCAATAAAATTATTTTCAAGTCAGTATTTTGTGTCAAATTGTTGTTGTTTCTTTGGTACAAAGGCATTTAATGAGCAAAGTAATGTACAGCGAAACGTGAAACGATTCAAGTCCCCCCTGCTTTGTGTCGGAGTCGTGCATCACCCTGTCGGGATTCGTTTTGCAATAATGCCCAACTCGCTTATCCTCTACTTATATAGTGCTCATAAATGAAGTGTACAGTATTGTCATTTGATGCAATGAGATAAAGATAATCAGTAATGTTGTATAACAGTATACAACAACAGCTTTAGGATTTCTTTCGGTGGAAATGCTGCAGACATTAGTCATTTTCACTCAGTTTCTATGATAATTATGTGTTTATATCAATGTGAGCAACATTTTCTAGCTTATGCTCCCCCCTGAGCGTTGCATCAGATAAGATATTGGAGAAACACTAAATTTTCCATTGCTGTTTCATCACTAAAGTCCACTATTACCGCACTGCTGCCATTACAGACACTTCTGAACTATATTATCTTCTTGTAATAGCTCACAGAAGGTGATTTTGATCAAATATTCATAACTATGTGCATTTCAAGTTCAGGTAACACTCGGATGGTATAACACTGATATTCAAGTGAAAAAAAGCATAGTTAAGTATTGCAGACTATAGAACTCTTTATGTTCACCTCCCTTTGTGTTTCAAAATGTCTAGGTGCCTAATTATTTATGCTTTTGTAAGAATTTTGGGGAGATACTACAGGTTGAAATTCAAAATATAGCAAGGATTAGATGAGGTTTCGTCTTTTACTCTTCTTACTAGTGTCATTCTTAAGTGCATTGCTGAACCCTGGGTAGCTGCTGAACATAAACACAAGCACTATTATTTAACATCAAGTGATCAATTTAAAGTGATGGGGTGAATTATCCCTCTCTGGCAAATTAAAATATGGTTGTGTGCTTCCATTGCTTCTTCTGCTGAAAGAAAGAGAAACATTACTGCATTAAAATAATTTAGAGCCCTTTTCTGAATTAAGGTTCTCGGAAAATAAAGGACCATTTGAATAGTCCATGGCCTCTAAAATACCTTGTCTGTAGAAGCAAATCATGATAATTAATATGTGACACATCCTGAGCTGTTGCCCAAAGGCTCTAGGGGAGGGGCGGTATTGCTGGCGCCACGACCAAGTTTTAAAATCCTTGGCGGATTCCATCTGCACAGCGATACAATACAGCAAGTCCCAGGTCACCCTGAAGCAGACAGTCACCTTCATCAGAGCAGGGCAGAAGGTAACCCACCAGCCCAACTCCTCAGGAGGGCTCCTCACCACTGCTTGGGACTGGCAGCTCCAAATGGACCTGGGAAGGCAACTCAAGTTCCCGGTCAACATTGCTACCACCTCACTCCGACCAGACTTGGTGTTGACATCGGAGTCAACCAAGCAAGTGGTGCTATTGGAACTGACAGTCCCCTGGGAGGACCGGATCGACAAAGCCAACAAGCGCAAGAGGGCCAAATACTCAGAGCTCATCACAGAGTGCCGTAGCAATGGCTGGAAAGCCCATTGTGAACCAGTAGAAATTGGGTGCAGAGGTTTCGAAGGTCACTCACTACAGCAAGTGTTCAAATTCCTTGGAGTTAGAGGACTGCAGTCGAGGAAAGCCACCAAGAACATCCTCGAGGCCGCAGAAAAGGCCTCCCAGTGGCTGTGGATCCATAGGGGGGATCCGTGGTGCGCTACTTGGACACAACCCGGGGTCTGATCACCCCCGGTTGGGTCGCCTGGGCGAGGGTGTCTGATGATTAAAGACCCGAAACACCCTGTGACCTCGGGTTTATCAATGATGACGTGTCCAAGTATCACTGTGAGGTGTATTCAAAATTCTATCACATCTGGCTCAGCCAGTGACCTCCAGGAAAGGCTGGATGACATCCACAAAAGAGTGGCAACTGGAGAGACAGTGGACAGCTCGGAAAGACGGCGACCGGGGTAGGAAAGGCTGACCAGACGCTGACCAGAAACTCCAAACTATGTGCTCCTTCATAATGAACATAGGAGTTGAACGTTTTGGAGTGGAACAGAAGCAAGGAGCAAGAAATCCAGCAAGGCTCAATAGGCGGGAAGTTAAGATAAGCCAGCTGAGGCAAGAGCTGAAATCCTTGAGATGCCAGTTCAAGGCAGCCAAGGAAGAGGAGAGACCTGCTCTGTCGGAACTCACTAACATCGTAAGGAAGAAGCTCATCACGTTGAGGAGGGCCGAATGGCACCGAAGGAAGGGAAAGGAAAGGGCTCGGAACCGAAGTGCCTTTATTGGAAACCCCTTCGCCTTCACTAAGAGGCTACTGGGCCAGAAGCGAAGTGGCCACCTTGCGTGCCCTGTAGGAAAGATCGACCATCATCTCAATGACACCTTCAGTGACACTTCAAGAGACCAAGAGCTTGGCCCTTGCAAGGCTCTGGTGACACCTCCAGAACCAGTGTTCCAATTCAACAGTGATAAGCCCACCCTGGCAGAGGTAAAGGAAGCTGTCAAAACAGCAAGATCTGGTTCGGTTCCCGACCCCAGTAGCATACCCTACAAGGTCTACAAGCAGTGTCCACGGCTCCTCAAACTTCTCTGGAAGATCTTGAAGGTGCCCAGTGGAGACATGCCGAAGGCGTCTGGATCCCAAAGGAAGAGATCTCCAGCAACCTTGAGCAGTTTCGTATAATCTCGCTGCTCAGCATTGAGAGCAAGATTTTCCAAGGGTTTATCTGATGACGTGTCCAAGTATCACTGTGAGGTGTATTTAAAATTCTGATGAATGGGTCTATTTTGTCCCATTGCTCATAAGCACAAAGATAATGAAGGTTCGTCATCTATTTGTCTTTTGTTGCCTCCAGTTTATTTCCATAGGTTTTAAAAGAAGCAGACCTACATTAAAATAATTCACTTGGCAACTTTATGAATGTTTGTTTATAATATGTCTCCATTTGACCGCATTACAATGTCAGTCCAGCCATTGTCAAGCATTCCCATTTACATTAACTAATATTTCAAATGAAATATGGATCATTTATTAAATCAAACTGAGAAGGAAAACACACATTTACATTCTCATGCTACACAGGGTAGACTGGCGGTGTTATGGAGAGGGTGTGCCAATGAAATACTACCTGTAGTATTGATCTAGGTGATGGTCTGGGTAGAAACTGCCATCTACAAAACTCTGTGAGTCTGCATATGCTTTCAATCACACTTGAAGGGGATTTTTCAACAGATGCTCGCATAAACCATCACAGGAAAACCATAGTTTGCTGCCAAAAATCACTGGCACAGTCATACAGCACAAAATCTAAACCTTAAAAAAGGAATGCTGATGTTAAAGCAACCCAAAGATTTTATGGTTTTTACAGTTCATTCCACACAGTGTTTAATTCTAAGTTGTATTTAATTAGTTTTAGTCCTCACAGACTGGCTACTTGATAAGAGATCAAAACTGGGTCAAACTGTCATAATTAACACTAAAAAACGTGATGGAGTGCAGTGGAAAGTAACAAGTACCTTCACACAAGTTGCTTAAGTACAAATTTGTAACTTACTTGGGCATTTCCATTTCATGCTACTTTATATTTCAATATGTTTCAGAGGGAGCTATTGTGCTCTTTGCTTTTCACTCCACAACATGCCTCTGACAGCTATATTTCATAGATTTATAAAAGGAAACATACAAGATATGATAAATTGATAAAATCTGATTAGAGATGATTAGACTACTTAGTATACAGTGTATACTAAGGCAGATAAAATTAGCTTCACATTGACAACTGCAATAGTAAAATGCTGCTTACATAGAGAGCATGAAAGCATCAATACTGTCATATATAATAGTAGAAAACTCACAGAGACCATTCTTGTGCATTATAGGTATTTTTTCATTGGATTATTTAAACATATTTTGCTTATAATACCTGCACATGTTTATTTAATGATCAATGCAGTGCATGAGTTGTAATCAAGTCCTGCATTGCATTGATCCATTGTGGTGTTACTATTTTTAGTTAAATGTACCCAGTGGAGTTTTTTTTTTAATGTTCACATTCACTTTCTCATCAAAGCATATTGAGTGCATCCTCCTAACAAATGTGTTAAGCGGATTTCCTCCCTCATTAAACATCCACAGAGATGATTTTTGGACATGTTTGAGAGACGTCTTCTTCTTCTTTGCCTTTGTTGTAGCTGCATTTCTTGGCACGTTATTGCCACCAACTGCTGATCAATCAAATAGTGTGAAACCATGGGCAAGACTGTGTACCACCTGGCCCACATTCAAATGCTCACGTGTGTCCACGTTCATGTCCATGAGGATCAATAGGTAGTGTAATAAAATGTCTGTACATGTAGTTCCTAACTCCATACTGGATTTACTGAATCAGAATCAGAAAATAGGTTTACTGCCAAGTAATTTTCACATTACAAGGAATTTGCTTTAGTGCGTTTAGTGCATACCAGAAACAGAGAAAAATTAGAAAGAAAGAGTTAACAACACAGAATCGAAAAACATACATAGAAAACAGAAATATAGTTCCAATACAGAATATGTAAAAATGTAACAAAACAAGAATAAAATACTTGTATAAAACATTTGTTTTCAAAGTGGAAAAGCTGTGCAGCTCGGCAGGAATGTGCAAAATACTGACCAAAGGTTACGAGACATAGAGAGTGATAATTGTTAAGCTTAAGTAAAGTATGTGAATGCTTCTTCAACACTGTTTATAATAGTAGTGAATACATTGACTACTGGGTTCTGTCTCTGTGCCATTTTGCTCACCAGCGGCAGAGGTAGTGGATAGATGAGCTGAAAGGTCAAATAAGGTATTCTCTAAGTGTAGTTGTTTGTTCCCCTCATATGTTTACCCTTGAATTGTGCAGAAGCAGAAGACACAACTTCATCAACAGAGCCAACATTGTTAATCCTTCTCTGCCACTCTTGTTTACTGTTCTGCCTTGTCTCGCTTACATCACTCTACCTCGAGAGACCTGATTCAACATTCAAGTTTAACTTTACTTGATAAAGCCAGACCCATTTAGAGGCCTTGTCTCTTCAGCATTGACAGCCATACTATTTCTTTCTACTCATTTGAAAACTGTAGCTCTCCTGCAGTATTTGTTTTTCTGGCTGGCAACAGAAATAGTATTATGAGTAGTATGAGGTGCTGTTCACCTCGTACTGTTTCAACTTTAATCTTCTTCTTCTTCTTCATATCATCACTATTATTGTTGTTGTTGTTGTTGTTATTATTATTTTCTAGCCAACAGTTAATCTTACTGTCATTACTGGGGATCCAGATGTTGTGTAGGAGATTAAGATTACAGGTAGTGATGGCTGTAGTTATAATCCAATTAATGCATGTTGTAGGATCATTTGTGTACACTCTCTGCAAGCATTATCTGATGATGGAGCCATTTGTTCACAACGAATAATAACAGATTGGTAACAGATTGCCCACATTCAAGTTATTGTCTGTATTATCATGTTAGATCTCAGATAAATCACATTATCCAGTTATCACTGCGCTGCCTGAATCGTACATGAAAGATCACACTTTGAGAAATGCTGTGCGTGCTTGTTGTGGCGGCCCAACAGGTGTAATGGTGATATCACAGCAGAAGATGTTTTCACACATCATTTAATCCTTGTTCACTTCAGTAGCTCAGAGCTCACTTTCACACATTGTGTCAGATGTGTCAAAGAGATCAGTCTGACGAAATGTCACATATTGTAGCACATGAGAATTTAAATGGATAAAAACTGGGTCAATGACTTACAAGACTGAAATATTTGATTTACGACTAGATTGAACTATCTGGCAGTCTTCGTTATGGTAAAAACATTTCAACTTTTCAGTTATAGCTGAAGGTGCACTGTACCACCTGAAGTAATTGTGTTTTTGGTAGTTTAAAGCTGTAGAAACGGACTTTTTTTGGCCTCTTAGGGGCAGAGGAAAACAAGCTGTAAACATAACACTGACATTTTTTTCACTTCCAGTGTTACGGAGCAACATTATCATTCATTTGGAGACGTGTGTCCAATATTCACTCTCCCTTTAGCTTTGATTTTTGTCTCTACTAACTTCTAAGAACATTTTCTGGCTCTCTAGCTGTGAAATGCTGCACTCAAGTCACTAACTGTGTCTGTCTGCCGTTTGGTGTTCAGCAGGGAAACTACAGTGAGTTTTTAGAGCTTTTTAGGTGAACAACAGCTGCCTGCTGCAGCCAAAACAGCACAGTGAAAGTGAAGGTGAAACAAAACAGTAAAACTGCCACCTGCATTACCAAATAATTAGCTGAAAGATGCAATAAAACTTTGTAAAGTTGAGTCAGATTATAGTTATCTGCATAGTTTGTCACTTTCACATTACACATGGTCATTTGATCTATTGTAATTACAAAGTATGGTTTATTGATGTTTTAAGTATGTACAATGCTGGTAATATTGGAATAATCCACAAAAACAAAGCTTGTAATAGACTGTAAATACAAATAATAATACTAATAATTACTTTAAATTCATTGCTTGATGTTAAATCATGGAAATGGTCTTGTAAATACTGTGCTTGTCAAAGACATAAACTAATGCTTTCTATATTTCTTTAGGA
Organism: Pempheris klunzingeri; assembly: GCF_042242105.1. NCBI lineage: Eukaryota > Metazoa > Chordata > Actinopteri > Acropomatiformes > Pempheridae > Pempheris > Pempheris klunzingeri. Next base: position 17,909,127 of record NC_092020.1, on the reverse strand, counting down.
AGCAACGATACTGACATCCAAACTGCCAACGTGCGACCACACAGATGTATCATTAGAAATGGACCCAATGACACTGTTACTGTGCTGCATTTCATGAAAAATATTCAATGATGTTTAGAAAGAGTCATGAATAGTTCAGTTTGAATAATTTCATATTGATTGTTGCTGAAGGGATTCATTCTATTCCTTTATTTTACCAGATGGATGCGGTTGAATCAGCATAATTCATAATTAATGGATCTGTGCAATGAATGAATCATTACACCCCTATTGATAGTAATTAATTTCATTAATATTTAATGACAAGAAAATGGTCTCACACCACTTTGCACAGGAAAAGGAAGGAGATTTGAAAACAAGTTTTAGTTTAAAGGGTTCAACTTTTATTCCATTTAACGCAGAACTGTACAAAGCAAACAGGGTCACATTTATACCTATTAAGATTGATTACTCCTTTGCTTCCAATAACACATCAGGTGCAAACAATCAACTACTGATTTATTAATGAAAGTATAATCAATATTTCCAAATGTAATGAGTTAAAGTAGTAATTCATTACATGGGTGCTGATCATTTGTACACCATTTAATCATTTTTGACTATTTCTTATCCCACAGGTGTTTGTAATTAGGCTGCTGTCTCTCACTGGTTCCTCAAGCTGTAGTAAATGTAGTGAATGATTTAGTGATGTAAAAGCAGAGGTGTGAAAATGGAGATTTATCTGTAATATTTTCTATGAAAATCATTCTAAAATGTGAAGATTTTAACCTCAATTTTATTTTATTTTTTTATATATCTAAAGCACTTGTTTGTACTTGCTGAAGAGAAGAATTACACAGAAGATCCTTTATGTTCTCTTTTATATCAAAAAGACCAAAAGCAGTCTAACCTTTATTAATTGTGAATGGCGACTTAAACTACTAATGGCAAATTATGAGCCCAGGAAATAAAAGATTTTGGTAACTAATTTGATATCAACCAATTCTAGGTATTCTTTACGATAAGTCATGGCATAATTGATCCTGATGCGACAACTGTAACAAACAACAAAAACAATTTGATACTTGGCTGTACTAGACTTTATGTACGATACCAGCCGACCGTGACAAGCAGGTTTCCAGTACTGAGCAGAATTGTGCCCATAATAAGTCCACAGAATAATAAGAGCGTAATAAGTGAAGCATATCCTCTGCCCTATATAGAGAATTTCCTCTCCCTGTGCACCAAACAAAGCTTCTGAGGCCTGCGGCTAATCACTGCCCTTTACCTGTTGTCATTCATCTAGAGGAGTCAATTGGTCTGCTTCTGCAGGGTGCAGAGGTAATTACGATTTGGCTATGACTTGGGTTTGGCTCTATTGTCTGACTCTGTGGCACACATGCTGGGATATTGGGGACTTGAAGCTCAAAGCTCATTCAGGAGAGTTCCACTTTGACTACACCACTCAATGTTCCCCTAGAGAGCTTCACTACTAACTAAACAAAGCTCAGCCAAGATGAGTCAAGATCATCACAGTGAAAAATACCTGAACCTATTTTTATCTTCCACTCAGAGTGCTTTATTTGTTGAAATACCATTTTCAATGCATCCTAAGACGCAGAATATTTTCTCTTTCACTGCCCCTGTTCCATTTATGGGTGATTGAAAAAGTTGCACAGCAAGACGAACAATTTCACAATATTGCTGCCTAGATATTTTTCACAGATCTGCCTCTCTTCAAACTCAAAATTGTATTAATATTTAATCGCATTATGAATTGGATGAGGAATACAATTATGTAAGTAAATACACCTGTCCCATCAAGCAAGAAATTGAGAAAATCCCCCAGCAAGTAGCTTTACTCTCAAGGTGAGATTTGGGAAATGAATGTATAAACTTGGGGAAGATTTGCGCGCCGTAATCCACATTCCTATTCATCTACTTCCTCAGTATGTCAAACTCCTTGGAGATGGTGCATCTCTTACACTCCTGTTTATAGTCCTCTCCTTCAGCATCAGTCATTGACCGTAGGAACCAATGTTTGAGTGATTATAAATTAATACGTTCAATGAAATAGCCACATCTTCTCATTTGTTATTTACTTCTTACAGATGGACATCCAAATTTACTGATGAATAAATTATGTGAAATGTTTCAAATTTGTTCATTTCTAACTATAAGAATGCACTCTCAGCGAGATGCACACCAGTGTGAGCTCCAGGGCAAGTCCTAGAAAATGTAAACATGTCATCCTGAGGGTATCTTTGTCAAAGACAAAGGGGGATTATATTCAGCATTATCATTTTAACATTTGGATCACAAGACACTTGTAGTGATGAATTATCATCCAACTCCACAGTTCCCCTCAGCTCTGGGGAGCTTTGTTGTGACTTTCATTGTTTTGGTTCATTTGGCCTGTAAATTTCTTGTTTTCAGTTCGGTCTCAGTGCTCACAATATGTCAGTGTTGCGTTTACAGCATGTTTCCACTGCCCGCAAGTAGCCAAAACATTAGCTACTGCAAATGGTGAATTTCTGAACTGGAAACTATAAGCACAAGAGGAACACAAGGTTAAATGAGGAAATAGAATTTTTAATAGAGCCCAGTGGATTTTATACGCTCCAAACCAACAGGACTTATTTGAGAATTGTGGCAGATTATGGAGATTTTGTTAATATAAACCATAGGCTGACTTTGAAATGATTTAGCATTATCCATAAATATTAAGAGATCTGAATGTATATTGTCTTGAAAACATAGGTTGTTAAGGGTTGACAGGGTATGCTGTAATGTATTGAACAATGAAACTGCTAGTTGCTAAAGAATATGCTGAAAAATGTGATATTTTGTATTAATCTTATTTGTTTTGCAAATCTTTGTATCCACTAGGAGGAAATCTTTGCATCATTTAGAGGTATTTTGTAAGCGGTTTGAAGGATGATGACAATGTTGTTTCATAAAAATAGTACCTATGGTGATTAACAGTATAAGTCAAAAGACTGATCAATTAACTGTATATAAGATGACCAGAGCACCTCTCTAATGAAGGCAAGACAACTGCAGCGTTGGTGAACAAGCATGATTTCCAGGAGAAGAGCAGTGTGATGGTTTCTTTTCTTTTTATTTTAACAATAAATACTGCAAATGAGCCTGAGCTGAAGATGCATGAGGACATATATTTTGACAAGCATTAAGAGCAGTATTCACCTGAAAATGTTGCTGCTTTACTGAGCCTAGAGTATTTTGCAAGCAGAAATTTCCAGTAGGATATCTGTCAGGCCTTTGCTACAGTCTGTTGAAGAGCCGAGCGACCTCTGGGAATCAGAGCGCTGTATAAACTTCCTGCGCAGAGGTACACTTCCTTCCTACCGTCACTGAAGCATGAAGAGGATCCTGAAAGATGACGGATGGAGGCTATCAGATCTTTCGTCTAGACCAAGCCAGGATCCGTGACTGCCTCTTCATGATGAGCCCATGCTGCCCCACCTCTCCCTCCCCCGTAATGAAAGACTGAGGTGGTATAGCTGTGTCGAGGCAGGAGGCGGATAATCAAATCACACAGGATTATGTGTCACATTTGACCTGTGTGGACCCAGTTTCTGTGCTCAAAAGTGCGATTCAATCCATGGAGGGGTGTTTTTGTCTGTCTGCCTGCAAGAGGGAGACTAAAAAAGAGCAAGAAAAATAAAAATAAATTCTCAGTCCTGCTCTATTTTTTATGTACTTCTATCTCTCTTACACATATTCTTTCTGCATCTTTTTCTCTTTCTTGAGCTGTGACAGTCTCCCTTCATGTGGGAAGGGGCTGTTAATGAATGTGGATGAGCACATGGGAAATGTGTGGGATTCCACCACAGCTTTCTCTCTGAGTGACAGAAGCTCGACAAGGCTTTAGAGGGTGGTTTAAGAGTTGGGAAAAAAAGCAAACAAGGAACAGCTTTTTTCCAGATGGCCACCGCATAATAGAGCAAAATATACTCAGCAAGTTTGTGGAGGCACAACACGTCTGCCTGAAGTACTACAAGTCATTTTGAGCAGAACTACTGTTGTCTGATGGAAAACTATAACAAAACTCACTGGATCCAACTTGGTCTGTTGGTTTTGTAATGGGCTTCGCTGCTGGTCGCAGCGCTCAATCTGTGTTTGTAAAAGTGACAAATACAAAAGAGAAAAATTTGTATCAAAGCTATCAGGCCTGTAGCATGAAGAGGATAGAGTAAATGTTTATTTTGTGATTCTTCCCAGTTTGCTAAGGCTGCTCCCATCAACCTCTGCTCTAATCTGTGAGTATCTGGTATGCACTCCAAACTAAATTGCTGTTTATTCTATTCTGTGGGTGTCAAAGCCCCAGCCTGCTGCTGAATGCTATCGGGGGAATGAGGGTCCCAGGATGCTCAACTCTGCTGCTGACACAACACTATTCCTGAAAGACCCGCCACTTGATTTACCCAAGCAAAATGTCACAGTAATTGTTAAGATTTATATCAATGGGAAAGAGCTGACGAGGTCCCACAGCTATCAGATCTGACAGACTTAATATGTGCTCAAATGTTGCCTGCCACACTAAAGGCTTGCAGGTTGACCAATTTTACCAGGAATGTTCCACCTCAGATGGTATTGACCCAGCCGTCATTTCTCACTTCTGTAAATCAAGTGTGAAGTGGAACTTTTAGGTTGTGAAATTGTGTTTTTAATAAACTAAAATCACTTCAGAGCCTTTCCACAGAGTTATCACACTACTTAGCTTTCGCTTTGTATGCCATCTTGGATTATAAAAAGATAACCAAAAAAAAGAAAGAAAAGACTGGCATATGGTTTGTATAAATAGGCTGAACACAGGTGTGCTTTGATACTGTACCCTTCACTCTCTGTCATAAGATATGTTGAGATAAAATCGAATGCGCATTGTGTATTTTTGACGCCCTAAAACAGCAGAACAGGTGGCGCTCTGTAAATGAACTGGCAGCTAATGCGGTGCAGTATGTCAGAAAAGTGTTGTGATTGATAATGATGGTTATATGATAATTAAGTTGCCACAATAACACTTTATAGTGAGGTGTAAGAAATGCTAAGAAGGTTCCAAGGAATGGGTAAAATAACTAAATGATAACCAATGAATCACTAATAAGTAGTTGTTCTGCAGACAATATAGATAATGATAAATTATTTGAGAACAGACTTTGACACTCTGTGTCCCCAGGTATGTGTGAGTCAAAAACTGCACACATTATGTTAACTCTGAATCAGCTGTGAAGCAGAACAACCCATTATTTCTTTTTATGTCTTATATATTAGAAGCTATTTTCGTCAAGTGGTGCATCATTCATTCAACCTTTCATTTGTACACAGTTGTTCAATGAGAGCAGTTTACTTTCTTTTGCTCACATGACAATAAAAGCAAAGGCTAAAATTCACACTTAGACAAACATTAATACTTGCAAAACAAATATTAAAAAGATAAAGATAAAAACATAAAGAAGGGCCTCAAACCAACATTAAATACAAGTACAGGAATAGTCAGTGGTGGAAAATGTCAACCAATTTCAATTTCTGCTGCAGTTCATTCCATCTGAATGGAGCAAAGATTCACCCACTTTTCATATTTAATTACTTCCAGATTACCTTACCATTACTAACCTTTTATTATAGGATGATTAGAAATAGTTTTTGAGAGTCATGCTGTTTCTGGTTTGTAGTGAGGGATTAATTATGAAGCCCCAGTAACTTAAGGTAAGTAAGGATATGATAATTTATACTTGAATAAGGAGCTAATCCGGAGTTGTAATTGTAGACCTTCTTCCAGGCCACCAACTATTTGAAATGGCAGCACTGATGACCTGAAAGAACTACACTTTACAACAGGAAAATCATATTTCTTCAATTACAATAACACAAAACTCAGAGGTTTTACAAGGGTTTGGTTTTTGACATTAGATAACAGCAGTTTGACAGAATCATCGAATACTGACATTCAAAAATACAACCCTGTCTGCTGCATTTTTAGTTCTTTCATTATGTGAATGTAACTGGTACCTAAAAGGGTAAATTACAGAAAACAGGGCCTGGCCATACCAACCTTCATGATATGTCATTATCATAATCTTTCTCTCTCACAGTGTTTTTTTTGTCTGACTTCCAGTACAGGTGAATTATAGTACAGAGTGCAGAAAAGTCTGTTATACTGTTAAATATAGAGAGGCTGAGAACAAACCTTGACCTAAAGGAAAAAAGCTATTTGCCACACTGTACAACTGTTGTTTACAAGTCATGATGCACCTGAAGCTGATTAATATGAACTTCATAAAAAACAAACAAGGTTACTGAACAAAAACTACAAAAAGTTATAAGGTTAACTTTCCCACCATAGATCTGACCAAAGGAAAAGCTAACTGCAGGTGTGATCACACCTTCCCACACACAGTCGCAGTGACATTTTCAAACAGTGGTTTACTCTTCGGCTGAGAGAAGTAACCGCCATCTGATGGCATTATTAAGCTTGCCAACAGCTGTATAAAGTTCTCAGGATGCCAGTATTTGACAATAAACAACTGAGAGGCTTCCCACAAAGGAGTCTCAGTTTGCACACCACAAAAACATGAAGAAAACCATGTAACGCTTCCTTGAATTTTTATTTACCCCTTGAAAGAAGCTTTTATTGCAGATATAACAGCATTATCATATAGTTTCATAGCAGCTTGTTATGGGCAACAGCTCCTCAGATGACCTCTAGATGCTTTTTGAAACCACCCTCCACTGCAAAATGGGTTTTCTTTATCATTATTTCAGTTGTATGCTTGAGCTTCACTGTGCAGAAATTTACACTGAAAGGCTATTTTCTCATTCATCTGCTGATGGTGGAACGTTTCTCTGTGCTCAGATCTCAGTTTAATATGTCACTGCCCGAGCATTATTTTGTGAGCCCTAGTTTTGTGATCACGTAGTTGTTGGAAATCAATAAGTGTTCAAAATGCAACTTACAAAAGTGTCATGCAGAAACCTGAAGCCCTGAAGTGCACATACACAGTAAAGAGGGAGACGTCTTGTATATGTGTTTATATGTCTGGAGGGGATCTTTAAACTTACATCCTCAGGTTAAAGTCTTTACTTAATTCCTCTTTTGCTTCTGTTTGTGCGCAAGGGCACGTTATTATAAGTTTATATCGCTGATTCTTTCAGTCATCTGAGCTCTTGTTTGATGTACATGTTAGTAGCAGAGTGTACAGACTGCCTGACTGGGGAACAAAAGCAAGAAGAAGGTGCTTGAATTTATTTGATTGGCCTGCTTTGGAAAATACAACTGAAATGATCAGCATCTGCACTGCCTAGGTACAATTTATGATATTATTCACATGCTAACTTTGTGTCCATCTAAGAATGCTTCTAAAGTGACGAATTACTACAGTATTTACATCCAAGTAAAGTATGTAATTTACTCAACAGAGAAAAAGGTTTGTCTTTCATTCGTGGTTTTCTTTGAAAGGGGAGCAGGCAGGCAGGCAGGAAAGACATCTGCCTTGCTTTTAATGGATATCACAAATGCTTCAGTTATTCCACTCCATCTGAAACTTCCCTCCCCTTCAGCGCACTCCCAAATTACAGCAATGGAATGACTCTTTGCCTTGCAGAGCCTTGGTATTTTCCCCAGCTAAGACGGTCGGAAAGATTCCTCCTGTGGGCTTGCATCATGGAGGCTAACAGTCAACAGATTCTGTGGAAAGATGTGAGTCAATGATTTATTGCACATTTATTCATTGCAAAAAACAATCTAAAAAAATCCAGCCTTTTGTGCATTCATGAATACTGAGTAGAATTTTAGGTCACTGCAATGTTGAGAAAACGGGAGCACCCTTTAACTTTTACAGCTTAATAAATTAAGTGCAGGTGGCAGCAATGGTGGTTTAAAAGGGGCCAAAATCCTGTGATATTTGAGTGTAAGCTTTAAGGAGAATATGTCAGAAGTATTCCTTTTCTGAAATCAAAAAAAGAGTGCTGCTTGATCTCTTGCTGAGTGATCTGAGTTTTCTCAGAATAGTAATTTTCCAATCTAATTCCTTTTGGCTTTTCACCTTGGCTTTCTTTCTTTATTCCCACTCTTATATTCAGTCTCACCTGAGCCATTGTATTTGCTTTATATCTAGAACATCCTCATGCATGCAGCACTCAAATAAACACCAGGAATTGTCTTTATTTGAAACCTTATTATTGAGGGGGGGGGGGTATTTTTGGCTCTAGAATCCGTCTTCTTCCTCCTCTAATGTGTCACTTGTTGCAGAGCTTGAGAACAATATAGCAATAGCAAGTAAGTACCTTCACAGCACAGTATTGTTCTCTTTTTATATGTATATGAAAAATAAAGCCCTTTCACTGTCGATCAAAGACAACTGCAACTGTTCCAGCAGAAATTCAATGTAAAGAATGTGATGGATAGATAATGATTATGATTAAGAGATCACCTGTGGCTCCTTATTTCAGAATAGTGTTCACAGAAATTCAAATGCTTATATGAGAATGCCACAGTGTGATAAACCACTACCTCCGCTTGTTGGTTTTGTAGGCTACTTCTATGTTTTTTTGGTGGGTTTTTTTTCCTGTTGTTTTCTTGAGGAAGTGCTCCTTCTTTGCAAGATAACAGCAGGGGGCTCCAGGCACTCTTCCTCACAAAGCTGATTCTGAACTCCTAAACCTTTAAACACTGGTTGGCGGGTGCTGCGCTCTCAGACTGCTCACTCTGTCTCCATCCTTGCCTTTATTTCTGTCTGTCTGTCTGGCAATCCCTCCTCCTTCAGAGTATTCGATATTCAAAGCACAGGCAGAGAGAGGTTTGTCCTCTAGTTAAGTTTCCACTGCTTATGCAACCTATCTTTTTTCTTCTTCTTCTTCGCTCAGAGGAATTCACAATGTAAGGGATTTCTGGCTCTTTGATTGTAGCCCTCTGTTTTTCATCATGCCTTAGGAATGTTCAGCACTTTGATGTGCCTCACGTTTTCATGGCTACTGTCTCTAATATGTCAAATAAAGACCAGTAACAATGTTGAATTCATTATTGGCAAAGGTTTAGTTTAAGTTTTTAGGAGGCTATCTTGAACAATATGTCCTCTGTCCTTCCCCAAAGTCATGCTGCTTTTTATAATGTATTTACCAATCGGAAATTCAATCTATACTCAACGAGCACAGAGTGTAACTGTATATTATTGCTGCTAAATCACATTTCCTTCATGCCACCCACATATTTGTAGGTATTTAAAAAGGCTCTATGAAACATATTATCAGGGCAAATTTGGATAATTATTTTAATAGAATGCAAGTCCAAAGGTCTAAAAAAATCATATAACTATTATTCAAAAATAATTCCTACAAATTATTTAAAGAGGTCAGCATGTTAAAAAGTTGTCCAATCTACTGCAGCTTAACTACTGTAACAACCTCAGCAACAATAGAAAACCAAAGCTGCTTTATCATCATTTTAAAAGACACAGAGATAAGCAACACCAATTTTGCTAATTGAAGTTAGTTCCGTTTTTCGTTTTACATATCTGCTTTTCTGTTTTCCTCTGAGACCTTCAGAAGTGGTCCGGTGTGAATGAGAAGCTTTCAATTTCTCCCTGCTGGAGCTGTGTTGGAACAAAAGCTTGTCTTTATTAATTTGTGGCCTTAAGCTTGGGGAATTGATTCCAGTGGGCAGAGTTTTCATTTGAGGGAAAGTTTAATAAACGTAACCGTTTCTGTGGCACTTGCAGCAAATCTGTTCTTTCCTGCTCTTGGATTAGGGATGGTTATATTTTGGCCATCTGTAGCCTCATTGGTGGTTACATTTTATGGAGTGGTTGATTAAAAGGAAAAAAGACAGAAAAGACAGAATTTGAATATGAAAATGATAAATTAAAGCAATACATTACAATTTTGCATGGTGCTTGCATTGGTCTTGTGAGTTAAATGAAGAACAGATAGAAGAACATTGATACCAATCATCAGTAGCCATCCATCTTGCCAAAATGGCAGTAAAACGTGATTTTATAGAACTTTAGTTGCAATGATTAAACGTAGTTACCATCAACCTATATCATTACATTGTCCAGAAGGGATCTGTGTCTATGCTAGATAAAATTTAAGACATTGTTTAAAGAAATACAGAGTGGGGAAATATATTTTCCAAATCAACAGCATCTCTCAATGTGTTTTCAGCTACAGTTTGCAGCAAGGTAGCTTAGCTTAGCATAAAGACTTGAAGCAAGGAGAAGAAACAAAGGGAAGCAGCTAGCCTACCAATGTCTGAAAGTCACAAACTCTACCAGCCAGCACCTCTAAAGCTCACTGATTAACATGCTATATCTTGTCTTGGGCTTTAACAAATGAATATCAACCAGAAACCGCTGAACAAAGCAGATGTAACATGTTAATTAGTGATCTTTAGAGGTGCTGGTAGGTAGATTTTGTTACCTCTGATCAGACTCAGGCAAGATGTTTTCTGTCTGTATGCTAAGCTAACAGATATGATAACAGGCATAACAGTGGTATTGATCTTCTCATCTAACTCTTGACAAGAAATTTTCAAAATTGTCTATCATAAGTGTTTATCAATTAGGCTGTGAGTTACATTAGCATCATTGCTATTATTAGGGCTATATTCTGTATATACATCATATTATGTAATATTGAACCAATATTTTTTGCAGGTTGAGGAGGGAAAAGCGAAGAAGACCAAGTACCATACCTACCAGCGAGTGGCTTTGATTCTGGCGCTGGTGTTCCTCGTTTTGGCTCTCAGTGTTTTCAGCCTGAGATATCTGTGGAGCCCCAGCCTGGGGAAGGTAAGACTAAGTATCACCTCATTGTTTGCCAGTCATCAGTCTCATTGCCACTGTCTGTGCTAAGAGTGGTCTTGATGAAAGACAGATGAAAGACACACTGAGTTTCCACATCAGCAAATCATACAGGTTACATCAAAGAAAAAACCACGCAAGTAAGGAAAATGGACAGCCACACAAAGAGCCAAAGGCAGTCTCTGCAGTCTGTATTGTACTCTGCTAGATTAAAAGATGTGTGGGCTATGGAAAAGACAGCTGTGTTTTGCTCTGCTCATGTTTTGGCTGTCAGATCTGTAATTTCATGAATTCTTGGACCAAACCACAAACCGCTTTTTACTGTTGCAAATGCTGGCCTGTTTTGGGCATTTATCTACTTTCTGCTCACATTGTAAACATCTTCTCACAATGACGGATCCTGATAACTCAAAGCTGACCCTAATTGCTGTTGACCAGAGTGGCTGCAGCGGGACTGAAACCTCTTGGCAATGTAATTGGGATAAACTCTTGTCCTGGCAATTCATCTTGTGAAATCCAATTCAATCACACTTGATGGAGAACATTTTCAGTCAACTTCTTTCCCTTGATTTTCCCAAGGGACCAAAAAGCTAATTTACCCAAGCTAGAAGGAAAAATACATCAATAAATTCACATCTGGAAATTGGAAACTCTATATGTTCTGAGTACTTGCGAATGAGAGGAAATGATTAGAAAGAAATGATGATTAAAAATGAGTAGATGTATTTTAAACCTGAACGTATTAGTCTGCTTTGTGTGTACTGTAAATGCCATAACACTAACAAAGGGAAATGTACCATGTAGGATGTTGCTAGCTGTTATCCCCACAATCTTTGTTGTGGCTAAAAAACATGAACTCGGAACACCCTCTGCCACTATTCCTCTATTTCTGCTTCCATTAAGAAACACATTTCAATCGCCGACAGTCTCTTCTAAGCTCAGGTTAACCAAGGTTCATCTTCACTTCCTGTGTAGACGGTATTGTCCACGTCCTCTCCTTTCAACATAGATATGAATCACCTTTGAGCCATCTCCTTTGTCCTTGTTAAATATTTCATGCCGGAGGTAGAGCAGTCATTATTTCCACTTTAATAAGCTGTGATCATTCTCACGTGGCACAAAATGTGTTGATGGCAGAGGTTGCCCGGGTGATGAATATCAAACCTGTGGACCCTGGGTTTGTTTTAATGGGGTCTTGAGGGGGAGGCTCATTCTCTGGCCTCCACATCAGTGAGTAAGATGAAGCCACTTCAAAGCAGAATCACCTGTCTGTCAAACAGGAATGAAGCTCACTCGGACACAGTAGAACAGTAAAACTCAGGTATGTATCCCCAGCAAACTATACAGGGACTACTATGAGGTAGGTGGATGGATAGATGGTTGAATGGATGGATGGATGGGTGGATGGATCATTGTTGCAGCCAGTACCGTGTTTGGTGATCAGGTGCTAGGTACAATGCAGCAGGACACTTCTTGATTCACCAGCTAATCCTGAGTAGCATCTGGCACTTACATGTATAGACTCTGGGCAGCAGAGCACTGCATCTGAAGCCAAGGGGAGTGTATAATTTATTTCAGAAAACAGTTGTGTGGGATTTTTTTTTTTAGCACAAAGATGAGTATTCTGGTGACAACTCAAAGTCACTTTCAGCTAACATAGGCCCTATAGTGCTTCGTTAGAGTCGTCATATGGAATATGTCTGTTTTCATACAAGAGAGACATATGGAGGCGCGCTTAGGTAAGGATGGTTCTCTGAGTTTAATTATTTTCCCTGCTCCAGGCTGCCTGGAAACACATTGAAACCAAAATTAAGCAGAGAATCTACGTATGCATGATCCTCATACTGCATAACTGCAGGGCACTACACCATTTTTGTGGTTCATTTATATTAATCAAAATAATTATCAGAAATAGAGAATTATTATATTAAGTAATAGGACTTACATTAAGATATATAAGATTTTTTTTCAGTTTTCATTCACAGTTTAGGTTTAGGAAAAGATTGTAGTGTGGGTTGGAATAACCCTCTGGTCTTTGGGGAGAGATAGAGGCGCTTTGCTTGCTGCTCTGTTGGGCTGGCAACGTTGTCGGTGGTGCGTAGGCCAGGCTGGGGAGTGCTGTGGCTCTGAGAATGAATGGTGCAAGCTTTTCTGTGCAGTGTTCCAATGGTGCAGGAAACTAGTCGCTCCTTTGTTGCAATGTTAGCATCTTGGGACTAACTTGTTTCATTGCTGCTGTTGCTTGTAAAATTAGCTGGTAGACTTTGCATCATCACCACTGGTGCTAAGACAACTTGTTTCTGTCAGGCCTTAGTGTCAGTGCCATGAAGGTGTTTCAGCTGCAGTGAAGAGTTCGTGTGATGAGGCTGAAGCAGGTGTTATATGATGTGATGTGAGTATGTAACATATGTTATAGTACCATCAGTGTCATCACTGTCATCGTACAAAAGTGATTTGTTAATTAGTCAGTTGATGAAAGCTTGTATTCTTGCCTGCTAAACTCAAAGTATGAAAAACAAAATGCAACAAACAGAATTTGATTGCAAAGTGGCCTAAAAAAGTACAAGTTTATTAATGACCACACAATAGAGTGACCACAAAACATATTAAAGTGGAAAACGAAAAGATTAGAAAGTGTGCAGGAACAAGTTTGCAGAGAAATTCCTGATGTGGTCTTTTCTCAGTTTGAAATCTGTTCTTGCGCTTTTCTGCAGCTGTTTTGACAGACTCTGAAGATCTGACAAAGTTAGAGGTGCAACTAGCAGTTGGAGTCACATCCTTTTCACAGTAATAGTCTTCATCAGATGACAGAGGTGCTGGAGCTCACGAGGATGTAGTCTCACATCACTTAGAAGATGGTGTTTGACAGCGTGGCGCTTCACGTCCAGGTTCCATACAACAATATATCACACTTTAAATAGTGCTTTGACCTTAGCATTCTAATTAGAAGTCAAAACCACAGCACAACTACGACCACGAACACTTCTCGTCTACCCGCGCAGTTCACCAAAGCAACGTGACCTCATGCACCCAGCTTTGTATAAATAACCACAGAATGGTAATTTGCTGTGTGCATTGTATTTCAATATGACATGATAACCGCTTGGGATCTTCTTTTAATTACCTGAAAACATATGTTGTTACAGAAGCCTGGGGATGATACTTTGCTATCATTTTCTCTGCCTGTGTGTGTGTGTGTGTGTGTGCGTGTGTGAGGGCGTGGTTGCGCTTGTTTGCATGTGATTGTGTGTGCATCAGTGTGCGCTGTGTGTTTCAGTGTGTAGATGAGGTGCCTCTGCATTCTCTTTTGGCTTACGGCAAATTTCTGTTTACTATGTGCTCATTATTGTTCTGGGCCACAAGTCTCACTAGGGGATTTTGCCTCCTTGTAAATTAATCCTCTGTTATTACCAGTTTACATCAGCAACTCCGTGAAAATGGAATCTGGCTGGTGAATCCGACAGAAAAGTGGGAATAAGTTTACTTGATGAAAGTATTTTAAAAAGTTGTTTCAGGAAAAAAAATCTACATGTTGATGTCGGCTGTGTGTTACATCTGTAGTGCATCCAAAATCTAAATTTTCATATCATTAGATTTGATATATTTGGTGCTATTTTTAATTCATGAACCACTTTGAGCAAGATTATCTACAGACCAGCAGCCAGGCACTGAGTAATTGTGAACCTGTTCAGTGTAAACCAGTTTTTCCAGGGGAACATTGAATAGCTCACAGGTGCTGTTGGGCTGTATGGCAAAACTGCCTGAGAAATACATGAATGTCAGACCTGAGGAAAGTGCTCCATTATTCAAGCTGAAATTGCATTGCTCACCTTGATGCCTTTCCCTCTCTGGTCCCAAGGTAGCTGCTGAGTTGTCGCTCCTGATGGCCTCTTAAATGCCTCACTGTCAGGACCGGCTTCTTTAATGAACACTGCTGCGCCTGCTGCTTTTCCACTGGTCACAGGTGTATGGCTTTTCAAGGCCGGGCCCCCTTTGTTTATTTATTGCTCGTGGGCTGTGTATACCCAACAGTCCCCTCCTTGTCCAGATGTCAACATGCAACAGGGGAGGAAGACACAAGATTTGACCATGATATGATTCTATCTTCCTGTCATCCTTTGTTTTCCTAGTTTGTCTCCAGGAATAAAACAAGACAGTGCTAACTTCTCTTTACACTCTGTTTGTTTACTCAGTCTCATGTGGAGGAATTATTATTCTGGGGAGGCAACAGGGCTTATCTAAACAGCTGGTTTGGTAAGACCTTTTGGGAGGCCTGCCCCTCACTCTGTAATCTTTTCTGATTTTACACGTCAGGCTCATTCATTCATTAGCAGGCCAGTGTCCACTGGTGTCTCTCCCTGGCTGTTAAATGAGGCCGCTACGGGCTCCCTGCTAAAATGATGCATTATGCTCTCTACTCGGGGAACAGTCAGGTGGAGGGAGGGGATTCAGACCGGGAAAAACAAAAGAGAGTTGTTTTAAATTGTTGCCAGTAGAGTGCCTGAGGTAGGAAGGTTTCATGGCGGTGTGGCACATTGCCTTCTTCTGGGACTGCTAGAGAGAGCGTGACAGAACTGCAAAGCCCACCGGGAGTTATTTATTGTGCCATACAGCATTTTAGTGTGTCTGTGATTCTCTTTTTAGAAGCTAGAATAATACGGGTGTAGGAAAAGTCAGCATCTTAATTGCCCGTACTTCATTTTGCCAATCCACCAGCAGTTCATGTGCAGCATGTTGTATGTACAGTGCGGTGGGTAAACAGACACAAATGCTTGCCTTTTTTTTTATTCCAGACTCTCTTTCTCTCTCTTCTCTGTCTCACCACTGTGACTGCCAAGTAGACTCCTCTGCTCTGTTGTACAATTTAGAATGTGATTGAGCTTTCACATCCACTTTCACTCTCCCAGTAAGTTTCCCAGCTTATAACCTCGACATGCATTCACAGCCACAATGCTGAGGCAGAGAAGGGAACAGCAAACTGGAAATACTCGCTTCATCTGTCATGTCTCAACATATCTGGGATTGCAGATTAGATATTTTTGCTATGATTTTGCTATATACACTGATAGATCATGATTTTATAAAGAAGTAAATCTCTATTCTGAAAACGGGTTATGCCATGCTATGTGTCATCTGCCATATATCTGTCAGCAATTAAAAGGTTGCATTGACTTTTTATGAGTTTGCCCCATTAGTCACCTTGCTCAATATGTGAGGAGCAAAGCGGCATCTAAATCATCCCAGCAGGTCTCTGCCTTGTGCTCAGTCCAACACTTCAAATTAAATAACCGTAGCTGATTAGCCCTTTCTTAAATGTGAGAAAATGAGAACTTGTAACAGCTCTAAAAGTTGGAATGCTTGCTAATTTTAATGACATGCATCCAGACCTGCCAGGCTTGTTTAGGCTTTTTTTAGATAGGTGAAATAAACATGAAAAATCAGCAAAAATAACACACTTTTAAAGGCAGATCTTTCATCCAGTGAAACTTCAAGTGTTTACACAGGAAATGAGTGAAGTAAGCCCGACAGCTTAGTTTTTAGAGCTTTAATGAACCTCATTAATGATGAGATATTCATTCCAGATGTTATGAATCCATAAGTCACAGAATAAAAAATGAATGCTAACATACTGGATGATGCAGCTATGGGCTGTCCCACTGTGACTTCATTCTGGTGTCATTACATGTGAGTTTGAAAAAAGGAAAAGGAAAGGGCATGACACTTGAGGAGGATAGACAAAATAGCTCAAACAGGGCATTCAAAAAGGGCTTGAGGGGAGTGAAGTTTTCACAGCAGACCGATCAAACACAGGTCTAAATAATAACACTGTTATTTGCAGTGCATTGCAATGAAAAAAACATCTATGAATCTGATCCATTGGGAACAATAAAGAAACAATAGAGGTGCGGTGCTACTGAGGACATCAGATTCAAGTAAAAAGACATTTCAAGTGCAACGTGGACAGACTTTTCACAGTGGAGAGAAGAAAAAACAGTGAAGTGTATTAAAAGTAAGATGAGTAGGATTTGCCACTCGGAGTTTGTAAACACAACATTTGAAGTTGGCCCCTCGTCCCCATCTCAGCACCACACGCACTCATCCCCTGACTGCAGTTAGGGTCAGGGTGCTCCCCAGCAGGTGAAAGCCAGCCTCAGGTCTGCTTGGAGTTTTGCTTTGCTATATTTGAATTTTTTCTGCACCATGTTCAACATTTTTGTAGCTTCCCTATGGATGCATGCATCCAACCTGGCACCTGGTCACTATTGGCTGGGGGCTACACACAGAAATGTTCTGAAAACAGCAAAATAAGATCTGTCTGTATCTGCAGAGGACAGGGTCTCTGCAGATACAGACACCTACACCTACTTGAAACGTTTGGCAGCCTCTGTATCTGCAGATGCGTGATGATTTAGAGGGATTATTTTTGCATGAACCTATAAATTGTTTTTTGGGAAAATACTACTTGTTAGCATGTTATTCAAAGATGAAGGACAAAGAAGACTATCTTGCTCTCAACTTCACTCTCAGTAAAGCAGGAGAGTCTTTTGTGTCTAAAAACTGTGGCAGTTTTGGTAACTTGCATTTTTCATTTGTATGGAAATTAATTAGAAGCACTCGTGAAAAGAAACAGTTCATGAAAAATTGGTCCTTTTTGTTACAAGGATCCCTGTTGTTGTTGGTTGATAATAAATTCAGTTGATTTACGCATCTGGGCTCATAAAAATCTTTTCTGCTTCCAAAGGGGGGCATGACAGAAACTGTTTGACAACTACTGCATCATCGGATCTGTAATACTGATGTATCATTAGTATGTATCATTGGTCAACCTCCTTATTTACTGTGTGTTCATGTTGTTTGCTAAACATATTCCTCTTTGTCTGTATCTTTGCGTTTTACATGCCACATGAACTCTTCATTTTCGACGGTCTAGTAACCCAAAGAGCCACCTAATATTTAAAATGCATCATATTTTAAAGCATCTGAATGCTCCGAAGTATTTGTGATTTTGTTCTTTTTTCATGCTGGATGTGCAGTTATCCAGCAGTCATCACCACTAGCATGATGGATGACAGCTGCTGCTTGGCTGCTGTGTCTCATTTGCCCAGACAATGTACTTCACTTTGTCAGCTGAGGGTGATAAAGCTTGTCAAGATCCTTTTCCTGGTATTCAAGGTGGCAGCGAGACTGACCCACTGACCTGCATGAGCAGCTACAATGTGAATGAATGAAATGGAAGGTCCAATTCATGTTAAATGCAGCTGGAGGAGGACGTTTTTTTTTGTTTTGTTTTGTTTTGTTTTGTTTTTTCCATTCCTCTTCTCAGTGTGAGCGCGGATGCATCATTTTGGAAACTCAGCTTTCCTCTCACTAGTTACAACCAGGGGTCTCAGACTCCTTAAAGTACAGTGTGTCCTCTGGGCTTTCGTCTCTTGCTGAGATAATGTGGGGCTCATTAGCTGTCTGGCAGGAACAAATAATGGCCTGGGTGAAATGTTGCAGGGTTTAATTAACAACAATGCTGTCATACACTACATATTAATATCACAATTCATTCCTGCTGAGAAACAAATTTTTAGACTGTTTATCAGGGCTGGAGTTTGAACATCTTAACACATAAGGTATACTACATGACTTTACAAATGTATGTCTCTAAAATACTCTTACATTAATCACTGGATAATTGCAGTTAATTGCAATTGCATTTAAAGGAAGTTAGAAAAGAAAGAAATCTAATTTCATTTGTTGTATTTGTTGCCAAAATAATTACATATAACAGGTTTCACACATCTATGACACAAGGTGCAGAGCTGAAGGTAATAATTATGATTTTAGCTATATTGTAAACCTGAAATGAGCATTCACCTCTTTTTATCTGATCTCACCTGAGGCTTGTTCTTTTGTTCTCTCGTTAAACCTGTGATCCCATCTGACTGAGTTCAGTTTAGTATAGCATTCAATAAACATCTTGTTTTTCTTCAAATCATCACCCATGTTGCTTTTGGGGTGCAAATTATTAATTACACATTTCAAATCATATTATTCAGACATCATATTCATGTTATTGTTAGGGATTTAAAATTCTCACTTTTCTTTGACTTCAACACTAAGTATGTTACTCGGTTTGGTCTCATGCGCAAACCTTAGGGGAAATGTCAAAAGTTCCTTTTCATTACCTGTTCTCCAACAGGTTGAATCTTCATAGGTTTTTTCACGATCTCACAGATGTCAGCTTACTGCACAGAATAATAAAATGTTTGCCCAGGACAAAACCAACGCTTAAATTCAATATTTCCACAGACTGCGCTGTTCCGCTCTGCTCTTCTCCCTCACTGGAGCGAATGTTAAGTCTGCAGCACAGGCTCCAGAAATGTTGGATTAAAACATTGATTTTGCCCCATAGGTATCTGAAGCCACAATGAGCTGCTGGATAACAGGTAAAAAGATATTATTTTGGCATTTTCTCTACGGTCTGCGAAGGACACAGATTACTTGACTGGATGACAAAGTCATGTATACAGTGCCAAATGAGGCTATGCTAGGTATCCTCAGTCTCCAAGTCCTGACCTAAACTACACACAGTTTGTCAATGGAAGTAACACTGACAAATAGTCATGAATGGGTATCTAATGTACATACTTAAATCTAAGCAACCATTTTATCCCACATGATGCTGTGAGAAACTGCTGATTTACCTCATTAACAGGAAAAAAAAACATTGGCTGCTCCATCTGCAAATTTTCTAGTCCCATCCAGCTGCAAAAATACTGAAAAGCATTAATTTGCTCTTTCAAAGTGCTTCATTTGCATGTCTTTCATCAGTGGCTGACCATGATGGACCGTGTAGTTTTGATAATAAATTGTTCCTAAAAACTCAGTCAAATGAAGATGCTCTGGTGTGTTTTAATAGCATGAAACAATGTTAAGCTGTACAATCGGAGACCCAGACCATTGGGAGCACAATGTGTTGTGTTTACCCAGTGGGTCTTCAAAGTATTTTTCAGTGTTATTAAAAAGAAGAGCAGACCAGCAATGACATGCAACCCACACAGGGACCATGGCAACAGACCAAGAGCTTCTCATCAGAACCCCTCATCCCAGTGTCTCTGCATAGGACTATCACTCCTTCTTTTATTGTGTCTTCGAGGCACAAGCATGGTGTAAACAATGTTTGAACAATTACGAGCCTGTATATCTCCCAGAAGCTCTGTTAGTTCTTCTAACAGTCCACCTTGTTACAGGCATAGCTGGCTTGTTCTATATGTTAGACAGCATAGGTAAAGTAGTGGTGGGGGGTGACTTGTCGTTCTGGGAATGTCAGCTGTGATGTGATGAAAGCAGAGAGGTGGCCGTGCTCTTGTTTTAGGGATTCCAACTTTGATCATCCTGACAAAAGCTGGAAGTCTACTGGAGATGGTGTCAATGGTATTTGTAATAGAAACAGTATCTTGGCGTTTTTGTAGTGAGCTCAATGTATACTGGCTTTTATTGCTTTCCACGCAAATTTGTTATGCATAAGTTGGCACACAGATAAATGAGGTACAAGCGCTTCTGATAAATAGCGAGGCAACTATCTATTGTTATCTGTTGGTAAATTGCCAGTGAATTTAAATGTGTCACATCCCCAATATTGAGTGAACCTGAGAAAATGGAAGGCATTTTTGCCCTTCTGAACCACAAGAACTTCAGCCTTTATTGACTTTTAATAAAATGCTACTTGGACTTTTTTTCTTTAGTGGCTTTAGTGGCTTAAAAACTTTCCGGTTGCTGTTAATGCCATTCATCTGGCCAAATTATTGCCTTGCGTCTAAATGATCCAAATTGCAGCCTTACAGCTCTCACAAGCTGTTTCTTAAATGCCACTTAGCTGCTGGAGCCCAGAGTGTGCTCTTGTTGATTTATTAGGAGGTGGAATGACTAAAAAACCAGCAGAGCGACAAGGAGACGTACCCACTATAGAGGTCACCCATCTTGTGACCGTCTGCCTCCTAGTTTGGAAGCTTGCAGTCACTCCTTGCAATCTTTTGTCTGTTGAAGTCTGTTTCTGATTCTGAGATATGCATCTGAATGCAGCCACGTCTCCAGGGGATACCTTTGATGAATATTTCATAAACCACAACAGCCCTTTTATTGCAAGAGATGGTCGTATTCAAATAACGTGCTCACCTCAACAATAAGCAACAGGATTCATTCAGCGCTCCTGACAAGGAGCAGATTGTTCTTCAGCTCGCCACAGTGGTTACTAGGCAGGGAAAAGCACAAAGGGAAGATGCAACATGGAACAACACAATGACAGGGAGAACAGAGAAAAGGCACGACGTAGTCATAGCCCAGGCCTTTGTGTCGTTTAACTTCATTCATTTCTTACTCCTCTTTACTGGTTGTTGATACTGTGGAAACCATATCTATCTCGTGCTGGCTTGTGGAATTTGAGGGATGTTACATCATTTGTCATGTCCCAGAAAGGCGATTTAACACCGTCTTTAAAGGCCTTGTGAGGCCCCTCTGTTCTCTCTTACAGTTGGCAGGTGAAGATAAAAAAGTATACTCTTGGACATTTTGGAGGCCCTTTTTTCTCCATGTTATTGAGGTGAAGAAAAAAGGCACTATTTCCTCTTTCTAGTTTATCTGGGGTTTGGCTGAAACTTTAAAAACAAAATACTGAAAGCAGATCAAACACTGGATAAATGTAAGTTAGCAACATTTCATTTTCAGCTCGGGTAGGGTCAGTGCCACATTTGCTTGAACACATGATTCTGTGTCTTGAAAAACCTCTTTGGCATATTTATAGCACTTGAGGATTTTGTGTTATGGATTTTGTAAAAGTTAAATCTGCTAAAAAAACATAGAAAAGAAAGGAAAATATGTACTTTTAAGGAAACATCATATTCCCATAGGTGCTGTACAAAGAAAGTATAACCCTCTCTTGTTTTGACTTTGATTTTTATTGAGATCACAGAAACAAACAACACATCGAACAACAATATGTCCCAGTCCCTGAGTGTGTTTCACAATAGTGTGTTGACCAAAAGTACTGAATAGCTCCCAAAGTTCCCCCGGCCCTCCTCCCTTCTGAATGCAGCTCTATTATGGGCACAGTAGCACGTATCAAGGTGATTTATTGCCAGAGAGAGCTCAAGTTGTTTAAAATGACTGGTGTGATTAGTCATATATGCTTCAGAGCTGGAAAAGAAGTGCACAGTGCTCCTGTAAATTAACAGCAGCTGCAGACTGTAGTCGACCACAGCGAGGTGGTCAAACGTGGTAAGCGGCAGAGTCGCTGGGGGACAAGGAGAAAAAGTGGGTCATTACACCCCTCTCAGGTACGAGTAGGTTGACAAAAGAGAAAGGAAGGCTGCGTTCAAGAATCAGAGGGTCCGCCATGAATTGATTCCAGCAATGAAAATAAAACAAGAGACGTGTGATAGTCTGTGAGTTCTGCCAAAATTCCACACTGCACGAATACGCTCCATATATTCCACAAGCCTTGAGATATCTCCACGCTCCATTATTCTTGACAAAAAAGGTGCTCCTGGAAGAACCTTTATATTTGTTGGACGGTTTTTGTTTTTCAAAAGGTATTATTTCCTCTTCCCTCTACTTTTTTAGCCCATAAATGCCTCTGCAGAATTTTTTTTTTTTACAAAAACTCCAGCTGGCTTCACATCAAACTAACTAGAGAACAGCCAAGCAAAGTGATTTTCAATGTGTTAATTAGCATAGCTTAGCTTAGCTTTCCTAGCTCACTGCAAAGTTATAAAATAAAAATCTGTGCCTCACTGATTAACACATTGCATCTTATTTGTTTAGTCCTGACATACACAAAAAATTGATTTTTAGAAGGATTTACTTTTTCTAACTAATCTTTAAAAAGACGATCACTCATGATAGGCCAGAAATAGGCTAGTCACAGGACTGATTGTAGATTTCTATTCATATATGAATTAAACAAAGCTTCATAGTGAGCTTCATAGCTGGTGCTAGTCATATTTTTGAACTTTGGAGAGAACCAGGCTAGTTGTTTACCACATCTTTATACTAAGCTCGGCTAATCACCTAGCAGAGTACAAACATGAGAGCGGCATCGATCTTCAATCTAACTGTCGGCAGGAAAGCATATAAGTGTATTTCCCAAAATGTTGTGCTATTCCTTTAAAATCCCTGGGAAAATCAAGTCCTGTTGTATTTCTGTGAAGAACTCAAATGGAAGAGTTCACATATCTCATAGTGATTCTCCACCAGACCGAAGGCCATCTGTGCCATCTGACACCTATCTGATACCAATCTGATTACAGGCAGAAGACTCAAACCCATTATCTTGTGGGGCTCAAGCATTTTCACTACCACTAGACCTATGTAAACAACTTTTTCTGGAGCGTTGTCGATAGACTTACAGTAATATGGTTTTCAAGCCAGCTGCACATTAAAGGAAAAATCCACCCTCGGATTCTCTTACACTGTTAAGTATCATCACTTTATGGTGTTTAATGCACTTCAGGGGTGTTTTTTGTGATGAAATGTTATAATTCACTTTTTGGTAAATGCACTTTCTTTTGAGCAGTAGCTGCATTACATTCTGCATTACCTACTAGTCTATACCGTCAGCTGAGAATTTAATTTCTTTTCCTCTTCTTCATTGGATTTGTGTGATTATTGAACATCAGTGCAAATGATGAGAAGTGCAAATGATGCTCTTTGTTTATGTAAAACTCACTCAGAAATCTGACCTTCATCACTGATGTTTTCTGGTTAAACATGTTTCTGTGATTAAACTGCTGGAAATATCTGAGAGTGTCATCGCACTGTCTCTGTGCTTGCAGGTTATCCGCTAAAATGCTACGACACATTATCAAGCAGCAAAATTGGCCTAAAAGGGAGGTACATGTGAGGTACATTGCCAGGAGCCGTTAGTTTTAACAGTGTTAATGTGCTTTAGGAAGATGGCTCCATTAAGCTTGTGCATCTTGACACGTTCTGGCTTATTCTTTGAAAGGCTAATGACCTTAACGTTTCCTTAACTGGCCTTTGGCATTGGCAGCTGCAAAACATTTTAACATCAAATTGATGCTTAAAGTAATTGCTTGGGTGAATTCCCAAAAGCACTTTAACCCCACGCCAGCCTAGTTTTAGCTTCCCATTTAATGCTACATACACCACATACTCAGACTGTGATTTTTGTATGGCTTCCAAATACACATTAAGATGCAAAAGTTCAGGCTCAAGTATGCAACATTATCAATTTCACCAGGATCAAAATATCATTTTTATGCTAAGTCTAGTCAGTAGTTAACTTTCAAGTTTCATCTTAGATCTTTGAGTTAAAACATCCCCCGTTGTTTGTTGGAGCTATTGATAGAACTTCCTGAAGATAAAAAGAGGGCAAACTTTGGCAATGTTTCTTAATTGCTTGCATGCGGCTATTTACCTCCACATATAACAAAACCGCAGAAAAGATTGGTGCTAATTACAACGCAGGCATGTTTCAGTGCCTTACAAATGCTTATATTTAGAGCCAGAGTCTGACTTTGTGTCCTTTCATTACACAGACTGGGCACATGTACCCAGCTTCCAGACAAAAAACTGAGACTACATGCTTTGGCTTATATTTCGGAAGACTCCTCAAAATTTGGCTCCAAGAAAGCCCAGCGTGGTTGTCGATCTGAATGTTAAGCATATTTTACTCGCAAAAAATAAAGAAGGACAGAGAAATACATTGAATAAACACTGGTCCTACTGGCCTTTTGTTGGACATTTCATTGCTACTACCAACCCCTACTGACAGTTCCACACATATACAGGCAATGAAGATGCCACATTGACTGCTTCAGCCCATTGTTATGATGTGTCAGTGTCGCTGCCATGTTGGACCAGGCAAGACTGGCTTATAGATACATACAAGTAAATGGGGGAGCTGCAGTTTTCTGGATAAAAAGCACTAAACATATTGTGACAATTATATGACAAATCTTTTATCACCCAAATCCCGTTTTTCAATGCTTTTTGCAAGTGTTGTTTGTGATTTATTGGATTTTTCTGCAATTAGTTTATTAGTTTGAATGAAATTATAGTACACTAGCTGTCTGAGGCAAATTTGTCGCTAATACAACTTTCTAAATAACTTTTAATTTAGGATACTGTAAGTATTTTCAACATTATCTCCTAGAGGTTTTGTTTATATACTCCTACTGTGTTTGATCTTTTTTTTATTGAAGGAAGTGGTAGGTTTTACTGATGCATAAATCTCATAGGGAGGAGGTCATAGTCAAGGCAGAATTTATTGTCATTCCCTCCATATACAAAACTCAGTATAAAGTGGGACCCAAGAAAACAAGCGCAAAGACAATAAAGTGAATATGGTATTAATTTAAGTCTGGTTGGACAGCAGGAATATGAAATGCAGGACTTTGACACCAGAGACCGTGGTCTGCATCCTGAGTTCGGTTAGGTTAAGCAGGTCCTGTCTCATGCTTCACATCACTGTTGACTATTTCTATCAGCTACAACACCAAGGCTACAATCGTTCCCCTAAACGTGACAGAGTGCTTCCTAAACATAACCATACAAAAAGGCTTAACCACGCTGTGGTTGGTATAAACGGATGTTAATGATGTTAATCATTGTTAGTCAACACTTTTCTGCTACATTCGGTATCTTTTGTTCAGTATCTTATCTTTGTTAGACTGATGGTCTAAATATTAAATGTGAATGTTAAATGGGTACATTTCAGTTAAAGGGGGAGAATTAATCAGGTGTATCAGAGGAACTGTAAATGTGGAGCACACTTTTTAAGCTTAAATAATGTCCATAGAAAATCTTTGAGCCATGATTTGTTATTTTCTGCTGCTCTGTTTATTTGGGATTAATTGCCTCTTTTTGTGTGTTTTTTCTTTTACCTAGAATTGTTTTCTATAACATTTACAAAGTGAAATAACTTTCATTTTCAAAATACATATAGACTAGGTAAATGTACCCATTGACAAGGACATATAAACCAAAAAGTATGTAAGACAGATGCACTGTCGACATGAAATGGGGGACAGTGCAGCCACATACTGTATTTCGACTGTTGGCAACATGTTGCAATGTATTATATTCTGCTTGCTGTCAGGTTGTCTTTAGTGAGATTGATGTCATGCACTACCAATGGGCAGGTTTTAGCCTGTACCATCTAAGTTGATGACGCATTAGTGACTGACCAGTATTTTCTAAATTGAATTTTCTAAGCTGGCGCCTGTCCAGGAAAAGCTGCCTGTATTCAGCAGGCATCACCAAACAGCAGCCTGCATGTGTCTGGCAGCCAGAGAGCATTCTTACTTCATTTATCCGAATTCTCCAGGCCTTGGGAGTTGACAGGCTTGGTAATCAGTGTCCACAAGCATAATCCCCATGGTCTCAAGACACCTCGCAATCAGATCTCTCTTTCTCTCTCTATTCTGTGTGTGTGTCTGTGTCTATGTTTCTCTACACTTCTGCCTCTCAGGTTTTACATATACAATCTGTTAAAATCATCTTGCAAGACAAAACACATTCAAATATCCAATATACATACCACACAGTGTATGGCAGTGATATAGAGAACATATTCAAATGTGTGCGCGCCACACACATGGGTGGGAAATCTATACCAGCTCTAATTATCTCCCTCGCTGATCCTCATTTTCAAGTAATATCTCCATAGGAACCTGCTCCTACTCCTTTCTCAGCTTAATGTATTATGTTTCCAAGAATTCTCCTCCCAGGTTTGTTTTCATTACCTGTAATTTTCTTGTGTTTCTGGTGTGTGTGTGTGTGTGTGTGTGTGTGGTTAATTGTCATTATTCTAGGGGAGGATTATTTATTCTGGTAGTAACTGTGTTCGCGTTTATTTGTAAAGGTTACACCTCTGCAGTGGCAATTTCCAAAGTGTCTAAAAGAGATGTTCCATTTTTACTCCTGAGAAAATGAGAAACTCTAATAAAAACAACATTGCCAACCAAGTGCAGCCAGAGTACTTGGGAGACATTAGTAGACATTAGATATGTGACTGCCCATGTGAAGAGACTTGAAAAATAGGTCTGGTGCAGGCTGCTTGAAGACAAGGAGCCAGCAGTCGAGACAAGGGAAGCAAAGAGAGGAAGAAAGCTTCCTCTGCATTATTGGCAAGAAAGCTGAGGTGATCGACCGGCCGTGCTTTTCCATGCACAGCTGTTTTGAGTTTAAGCTCCTGAGGAAAAAAAAAACAAAAAAGGCAGATGATTCCTTTCATACCTGGGAAGCAAACCTTGTTACACAGAGAGGAGGCCAGGGCCAGGGTTTCTCATTTTTAGCTCTGTAATTCATTTATAAAACACTTGACACTTGTACTAGAGCTGAATTTCACTGCAAACTTCTGGCCAATAATAATAATAATACTTCACAGATGTAAATCCTGGACAATAAGGCACACATAAAAGCTATAATAACACAAACCTTAAGACTGTGAAGTCACTTGTCTGACATTCCACAAACAATGCAACTGCTGTAATAGAGAGGACATCAAACTCTGTGTCACTCAGTTATCAGACAGCATGGCTATCAGCAGTTGTCAGTGCACCTCTGGAATCTCCTTAAAAACACTTGCCTACGACTTCCAGTCAAATACAGTCAAATACAAGTGTTCCATTCACTGTCTATTTAAAGCAGCTCTTGAGCAGGCATTTAGAGCCAGCTGAAGGCACAATCTGTGATTCAAATGTGAACAAATGGGTCGGCCCACTGGCAAAGTTTGAAGCACAGGTTTGTAACAGGTGTTACACAGACTATCACTAAACAACATGAATGTATGTTTTCTGATGCTGATTAAGATTCAATTACACAAATACTATTTGTAAGCACAAACCTGTGATTTAAATAACGCTCACAAAATACAAAATTTGAGTCTAGATATCAAACTTAGTCACTCACAGAGAATGAAGACCATCCTCCAAAGCAGCTATCAAATGCCTGTTGCTACACCATTCCACCATCTTTCATGAAAACCAAGCCAGCAGTTATCCTCCTGATGAACTGGCCACCAAAAACATAACCTCCTTGGCAGAGGTAATAAACTTGTGTTTTATATTGTATTTTTTCCACAGCAGACTTTTTAACTTGTCAAAGCAGAAACAGCACCGGTGTTACTAATAACATAACAACAATCGCTGTGGTCTAATGTGTTCCAGTAAGTCATGACAGTGCGGCAGTGAGCCAGCACACACAAGACCACAACCCTGAA
Organism: Pempheris klunzingeri; assembly: GCF_042242105.1. Taxonomy (NCBI): domain Eukaryota; kingdom Metazoa; phylum Chordata; class Actinopteri; order Acropomatiformes; family Pempheridae; genus Pempheris; species Pempheris klunzingeri. The sequence continues at coordinate 17,881,098 of NC_092020.1, read as the reverse complement.
ACTGAAGCAGCTAAATGGCCCTCAGCCACCATTAATTTCATTGTTTACACCTGTTCTTTTCCTACAGTGACACCTCAAAATGTCTGTCAGTAAAAAGGGCCTATTGGCCTGTAACCTACCATTAAGGAGGCATGCTTGTAGGTGTGCTTGTTTGAAAATGTGATATCAAGCAAAGATCACAATATTTTTAATGTAAATTCTATGAAAGATAGATATGCAAAATGATATCAAAATGAATGCAAAGACAGTAATCTATAATGAGATAATTCTCACTAGATAACTGGTGGCATTCGTCGGGTAAAACCTCCTCCAGCCATGCAAGCAAGATCATAACGTATGATTATATTCAGTAGCAAAGCAAGGTTAAGTGACAATGTGTTTTTACTGTCATAATGAAGACGATCTTTCCTAAGCCTTGTACTTAGTAGTTTTTGGAAAGGCTTGGCAACCCAGCGTCCTAGAACACATAACATTTAAATACTACTAATATGTTTTTGCTGAGAAATGTAACTACTTCCTTGATTATATTCAGGGAGCGACTGCAACCACAGGATTTTGAGACCAGAGACTGGGGTTCACATCCCGACTCACCTGTGTGGTTAGGTTCAGGCAACAAAATCACTGTGGTTAAGGGTTAAGGAAAGATGGTGGTTTTGGTTAAATGTTAATGAAGTGCCTCAAGTCACTACTATATTCAACCACGACCATGATCTCTATCTCTAACCTTTGCAAAGTGCTGTGGATGCTTAAATCTAACAATGAAAAAGTTTTATTCAAGATAAAAGCATTTTTTCAACCTTTCAACCTACTTGACTACTTGAATTTTTCCATTTCCAGTTTATGCATACACTTCCAGTACATTGAGTACATTTGGATGTCAACACTGATGTACTTCAAGTGAGGTTTTGAATGCAGAGCTTTTGCTTGTAAAAATATTTTTACAATGAGGTATTGTTACTTTTACTTGAGTAAAGTTAAAGTTTCTGCTTGGAAACACTGCTTGGCGGATTATTTTGTCCTCATGTTGAAAGAAAACATAATCTGGGATACATTTCTTACAAAATATACTTGCTGTAGCAAATAGTATATTTACAATATGTACATTATTGTTACCTATTATTGGTAATATATAGCAAACATTGGGATATTAGCTTATGTATTTGGCTTTAAAAAACACTGACAAAGAACTTACTTTTTGCTTAGATATGAGATTTTTTTATATGATATATGCTTGCTGATATATTTGAAATAAACTGAATCATATTTGCATCCCATAAAAAATGAGCAGTTTTTGACAAGTTTTGTCAAACAGAGTTGGAAGCCACAAGTCTCTAGCTGTTCTACAACCAGTAAGGACTTTAAAAGGACTAAAACCAAAAGGACACAATGTTCGCCAGTGTGACTGTCTAAGCTGCTGCCCACCTCAATCTATCACAGGGCTGCCTATGGCTCCCAGGAGGCCAGTGCACTGTGCAGCCCCCGCGCCACCTTGCCCCCCACGACTTCCACCCCCCCACCACTCACCCACCCACCCCCGCCTCCACCGCCATCACCACCCCACCGTGAGTGACAGGCATCGAGTTCCGCCTGACTGCAGCCTCTATCTCCTAACCCTCAAGGACAACTAAGAGGACATATTGTCATCAGCTCATCTCTCTCATTCCCACGGCCGCCTCCTCCTCCATAGATGCACATATGCACACGCTGCCCTCACCCCCCCAACCCCCACCACACACACACACACAGTACAAACTGCGGCCCACTCACCTGTAACAACATCTACGTGACCTTTGCTTAATGCCTTTGGGTGCCACACCAGAACCCATTCGCACAAACAACCCGCAGGTCTGCCTGTGCCTGCCGCTTCTCATTCAGTCCTTTCACTGTGAGTCAGTGTTTGAAACCATCTAGGTGGAGGTTGTTAAGAACCACTTCAGACAGAAACCTTGAACAGAGGAAATAAACAAGGCATTGTCTGCGAAGGCTTCCACACAGATCGTCTCATACTCCTGAGTTTGAATGGTTTCCTCGCTGTGGAAATTTAAATTTTTTATCTCATATTGTACATTGACAACAGTCTGGGGCACCTGGTGATGTGAGAAAAGATCAGCTGATCCAGAGGGATATCGTAGATATAGTAGAAAGCTGTTTTTCAAATAAATAACAAGGTTTGGTTTGCTATATTGTGAAGTTCAGTACAGTGTCAGGTATGTTGCTTTGTAACCTGTAAATGTTCAAATGCACTGTTTAGTTTTGAAAAAGTAACAAAAGCATCCAAAGACGACATAATTTCAAAGACAGTTTCCTCTGAAATAAGCAGAGATGTTGTACTTAAAGACAGTCTTTGTAAAACTTCTTTTATAACTATAAAATCACTTCTACGGGTTAAGGTGCATGTCTGTAACTGCATTTATTGTATATATATATATATATATATATATATATTCGTATTGGCAGTGAAAAAATGATGAACCCAGAGAAAATGATCAATCAACTCTGCAGTTCTCCAATTGGACTCAGTCATTACCTTGCCAAAACACTGCCAAATAAATGTGTATCTGCTGCATGTGTAAGTAGGCAACTGTTACTTACCACATAACTTTACATGGTGTTAATGTAACAATGTTGGGTTTATAGCAAAAGGCCAAAAAAAACTAAATAATACAAGTTTAAAATGCACGTCAATTTTTATTATATTATTTGCAACCCTAAGTAAATGAGAGAAATGTACATACATTGAATACATCTAATGTATTTGATTGTTTCAGAAATAATTTAGGCAGATGGTGGAAATCTTCAGCAGATCCCATGCTCCCGTGTGGCTGATCAGGCGTGTTGCCATAGAAATCAGTAAGACCATGAGATGCATTTGAAAGCTCGGGAAATGAAGCAAAGCGTTAGTTCAGACAGGGGACTGAAATTGCTCTTGTATTAGCGCAGTCATGCGTCACATTTAAGGGCTCAATCAAACCTACGTAACAACAGCTGACCAGTAATGTCCAGTTATACTCATGCAGCGATGTGGCACCGCCATTATAACCTCACACTTCTTACGATTACTTTGTCTCTGTCTATTTAATGTCCATGTAAGTATTTATTAAAGCAGTTTTCTGACGTAAGTGTATCTTACTGATCTAGTAAGTGGACTTTGAGTAAAGATTTTTTTTGCCAAACTACAAGCCTGGTTTATTTTTAAATAAGAATCTTGCCTACTGCAGCTATAATGTCACAGCGGTTTCAAGAGTGTCAAATGTATTAAGAGTCTTTGTGACCAAAGTGGTCACAAAGAAGTGTCCTCGTACAGAGAGTGTAACATAAATTGGAGCCTTGCCTATGTGCTGGCCTTTTATCTGCCTGCTCAGTGTCATATGGGGAGCTAATTAACTTCCACTATTTTTTTGAGAGGTTTTGCAGCCAAGTGACAGTTTCTGTGAATTTACTATTTTGAAATGGTACAAGATAATTAAATTATGAGGAACAGGTCCTCTTTAAATTTCCCATTGCATATTTTCAAGCAAAAATATATACAATGAAAATAATGAGAATCAGCACAAAAACAAATCATAATGTTCGTTGTCATTACAGAGGCAAAATATTGTGTTGTGTTCTTAAATCTTCCCCTTATTGCAGCATAAATCACAGTGCAAGTTTCCCAATGTACCGAAGCATCTATAAGTATCAAAAGAGGCCATACAGAGGCTATTCATTTCTATTTTCAGACTGCCAATTATGGTGCACAGCAGCAGCTTTGGATATTGAACCAGTTGAAGTCAAACTGTTGTAATACATTATTATCTATTTCAACCTGGTGCGGTGGGGAGATTCTCACTGCTGGATTTTCATCAAAAGTGATAGCCTGCTGAAAATGTAATTCACTGTTTTAGTATAAATCAATAAGCCTCCAGAATCTATTCCCCCATTTCACCTTTATGTTAATATAAAAGAAATGCTCAAATAGAACTTTAATTCACCACACAGACTTTCAGACTGTTTAATAGCCCCAATTTTATCCATAACTGCTCAATTGACACTTAAATTTCAAGCCCATCTTAATTTGGCTTCTCCTGACGATTTTAAGTTCTGCTTCTCTTTGGAGCCAAGGCTACTGTGACCCGTGTTAATAGAGATTTATAGGCTAGTGCCATTCTAACAGTGATCTTCTATTAAGAATTATATCCCATTTATTCATTATTACTCTGTTCTCCCACCAAAAAAATGGAAAGTTATAGTTATGTGTGATGCAGTGTTTTCAAATGTCCTGACTACAGCAAGCAAACCCAAAACATGTTAAATACTGAACATGTGAAAGAGTGTAAAGTGAAAGCTAATTTGGTGTTAGAGCGTTAGAGGACATTCAGATGTTTCTGATGAGGGATATAAATCCTGATGGACTCCCATCCGAGTGTATTCATTAATCATGCGTCTCATTGGCGAGGCTCTGATTTGCCACTGAGACAGATGAAGATGAACTCAGCAATATATTTCTCATCATAACACAACCCTCACATAAATATTAATAGCATCTTTTCAGCTGGTGGGCATGAATCATTTCTCAGACAGGGAATTTTAAGAGCTATCCATGCATGTCCGAGAACAGTACATAAGCAAGCAGTTGTGATAAACAACACTGCTTTGAGGCAACAGTGAAGAGAGGGCTTTAACTGTACAGGAGATCCAAAAGGCCTTTATTTTACCAAATTCATGCACCCTCTGTCAGTGTTCTTATTTAACTTTACAGCTTGTCAACACAAACATTTTAATTGCCCATGTGATTGTTACCCCTGATGTTAGTTTATGAACGTAGCAGTCTAAGCAGCTGTTAGTTTAACTGCATCTGTTACATGTTGTATTTGAGACAGACATTATTTCCAAGATACCCTGTTAATACCACAGCTGCTGTAAAGTTTCTAGTTTAAACGGCTAATATGGGGGGTTAAAGGAAATATCTAGTGTTTGTGTTACAGGGGTCCTTTGTATTGACAAATAAGCAGGTAATTGTCACAAAACTCTGCAGTTCCATGTTAGTAGCTTTCAGCTCATTGTTTTGGTTTTAAGGTTCATGACTTAAACTGCTTTTAGTGCTGTCATCAACCCTGTTTTCCAACAGCAGGCAGCTTTTTTGGCAAAACAATCCCACTATAATCCCACTATATGACAGTCAAAGGTAAGCCAGTATGCACTCTCTGGGCTCACCTCCAAATGAGTGTGACTTTGCTGCTGTTTGCTGAAATGTTCTCCTTAAAAAGCTTAAGTGATAGTATGTCAATTAGTTTGTAATTTCTCGTGCTCAAATGGCCAAAAAAATTAAATTTTAGTTGTAACGCAGTTTGATATTTATTATAAATTTGTATATGGCAAGCAGTTGAAACTTGAAATTCTCTTATCCTATCTCATGTCAGCCTGATAATCCAACTGAATTGCCATATCATTTCACGTCATTGTTCAGTCTTACATCATGTTCATGTCAGCTGTTTTTTTCTGATTACTTCCAATCAGAGGCGAGTGACATATCGGTCCAGTCGTCGTCACTTTCACTCAAGCTGTAGTGGTGGCTGTTAGGAGCAATTAATTTTGCATTTCACAATGATTGGAAATGTTAGAGTGTTGATTTCAAGGTTGTTATTTCTCTGAGTTAACTTACAACAACCTGTACAGATGCATCAATCTCACGTTGGCTATACTAGTTGTCATTTTTCTGTTGCTATTTTTCTGGATCAGCCACAGGAAGATGATATACCCTTTCTACAAAACTCTCATTTGCTTGATAGTTTTTTTTATCTTCCACAATTGTCAACACCACACCAATGTGAATTGGACTAATTGTTATGCTTTTACAGACCTTTTAGACTTTGTCACAAAACAGTGATGTACAATGACAATTGCGTTACTGTCACAACAAGTTATTAGACACAGTAGTGTAAATTTCTTTGTGTCATTGCAGGTGTATGATCATAAGTATAAAGCCGTGTTGGATGGTGTGGAGACAGAAAGCATGATGGAGATTGATCCTGGCCAGCACATTGAGATTTTCAGAATGGGAAACGGGAGCAAGGAGGTTCTTGAGGTGCACGACTTCAAAAATGTAAGTAAAAGGTTAACAAGGCCATGTAAGCTATTCATCTTTTGCTGAAAACTCAATGCTGTAATTGTGTCTTCTCTTCAGCAGCAGAAGGATTATGATGTTCACATCCTGCCCTTTTCACAGAAGCCTGCTGAAGACATTTATCGTTTGTTGAGATCATATTTTCTTCTTCAATGCTATTTTCTCCTCTTTTGTCGCTCTCGGTGAAAAAAAGGCACAACAAACCTTTGAAGCATCAGAGATACAAAACAAACAGAAATTATACTCAGTGAGATGTACACAGGGATCAGAAATACATTAAAAAACTGTATTTAATATCAATAATTGAATCTAAATCAGTAACTGTCCTCCTGGAGATTGTGTTCTTAAGTGCACACACAGCAGAAAGAAAGATTGTCTTTCACTAAAAGACTGCTTTCTTCCTGCTAACTCTATACAGTAACTTCTTTGTAGTACAGAGGCATACACCATTAAGATGCCCACCTCTACATGCATTTGTTTCTCACACCTTTTTCAAGCAAAATTGTGTCACCAGCAAAACTCATACATTTCATTCCTTGGCTGTGCTGCTTGTGTTGTGCTTGTGTTGCTTGACTGGGTAATGAATGCTCTTATTCTCACACCATTGTTTACTGTGAAATGTTGGGTTGCAAGGCTGAATGTTACAGGATACACCTCATCCCAAAAAACCCATACTGAATTGTTATTTTTTTCCTTTTGTTACAATGGTCTTTGTGAATCTAAAATGGTTATATGATGGAAACCCTGCAATCCACCGGAAAACTTTAACCTCTGCAATCAATCTCTCCATTTACTTCTCTCTCCCAAGCCCTTACCAAGCCCAGTACGTGTGTGTGTGCACGTGTGTGTGTGTGTGTGTCCCTCATACCCACACACCCATGCCTGTTGCCTGTTCCACTTCCTGTTAGTGAAGCACATCCCCTGAGGAGATTTGTTTGATTCAGTGCACCACCATGGAAGACTAAGAAACAAGCGAGTGAGCAGAGTAATTCAAACCTTCTTGTGAGAAAAAAGAAAAGGGAAGGAAATCCACACAAAACTTACAATAGGTTATACTAAGTGGTAGCTTGTGCACTGATGTTAGAATCGATTTTTTTTTAATAAAAAAAAGGGGGATGTTGCATGTTATTACACAGACCAAAGCCACCTCTAAAACAGTCTCCATCAAGACTGAGGGCTGTGTGAGGAATGGAAAATGAGGGGATTACGCCACTAGGACCGTGGGCCACAGGCAAAATCTATTCACTATTGTTTCAGGCCAATACTACACTTGTTTTAACGAGAGAGAAAGTAAAAAAAACAGAGGAAGAGACATGCTGAGAGAGAACCACCAGGGTAATTTTTAAGTTAAAACAAACGCATAGGCTAATAAATATTCTTGACAAGTGAACAAAAGCACATTTAGGAAAATTGGCCTCAAACTTGTTTTGAAATTTTAACTCAATAAACTGTTTTGTTGTTACAGCACAAATTAGTGTATACATTTTAACTGGACCCAAAGGAAAGCTATGATACAATCAGAAAACAATAAGGGTTGAAGCAGCAAACACTTTGACATTCTGGGTGAACGTTTGGTTAAGGATTCGTCATGGTTTGTTCAGAAAATTCACAGATGAAAACTTATAGGCTAAAATAAAAAACTCTTTGGAGTAAAGGTTCATTTAATAGACTCAACCCATCCACCGTGACATTTTCTGTCATTTCTCTCGGTTTATACATGGAGTGTGTGGTTGCCTTTTTCAGACTTAAGCACAAAATTTCTCAAAAATGTTCATAAGATACTGTACTACCTGGGGGTTCCCTCTACACACAAAGTGACTTAAAACACAGGTGATGATTGTGCCTTTACAGAACTTGCTTGTTGAAATGTAAATGTAAATTAAATCTGGTGAACTCTTTAATTAATTTTACCAATAATTTCCAACTTTCCCAGTCAATCCATTTTTTGACATATGTACGGTATGTATTTTGGCAGAGCTACTGACCTGAGTGTGTGTTTAATGGGTTCGACAAGTCAGCATGAGAGCCTTCAAGAACTGAGGTCTGTTTTGCCCTTAAGCCAGCCCTGAGCTCTCATTGACTTATCATGAAACATCCATCTGGTTGTCTGTTATACTGTTATCCATATTCAGTGAGCGATGTGAGGGGAGATGAGGCGGGATGCCACCCCCCTTGTTAGCAAAATGACCAAATTGCATTCCCCTTGTCAGAGGTCGTTCAGATGTTGCATCTACAGCGCTAATTCATTTTTTTTCAACGGAAACGCACAACAAGCACACTTAAAACCAAAAGCCACACTGTTGCAGCATGCATTTGTTACAATATTGGGATGGTTGTATGTTCATCAGGGCGCATCCACAGTGCACTGAGATGAAAAAAATCAAATGCAGCAAGCACCCTATAGGTCATGTGACAAGAATTATCTTATCAATCCAACGCACAGGACTCAGTTCAAGGACATCACAACATCCAGTTGAAAGGTCAGACAAACTGAAGATGAACTGATTATACTCATTATCAAATTATTCTCAAGCATTGGTTTATGTGATATCTCACAAAAAGTTACGCACAATTTTCATCTATATTCCCACAAATGTCCAGTACCACAAGCCCATGCAGTAACAATAACAAGCAAAATAGCAGACATTCCTTTTATGTTCAATGAAAAATGAAAAAAAATTGCATAGCTAGAAAATGTGCATTTTATTATCATAATCCCTTTTTTTTACGTTACTAGTTGTAATGTTTCACAGTTGTATGAGCTAGCTAATTCAGTTTGTTGCAATGTTTGCAATAAGGTTTCCTTGCTAGGCTAAACATTGTTCTAAACTGTCCTATTTTGCGTCGGCAGTAGTGCAACTTCTCAAGCACCTTGGATAAAAGGATGAAAGCAGTATGGCCGGCGTTTTCCACACATTTTTAGATGCAACATCTGAACGTCCTCGAACTGTGCTGTGTATTGAGTTCTATACTATATTGTAGTCAATTCTCTATAGAGTAGTGTCCCCTTAATGATTAAAGTAGCAATGTGTCACGGAAGAGTGAGAGAATCATAAAGACACACTGCTGCCTGTAGGTTTCCTATTATAGGAATAGGAGGGGGGGGGTACTCCCATTGGGCCACCCCCCTGCTAAATATTCATGCCTACAGCCTACATTTATATAGATTTATATTTATGAATGCATCTGTAAACATCCATCCAATACCTTTGCCCACAGGGCAGGGTCACAGGATAGACCCTGGACAGGTCTATCACAAGGTTAATATAAATAGAGCCATATAGAATTATTGTAATATGTCAAACTATACCTACTGGCAGTTTCACAGTCGCAGTGAACCTAATCTTTGTTTCTTTGGACTGTGGGAGGAAACTGAAGGACTTAGATTCAGAGATTCTTGTTGTATAGGCTACACAGTACCACTGCAGCAATGTGCCACCCTAAGGGGTGGACAATAAACATTGTACCTTCAACACTTCAAGTGTTGCTGGCATTTCTTCTTTTTTTATACTCACCACAATGCCTAATTGATCAGCTGTCTTCTTCAACACATTACAGCCTATACTGCTGCACTTGTCAGTCATTTTGTTTTAACTGCTTACCTTGAAATGGCATCTCGCCTGAAGCTTGAAATAACCAGCATCGATAAATCACCACAGATGTTGGAAGCAACAGATAGTGAATGCAGCCAATCTCTACTAAAATAAAATTAATGTAAAATACATTGAATTAATACTATATGTTAATGAAATATTTTTAAACAGGCTTTGTTTCTGGATTGATTTAATTTACTTTTCTCTCTGTTTTTGTGGCTCCTGGAGATTATCTATAGTGTAGTTGGTAACCTTACCTTGAACCTGATTGGCTCTGCCCATGTGACATGCCAACTATTTAATGTCTCACAGTCATGTCGGCAAATCCAAAGAATGGATTATTCATTTGAATAGTTATAGCTATAACAGCAACAGTGTACAATTTGCATCACAAGTTTTGCTAAATGTAATGCTACTGTGGCTATGCAATACAAGACAATTTGGCTGCAGACATCAATCTTGATCTTCAATCTTGTATAACCTGAGCCTTATTTGTAACTAACTTCTTTAATAAGGGTGACATATTATACTCATTTTCATTTTCATACATGTATTCATGGGTCTTATTTACATGCTGTAATGCTCTAAAAACATATTATTCTCCATACTGGACATACTGGCACTAATACTGAAAGTTCAAATTTATTCTCAACATTTTGACTTCATGCAAAATACAAAAAAATCTCCTCTTATTTTTTTTTCCGTATGCCTGGCCCTAGACTTTTACATGGTTAAATAAACAACAATTATTGATATAACATAATGGCAAAAGGAAAAATGAAAAGTGCTTGTGCACATGAATGTGCTTCTTTGACAGTCACAAAAGCTTTCACTGTATATGAAATACTGTCACACTGTAGGGTTTTACTTTTTTGTGCCTCATGTAGTCAGCCTCCCTTTCAGAAAGCCTTTAGCTTAAGGATGTGGTGGTCACAGGGGAATTTGGAAAAAAAAAGTTAACCTTTCTTTCTTCAGCTGTACACTGTACTGCATCCTTTCCTTTGAGCAAATAATACAGAAGCAACAAAAATCCCCCCTAGCACTCAACCAACAAAAAAAAATATTTGGAGCATTTTTTAAACCCATGACTGCAGGAAAACTACTGATGATGTTGAGCATAGCCCACGGTAACGTTATATCCCGCTCAGACTTTGGTGATCCACTGCGATGTTGAGATATTGTAGGAATGTCCCTCACCAGTGCACACACTTGAGCTATGTGACCATGATTTATGCAATTTATAAGAAGATTTACGCTGCTAAAAACAGGCTTCAAACAGACCGAGGCATGCTTATTTCAAGTTTTTATGCAGATGTTATGTGGTTTAAAGCGCAAAGATTAGAAAAATTGATGAGTTAGAGATTTAGTACATATAATTATGTTGATAATAGCAAGGCACTGACCAGACTAATACCTGCTGTCATGTCTTTAGCTCTTCATTCACAGGAGCTGAATGATGCATGCAGTTACATGTTCTGTTGAATAGATGCAGACGAGCATCTTGGTACATGAATATGCCAAGTGGATATTTTATCTGTTCAAATGATATCGCTTTTCCATTTCTCATCCCTTTGTTAATGTGTCTTTCTTCATTTTCTGACTGACCAACCCCAGTAATGATTGTATCTCGTCACAACATTGCCCTCTCCTCTTCTGCTGCAGCTCAACAATTCAGCAGACCCAAATTAAACAGAGACTAATCACAATAAAGCCCGGCATAAACATTATGCTTTGGTGCTTGGGACCATTATTACCCCATCCTTTTTCCGTACAGATAAAATTACATGCAGTAGATTATAACGGGCATCACTTTGTATCATGTCTAGTGCAGCTGGTGTCTGGTGCTGGGAGTGACAGCATCACAGAAAATGTAGAAACAGCACCCACATGGTCAAGTTAACCAATTCAAAGGAGATGTCATAGCAATCACCGTGTTACTGTAATTAAATTTAGATTGAATCAAGTTCATTTTCATGGTGCCGCTCATACAATTTTCAGTTGATACAATTTTAAAGTAGCCGTGGCAGATGTAGATCCTGCCGTCTGTTCTAATACAGTATGCTGAATGAGCAGCTCTACTCTGCAGAAAATAAATTGGATACAATCTGATCTACTGAAAGTCTTTCAGACTTATTCCGGCTGAATATCTTAGATTAACATAGAATGGCAGCGCGAGAGAATTAACAGATCTTTCTTGCCTATTGAGGTTCTATGTGTCAGACTGAATAGAGCTACAGTCCACATGGTGGAGGATCATCAGTGGAGCTGAAGAGAGTGACTCCACACTTGACTGCGCAGATTAAGAGAGTGACAGGGACCTGTGACTGCCTAATTCAGTGGGGGCATTCTCTGTAGAAAACACTTCATTCTCAACAATGTCACATGGCTCTCCTGTGCAATATATCCCGCTATAAAGTATTATACAGCCACGGCGGAACACCCCTATCTTTTTACTTCTATTCTGCTTGAAAGCAAGAGCTGTGCTCCATGGGCCACGCTGTCATCAATTTTATACCAGGTTAGAAGAAAAAAAAGATCAAAACTCACCTCTTCTCACTCATTAGGTTTTAACTTCTTTGACTTTTTTAAGAGCTTTGATTATCAGCAAAAAGCTGAGCATTTTAAAACAATCGCCTTAGTACTTATGGGATATCCACATCACAGAAAGCTAATGAATGATACATACATCTGAATTTCTGAGCATCCCTTCATTTCTTTTCCTTTTTTCAAAGGGAATCACTGGGATCCGGTTTGCCGAACATCAGAGGTGCTACATCAGGACCCAAACTAGGAAACTACCCGCAGTGGCAGAGGTAGAGGCTGAGGACGCAGAGTTAGCGGTACGTCTCCTCCCTCGGCTGTCTGAACCTCTGACTCTCTGTAGTCCCACAGAGGCTGTCATGCATATTGTAGGCAGATAACCAGAGTAGAGCACTGTGAGCACCACACAAATCCTCAGCCTGTCCATCTTATCCTATCTCTCCCACCCCTCTCACTGAAGAGTAAACTGGGGTTTGTGGTGCCTGTGAAACCGTCAGAAAGCTGCCCACAAACCCATAGCCTCTTTGTGGCTCACATCAAATGGTGTTTGCTGTCAATCTTGAGCCAATATTAATTTTTAATCATCTCCTCCAAAGGCTCTATCCAAATAGCCTAAAGGGGAAGGGTGCAAGAGAGGTCTGAGTGAGAGGTAAGCCATTAAAATGGTATTTCTTAAAATATGATTTCTTTGTAAAATTCACAAGACTCCCTCTCTAAGTTTAGAGTGATTCATTTTACTCCTCTAGGTTTTTATAGTTGTATATGAACTCCAGCAAAAGGAATGGAGGAGATTCAATCAATCAAAATTCCCAATTTTTCAGTGTCACAGTGCAATTCAGTGAGTGGGCTGTATGTTCAAAGAGAAAATCCCTCTCTCAAATGTCTCTTCTGCCTTCATGCTCTCATTTACATTTCACATTGTAGCTGGGAAGAAGTACAGCAGCTGGCAAATATTTGACGCTCCCCGCTCACGGCTTCATTTTTAAAACAGAATAAGCCAATTGTCAGTCCAAGCAAAACTCAGTCTTGGTTTTAACTTTAAGAACACAAGCTGTTACACCCAAAAACCAAACACTGTTTTGTTTTTTTCCCTCTCATCTCCATAATGTCTGATCCACGTTTACAGATACTAATTGCCCAGGCAGCACCATATGTCCATGCCATTTCTGTCTTCTTTTGTGCACTGTGAAGCCTAATTGGCTTAATTCACAGCTCCTAAGTGAATCATCTAAGGCCAGGAGAAGGACCAGGCCTTCTACCAGTAGGTAAGGTAACCCTTATTATGACTACCTTAAGTAAAATACACAATTCTACATCATGTTCAATAATATATAAAAAAAAAATCTACATTTACATTAAATTGAGATGACACAGAAGTACACCCAGCAAGGAAGATAGCCGGGCAACACTGTCTTCTAGAAATTATGCTTATACACTACTAATTTGTTATATCAAGTACATTCTGGGGAAAACATAATTGCTGCCTTGATTATATCCACAGGCAATGTTTGCTGGAGTTTTTATATGACACACACAGTCAAAAGGAGGTGGAATTAAGGTGGATGGCGGGTGTGCAAAATATTGGACTTCAATCAGGATTTGCATCCCAACCCCAGTGTGTGTTTAGGTTTAGGCAACAACAGCACTTTGGAGGATTTTGTATTGCAAAAGAAGGTTATTGTAGGACAACAAATTAAATGTGTTGTAACTGCAACTTTGCAGATAAAGAAAAGGTTGTCTATATGACATTCAGAACATTAATATAGCATTAAATAACTATTTGCTATGCAAAGAGTGGAGTAATGGTGACCTGAGCAAAGAATGCAGTCACCCTCCCACTGTGTGTGTTATCATCTGAGCCTCTCTCTTCTCTATTTTGGTCTGAGATGCTGAGATATCATATAGAGAACCTTTAATTAAAAATGTTTTTCTCATCATGGCAATAAAAACACAATTCAAGTGGCAAATGTATTTGCTGTTGCAAGTTAATAGTTAAATATCAGCACCAGCAGCATGACTTCACAGTTTCTAAAAATATCTAGTGCATAAAGGAATAGTTTGACATTTTGGGAAATACATTTATCCGCTTTCATGCCCAGAGTGAGATGAGGAGATTGATATCATTTTCATACAGCAGTCTGTACAGCAAATTTGATGCTACAGCCAGCAGCTGGTTAGCTTAGCTTAAAATAAAGACTTGAAACTGGAGGTTTGTCAGTGTGTCAGAAGGTGACAAAATATATCTACTAGCATCTCTAAATATCATTAATTAATACACTATATTCATTTTTCTTCCATTTAACCCATACAAAAGTCTAATTGTAAAAAAATGACATGTTGTGGTTTTACAGCTAGTTATCTGCCAGACTACTTCTTGGCAGGGCACAATAACTTACTGGTGACTCCAGTGGTTGCCTGGCTACCTTACAGTGAAAACACCAAGACACCGGGGAGTCACAATGTGATGATGACGACGATGTGATGATGAAAATGAAGTGGAATTTCAGTTGTGCACGGTGATTGATCTTCTCAAAGACAAGAAAAATAAGCATATTACCCAACAAGTCGAACTATTTGATTCATGTGTTTAAAATGAACATATGCCATTCTGCCACTAATATCATCTATATACTGCTGTTAATTGCTGCAGCAGATGTTTTCACTACAAAAACACTGGATTACCCAAGAGAGGCACAGTAAATATCACTGGGCCATATTTAGATAAAAAACAGTAACCTTGGCCTGAACTCACCAAGGTCTGTTCTCACATTAGACCACGACCCCTGATCGGCCCTTTGTGAGAATCCACCTATATGTGACCGTGGAGAAGACCAGCACAAGTTCCTCCTCATGTGGTGAAACACATAAAGCTCACTGGGGTTAAACCCAAGCACTAATGGTTCCTAGCTTAACCCAGCCAGAGGCTTTTTAGGAAAGAGGGCTCAGAGCAGCCACGGCAGGCTTTACAGCCGAGGTGAAAAACAATGGCAAAATTGTGGAAAAACTGCAAGGGGCTGATAAGGAAATGCAGCCCCTGCGAGGGAGAACCAGGTGACAAACATGAATTGTTTGCCAGGATTTTTTCCTCCCTTTTCAATTTGCCTCCTCTATGAAATGTCTGAGGAGTAATCCCTGAGCTTCATTCCAGTTCCCCCAGTCTGACACAGAAACCACCATCTGCCTCCCTCACACCCCTTAACATTGTCAACGGATGCTGCTTGCTCCATTAAACAGCCACTTAATATGGATGACCAAAGCTCACCCAGCAACCCAAAACCTCCCACTCAGACAACAACTGCAAATAGAAAAACAGTGCGCTGAGTAATAACATCATAACAGAGGATGTGACTACACCACATTCCTGCAAGCACACAGTCCACTGTTTTTGTTTCATACGTGGACACATGAAGATATGAGCTCAATTTATTACAGGGTGACCAGTGAGTCTATTCTGATAATAGCAATCATAATCTGGTCACACCAGACAGTGTCAACGAGACAATAACTTTACACAGTTTAGATGAATGCATTTTTAGAACCAATTCCTGTCAGATAATTGTCTGCCTCCTTTGTTGAGCACTCTATACTTCCAACAGCTGCCTCTTTTTCAAATTCTCCTGCTGTTGTTCCCTCAACGATCAGAAATACAGTTTGTCAGTTGTCAACGGCACAAGTTTGCATGTCAGAGTTCAAGAAAATTGAACTCACTGTGAACATTTGCTCAGATTTTCTTTTTCTAACTCTACCATTGGCAAATCCACTTATCGGTCTATTAAGATGAATAAATTTTTGCCTTGAAATTTCACAGCATTAAATGCTGGTGTGACCAGGCCTGTTGTGCCCGCAACCAAGTTCCAGCACTCACCTTATACGCTGAATATACTGGTATACTGCATAATCAACCCCACCCTGCTTGTGTTATGTGCAGTATGTGAAAGCTCTTGGGTAACATGAGGAAATCTTTGTTGATCTCAGGCAAACATTGCACCACTTAAAACAACATGTCATGTAGACAGTGTTTCCCCCTTTGGGACACAGTGGCAGGAAAGGGTAAATTCATTAATTTACAGCACAACTGGTGTATAATTAAGTTGTGCACTATAGGTGGAGAGCATTCATACACCAGGAGCGGGTCGCACAAAACAAATTATCATCATTCACAAGGTCCAATATTTCATAAAAAGTTTGTTGTGTCCTAATAATATATCATTTGTGAATTGCAGAGTGGAAAAGCCTCTCTAAAGTGTGTGTAAAGTGGAGGGCTGTAATCATGTTGTCTTTGTGCTTGTCAACTGGCATTTAGAAATCCCTGCCCCATGCTAAAATGCTGACCTTTACCACTTCCCCCCAGGCCCTCTCCTCCAAGTTATTGGAATCGTTTCTCAACTGTGAAGTCAAAGTCATGTTGTGAGCCCCCTGTCGTGACCTCCATTTACTTTCCAGAGAAGACTCACTTGGCTTCAGTGGTTAAGAGGTCCAATTAGAGAGTGCAGTTTGTGTTCCTTGAGTTTGATTTTAATTTCTGCAGCTACAGGAATGGTGAGTGCACCAGCTCAATGCCAGAGCACCCCCTCCACCGCATCACCACAACCCCGCAACACCAGTCCTCCGAGTCGTCATTAGTCTTCTGGCCGCCGCTTAAAAGTGGGGAAAAGTGTGTCAGAGGCTTGGGCTAAACACCTCCTGCACCCAAGCACAATCTTTGATGTGACACGTGTTTTTTTTACTTCTCTGCAGGTCACAACTGTGTCGCTCGATGACAAACAAGAAGCGTCTTAGAAAGCGAAATTCTAATTCAAGCAAGACTGACAGGGCTGAACATGAGGGAGGGGGCACGACCTAATATAAATGATTCTTGCTCCCACTATAGCCCCAGGATTCTACGTCAAGCTTAACTAATGTGCAATTAAGCTTTAGACTGGGAGAAAATCACCTTGTAAAAACATTTGTCAAGTGAACTGTTTTTCTGTTCTGGGTTGCTAATTAACAAGGGAATGGGAAGAGAGGTTTGTTTGTGTGTGTATTTACATATACATGAAGAAAATAAATATCTCCACTGTTAGGCGAGAGCATTACCAAATCCCCTTCATATGTCTCTATTAGACAACACTGACATGTAGTCCCTATCATTAAGCAATAATAGTTTACTTTACAGCTCATGAACTACAGTATCAACAAATTAAGCCCACTGATAGTGCTGAGTGCCAAGTGAAGCATCGGGGTGGAGAGGGAGGGGGAAGTGAGGGACTGGGTGAGGAGGGAGGAGAATGCAAGGCTTTATTGTGTCTGTCACATTAAACGATATTGCAGCCACACTCAGAGTAATGAAGACCACTTCTAAAGTCATTTAAAAGTCAAATCATCACTGTCTGTGAATTTCAATGATGTATAATAGAAAGAGCATGCCGGAGGCTTGAGAAGCGGGTGAGAGAGAGAAAGAGGAGGGAGTCAGGGCAGTGGGAGTTAGGAGTCAGGAAGTTGTTGCCCTCTCGGAGGATAGAAAGGTGATAGATAAAACTATGAGGCTGGAGCTGCTGCGTGGCTCAGGGGAGGAGAGTGCGAATGCAGGACAATACGTTGTTGTAAGGTGCATGGACATTTTTGTGGGCTCTGACATGCTGTATTATCTGTGTGTGTGTGTGTGTGTGTGTGTGTGTGTGTGTGTGTGTGTGTGTGGTGTTTACTAGCAGGTGGATGAGGCCGAGGCTATGGATATGAAGGTAGATGACTCCCAAGTGTGGGTTCCGGCTGAAGAGCCCATCGTTAACCCAGCCTTCCTCTATGACTCCAAGATCTGGGAGATTTGCCAGGAGTTGCCCATCCACTGGATCCATCCCTCCCTTCTGAGCGGTGAGAGCAAGGGGCATCTCTGCCTCTAAATACAAACTATTAACACTCTCACTGGAGGGCATTCCCACAGGCTATATGGAGGTCCGTAGAGAGTGAGCGATTTCTCAACCAGATGAGCTTCCACGCCAGGCTCCTCTCTGTGTGTTTGAAAAGTTCAGAGACTGATGGTCAGTGGTTGTAGAAACACTCAGATCTTTCACTTATGTAGAAATATCAATACCACCGTGTGGGAAATATGGTGCTCTCAAATGGGGTCGTGTTTATCCTGTTTACAACCCTCTTACCCTCTTGTGATATTCACACTACTTCAGAAGTAGAAATTTTCTGAAAACTGAGTTTATGAGTTGTGACGTGTTGTTGATGTTTTCAGATTTGGCAGAGACCATTAAGTTAATTATTCTGTACACGCTAAGTCAGTATATATAGTTTTACAAAATGTTGATATGCCCAACAGCCTTGCATTTCCTGCATCAGTGTTACTTTACTCGCTCATTAGCTAGCTAAATTGTTCGCCTCAGTGGCTTCTGGACGCCGACAGTGGAGTCTTTTGGCGTCCATGTTCCCCAGCGGCGTTGCCTAGCAATGGTGTCGTAGCCACTTGAACGCCAAGCACATCATGTACATAACTTCCCACATCATAATTACAAGCTCAAGAGTTCAATTTGAAGGCAGCAATACCCAATATCAACCCCTGTCAGAGTTTTTTAATATGAAATATATTATTGGATTATTATCACCTGCGTAACATGCAAGCAGCATTTTAATGTAGCTGCTACCTAATATAATAATGATATTGTGTTATGCGCTGCAAAAAGTATAAATTAAGTAGTTGTTTGAGTTCTAAAAGTCATAAGGGAAAATCACTGCCAGTCTAATCAGATTATGTAGAAATAAGCATGAGAAAGTTATTTATTTTATTGTAGGATTGATGGTTTTTGGAAATCAGAGGAGGAGGATAAGTCACAATATAGACAGGCGGAGCTGAAATTAGAAGGGTATCTGAAATCATGTAATTTTCAACCATAAGCTTTCCAGGAAACCTCATATAGCTTATATAAAGTCTCTAAAACTATTGCAGTTCTGAACAAAGCAAACTATATGTTGGACTATGGGAACTTACCAGAGTTCAGTTACTGTGTAGAGGTGTGGGGCAACACATGTACGACTAGTGCAAATCCAGCATCTACTACTATAAAAAAGAGTAATATGAATTATTTAAAAAAGTTTGATTGAAGGGAACATAACAACTGAGTGTTTATTAAGTAAAGCGTAATAAAACTGAAGGATTTAAGTTAAGTTGAATAATTGTGCTGAATTCATTAAGGCAGACATGTCTTTCAATGAGCGTAGTCAAACTGTGTCTGAATTCTTTGGTGCATATTTTCAAATGTTGTTTATCTGTTATTCAGAGTAATCGAACTATTTGAGGCATAATATTCTGTTATTACTTGTGTATGCGTCCATTTGGATGTGTGTAAACGTTGTTAAAAGCATTGGCAGGGGCCAGGTAATTGAGAATTTTCCTCTCCCTGCTTCCTTTTATGTTGTTTCACATTGTAGCTCACATTTTGTGTGGAAAAAATGAATAAAGAGTTACCTCAAAAGAACACAGAATAAGGGATGATCGCTGCTATTTAAAAAAAAAAAAAAAGTCATGTTATTTCTATTTAACAGAAAGAAATTATTAGCTTTTCACATCCCTTAGTAAAATAAGACTTTTAGGACTTGTAGGCGAAAAATAACTTGGGTAGGAATTATGAATATTTTTGTATTGTGTGCAGTATACAAAATGCTATTCTATAAAGCACCTCCAGGAATCAAATGCGTTTAGTAAAAAGTACAATTTTCCCCCCAAATGTAGCAGAGTAGACGCATAAAGTAGCAGAAAATGGAAATGCATAAGTCCAGTACAAGCACCTCAAACTGTACTTAAGTGCAGAACTGAATTACGCTCCATCACTGCTCATGTGTATCTGGAGATTTGCTTTTTAAGGATTTTTCTCAAAAGGATGTATAGGCTTTACTAATTAGGATCTGGGGGAAATGATTTGTGTGCTATTAACACAACAGCAACAACGCTGTAGTTTGACAGAAGCATTAAAAAGCCTGGAATGAATTCCAGAATATTTCTCCCAAATGTAGTAAGTAATTACCCTCTAGCCACTGGGAATAATGAGTGTACAAGCCAAAACTTAATCTAAACGCTTTCTCATGTCACTTCAAACAAAAACTGCTATAGGTACATAAACATCTCCCTTCTACTGCTGTCTCTGTGTGTTCAGACGCTGAGGTGGAAAATGTGGACACACCCGATGCAGAGGTCACTGGTCAACGTTTCGCCCGCGACGTCCTGGACCGCGCTCCCGTGAGCGACTATGTAAGTGGGCCCCTCTGCGCCACGACAGCCAGGGACCACACCACGAGATACAGCAGAGCCACTTCAATCAGCTTCTCTCTGCATATAAATCGCTCACTAATTGATGTTAAAACTGACTTTGTGCACCAGAGGGCATAGCAATTGCTCCATATATCTGTTTAAGTAAGGCCAGTTCATTGAAGACTCCCTTAATGTCTCTCCATTAATTGAGAGGAATATCCAGCCTTTCAAAGGCAACTTGTGCCTCACAGCACCCGACAGTTCCTTTTTAAGGCAGTGGAGAGCACTGTACAAAGGAGCTCTCACAAGGTCACTCGTTGCTGCACAGATAAGTTACATTTATTAATAATGCTTTAATTATCAAAGCGTATAAAATGAATGGCAAGGCCAAATGGCACATTTTGGTGCAATGCATGCAAACCACTCGATACTGTATGGTTAATAGTCCTTGACTCAGACAGAAAATCACATAAAGCAGTATATTACACGGGAATTAGGCACTCATAGTGACAAAAAGAAATAGCAGCTGCACACCAAAGACACCAGGAACACATACAGGTGCAAAGGTATTCGACACACATGCACACACACACACACATGCAGCATTTACAGGTGAACAGCCACTAAAGCTACATTCAAGGATAATGAGTCTGGCTCTGTCTCGTCCTCAGAGCTGTGAGAAACGGTGGGAGACACGCAGAGAAATGAGACGTCCTATAATGTTGACATTTATCAGGCCCGTCCCAGAAACACCTCCCGCTCAACTTCTCAATTTCCCCCCAGCTTCTCTGTCTTCTCCCTCATCGTCTGTGGCAGGAGATGTGGTACTATGCAATTAAAACATACCAGGGGATGAAAAACTCGGCTCTGCTTTTGAAACGTTCCGCCTCTATCAGCTAGAGTTATGCATACCACTGCAATCCATTCCAGCAGCACATCCAGGCTCTGTTTGTGGGTCCGGTGATAACAAAGGCCTTTGTGGCCAAGCAGAGGGCAGGCAGCAGTCTGTAATTGGGAGCCTGAACTCTTGCTCATTCCAGCGGGATGCCACATGTGTTAGCCAAACCTTTTTTTTTTTTTGGCTTCATTCACAACTCATGTAAATGTGCACACAGGCAAAAAGCCACTAAGCACACACACAGTCTGCAGCTCAAACTATTTCTCTTTCTACCTACAGCCTTTCATCTATCACGCTCATCCACACACCAAGCAAATAAAAAGCATGCATTCACTTCATCGACGTTTCATAAGTCTGAATTTCAGTGCCGTGTCTCTGCACATTTCTACAGCAGAATAATGGTTTGAACCTTTGTGACAGAGGCTGAAAGATATACGACACTGACCTTTACCACAGCTGCCATGTCAGGGTGCAGTGTGTATCAGAAGTGGCCCTGGAAATTTCAAACTGAATAACTACCATCTGACAAGGCTGAAGGGGTGCTACTACTGTCCTTGACCCATATAACAAGGATGGGCTTCCAATATGGATTGACCTCACACACACACATACACCTGTAAATGTGTTTGGTGTGTGTTTCCGCTTGCGTCGCAGCATTTGTGCTGTGTGTTAAACTTGGACATTCCTTTTAAACCTCTGGAAGCCATGTCCAGGGTTGGGCTACTTCATGTACAGCAGAGGTGCAAAAAGCAGAGGGAATTCAAAATCATGAATGCAGGAGCTGTTTGTGCCTTTAGAGAAATCTCTACACTGAAGCTAAAGCTCCTTATCACTTTGGTAAACCACCAGAGTTTACCGAAATACATGACTATCTATTTATTCAATTACATTCAGTTTCATTGTCATTCTACCTCACTGTAGAGCACAGTGAGATGAAAATCTAGATCAGGACAAGCGGCAAGGCATTCTCATATGTTGCACTGTCCTGTGCCTCTACATAAAAAAACCCTTTGGAATACAAAGCAGGGTATGAAACAGAAATGTTATCTCTGCTGTTTTGATCCCAGAATGAATGTGATGAGCTCTGCTATGAGATTTAATAACACATCCAGGCATGTGCTTCAAGCTCATGAAGAGAGGTGATCAGCATGTGTGAAATAACACCAACAAGTGTGGAGATTAGAGGAGTCGTGCTTTGATTCATTACATCTTATTGAATGACTGACGCAGTTTTCTAGTCTGCAGACTCATTCATATCCACTGCCTCATATTATGCACTGAGGTGTCTGTGTGTGAGTGTGTGTTTGCATGTGTATATGTGAGCCTGAGCGTGTGATGAAATCAGATGCAGCAAGGGGGTAATGGCTTTTACTCTTCATTAATGCTGCTTGTTTTTGAGTGACTGCCTCAGATTTCCCAAGGTGAACCATTCTTATCACCGCACCATCCCACTAGAGACGGCAACTCAAAGTCGGAGAGATTAATATGTACCCTCCGTTTTAAAAGGATAGCTCTGATTAATTGTCTTTAAGGTACAATGCTGCCTATTGGCTGTTTGTTTTGATAAATGCGGCATCATTTGAATAAAATATTTTCTTCATTTTCCAAGCTGGAGCTCCAGATTTCGTAATATCCCAGTTTGGGCTGCGAGAAGCAGATAAGATTATCATTGGTCCATTGACAGCATTCGTGTTGTTTCCATAACAGATTGTTGCCTGGAAGCTGATGACCTGAAACTTGACTGAAACAATAAATCATTAAAAGCCTACCTGCACTTGCCTTAGTAATAAATCAAACCCAGCTATCCTAGATATCATCTGTCGCACCCTTTCTATGTGTTTTAAGTATGTCTCACAACTGTGTAATTTATCATAGCTCACATCAAATGCATGGTGTACTTTTTCATGAGTCATGATTATGGTGAATTTATTGTCATTAGGTTGCAGTCTGCTAGCTGCTACATAAAAGAAAACAAATAAGATGTGTGTTAAACCACCATGAATGACTATCCCCTGACTGAAGATGCAGGAAAACCTTTATTTCCCATGCTTAGTTCAGCAGGAGACCGAAAGGACTCAACCATGTGTTCCTGTGGGTCCTGTCCTCTTAAACAATTCCCACACATTTTTCTATTCCCAACAGTGGATGTGTTTTGTTCTGCACTATTGCATGTAGCTGAGTCATTGTGAGTACTTGCAAAGAATTATGCCAGTTTGTTCTGAATGTAAAGTCATTGACTCCTGGATCCGAGCAGTTTAACGAGACAGCGGCGGATTGTCTCTAAGGATTCATTTACTAAAAGAGATTGAAATGTGGTCAAATGCATTCTGAGGGCAGTTGCTGTCTCAACTTGCGCTGTGAGTTAAGTGGCACTTCTCCGAACCCCATTTGGAGTTGCTCTTGATCAAAGGCATGGCACTCAGCCCCCACGAGTCTACGAGGGCATGAACCAACCGGCACAATGGAAAAATCCAAGGGCCATTAATTCTACCCAATTTACCTTTCGTTTGGGTTTCATTTGGCCCCTCTATAAATTCAGAGGCAGCCAGCAAGAGCAAATGAAAGAATCCTTGTTAGGCGATCATTACTCTGCTAATTGCTTTAGGAATGTGCCATGCACTTAAAGTCAAGGTCAGTGGGAGGGCGCCAAGACGTGGGGAGCTCTAATTTGAATGCTCTATTGGAGGAGGGGCTGCCATTTTGGAGCAGAGTGCGGGATCGGTCAAGGGAGAGAGGAGGTCAGAGATGAAAGAAATAGTGTAATTATGCTGGTAACTACCAACGTTAGAGTCCCTTTGATTGAGGATCTCTCTGGTAGAGAGGCTGTGAATGCAGGATTCAGAGATTGGGCTTTGTGCAGCTGGCAGCCGCGCTACCTCTGGTATAATAGAAAGGTCAAGGGTATTATATCATGTTTTATACTCCTGAAGCTTAAATCAAGCTCGCTCACTCACACCGCCATCTTGATCTCTTGGTCACAGTCATCAAGCTTGACACAACTTTGCATTTTCACAGATGTCAGTTCTGTTCTTTTCACTCTTGTTTGGTTTTTACATATATTTCCGCTGACCTACAAGCAAAGCAGGCTCATCAATTCACGCCATCCCCTCCTCTTCTTCCTCTCCTGCCCTTGCCTCCGGAGGACTGGCATTTGTCATGCGTGTGATTGTGACCCTGCTCACTCCTGTGTCCTCTGCAGAGAGACGTTGGAATCGAGCTGGATAACCGTCTAGATGACCACGGCTACTGCTGCCAGCACTGTCGCCGTGGTTACCGCTACTGCCGCCGCTACCACGAGCCCCTGGGTGGCTTCAACCCATGGCCATACTACTACCAAGGAGGCCGGGTCATCTGTCAGGTTGTCATGCCTTGCAACTGGTGGATTGCCCGTATGCTGGGGAGGATCTGAGGAGGGCGTGTGCTGCCTGGGATTCAAACTGTTTATGTCGTTGTAGGTGCAAATTCTCCCTTTGATAAATACTCCAAACTTGGTGGTTTGGAGCAGTCCATTTCACACAATTATTATCCAATCTGAAAGTTGGCTCATTGAATATTAGTCACTCTAAACAGTCTAAAGGGCATTTGAAGCACTCTTAAAAGGTATTGGTTGTTTACAGCTGTCTAATTTTCTTTGCTTATCTACTCATTTAGTGTCCTTGGTGGTTAGTGAATGGGTGCAATTTAGTTTGGAAAACATCACCAGGAACTAATCTGCAACTTTCTGTGCTTACTTTGTCATACATTCATGTTTTACTTAATAGGTTAAAGAGACTTGTCCTACTAGTACTGCTATGTATGAAAATGTACACTATACCAATACATAAAACAAACATAACATTAGCCGTTTTACTAAATATATATAGCTTTGCTTTAGTTTTTTATGATCAGTTTTTTTTATTATAGCTGATATAACTAGCAGATAAAAACTCTTCACACAAAATAAACACAATAAACAAACTTGCTGAAGTCATACAGCACTTCTTCTATTCAAAAATCTGTAAATCTAAAATGAAATATTTAAAGACTCAGATAAACACCAGATACAAAATACAATACTCACACATAATTAAAACACTATATGCAATATATTCAAATTAATAATACTATCATGCCCGTTCAAAATTAGAGGAAGCTGCTGAAGACCAAGCCTTGAGATTTTCTTGACTAGCTCCATGTAACTATTGTTTTATCTGTTTTGGGTATCATGTTAAACTAAGGAGGTGTAATTAAAGATGCACAGACCTCAGCTGTCTTTTGTGATGCAGTTACTTTTGTGTTATCTTCCATTGTTTCCCCTGTTGTTGCAAGCCACAAAATGCTTTAAATAGTGCTACTGTTCAAACAGTTTCCTCTTTGCTGAGGCAATTTTAATCTGTAGCACCACATCTCAATCTGTCGGGCTGAAATATAACTCTCATCTGCAACTAACAGATAAGCAATCGAGATAGGCATTTGTAATTGATGTTCTGTCATCAGAATAACAATGTGGATAAATGCCCAAGAGTATTCAAGCTATGTGAGATATTCAGAAGTTGAACACAGAGACAAAAATGGAGCAGGTTTGTTGTCATAGCTTGCTTTGAAGCCCTTTGTATGTTTCTATCTCTCTCCCTATTTTTCCCAATTAAAATTATATGAACAGTCTCAGTTGTCCTATCATATGAAATAATACGATTTCCTTGAAAGAAACTTAACACCCTGGGGTGTTTCTGTGAAAGCTTTTCTAGTGTGGGTTTGATTCTGACTCTTAACATCCACAGAACAGACAGGCCTCCTTCTCTCTTCTCCATTAGTCCAATTTCTCATTAGCAAAAACATTTAGCATCGAATTGTGAGAGCCCCGACAAGATAAACTACACATGTATGCTTTTATTGTGCCTGCTTTATGACCTAAGGCTCTATTGTGCATCAGCTGCATAATGATGCATTGTTTTGCCTGCTACAGTAAATAAATCTTGATGCTGATTCATGTTGGCTCAATGTAATAATAATGTCAGTGATATCAATAATATTTGGCAGTGAAATGGAGTTTGTGAAAAAGGGGGTGAAAGATATTACTGTATGTAAATGTTTAATTACCATATTGTTATTTTTAAATCAATAATGTCAATAGCCCAGAGCAGTATGTCAAATAAAAATAGTGGCATGAGTTAACAAATGCAATAATTGCAAACATACTTCAAGTAAACTGACAAGTGTACCACAAAGCCCCCGAGGCATTTCTGAAAAGTTCATAAAATCAGTGTTTATATAATTCATTTCTCACTATTTCCCGCTTATCACATCAAACAGGCGAGTCGAGATTAAAAGAGATGCATTCAGCATGCCGGTGTTGCTGCTGTTGTTGCTAGGAAATAGTATAAAGTGTTATTTTTTCCTAAGATGCTGTTAGTTGTCTATCTGGTGAGGTCTCTGAGGACTCTGAGGACTCTTTTGTGTAGTCGTGAGAGTAAATTGCCATGGAAGCCCTGAGAGTCGTTCTGAATGGGATGGCTCACCCTGACTGGAGAGGCTGATACAGATATTACAGCTGGCTCCCTGAGAGCTCCTCGTGCCTGTTGGGACAAAAGTCCAATATTAACCATGAAAGTCAAGCTTTAAAGTACAGACGTCTCACAATTAAAAAATCATCATGGAGGAGACCCAGAAAGAAACTGGATGGTGGTGATGCTGCAGTTGTACCTATGTGAGAGCAAAAAAAATGGGTTACAGTCCAGTTGTTGAAAGCTAAAAAAGTGCATCCATGTCTTGTAATACACAAATCTCCAGAGGACATTAAAAGCATCTTGAGGAAACCAGTTGAATCTCCTGCAAAAATCTACAGCTTTTGAAGGGGTAGATTTTTGTTTGTTTGGTGTTCATGTTCTTTTTCAATTACACAGTGTTTTGTGATGTAAATAATGTAAATAATGAGTAAATCAATGTTAGTTTAGCTTAGTTAACGGATACTTAGTGACTGTGTTTAAAAAGCCTCTGCAAATATGTAGAGAGGCAGGAAAACAAGACTGAGTCGTTGGAGAGTTGTTTGAAAAGGGATGTTTTCTCTCTTCCTTCCTCTGCTCAAAATCAAATTATCTTTAATTATTAGTATAGGGGGGTTTTGATACCCAAACAACTATATAAATGAGTGTAATTTAGCATTTCTACCATGTAAAACGTGGCTCAATATTGTCTATGCTAGAAAGGAGGCACATTTGTGAGTCTGTGACAGTGATCTCCTCCCTTATAGACCAGAATGAAAGAATATATCATTTCAAATGAAGCCCTGCACAATTGTTTTCATGCATTTTATACACCATCTAGGAAAACCCCCCTCCAGCACTTGTTTATCACTGTTTCGATGAGGAGAGGAAACAAGATCGACTACTCTGCAGGATAAACAGAGATACCGAGCATCTACCAGGTTTTCACAGATCAAAGGATTTTGCCTACCTGGCCCGAGGAATGGGCACTATCATCGAGGCTCACATGTGAATTAATTCCTTTTGTTACTTATCAAAAAATGCGGGAAAACTTCACTCACATCTGCATATTTTCATTTCAAATAATCACTCCTTCATTTAGATCCATGAGTTGCTATTCTGGGGTGGAGGAGGGTGAAAACCAATGTATGAGGAGTGTCTGTATTTAGATTGGTAACCTGAAGGAATACTTCTCTCCCATCCAGACGGAGGCTCAGGCTCTGCTGAGGACACATGTATTACTAGTGCCATCTTGTGTCGAGAGAGGTGTACTGCTGCAATATCAAACCAGACATTTTTTTCACAATCTTTATGGTTTTTGACATTTTAAAACCGTGCTACACCTGCTGTCCTTAAATACTTTTACTCTATGAGAAAACCCTAAAATTCTGAGGTGGCCTATTTAAATCTAATCCTGGCTGCAGGTTGTCATGATTACAGACTGCATATAGCTGCAGTGGCCATGAGACTGCAGTCATCAACGCCTTTTCTCTGTAATGTTGCAGTCAGTCTGGTGACCTGATGGTTAAATAAGCTCTCCCTGTACTGTTCCTGCTACAGGCTGGAGGCACAATAATGTCAGCCGTCATCCTTCAACTGCTCCCACTGTGAGAGGCAGCATGGCACAGCAGTAAACACTCGCGCTGTGTCAGTGGCTGCAGGCGACACAGAAATAGTCCTCCTCTCCCAGGACCCCGCTCTCGCTCCATCTTCAGGGTCTCTGACTCACGAACCAAAGGAATAGCACAGACGTAATGGCTGCTAGTAGCCTTTCATTATTTTAGTAATCTATAACAACCTCCGCTTACCATATGGCAGGCGATCGATGAACCACTGAACAGAAAAGCAAAGTGTCTGTTTAGATGTAATGGAGGGTTGTTTGTTCCCAAATGTGGAGCACATGTAATGGTTTCAGACTCATTTCAAACTCTTTTTCCATCTGCAAAAGGCTCAGGAAGATGTCTGCTGGAGTGAAGGTTGTGCTGGTGGCTGTGGCCGAACATGTGGCCTTGTTTTTCTCTGTTTGTGAGTGTGTGTTAATGTGTGTGTTAACCCTATGGCAAGATTGGATTGTGTGGCACACAGCTGTGCATGTGGGTGTAGACAGAGCTAGGCACAGTAGGCAAGCCCTGCTGCCAGACAGCTTCCTCAACACCACCACCACCACCACCACCCACTGCCCGACCCTGAACACACACACACACACACAAACTCAGTCGATTCAAGCCAATGGACCCCCTCCTCACATACAGACACATCAACATAACACATGCTCTAACACAATCAATCCAAGTCAGAGTAACCCCACCACTCGCCAACCACAGCCTACACACACACACACACACACACACACACACGCTCTGAAAGCTGTGGTGACAGACTCAGCTGTCTTCAGCTCTGGGCATGTCACATGCTAATGTATTCATCCACCCACAGCAAGTGGAGAAGCGGTGCTCTTAAGTACAGTCCAATCAGTCTCTTGCCCGCTAATGGCTCCAATCCAGTTTCTTACAGTAGCTTTTTCTTTTTCTTCAAATGCCATGTGGTCGAATGTCCCTCACAGCTGCAACAGCCAAACAACACGACTTTGAGTTTTCAAGGCACAAATCCTTCATTTTCATTATCTCGACAGCAGAAATTAATTGACTTAGTAACCCCTTGCGAGCTATTTGTTTCCAAGTTTAATTTTATTTTCTGTTTAATTTTTCAAAAATGTCTTGTGTGACATTTTATCTGTGCCTCCCAGGATTTCAAAACCACTTTGTCTGCAACAAAACAACAAATAAAGAGGGTATTCAGAGAAGACAATTTTGTTTTTAATTAGTACATTGACTTTTTCTTAAAAATCTATTCTATATTCAGCATAAGGGAAGCAATTTACAACCCAAGACAAGAGAAGCAACAAAACATAAGCAGTGGACATACCTCAGAATCTCACAGACAACAGTGCTTTGAAGGAAAACGCAGAGCAGATAAAGGAATATATACAACACAAGAAAGCAGCAAATCCCCGCTCAAAGACTGAAGACTGACAGATTTCATTGCAAATGTAACCCAGTGTAATAATCGATTGTCAGAAATTTGCATAAGCATGTACTTAAACAATAAGTTTACATTCAGAGTGTCTTTGCAGACCCAGAGCCCTTTGGCTGATATGGGGTTGTGAAGCAGCGTTTAACTCCTGTCCTTAGGTGCCAGTGCGGCTGGAGGTCAGTATGTCTGAATGTCCTCACTCTGCAGGTACAGTCCAGGTGGAAAATACAACCAATTTAGCTGTGATACCACTCAGGATCAATATGGCTTCATCCCCGGCAGGACCGAGGGGCCAATCGGATGGCTGGCCTGAGAGGTCCTTAACAAAGTGGGACAGCAAATAAAGAAGGCACAGACTCAACTGACCCAAGAGCAGGAGGAGGAGAGGGGAGGAGAGGAGAGGAGAGGAGAGAGGAGAGGAGAGAGGAGAGGAGCGGAGAGGAGAGGAGCTTTAAAAGCAGAAGTGGTACATCCTTGTACCAAACAACTAAAGAGACTTGAGATATGATTTCAAAGACATACTGATTGATACACACTCGATACTTTATGCAGTACACAGAACATAATATTTTTGAATGTGTAGTCCCTACTGCGTGACTGTTGAAAAAGGTAAAGAGGTATGCCTGCTGCAAAGCACATTCAGTACATGTTTAAATCAGACACACAACAAAGGATATCTACAATAAGATAATATAACAGTGGAATAATGCTGCACTGAGCACTCTAGTCCAAAACTCAAGAAAATACCAAAGCTGATTATATGGAAAGCTATACAACTGAAAAATGTTGGTCTTAAAAAAACTACCAAATAAGCTCTCTGGTATTAACGTTCATATTCTTTGTATTTTCCCTCATGTTTACACATGTAAATAGAAGACAGATGTGCCTTTTTTTATACAGAATTTAGAAATTCACAAAATAAATAAATTCGCTATGGCCTTAAAACTGAATCTCAATTGTATATTATATGTGTATATATTTTTATATATATATATATATATATATATATATATGTATATATGTATATATATATAATTCCATTTCATATAAACAGGATTTAAACCTTGCAGCCTCTGAAGCAGAGGCTGATAAAATCTGTTTTATCCTGTGTATTCTTTCTCTCCATTTGTGCCTCCCTATCTTGCTGTGCCTCCGGTCTGCAGCTCTATACAAACAGTTTTGATGTTGAGCTGTCCTTGGTGGACAGAAAATGCCCATTTCCATAGTAACACAGTGTTTTAAGGCCAGGAGTAATAGAGAGTGAATGCATAATTTTTTTTGTTTATATGAAAATAAATGAGTAATAAGTTCTTAGAAGTCTCAAAGAGTGAAAAGCCATTTAGTCCATTTTCATCTTTTTCTCAGACGTTTCAGAGAAAGAGTCTTGAACTGTTTGAACTTACTGTAAGGCACTCTTCAATTAAACTCTGAGACATGTTTTTCACCTGGACACCGAGACACAGAATCCATCCCTCATCCATGGGAACAGGAACCTGTATGTGGTTTAAAGACACACACACACAGACACTCTCTGCATGTTCTCAGAAGTCTGATTTCATTGCACCATTTGGCATTCAATCCCCCGTTTTGGTTTGTTGCATCCTCCTCTTTAAACAGGTCCAATGAGATGTAAGGTAAGAAAATTACTAACTGGCACATTTGGTAGACAGGGATCCCTGGTTTATCCAATGGCTGTTCTCCAAGAGCGGTAGGTTGTTTTGTGTGTTTTTCTGTGTCTGTATGTCTTTGTGTGTTGGGGTTAATGTCTGTGGAAAATCATCCCAAATCTTAAAACTGACTTCTTAGAAAAACTAAACACTCCCTTGATTTTTAAAATTAGGCACATGGTCACAAAATATGTGAGTAAACAATAAATCCTGAGGCTGAACTGACCAACCATTAAGAGCAACAAGCTAGCAAGGTCCCTCACTCTGATCTTTGATCAGATCACTGTGGTAGGAAAGAAAAACATCAAGTCTGTGGTCAAAATGGATTCAGTGGTTGTTTTTGGTTCAGCTTGTGTGGAGGAGTCCTGCAGCCTTAAGCCTCTGCAGGCTCTGTCTTTATCTGGATAAAGTTTGCAGGCAATTGGACAGACAGTGGCAGCTCCTGCAGGCCTTTGATTCCCTGCTCAGGCTGCAGGGACATCTCCCCACGCACTTCCAGCTCCTCCACAGGGGTCAGGCCCTCACTAGGGCTGCTGCTCTGGGAGGAATGTCCATTAATTATAGTTTCATTCGCAGCCTCCTGGCATTGACTGGTATCAATGATCACAGTCCTATACTGCAGCTCTGCTTCCCCTACCTCAATCTCTTCTCTCTCAAACGTATTTGCTGCCAGTGATGGATCACCATTCACCATCGACTGGAAGTAGCTGGGGTCCAGCAGCTCCTCTTTGACCTGCAGGCCTGGGAGGTCACTGGATTTGAGCACGGTGGCAATTACGGTGCCAGGCTGCTGTGCCACCATGGTCTGCCCACAGGTTGTGTTGATGGTGACCAGACGGGGGAGACCATTGAGGTTGGAAGTAGTGGAACTAATGACGCCCGGAGGGGAAGTGCAGGAGGAGCAGGAGGAGGAAGAAGAGGAGGTGGTGGAGGAGACGGCAGAGGAGCCCAGACTGGTGACCAGGAGCTGCTGCGGGAGGCTGTCCTGCAGGCTGTTAGCTCCACCTGCTAGAGAGGCCGTATGGATGGTGAGCATCTCTTTACTGCCTGCCTGGGTCGAGGGCATGGTATGGAGAATAACCCGAGGAGGGGAGGAGTGGCTGGAGTCCCCGTTGGCCAGAACAGTGGCGAGGGGAAGAGACTGAAGAGAGCCAGGAGATGTCAGGACCATAGGAAGTGATGCAGGAGCCGAGATGGTTCTGAAAAGATAAAATGCATGGAATATGTACTCATGATCTCTAACAGAGCTGCTGTAATTGAATATTCAGTTTGTACCCTCACAAATAAGGCTGATTTTTTTTTGTGGAGCCCTTTTGAGAAAGTTACCCAGTGCACAGCAATGATTTTAAATAGCAGAACTAATGCTCTTATTTTCATAACAGCATTGGCAGTTGTACAACAGAAATCATTACTGTCCTTGATTCCAAGCTGCAGACAAGGTTTAATTGTATAGAAAAAGGCCAGAAGGCACTGGACACAATAGCCTGTATAGTATAATGCAAAACAAAGAACTAAAGAGATGGTCAACATTTCTCTGACATCAACAAAAATTAACATTATAAGCTTTACAAAGGTAGTTTGTACAGCAGGGCAACTGGATTAGATTGGATTGTACGATACAGGCTTTGCTGCTACTTTGTCCACACCTCCACATCAAAGGTTTTATCAAACAGTTTATCTTCATCCCTTAAAAGCTGAGTTTTCGTAGATACAAGGTTTCAACCTGTCTCAACCTGTAAGGGGGTTCAACTTGAACCCCCTTACAGGTTGCAGCCAATAACAAAGGGATGACAAGGGATGAGTCAGTCGTATTATGTGAATTTCAAGGACATGCAGGTGCATTTCTGTGCATGTGTGTATGTGCATGCGCCCCAAGTTCAAGTCAATTTGTGCATGTCAGGAATTCCCAAGATTGTGAATTTCCAGGAAAACCTACAAAATAAACTGCACACTTCAAAAACTGAACTGAAACTGAAAGGAGTTTTGCTATAAAAAATATCGTGTGAGTTTGGAATAAAGCCTGTCCAATGTTGGGATATTTGGAGAGCCATATGGATATTGATATTTGACAGTTATAAAAATCCAATAACAATACATACTGACTCATATAAAGATATTATAAACACAAATATTGTTGATGAGAACCCCTTACAAGAAATGTTTAACATTTTGGGGTCAGATATAAGAATAGTGTCAATTTTCCCATCTATCCATTCTTGGCAAAATAAAGGTTAGGAATATTTCACAAAATGTCCTTTGAATTTGTGCTGTATAATAATTTTGTGATACTTCTCTGCCAAGATATGCACCAATATTGATATATCTAATATAACACGCTAATATAACCTCAGCCGATTCATGAGCTTAAGTCTAGTTTCAAGGATTATAAAACCTCTGATCAAAAATTTATGTTTTCTAACATCCACCGAGCTATGTTGAAATAAAGTTGTTCATTTAGCTGTCCCTCTCAAAAGACCTCTTTGTAATTGTGGAAAAGACTGTTTGTAACTTAAAGCATGCGTGCCAATGTCCTACCTCATAGCTTGTGCTGGATCTTGAACAACCGAGCCTTGGCTGGTCTGCAACACATGTACAGACTGAAGGAGCTGCTCCGTCTGTCTGCCATTGGCTTCCTGGTACAGATACTCATCATTAGGCTCTTTCTTCATCTGCCTCACCGAGACCTG
Source organism: Pempheris klunzingeri (assembly GCF_042242105.1). NCBI lineage: Eukaryota > Metazoa > Chordata > Actinopteri > Acropomatiformes > Pempheridae > Pempheris > Pempheris klunzingeri. The sequence goes on along the minus strand of NC_092020.1, from coordinate 17,846,887 downwards.
ATGTTGACCATGAGCCCGTCCGTGCCCTTTGGACCCTCCACGGACCACAGACCGCCCATTGGTAGATCTCTGATTCCCGTAGCCGGCGTTAGCATCAGAGCCTGTGTCTTCATCATCGATGACCACCAGATCTGCTGGCATCTCTTTAAACTGATAAACCAGCCGCTGCCCCTCCACTTTAGCCAGGATGCCTCTCTGATAGTAGTACCTAAGGGAGAAAGTAGATAAGGAGCTGTTTATGACAAAATAGACGTTATCGTCATTCAAATTTAACAGGCTCATAAAATTTTAGATGTTCCAGTGTGTTATTATCAGCATATCTGTCTGCAGCGTTCAGAGCTAAATGGGAGCTATACTGTGCATGACAGTGGAGCTTTGCTGCTAATTTGTAAGTTCCCCTTACCTTAGAGCTCTTCCCATGGTCTCATAGTTCATGTCAGGCTTGTTCTTGTGCTTGCCCCACAGTTTTGAAACAGCTTTGGAGTCCACCAGCTTAAAGATGCCTTTCTCCCGCTGTGTCCACTTGATGTATTTGGGACAGGTGTTTTTATCCTGCAGTAAAGCCAGAAGGAATTCCCACAGGTAGATTGTGTTACCTGCAAATTGGGGGGAAATAAATTAAGTCATGTTGTTAACATTCAAGCACATCAGACATTCATGGTGTGGCCGCAGAGCTCTGCTATAGGCATCTATAACTAATTTAGTAATTTAGGCTTTCACTTAAAAATGTTATGCAGCAGCTATGGGGTTACAACAGAAACTACTCTTTTATTGTAACCATTGTTGTGTCAGTTGTGGGTGTGTGTGTGCATCTGTGCTGTGGAAGGGAATTAATTATAGCAACCCTGGGAGTAGACTTCTCTAATTTGTGAGATGCTTTGGCCAGAAGTGGTTAAAAACAGCAACGTTCCCAATAGTCACTTGAATCCCAGACACCATGACAGGGTGATGTATATGTGTGCAGCTGAACCTGCCATCCCCAGCCCCCTCTTCGTTGTGTCACACTGTATGGTGCAATGAGGGTTCGCATCGAGCAGCACTAGTCTGTTTCTATCGGTAGAGCATCAATGTGCCCTCCAGCCTGCAATCACTTCTGTTTCCCTGTGAAACACGGCACTCTGAGATCCCCTCATCCATTAACTCGCCCAGACTCAACCTCGCTGGACTGCAGGGGTTGAGGACCGCTGTTTGCACACTCCACAGGAGGAAACAGAGCGTACACGAGAGGAGGAGAGACCTTGATTTTTATTGGCTCATTACAGAGAAGCGGACTAGTTAGTGAGGCTTACCTTTGCCCTCTTTGCTCTTCTTCCTGAGTGGTAGGTTAGGGGTGGTGATAGGGGAGCAGGGACGCACCGCCCGCGGCTTCCGCACTATGATTCAAATTGAGGGGTAGTGTGTTATAATGTGAGAGGTCAGTGAAATCATACAATTACTTGAAACACTGAAATTTTAGTAGAAGAGATAATTCCTGTGTTCTAACAAAGAGAAGGAGGAGGAGGACAAAGGTATTACTTTTGGTTTTTTTCTGTGGTTTCAAGGGGCACTTTTGGGGTATCTCATCCATGGATGAAGTGTCCTCATCTAGGGACATGTCAAGGGTTCCATTATCCATCTGGTCAGGCCTCAGGGGGGTGTATGTCAAGTCTGGCTCCAGCAGAGTGCCATAGGTGTGAACTACGAATAGACAAGCAATATATATAAAACACAGACAAACCATGAATACAGTATAAAGAATAAATCTCATGCCCAAAGTATGAACAATGTTGAGTAAAAGTTGAACTTACTCATACGCTTCTCGTCCAAAATGTTATTTGGAGACTCCATGTTAAGAAGAGCTGCTGCCGCTTCGTTCGTCTCCATGACCTCTGCACCTGAAACTGTTGTTTCTGTCCAACAGATGACCACAAATTCATCAATATGAAATCCTTGTAGGTAACTGCTTTGTATATTGTTGTAATTAGGTGATGGTATGTCTGGGTCTTTGTTGAATACAGCTGAATGGCTAGCGTGACGACCAGGTTATATTCTATGTCTGCTGGCATTACTTTAGTTTTAAGGCAACATTCAGGTAACAACCATAATTCATAAGAAGACAATGTTGTTGCTAGATATATAAAAAATAAAAATAAAGGAAAAATAGGAACAGTGCACTTGGGTGAGTAAAAGTACAGCCTAAGAAACACAAGGTACACTTCATTTTACAGGTCCATAATTATTACCAAATATTTTCCTAATAAATTTCAAAAAGTTGTCTAGAACGAATGATGTAATTCAGTTCCCTTTAAGTTTAGATTTACATGGATGAGACTCACATTAGTGCACCTAACTGAGCTCAATTCCTTTTAAATGATGGTAAAGTAAAATATCTTTACCTGAGAGGTCCACCCCTCCCACCAAGATGGAAGGTTCCTCCACCACATGGAGAGTGGTGTCCACCATGATGCCGTTGGTCACTTCGTCGGACTCCAGGCCTGAATAGACCTGCAGCAGATCGGCTGCAGGCACCTGCTCAACAATCACCGCTGGGAATACTGAAGGGTCGTCCAGCTGAACAGAGAGAAGACACAAACACATACAGAGAAAGGTATGAGATGTTGTAACACTGGAGCAATCAGTGGAAGGCCGGGGACTGGCGGTCTTAGCACGCACGCGCACACACACACATGTGTATTTGCAATAAAAACACCATTAATTTCCCCACTACACATCATAAATGTGACATAAAAATCCCTGGTGACATCAGATTAATGTTATAACTAGATTTGGTCTCTTATTTTTATTGCCCTGTAAAATATTGTAGATTTATACTCAATTTCAGCTAATGTGGAAGCACATAGCATGGAGGCAAGCTCATTTCTGTGCTGTTGCAGCAGTCCACGGGGACCCGCTGGAGAAGACAGGAACCAGCTGTTTGATTTGGCCTACTTCTCCTGAGAAGTTAATCTTATGCTAAGAAATTATATAAACCCAAATGAATGTTAATGGATCAATCATGAATTGCAGGCAAACACCCCCCTTCATCATGTCCTGAATGTACTTTGGGAATTCCAACCTTGCCGTTTCACTTCAGGCATGGCACAGCCTGATGTAGGAAGTACCGAGGGGACCGACAGGATTACTGGCGTTTGGGCCAAACCACTGAGGAACAACTGAGGAGCCCCTCGAACACAGACAGTGTGAAGAGGTCTCACAGGCGCTTGGTTCGTGTCAACAGGAGGAACACAGGGGGTGATCAGTCATGTGCTCCTCGTATTTTGATGTATTTTGTGGTTCTTGAAGAAATCAGCAAACAAAAACTGAACAAGTTTTGGCCTTGATTCATGGCTTTTGTTTTAAATAAACAGGTCACGTCAGGTACGTTGATCCAAGCTCAGGGTCAACTGACCACCAGCAGATGGCAGCAGACTACACTGCTTACACAAAAATGCAAGCAACTTGTTTCTTTTACAAAGTTAATACCAAACAGCCAATGCAACTGCTTTGGCGATTTGAGGAAAGGCTACTGAATATATTATATGTCCAAACCACATTGAAAAAGAGAGAGACATTTTGTTAAATATTCACCTAGCCCACCACAGATAAGAGAGGTGCATTCCATCAGCAAAATTTCAGTCAATTATGTGTCCAAACCAAAAATTAATGTACGCACAGCTAGATGAACACCTTCCTAACACCCCACACTGTCTGTAACCAGAGAGTATGTTAAAGTGCTGCCCTGCAGACACCAAAATGCAACAACTGGAACATTTAGGGGCAATAGATGTATCACAAGTCTCACATTTAAAACAGTCAACAGAGAAGCAGTTAATAAAGAAAAGTGTCTCTTGCCTCTCTACACATATGTGTGTGTATTATGCGATTTTTTAAAAAACATTTTAACCACATAATGTAGATCAATTAAGACAACATTCTTACAGTCATGACCTGATTAAGGGAGGAACAGGATAGAGAAAAGGTGCGGTAGGGGAACATGAATAAAGGCTTATCTGTCTCTTTGCACAAGTGTCCATTGTCGGTTTGGACCTCTGGGGCATACCAGGTGTCTGGGCTTTGAGCTGTGGGGGTGGGAATAGGGGGCGATGGAGTCCATGAATACGCTCTCATTTTGGCTACACTTTAACCAGGAAACTAACAGACTGGCTCGTTATTTGGACACACTAAATGGCTAGACCCCTGAGCAGGACCAGCAGTAATTACCCAAGGATTGGTTATTGCTAATTGTACACACTGCACATAATGTCTGTGAGTGTATAGTAAGATGACTCCACAAGATGTCTATCATAACTCAACAACAATAAATAGCTAATGTCGTCTTAGTAGCAAAACCTTGAGGCCTCTTGGGGCTAATAAATGAGTTTTGCTTTGACTACAGACGTTATCACTGACGTACACTGAATGTTTCCCATTAATCAGAGTCTTCAGTAGACATATTATCGGATAGCTAGACAGTGAGGCTACCACATCTCCTCATCAGGGCTTAAAAGATGTTTGCTGTCCTTGAATGAGAGTCAATTGTGTGTGTAGACAAAGGCATTTTGACTATTGGTCTGCTGAGCTCCTGAAACAGCAGCACCTCCCACCTCCCTCCTGTCAAAGGCAGAAAGTCTGAATCCCACACAGTTTGCTGACAGAGCATTGAGACGTCTGAAGCTGCTGTCTATGCTGTTGTTTTGATGGTAACTGGATTCTGTTTTTGCTGGGAACACCTTCAAACTAGTCTTGTATTGTCATGTAAACCCAGGGTTGATTTGACATTTTGAAAAGCACATTGAAGTGTGCAAAATAATAAGTACAGGAGAAAGAGACTGGTGTTTAAATGGATAAAATTGCAAGAAGACGGGGCTCTCAGGAGAATCAGCACTCAACACACAACATAGTCTGGCAAATAATATCATATAGGTTTTAACTGCTTCCTCCTCTTTGTTGACTTGAATAGTGTTTCTAGTAGGGAAACAGGAGCGATAAGAATCTGGCCAATTTGCATTTCTGAGTTCCCCATTCTGCCTTTGAGAGCAACAGCATCTGTGCAAGCTGTTCCCCCCCCACACTCTGCTCTCTTCTGCTTTACCTGTCCAGCCACAATGGAGTTCAACTGTCTGCACACTTTCAATATCCTCATAATCACGATATTTAAGAGTTAGCAGCCCGTGGCATGAGAGATACTATCACATTTTAAAGTTGTTCACCTAAAAGCCAAATCCCTTTATTTCTGTAGCCTGAAAAACGGAGAGAAATTTAGAAACCTTTCCTTTAAGTTGTATTTAATTTTCAGGTCAGTGTTGAAAATCACAAAGCCAAGTACCTGCCCTTACTACATGATACACCTTAGGGAGCTACTTATTGACTTTAAAACCAATATAGCATGGCTAATCATTACAGAACGTACAACTCCAAGACCTTTATTGTGGCAAAAATAAATCTTTACCACAGCCAGCAGAGACAAAATGGCCACTGCAGTCAAATGTTAGTATGTTGTTCCTTTTGGGGGGTATTTCCATGGTTTGGTAAATAGGGGCATACTGCTTGCATAACAGGCTGAGTGGGTGCAGCCGGGAACAAAACTGTAGCAGTGGAACAATGCGAGGCCTTTTAGAGGAATTATCCTATCCGTTCCAAGCAGCCCTGTAACTCGTCTGTCAGGTTAGGCCTGAACCAGTGCTATTCAGGGATCCAGTGACAACTTGTCACTCTAGATACACACATACAAATACCAGTACACATAAACACACGTACAACCACACTTACAATCAAGCCTGCTCCACAGGATTCAGACACGGGTGTGGGGATGAGATAACTGCACACCTGACCAGGCAATGAAAAGACACACAGGCACAGGTTCACACAGTATGCACACACAGTAACCCTTGTGCCATAAACACATTCATAGCCAAGCCCCACCCTGTCCCTCCCACGCATCCTAACCTCGCTGCAGGTCTTTCAATCTTTCCATTTCTGTGCTCCCAGCAGCCCACACTCCTTCCCAGTCCTCCTCTCTGCTCCATCCTCCCCTCCGCCTGCATCGTTCCCCAACATGTTGTCAGAGTTAAAGATCACAGGCTCTGAGCCACGGCTAATCCTACCCCAGTGACCATGCTGTTTACACAAGTTCTGTTTGTCCTGCTATGAAAAAGTCTTATATTTATCAACAAGATCACATACAGTACATGCGATTGAAAAAGATGGATGGGCGAACACTGGCCCAAAGGTCTTCTGAACAAATAAAAATGCAGTCTACAAACCCAGTTATGTATAAAAGCAACTAACAACTGGATTAAAGCATGTTTAAAATGTGGTTTGTCCAGTGTGATACTTACCTGGTTGATTTCATCCATCCCGTTGCTGGCGAATTCAAACACCAGTTCACTGGGCTGTACAGCAGTCGTCATGGCAGTGGAGTTCAGAGGGCAAGGAGCAGCCCAAAATATCCCGGCCAGAACTACTCCTAGCTCCTAGCTCTCTGCACAGACAGGGAGTCGGCTTCACCTCACAAAATGGCCTCTCTGTCGTCCTCCTGTTCTCTAATCTGGGTGGTTAGCGCGAGAGAGACCACGAGCCGAGTTTCAGAGGAGTGCTGTGGCCCAGGTGGGAGCAGCCTCGTCCCTCTCTGACACGGAGGCTGGGTCCCGCTGCGCCTGGAGCATCTACACCTGGCAAAGAGAGAAAGAGATAGGGGCTAAGGTCAGGAGACATATTAGATCAGTTTAATTTCACTGAGAGACAAGAGAGGCAGGGAGGAGAAGAGATATTACAGAGAACAGCCTTAGTGCAAGGGGATAGAAACCCAGAGTGAACCCAGAACCATTCACCATTCAAAGAAAAGACCTAAAACAGATTCAGGCAGGACATCCGTGTCTGGGCTTTGTCTAGCTCTGATGTTCAAAGCAGAAAAAGCTACAACTTTCAGCAGAATAATCAGATTACAGGCTGATTACTCCCTGCCTGACAAAACCATCTAATAAACTCACAAACTGAGTCAAGACCAAGCAGAAAGTCTTTTGTGCTCACCAAAAAAAATGTGGTTTTGTTTTGGGCTTAATCACAATGTAGTTTCATTCCTTCAATCATTAGAAACCTATTTTGGACATGTGCTCACATTACACTTTTACACATTATATTTTCACCCAAATGTGACACCAAAATACCCAAAAGGTTTCCATATTTGTCCATCCATTTTTGGCTCTGATGCCTCAAAGTCACTGTGCATTGATATAATTTAAGTCAACTATCAATTAAAATTGAGTTCTTGTTTATTGTTCTTAGTGATTAATAGATGTATGACCTATAAAACATCAGACAGCACGGGAAAATGATGATTCTTGAGCACATGGGGACTTTTTCAAATACCTTGTTTTGTCCGATAAACATATATATTATATATTAATTATAAATATATTAGACCTACTAAAATGTAAGACCTAGACAAGCAACAATTTATTACATTTGAGAATCAGAAACCATCAAATGTTTGAATTTTTTTGCTTGAAAAATAACATTCAACTCAATTACAGCAAATGCGTGTATAGTCAGGAGCATCTCAGTGCACAACTCATTCTGATTTGATCACTAACACCTCTCATTTCATAGCTGTCACCTTCCCCAAAATGAAGACACCCATCAGCACACCACCCTAGATCACAAGGATCAGGGGGCTGACGTGATCACATGAGCGAGTGCTTGGGTTGAGAGGGCCTGAGCGCACCCTCCCTCTATATAGAAACACACACACACACACACACAGGCAAGAGATCACTCGTCTGATGATGCTCTAGAAGCCCCACTGTGCTGACCCTCAGGGGGTTACTGTGATCACACGCAGCGGGGGAGGGAAGCTGGTGGTCGTTCACTTGTGTGTTTGTGTGTTTTGAGGTGTGTCCCAACCACCCGATACCCAAAGGCAGGTTTTGGGGCCGAAATAGAGGAGGGGCTGATGTTGGGTTGTAGAATAAACAGACACCCCACAGCCACAAACCTCCACCCTTCTCTTTCCCAGAGACCAAAGAGCTGGCAGCAGTAGAGAAGTAAGAGATGGCAATGTTTAGTACACCCCCCAACCCACCCACCCACACACACACATACACACACCATCCCTGCTTTTTCCACTGCTGCAGGGTGGAGCTTCTTTGCTTTGAAATGCCTGTGTGACTGACGAAGTTGCATACCAAGCCCAATTGTATTTTGAAGGTGGGGGGGTGATAGAGAAGGAGTGAACTTCTACAGCTGAAGGGGCACAGGGGCTGAACAAATTTTCTGATATAGTTTATCTTTCCACAAAGCGTCCAGACAGAACAGTAACATGTGGCCGTGGTCTGGAAAACCTTGTTTTGGGAGATAAAAGGGAGATGGAGAAACTGGCGAGTGTTTCACTCCAGTCAGTCCCTCTTGCTGTCTGTGCTGGGCAGTGTCCATGCCCACCTCTGCCAGAGCTGTACACTGCTGCCATCTGTCTGGAGCTCTTCAGTGCCCTGGTCTTCTTGGCATATTTTTGTGCTGGGAGAGTGTGACAAGCCATTAGCAGACTCAAGGAGAAAAGAGAGATATTGTATGGGGCCTCCAAATGGAGAAAGATATATAAATCATGTAAAAACAAAAGACAAACAAAAGGAAAAAAAAGTCTGTGGACATGTGCCTGCCTGTTAAATGCCTCTCCACCTGCAAATTCACACACACGCACACATTTAAAGCAGATGCACTCATCTGCCCTCTGTGAAGCCGGACCAAGACAGCCATGTGGGGCAAAGTTGAAGTGAAGCTGTCTGTATCATATGGGATCACTCTGAAATCGCCCTGCCCAGCCTCACTGCCTTCTCCCACATCTGAGAGGACACATAACACCAAAAATGCCAGGAATCTTGATTCTTTCTTTGTAGTTGTCACAGTTTGTCTTAGATTTATGGAAATTTATGGCGCACTTAAGTGTACATTTCAACTAATGATTCCGTTGGCAGTGCTGGGGGTAAATGATGAGCAAATCATCAGCTTCCAGTCATTAATGTTTATCAGATGACAGGAAACAGGCTGCAGGAGATCGGTGAGATCAGTGGGAGTCAAGATAGAAGTGAACAGTGAATCTTTTATTCTCCTTTCCCATGGTTTGCATTAATGTGTCTTATTGACTTTATGTGTCTGTGTATGTGTGTTTTCTGCTGTACTCATTTTAAAATGTATCAGACTGGATCACAGTGTTTGCCTGTGTGTATTTTCTATATTCCTCCTGTCAGTGCATCATTGATCTGGATGGCCCAGTTGGCATGGTGCTAACAGCAGACAGGGATACAAGAGAGCTAGCCATTAGTCAGACGCAGTCTGCACATTATCCCAGAGCACATGACAACAGCTGCCTTGTCCCAGCACAGGGGCAGGGTTGTAACTGCACTTACTACGTCATGAAGAGGAGAAGAGGAGGAGAACAGCTCAGGGAGGGATTTTACTGGGATGTTAGTCAATGCATAATAGCCCACAGAGCAAATAGACTGCCTGTGACTCGCTCTGGGTGGGGCCTTCCTTTGACAGACTTGAGCATTTTAGTGTGGTTACCAGGCGGGGCATCCTGGTGACCCAGAGGTCTACGGCACAAAATGTGTAACTGTAGTGTCCAGGGTATGAATCCAACAAAACATGTGCTGCATGTCATGTGTTATTATGGCTTTGTGAAGTTGCAATGACACATGTGACAGGCAAACATATTAGGGCACAGTTTCCTATTTCCACATCCAGCAGACATGGAGCAACATTAGCATTCATTTGAAGTCATATTTTTGATCTGCTGATGAATGTATGTGACATTCCGTCTCATTTTGGCTCGGTTTTGTCTCCAACAACCCCTTAAGCTGCTTAAAGTGCCACTATGTTTGACAGGTAGTTGCTAACATTGTCTACCATCTGTTTGGTGCTGCATATGTACCGTACAGTGGGTTTATCAGAGTTTTGTCACTTAAAGCAGCTGCCTGCAGCATCTAGAAACAACTGTGATGAAAGCAGTGAGAGTGGAGTAACAGAATAAACCTGCAGGTCATAAAACCAAAACCATAGGCTGAAAGATGCTAAAACAGTCCATGAAGCTGAGGAGTCCTACAGAGTTGGTGATGACTCTTTTGACTCCTTTTACATTACACATTGTCGTTTGATCCATGGTAAATATAAAAATGCAGATATGTGCAGCTTTAAGAAACATATCAAGCAAGAATCTCTGAACAGCTTGTGTAATGCAAGTATTTAAAGTTTCTTTTCTGTTTGATATAATAAACAAATCCATTTAAGAAAGAAGAAGCCAATTATCAAAACTGCTGCCAATTTTTCTGTTGATTGACTAATTATAGTCACCGGTAGCACGTGATAGTATGGCTCCATCATGGCCCTTGTCTGTGACCATGGTGATTTCTTCTATCAATCTCATCTTCTCCGGCGATTACAACTGTCTGTATGGCAGCTTGGGGAACAGCAGACTGATGAGGAGTATGAAGCAAACACTGGCCTACTCCACCCCTACAGCATGGTGACTGCCAGTCGCAATAACAACCAATTAGAGTCAGGATTCATGAACAAATGGAGCATTCCCAGAAGGCCCTACTTCCCCTGCTTTAGTCTCTTCAGCTGAGCTCATTGTTGACCATGAAAGGAGGTAATTTAAGCCAATTGAATGACTATGCAATGACTCACCCTGCATGTGGTGAGTGCAAACATTGTGAGATGCAAGAAAAGGACCAAGGCAAACTTCATTTATCAGCCATTTTCAGCTCAGGTTACAAATATGCAGATTTCTTCAGGTGACATGGCTGTTCAGCAGTGTGCTGGGGTGGTGGCGATACAGCAGTCACAGGACTTAAAGTTTGCTGATGCCAGAGAGAGGGTAGTATTCCTGGTATTCGAAATATTTTTCCCACACAGGTATAGACAGTGCAGATTTGACTAAAATGGACATAAATCAAGGTCCTCTCTGTACTTATAAAGGACCTGCATAGCTTTCAAAACTGACAGCAGCAGTGATTTTGTACATCGTCACGCAGTGCTGAGAGATACATTTCAATACTAACGGAGAAATCTTAACCTTAAATAAGGTCTAGTTTTCCCCATTGAGCTGTGCAAAGAAACACAGATGTGCAAGATGGCAGAAAAAGTGTGGGCTCACCACTACCATGTCACTGAATGGTTGTCAGCACAGACATGCTGTTTTTGCAGGATCCTCTGGGTTCCTGTAAAGGAAATGACTCAGTGATATGAGGCTCGAGCTCATTCCTGGAGCTCTCTGATAGCCCATGTGGGCATCAGAGGATCCTCGTCATCATTTCTGGACACCAGTTCCCTTTTGGCCATGTTTTAGTACAGATGTCATTAAAGTACACACGAGTATGTAACAATAGCACTTTTAGCGCCAAGAAAACCAGCTCATTTAGCAAAGTAAAAACATGGTAACAAGGTAAGTATATTCATCTTCATCTATGCTACATTTCAAGATAACAAAAAAGCAGGCGATGCAGGCGCAGTCTTAATTGAGTTATTGCAGCAAAGAAGGTCATATTGAGTAAGAAGACAGTAATTACAGTTGTTGCATCAACGCCAGACAAAAAAAAACACACCAAGGTGGTTTTCACCACTGTTACAGCACTAAGTCAGCACCATAAAAACTGTTTTGTATACTGTATTTTCTGTGCATTCTACGTTTTACTCACCACCCAGCATTGCACAATACAGCAAGTCTCACCATGTTTCAAACTCCAATTCCACTTTATTGAGCTGAATAAAGGAGTGCTTTCACTGCAATCCTGAGGCAACACCATGCGTGTGGCGATAAAATGGCAGAAACGGGCACAGAGGCAGGCATAGACACTGGCTAATAGCATGCAGCTGCAGAACACAAGGCATCAGAAACACAGACTCTGCACTGGGCACTGTGTCCGAGCCAGCCCTCGCCGTGCCTGTCTTAAAGCAGGAGGCATTTGGCTCTGCCGTGCCAGGGCCAAATGAAGACTGAAAGAAAAACGTCACCTCGAGCACAGGCTTTCAGAAGGAGAATGGAATTTAATCTCATCTCCTGCGAACCTTGTACTTTTCCACTCGAGCTGGAGGCTCTAGGAGAAGGCCCCATGCTTTCCTGTGACATCAATTGTGTGTGCCAACTAACACACGATTAAGTATAACATTTAGCATATTTTGGAAGATAAAGACATTAGCTTTAGTGAGATAATGTGGTTTGGAGAAAAGGGATGAAAACTCAGTAATGTCCCCCGTGACAAAAGTTCCAGAGGCCAGATTCCACTTCTTCTTTGGTCAATTTTTCATTCAAATATATAAGGGGCATGTTTCCTGCTGAAACGTCACAGGCTGTTCTCTGTCGCATATATACTCTTCTAACGTGCCCTTTATCATAGTGCTGCATGCTTAGGACATACAAGAGAAATAATGACAGCCAGAAATAGCAGTGACATATTTTAAAACCAGGGAGAGAAAACACCCACAAACTGACCTGTGAATCTTGTGCTCACAGGAACAGCATCACTGAGCAGCGGGTTTCTGCTGCTTCCTGTCTGTTAAACCACATTCAGAAGAAAATTTCTTCCTCTGTGTAAGAGCGGAAAGTTCTCAACTCCCCCTCCTTCCTTCTCAAACAACATGCTGTTACACTCGTAGATATGAGTCTTCTGACACAGGTAGAATTTTCTACATGAATAGTTACTAGAAATATCACAATGAGTGACGTAATAGACAAAAAATAACTTTCACTTGGACTGTTCTTAGATAATGACAAAATATGGCATCTTAATGCAGGAAGTGTTTTAGTTCAGAAAACATGTTTTGACTTTTTGAGTATTTTGAGCATAGAAATGTGTTTTTAAAGACACCAGCACCATAAAACTTGTGACATTTTGGGGCCTGCTGCGCTCAGCTTGTTTAATGACTGTGATGGTGAATTAAAAAAGATCACAATAGGCCTCTCAAAACCACACCTGCCATTTGCAGACATCTCTTCCCCACAATGCTGACACAAGGCGTGCAAACACAGACAGCATTACTAACCCCCCCACTCTTCCGTGCACACACACACGCACGCACGCACGCACACACACACCCCTTATGTGGCCCCATGAGTCGGTTTTACAAAAATTCTCAGAACAAACTACGTAGTTCCTGTCACACAGTTTTTACTTATAGGTCAGAACACAAGACAAGTATATTGGTGCACAAATGTGCTGTGTGTGTGCGCAACGAGAGCACCCCGCAAACATTTTATGAGCCGCCGAAAACTAACTGGCCTTAAGCACATACAGGCCGCTCATTAACAATGTAAAAAAAAAATCCATCTGCTGAATAAACTTCTGGTTCTGGCTAACAATAAATAATATGATTAAATAATGAAGTTAATGATAAATGAACCCAAACAAATACAAATCACAGCAAATCCTTCTCAACTATGCAAATGTCATTATTTTCTATCTTGACTATATTACTTCTGTCTTACTAGATGAATTCAAAACTAGATTTTGCCACAGAGAGGCACGTTTTAACTTAACAGATGCAGATCATTTCTCAAAAACTACCCCCGGTGGCCCATTTCTATGATGTGGCAACAGGCCACATGTCACTGATAGGAAGAACCATTGAAGTTGTGAAAACAGGACCGGAAATTGCAGCAAAATTTTAGAAAAGACATCTGCACTTTAAAACATCACAGTTTGTGATGTGCTGTGTGCTGCTGTAATGTCCACAAGGCTGTAAGATTTTATTAAAGCATCTGGACATTGTCAGTAAGATGTGGAGTAATGGTTGGTCTGGCAAGATGTTGCCATAATGGGGAGTCATCATTATCAAAATCACCACTCATGGCAACATAATTAAAAAACTGCAACACTGTTGAGGTTAGTCTGAAGCCTGAGCTTCTAGCTGATATAGTATCTATAGTATATATCATAGTGAGCGCGACAGCCAAACCACTCTGGATCCAGAATGAACTGTATGGAAGGACCAAACCCTATCCACTGCAGGGTATAATGCAAAAAAATGTTTTGCCTTACAAGTCTAGCAAAGGTTATAGCAATGGCCTAACTGCTAAAAAATGACAATACATTTTCCAAGAATACCAAAACAAGATATGAAAACGGATATTTTAACATATATAGACACAGCAGTTTGTCAAACGATGTTAATGTTAATACATTTCTTTATGTTATTTAGTTTGCAGGTGTGTCTGCTCTTTCAAATTTGGTTTATGTAGGTCACAGTCAGAGCTGGTGCATGTTAAGCATGTAGAGAACAGTACTTCCAACATCCATTGTTTCTTAAAGATCTAATTTGCACATGTGGTCACATCAGAACTTGCTTTTGAACGGACACTTCTTATCAAAGATGTGGTCACGCAACAACAATATCTTGACAGTGTTCAGGTGTTCTTGTGGCTCAAAAAGACAAAATGAACAAAATGAACCTGTGAGGCAGAAGTAGCTACTATGGTATGGCTCCCTACAGCCGCTCTTGTGTCTCAATTCAATCACCTAATTTCTTCAATTTCAAAATAACAATGTTTCCAAGTAAAAAAACACAAAAGGCGGGGATAAAAAGCATGCAAGTCTGTGCGTGTGTGTCAGTTGCCTCACACTGCCCTGCTGATTCCTTTCTTGCAGACATATTTGAAATGCTTCATCCTGACTCTGCTGTTGTTTTGGCTGCTGTGTAGGAGCAATTTGATGCATGACTAGACTGTAAAAGCTAAATTCTCTCCTTTTCATATAGTAAGCCTGCTTCCCAGAATCATCACACATGTACAGGAGGCCAGTGCACAGAATCACCTCCCTCTAAAAGACAAAGTAAGACAATTTCATACAAATTCTCAAAAAAACAAAACGTGATAGCCAGAGCTAAATTCTAACTACTCCTGCTACTGTGCTGCACACTGTACCTGCATCTGAGATATATTATTCAAAAACCCATATCTGATCCTGTGTTTACATTCATACCAACACGAACATGCCACAGCACAGGTATACTGCCAGTAGCAAGAGAGGATTTAGAAAATCATAATGAGAAAAATACCCACAGCTCTCTACCAAACTTAAATAAAAACAAGGTGAAGGACAACATGATTCTGTCTTACCCTAGAAACCACTGTGCCAATTTTACCTCTGATAGCAGCCATCAGATTATGTATCTTCCCACTACAGCAAATTTTCTCGAAAGGAGAAATTCCACTTAGGGCTTATATACAGTATGAACTTTGCCAAGATACTTTCCACACCAGCATTGCAGCAAACTACAAGGTACAGGTTCAGATGGTCTGAGTCAAGGCCGGGAACAGGGGACGCGGGTGTTGCAGAGGAGGCTGCATACCAAACAGGTCTGGACACAAGCAGGCTGATGTGTCCACCCATAGTCAGGCATGCAGCATAACGTAACAACATGCCTAGAGAGGGAATAAAACAGACAGAGATGAAATAATCTCATTTTTCTCTGTCTTGTCAAGTACTACGGCGTCAAGCTCATGGTTCAACATTTTGGATATCATGCTTCTTTGCTTTATGCCAAAAGTAAATACTTATATATACAAATATATGTAACTAGCGCCAGCAGCCAGTTAGCATAGCTTAGCATAAAGACTGGAAACAGCTGTTGAGGTCAACATCTAGTGTCCCTGTTCAAAGGTTACAAAATCTGCCAACCAGCAGATGGTTAACCCTAAAACCTCACTTTTACATTTTTGTTGCAGGTAAACAACTGGATTTAAAATACCATTTAGTGAGCTTTAGAGTCTGTTTCCAGTCTTTATGCTAAGATGACCGGCTGCTGGCTGTATGCAGCTTCATTATTTACCATACAGACACGAGAGTGGTATTAATCTTTTCTCATCAAACTCTTGGCAAGAAAACAAATAAGCATATTGTCAAAAATGCAGAACTTTTCTTTTAAATCCACTATCGAACACTGCTGTTTGAAATAGAAGCAACAAGGACACACAGAAATGCTAATTCTGTCTGCACACAGTGTGTCACAACACAGTGTATTTATATCTATTATGTATGATAATGTATCCTCCGTTGGAAAGGTTAAAAACACTCTGAATCATGCTAAACTGCAGCTTTAGCAAAGCTGTGTTTAAGATTCCTGCAGATCAAGCTTCGATTTAGCAGCTAATAACGACTAAATCAGCTCCTCTGATCTGATCCCCGTAAAGCCTCACAGATAGGACCACTCACACTGAGACAGCTTAGCCCCTTCAAGAGAGCTTATCTGATTTCACACAATTGGATACTAGGTCAGTGTGGTATTAGGTATCACTGGCCAATGTTTCTATCTAATCTTGAGGCCAGTGAACGTGTGCACCATTCCTGGAGCTCAAGACAGAAGTGCAAAGTTGTTGCAGTTTATAATGTCAGGTGCATAATTCAAAAAGGGACAGAAACTGTTAAGCCAGGTGACTGAACTAACAAGACCTAAACTACAACTCACAGAGTCATGGTGAATGTTTGGATTATGTGCTTTAGGTATTACAACACTACACCTCTTGATCTTGTCATCTTGACGTTTTTTTGTGTGTCTGTATGTGTATGTCTGAACTGTACTACACTATTTATACCGTAAAAGTTAGGATTATTCTACTAAAACCAACAATGTTCATTCAGCTCATTTGTTTGAGCTGCTGCAAAGTGATCAGTGAAAGGTTCATTTCACCTATTTGTAGTTGTGTTTGAGCCTGTAAAGGAAGCAGAAGGACAGTCTGCCTGGTCAATATTTGAGAAGGCTTTATGAAACACACTGGTTTATGACAGTCAGGCGATGAGGAAGGTGCAGCATGGGCACAGGAGACGAGGACAATAAACTACCTGACTAAAGGGACAGAGGTGCTTAATCTGGTTATATAACAAAATATTTACATGGTGTTATTGTTTAACCGTATTGAGGATCTGAATTAATTATATGTGAGAAGTAGAGAATGAAAATGGTTCTAAATCTATTACTTTGTCATGGAGATACATACATTAATGATAGGCTTATGTACACAGCAGCTTCAGTACTGCTTTGAATAAAGAGGCCTAACAGTCAGTCTCCCGGTGGACTGGGGTTACGTTGTTCTGACGAGAATCACAATGCAAAAACGTAAAGGTAAACAAGGAGTGGCTGTTGCTTAGGAACAAGCAGAGGGAGAGGGCTTGTAAAGTAGGCTCTGTGGTACAAGAGAGAGAGAAAAGGTGGGCTTCATTCAGCTCAGGCCCGGTAGTTTGCAAGGACGCATGCTGAAGGCCAGGCAGTGCAAGCATGACGAGACAACTGAATGGATTTTCAAACGGCTACTGCCTGAGTAGTAAACTGCTGTTAATAGATGAATCAAAGACATTACTGGTAGAAACTGAAACATGATGTCATATACCTTTAACATTAGTGATGTGATGTGGCCGGCACTCTTGACGGTCATGAAATTAGAGGTTAACATGTATTTACATAGTGAAATACACGAGACACAAGATTTAGCTCAATACCACTCTGTTTTGCAAATAAGCACGTTTCCCAAAATGTCAAACAATTACATTAAGCGAGAGTATAGTATAATGTTTGTTTTGATGTGAATGAGGCAGCCCATACACTAAAATATAAGAGAAGTTGCAATGTAGTTTCAGTTTCAGTTGGGATTTGCTTGATGGGCAAATTTATTAAGAAAAGAAAGCTTCCCTGTAGAGTTACTATTCCCCAAATCTGTGCACGCAGCTCTCTGTGTGTGCACTGAGATGAAGTAAATGCTAAAACAGACATTGAGTTAGGTTTTGGAGTGTTTGGTGTTGTTCATCTGTCAAACCTGTAGTTCAAACCCCTAGTTTTTCAAAAATTGTGCCAGCCACACCAGCCGCATGTCATGACAACATTTTCACCAAATAGGTCACCATTGTGCTTGCAGTAAATGTGACTCTTTGAGGCTCAATTTAACCTAAATTAAAAGCCTGAGCCTCTGTCATAGTCCTTTCATTTATGGACACTGAGCATTTCACAAACAAGCAGGAGAAGGTGGTGAGAGAGAAAAAAGTGACATTTAAATAGTATGAAAGCAAAACATCAAGGGGAAAAAAGGAGACAAGGTTTCAAGACAAAAATAAATTAATGAAGAAATAATCTGGCCTCCATAACTAAGACTTTTCCACTCAGGCTGGGGTTCAACAGATCATTTGAGTGCTGGAGTCATTATGGGCATGGCCAGTTTTCCGTACGACAGCCTGCTGCTGAGGCTTTCAGACACAGACACCGCTGCAGCTGGGTGTCTGGGACCAAAGCCGCCGAAAACCATGTGGGAAATCAATTTCCCTCTGTGCCTGGGTCAGAATGCCTCTTTGTACCAAGTGATACTGCATTAAAGCCAACATGATGTTTAAATTAGCATGTGGGAGTGTGAGGGAGGTGGCAACAGACACCAGCGAAAAATTTAATTCACTGAGGATGTCAGTTTTATGTTCACATGCATCTCACAGTTGGGAGCCTGTTTTTTTGAGCTATGTTACCTCATGCAGGGTGGAACCCATATAATCGGAAAGAAAAATCTTGCAATGTGAATGTGTTTCCAGGCCACAGAAATATATAGTTTAGTACTAGCATTTTATACCTGTCAGCTAGCTGTATCACATATTTACAAATTATGAAACAGCTGTTATGGAAATTTTTACGAGGCTCCGCATGGTGCTTTTATCTGGCCCAAAAGATATTTCACACCTCAAACCTGCCTCCACCCATACAAGCTATATGACAGATAAACTTTTATCAAGATACATGCATCATCACAACTTCCAAGGTAAAGTAGTCCACTTGAGAAATAATCTAATCTAATCTAATAACTTTAAAGTGACTGATATAAACTGCATGCTGCAAAAAAGTAAGTCGTTTTCACAGATACAATCTCAACAGTATTAGCCGAAGTAAATGACTGTCTGGTAGTTCATAATTCATGATTATTATATTCATTTTTCACTGCTTCTTACCGCTGTTTGCCTGATTATCACCTGAGCCTTACAAGCAGATTTAACTTTTCATTTAGAAAGTGTGCTCAGATCCTTCACTTAAAGAAAAGTCCATGTAAAAATAGAAGTAAAAGTCCTGCATTCATCATTTTACTCCAGTACACATTGGGCAGCAGAAATGTTCAGTGTTGTTGTTTTACATTTTATGTCATTAATGTATATGGTATAATTACATTAACTTGTAAGCAGCTTTCTAATGTTGTTCATTTTAACACTTTTACACACTGTTTGGTAGTTGATTATGCAATACTGCAACATATTAGCATAAAGTGGCATAAGTTGGAAATACTAAGGTAGAGTAAATGTATCCTTAAAATTTAGAACAGTAGTTGAGTTAATGTACTTCGTTACTTTCCACCACTGACACGACAAACTGTATTGTGGCAAGGCTGTGCAGTAGGTGGATCTTTTGCAGCCATGTTGCAAGAAGCCTCCTGTACCAAATCTGCGCCCTGACCAGCATGGTACGTTGCATAACCAAGAGTGTTATCAAAAGGTGTGACCCGATATCCCACATATCATCTCTCTCACACACACTCTCCCTCTCTTTTTTCACTGTCTTGACGTTCTTGTCTTTCACCCATTCATGTCAGGTGGGTGGTATGATTCTCACACACCTGTCCACTGCTGGAGCCTTCCTGTCACCCCAAGGTGGATTACAAGCAGAGGGTGGGAGCTCACGTCTTTCACAGTTTCTGGCGGATTTAAGGCGGTGTTAATGTGTTAATGTGACTAGAGTGAGAATTTGCGAATGAGTCGTTATCAAAAGATATGTGAAACTTTCAGGCCTGTCAAAGTTCTCTCACTTCACCCCACAAGTACATCATCCACTAAAGCAAAATTAAAAAATTAAAAAATCTCTGAAAGAGCTCAGCCAAACATCAAATGTTTTGGGACATAAAGGGTTTTATAAGGGTTTTATATGCTCCCGGAGGTTTCTCTTTTCCCACTGGGTTTTTTGAGTTTTTCCTTCCCGAAGAAGGAGGGTCATAAAGGGCAGGTGATGCCTCGGACTGATCCATTGGCCTCATCGACTGCTGGACTCTTTATTAGATTGTTGTTCGCTTACACTTGTTTATTTCAGTGAACTTTGTAAAGCACTATGAGACACTCTGTTGTGATATTGGGCTATACAAATAAAATTGAATTGAATTGAATTGAATAATCACTGAAAAGTCCAGCATTACATCACATCCTTTCCAGGAGGAGAAAGTGTCAGACAAGGAAGGCATGAGAAGAAAAAAAAGCATCATTGCTGCTTCCCTGATACAAACCAAGATACATCAGGACTGGGCTCTGTGTTCAGATGTGATCACAGCTCTGGTTCGACATGTACTTCAGAAAATGGGCTGCCAGTCCCAGCATGCTCCGAGTATGAGACCATTGCAACATGGGGAGACAGTTGCTCAATCGTTTTTACTTTAATCATCAAGAGGGTTTTCTGTGCGTACCTGCTATATATTAGCACAGATACACGAGTGGCTTTGAGCTGCTGAGCATATTTATGCCTGGAGCCCCTGGGAACACAGTATGTGCCTTGCTCAATGGCACCTTGACAGCAGCCGTTAGGGCAGAGGAGTGTGTTACACATTAACTTTTTCCCCACCCAATTCTTCCCAGCTGGTCACAGGAGTTCAAACTTGCCGTCACAAGCCTTGCCGTCACAAGCCTTTATACTTTTCAACCTTTATGCCTCCATCCACTCTAGAAAAAGAGTGTACTATGGAAATTGATATGGCAAAGAAGACATGGAGAAACTGACGTGGAAACATGAAATCAATCCTTGAGCAATATAAAACAGCCAAGCAAACAATCAAAACATGACAGGAGAAAGCTTTGACTGAGCTTTCTCATATTAACATTTTCCAGCCAGGCTTATTAAAAGATAATGATCGTGGGTCAACAACACGTTATGTACTAGTTTCACAATGAGTTCAATAGTTTCCCGCATCCCCCTCAATAAATGTAATCAGAGGTTATGGTAGAAGTGATTACCATGAGAATCTTGTCTCTTTTTGGTTTCAAATAGTATATCAGTTATGCCTTCAAAAATATTTAATGATTTCTCCACTTGATATCCACATTAAGACCAAACAGGATGAGCTAATATGCCACTTACTTTCAATCAGTATAATATCTAGTCCATGCAGATGCATTATATTTGTATTATTGCTATAGAGAAAGACATACTTTTGATCCTTTTTGTGATAAAGAGCCTGTTTGTACCTGGTCACATGACACTGCAGTTGGCTCCGTGTTTATTCTGTTCAAGCCATAAAAAAACAGTTTGTACTTAACCATACAAAGTTGACTCTGTGTTCACTCCATTTAAAGCATGGTCCTGTAACATGAAACTGAATAAATCCTCCTTTTTTACATATCTCGGCATGCTGGGGCTGTAGTAATAAACTCCACCCCACCTCCTCCTCCTCCTCCTCTCGTCATGCCCTTCTCTTGCAACGCCTCCGTCATTTCACCCAAGCCTAATGATCTAATTACAGGCTAAGACTTGTTGACTCTGTATTGAAAGAAGAGCCAACCTGATACTACTGTCGAGCCCCCCTCCCTTTCTTTATCAACCCCTATGTCCTCTGAACGAAAAACACACACAAAAAGCTTCACCAAACAGCACCTACAGTACAAGTTCATCCTCTGAGCCACGAGGGCCTCATTTACAATCCAAATCAGGGTGGGCACAGCATATGATGAAAAAGTTAGGTCAAATGCAAACTCGTGCCTGCTCAACACAACAAAGCTATTCACTCACTGGGTCATGTGCTGATGCTACAGCAAGTGTTAAATACAAATACAGAGAGCGATTCCCTTATTCTTCCAGTGCAAGGCCAATTGATCTAAACCTAATAATAGTTCAGTAACTGAACCTGTTGAGATATTTATTTAGTATCTCTGAAGTGCTTTGTCCTCAGTTGCCTGTCTTGGGCCCCAACTGCAAGCTACGTCAGACATTACATCAACAAAATCAATTCTGAATGCCAAACTGATGAAACAATCACAAGCTTAGTTATTTTGCATATAACTGCATAAAAATGTCTGACCAAAATTGGATGAAAATGTTAGGCACTGCAGTAGTTTGGGGCTTCGCACTTTGCTCTGTGCTGTATACTGCAGCAGCATGTGGAGACACTAAAAAGTGTGTGGGGAGTCGATCAAGCTATACCTGTGTTTATTCAGTGATGTAGTATGTGCACAATGTCTTCTGTGGTACACAAAGTGCAGAGTAGATTTCTGGTAAAACAGGAAGTTCGCTCTTATCTCCGCTGCACTGAGCAACTTTTAGAAACAGATTCTCAATAACAATGAGCATAATAATGTAACTGGTTGATGGAAAAAAAGACTTTAGGCAACGTCAACTAATACAGGCAAAAAAGAGGAAGCTGAAATACTGTTGGTTCAAACTTCCCTTTGAATTGAAATTAATAGCTCCTGGGCCTCTCTCTACATGACAAGATGAGCAGCATTCTGTTCTGATGAACTGAAGATTTTGGTGCATGAAGCATTGCATAACAACAGCAAAACCACAGCAGTGGTCCACTAATGCAGCATTTAACTTTTAAAATGACAACTGCATTGCATTTAGAAAGCAATCATGTATCAATATCAGCACAATGAGTAATTACTGATTACTACACCATGAAGAATATATGTGGGCTTGGTCCTGGGGCTTGCAAAATACTGTTCCCGCCCTTGCTTCAGCACACCATATAAGGCAACAATTCATAAAAGAAAAGCAACAATCAGACATATCAGCAAAAGATCATTCGTATTACTTCTTAAAATGGCAAACTGATCTTGCACGCTGTTGAGTCAAAGAAAGTGTCGAATGAGTTTGAGGAAACAGGTTTGATATATGAAACTTAATATATAAAACCTGTTGCTGTTTCCTTGAGCAAAATTGTATACAGGAGGAGGCTTGGAAGACATTAGATAGGGATAAAAATTAAAAAAAACATGTTCCTGAATATCAACTGAACTTGTGTGACTTGTTAAAACTCCCTTCAGAAAATCTTAATACGCCAAGTGTGCGAATGAAAACGCTACCATCAGCCAAAGGTGCACATTATGGCGACCTACCAAGTTAGCAGACTGTGCACTTACAAACACAAGTCCCAAATATACACAATACAGTAATACTGATTAAACTTAAAAACTCATTTGTTGTTTCTACTAACAAGAACCATCAAAATAGGTAAGTGTGAAGAGGGGGAGAACTATTCATCACTAACCTCAAAGACACAGGATTCGGGTGACAGAGTCCATAATAGCAGCCGAACAAGTGTCGATCTCAGTAACCAATGAAAATCAAGAGAAAAATAGACAACAAAAGTGGTAACGGGGAATAATCCAAGGTGTGTTCAGAGGGGGACAAAGCTGAAGGTGTGGACCACTGGCCAGCCCCACACCTCTTTCTCACAGCGACAAAACAACACTGGAGAGGAGGAGGGAAAGAAAGACAATGCAATGGCTGCTGTTTGAAGCAGAAAAAGGAGAAGTGTAGTGGAGCAACTTGGTCCTCTCCCTATGAGTCACGCAGCACTGTCGCCATTGGTAGGGGAGCCCTGAGGCAGAGTTCTTTCACCTGGCCAATCAGCGACGAGTATCGGCCCTAAATGCAAATCGTTTCAGGTGAGTTCTTCATGTGGCAGGGATTGGACAGGACTGCAGCGGGGGAGGGGAGAGCAGCGAGATCCAACCAGAGGGCCACACCTCAAACAGCATGAAAGACGATAGACAGGTTTCTCCTGCAGAGACGGAGGAGTGCTGGAGGTGTAGGTAAACAGTTGGACAGGTATGCACTTACTTTAGACTTTGACCGTACAATGTGGGCCAGGCATGGTGATTAAAATCTGAGTGCCACCTCAGAGGTAAAGTTCACATCTCTTTGTATCCATTAAAACAATTACAGTGAATTGTGAGTCTATTAGCAGTCTCAGTGAGCCAGTTAAGCTGTTGACTTGTGGAGGAGTTATTCTCCCTGTAGTAGAAAGCCCCATAAAACAACCTGTCAGTATGAGGTGCAAAGAAATGAAACTGAAGTCGGCCACATTTAGTCATGAGCAAATGCTTCACCGCAGAGGTCAAGAAATTCTCTTTTCCTCGTCTTGAAGATTCAAGTGATGATTACAGGAAAGCTCCTGTATCACATGCAAGTTTAAGTCAAGCAGCTAAGTATTTGCATCTCAAAATGTACATTTAAAGTCTGCAGAAAGTGTCACGCATCAGCTGCAGTAGGTAAGTGTGAATAGGAGCTGAACTATCTATCACCAACCTCAAACACATCTTAAACATCTTGTTAAATTCGGATATAGCTGAGACTTGATACGAATCTTGATCAGAACTGACACTCGAGTGAAAAGGAAGCGGTGGTCTGTGGTGAGTGTTGAGCACTTCGTGTCTTCACCCTCTTTTCTGTGCACCAATTGACACGTTTTCCACTGAGAAGCTAAGTGTAAGATATTTAACAGAAGCAAAAGTTATATATATATAATGCCTTGAATTGGCATTGTTGGGAAAGAACAGTAACATAAACTAACATAAGATTTAGAGATGGATTTATTAAAAATGAGCCCATTGAACTCAATTGCGTCTACAGCAGAGCCTGTTTGTCCTGAACCCCCAAATCACCCTCTCAGTCACCATTGAGTGCTCTCATCGTCACAGTAATTCTTCCTGGCCCGTTCAGCACAGCTCAGCCCCGACTAGAAGGCAGCTGTTTGCTTCAGAGAAAATTAGCCTCGCTGTGAGGGAGAGTTACACCAAGCAAGCTCCATTTATCACCGCCTTTGGAAATACTGTTTACAACCCCAAAGTCTTGGAGGAAACTGTTCACTTCTTGTGATATAAACTCTTAAGGCTATTGCACTGCAGCGCTGCTAAAATCCGGGACAACTATGTAAACACACATGAAGACACACACATGAATGTACACAAGCAAATTTAATTCCTATGTAAGTATTACAGCTAATTTGAATCTCTATACAAACACCAAACAGTATCTGAGGCCTGTAATGATTCAATTCAATGGAATTTACGCTGTGACAGCAATGGGCAGTCGTGTGCTACGACATTATCACTATCAACAGGATAGGTTTTTATGTTTAAGATTTTGCAAAAAACTGAGGGAACGTTTGAGAGTTGCAGTCTAAGCTTTGCATTATAAGCACAAATTCAGCATTTTCTTTGCAAACCTGAAAAGAAAACTGCAATGAGAGTGCGCTGCATTCCTGTGATCTGTAACATGTGCGTTATCACCTGTGTCCAAAAAATATTTCCTTCACAGAAAGTCAAACAATTCCTCTAAGAGCCAGCATCTATGTAGCATTGTCTTTGTAGTTTTTGGTCTACAGAAACGTGAACTAACTAAATGTTCTCACATGTCCTGTTAAGATCTCACAGAGCAAAACTGGGGGAGCATATCCAGAATATCCAGAATCAGAGATGTAAAGCATATCCAAGTCCACCTTGGAAGAAGAATTATGATATTTAATTTGTTCAAAATGAATTCAACATGTCAAACAAGTTTGCAACCAACCCAAAATACCTGCAAACGCTAATTTGTGTGGAGTATATTTGAATGGACAGCATGGATAACAAAGGAAAAGAGTATAACAGTGGTTTGCTGAACAAATATGAGGATTTGTTTGCTTTTTTTCAGCCTCATATCATAAAATGACTATGTAGGAAAGTTGACATTAGTTCAAGCTCTGGAAACCTGATGACTAAGAGTTGGTCTCTATACTTTGACTCTTGGGTCAGATAAGGAAAATCCCCAGGTGGAGTAAGAGAGGAGGGATGTTTCCTCCAGGATGGACAGACACGGAATAGATGTGTGTGTGTATATACAGTATATATGTATATATACAGTGCTGTGAAAAAGTATTTGCCCCCTTACAGATTTCTTCTGTTTTTGCTTTTTTGTCATACTTACATGTTTCAGATCATCAAACCAATTTTAATCCTGACTTTGACTAGTTCAATCCAAAACCTTCACTTTGTTTTTTTTTTTTAGCTATTCAGAGGTGGACTTGCTGGTGTGCTTCGGATCATTGTCCTGCTGCATAACCCAAATGCGCTTGAGCTTAAGGTCACGAACTGATGGCCGGACATTCTCCTTCAGGATTTTCTGGTAGAGAGCAGAATTCATGGTTCCATCAATTACGCCAAGTTGTCCAGGTCCTGAAGCAGCAAAGCAGCCCCAGACCATCACACTACCACCACCATGTTTGACTGTCGGTATGATGTTCTTTCTCCCAAATGCTGTGTTAGTTTTACGCCAGATGTAACGGGACGCACACCTTCCAAAAAGTTCCACTTTTGTCTCGTCAGTCCACAGAATATTTTCCCAAAAGTGTGGGGGATCATCAAGATGTTTTTTAGCAAATGTGAGATGTGCCTTTGTGTTCCTTTTGGTCAGCAGTGGTTTTCACCTTGGAACTCTGCCATGGAGGCCATTTTTGCCCACTCTCTTTCTTATTGTTGAATCATGGACACTGAGCTTAACTGAGGCAAGTGAGGCCTGCAGTGCTTTAGATGTTGTTTAGGGTTCTTTTGTGACCTCCTGCATGAGACGTTGACGCACTCTTGGAGTAATTTTGGTAGGCCGGTAGTCCTGGGAAGATTCACCACTGCTCCATGTTTTCTCCATTCGGGGATAATGGCTGTCACTGTTGTTCGCTGGAGTCCCAAAGCCTTAGAAATGGCTTCGTAACCCTTTCCAGACTGATAGATGTCAATAACTTTGTTTCTTGTCTGTTCTTGAATTGCTTTAGATCGGGGCATGATGTGTTGCATTTTGAGATCTTTTAGCCTACTTCATGTTGTCTATTTAGGTGATTTCTTGATTCTACAGCTAATCAAGTGAAATTGAACTCAGCTTTCAAAAATGTGGTTAATCACAGTTAATTCATGATTTAACAAGGAGGGGGCAATTACTTTTTCACATAGGGCCAGTTTACTCAGGTCATCTTTGTCTGATATTAAAATTGGTTTGATGATCTGAAACATGTAAGTGTGACAATAAAGCAAAAACAGAAGAAATCTGTAAGGGGGCAAATACTTTTTCACACCACTTTATATGTATGTGTGTGTGTGTGTGTGTATATATATATATATATATATATATACACACACACACACACACACACACACACACACACACACACACCTTGCGTGTGTAAATAAATGTTGGTGAAAGATAGACACTAGATTGCTAGGAAATCACTGCTCAAACGTTTGGACGTGACTGAAAAGAAGTGGACAAGCAGTAGAAAATGTTACTGAGTTACACCAGATACACATCTTTAGTCTTTGGTTTACAGTGTTTGAAAAGGCACATTCATTCCCTGAAAGCTAGACTAAACTGTACAGCTTTATGAGCAGCATGTGAATAATATGTTATTGTGTATTTTACTCAAACACAGCAAAAAAAAACAAAAACAGAAAGAAACTGTTTGCACTCATTCTTCTTAAGAATTTGCAGTCCTTCCAATTATCTTCTGCAATACTGAACGCAAACCCACCCAGATTTGCACAACAAATTACATCCAAGCTCAGGGGAGAAAGCAATAAAAGTGAAGATGTTTAAATTGCTGGTGCTTCATGGCATGTCACAGGAATACAATTAAAATCAGTCCACAGTGTGAAACACAAAAAGTCTGTCTCATACAGTGCATTGTGTTCTTGCATTATTCCTACAATGGTGGTGGATTATCTGGAGCAAAAAAAAAAAAGCTCTGATGTGTGATCAATGCAGAGTCATGTGATCCCCTAGATTAACTGAAAAGACACACCTTTCCTTTGCAGCCCAGGAAGGGTCACAGGTTATTCTTTTGTGATAATTCTGCATAACAGAGGCTTGTCACAACAGAAGCAGCAGTATGTCCCCACTAAAGGGCAGAGCACAGCAATGCTTCGCACCAAGAAGCTGCTGTGGTGAAGGCCTGTGTCAGTGAATTCCCTTTAAGCCAAAAAAGGGACACTGGGTCACTACTTGCATGGTATTCATTATTATTATTGTCTCTTTATCCAAATGTCAACGTCATCTTGAGCAACAAGATTCACATCATAACAATATCATAATCTAATACTGCTATACTAATCTCTGCACAAGAAAACACGTTAATTTGATTGTATTTCAGTTAGTTATTCAGGCATTTATATGACAATAAATGTTATCTAAGCCTGAATGCTTATTGTATGGGTCAGATTTTAGTAAATGGACGCCTCAAATAGCACTAGTGCTCACTTCATTTTATATTTTTATATTTTTTGCTCCTACTTGATTTATATGACACAGTCTATCCAGGCATGCTCAACAAATTTGTACCAGACAAACCACTCCATTAAGAACTGCACTCAGAAAAGTCAGGGTTATGTTGGAGGACTGTGGGCTCATAAAACCTGACAAACATTTTGAAACAATCCTTGACAGAATGAGATATGGGAGCCTTTGGAGGACGCACAGAATTATTTGTGTAGTTCGGAGGTCATCTGATGGCTGCTCGAGCCGATCAAATAAAGAACAGGGAAGCTGAGGCTGTCAGAGGCCAGCTAACAGGGCAGAAGTGCACCCCGCAAGAGACACAGAATGAGGTAAACAAGAGGGCAGCAAGGCGTTATAATTAACCCCACTGAGATGGACAAATAATTATTGTAGGAGAAAGCATCTGTCAGGCCTGGATTGTAGTGAAAGATCGAAAGGGAAATGTAAATACCACAGTTATTTTGATTTAAAAGTGCTGGTTGAGGTCAGACTCTGCTGCTGCAACAATCTAGTTTGTTCAATAACGTGAAAGCTCATAGCGCTGTGAAAACGTTATCATTCTCGGACAGTGAACATCCTGAGCAGAGCCAGGATCTGAGATGATTCACTGTGCTGACTGAGTATGACTACAAACATGCAGACCTAACAAAGACAATGCATTCAGAGCAGAGTTCGATGCACCGACTACAGGCCTTTAGCAGATGACGTTCAATGAGGTGTTCAGTTTAGCCTAATTTACACACTTACAATAATTTATTGCAGAGATACTATTAACTCCCTGGGCCAGTGGTTTAAGACTTCTTGTATACTGGGCCCCCATAGTATTCAACTTATCTCGTGGAGGTGTTGGCCAATAATCCAAACAAGTGGCATTCATGTTTTAGGTTATAATGCAACATACAGAAGCTATTGAACAGAGGAGCAGGAGCTAGCTGATGTAGTAGCATTAGGTCTACTGCTACACATACACACAAACTGCAACCCATTAATTATCAAACACAAGGAGCAGGCCAACAATCCACACAATCCACATCACACCTCTCTGGGCTGTAACAGCTACCTGCAGTCAAACACCGTCACATCACTTAACACATATCTGTTGTTCCTCATTCAGAAATCTTATCATAAACACTCAGAGGTATTGAAAAGTCCATCTGTGTCACACCAGAAAATTCAGGGCTCCTGTGTACACCAACAGCCAGCAGTTTTTAACCCGAGAGCTCTAGTTTATCTCAAGCTCATTATTAATAAAATGCCATGAGGCCCTGAGAGCATATTGCTCCGTCACTCAGAGCCTAGATTATAATACCCATTGGCTACATGCAGTTAAATAATTCAACAAGCCTGTGCGCTGCCTGTCACTCTGAAATTAACCCAAAAGAAAAAACAAGTTTACTGATGGTGAAGACAGAAAAACTGCCTCTCAGCAGACGTGATGAGCTGCCAGAGCTCACCTGCAAATTCTGTCGACTCTGTCTTCACTTATATTGGTCACAATTGCTGAGAAGAGTTTGCTGCAAGTTGAATGAGGAGAGATCGTTTGGCTTCTTCGGTGCAAAGCTCACCGTTTGAATCTGAGCTGGGCTGAGCTGACTCATGAAAGGCCCCGGTGAACCACTCAGTGCTACCTCATTAGCTCAAAGAGACATGAGAAATGACAGGGGGAAAATATCATTATGCGCTAAAGTTGCACGCACAGCCAGTTTCTATTTTTGTGCGAAACTACTTTGTGTGATCAAACTAGAGTGTGCTAGAACATTATAAACAAAGCCATCACTCCTTAATGTAATTACACATGCATCAGTGATAGAGCTTACTACACTGTGTGCTTCTATGGACCACAAAACATCTAAGTAATGTAGTTAATCTATATCGTGATGTCACATGCTACCAGAGCGGACACTGTATTGTGTGATCCATCGTCGTATATTGAGAATAAAGTTGTGTAAAACTCACAAAACACATTTTTTCTTATTTTCCCTGAAACCTGAAGAATTTAAGCCTTTTCTGCTTTGCATAGACTGATGTATTATTCAAGCCTTTTGATTAATGCAATAGTTTGACATTTTAGGAAATAGTTTGAGCCAAGATTATCACTCTAATACCTGTCTATTCAATTTATAGCTGCAGCTAACAGCTGGTTAGCTTAGCTTAGCATAAAGTCTGAAAACAGGGATAAAAAGCTAGACTGGCTCTGTCCAAAAGGTAGCAAAGTTTGTCTGCAACTGTAAAGCTCACTAATTTACACATTGGATCTTGTTTATTTAATCCATACAATTGGTGGGTTTGAGGGAAGATTTTGTTACCCTTGGACAGACTAGCTTTTTCCCCGTTTCCAGTCTTTATGCTATGCTATGCTAAGCTAATCGGTACCTGTTGGTAGCTTCATTTTAACTGTACAGGCATGACAGTGATGTGAAACTCCCTGAAAGACAGCAAATATTTTCAAAATTTCGAGCTATTCCCTCAAGTGAAACTGATGTTTTTGTAGTCTAATCTCACTTGATTAACACCATAAAGTTGTTACTATTGCCTCACTTTTGTAATTTTTTGATTATTGAATCAAATTGCAAATTTCCCCCAATGTGGAAACAATCTTTTGTCTTATCTTAAAAAATCCTCCACCTCCTGATAATTTTGAAGGCTTTTCAAAACTAACATTCACAGTCTTGTTTCTACCACAACTACATACTTTTTAAAAAAAAAAGTCATACTGTCCTTTTCACATGCTAAAAATAGTCCGACTTGGCCCTGTATTACATCACATTAACACACAGATTCATGGAGAAACTAAGGCATGATGACTCGTCCAAGTCACATGTCTGTGAGGCAGGCAGCAAAGAGAGCAGAATGAGGTTACAGGTGGAATTTCCCTCATCTCCCCTTTCTCTCTGACGTCATGTCCAGTGGCAGCGGTTTACTGCTGCCGCCTAGCAATCAAACATGTCTGACAAGGTGAAATTCAGGTGTCAAAAGCCTGGGGTGGTGAAACAGCAGCGTACAATTAAGGAACTTTGCAAATAACAGTTCCCCTGCAAACCCTCAACAGAAAACAGGACAACATGGGGTATTTTTCGACATGTCAAAAAGGGAAGTTCAACAGTTTTATTTCTCTTTTCACAAGTCGGTTCCTGCATTTATGCAAGTCATTTAAGGTTTCAGCCATCTCATTTGAATGTTTGTTTAGTTAAAGCATAAGAACATTGCCATCTTGTGGTTTTTCTAAGGCACAAAATTACCACAATTTACACCTAAGAAAGGATCATTACGTAAACAGGATGGCCTAAGAGTTTTTTTTAATGTATTTTCAAGCTTTCAGGAGTTAGTAAGCAAGTTAAATGTATTTGTCTGTGTGGGCACTTAACATTAAAGCTCTAGCTAAAAAAAAAACATCATATTAGCTCCTGGATACACAAATATTTCTGAACAATGTTACCGGGAGGTAAACCTGTTTTTACAGATTACCTCATTTGCCAACAAAGGAAAAAAGCCGCTGGATTCCCATCTCTTACAAGGCCACACTGAAAGCTTTTGTGAAACTGGAGTGCTGCTTTCTAAATAGGATAAAAGCTCAGATCTTCTTTTTGTGTAGCCAAATCAATACCCAGCAGCCCATTAAGACAGGCGGGTACATCTTGGGCAACAAGGAGAAGTGTCTGATGTCTGAGGAGCTCCTCATCACTAAAGGGAGAACGGTATCGGACAGCTCTCTCTCCATTGTTGTCCTTGGTCAGACTGCTGATGGTGACATCACCGTCATGGGATAAGACGGCTACCGGGAACCGCTTTAGCCTTGACCGCACAGTCTAATATCTGCAGCTTGCACAAACACACACGACTTGCCATATCACTCAGAGGCTGTGCAGCATTAGAGCTGTCAAAGCAGAGAGGAAAGGGGTAAAAACAGGGGCTAAATGTGTGGCAGAAGCATGAGGAGATGTTTCTAAAGCAAAGGCACATGCTTGAAGCAAACAGGATGACTCCACACTTGAGTATATTTGGAAAGTCTTGTTCTGGGTAATTGGTTTCAGTGGATTGAAGTTTCCAATTATCCCCAAGCCTCTGCCAGTGTTCCCACCATATGAAGACTTTAGGGGAGGGGAGGGGAGAGGGGGAGAGGAGGGGAGGGCGGGTGGGTGAAGGGTTGGTGGGTCCAGCTGGTCCTGTCTCTAGTGGGACTGACAAGCTGAACACATAACTCTCCCCGCTCCCTCTGCGTCACAGCCGCCTCCTCTGAAGGGAGCAACTGCAGTCGACCAATGAGATTGTGTTTGTCTGTTCCATGATACAAGCATCTTAGCCCAAAAATGTAAACATCTGGCAAACATTTAGACTTGCCACAGAAAAGGAGTTTGATAAACTATTTCAAAAAATACTGATTGTCAGGCTTTGCAGACATATTTTTCTATAAAATGCTGCAAACATTCAGTTATATTTGTCCTCTGAGGGAGCCTGATGAGCATTTGAGACTCACTCCCAAAGCAACGCCCATTTTAGTGAATATTTTCAGTCTGAGGCTTCTTCAGTGGAATGAGTGACACACATGTGGAGTCAGATTATCATTTGGCTGCTATAGTTTTCGTTATTTTTCACAGTTAAATATATCCAAAACAGGGCTGCAACTTATTTGGCACATCTAAAATACTTATTTTGTGCAACCAAGAGTCAAAAAAACAAGATAACCAATTCACTATCACTGCAGAGTAAAGATTTTTAGAAGCTGCAACTAGTGTTTTTTTTGGCATTCGATTATCATAATTGTTGTGATTCATTTTCCATAGATCGAGTAATGGATTAACTGACTCATCATTTCAGCTCTAACACTGATGAACTCTAGCCTGAGGCTGAAGGTGTACAGTAGACTGACATTTCCCATGTCACAGACTCAGGGTCAAGACTTATTTCTGACTATGAAGGATAAAATGAGTGCCCCAACTATCAGTTTAAGAGCTCTAATGATTGAACTAAATACTAAATACAGTTGTAGCTGTGCATTGTCAAAGGGACATCTCTGAAGCACTTAATTGTCAAGTTTCAGCACACACACCCACACAATCAGTGCAGTCACATGCCAGCTGACTGACACAAAGGGGAGTCACAGAAATCTATGGAGTAGTAGGCAAAGCAGAGCTGTGTATCCCAGTGGCTAATACTAGCATCATGAGTTCAGTCACACTCCTTTAGACGTTCTCTAGTATGACAACTTTAAGAGTACTGAGTGTAGGCACTCTGCAATAAAAGGCCTCTGGTATACAAACTGCTTTAATATCCTACAATGGGCTATACGTGGTATTATCTGCTGAAAACCCTGATTATTTAACCACAAATAAGAGGGAAAAAATACAAAGAAATGACTCCACAGGGAAGTCATGTTATATTCAGATAATTGCATTGTTACAAGAAAGCAAGCAATAACTATAAACCACTCCTTTAAGGATACTCAGAGGACTCACCCTGGTAGAAGTTGTCAGCACAGCATATCCTCTGGCTTTAAACAGGCAGTTAGTGGCTGTCCTTGTGAAACACGGCGACCTTAGAAAAACATTGTTATCCCTGGTGCGGGCTGGAGACAGACGGTCCTATGGCTGCATCATCGCACAGTCACCGGTCAGCTTAACCCTCCTGCTGCTTTCGTGTGCGTCCTGACACAAGGTTGCAGTTTTCTCCGACAGGGGCTGATGTGTGGGGAATTCCTAGCAGTCACATTTTCCTGGGAAATGATTGGCCCGGCACCAAAGTTTGGCTGCAGCCTGGCTGTAGTAAACCACACCAGGGGGGTTAGAAGTGAGCATTAAGGGACGGTGGTGGACCAAAAGACCTTATGGAAAAAGTTGTTTAGAATCCGCGTCATATCCCGCTGCTGCTTAATGAGAAAATAATGACAAATTAATATTTGATTCCTTAGATTTACTAGTATTGAGTGGTATCTAAGCGACAGTGAATGCTTTTCGGTTAATGTTTAGTTTTACAGGCAAACACGATTTAGTCAAATAAAGTTGCGGACGAAAAAATGTCGGTTGTATAAGCAAGCGTTGTAGTTTCGTTTGAGTCCAGTTTGTTCTCCCGAACAACGATTAGATATATGTGGAAACTGGCATCTTCCGGGAATGTCCAAGCCCTTGTGAGATGAGAGCAATTGAGGATAACTCCTCAAACGGGCGGGGTCTACAGGAGATTCTCTGGAAATGATAAGCGCATGTTGTGGGGGCTGTGTTAAATAACCCACGGCTAAAAAAACATTCATCATAGTTTGCGTTGATAAAAAAAAACAGTGCAAAAAACAATGTATATTTTGTATGTCAAGACATTTCAGTCATTAATCTCCTAAATCAAAAGATCGTGTTCCCATACCGGGAGTCGAACCCGGGCCGCCTGGGTGAAAACCAGGAATCCTAACCGCTAGACCATATGGGACATACATGCATACTTGTCCAAAGTTGTGATTTTGTTCCATCTCATCATCCTTCTTTTTGGTGAATATTCTCTTTTGATCATTCTTTACGCTGGCAAAGCCCCAACAAGCTGTAGTTATTACAGTAAGTGTAGGTTACTTTTGAGGTAATAGTTTTATTAATCGTGCTTTCAGATGTTTGAGATAATTTACAACACTTAGGAGCTGCGCGCCACCTAGTGGTCTTTAAATGTTA
The DNA here is from genome assembly GCF_042242105.1 of Pempheris klunzingeri. Lineage (NCBI taxonomy): Eukaryota > Metazoa > Chordata > Actinopteri > Acropomatiformes > Pempheridae > Pempheris > Pempheris klunzingeri. The sequence goes on along the minus strand of NC_092020.1, from coordinate 17,811,977 downwards.
CTGTAACACGAGACGTCAGCCCTTACTACCTTAAATTAGAAACAGTTGCGAGTTTTACCGTAAGTAAATAATTGAATGTGGATTGAATTAATCAATAAATTGGTCTAAAGGTGAATAAGTTGAAGAAGGGAAGGATAAAACCTTAAATTCTTTTCCGTCTTCCGAGCAGACTAAATATGGGTGCTAAACAAATGACGTAATTTTCGCTGGACTGATACAAGTGTGGCGACGGGGTTACCTAAGACATATGAAAAAATACTTCAGCTATATTTACAACGACTTGAAACGGGATCACAAAGGCAAACAATAATATTTGTTAATATTGCATTAATTGATACTGTTAGAGTGCATTAGTGTGACTATACAGCTTACCAATTTATAGCCGGTCGACGTTAATGCCCTCTTTCAGGTGTAAGTGGTAGCGCCCTTAGACTAGCATAGGCAGCCAAATATTTGACAAACTAGCAATCGTTGGCTAGCCAGCTAACCTGGGAGATAAAACAATACACCGATTAAAAAAATATATATTTCCTCACACCTGAGCCGCTTACGTTTATGCTAAGGATTTAGGGTTTCGTGTAAACAGGATGTCAACTCCAGCAAGACGACGTTTAATGAGAGATTTTAAACGGTAAGCGTCAAGAAAACAACAGAGAAGTAGCTATAGTTAGCTAACGTTAGCAACCTACGGCTAGCTTCTGAGCGTTAGCTCAAGCGGTATTTACCAGCAAGAGACAATAACATAAATAGTCATATAAACACCGGCGGATTATAATTGTGTATTTGTCTCTGGTTAGAGTGTATGTCGCTAATTTGGGGAAACATTATTATATAATGATAGGTAAGCTTTTGCCAAGCAGTGACAAATTGGAAGGTAGCGCTGACACCACCGTTAACAAGGCAGTATTAACGTTGATGTTTTGTAACTGATTGATCGCTTCCGTAGATGTCGTACAACTGCGATTTATCATCTGTGTATCATAGCCACGTAACCCCGAGCTATTCCCCGAAACTGTCAGTGGCTCTACTCTTGTGTGGTTTCTGTGAAGTGTATTTGTAACTGGTCATTGGGGATACAGTTAAAGTCATTGGCCAGACGGCCCCTCACACCCAGATAAAACCTTTGGGTAGATCCATCTTTCACTGTTCAAACACACGCTGATGAAGGGAGCTCCTGTCCCCGGGCCTTCATAGATCACTGTTTAAGCCTGAGGATAAGCAACCATCTGCCATGCAGTCAGTAAAAAGCTGCAGATATTCAGCACAGTCAGCTATGGCACATGGTTTCTTATCCCTGATCTACAGCATGTTCCATCTAAACAGTACTGATGGTCACAGAGTCCAAGTTTTTCACAATGTAAACTTTAATAAACAAATTCAGAATGCGGCTGTAATGACCAAGCTGGCAAAGGAGCATTTACCACTTTACAGCATAACTACAGTGGCATAGATGTCCCTCTGTTAAAAAACGGAAAAATTAGTTATTATTATTATTATAGGAAATAATGGATTGTTTGTCAGGTGTAGAGATGTGACATTGGGCTTGTTTTCCCGTTTCATATTCAACCGCTGCTGCTGATTCTTACATGAGAAGCTTCTCTCCCACTTTTTAATATTGCCGAGTATTTGTCACCTGCCCTGTTGACCACCATCAGGAGCACAATGCAGTACGTGTGGCAGTAGTGACTTTGACTCCTGTGTGCTCTGTCCAGTATCACCTGCATTATGTGATACCCCTGTGCTCTTCTTTATCTGTTAGGCTGCAAGAGGATCCTCCAGCTGGAGTTAGTGGTGCTCCATCAGAAAACAATATCATGGTATGGAACGCTGTCATTTTTGGGTAAGTCCAGTTAAATTATTTTGAGAAAAAAAAGTATGGCAGAGGAGTTTTAGATGTTTTAGTAATCAACTGTTTTGTTGAAGTGTTTCCTGCTTGGTTTGGACATAAAATAAGTAGAATAGCTGTAGTTTAGCACAGCGGGTCTTCTGATTATTTCAAATCAGAATCTGAAAAGTTCAGAAGAACCTTTTGAAGATTGTTTTACAACCTGTTTGTTATCTCTCTTTTAGACCGGAGGGAACACCTTTTGAAGATGGTAAGTCCTCTCTAAAGCTCTTAACATCGAAAACTGCCATGACATTAAACCAACAAATTAAAAAAACCTGGATTTATCTTGTTAAGATTATGTCGATTGGCATTGTTGTGACTAGATTTTAGATGGTGCCTTCAAAGTTTGTTTGTTTTTTACCATTAAAGTACAACTACTGATCAGGTCTCCCACATTTAGATAATATAGCTTACAGCACTGGACTCTGTCAATTCATACTATGCCATTACTTCTGACTTTCAGGAACCTTCAAACTTACCATTGAATTCACAGAGGAATATCCAAATAAACCTCCAACAGTGCGATTTGTCTCCAAAATGTTTCATCCAAATGGTACGTACCTCACTGCCTGATAACTGCAGCATTTAAAACATGTCACATTTTGTTCTTTTATTCAACAACTTCTTTTCTGTATCATCCATCTTTAAAAAGCTCTATATTCTCTATGCTCTTTTGCAGTGTATGCAGATGGCAGCATATGCTTAGATATACTTCAGAATCGTTGGAGTCCAACTTATGATGTCTCTTCAATCTTAACTTCAATACAGGTAATCTAACACTCCTTTATGGAGACACGCACATAGCATGTGCCAAATACAAATAATATCCACACAGATTTTGTAACCAATCAAGTGATTATATGTGACAACTGTCCCGCTGACATTCTTTGTTGTATATTTAAAGTCTTTACTGGATGAGCCAAACCCAAACAGTCCAGCCAACAGCCAAGCAGCCCAGCTGTACCAGGAAAACAAGCGGGAGTACGAGAAGAGGGTTTCTGCTATTGTTGAACAGAGTTGGCGTGACTGTTGACCCCCGTGAGTGTTCAGAGTATGAACAGTGTCCAGCCCAGAATCAAGAAACCACCAATCAAGAAAACAACTGATCTCACTGAAATAAAATAACACATCTTAAAATCCCTCGCAGTATATTTGTCCCATAACTGTTGCTAAGTTTGTATGCTGTTGTGTTGTGGCATTCACTCCTGCCGAATGCTATTGTTGGGCAATAGCGTATGTTTGTTAAAAGTTAATGTACCTTGTTATATCTGGGTTACTTGCTTTTTTAAAAAAAAAAAAAAAAAAGCAATTGCCAGTCTCTCAGTTGTCACTTTACTACCTGTTGATTTATACATGAAGTACACTGGTTGGATGATACAGTGACAGGTAATTAGATGTGCTTGCTGTGTGGTTTGCCGTGTAGATACAGACAGTTAATATCTACAAAGAAAAAAAAAAACACAAAGCTGTTCGTGGGTGTTTCCCCTTCTGTTTCAGAGGCCTCACTCCTTTTGGTTTTGTTTCTTTCTGCCTTTTGAAAGCTTCTCAGAGGGATCGAACCTTAACCTGGCATGGACAAACATCCCTCTAACAAGTTGTAAACTCTGTAGATGCCTTTGGGGGTCATTTTTCTCTCAACTGTACTTATAAAGCCATGCCTTTTAAAAAACTTTAAATGTTCTAGATATTGGTGAATATATACGTCCCTCTTCAACACAGAAACAAGACATTTAGTACCCTTCCTGGGCACTTAACTTTGTTTCATGAGTTTCATAATGCTGACATTCAAAGCTGTGTGACAACATTTCTATACTATTTTACAATCTCACAAATCAGCGATCATAATATGCTGATTGTACTGTTTAAACAGGATGGTGTCTGTTTTCAGATTATAAAACTTTGCACTGGTAACCCATGTAACAAACTGTACATTTTCTTGTAAATAAAATAAATATACATCAGTTGTCTTTGTCCCTTTATAGCTCGCAGTAGAAAAATAGTCATCGTAATCAAGTTCAGCTTGTTGATGGTAATCATTTTGATTTATTCAGTTATTACAGCTGTGAAAACAAGCAGACAAGTTAACTGTACTCACACAAACCAACACATCTGACACTGAACAAAGATCACAGCTTTGATTTTCTGATCATGGATGCTGCTTGTACTTGTAGAATGATCTCCAGGTGTTAAAAGAGCAAATAACATTGCAGGTATTGCTGAATAGAGATGTATCACTACAGTGAGACAGGTACATCTAGCTACAATTTGATGTTAATGCCTCTCTAATCCTTTCATGAGTCAACTGTGTACAATGTTCACATACAAGCAGTAAAACGCTGCATATTCTGCCAGGTTCCTTAAATAGCCACGAAACAAAAAGTGGATTTTGGTGAAAAAAAATGAAATAAAGCCATTTTTTTAAAATCATGAAACATCTGGAGCATCATCAGGACTTGATACCACAAAGCACTGAACACAAGTGTGTGCAAAAGTGAAACAAATGGACATGTGGAATGGCAGGAGACAAAAAGAAGACAAATTACTTATCCTATAGCTCCTGCTAAAGCTAAAGTACATTTCATGGCAAAGGAATGCAGAAACCACAGGTGATACCTGAAGGATTCTCATTTATTAATGTGTTGTAAATGTGTTACACACACAAGTATAAACACAGCAGTTACATTTGAGAGTGATTTGCTCCGAAGTCCAAACCGATGGCAGTTTTTTTTGTTTTGTTTTCGCTCTGCATGCAAATTAGTGTGAGGCCTGAGGTTTCACGAGCTCGTATCGTCCCACCTGTCCTTCCTGTAAAAGCTGACCAATGAGCTGGTCTTTGTGTACTTTGCGACTGACAACAAGGAACCGCTGGCGTCCCTGTCCGTACGATTTGCTTCGTAGGCCGTATTTCTGAGATATCTGGTGGATCTGCTTGCGTTCATCGTTGGTGAGGTCAGTGGAGAAGCGGAGATCATCCTGACGGTCTGAGCTGGCATAGTTACGAATGATGTCCTCAATATCGCGCTTGCTGAGCTGGTTTCCGGTTTTGTCCGTGTCCATACCCAGCCCTTCTCTGGAGAACTGTTCCTTCACCCTGATCGGTTCCGCTATGCCTTCACCATCTCGGCCCAGACCGCCTCCTTTCCAGCCCATCTTGCGGAGCAGCTGGTTTCCAATGTTGTCTTCCTTAATCTCCTGCTTTATGGCCTCCTCACCGGATCGAGCGAGGATTTGGGATCGGGATATGGCGTCATTGTGACCCTCCTTTCTTAGGTTGGATTTGACCACAGCCTGCGTTTGTCTCAAGGTGGCTAAGGCCTCCTCTGCTGCGATGTGCTTCACTATCTTTTTGGGCCCAATCCCTGCTGCCACATACTGTCCTTCCAAGTAAACCTCACACCTCCAGCGATGATCAGGCAGGACTGTGAACTTGTAATCAGCGGTTACTTTATTAAACTGAGCTGTGTCATTAATGATACAGATTGCATTGTCTGAGTTTTCCAGGATAACCAACTCGCTCAGATGCTTCTTTTTACCACCCTGTGGCCCAAAGCGTCCACCAGAATCCGCCTGATTATTTCCCCTGGAGTACTGTGATGATTGTTGCTGCTGCTGCTGTTGCTGCTGTTGCTGTCGCTGCGCCTGGTTCATTCGAAGTTTCCTGACCGCCTCTTCAGCTGCTGCGTGCTTTGAGCTCTTTTTAGTGCCTGTCGCCTGCGCCACCAGCTCATCCTGGAGGTACACACTGCACAGCCAAGCGCTGCTGTTTGGGAGCAGGTCAAACTTATAGTCTATCTTCATGCGATTAAAAGCCGCAGAATTGTTGAGGATGCAGATGGCGTCATGAGCATTGTCCATAACCACAAACTCTGTCCAGTGCTTCCGTTTGTCAGGCTCGTACTGGCCCTTTGAGCTGGGCGTCGGTTTATCCTCTGGGTTGCGGAGTGCAGGTAAAAAGGCCGGGGTCGGGCTGTGCATCTGACATACAACGATGTCATTGACTACTGAGTGCCTGTATTTACGCTGCACCACACGAACCTCGACTGGTTTCAGGAAGAGTTTTACAGCCTGCTCAGAGGCCCGGTCCCTCGCTCCATTTTTACTCCCAGAGTATCCGGTAGCAAGGTACACACCCTGACATCTCAGTTCACAGGCATAACCGTCTGTTGGTACTTTCCTGTTCTTCGGTAGGTCAGCCTGAGGAATATCCTTCAGGTTGACATAAATATACTCAGGATTAGTCTTACAGGCCTGAATGCTGCGGCTCAACATGAAATTATAGTTTGGCGAGTCGCTGCCAGTCATGAACATAGGGTCCCTAAAAGCGACAGCCAAAGCAGACGCTACGTTGGCAATCAGCCTCTGCTTCTCATCTAATGTGGACTGAGATACAGGAAGAGGCTGCGATGATGAGCTTGACAGAGAAGTGGTGGGACTGCTCCTGCCCGGGCTGTTGTAGACTCTGCAGAATGGTCTGCTTGACGACGGCCGGTCCTGATGACTGAACCCCAAACCCTGACGCCCCGAATCCCAACCTCCTGATCGGCTCCCTCCCCCATATCCATTGTACCTGTGGGTCTGAGAATAGGAATCTGAATTTCGAGAGCTGTGGGCTTCATACTTAGCTGTGTAGTCCTGTTGTGTTTTTGCCATGAAGTTTGAAGTGGACCCACGTCCTCCATATCCCAACCCACTTGTGCTACCTGAAAAATTCTCTCTGTCTCTGTCTCTATGGGAGCCCCAAGAGTCAGAGCTGTACGAGGGCACTCTGTCAAAAGCAGGCCTCAGGGAGGAGGAGCCCTGCGTTCTGCTGGTGCTGCCGTAGGCAGAGTGCTCAGAGTCCCACTGCCTCGCACCATACGACTCACTCCTCCTGCGCTCCTTATCGTTCTCCTTCTCATCAGTGCCAGTTCCCCCACTGCTTCCACCGCTTACAAAGTGTACAGGCTCAAATCGCGGCCGGGAACCAAATTTGGACACAGGCATTTTCCTCATGGGCTCGTCTCCTGCAATAACATGACACAGGTAAATAGTTAGAGATCCTGAAAGGGTGTCTGATTCAACTCAGGGCACTGACAGATTAATCAATCACCATCTCAGATGGACAGAGCAGGGTCCATTAAACAGAGTTGAAAGCATAACTTCCTTTCTTCAAACAGAATTTAAGTAGACAGGTCAGACACTGTAAAATGGGCATTGACAATAATGCTTACACAGCATTTACCTTTTCAATCATCCCATTTTACAGAGGAGGTAGAGGTTCAGGTTAGGAGTGTCGGGCCATATAGATCTGAGCTTATTGTTAACAAATCCCATGAAAAAGCCAACAATTAAATTATCCTACCAACAAGTACCATCTGTGGGGCCTGATACGGCATATTCCTCTTGCCACAAAGGTAAATTGTTGTCCAAAAGCTGACATGTTGCTTCATTACATTTTGAGTTAATTCCACATACACCGTGCTGCCTTAAAAACTCAATAGTGCACCAACAGAATAATCCCAAAGAACCGCACTTTAGTGCCCAAATGATTAAGGAAACTACGTGGCCCTTTTGAAATTTGAGTCAGAGAAGTCAGGCAGTATGCAGAGACCGGCAAAAATATTAGGCATTAGTCTGTCGTAGGATTTGTTGACAATAAAAAATAAATAATAAGGCTGACAATATTCTGTAATATTGGAGAGCGCTGCAGATTGGCTGCCACCTGAAACCTCAAAACACACCTGTGACTCATGTTACTGCTGCCTCCTGGCAAATCTTCAACATTAACAAATTTGAATTCAGGCTTGCAACGATCATGTGCGTTTTACCTGTAGATTATTTTCTTGATTAATCATTTAGTTCAAAGTATTAGAAACATTAAGGAAAGCCTGTTACCATATCACACAGTGACCTCTTCAAATGTCTGGTTTTGTCCAACCACAATGTCCAAACCCAAACATAACAAATTTACTATAATGAAAGACCAAAGAAGGCAGCAAATCCTCACATTTGAGAACCTGAAAATATGACACTTTTTCTTAAAAATGACTTAAAATCCTAATTGATTCTCAAAATTGTTGCCAATTAGTTCTATGTTGATTTAATAGATTGTCCATTAATTGCTGCTCTATTTGGACTGCCCCAAAATCATCAAATTGGCATTTTGCTCAATTTGTTAACTTTGTTTACATGTCTAATTATGAAAGTTTGATATAAAATATTGTAGAGTCATACTTGGACGTGAAGCTGTAATGGTGAAACACAATCAGTAGATAACGACATGGAAATGGTTGTTGAACACAAGCAGAGATGGACACTCACTGCCATCAGAAGAAGTAGGTCTCTTTTTTGCTTCAGAACAAGGACTTGGGTCAAAGGAGGGCATTTCGCCAGTGTCAGTCCCTTCTGCCATCACCAGCACCATCCAAATCAAATCCAGGCCATACCTGTGAATGAGGCCAAAGATGCAAGTTAGACATCATGTGAATGGGCAGAATACATAAACACAACTTCAGGACATTATGAGTTAATACACCATGCTGCCTTTAGAGGCTCGAAACACTCCCTGGAAAACTAACAGCACCTGCCAGCAGCATGCACTGACTGAATTACAATCTGTATGTGCCTAGAAAAAGCACTGTATTACACCAGCAGACATTTAATGGATCTGATGTTAAAGCAGAGCTGCATTTTGTAACATGGCAAGGCCTTGACAGAGTGACGCAGTAGGCCAACATCTCTCCCATGCAAACGTGTTATGAAGGATGAGATTTATCAAAACTCAAATGTGCGGCTAATTAGCGCTGTCATATTCTCACCTTAAGGTGTAGCCTTTGGTCCGACTTATGTGTCCGTTCTTCCGCTGAGCAGGAGACAGTGCATTTATTTATATTTTCGTGCTAGCCTCTTGTAGCTAGCTGCTAGCGTTGGCAGCCCAGTGGTGGCTGCTAGCATTAGCCGGCTAGCTGTGTTAGCTAGAGGCTGAGCACCACTTCAGCAGCGGCAGCCTGCTCATAAAGTTTCCTAACACGTCCAGAGAACCCCGACATGTAGGTTTATATCCTTTAAGTGGAGTTTTCCGAGGCGGGGAGTTAAAGCGCTGCGGGAAAAAAGGGCTTCCCGACAGCTGCAGATGCCCATTCACGTAGCTAGCAGGAAGCATCCATTTTCTAGAGCACCTATGGTAAAATCATGGCGTCTGACTTCACTGACCCACAATGCTTTGCTGCCGGACAGTTCAAGCACAGCATGGTGCTGTCGGAGAGGTCAGTGCGCCTCACATCATTACTGTGGTTTATGAACTGCACATCTTACAGAGGATATATTTAAAATCTATAGCATGTTAGTCTCAGGCTCACTGCAGAGTTTCACTGTGGGACAATTTTTATTAAATTTTTATTAGAGGTACACCACCAGCAGAGAGCAGACTGAAATCCTGCTGCAGTGTCATTCCTGGCTTTATACTCATCTGGATCACCTCTGGGTACTCCTATGGTGTCCATGTAGGTCTTGTCATCAAGTCACTGATGAGACCAACATAACTTTGGTGCACCTTCCTCTCCAGGTAAAGGGTAAGGAGACTGTGAGACTGTCTCCACAATCGCAAAGGATATCTTCTACACTCAAATTGGGATACATGAATGGAGCTGAAGGTGGAGGAAGATGCACCTGATTTGTGCTGCCTGTCATGGGATCACTAGAGCAGTTGTGGAGAGTAGAATTATGATCTAACAAGATGAGGTTAGCACAGCCACGCGTGAGCAATGGCACGTACCATGTGGTGACGTTTCCTACATAATGTTTTTTTTCTTCCAGTGCACCTGTTGTCACTTGAATTTGCACCAAAACAGGTGAAACTGATCCCCAATCTCTTATGCTTCCTAACTGGACAGATTAATATCCCTGAAGATTAATTGACTTGGTGTTATACTGTGATGTTTAAGTGTTCCCTTACTTTTTATGAGCACTGTACTATATCCTGTTATAATTCTTATTACGACATTGTGTTTAGTAAAATCATGTCATTTCCAGCATAACGCCACCAAAGTTCAACCAGACTAGGGGTCTAATCGGACAGACAACATCTCTGTGGGTCCTTTAATTTTCAAACTAACTAGTAACTATATCTGTGAAATAAAAGTAAAAAGTAAAGTGGAACAGTGCATTTTGCTCTATGCACCCCAGGCTTTGTATAATTGTATAATTATAAATACAGTGTGGAAATGCTGCCTTAATATCAGACATTCAGGCAGATTCAAAAGTTTCATCTATTACACTGAAACATTTTTGAATGTTTCAACATAATGAATATATATGTAATGTAACTTTTTTATATAGCCCCCCCAGGTCATTTTATATTGTACTATATATGAAAGCTGTAAATTAAGTATGTGTTTTTATGTGTAGCCATTTCAGCCAAAAAATAATGTATCACAAGACACTGATTCAATAAAGTTTAAATGCAAGAATAAAATACATTACAATATAGGAACTGCCTGACCATTAAAGGTGTCACACAGTTTTCATATTTATTGTATAATAGTGTTCATTACATGAGCTCGAGGAGGGGTTTCACATTATTAACATTATTATGGGTAACCATGGGCCTCCAACACTGCGAATAAAAGACAAAAGCTTCATATATTTGGATCATATTTTTATTGAAAATGTACATCAATGGAATCAAACTAAAGTAAAATATTGAATAATTTGGAGTGTGGGAGAGTTATTGACTACAGGAGGTGATGACTGATACTAGAAAAATGTATGGCAGTTTCTGACACCAAAATGTCACTTTACACTCAGAGTCACGTCCAAACATCATAGGTAATAAACAACAAGTCTCCACTTCAATACACAAAATATATCCTTATAAATTATATAAATGCACGAGTATTTTTTTAATACTCCTATCTGGGATTCGGTTCAACTCCACCTTATACTAATATTTGGCAAAAAGGGAGTTGAAATCATAGGACAGAGCAAATATACATTAATAATATGCACCATTTGAAGAAAAACAGCAATGAAGTTGAAATAGACTGCAAAACTTAGTTATTAGGGGATAAAAACAGGCAGGTCAAAGATCACAGCAGTAACAAAGTAAAAAGATGCATGCAAAATATAGAATAGGCTGGTGAATATTAAAGCACAATGTGTCATAAAAGGGCCATTAAATGTGACCTCCATGGTATTCAACAGTGACATGTAAACATGGGCACCATCAAGTGAAGTGCTGCGTATAAAATATTGCTTTGGCGTTTGCGTGACTATGAGTCCAATTCAATTTAGCTGTTTAATTTTGATGTGCGGAAAACGTGAAAGCGGCAGATTTCCATTTCAAACTGAACTAGATTAAAGAAAGCAGCATGACTACTCATTATACTTGCTAACACGCAGTGCATTAAGTGCTCCTGTCCTTAATGAGTTTGCTTTTATAATCAGCAAGCCTTTATGTTTCAGTAGCGTTTTATTCTTTTTCTCTTTGTATTAAGAATCCTATCGAAAAGATGAGTGCATAGTGCAGGTCATTGCTATTTTGTTTCAAGTAAAGATCAAATAATGATTTCATCTACGAGTCCTGTAAATGTGTGAACCCCATCTGATGACTTCTATTCACTACAAGAGTCTCTTTATGTACATTAAGACATAACAGCAGATTTAAACTGTGTCCGGTTGCCAACCTGCCTGGGTCTGGAGCCTCATTTGGTGGTCAGAAATACCATGCGAGTCCACATAAGGCCATATTCAACGAAAGGAGATGCGATGGGGAGAATTTAAAAAAAAAAAAGGTTCATACAGCGAGAAAAACAGGAAGAGGTAAAGGGTGCTTAGTTCTTGCTGAAGCTGCAATCCCCTCTTCAGGTGGTCAAGACAGATTAAAAGAAGCTAAAGAGACAAAGAGAAAGAAAGCTGGCGGTTAGAGAGGCAGCAGCTGAAAAACGCTGACAAAAACGCAAGTCAAGCTTGAGATTTAGAAGTGCTTCTGATACCGGATGGAAGATAGATTTAGCTTTGATTATCATAAATACAACGTTAGGTGGTAAAATCCCAAGGATCATAGTCGGCCAAACAATACAAAATGCATGAAACCACAAGGTTATATTGTGCCCACTGCATGGTTTTTAAACAGTGAATTAAATTTGTGGAATGTGTTATTAGTCCACATGATTGTCTTGTAAATATGAATACCACCCAAATATGACAATAAATGAACAAGTGCACATGTAATCTCCATCACAACTAAAGTGGAAAAAGTGTTAGTCACAGCAAAAAACAAAAAAACCACAGTACACATGTAAACATAAGCACAAGCAATAAAGCAAGAATTAGATTGAGGAAGGTGAGGTTAGAGCTGCAGTGACACACAGATACACATGAATCAACATTATAGCAGAGCAGGTAATGATTAAGAAACCCTGGAAGATCTGGTCCGCAAAGCCTCTGGTCACATTTGAGGTACTCAGTGCCCACAAAGGCTGGTCTCTTAGCAAAGCTTGGGGGCTGAGGACCTACTCAGTGCAGAGCCAGGGATTACTGCAAAGGAAAGTGAAACCACACAGACCAGTGAGCTGAGGATTAGAAGGAGGGAGCGGCTCTTCGCTTGAAGCATTTTGACCCTGGTATCATGTGGAATGTGTTTTTATTCAGCAAAAACTGAAGTCACAGATGCCCTGTGATTCTTAGCATGTAGAAATAAACACACCTGAACATTTTAAATAGAGAGGACCAAGAAGCAACAAGAATTTTGGACTTTGAGATGTTAACCAAAGCTGTGAGAAAAACATAGGGCCATGCTGTACCCTAGAAATACATATGGGAGTAATGAAAGTGAAACAATACCCACTGTCCCCATTTGGAATATATATAACTTTCATCAAATCTCCTAATTTACAGCAATATATGACATACACAATGATTATGGCCACAGTTGTAATATTTGGTGAAAAATTGGCCTTTATTTTCTTTTGCGATAATTTTTTTTTTTTTTTTTTTTTTTTAATGCGTAACACTGATACACAAACAACACTGGTCCCTGCAGGACAATGGACAACATGATGATTGACTTTCAAATGTGCCTTTATAATAAGTAAAATAAAAAGAAAGTTACAATTGCACTGACAACATTATTATATACTTTTTTTTTTTTTTTTTTTTAAAAACATCACATTTGTGTATAAAAAAAAGTGCAAATGTGAAAGCTAAGCATGTTTGCACATAACACATGACAATGAATGAGGTATGGGAGAAGTGGCAAAGAGATTAGGCTCACAACTACTCATGCATCAGGCTGAAGAGAAACAGCATCAGCAAAGGGACATGAATACCAACACAAATTAAACCTAAAATTCAATTCTTATTGTAAGTGGAAGTATATAAGCTATAGGTAATAATTAGTGGAAGCTTTAAAGTTTAATTTCTTAAGATTTTCATGAAATCAAACCCCTTTTATGATGTTTAAAACTGTATTCACATTCTGTAATTATCTCTATATATATCATAGTCTTCATTGGTAGTGGCACGTCCACCATTCTGAGGTGGATTCAATTTGCCTTCACAGACACACAAAGGATTAGCAGTAAAAGATGCATGAATCCAATCCGACGCTACTGTAATTTGATAGAAACCTCGTGTTTACTGTTCGCTCTCCTACAGCCGAATCAGAGCTGTATGAAGTTACTACTAATCCTACTTTCTTCCTGCTGCTGCTGCTGCTCCACTTTAAAAAAGTGTTTAACATGGGGAGACTTTTATTGTTGACAGGAAATTAAATGTGTTAATGTGATCATCAGTAAGATTTACCTTCAAGCATTTTTTGACAACAAATCAACCAGGACTGAAATCTTAAGGATTATAACTTAAAACTGATTAACCAGCTCCACCCCAAGCCAATGACTTCCGAATGATGAATAATAATGTTGGTAATTGTTGTTTTCAAGAGTTTGTAAAATTGAGACTCACTAAACTGATTGCAGCCCTTAAATGTGAGGATGGATCCTCACATCAGTCCTCATCTCTCTTAAGTCTTTTTGTCTGTAATCTGCTGCAGATATTTGAGCACACATACTGTACATATTCAGGTCCCACTGTGATGCATGTTTCACTTGAGCTTCAATACATATCTGCCCATCACAACAGTAGTCATGTATGTTAATATTTTTTAAAAAAAAGCTCACTCCATCATGCAAAGAATCACTGAATATAAAACAAATATGGAATGCATTTTGTTTGTAAATGTGTATAAAAAGACAAGCTGAATAATTGCTTGTATGAACCACATAATAGACAAGCATCATTCAGCAAAAACAAAGTGGTGTCAAACTGACAGCAATGCCCAGCATCTTCCAGAGAGCAGGGGGGCATGTGGAGGGTTGAATTATGGGGTGAGGGTGAGGGTGGGGAAAAGGTACTGTAAAAGGATGATGGGGTGGAAACTCATTCACAGCAGGATGGCCACAAGGGAGCACTTTTTCTACAGGAATCCTAAGCTGGAAATGAGAGAGAAGGGCTGTTATTGCTTTCTTTTTGAGTTAAAACATCATCAGGACACACAATGTTTCACATCGGTGACATCACATCAACATTAGTGACCAGACAGCTCGTAGAGATCATGCTTTCGGTGCAACTCAAGAGGTTTGAGCATACAGAGAGTAGGGTGCAAGTATAGTCGCCTGCTTCTTGGATTCAGACAAATAAATGGTTTTGTTTTTTTTCCCTTTTTAGAGGTTTTGTCCCGCCCCTGAGCTTCAAACAATGTATCTGTTTGTCTTCCCCTTCGCTCAGTATCTTGCTCATCAAACAGCAGCTTGTTTTCATCTACTTTAACAGTTCTGAGCTGCTCGAGGAGTTTACAGATTGCGAGACAGATGTCTTCGTTCACTTCTGCCATCCCCAGCGGTTGAGTCTCAACAATCTCTCTCTCTCTCTCTCTCTCTTGATTTGGCTTTTGTATCCACTCAAGAGGGAGGGTAGGCAGAGGGGGTCGTTATGACTGTGAGATCAACAAAACATGTCATCTCTATGACCAGAGATGGGCCCTGAGGCTCTGTGCTGCTCTGGTGTGACCTGTTAGTCTCAGTTCAGCCTTGAATGGCTCTTTGTGCGATTGCAGGGCCGGGTGGGGAGAGCCACAAAGAAGGAGACTGTTGTGGATTTAGGGAGGCAGATGGGGCAGTACATCAAATGGGTGTGTGGGGATCTAATAAACTGGTTGATTTAGAAGCTGGCACAAGGACGGTAAACACTGCCAGCTCAAGGATATAATCCACACAGATGTTACCAATGATATACTGCGGAAACAACATAACACTCAAATATCTGAATTACTGCACCCGCCTCTCAGACTGTGTAATGTTTTAAGAACTTTAAAAAGCTGATTAAATGCATGTGAATTTAGATAATAGCTTCAACAGCTTTCAAAGGTTCATCTGATTATGTTTAAATTCTAATGTGGACACGCAGGGAGGTAGGTATGCAGCAGAATGGATTAAATCTCCACAAAAAACACTTGGTAGAGTAGAAATGTTGCCTTTTCTCATTCCAGTAAAGTATGAGGACCTTTAATACAAATCTCTCAATTTTTCTCTGATTTTGAATCTGGGTGATGATTTATTTCTAACTTGTAAGTTTAAATGATTGTTTATTCATGTAGATGTAATAAATGTAAACCTCCGTCTAGCCAATCAGTGATACCCCATTTGTATTTCGCAGTTATATTTTTAAAATTGTGGTTGGTGTAACCCAAGAAGGGGAGTCTTACCAGAAAATGTGCCTCATGCAGCATGCAGCAAGTGTGGGAGGAATTAACTGGAAAACATTATGGATGCAACATAGGTGACATGCACTCACAGGACAGATTAACTTGTACACAAAAAGCAGTAATCAATAACTGTGTCTTCTGGGAACTGAGGAAAACACTGACTTAATACATTTAAAAACAAATACACATAATTATTATCATTATTAACACTGCAGAAGTCAAGACCTCTCTAGTCAGTTTTAATCAGTGACCCACAGACAAAGCTAAAGTTGCACAGCTGCCCCTTTTGGAAGAGAAATGTTTCCAGGCACAGCTCATTAAGAGGAGAAGTGGCTGTGAAGAAAAGAAATTAACAGGGAAGAAAATAAAGCAACAGGAACCTTCTCAGTGCAAGTGTCGTCTTCTTTTTCTAACAGGCACGGCGTCACATCAGCTTCAACACAAAACCAGGAGTTGATTACCGACATGAAGGGACCAACAGTGTCAACAGCACAGCTGCAACCATACTTGAACACATCTGGGTGCACACGCTGCCTCCAAGCATGAAACAAGTTGTGGAGGACAGTCTCATACACTCATACACATTTAATGAAACTACTCGTATAAACTGTTGGAGGGAGCAAAAGAGTTAATGTCAGATGTACAAGGAAAGAAAATCTGGAAAACTGAGAGTTCATACTGTGGAGAAAACCTGAGGAGTGGCCACTGTGACTACAATAAAACTGATGGAGGAAAATTGTTGAAGAGTTTCTATGTTGCAAATTAAATAATTATGATCTTTAAAAAAATGTTCATTCATTCATTTATCAGCTCCCTTTAAAGGTAATGGAACTGTCCAGTAATTGTTAAGAGTTGTAATAAAATTATTTACACAAATCTGTATTTAATCTTATGACGTGTTTTGCTTGAGCCATATGCAGTGTGGTGATTTCTGATTGGAATTCACTCATCAAACTACGCTGGCAGTTGGCAGCCTTTCAACTATTTAGATGATTTAGACAGCTAGTCATTTTCAGCCGTCTCTTCCCCCCTCTGCCCCTCTTATTTTTCCACACTGGGGATAAATTATGAATTCTGGTCAGCTCTCCACACATTCTCTGTCATTATACGGACGGTGAACTGCAGCATTTGTCTGCTTCTCAGAAATACAGAGCAGAGTGAAGTCTGAGGGAATTCTTAGGCTTAGCCAGAGCTTTTAACTACTGTACAGATTAACTTACACAAATATCAGGTGGATTATTAATAAGTGGTGACAGAGAAACCACTTAGCGCTTGATGATATTAGTGGGACGGACAAGGATCAAATTCTGTCTGCAGCATACGTGCATAAAGTGGAATGAATGCTAAAGGAGTCTGCATTTCTGTTAAGACACAGCTACATATTTAAGCTATATATCTTAAAGGACCACAAGGGCTTTAACAAGTAATTCATGTACTAATGAGTAACACAAATCCTGAAGGCAATTCTCTGAGCAGTTCTCAAGGACTTATTTGGAAAATTATCAAAATCCTGAAATGTAATAATAGGTGGCCTTGTTCCTTTCATGGTGATATTATTCAGACTTTCTAAATCCTTTTACAACTGGAGGGGGTCTCCTGGACCTGAGATGAGAGGGTAAACATAAGGAAGGTATTGGGGGGGACAATACTTACTTTTTCCTCTCTTTGTCCCTCTTGAGTGTGGTGGAGCCCCCTGCCTGCTGGGCTTGGTTCTGCAAGAGCTCTGCGGCAGTCTTTTTCTGTTTGAACATGTTCAGCTCGTCGTCCAGGGACTTCTTCTTTTCCTCCAGTTTCTTTTTCTCATCCTGGTGGAGCTTCTTCAGACGGTCAAACTTCTCATGCAGCTATGTGGTGACAAAAGAGAAAGCGGCTTGTGTTACTTCAGACAAGAGCAGAGGCTTCCTTAAACAAGGATTAGTGATGCACATAATACTTCAGGTTGGGGGTAGAAGTGTAATGACGTTACCTCTTTCTCTGCTTCTTTGAGCTCAGCCTCCTTCTCTTTGACTCTCTGGACAAACATTTGCCTCATTTCTTCTTCTTTCTTCTGCAGCTCACCCATGAACTCGTTCCTCTTGGCTTCATATGTCTCCTGAAGACTGGCAGGGGAAACAGAGAAAGGGAATAAAAATTAATAGCAGAAACATTACAATGAACTGCACAAGCTCAAATGGGTGCAATCTAGCAAAAGGATAAATGTTAAATGAAATAGGGAGCAGAGCAGAAATAAGCAGATGTGGGTAGAGAGCAAGAAGATAAAAAAAAGAACAAGTCCAGCTGTATGAGAGCAGCCTCCGGTCCGCTACCTGAAGGGTTTGCTGTCAGGGTCTGTGTCCTTAAAGCCCATCTCCTCTAGTTTGCAGCGGCGGTAGAGCTCGTAATGACGTGTGTGTGTCTGCTCTCGCAGGTCCTCCATGTTCACTCTGATCAGCATTTCTCGCAATTTCACGAAGTCACAGTGATTCTCATTTTCCACTGTGAAAGACACACCATAGTGGCACATGAATATTTTACTCGACAAATCAGTTGACATCCTATTCAATATGGATTATGTCATTTGCAACACATGTTCAGAAGCAGGAACAGATGACACTAGCATCATTCAACGTTTACATTCATTTAGAGCAAACAATCTAATGTAGAGCCAGTCCTGCCAACAGTGTGAGTACATAGCAGTGTTCATGTCCTGTGGCTTGTCTATTGATTTTGTTACTGGACTGAGCAAAGCACCACACACCCACAGCCATGTGACATCATGTGAGTACACACGCATGCAGTGAGTCTGAGGTAAACAGACCCAATCTCACATAAAGCCTCCAGCCAGAAATATTATACAGTGCAGTCCGTAAGCATTAGGACAGTGTTTTTCATTGTTTTGACTGTGAGCCAGCAGATTGAATTGCAAATGAAACGATGCCTGTGAAGTTAAAGTGCTGACTTACAGCTTTAGGGATGTTTGAGGGTGTTCATATCCATATTGGGTAAACAAGAGTAAAATTTTTAGCTCTATTTATCCTGGGGGGGGGGGGGTTATGAATGAAAAGGGCTAAAATTTCTACACAGATGGTGGCACGTGGATGTATACACCCTAAAATTAATGCTAAAGCAAGTGAGAGGCTGCCTCATAGGCATTAATACATTATAAATCAAATTTGCTAGAGTACAAAACTACAGCTGTAACAAGTAATCAAATAGTCAAACATTTATCAGTACCTATTTTGATAATTATGTTACCTATCAAGCAAAAGAAATGTTGCCGGCACCCAATAGTACGCCCGTTAGGAGCAGTAGATTGATATAGGGCTTTGAGATGGAGCCAGGTCTGTGTAAAGATGTGGGTACAAACAGTCTCTGATTTTTCCTTGTTTGTGTAGCCTGGATCTTATTTCATCCAGTCCATCTTCCCGTGATCGAACATTAGCTAGAAGCAGCCTTAAGTATGAACTGTGTTAGCTTCGCTCTTATCCCGGGGTGTGGATGGGGGTTAATTAATTGATGTTCACTGAGACTATCGAATAGTATTTTTGCTTGAAATGCATACCCCAAGAATGAATAATGAAAATTATAGTAAATTGCAGGCCTATACAAAACCAACCCAGTTCAAATCTTTATGGCTTGTGCTGCATTTAAGCTGTGTGCTGGATAGGCCAAGTGCTGGCAAACCACGCAAACACTTGATAATAACACCATACAGTTTAAAGCTGTACAGTATGAGGCTGGAAAAATATCAAATAGCTTCAGAGCAGATCATTGGAACTTGAACTTTGCCACACATTTCATATAGGTGACTCCTATGAGCTGATAGAAGTGTTGTCACTGTTACCTATTTGCAGTACATAACACACACCATTATGTGTTGTATATAACAGGTCTGCACTGTCAGTCATATGAATTTTCCATGTCTGACAGAGCTAAGAGCTGCTGCTGCTGCAGCTTTAACATACAGTATAATGGCAGAGAGGGTGCTACAGCTAAATGAGGTTATATAACTGGTTATCAACCAGTTTGCGGCAGCTGTTGGAGTGGAGGAGGAATACAAGGGGAGGGAGTAGCTGCTGCAGCAGCTCTGATGAGAGGGAGCACGCTTTCATTTCCTGTGCAGGACGTGACCGAGGCTTACCCTGCACCGTCCCCCAGGGGTACTGCCGGGCCTTCACCATCTTGTTCCCAATCTTCACTTCCTCTGTGCTCCCAACCACAGCAAATGGCAAATGGCTCTGTAGGGCAGAGGGGAAAGAGATGCTGGTTTACTGCCAAACACACCTGAGAGCTCTCCTTAGATTCTCACCATAAACCTCTATCCCTAACAAACTGCACATATATGTATATGTATTGCAACTATATCAATCATATATATGGTAACAGGACAAAACCTACACACATCTAAGGATATGTTCCTAGATAATGTCACTAAGAAAACCGAGGAAAAAATGTGTTATTTCCACTTATGTAACCTGACCATTAGGAGCTAATTTTCACAGACACCAAGACATGGCTCTGACAAGAGGATGTATGACCTTTAATCGGAGCAGAGTTGTGGTCAGACTGTGCGACAACAGCCAAGAGGCAACTGTCTAACACAGTTAGGGAGGGTCGTGGCATTTCCACAGATCAGACCTCATAAACAGCTAAGTGAGCCTTGGCTCATCTGTCAGTGAACACAGGCCCTTTCCCACACTGCAGAGCTTCCTGCAGAGTGAGCTGATTGTGCTGCTCTGAACACACTCCTCCCTGCATGAGACAGCTTCCTGGCAGACACAGATGTTGCCTGTCCTGTTTCTACATCACATGTTGTTTATGCCGGTAGCACATTATACAATTTATGACTTACAAAATAACAAATGTGTTACGCACACCACTGTATTTTCTTAAGATTGAAATGATGATTGAGCATCAGCTCTAATGTAAATGAAGCAGCACATTCTGCGTAAAAGCATGTGATGTAGATGGAAAGCCTTACATTCATGGTGGAGTTGATCTCAGCCACAGACTCGTCATCAGTGGGGAACTGGTAGATCTGCACTCCGTTGCTGACCAGCTCACTGGTGATTTTGATTTTGAACTTGGCCAGCTCACTCTTGGAGATGGCGTCCGACTTGGCGATGATTGGGATAATATTGACCTGCATTTGAGACATGAGTGGTGATTTAACGTAGAATGACATAATGAGTTGCAGAGAAAGCTTTAAGATATGAAGCTAAATATAGAGCAGCTTCTAGCTGTCTGTCAGTGGCAACTTTTCTCTCTCCACCATGTTTTAATCCAAATTTGGAAAATAATTGATGTATTTTTGAAAAGGGACCAAAAGGTTAAACACATCAAAAATATCTTCTATTTAGACAGTCAGGTTTAGTAACAGAATTCAGAATACAACTTCATAAAGAAAGAGGTACTGAATAAGCTGGGCTGTCTTCATCTTTTCACAGTGCCTCTCTCTAGCTCCAGTACTCTGCAAGTCAGGCCTTTGTGTATTGCAGACAATTACACATTTTTAAGCACTGAGATAAAAATAGTAAATGCAGCAAAGGGAGCAGCAGGCTTCCATTTCCTGCTCCAGATCACTTAAAAGCTCTCCAAAAATGGTGTTAATAGTCACACTCAATTGATTTCAACTACATCTATGCTGTCCATGTTATGCAGATACAAGAAGAAATATAGGGAGGAAGGAAAAACAGGCCCTTTCATTCTCATATACACATTGGCTGATGAAAAATGAGACTTTCACTCCCACACAACTACGAGCTCTGTCGCCTACTCAATCCCAAATTATTTGCTCTCCATCTGGGGGCCCCTAACTAATAGCGAGGCATGCTCAGGGTCATGTGAACATAAATACTTCACTGCACTCTGGTGAGGATTCAACGTCTTGCTCAGGGACACTTCAGCAGAGTACAGCAGAGCCCCCCCTCTAGGTGAATGTGTACACAGACGAGGCTCTGCTCTGGATGACGCTGTTGTGAGTGCATGCCAGAGGGCACAGCTGCCTTGGCAAACACTGAGCAGACTCCTACAAAAGCTAGGAGGTCTATGCAAATAAGCTACTGTGGAGAGGACCTCACAAAAAACCAGGCAGCAGCCACTGAGCTGCCTTTTTTTTTTTCACGGCTGACCTACACCTACGCAGTCACCAGATCAAAGCCAATTTGCATGCAGGCAGATGGCCTGGAAAAGGTTTATGACCCACGACCAGAGTACATAGATCAAGGTCTGCAAGCAGCAATACAGTACCAGAGGATTTACCTACAGTACATCTATGATCCACTACATTTAGTCTGTTCATGTTCATAGACATTATTAACATAATTCTCCAAGACAGCTATATTTCTCACTTAATGCTACAAATAACGATACACACACCAAAGCTTGCACAATAGCAAAGAAACTGTATGATGCTTTTTATTATTATAGTATGATTATACAAAGCCTCACTACACCACTAGTCGGAGCTGATGGAAAACACCAGGAAATTAAAGTGGATGTCTGATTAAATTATTCCCCAGCATCCACATCAACAAAAACAAATTCTACTGGAAAGTCCGACACACAAAATGGTCCCCTGGCTTGATTAATCGAAGCGAAGCTCACCTTGCTATCAAGTTTCTTCATGGTCACCAAGTCCAGGGATTTAAGCGAGTGTCCCGTGGGAGCGATGAAGTACAGGCATGCGTGGATCCGGGTGTCATGGTAGCTGTGTAGCGTGCGCTTGATTTTCAGCTCCTCCTGAAGGTATGCTTCAAACTGGGCGTCAATGAACTCCACAATAGACTTGTAGCTGTCAGAAAAGGGAGACACGAGAACGACATTTGAGCATTTCTTTTCTGACATGTCCTGCTCTGCTACTAAACAATACACCATGTGTTTAGAGTTACCTGTGTAGCTACACTGATATTGATGATATTAACAGGGATGAGAGATATTTTGTGCCCTTTAAAGGTTCCTCCTTATGTGGCCAACAAATGTGGATTTCTTTTACCCACACTTGAATTTGAAAGAAACAGACAGAGTATTCTGAAATATTATGAAACCACATTGCTTTTCCCAGGAATTTGAGACCAGTTTTGCTATCCATCATTTCGCTTAGTCTTGACCACTAAAAAAAGCCACATCAGAGCGTAAAGACTGGTAGCCAGGCATGAATAATTTGTTTTTGACAGCAGTCTAGATATGTTGTTACTAATAATATTCGCTTTTAACATGCTGTACTGTTATACAAATGTCCATCATGTGTAAACAGTCACTACTGATACTGTAAACTAAAAGGTATCATGGAGCATATGCCGGGTATTGACATTTTGTCAGCCATTTCAGAGAAACTTCCTGGTTAACGCTTAATTATTAACTTAACAAGTTGATGGAATCCATCATCAGTTTCGGTCTCTGTGAACATAAACCGTCTCATTTGCAGTCTCGGTCTGGACTTTGGGACCTCGGAAGGACGAACCTTCAAGGTGTAACTACCAAATGTTTAGTGTTTTACTTAATAAATGACTGGAATGATAAACAAAATTACAAAATTGTCATTTGTTGCTGATCAATAGACTAATAAAATAACAATTTCAACATTATATGAAAACCTGAAAATATGCGCAATAGAAAATGAGCATTAGAAAAACATTTGACCCCATGTATTGAAGACTACAGGAAGCTTCAAAAGGCATCCACCCTTCCCAGCACACACACATGAACAGGCACAAACAGAGAGAAACACACAGCTGTTTACAGACCATGGGACAATCCAATGGCCGTTCACATGACTATGAGTATGTGCTTGTGTAAAATGCAGTATGTCCATGTTGTTTCCTCTATGACTGGATATTTAATACTGAATAAAGTGTAAAACCTGGAAACAACCACAATCTCACCATTAGAGAGAGCTTAAAGAGCTGGAGCTCACATGACATCATTCTCACCCCAAACTCACCTCAGGAGCAGAATTTGCAATTACACTGTAGATGGCAAGCTTGGTAACAATGTTATGTTTGATGAAATACGTCCCAAAAGTGATCTACAGTGGCTAGGAGGGCTGACCCCTAATAAGAGCCAAGCGTTAGTCGATGAGAAGAGACTCAGTTGACCAAGTTTTCATTGGCCAGTTGGTTGGCCAGTAATGTAGCACAGTGTCTTTCCTGGAACTCAAAACGGGTCCTGATGCCCTCAAAACTATACATTTAGATAATTAAATCAATATTATAAACGTGTGACGACTTGTCGACTAATGGCTTGAACTGAGGACTACTAATCAACAAGGAAAATCATTGGTTGGGGGCAGCTCTAGTGGCTAGTGGCTGTTGATACTATGAAACTACTGAGAAAAGCACTTGAGAGGAAGACTTGATTCCAAATCCAAAAGGTATGTTTGAAGGATCAGGACTGGATGAAACCTGAACTCACAGTGAGTGATTGTATGTCAGGAAAGTTGTGTGGACAATTAAGTGTGGATTTCTGCTACATTTCACAAAGACAGAGCCTATCAGTAACAAAAGAACTCTATTGAAGGAACCGGTTTGCTGAGAACAGACCTCTTGAGGACATGAGAGCTGTCCAGACTTCTTTACCTGTCTTCTTTGTTGATCTGGTCTCCGAAGCCCACAGTGTTGACCACAGTGAGTTTGAGGCGCACGTTGCTCTCCTGGAGTTCATAGGTGTTTGACTTGAGCGTGACTCCCGGCTGGTTGTGCTGGGTCGGCTCGCCCTCAAACTTGGTGTTGAACAGCGTGTCCATCAGGGTGGACTTCCCCAGACCCGTCTCGCCTGACAACACAGACACAATGCATCATGTTACTGGCTTTCTACAAACCAAACCACATCTTTTAGGCCAATTAAGTTGTTTCGTACACTCTAAACTGTCCTCTTCAACTCCACTTACATGGCAGTGTGTATCATTTTATACTGCATACTTCCAAACCAGCAGCAACTTAATTATACACACATTTTCATTTTGCCCCTTTGCTCAAAGTCAGGCACTTTTAAGAACAGCCTCTTTAATGGAAAGCTTAAAAAAATGTCTAATAAAGTGAGAGGAGACTAAATGACGCATTGTGAAGATGTAAACATATATTTATATATAACGTTAAACAGCTTGCAGCCATGAAATCAGCAGAGGTAGATGCGTGTTTGTTGATGTATTGTGACATCCATTTACTGTTGGAGGCTGTCATATGACTCAGATACAGAGCTCCCTCTGTAAGAAATTCTATTTTTATTCATCACAGCCTGACCTACAGTCTGAGCATGTTAGCCCATTTTTCTGGGATATCTCGCCACATACCAAATTTCCAATCTTTCCCTCAAAATCCAAAAAAACGATGCATCAAGGGACCTACTGCATGACTTTGAGCTCTATTTAAGTCACCGTAGAGAAGTCTATCATGCGGAAGGCAATTTGGCATCTTATTTGAAACTAAGGGCCAAACTGGAACGTATTGCAATCAGACCTCCTGAAATCATAAATAACATAACAAAAACCCTGTGCAGAAATGTCAGTCACCTTTTAGCCCAATGGAAGCATTCATCTCCACATTTTGATCCCCGCTTGGGATTTCAGACCACAACCAAATTATTATAAAAAAAACATCACATGCCTTTGCCTCAAGTAATGCTTGTACTACTGTGAAACACTGTATTCGAGTGAGTTACACAACAGCGTTTACAGTTTGCAACAAAACCTGTTGTTAGTCTCCCACATTATTATTGCTTCCATATTTTTCAGTGAATTGTACCAATGTTTGTCTGGAGGGTTTACAAATGCTGGTTGTAAAAGCACCAATCTAAAAGGAGCGATGAAAAAAGTGTTGTTTAAATAATGACGAACACATTATTGTTGACCTTTTCCACTTTTCACTCCCCCACAAATATAAAAAGGACTCAACATATTCACAAAATAGCAGAGGGGTTTTCAACTGGGAGGAGTCGAAACCAATCCACTAAAAGCTGCCACCAGTCATCATCAAAATCTTTAAAAATACACAGAATACAGATTGTAATAATGTAGCAAGACCCTTTAAAAAGCAGACGAGGGGCTTATAGAAATAAAAATTATCAGCATTAGCACCTGCTTTCTAATTGATAGTAAACCATTAAAAATTATTTACACACACACACACACACACACCACCATAAAAACCACAAAAACTATCTACAAAATAAATGAGGAAATGGGAAAAACTGGGGATTTCATCTGCCCCCAAGCACTGTTTGACTGTGTGCAGCAGACAGTAATGCAATGTTGCCAATAACCGCAACACCTAAAGTTTCAGCCAGCACTCACTGATACAAATGGAGTGGAAAAACCCTTAGAAACACCTCCCAGTATAACACAATACAATGAGACAGCACTCCAAAGTGTTGCCTTGAAAACCTCCATAAAGTTGAATCAACGCCTCTTTAAAACGGCCTCAACGTAAACTGAACTTCATCTCCCCCATTAAGCTCGGGTTTATTGTCGGACTGTTGTATTAGATTTCATTAGTTTTAGCTGAGTGAACCTAATAAACTGGCAGCTGAGTGTATGTGAGTGAATAATTCTGGCACTTAATGAAGCTGAATTGACTTGTTCTGTCAATATAAAATCGAATGTAGGGGCAAACATTTCTCACTGCCTGACAAATCCTGCAAAAGGCTTGTATTCTGTACGTTTTTAACAGTCTCGCCGTTCAGTACTGTGATGCCAAAATGTGATAACTGCCTGCAGACATTTCTGAATTTATCATCTGCACCCAGAGCATCTTATTCATCAATGCTAATAGGTTCAAAGGAGTCTATGTGGAACAAGTACTGAGCAATATTATTGCATTTTGTGGCTTTCATTGAAGCAAATAAGTCGTCTTTTAGCCTGAGGAGAGAGAGTATTTTCATGCATGACACACTCACCAACACAGAGGATGTTGAAGCAGAATCCATGGTTGACAGACTTGTTGACCAGCTGGTCAGGCATGCTGTCAAAGCCGACATGGCCTGCCAGAGGGACAGCACGAGCACCTTCACCCTAACAATAAAGGGCATAAACATAAAGTATCAGTTAAGTACATATCAATCACTGGCTACGTTATGCATCAGCATGCCCTATCAGCACGCCTGTAAACATGCTCATGACTCTCTCTAACACTCAATAATCAATATCTGCATCTGCATCCCAGTGGTTGTTGTCCTGTGAAGAAATTATATTACCAATTAACACAAAAAGTACCGAATTTTCAACCATGTTCGATCACGTTGCGTCTCTGAGACTGACTTCAGGTGCAGTGTAGTTCACTTCCTGTTTCCTGAGCTGTAACTTTCTTCCCACAGATGAGACGGTTGCAAACCACTATGTACATATATGGAAGTGTATCGCTGTTCACAACAATATAACTGTAAAAACAAGAAAAGTACTTAAATTATATACCTATGATTTAACAGCTCATTGCTTTGAGATTGCAATAATGACTAAATAAGACCAAAAGAGTCCATTTAATATGGCCACCACTGTGTGTGCGTGGTGTCACTTTAACTCCCTATCTTATACTGTTTACACGCAGTCTGTCTCTGGACCACAGTGGCACAAGACACAAAAGTGTGAAAGCACTGTTGTTACGTGTGTGTGTGTGTGTGTGTGTGTGTGTGTGTGTGTGTGTGTGTGTGTGTGTGTGTGTGTGTGTGTGTGTGTGTGTGGGCGTGTGGCTGCTGGTGAGCATCTCCATCTCTGTGAATCCCATTTCTGCAGCCTACGTCTCCATTATGAGGTGCAGGAAAGCAAAGAATTTAGATTATATGGTAAAGCAATGGCTCTAAACCAGTTAAACCTCAACCAACCAGCCATTATGTGGCTTAACATAACACAATGTTGCTTTCCAATCATGTGGCTTAGGCTTTGAGAGGAAAATGTTCCGCTTGAGGGTCATTTTAAAATAACTGGACAAGCTGATGGTACTAGACAGTTGTGGATTATTTGGATAGTTGAAATTGGGTTGAAACAGCTGGGGGAGTATTTGGAAAGCTAGGGCTAATGTGACGGGACAAACAGCCTTTCCCCTTCGGCTGCAAGTGCAACATTCCTGAAACCATTCCTGCTTTTCAAGACACTCACAGCCAAGTTACACACATACAGTCTATGGTTACACAGCGGGTTTTCATTCATTGCGCCGCAGACGGATATCAAACTGCAAAACCCTGCTATTCTGAGCACACTCTCTGGATGTAGTGGCTTCCTCGCCCCCACCGAAAAGGAGAACAAAACCCAAGCAAACTTTACGCATGCTTTTCAAATTGCAGGTCTAAATGTCTATAAACATCTATAATCCGTTTTGTCCGTATTTTCTGTGAACATCAGACAACGCCCGACTCAAAGTTAACGGGACTTACATGAAACAACATAACGGAAATGAGCACCGTAGCTCTGCTGAAATGGGGGCGTTCAGAATGAATGGCCTACCGATGGCTCTATAATAGGTTATCATTTTAACATGAGCCTAAACAGTCTATTACACATCATTTAAAATATTTCAGAAAATAGTGGTTTTTGCTACCGATATCAGCAGAGGATGTCTGAAGGCGTTAGCTTACCAAAATGACTAGCGGAGTTAACATCATTTAAGAGAAAGCTCAGGCTGAGCAGCCTTGGGCCTTACATTAAAATCGTCCTTTCTAATAGATTAAGAAATCCATAATTACATTTCTAATAGCTAATAATAGCTTTCACCGCGTTTGTTTAGTGGCGTTACACTGAATTTTGGATGAAAAATCGGGTGCTGACTAACAGGAGAGCTAACCTAAATACACTCCAAATCACATTACCCTGCGTAACGCTAATTTTATATTCTGACCCTACTGGGATATCAAACACATACCGATATGTATGTGCTGATGGTGACAAAGGCATCCTGGTTAAAATAGGCTACTCACCGCCTGCCTCGCTATCTCGGTGGACGCCATGGTGGTAGCTGTTAGCTGGAGGACCAAACCTCTGCTGCTCTCTGTGTTTAGCTAAGGGAGCTGCAGCCGTTGGAGGTACGCTGAAACATGGCCTAGTCGGAATGTACCACTCTTCAACAGACTATTTCAGGCAAGATACTGTGATAATTGTGCTCACATTAAGCGCTGTGTATTTATTTGTTTGCAAAATTATGAATATCATATACTCCCCGGCTTACTTACTTAATGATAATGGTTAAAAGTTAGCACCACTCCCCCCACACAGGACGCCTTTGTGGTTCGCTCCAGTGGGAATGGGAGTGAACCACAGTTCAATGAATGTCAAATGGTGATTATATTTAGCAAAAGTGACAAATAATACGGTGAAAATTGCTTTAAATGCAACCTATTGCTTCGGTATAACTTTAAAAGATTAAATGCAGTCATAAATATACATTTTATGGGTTTGAACAAAGGAGGAGGTGGGGCTAATTATGGTAACGGTTACATCTCTGACTAGAAAGATTTTCCATTGTAGAGAATCAATATGGGACTACATTTCTAATTACATGGGTCGCATCATAATTTATTTTGTTTTAAAGCTATATATAGTCTAAATTACTGAAAGACAATATCTTTGGGGAAACGCCCATCACAGTCGTCTGTGATACACCGACCAATAGGACGAAAGCTTTGGATTTAAAAAGGAACCGCGGTCCCTGTAAATGGAGATTTTATACCAAAACAACCACCTGGTGTGAAAGCAGAGAGAGAGAGAGAGAGACAGCACAGCTCACTCAGGTAACTATAAAGTTAGCTAGCATCGGTGTGTCAAAGTTATTGTGTTTCTCAGCTCACGCCAGTAAACTTCTATAAACTAACTGAAGACGTGGCCTGACTGAGCTAATGTTAGCTAACTTAAGGGCAACAGTTTGAATAGAGGATGTTTAGCGTTGGTAACGTTACAGCTAAAGTTTATTAGCTCGTCCCGATTGAGCTAATGTGTCGCTAGTTTCATGCTAATCGCAACGAAACTGCTAAGCTGGTGTTGACGTTTTCAGCTGCCACATAAGTTTTGTTTGGTAACTTTAATGTGAACGGTCCTTAAACTCATCGCCACGACACACACACACACCTATCTGTGCTAAAGACGGAGCATGCAACAAGACAAATGTGAAAGTGCTAAAACTACTAAACCAGTTTGGGAGCTAAGATAAAGACCAGCGGCGTTCATTAATGATAGCTACAGCTATTAAGTGCTGTAACACTGCCAGACTGGCTATTAGCTGCAGTGCACTTCACTGTTAGCTTGAGTGTTTGCAGCCAGATGCTAAGTAAACACAGGCTGGCTACCAGCCATAGTGGCTATTAGCCCTCATTTTGATTTCATATGATCTGATGGAGTGGAAAAACCGTTTAAGCGAACCACATCACATTACACTGTTCTTACATTTCTTGAGAAGGATGTTTTTTGTCCTCAAACTGTAATGATTTGACAATTTAGTCTTAATTCTAGGGCCACTTGCAGGCTCCCCCCCCTGAGTTTTAACCACTATGTCTTAATCAGCAGATGGGGTTGACTCAGTTGTCTAGTAGTTGTGAAGACTGAGCCATGTGTTGCTAAAGACCATGAGGTTGAAACCCAGTAAATGGATCCTGGGTTGTCAAGTTTTGTAAGGGTTTAGAATGAAGGTATCGACTTTTATGACTGCATTGAACAATAGTTCAAATTTTCATGAATAATGTCCTTGTCTGTAAAATGACAACTCCAAATCTTGACCACTGTGCCAGCTGCACTGTAGCAGAAGGATTAAAAGAAACACAGCAGCAGTACTCTCAGATAATGGTCTTTGTTTTGTTTTTTTTACTGTTTGTGTGAGTGCCAGTGTTCTGTTTCCTGTTGGCATAAGTGAAAATGCTGACTTCATTCAGTTTACTATCACATCAAAGAAAACTGGAACCAGAGAATATTGCACATATGCTTGAAATTTGACTGAATGTATAAAGCCAGCTAAAACAAACGATGGCTTGATTCTATTCAAATGTCCCATGAACCTGCATACATAATATACCAGGGCCCTGTGATTGACCCATCTAAATGGAATGCAGCTATTAAACCTGGTAAGAACTGTGCTCTTTTTGCTATAATGTGTCAATGTCTGCAGGAAGCCTTCTTCCATGATGATGAATTGAAATGTATTGCAGTAGCGAATATTGGGTTGTCTTGTTTTTCCAGACACAATGGCAAACATAATCTTTGCAGAGCGAGAAAATGCGGGTCTTCATCCACCAACTCTGAAGATGCGACAGCGGCTTCAGTCTGCTCCAGGTATGGAAATACCAACTGTCCTCAGATGGTTTTCTCTGTATGTATGACCTTTTATTTATTTTATTTTTTTCCCTCCTACCAGAGAAATTGAAATCTCCCATGACTGCCAAAATGTTTAACACTCCTCTGCCATCTGGTCGTAAGGCTTTTGGTGCCGTCAACAAAATTTCAACCCCTGCCGTCAACTCGCAAGAGAAGAAACTACTAAAGCCACAGGTTGAAATGATCCATAATGGAGTTACAATCGAGAAATAATGTCAGGCTGTAATGTGACCTATTTGCTGTATACCTCGAGCTATACATGTGCTAGTGTAATATTTTGTTCCCCACAGGAAACCAAAGTCAAACATGCCCCTCACTCCAAAGTGGACGAATATCCAGAAATTGAGAAGTTCATCCCTTATGACCCACTAGGTAACTATGAAATCAGCTGTGCCATCACATTCCAGGCATGAAACTCTTTCTGTGCAAATCCCACTGCAGCATCACATTAGCTTTGCCTGTTTTAGTCCGGTAATGGTTTATTCCCTCGGTAATCAGCCCACTGAGGCTAGTCTGTTTGCTTAAGAGAACTTGCATGTGCCAAATTTTTTTTTTTTAAATGACTCAACGTGTATAAGCCTCATTCAGATGATGTGGCTTTTTTTTTTTTGGTTTTGTTTTTTCCTCCAGAGTTTGAGAAGTACAGCATACCTGAAGATTTGATTCCCCTCAGTGGCTTTGCTCTGCCTGGACTGGCATGTTTCCCACAAGCTCCACATCTGTGTGAGGACGACCTGGAAAAGCTTGATCCTCTCCCAAACCTGTCACCTGTAAAGATGCCAAAACACTCAGGTTAGGGTGTGTCCTTTCTTGTCAAAACACTGATACAGTAAATTTCTGGAACAGTCAATTTGATTATTTGTTCATGGATAAAATAACCGGCTGGGATTCCAACTCCAGAAATCTGTAGATCACACTGAATCTTAAAACTGGAAAATAACTAGAACTATTGTGTGGACTAACCATTCTAGTGAGTGAAATGTTGTCCTGTCTGATATGAATGATGGCCTGATTTACAAAATATGACCAGAGTTGGAAAAACAAGCAGCACTCATTTATGCATTTATATTATAATTGTTGTGCTACCGTAGCCAAAGTTTGGGACACAGGTTTGAAACTATACTTAACTACAGGTATGATTAACCTACTGTGTCATTAACTTGGCTGTCTCCCCCCTCCAGATTATTGCTCGGAGTTGGACGCCTTTCTGCAAACACTTGATGAGCTGACTGTTGAACTCCCTCCAGAATCCGACACCGATTCTTAATGTCTGTTTTTGTTCTAATTGCATTTTTATGGAAATAAAGCATTTTTTTAATCGTTCCCTGTCATCTCCTTATTTGCTCTACCCCAGTTTATAGCTCTGTCAGTTTATAACAGCTGACAGGCTGTAAAAGTATCAGGGAAGTGCATTACTTCCTGCTTTGCAGTCAATCAGTGATCACATGTGAGGGATTCTCGCCATTGGTTTTGCCAGAGATTACAATGAACTTTGTCTCGTTTCCTCATGAGAAGGAACGAAGACTCCGCTGGAATCTGCAGCTCAGTATTTGGAATCAATCCAGAGGATAAGAGCCCCTGTCGGACTAATCTGCCCGTAACATTTGACGGGGATTGAGGCGCTGAATGGTTAATACATTTGGAGAGTGTCTGTGCGCCTAATGCCTGAGCCGGTATGCGCTTCGGACACAGCAGGTGAGTAAAACAAACACCGATAGCATTTAAGGAGTTGTTGCATGAGGGCTTACATTGACCGTTTGGACTTGCGTGCAAAATGAGGAACTTGGTGTAATTGCACTGAAAATGGCATGTTTGTGTTTATCTGACATGTCTACAGATGTAAATGTGTATACATTAAAATGAACTTTTCCTTCCCGTGACGCAGGGAGTGAGTGGAGTGGAGGGAGAGCGTTCCCAGTTTAGAATTTGACACTGAGATCTTTGGGGTGTTGTCCAAATAAAAAAAAAAAAAAAAAAAAAAAAGGAAGTAGTCTTGAACTCCAGCAGCATGTCTGACAGCAGATCGGATGATGTTGGATCTGAACCAGCTGTCAGCAGCACCGACGCCCACGACAGCACGGCGCCCAAACAGGGCACCGTTGTGGAGCGGCTCTCGAGGTATGGCATGCAGGTCATGCCCGGGGCTTTCCAGCGTAGGTCGAGGCTGCAGAGGCAGCAGGAGGTCACGGACAGCTCCGCTCCGGGAGGGGTGCAGAGAGAGGCTCCGGAGAGAGGGTCGCTCACACCCGCTATGCGTAAAAAATACCTGAAAGAGCTGCTTCTGAGTAACCCATCTCACAGCGGGTTGAGCAGCGTGCTGTCCTCGCAGACTCCCAGCGTGTCCTCGGAGCAGGACGCAGGCTGGGCTCTGTATCCCATGGAGCACGCGTGGATGCTGAACGCAGTGGAGGGAAACTATGAAACCATATTGGAGTTTATCTCCGAGGACCCGTATCTGTTAACCAGGAGGGATTTCATCAGCGGGTACTCGGTCCTGCACTGGTTGGCCAAGAGAGGACAGGACGAGACTTTGCTCAAACTTTTGCGGTACGCAGAGAGAGCGGGGATCCCGGTGAATGTGAACCTGCGGGGCAGCGGCGGGCTCACCCCGCTGCATGTCGCCAGCATGCACCGGCAGTACATGGTCATCAAGCTGCTGGTGGGGGCCTTCAGCGCCAACGTCGATGCTATGGACTACAACGGGAGGAGAGCCTGGCAGTATCTGGGGGGAGACGCCCCGCTGGAGATGAAGGAGCTGCTGGGGACCTGGGACGATGAGCACAGCAGCGATGGATGTGCGCAAAACTCTAACAAAAACACCAACAACAACAGCGCTGGCGCACCGAAGCTGACCGCCTGTGATGAGGTGGATGGTGGAGAGACTGAGGATGTGAGCTCCTTTGACCAGATCAAGAGGGGGGGCAGCTGGAGGTTTGGGTCCATAAGGAAGCTGCTCTCCTCTTTTTCATTTGTGGGAAACAAAAGCTGAGTGTCGAAGACTCAAACCTTCACATATGCGCATTATTTCACATTCAGTGGCTCCCAAACTGTGAAATCTGCAAATATCTTCCTCCTAAGAGTCTTTTTGATTGTAACATTTTTCTCCTTTCAGATCTTAAAACAAGTGGGAAATAATCTGCTAGTGCATCAAAGATGTTTTTACTTTTTCCCTGTGTAAATAAATCAGAATGTATATACAGAGATGTTTCACCTCTATTCTATGGCAGAATCACATTCATAGCTTCTCATTTCAAGTCATTTCTTGAAAACAAGTTTTCTATTGAAAGACTGTTTTACTTGTTTTGAGAAAATTAAATAGTGGATTTTATAATCCGCAGAAAGATTAACAGTGATGATCAAAGGCACAGATGTTTGAAATATTTGACATTTTCACCTCTTCAAGCCTCTAAAATACTTAATGAAACACTCTCAGAAGGAAATCTGCTCCTGACTCCTCACTGAGGACACAGCTTCATTTCACCGGGATAATCCAGCATCAAAACAGATTTTTGGATTGGATGTCCTAAAAGGCTGAAAATACATGACTATAACTGAACATATTACCAATGTTTTGCATCAACTCTCACTGAACTCAAATAGGACCTTTACTGTAAATTAGCCTTTTCTAAACATTTAACTGCTGACCTACTTCTGCAAACTCAAATATTAGCGAGCGCTGGCATTTCTGTTTTTAGCACTTTAAGTAAACATTTCAAAGTGTGTCTTGCTACTAGAACTGAGTTCTTCTTTATCGGTGCTGTCTTTGGCTCGAATCTGCGCTGCGGCTTTGTAGCTTGTGCCAAACCAGAAATAACCACAGATCCTCTATGAAACAGCAATTCAGAAGTGTTTGCTGTGAGGTCAGGGGGCTGGAACCTGCTTTTCTTTCTGCAGAGCTGTGTCAGCAGTTCACCCTCCACATGTGGTGTTTGCTTTGACTCTAAAAAACACACCACTCTGCCACATTTTAAAGAGGAAGAAAACAAAATAAGGCTGTACAGCATCATTTCCAAGTTTGATCACAGATCTTTTATTGTCAAACATGAGCATAACCAGAGTGTCTGTACAAAACAACTGCTGCTCCAGATAACATGGCTCCCTCTCCGCGGTCAGGCCCAGCAGCTGGGGGTCCTGGCAGATGTTGGGATGGAGGAATGCTGGGATCCACAGACCCACATGTTTACAGGCCAAGCTTGGTCCTCCTCCAGTGTCTCCTCTTGGAGTTGTACCTGAAAAACAAAACAACCCACATCAAGACAGAATATTTAGATTTTTCATGACAAATTTACAATAAAACTGTCCCTCTGTATGCAGGTAAGTGTGGTCTACCTGATCTACCGTGATTGTCTGCAGCTCATTTCAATTTACAGACATTTCTTTGTGGACACACCAAAAGGAAATACTAATATACAATGGAAGTTAATTACATACAGTAGAGGCATACGCATTAAAAACAAGGCTGCTATTCAAACCAAAACAGGAATCCTTTGGTCCAACACTGTAGATACTACATAGGTGATCATGGTTTAATAACACTTGTTTTAACAATAAAGTGATTAAAAACTGTTTGGCATCATGAGCTGTGTTGTGTGAAATCCATTTTCCATGTTCATGATAAACACTGAAGCAGGATGTACATCTTATAGAAATTGCTTCAGTCTCATTTTTGCAATGAAGTCCCAATTCAGAGGCGAATACTTCAGATAATAAAAATGTCATGGAGCCATTAAAGATCTCCATCGTCCTACTGATGTCTGATAATTGATTTTCAAGCTTTATTGGTTTTATACATTTCCTCACAGCTCCGTATTAACGGTGTTCTTACTTTTTATTCCTTAAGACATGTGAAGACTACTTGTTATCATCAGTATATTAGTATTTAACTACACAGACTTCTCAGTCAAATAAGAATGAGTCAAATTAAGGTCCAAAGGCTCAGTTGAAAGTATTCAAATTCTGCTGAAGCTGCTCCGATTTCAGAGGCCACAGGCTGATACCACATCCTGTGTGATACACAGTTGATTGCTCAAGTCACGGCAATATTCTTTTTAGTGAATGTAAAATGTCTGAAATCTACTTGTAAATCCACCTCTGAAGAAACACTTAGAGGCATAATCCTTTTCCACTAGCACCAAATCACCAGGGCGATTATGGGACTCGTTCCAGGCTGTAGTCATTTCATAAAATGGCCAATACTGGGGTAATCCTTCAGGAAAGCAATTTAGCGGGCAGATCTGTCAAACAGTGCGCTGTTCAGCTCCAGAGCTTCCTCGTCACCGGCACAGTGAGCAGGAGCGAGAGCTCTGTAGCAGAAAGATGCTCTCAGCAGGGTTAATGACAGCACTCTACTGCAACAAAGTGCTGCAATTGCAGACCTGCTTTTACATGATGAGGAGTTCCTGCATTAGTCAGCCAGTCACACACCTCTACACTGGAGAGCCGAGTAGGGCCACAACTAATGCTTATTTTCATTGTTGATTAATCAGTCCATTTTCTGTCTGTCATTAGTTGTTTGGTCTATAAAATGTCACATTTAAAAATGCCCATGTCTCCTAAGGGCTAAGATCACATCCTCAAATGTCGATGTCAAGTGTTTGGATTTAACAATCATCTAAACTTTAAAGAATACTTCCTCTTTTGGATACTCATCCACTTATCTAGTGGTCTTTCTGTGCAGGTACATATACACACACACACACACACACAGAAGTGCCTGCTCAATCATTAAGTCTACCTAGCTACAACAAATCTTCCCCTCATGAAGGTTAATGTGTACAGTTTTCTACTTAATGCTCATTTGAACACTGTAATTTATGGTCCTGCTGAATTAGATTTGTTATACTATGGTCTTAATATAGAGTCCACTGTTTGATGCATCACATCTCAGTGTGTGTCATGTAGTAATCTGGATTTCCTACCTGAACAGTCTCTGAGAGCATCACACTCACACCTCATCATTATAATGACACGGTTGTCCTAGCAGACTGCATTAGCAATGGGTAGATGTACCTAATAAACTGGCAGGAGTGAACTACTGGGACTCCAAAGTGACTTCACATCAACACAACAAGCCGTGACCTACTGTCGAGGCTACTTGCTTTCACTGCACAGTGCAGAAAACAAAGAGCACAGACTCACCTGATCTTGTTGCCGGTCTTCATTCTGATCCACTGAGGAATGGGCCTGTTCTGTTTCTGCTTCTTGGCGAGGAAGCGCTTGATCCTGAAAGTCTTGTGGGACGACTGGAAACAACAAACAACACCTTCAGCACCGTTTCTATCAATTCCTGCATGTCAGCATCTTCAAACTAATACACTTTAAACACTAACACAGTAAGAGTGAACAAGCTAGCAGCCAACACGTACGAGGGAAGCTAAAAGCTAACATGCGTAGCACAAGTGTACCATGTAGCTTAAATATCCTCATCTTCCGCCTTTTTACACAACATAAACATTTGTGAAGCACCGTTAACATATTTACTAATCACTTAATGTATCGGCGCTGGTTTAAGGGGGCTGCAGACATGGATGTTTAAAGATTTTGTGTTTACCATTTTGTCCACAGTCCTTTCCCGACTATGGCCGCAATCGAAGAGAGAGACGGACGTGACGTAGCTCCTTTATCCAATCAGCGGCCACGGAACAGCGACACCACGTGGAGGATCCTGTTCTCCTCATGTCCGGAGCTGACGGCACTGAACATTTTAGAAGTGCTTCATGAGGCTCCGGGATCCCACATTTATAGAGAAAAGCGATCTGATGAGCTTCAGCCGGCGGCGGAGAAAGTATTCAGATCCTTTACTTGAGCGAAAATACTAACACCATACTGTAAATAGTTAAAGTCCCACACTGGAGATGTGACAAGAGTACATGAAGTGAAAGCAGAAAAATGACGTGTGACTGTTATACTGATATATATTAAGTCAGTAGATTATCACTACTCATGCATTGGTGTGGAAAATAGAGAGGAATGCCGGCACAATTACCCAAAGTGACACAGCAATGGTCCAAAATACAAAATTATGACTAAGTTACCATTATTAAAATAATTACAAGGGAATCCTCACATTTGTGAAGCTAGAACCATGATGTGTTTTTACATGAAAAATAATTAAAACAAATAGTTGCCAGTTCATTTTCTGATAATTTGATCAGTCAAATGGTTGCAACCGTACTTGAAATCTACATTTGTACAGTAACTGAAGCTGTCAAACAAATGTAAAGAAGTAAAAAGCACAATATCTCCCTCTGAAGGTGGAGCAGAAATAAGAAGGGTCATGAAAAGAAAATACTCAATTGAAGTACAAATACCTCAAATTTGTACTTATGTACAACACTTGAGTAAATGGGCTTTGTGGTTTAACTCCATACATGAGACTACCAAACACTATTTAAAGTAGTTAAACTTGGCTATGCTGGATATTTATTATTTATTTAAGAAAAATTAAAAATTAAACATTTTACTTTTGACACTTTAAGGATGTTTTAATTATGACACTTTAAGAGGTGGCCAAAGTTGAACTATTCCAGCATTATTTAACTGATAAAAAACTTCACTTAAAAAAACTGTTAAAACCAATCAGTGAGATTTTTTTTGTATTATAATTGTATTATGATTCACCAAA
This sequence comes from Pempheris klunzingeri, assembly GCF_042242105.1. Classification (NCBI taxonomy): domain Eukaryota; kingdom Metazoa; phylum Chordata; class Actinopteri; order Acropomatiformes; family Pempheridae; genus Pempheris; species Pempheris klunzingeri. Next base: position 17,773,468 of record NC_092020.1, on the reverse strand, counting down.
GAGAAACAAAGACATCACTTCACTAAAGCAAAGACCTTTTATTATCCAGTGGAAAGTGGCTGCTGTATGTTAGCGTCACCAGTGGTCTCATGTTCTCATGCTGTATTCAGTTTAGAGCGTCACACGTGGATGTTTAAGGAGTTTACGATTAGAAAATGGTGAAGGCCGCGGGTTGATTCTGACTGAAGTCTGCGTGCAGGCGTGGCTGACACACGGCAGTCTAGTCAGAAATGGCTGTTTCTCCTCCGTCAGTGCATGAATGTGTGAACAGAAGACATGATCCGAAACCAGGAGAGTACAGAAGGTGTCCCTCTGCATAAACTGTGCCTGTATGACTACATCGATTTTACACTCACAGACAGTGGAAAGTTTTAATATAAGTTTACCGGGCAGAGGAATGATACAACAGAAATCTCTTTCATGAGGGTGTAAAAATACTAATCAACAAGCTTGGCAATGTGTACATGTTGAGTAATTGGGGCGTTTAACACCTGTGACGTTATTTTATACCTCCAGAATGCGATATGTGTTATGAAGATGTTGAAAGCCAATGTGTGTACAACATTTCACATCAGAGACACAATACTGAAATAAGGTCACTTTGATTTCACGTGGTACGAGAAAGCTTTGGCTTCACTTAATGTGCCCTACAGCCAAACTCTTTCCAAAGGTTACTGTTACCTTTCCTAACAAACAAAACTAAAGAGGGTCACGTTCAGGCACTAAGAGGCTCCACAATCACATCTCTGCCTCTGAGACCGGAGAGCCGGATGCAGCCCTGCTTCAACTGCAGCGCACGTCGCCCTGAGGCGCCGCGTCGCTGCTCTGAGCCTCACAGGCCTGTCTCCCCTCTCCTCACCGAAACATAAAAAGCCGTAAGTAGAAATCTGCTCAGTCGTCTCCTTTGTCAGCCACTTTCTCCGTCTCAGTGTCTGCTTTCCTGTCGGCCGAGTTGGATTCGGCTCCGCCTGTGGTTCGATTGCGGCTTCTGGCCCCTGGCTGGTACAGCTGAATAGCGGGCCGGTCCTGATGCAAAGAAAAAACGCTTTTAGAAACACTGAAAAAGCTCTTAGGAGAAATAACTTGATGAACTTAAAAGGTAGACTTGTTACCTTATTTCGCAGCCGCTCTTTTTTACCACTGTCCTCCTTCCTGTTGTCTCTGGCAGGTTTCTCCGGCCTCTCCGAATGCGAGGGCTCTCCGGTGTTTTCGCCCTTCTTCTTGTCCAAGGCGCGCTCTCTTTCTTTTTTAAGCTCTTCCTCCCGCTTCCTGTACGAGTTCTCTCCATCCTGCCGCTCTCTCCTTCTCCGCCGATCTTCATCCTGTCGCCTGATGCGCTCCTTCTCCTTCTGCCGCCGCTCCTTCTCCCGCTCACGTTCACGCTCTCTGTCTCGGTCTGTGTCGCGCTCCCTGAACTCCTTCCGCACCTGATCGTCCGCTCTGTGTGTAAAGCACAATTCCTGCTTGAGTATTCTGGTCAAAGTGAGAAATGTGTTTAACAAATGACTGAAGCCACTGACTTCCTCCCTCGATCCTCCTTATTTTCAGTGTTCTGGCGCCTCTTGTGATCAGCACTCCCCATGGGTCTGTCCTCTTTGTTTGGTTTCTCTGGTTTCTTGGCCTTTTCCTTGGGTTTGTCCGAATCAGCATCATCACTTCTGTCTGGCTTCTTCAGGAGCTGCACAGTTGAAAACAAAGAAGATGCACAATGAGATGTTGGAAATTACACACCGTTTTAAACCTCTTCAACCCACAGCAGCACGCACCTTAATTTTTGGTTCCTCTTTCACGTGGTCCTTGTCTTTCTCCAGCGGTTTCTCAAGTCTCTTCATCTTCTCTGCCTCTTTGCGCTTCCTTCTCTCCTCCTCCCTCCACTTGCGACGCTCCTCATCACGCAGGCGCTTGCGTTCAAGCTCCCTCCTTCTTCTCTCTTCTTTCTTTTCCTCCCTGATTCTCTGAACAACATTAAAAAAGGACATGAAGCCAGCCTTCATCGTGCCGTTCGACATCTGTAACTAGAACATCACATTGTTGTGCCATGGTACCTGTTTATTCTTCAGAAAGTCCAGCAGGGGAGTTGTTTTTTTAGCTTGAAGGGAGAGAAAAAACATGTTTGAATTCATCCCACCAGCAGGGCATCTGTTTTAGAGTATATGCAATGAGTTTCAGGTGCATGTTTTAATTCAAGGGACTGTTCACCCACCTACAAGTTCCTTTGATTTTGCCTCAAGCTCCTCCAACAGGGTCTCAGGTGTTGACGCCAGCTTTTCATCATCGCCGTTGTAATATTCAAGGAACTTTCTGTAGTCAGGATCTGGTAGAAAATGCACAAATACAAATAAAGGCATGTTGCTGGCTGCGGTGAGACTGTTTCTCTGTATGTAAAAGATTGCTTTATCTGGTGCAATATGACTGTAGGTAACTGAAGTTGGGCATCAGATTAGATAAAACCATCATCGTAAGAATATTTGTCCTTTGTCACTATATAGTATCCACCACTGGGCTTATTCCAGGCTATTTTAAGTGACTCTTTTAAGAAGCAAATGACAAATAGAGCAAATGTAGGTAGTCCTACTAAACCGAAGCATCGCCGAATTTCACCTTCCTATTTTAGTGCAACATCAGACATACTTGTTATACTAAAAAACATCTTTACCTTCAGCAATTGTTCCACATTTTGCGTCCTTTTTCTTACTTCTTTTCTTGGCAGTCTTTTGAAAAGGTGCAAACTCCACGATGGCAGGATACTCTTGTCCTGTTTATAACAGTACATGTGGACAAGCGTGAAGCCTCAATCCATGTCTGAGGAAACCTCAAAGTTTGTTAGAAATGTATGTCGTTCATACCTCTGCTGTCGATGAACACATATCCATCAAATCGATCTCTGAAGAGAACTATGTCCTCCTGGTTTTTGAAGTTTATGTAAGCCCTTGCAAAGAGGTGAGGGTAAAGGCTGGATGGACAGAATATTCAGGTCAGGTTTGATTATCAACTTGGAGTCACAGGTGGTATTTTTTATTTTTTATTTTTAACAATGAGACGTCTTTATATCAATTCACCTGGTGTCGTTAGAGAAAAACTCCAGGTAGTCCACCTCTGGGAGAGGCTGTAACTGCTCCTCCAGCTCTTCCTTGGTCAGACTTGGTGGTAAGCGTCTGATCACAATCTAAAACAGGATTAATGACAGATTAAATTAAACTATTAGCTGGGTGAACAATCAGACTGAGAAAAAGGGCAACAATTAGCTAATATGAATTAAAAGTTAGAGTTAATCATGTGATAGTTTGCCCTGCTTCAACTTACAACATAAAGTAGACTTTACGTGTTACATCCGACAAAACACCACTAACTTACTTAAAAAATGCTATTCAGTGAAACTATTAGTATCTATAAATGACGGTTTATAGCAGTCTTAGCTAACGCAGCTAGCCAGTTTTACCTTTGTCATGGCCTCTTTCTTTTCCTTGGGTCTCTCCGTCTTTTCTCCATCTTCACACTTTATTTCCACTCTTTTCTCCTTCGGCCGAGTGTTTTCCTTGTCTTCCTTCATAGTTTTTAAAGCTACTTTGTCCCGCAGATGAATTTCATCTCATCCTACAGGCTTGTTTACTTTTTTAGCAAGTTAGCCGGCTAGCAGCGAACGAACTGACGCTAACCGTAACTTCCTCTCCGGCGGTCGGGCCTGCAGTTCGGCGTCAGGCCGGAGCGGGGCGCTGTGGACGGAAACGACGGTAAATGTGAAACTAGTATTTTATTTTGTCCATTTGTTTTTATCCTCGGTCTGTCAGTTTGTCTGAAAAGCTACATCGTCGTTTTGATCCATTAAAAAAAAGTAACCTTAAAGTTACCAAAATAAAGTTTCCTTTCTTTGGATCCCTTTCACAATAAAAGCTTGCAAGTTTAAGTTAATGTTTTGGGGGATTTTATTTCTTTAAGTGAAACTAATTGTCACACCAACTGAGCAGGAGTTCAGTTAATAACTGCCACCATTATAATAACTTAATCCAAAACAGCGATTACAGTCATATTTACTGATTAATAAACTTTTCTCTTAGTATTCACCATGTAGTTTTAATGTCTCTTCTCTATATAAACATTGAGGCAATCTATAAACAAATCAATTGAAAATATAGCATCAGATAACGATTCTCAGCATGGATAGTCACGTTTGACGATACAAAAATCTAGCTGCTTGTACAAACATGAGGATTTTTACACGACAGCGCTATCTTTGTAGAGCTGACGCTTTTATTTTGGAAAAACTCCAACTGGAAGTATTATTCTCTTTCCGCTTGCTGAACGGAGGTCGTCGGGAGGGCTGACATTTTGTTAGCTTCTTAGCAAAATAAACTGTCGAGGGCAGTCTCAGAGGCAACTCGGTTGCCATCAGGGTTGCTCTTTATCGCCTGACAGTCCAAGGCTGTAATCATGTGGTATGAAATCCTGCCGGGCGTCGCCATCATGACCGTGTGTCTGATCATTCCCGGCGTCGCCACCTCGCAGGTCCACAGGTTTATTAACAAACGGAAGGTGAGGAGGGAGGCTGGCTGCTAATGTGGCCCCGTCCGAGCTAACAGGGCGAATGTGGATACATGTTGTGTGTCGGTGTTTTTGTTCTCCAAACTACTTGGTTTCAAACTGTTGTTTCCCCGCAGGAGAAGAGAACCGCTCGGGTTCCGTGGCATTGGTATCTGATGCAGAGAGACAAGCGAGTGTCAGGAACAGGAAAACACAATGACTCCAAGGTGAGTGTCCATGCATCGACAGTAAGCACAGCATTTCACCATAAAACTCCTACGCCTTGAATTTTGCATCTTATTCAGAGAAATGCGTGAAGCTTAGCGACTTTTAAACACATTTTCCGATCCTCCAGCTACCTGCGACTCAGCTAGCACGTGTCTTTATTTACAAAACGTCTTTGTTATAAAATTGAGACACCCAAGATATGTGCAGAAACACTCAAATTACCCAAAATATACTCGTTATTTCTAATTAAAATGTAGAAATGGGTAGGTCAACTACCTGTATGTGGCATATTTAGCTCTTGCACCTCACTGGTATCCTGTAACTGTTCTTATTTAGTGTATATTTGCACTCCTTTCCTACTTAGTATGACAACTACTGCACATAAATGAAGCACCATCTCCATCTTATCTTGTCGACACATTATGAAAATCATCAAGCAGTCTTGAGACTAGCTTTAAGTTAATAAGTCTACTGCAGTACTGACTTAAACTTAATAATTTGAGTGCCAGGTGCTGAACATCATTGTATTCATGACCTAAGAAAATATCGATAATACAATAATAAATATTAGGCTGCACGCTGTTTTATGAACATTCCTGCCTCATATAAGAAATATGAAATGCTTTATAAAATGCTCAGTGGTAACTGGGACCAACTAATGCTGATGTACTGTTAGCTCACTGTTCCTTCTGTAAATACAAAATCATGAGATAGAATAATGATTTCCTACAGTTAAACTAATATCCTTAACTCAGCTATCAGATTACAACCTGCCACAAGCCTCTGTGGTAACAAGACAGAATTTAGCAAACATTAATTGATTGGTAAATTAAGAGAATTTCGCATTTTCCTGCACTCTGAAAGAAGATGGGAATGCATTGCTAAATGCTTTTCCCCCCAAACTATTCAATCACATGTAAAGTGACCATTCCAAGTTGCCACTCGTTGTCTGCTCATCCTGAAGGTGGACAGACCTCTGCTGGAAATGACAGGAGGTCAGAAGCTGCAGGAGGGCAGAGAAAACAAACAGTGCCTGGCCCGTGGTCATTTGATGTGTGAAACTTTGTAATCATTAAAAGACTGGAGTTATGATCATCTGTTTTTCCTCTACAGGGACTGGAGAACATCCACTGATGACGAAGAATATGAAGACCCAGATGAGAAGAAAGTTCTTTGTTGTACATCAAAAGATTATATTTAACATTCAGCTGTTTGTTTTGTCTTTTAAGGCAGTTGTCCCCGTTGTCAATTAAACTGTTCCACACTGGAAATCTTTTGGAGACTATTTGGCTCATGTGTTGAGTTTCCAAAGTGACAGACACACATTGGTGTTTTAATCAAATAAATACTTACACCTATTTAACCTGTCGTGGAGCTTCTATTATACAGTCTACAATAAACTTAATGTGTAAGGCATAAAACTCTGAAAACAAAGTTACAAAGAGCTGTCCATTAAAACAGATAATAGAAGTAATAAGATCCATGTCTGATGTGAGACTAGAGCTTGTCCAGGATCACGGTTATAATCATAAAGCTACGTTTCTTCCTTGTGTTTAGCTTAAAGAACTTACGTTTTTCAATTATTGGTGCACTCAATAGTGACCATTAACCAGCTGAAATATTTGCCCAACATATGGCTTGGTTTAGTTTAGAAGATTGCTCCAATTAAGTCGTTTGTCCTTAAATGCTTGAATTTTCAAGTGGTTTTCGTGGTTTGAAACATGAACAGACTTTTTAATTAAGTGCTTGAAATTCTAATAGTAAATCAACATAACTATTAAAAAATTTGACTGAATATTGTTTTTTTAGGTAGAGAAATGAGAAAGTCAGAGAGCCAAATTAGAGTATTTTTAATTACCGCAGCCGTAAAGTACTCGACAGGCTTTAAATTACACCTTGAAAAGTGCTTGAATTTGACAAAATTAAATTCAAACAAAAGATACTGTATGTATATAGTGTAATTATATACGTTTTTTTAAATGTTTCTCTAATCTTTGCTTTTATGAATGACAGGAAATGTTTTTTCTCTTACGGCAACAAGAGTGAATGTTAAAAGAAAAACAAGGAATTTATTATACAAATTTATTAACTGTTCTGATCAGGATTATTCATAAGCATTTACAAGCAAAAGTCAGGGCTGAACCATTGCAAAGGACGACGAGGTCCAGTGAGTAAATAGGATGGAAAATATATAATACAACAGAGCACTTTTCAGACTCTCATTTACACACATTTCTTCACAATTAAAACATTTCATCCTGACTGTACATGACGTTAAAACTGAATGTGGTCATCCTCCCGCAAATAAAACATAATACCTCCAGTCTCGAGACAAAAAGCCAAACTGTCTAATAAAAGAATAATCTGAGTGAAAACTGTAGACGTGAGCGGTTCACTTCTCCTCCTTGCCTTTGGTTTTCCTGTACACCATCTCCCTGAAGCTCGACAGGATCTTGCTCTCCCTCTTCCTCCTCTCCTCCTGGTTGAAGGAGGCCAGAGCTCTCTTTTCATCTGCACTGTAGATCTGGTTTTCCTTTCTCAGACGCACGGCCTCCATACGACGGTGCCTGCAGGGTCACATTTGAAATTCATCACTATCACAGTAATATGAGGGACGAGACAATATAAGCAAAATCAGCACTATTATTTTTTTTAACGTGATTTAACTGATTTCTGCTCTGGAAATGTGGAAACTAGTTCATATTTAATTAGATAATGTGCAAACTTAAACATAACACAAAGAATAACTGTCTTAATACAAGCCATCAGCTGGGGAAGTTTCACAGTGATATGTATTCAGTTTTTTATCCTGTTCACCTGAAGTGTCTCCCTTTAACTGCGATAAAGGAACATTTGTCGGAGCGATTTATTGATCTCACGTCACCCAGAGGAAGACGGTATTCACTGAGGTGGTTACGGCCCCACCTCTAAACATCATCATGTACCTGCTGCCGCTCATCACGTAGCCAGACTTCTCAAAGTTGGCGATCTCGTCGCTGGTGAGACCGATCTCTCCTCTTCTGGGGATACGCTTGCCTGCCTTCACGTACTCCGCCATCGCAGCACCTTCACCCGGCAACAGGGCATGACCGAAACTGGGAGAAGGTAAAAATGCATTTATTATGAATGAGTGGGCGACATTTAACATAAAAATCAAAAAAAGAAATAAAAGGCAATATCTAAATACAGATGATCAGTGTAACACAAAGCTCTGTTACAAAGTGAATGTCAGTAGACTTACTCCAGAGGTCTGTCGTCCTGGGACGTGTGGGTGAGCGGAGCCTCTGGGCCGACCATGTGTTCATCCATGCAGGTTTTCTCCACCCACATCACCCCGTTGGGATCCTCCTCCTCCTCCTCCTCCTCCTCTTCCTCCTCCGACTCTTCACTGCTGGAGTTGCTGGACTCCTTACGGCTCTTCTTCGCCTTCTTCTTCTTGGATTTCTTCGACCTGTTGGGAAACAAGCGATGTTTGTTTAATCAAAACGTCCCTTTTTGGGTGAATGAATCCTGCTTGTAGCTGCACGTCGGCACTTACTTCTTGCTCTTCTTTTTCTTTTTCTTCTTCTTTATTTCTTCTTCTGAAAGATGAACACACTATTTCAGCTTCCTATATCTCTTTCGAAGTCAAATCACCTATTTTATTTATTTATCTAAAAGTGAACTATAGGGTCAGATAGTGATTTATTATATATATTAAAATGTCAAGCAGTTTAAGCACTCTAAAAACACTGCATTAAAATTCAAGAATGTCCAGCACTCGTACGAACTCTGATGTAAACATTATTTGCTGTGATTATGATCGTCTCACCATCTGAATCAGACTCCAGCTCGCTGTCCTCTGAGTGCTTTTTGTTCTTTTTTTTCTTGGATTTCTTCTTCTTCTTTTTCTTCTTCTTCTCCTCTGTGAACAACAGACAGATTTCCTTGTAAATTCAAACGGCTTACAATCATCACCGTAACTTATCCGTGTTCAAGCACTGCGTGGGGCGGGCTGCACCTTCTGAGCTCGACTCTGAACTGCTGTTTTTCTCGTCCTCTTCAACTGGTGTGAATTCATCAGAGCTGGTGGAGACAAATGAAAGACATTAGTACTGGAGGTAAAAAAAAAAACAACAGCATCCTTGTAATAGAGTAGAGACTCAAACTTACTCTGGCTCTTTCACTCTTGGTGAATATCCCCAAACTTCAGGACAACCTAACTCACCGATCCTCTCCCTCTCTTGGAGACGCCTGAGACAGAAAGACACACAGATGCAGCAGTTAAAATGTTAAAATGTTAAACTGTAGGTTAAAATAAATGATGAATTTGAGTTAGGAATGTACCCGATACTGTGACTATTTTAATCCTCGTCAGCAGCAATTTAATACAAACTAACCTGGTACATTTATCAGGAGACTCTGGTTCATGTTGTCTGGTTAACACAGACATTAAAAGATCATCATTTGCCAACGAATTTTAATTCACTGTTTCTCTCTGGTTTTTAAGCATTTGGCAATATCTGACTAAATTTATTCTTGTAGGATTTTGAGAGGAGCTGAATTTATCAAATGTTTCATGTAATCGAGAAGACTGACACAAGGTGTAAATGCACGGCTTATTTTGGCTCTAAACTATCCCCCCCCCCCCAAGTAGAAACACCTTAATAAAAATATTTATTGAAATGATGCATAAATATATTTCAAAAGGCATTTTAGTATTATCAAGCTTAAATATTTGAAAAATTGGAAAATGGTCAAAGATGGCAGAAGATTTGTTTAAAAAGAAATAAAGAAAAGAAACAAAAATATTGTAAGTTAAGGAAGAGTGACAGATTTACTACATATGGAAGCCGATTTCAGCCAATACTGTGAAAACAAAGATCCGGTAAGTCATCATAAGGACTTTCTCGACATAATGACTTAATATCACAAAACAACTACATGAGATTGTAAGTCATTATTTTGAGGACATTTCTTATTATTTTGAGAGAAGCAACTCATTACTTGAGAGTTTGAGATCATTATAATGTCTGGATCCCCCCCCCCCCTCCCCAATCACATTGGAGGAAATGGTCTTCCATAAACTAGAGACTCTGGTTGGTTTGTAAGTAACAGGATAAAACATTTTCAGCAAGAGAATCTCGACTGTGTTTGATAAATTGGAAACAGGATTAATTTATATGGAGAACAGCCATGTTTATTAGATACCTGGCAATAAACGCCTCCTGTCTCTGTCTCTGAGCGTCGTCCCTCTGCTGCTCGTAGTAGTAGTCATCTCTGAAGCTGCCGTGTTTTCCAGGAGCGTCTCGCGGCTCGGACCAGTGGCTGTGGCCGTTGTAGGGATTGTTGTTGTTGTTGTTGTTGTGGCGCTCCCTAGACCTGGATCGGGACCGGGACCTGGACCTGGACCGGCTCCGGCGGGGGCTTCCTATGCGGATCCGCCGGAGGTTTTTCGCCTCTCGGAAGCGGCGCTCCCGCTCCTCTCGTTCCCGCTCCCTGTTGCGGGGCTTCGGGAGTTTGGGCCCGAAGCTGTCCGGAGACAGGCTCCGTTCGCGGCTGTCGCTGCGGGAACGAGTCCGGGGTCTCCGGGCCCGAGGGCTCCGGGGCTCCACGCCGCCGTCAGAGCTCGAGCGATCCGACAGGGGCATATCTGCGTACGGCGTTAGACTGAGTCCGACACCACGGGACACAATAAAAAGAAAAAGTTAGTATTTAGTGGGAAATTAACGGACAAGTTACCACACGCTCACTGTTCCGTATCGTTAATACGCAACAGAAGCGTCTAATAACAGGAAGTCCTGATGTGTCCGTTCTCTAAAAGACACCGGTCTGCCGGACAATGTAAAGCACATAGTTCCGCTTAATCTTTAAATGTGAAATTGTACATCAAACTATAACAACTAAATACAGAGAGAATAAAGAAAGAATCTGATACTTAAATTATTTATTTAGGACCCTGCAAAATGCTAAACATATAATTTAGCAACTAGTTTATCTTGACTGTTAATGGTTGTCACTATTTCATTTATTTGACTGAATAAGTTTAAAATACCATTGACTTTATATCATAACGTTATAATATTACTATCATTTTATCATTATTTTTATTCTTTAATTGCAAGACTGTCTTCGACTACTATGTGATGAAGATAAATAGAAAAAGAAAGGATATAAATAAAGTGGATAAAGCCCTTTATAAACATGTTTTGTAATGTTACTGTAAATTAAAGATGTCTGGTTCAGTGTTTCAGTCTTTACTGAGTCATCCATTTCCAATGCTTGCACACAAATTGCAAACTGATACATGCATGAAGGATGAGTTCAAGAACAAAAGAAAAGAACAGAATCTACCTGATGTATAATTAAAAGTCATTTATAAATGACTCATATATACATTTGATTGATCTCATGCAGGGAGAAGTACAAAGATAGACTGTGTGGGTGAAGAGTCTTAAATATACTGAATTAAGCATGAAACCAAAACAGTAAAAGGTGCAAAATACAATATACACCAATCACTTATAAATAAATTCTCTGAGAAGAAATGGTTACTAAAAAGTGAATAGAGAAGGAGTTGCTCCTTAAATGGCATGTGTCTAAGATGACATTTCTGCACTGAAAAGGTGCAGGTGAGTCGTTTTTCAGCATTTTTGTTTGCATGCCAGTTGTTTGTTTGCCAGTTGATGGTGGTGAATGTGTCCTGTGCAACAGGATTCAAGGATTCAAGGATCCAAAGTGTTTATTATCATATGCACAGTAAGGAAACAGGTTTCCATGTCCAATGAAATTCTTTCATTGCTGTCCGCAATGAATGCCCACATTTAAATATACCAGTTAAAAGATATAAAAATAAATGCAAATACAAATAAATAGGAAAAGGCAGCATGTGAAAAAATAAATATAATAGAAATATAACTGTGCAAGAAATAATATAACTGTGCGAGGAACAGTGGTAACAGTGGGGGAAATTAAATGTATTCTCACTTAATAAATAATAACGAAAACATTAAATTTTCAACGTGCACAATTATCAATATTATAATGCCTTTATCAAACAATATAACATAGTTGTAATGGTAAAAACTCAACTTCCGATTTCAGTTCCGCGCTCACAACCCAACACCGGAACAAAGAAACCATGTGGCTGTGGACTTTTAATTAGTTTGGGACTCTGTGCTGCAGCAGTGGTCCTCGCTGTGAAGTAGCTTGTATGTTTTTTGTAGCAACACCCAAGTGAAGCAAGATGTCTGCGTCTGTTGTTAAACTAAAGAAAGCAGAGCCCGTGAGCAAGCATGTGGAGGAGAAAATAGCAAAGGAGTTGTTTTTCACGGAGCTGAACACGACAGCTACGTGCCTCATCTGCAGGTATAAAGTATTATTTAAGGAATTCAACATGAGGCGGCATTACAACTGCAAACACGCGGAGAAGTATAGTAAATACAATGCCGAGGAGAGGAAGGCCATGTCCGACCAGCTGCATGCAGATTTCAACCGCTCCAAAGGGACCTCAGGAGGCCCTGGATTGAATGGAGACTCTAAACCTGAACAGAAATCCTCAGGTATTTTAATTTGTCTGATGTTTTTGAGATAGTGTAATACTCTGTGCTTTTATTTTGAAGGCGAAACCAATGAACCGGTAGTTATGGTAACGCTAAACCTACAGTCTAGGCGCTAAACGCAACCAGGAAAAACTAAATAATTTTTATCCGAGAAAACGTCAACACTCTATTTTATTAATGTTTACAGTCCAGCGTGGAGTGAACCGGTTATTTCTAAAATGTTTTGTAATGTTATATCGTTTTAAATTTGTTGTTTCATTGCTCCTACACGACGGCGACTCCTTGTGGCTGTTCAATCAATGAGCTGTGGGCAGGTTAGCGCTATCGGCTGGGGAAGCTGTCTGTTGTTAGCCATTGTCTGTAGCCAGCTAAGTTTACTACTACCGTCGGTGGTCCTGCTTAGTCTTGGCAGAAATCACAAGGGTTGCAGGTAAACTGAGCTCGTTTTATGCACAGCCATTTAAAGTGGCAGGATTTCACAGTAGCGTGTGCCCATTGTGTGTGTGTGTGGTTTGTCTGGAGCTAGCATGCTAACAAGATGCTATATGGGAGGCCGCGCTGTCCCCTTTTCATTAAAGAGGAAGCTAGCGTTACCTTTGTTAGCTAGCTAACAACAGCCTGTCAGTATTAACTTAAATACAGCGACAACAGTGATAATACACATATAAAATTAGGCATTGACCCCGTTAAAGTCCAATATACGCTGTTCTTGAGTCTTATAATGTCATGCGAGACTGAAATTTCAGCTAAGTTTCAACTTTGACAAACTACGTTTGACGATAGCTAATGTCAGCTAAGGTATCTTTACTGTTTTTGTTTGCCTAACACAACTATGTCCAACATTTGTTAGCGTGAGTACAAACACTGATGTACACATTCATACTCTCACTGTGTCTGTTTGCATCGTAGACTAAACCTGGGTCAGACTTTTCGAGAGGATGAAATAATGTGTATATAAATTATACATTAGCAATTACACCTCAACAACAGCCAGCTTATTAATATTAGGCACAAGCAGCTTAAGTTAATGCAACCAACAACAGCCCTGCTATAAATCAGGCCATCATGAAGGTTTGAATGATCATTTTTTGTTAAAGCTCTTTTGATTCAACTCTATGGTCATTTTGGAGGCTGTAGTTTAGCAACTAATTTTAACAGAAAAATGTCAAATACGTGTTTGAGATAACTGTGTCATCCTTGCATAGTTTGTCCACCAGTGAACACTGATATTTTTTATTCTCATTCATCAATATTGGCCTAAATATATCTTCTATTGGTCTCAGTATAACGCACAAAGCAACAAGACCTCAAACTACAACCTAAATGACCATTTTCCAGGAGAAACAGACATTGTAAACCTCGTGGATGCAGGACTTATTAGACTGCCAAAGTTTTAGCCAGCTGATACACTGGAAACTGGATATATGTAACCTGCAGTATTGCACAACCCAAAGAAAACAGGTTTTGGAGGCATAAACTTCCTTTAACAAAGTTTATGCATTCTTCACCCATTGCATGCTGACGTGTGTGTGATAATTGATCGTTAGAACTGGAAAAGCAGGATAAATCAGAATTTTAGCTTTTAACAACAATTTCTCCTGTTTTTGCACCATAGTGTAATAAACTGACTTTAGGCATTCAGTAGTGTGATTCTGATTTTTTTTTTTTTTTCTCTCTCTACAGCCATGCCAAGTCTAAAGCTGATATCTGCGACCGACACACAGTATTCAGCGGCTGTGCTGAAGTCAATGAATGAGCAGCGAAATCATGGATTATTTTGTGATGTCACCATTATCATACAGGACAAGAAATTCAGAGCTCACAAAACAATCCTGTCCGCCTCGAGTACATATTTCCACCAGCTCTTCACTGTAGCTGGACAAGTGATTGAGTTAAATTTCATCAGAGCAGAAATCTTTGAGGAGATTCTCAATTACATTTACAGCTCCAAGATTGTCCGTGTTCGCTCTGACATGCTTGAGGAGCTCATAAATGCTGGACAGATACTGGGAGTCAAGTTCATTGCAAACTTGGGGTCACCATTATCACAAGTTAAGGGTCTGCCTGGTCTGTCAAAGGAGACGGAAAACAAAAGTGACACATCCACAGAGATGATGCCCATCATCACAGAGTCTTTCTCAATATCTGCAGAGGAATTCAATCAGACAAGCCGACCTGCAGGTAATGATGGGGACTCGGACAATGACGTCATGTTTGTCTCTCAAACAGATGTTCAAACCAGAGCATCCAGTCAGAAAGACAGCTCTAGTGAGGTCATTGATTTGGATTTAGCTGGTTCCGAAAAAGCAGGATCAAAGAAAAGTGAAGAATCAAATCATGCAGATGCAAAAAATAAAGAGAAAGCCAGAGCCCCGGTGAAAACAAACACTCCAAAGCCTCTCACCATCAGCTGTCCAAACCCCAGTTTGCCCAACAGTAGCCCTCTGCGCAGTCCAGACAGCAGCTCCAATAATTCGTCTTCCCCTGCCAGAGTTTCCTCAGGAAGCGCTCCCACAACACCAGCCAGGTCAAGCACTTTCACCCCTGAGCCCTCGAGTGCCTCTCTGTCCTCTGAAAGCAGTGATATAATGGGAGTCCACAAGAAGCAAGTCTCCACTTCATCTCAGCAAGGGGATTTGAAAATAAGGCTCATGGATGTGACAGACAGCCCTGCAAATCAAACTAACATTCCTAAATCAGCTGTGGCAGCAAAAAAGACAGTGACACTCAATACGACCACAGAGATTGATTCAATTTCATCAGGCTGTAAAGTGTATGCCAATATTGGCGAAAATACTTACGACATTGTCCCAGTGAAGGAAGATCCAGACGAGGGAGGCTCCAAAGCCAATAAAGGGAAGAGGGCATTAATGGCAACGCCTTTGAAACCCTTAGATAAAGCACCCACATCACCGAAAACCAGCCCAAACAAGAAGAGGACCAAAACGGAGCTTGAAGATCACTACGAGCTGATCATGGATGGAAAGACTTTCTATGTGTGCATCGTCTGCAAGCGTCCCTACGTCTGCCTAACGAGTCTCCGCCGTCACTTCAACACCCATTCGTGGGAAAAGAAGTACCCGTGTCGCTACTGTAACAAGGTCTTTGCTCTGGCCGAGTATAGAACTAAACATGAAATCCACCACACAGGAGAGAGGAGGTACCAGTGTTTGTTGTGCAATGAAATGTTCATGAACTATCAGGTGCTGTCCACCCACTGCAAGCAGGTCCACAACCAGGACCCCAGTGGGAGGAAAGAGAAAGATGACGCTGACAACAACTTGTACCGACTGCTGCCATGCAAAACGGTGCAGATGAAGCCGTACTCGTGGACTACTGACGGGCAGGGGGTCCCTGTCATGTCTGAGGACGGCAGCGTACATCACATAACCAGCGTCGATGAGGACGTCCACTCTTCCACCCAGAGCAGGATGTTGAACTGGGACGACATCTTTGTTGAGCCTGATGCCAATTTGCCGGCTGCCCGACCGACGCCATCCGTGAACAGTCCTCCTCAGGGAGCCACAGAGTTTGACTTTGTTATACCAGAGACCTACTGAGCAATGCTGGACGCTCCATTATCTGTGCCTTTTAGGTGCCCCCCGCCCTTATTTCCTCTTTGGTTCCATGTCAACAATATTCTTCTGTAATTTTTAATAGTGTCAGTGTAAGGTACGGTCACATTAGTCGTTCTGTTTAATGAAATTAGTGGTGTGATGATGCATGCTAGAATAATGTCAGAGCCAGCTGGAGATTGCACCGAAACAGGAAATGAATGCTTTTTATTTTCAATCAAAGTGGAAGTGAGATGGACGTAATGTGACCGTAGCTTTTACTCATATTACTCTGCTTGTGTAATAGCCTTGATCTTTTGTATCATTGAAATAAATAATAATCACATTAGCAAACAAACACAGAAGTGGTTCACACACAGTGAAATCCTAAAGAAAATAGATTGAGTGATGAAATGTCCATGCAAGAATCAAGAAGTGCCCTAGAAAAATAAGGGGTGGTTTAGGCAAAACTCAGTCGCTGTAATAAAAAGGCAAATAGTCATGTACGTTTAAATTTTCACTGTATGACAAGTTATAGCTGTCATGGTGCGGACTACTGTTCATGTCGGATTTCCTTTTAGTCTTCATGTTCTGTAAGAGCCAGAAGATTTCAGCTAAAGGATCTGAAGCACACAGCAGTGAAGTGACATGTCTGAATGGCGTTTGCTGTTGTTTCAGCCAACGCTTTTTACTTTGAGGCCATGTTGCCTAAATAAAATGATGACAAACACTCCGCTGAGCTCCATTTTATTAAATGGAAATGGGGTTACCTATTTAAGAATGTTTAAGAATTTATTTTGTGTGTAATCAGGTGACCTTTTTTGTCTTCGGCCAGGTTATTTATACTTTTATTCCATCAAGAGAATTGTGTAGGATGTGACAGGATGTGTCCCTTAATGAAATAAAACAAGGTTGCTTGAATTTTAAATCCATCAGTCATGAAATTCA
This sequence comes from Pempheris klunzingeri, assembly GCF_042242105.1. Classification (NCBI taxonomy): domain Eukaryota; kingdom Metazoa; phylum Chordata; class Actinopteri; order Acropomatiformes; family Pempheridae; genus Pempheris; species Pempheris klunzingeri. Next base: position 17,756,679 of record NC_092020.1, on the reverse strand, counting down.
GCCTGTTTTTGAGGATCAGATGGAAATTTAATTTTTAACAGAGACGAGTCTATGGACTGATTATTCCTGGTTTCCATTTGATACCATTTTAAGCCCAATTCTGTACAAAAGAATGTTAACTATGACCTGAAATATATTTTTTCATCATGTGATTAATGGTGATCCCACATCTGGGTTTTGTGGCAGGGAAGATGTACATGGTTATTTAATTTTTTAGTGGCTGGAAAAACATTTATACCGTATATATATTTTTTGTTCATTAAACACCCTCTGTTTTATTTTGATACACCTGTACATTTTTATTTCATAGTATTGCCATGTTCTTTTTTTAATGTCAAAATCTGCCTCGCCTAGGCTAGAGATTTTGCATACAAATGTGATGATGGGACTGACATAAACTGAGGATTATTTCAGTCCATACATAGAGCACTTAACGTTGGATCAGGCAGAAAGTTTTGTTTTGTACTTTTTCACTCTGTTTTCCATTGTGTCAAAATGTAGTGATGGGTCAGAATGAGTAAAACAAAGTAGTACTAACATGGGAATCTATTCTACTTCATGTCCTTCAATAAAATCATGCAGGTTTTGTATTTTAATTAACAGAATAACATTGGTATGTGATGTACAGTGTACATTTGTGTTGATTTTTTTACTGTTTCAGATGTATTTATTAGGTTTATAGCGGTAGACTAAATGAAAGTTATTAAATACTTGGTTCTGTTGTACAAAATGTCCCTTTTCTGTCAATTAGCAACGAGAGTTCAATAACGGAAAATAAATTATTCTTTTACTATTTTAACTCAATTGTCTTGCACTACCAACATGTAAACATTTGCTATTCTATTTACTGTGTTGTGCCATTGTGATGTAGTCTGGGGATCACTCAAGTCAGACGAATTCATCCTCTGGGAACCATGAAAGTCGACATGACAATCCACTTGATAGAGGTTTTTTTGTCTGGACCAAAGTGGCGAACGGACTAACACCATCCGGAGCAGCACGCGGCTCGCTTGGCTGAAAAGAAGCGCACACTATTTGAAATACAACAAAGCATTTTTTTAATGGCAAGACTAAAAGGAAGCGTCAGTCAGCCCCCCTGAGAATGTGTTGTTTAAATTATAAAAAGCAGTGAATGAAGCTGACAGAGACCGGAGTCATGGACTTGGACCAAGTTTACACGCTCTTCCTCAGTGAACAGCAGCTCTTGTTCTTCGACTTCTCATGACCTCCCACCTCATGTCAGTGAATCCAGCACCAACTGCTCACACTCGGCCCTGCTAATAATTACTCCTGACAAAGCCAACACATTTCATAACTCATAGATGTGATAATACTACTCACAAAGAGAGAGCCCACATATGCTTACCTGCTTTTAGTGAAAATAGAATAAATAGGGTTTGGAGTGTTATTGTCAACCACCCTGACGTAACAACTACTGCAGAATAGCTCATTTGTTCATTATTTCAACACTGCTCTGCAAATTTCACCACACATTGATCAAGATATTCCTGAACATGAACCAAAGAGCGGATAAATAGCCATTATGATCTGTTTGTATACTTTAGGCTTAACTGCTACGGGAGCATCTGTATATCATACTACTGTACATACATTATGAGCATGTAATACCTCCAATACTGTTAACTTTGCCTTTTAATAATGCACGGTGACACTATTAACCGCTAAAGAAACGACTGCGTGTGCCTACAATGCTATAGTTTTTAGTTTTCTAGCTGATCCAGATTTGGGATTCTGCATTAATCTCACACAAGCTGTGCTAATCGGTCCAGACCCTCGAAGTGCGAACAGTGAGGACATTATTGCCCGTACCACTCGAGGCGGGAATCATTTACAATATGTAATAAAGAGAGGTGAACATAAAGCATGAGCTGGGGGGGGAGAGTTTTTGACCTTTGTACAGAGTAAGTCCAGGTGACAGAGTGTCGCGACACTGAAAGTCCGTTTGCATTAAGGCAGATAGATGTGTAAACAGTCCTGGCTTTGGACCGGTTGTGTCTCTGTTGATGTGTATATGCACACACACACACGGTGCAAACAGGAGTGAGAGTGATGCCCAGGGAGACAATACAGTCGCTCCCATGTGTTGGGCTGAACTCAAAGTTAGTGTGCTCTGTGGCCATCCTCCTCCTCCTCCTCCTCCTCACCACCTTTCCTTCAGCACAGCTGTCGACGACAGTGAGGAAGAGCCCAGAGGAACCGTGCATTCAAACTGCTCGATCAGCATCTGACGGCACCCGATGACATCTCAGGTGCCTCCTGCGCTCGACGCCACGTTACGGGCTGTACGGCGGGGGCTTCTCGTCAGGGTGGTTGTGAGGAGGAGAGTAGCGTGGGGGGATCATAGTGGGCCACAGGTGGCTGGCTCCAGACTGGGAGTCATCTGACAGGCCAGAGGAGTCGGGGAACATGTAGGAGCCCTACAGGGAAGGCAAAACATTTATTAGATTGACATGTTAACAAGTTTGGTTTCAGAATCACTCATCACTGCTACTTAATTATGTTCAGTTCAGCACTTTATTTGTCCCCAAAGGGAAACATAAAATGACAAAAAACACAAAGCACATAAATATATTTAAAACCAAGAGCTCAGACAGCAACATTTAAAAATAAGTTAAATTATGGGTAAAACTAAAGATGTTAAGATATTTAGAATTTGGGTCCTGGATGGGTTTATGTGCTCCTCATACAGTTTATAGAAACAGCAGAGTGTGTGAAAGTCTTAATATCTGTTAGTTTTGGCTAATACAAGCTCTGAAACTCTGTGTTTGTTATACAGAACAGACTTTTCTGATGAGTATAATTTATTTAAGAACTGACTATTAACTTCTGCTATTGGCAAATGAAATATTTGTGAGCCTGAAAAGTTGTCCAGGAGGAAACGTGTACAATGAATTGAATTAAGCTTAAAATTTGGTGCCCGCAAACTTTAAGGAAACGTACGACTGCCAATAATCAATGAACCATGCAGCACTGCAGGTGAGACGTGGCTTTGTACCTGCAGGTCGTAGGCAGTGTAAGGAGGCAGGCAGGGGGCAGTGTTGTAACAGGAGTTGAGGGATGTGGTGGGTGGAGGAGGCTCTGAGGGGACTGGGGCTGTGATGGCCTCTGGTTCAGATGTACTCTCTGAAGCTGCAGAGGGAGTCTGACAAGGACACGAAGAATATTGATCAGCTTCTAGCAATTCAAACACCAGAGTATGACCAAAAAAATAAATGCTTAAAGATCATCGTGTGGTCTGAGACGTACCATGTCTTTGAAGCCTCCCAGCACTGCGGCAGTAATGATGCCCAGAAAGAGGGCCACGATGTTGAGGATGGTAGCGGACCACAACAGGTGGTAGAGGTGCACCACGTCCTGGCAGCTCTTCACGTCGGTGTATTCATGGTAGCCTCCAATCACCTCAACTCGGCTAGCCCAGTGGGTGGGACAGAGAGGGGAAACAGCCTATAGTCAAGCCACAAAAGTCACTAATAAAGTACGATGCTCTCCAACAGGCTCTGTGCATTTGTATTCAGGACACAATGAGAGACGTACAGCAGGAGTTGATTTACAGAAATAAATGAGTGTGTGTCTGTAAAAGTTCTGATGGTTTTCATTAAAATCTGAGAGGAGAAACCATTAAGGAGAGCTGCTAGAGACACAGAGGACATGGGACACAAAAAGGACATGCACAGGAAATGGCACCCTAAAAGACATATTTCTATGATGGGTTACGTCATAAAAATGAGTTGATAATTAATGGCCAATATGGTTCTAGAAATAAAAGGGACCTACTTCCAAATCATGGATGATTTCCTAAACTTTTTCAAAACATCTTTATTCTGAAGTCCCATAAGAGGATGTTCTCTGAAACAAAAGTTAAAAGAAAATAAACATTCTTCTTCTAATACAATCAACGTTGCACTGCAAAAAAATTCTCCCACAAAAATGGCACAATGGTACACGTCAAAAATCCAAGCAATCAAAACAGCACAGCAAAGCGAGTGGCCAGTTATTCAGAGGATTGTGAGGCGTTCGGCCGCTAAGCGTACTCACTTCCCACAGTTGTAGAGGTCACAGCAGTAACAGGTGTTGCTCTTTACGCGCAGGTTACAGGATGTGCGCGACGATGTCTGACAGGGCACCTGAAGGTCAAACATTACTTTACAGTCTCTTCACTTCTTCTGGCTAAACAATAACTAATGCTTGTGCTGACAGTTCAGGTCAAACACATGCAATGAGGATTATTCTGTAAACAGGAAGTGAAATCTGTGTCTCTTACATCGCGCTCGGACGCAGTCTCACCGGAGTGATACTCACAGCGGCCAGCGTACAAAGGCCTCAGGTCCTGCAGGACAATAAACAACATTTTTATATATTTCATTGCACAATTCATCACTTGTGTACTAACAAACAAACACTAAGCTGGACTGTGCCAGTGCAAATAGCAGCAACCTGAACTCTATTATGATACAATAAACTTATATTGTTTTGGTCAATATTGAGATCAAGAATATTCATTAGTGTTTGGGAGAAAATTACTTTCTTTTTGAAATAAAAACTTGAAAATGTTGCCTGTTAATCACAGGGGGCTGCGATCAAACACCTATGAAGGGTCAGACACTTTACCTGTGAATAGGACGCATTTGACTGGATGCAAGCGCTTTAGATACAAATAATCAACATTGCACATAATGACATTTAAAGGTCCCATATTTTTTCTGTATTTTCAACATAAAAAAGTGTGTTTGATGTGTCAGCAGACCTTGAAACAATGAGAGAAGACCATCCTCTCTCTTTTTTTTCCTGCTCCATTTTTCAGTAAATGTGTGAAAACGCTCTGTTTAGATTATGATGTTGTTATGGGATCTCTTTAACATGTGACATTCTTAAGGTCTTCAGCAAACGGACTGTTTTCGCCCACTGAAAACCTCCTGAATCAGCTACCAGGGAACACAAAGATGCCGCAGGCTAGAACAAAGCAGCAAACTGTTTTCAGCTGTAGCCATGTCTGCTATGAGGAAAATATTGAGTTTTTTTGAGCATTCAAACCATGTAAACTTCTGACCTCCAAATACAAGTATGAACCTGAAAATGAGCACAATATGGGACGTTTAACTATCAACTATAAAAATCATGATTGGAGGTTAATGTGAGGTTGAGGTAAAGCAATAAAGGATCGCGTCCTAAACGTGACTTAGTTTGAGAAAAAATCTTTTCTGTAAAGGCTCATGCATATCTTCAGTTTCATATATACAGGTGCATGGGAGGAAATGTCCTCTACAAGAGAGAACTTCCACACACTGTCCTTTTATTTGCAATAAGCTTTATATTAGAGATACATTGTTTTGGTCCTTAGACCATAAAAGGTCCTTAGATCGACTAAATCGAGGTGAAAAATTCTGAAATATTTACGAGTGAACAAAAATGTAGATAAATGCAACAAATAGTGAGAAAGATGACGCTGTATAACTGTCCATCTGACACTTCCTCATATTTCTTTTCCTAATTCTCTTTCATTCAACAGTGTGCCGCTTTGTAGTTTAGTGAACAAAAAACATTTTGAAGAGAAGATTTCTCTTCAAAATGTTTTTTTTCCATTTCACTGTCACCACTGGCAAATAGAAACCTGCCAATGGTGCTGATCTCCCTTTTCTCCAAGCCATAACCTATCATAGCACAACTGTTGAAATTGTGCATTAGTGGTTATTTAATGTTTTATGTGCTTTATGTAATTGGTAACAATCTCCCTCTACCACAAAACATAGATTCATCTCACTGAGAGGGGAGCAGCAGCTGCTACAGCCTGCCACGTGTGGGCAGTGCCCTTGCACAAGGGCATATGCTTTGATATATGTCTGATGCAGCGTTAATGGGGGTGGCATTGATTAATAAGCTTCTCATGAGTTGTACTTATTATGCATATTCATAATTTATTAGTTTGGTTAAATAAGTAGAAGCTTCAGTGTTACTTACAATGTGCCTTGCAGCAAAAACTCCATCGACAATAGCACAGCAGAAGGCAGCCACCACTCCAAAACTGATGAAGACGATGGATGCCACTAACTGTGGAATGAGGCACAGCAGCATCAGCTTCGTCGCTATGTTTTTACACATGACTTCAAACTCTTTGATTTTTATTGCTTCCTCTCACCACACCTGTATTGGGTTACATATTGAACACTAATGCGTGTTATCGTGCATGTGTGCTTCCCTCCAAGTATGAATACCTCTGAGCTGGATGAGGGTGGAGGGGGCTGTTGACTGGCTAAAGGACAACAGTGACAGAACGCTGTGGTTGTCACCTCGCTCCAGTAGTGTTCGGTTCTGGCAAGGCGCCCAGCTCTTTACTTTATAGGCAGTGAAACACCCCACCTCCCTCACCACCCGCCACATTCGCCTAACTCTCCTCCTTTCACTCCTCAATGAAAGCCAGCATGTATTCAATTACACATCACCCCACCCTGTCTGCAGCCACCCCTGCTCGCAGGAGGGAGGCTGGGCGAGTGACGCAGCCGATTCAACAGCTAGAGGTAACAAGGATTTATTCCTGTGCCCAGATTTCTACGTTGCTAACAAGAATACAACCAGCATGTCATGGATGAATACTTAAGATTTGGAACCAAATTTTCAGGGGTTTTAAACGTCAAAATGCTCAAGACGATAGACGATAATTTATGACCACCACTGGCATATGTCATATAAGAAAATCCAGGTTTTGTGTGACTTTCAGGAGTAACAAACCCTTTACTACATTGGGCAGAATGCTAAAAACAGCATCTACGTGTGTCTGTTTCTACATCAGTGTGCACTTAAATCATGAGCCTTTATTATGACCAATAATTCCAAACTTACTCTCTTTGTTATTGAGGCTGAACCACAGTATCATTCCCCATCAATTAAAATCCACTTTTTTTTAACCTATTTACAAGTATGAAATATATCAAATTTATCTTAACTTAATTTATTTTACTGAAAATTAGGATTACAACAAGCAATTACTTTGATATTAATTAATCTGCTGATTATAATCCAAATGAATCCATTTTTGCTTGGGATCTATTAGAAGATAAGATTCATTAGAGATTGTTTTGTACAACCAAAAGTCCAAAATCCAAATAAAGCTTGTAAATATTTACATTTAAGAGGCTGGAAGCAGTGAATCCTGCTTCATGAAGTAACTATTTATCGATTATCAAAATAGATGCCAATTAATTTTCCGTGGAAAATTTCAGCTCTCCTGACAATGTAACAACACAAACATGTCCTTAATTCACCAAACCATAAATAACATCAACACATGTTCTATGTTTTCTATCTTTCTTACTTTGCCATAACATTTTATGGCACACAAACCAAAGTCAGCATGTTGTAACTCACACGCTGGCTGCCCCCTCTGACTCTGCTGCATTATGGGAAAAGTTGTCACGGTACAAACTCATTCTTCATATCAGTCCTGACAGTCACTGCCCTGCACTCCCCACCTGCTCCGCTCATCTGCAGTCTCCTTCCCCACATTCCTGTGTGGACCTCTGTCCTCCTCCACTTACACCCTATTTCTATTTCTGGCTGCATCTCCCTCAAAGCTCAGGATACTTTGCTCTGATACGCAAATCTCCTCAGACCAAGTGGGACTCACAGCCTGGGTCAGGTCTGCTGTGTCTATTGTCACATTAACAACATAATCAAGCAGTAGACTGACGTAAGGGTAATTGGGACTGAGGGACACAGTTTGCCGACAGTGTTCTGCGACTATGGAGCCACCAAGAGCTGAAAGTGATCTCAATGCACAGAGGTAACATAGATCCTCTTACCATCTGCCTCTTGTTCTCAATCAAATGAGCGCCGATAATTCCCAGAAAAGAACCAAAGCCCAGCTGAGAAGAGAGAAAATAGCTGTTAGGGCATCTATCTAATTAGACTACAAAGCTTTGATTTCATAGTGCAGGGGGATAAATCAGTGTTTCTCTCATGCTCTGGAGAGGCATGTTTACAGTGCTATTAACTATTAGATAAGCACAGTACATAATGTGAGGATTAGTGAGATAAAAGCTTCTCTCAATCACATGTTGTAATTCAAGACTAATTTATTTATACTATTTATAAATAGTAATTCCGTTACATTTTACTAATTTACGTTATGAATCTATGAATCTTGTATGTGAGGTTGAAGTTAGGAGAAACATTTATAGAAATATAACTGACACACAGCAACTGCTTTCCTGGTGGGCAGAAAGCTAAAAGCTGAGTCCTGTGAAGAAAACACAATTATGGGCTAAGATACTTTGCCTCACTCAGCCTCTAATGACAGTGATGCTAAATAATGAATGTGGGGAAAATTCACCCCTTGGAGACTTCCAATAATTAGGTTCATCCAGGAGTGGGAAGAGCTCGCTGGAAACACTCACACCTCACTGATAATGAACTCTCTGACAGCGAACAGGTCTGCTGTGTTTGTGCCTGCTGGTGTAAATGTGCGCTCACGATGACTCCTGGGTAGTAGCCGCCCACGGTGATGTTCTGCGTCCTGGTCGTCGCTGCCAGGCCAAAGATGAGGATGAGCACAGATACGATGAGCAGCATCACCGTCACGATTATGGATTTCCTCTTCCTCCTCTTAAAGGAACCTATAAGGCAGCAAATAAGTGAACATTACTGCTAATCAGTAAAGTGATGTCAAGGATGGGGCTCAGCTTGACTCCACTGTGAGTGCTGATGTAATGGGAAGTAGTTAAAGACAGTCGTGACTGGACTGGAGTTTCTCTGGCTCTGTCACATCAACAATCAGCGGCCAACTCTGCTGAAGTGTCTACGAGCAAGGCACCAAAGTGCTTTGACACTCTGATCCTATTTGTGCTTTATGTGCATCTGTAGAGGAAATATGCTAAGAAATCAACTTTAAAAAGGCATCTGTGAAACACTTTTAGAGTCATCCTCTATCAGTAAAACTGTAGACATGATGAATTATGGCTTTGGCTTACTTGAAATACAATCTTTAATTTAGTACTCAACAAAGCCAATTCATTGTATAAAGGGAAAGTAACTTCCATGATGAGGCTCAGTTTGTTTGTGTTTGAGAAACTACATTACCAGTTAGCTTATTTTTACGTTGCTCATGATTGAAACACCAACAGTAAACAAAATAAAACAAAATACCCACTTTCAGCTTCACATATTCATACTTTCTTACTTTTTTTTTTAAATCACAGGTGGCTTGGTTAAGTGAGAAAACCTCCTGTCATACTCAAAATGTCTGTTTGATTTGAGCCATTTACAGTGAAAATGGCTCATAAAAGAGCACATAAAAGAATTACATTTACCAGTAACAAACTGGTTATGTAATGTTTACATTAAAGAGACTTTTTACAGTTGATCTGTGACGAATAGTTTAATTCTATTAATTCAATTAATCCTAGTGGTCCGTGGGTTTGAGATGTTGATCGTATAATCGCAACACAAATCTTGCTGTCCGAGGTCATCCCTGTTATTCTATTACTCTCTGCCTTCATCTCTTCTCAGCTCTCTGTACAGTGTCTAATAAAGACATAAAGATGCTTTTTCAAAAGGTCCAAATAGGGGTTACATTTATAAATCCGCATTTTCATTCAATGTAACTTGAACCATAAAATAGAAACTAAAAGTTCATTTCAGGAGTTGTATAGCCTCAGGAAACTTACATCTTTTAAACCGGTCAGACTTAAAACAAAGTTGTCTGAACCTCGTCTTTTGCTGAGGTCCATCATAATAAACTGAGGACAGAAATGGGAGGGAGTGACCCGTAATCTTAGATCTTAACTATTTGCTTGAATGCATTTGTTTCAGCAGTTGTCAGACTAATGAACCAAATCATGATTGAGGAGGGTCCGTCTGCCTCTGGTTGTGTTTGCATCTTCCTGTTCGGTTTTTCTCCAGTGTTCAGAGAGCTCATCAGAGAATAACAGATCATCCAGGTCACCTCTAAATTCTGTTTTATCAATTTCTGGAAACCCAGAGTTGACAGACGTTACTGCTACTGACTGCTGATGCTCCAAACTGGAGATCAATATGAAATACATCAGTGCCCACCGATATGCCAAGCAGGGTGACGTATATGGATTCAGTCAAATTTTTATGGTGCCTGCAAAACGAGGGACACAACCTCTGAGATTATTGATCTAGAAAGATATGTACAATCTTGCACAGCTGGTCCTGGCCTTGAATGCTAATTTGCAGTTGACTGACACAACACACGTGGCTGTTTAGCATCAGTGTAATTGTTTTTCCGTAATATACATCCCCTCTGCTGTAATGTCTAACAGACCATGTCATCCAATCCTATCTTAGATCAAATTTCATATGAAATACAAACAATTTCACTACTTTATGTATATTCCTGATAGTCAATATAAAACCATTGTTGATATTTGATTTAATCAGTGTCCTCTGGCTCTAGGTTAGATGTGTTTATTCTATGCATTTCTTTAAAAGAAGATTTAAAAGAGGTCTGAGACCAGGGGACCAGAAGAAGTTTAACAATACTCAAAGTAACCCCCCCATGTAATAGAGTCACATATGGACATTTTAATAGTGCTCTAATAAGTGATTACTTTTCTTTCTCAAACCTTGCCTTTAAGGAAACAGGAAGTCTAGAGCAAACTCATAAGGATGCTCCTACTGTTTGTTAACCAGCAGCAGAACAGCGTAGCATGAGCACAACAATCAACAATATAGCTACTACTACATGCTGAGAATTACCTGTTTTAGGCTGCACTAACAAAACACACACTGATTTTCTCCTTACACTAATTCCCGTGTTATAGCTTTAATTTTCATGGCAGCAGCCGAGCATCCTGCTAAAATCACTGTCGGGCATGTTACCCATCAGAGCCAGACACCCAGGCTTGCTCTGGTTACTCAACATACCGCACCTGCAGTGACGCGCTGCGGCCTGGACCAGAAAAAACACACACGGTCTGGTGATGCAACGAGTGTTTTTGTCTCATTTTGCAGGCAAAAAAAAGCACCGTGGTTGCCTTTTGAATACAAAAAATACAAACATGAATATCAGGATATTAATATTGTTGTGTATAAGCAATGCTGCGCTCATACAAATCAATGCATTCTGATTAAACGAGGATGTTATTTAATTGATAAAACCTGCTGCAGACACGCCGTTGACCTTGCACACACACACACACACCCACCCACCCATGCTTGTCTCAGAGAGGGTCAGTCCGCTGGATTGGAGGCTCTGGGCAGGAGGCATGCTGGCCGGAGGATGTCTAACGCAGTCCGCCCGGGCGATCCTCTGTGCAAAATTAAGAAAAACAATAATCACGACTCACTGTTATTCGCTGTATATTTGAGGGCTGACCGTGTGCAATCGAGAGCTGAAGCAGACGGTGTGGCCGCCTGTTGTGGCATTCTCCGACAACAGCCCTCCGTAACCCGCCGGGCCCGAGTCCGGCTCATTTACATCCCCACGGCTGCTGAGACGTCTGTCGGTCTCCGTCCTCACGGTGTGTCGGTGTCGGACGGTGGGTCGCTGCTGCTGCTGGCTGTGTGTGCGCATGTCACACACGTACTCAAAAACAACAAGTACTCCTACGGTCGTTACTTGTGTCTCAAAGCGGTGTAACGATACTCAGCTAATTATCAGTCAATTATTATCAGTTTCCTCCGAAGTACGTGATTGTTATCTCACGTTACACCGGCACGAAGGCACCCTAACTTACAAATTAAATGCAGATAATTTAATACGATCGATATTATCCTAATACTGCGATATCTGTTGATAAAATTCAAGATACATGTATACATTAACCGACAGATGAGTCGTTCGCCATTTTTAGGTTAATTAGCTAGCTAGCTAATGAAGTAACTTTAACGGTTAACGTTTGAGGCAGGTAACTTTACTTTATCTGAACACTTGGAAAAATTGGTTTAGGGTGTAAAACGAAGACTTTGCTGTTTAAATACTGCTTTAAGTTAATTGCAAATGCGAGTAATTATAATAATAGATTTTTAAAAAAACGTCTCAGTTAAAAACCGTGACTGAGAGGGAAGTAACTGTATCAGTAACGAGTATCCATGGTTACTACCTGGAGGTTTGTCACTAAAAGCTAAATAGTGGTAAAATGTTCAGACTGACAGTCTGTTTTACATCACATAGTCATTAAAAAGTAGATTTAATGTGTTAAATGTCCTCCATGTGTGTGTTTGCTACACAGGTGTGTTGGTACTTATGGTTTCAGCGAGGAGTCAGAGGGTTCCATGAAGAGACCGAGCGCCATCTTCTGACACAAACACGGCGTTGCATTCAAGGAGCATAGACTGTGTAGAATCAGGGTTTTATTTCTACAGTCTATGAGCAATGACACATGATGCCTTCATGTACGTCTCGTAACTCTTAAAAGTTACTTTTTTGTACAGAATTCCTTCTGGTATGAAATAAATTGTTTGTGATCTTATATTTTAATTTTGAAAAGCCATTAAAGTGCATTTAATCTGCAGTGGCAGGATTTAAAGGAGAATTTCAAAGTCAGATATGAGACTGGAATAATTAGGGACAAAATAATCATTCAGCACTACCTAAAGAATCATTTAGACATACTTATGTTATATTATTAAATAACAAAATAGCTGACTAAATAAATAAGATTTAGTTTTTCCCATCTGGAACTTTATTCCTGGCCCTTTTTAAAAAGTACATGTAACACTATTTAGACTGTCATATAGGGAAATTCACTCTACAGAAACTGTTATTTGTTGTATTTGACCTATTATTTTTATTCAAGTCATTAAAAATACAAAAGTATTTAGTTAACTGAATAAACAAAACATTTAAACAAATATCCTGGAAGCTTTGTGTATACTCACACACAGCTTGCCTGATAATTAAAACATCAAAACGTCCTCTTTCTGCTATTGTGGTGCACACAGTTTCCTGATTACACAACCCAACTTCATTTTTCATTTTCATTTTTAGGACGACATCTTCACACAGTGTCATGGCTGCCCAAAATAATCCCATTTATATGACAGGAACATTTTTCAAAAAACTGGAATGAACTTAAATTGCCATATGCCCTGACATGATAAGGCCTCCTGATCTAGTGATCTTAGCTCTTTGTGTTTGTCACAGATTTATGCTTACATGTTGTATATTCCTGAATTAATGTAAAATCACATCTAATCTGTAGCTGGGTGGCCATTAGACATAAACAAAATTGGACACTGGACAGAGTGGGATGAACATGGGGTTGGCAGTCCCATAAAGGGCCAATGCATAGAATATGTAGCCTGTAATGCAGACAGGACAGTTTTAAATAAAGTTTTCACTACTTTGCATGGAGGTGCTTAAAAATCTTTTCTGCAAATGTCTTCATGTGGTGATACACACACACATAAACTCATAAACACACACACACACACACACACACACACACACTCAGAGGAACACGTGCACGTTTTTGCCGCGCAAATCTCAGAGAACAGATATTTTCCATGACGCAATTTCTCTTTTCATGTAAAAGAAGAAGAAAAAAAACACACTGTGAAAAGTCCCCCTCTCCCACTTTTACATGGGGCAACAGAGGTTTACGTGACCGGAGTGCAGATCAGGTCAGGGATGAGGACTACTTGAACTTCTCCAGGGGGAAGCTTCTGGTAAGCAGTTACTGCGGGACTCTGTGGAGGTGCTGGCAACTGGATTAGTATGCATGCATGTGCAGGGACAATACCCAATGACAGATGTTTAATTTATGATGCTTTTGTTACATGTTAAATGGACAGAGTGCCCAATAAGAATAATTCTAAAAGTTTGGAAATAATTTTAGAAGGTAACGTTGATTGCCGAATGAGCGTCTTTGTGCATGTACAGTATGCAGCCAGGCGGTGATTGACAACAGTGTCTTGTGTTGGGATAAGCTATAAATATTGTATTCAGGCTCTGCTTCAGTCTTAGCCCAGCTTAGCAGACAATGGTTGATGGTGTGCGTGTGCAGAATGCAGCCCTGTGGTCCAGGCCGCTGCCAAAACGTCTCTGCAACCAAAAAAAAGCACTTTGTATCCCACCCCCAGTTTTTCTCCGTCCAGCGTTCATTCACTATGATGCGCGCCTAGTTGAAGGAGGTTCTCCACACCAGGTCCCCTCTGCGTGCCTAAAACTTTCTAATGAAATCCCCAAACACTTTTTGACAAACACTGTTTTTTTCTCTGGGGGTCAAGAGGGTTTTCGACTTATTAATCCACGTTTTTATTGAGAAGAAAACCTCAGGTATGTCCGATTTTTCATTGAAGTTCTATTTGTTAGAATTGCAGAAATTATCTCTTGAGTCTGCTGCTGGATTCATTTTTTCAGATAGATTAAAGTTGTGGTGAAAAGTTTTGAAAATGTTGCTGGACTTTGGCAGGTGTTGCACATGTAAAGATGCTTTGCTTTAATTCAGAGGCATGGGAGATGTGATTGGTTTAACAAGTACCTTTTCTCTTTCTGTGAAGAACATGGAGCCCAGTTCCACAGAGGGAGGAGCTGAAGAGAAGCTCCTTAAAAACCATCCACCAGGTCTTGTAAGTGCTGAAATTAAATAGAAAACACACAACAGCATTAAGATCACTTTACTCATGCAGCAATTAAAGCACATTTTCCACCAGAAATAAAGGTTACATTTAATAAACAGCACAGCTATCCATCAGTCAAGCTGCTCTAGGTTGCACAAGATTCGACGCTCATAACAGCACTTTAAACATTTAGCAGTGGATTCTTGTAAAGGTCAGACTCTCACAAGCGAAGTGACTTGTGTCCTGTGGTTGCTCTGGGATCTGTGTGTCCTGGCCCCGCGGATGCTGAGAGTCAGTGAGTAACATCTGGCTGTCGAAGTGACCCTCCAGCTCTGCTGTCTGCAGCTGCTGCTCCAAGCAGGAGGGTCCACTCAGAGGAGGTCAGCTCTCCCAACGAGTGCCACAAAGGTCACCAGCGGGTTTATAATTTGCAGAAACAGGGGACAGGACCAGCAGTGCGATGTTCATTAATATGCAGAGCACTCTCTGGCAGTTTATATCGCCGGTCATACTCGGAGCAGAAGGCATGCCATTTTTTTCTGGCAGTGATTTGAAAAGAAAATAGGTCGACTGCACAGCTTAGCAGTTGAGAATATGTGTGGTGAGGGCTTTTTCTCTTCTTCCTCTTTCCACCAGCCTCACAAAGTGATCCTCAAACACGGCCAAGAGCTGGAGGAAGAGCAGGAGGAGTTGGCCGAGCACCAGCCTCTAGAGCAGGAAGACCTGAACTTTGAGAGATGGAAGCGCAGGCCGTTACCCAAGAGGACGCTCCACCAGAAAATAGACGACCTGAAGACGTACCTGTGGAATGCAGAGACCAACGAATTCATGGGTCGCTCCGGGAAGAGCTGGAGTGAGTTGATGAAGAACAATAGGTTCTATGTTGTTGGGATGTGAGGGGGGGATTGGATTAATGCTCAAGTACTTTATTTTTTTTAATGCATGTGTCAAATAATCACAGATCTAATGTTGAGTGTGTTACAGTAGAATCATCTTAAACAAGCTGAAGAACAGACACGGTGTTTGAATGTCTTTAAAAGACGCACTCAGCGACAGTGTAGGGGGTGAGAAATGTCTCTGCAGTCCAGTGACTCTGCTCACTGTGCTGCGAGTGTGTGTGTCCTTATGCTCAATGTTTACATAGGTGCATGGACAATTCAGAGTGTCCCGACAAAAACAGACTGCCTGGGGACGTATCCCCAGCGGGAGCGCACTGTTCCGGGCCTCGCATTGGCCAGGAATCACATTCCTCTCCATCTTACCATGCTCTCCACAGCCTCTTTCCCAAAGCCTTGGCGACCTCATCGCTGAACTTAACATGCTTATGGCCCCTTAGTTGCAGTAAAACACGTAGAGATGCTCGACTCTTTCTTTTTTTTTAAATCCACAGAGCTCACTGCCACATTTGGTACAAGGGGAACTTTTTTGGCAGAAGCGACAGACCGGACAAATTTGTTGAGTCAATGATGATGGAGCAGCCTCTTGGTCCTCCAGGGTAGCTGATATGTGACGCCGTTGAGCCCCCCTCCCTCAGCTCCACTGTGCACAATGGCAAACATGATCCATCTGAGAGTAGAGAGAATATCTACAAGGAAAGTGTGTGTTCCTTGCATAAGCTGAAATGCTGGATCCCAGGCAGAACTGAGAGCTCATTTCAGCTACATAACCAGTGTGTGCACACTTGTGGAGGAGTGGGGCCCATGTGTCTGATGAAGAAAGGCCCTGAGTTGAAGTCTGTGCTGTGTGTCCTGTGAGACGAGTGTGTAAGAGAGGACACAATACCAGAGTGGGGTGATTGGGGCTCCTTGGAGCTGGCCGGGCCTCTATGGCTGCAAAAGACCTTCACTACGATGGCAACCGGAGGTTCACTGTGTTCCTGAGTGAAAGGACAGCTGGGAGAATTCTCACTGAGCTCAAACAGAAAGGCCTTTGTGGCTCCGGGGACGCAAGGCTGGCTGCAGCTAGTCCCCTGTGAAATTGCCTGCACAGCAAAAGCCATTTAATTTAGGACACGTTTGGCTTGATTAGTTGCTAATGGACCATTAATTGAAAATTGCAGAACAATGATAGTTCTCTGGGATTCTTTATTATGGGGTTCTCACATTAGCAGTGGATTTTATACCATAACTATTGCAGACATGAGTGAAGGACAGTGATTTTGTATGAGTAAACAAATTAGTGACCATCCTGATCAAGGACAGTAGCTGGAGTCCAGACAGACCACACATGCTGGGAATTCTTTATGGTTCACTGTGTTTGTCCACTCAGATAAGAGAAATGATTTATGGAGAGCTGCCTGTTATATAAGACACTTTAGTGCAAATACTACATTCGAAATACTCTCCCTGATAACTTGTATTTTCACTCCTCTTTTAGGCCTCATCCTTCTCTTCTACGCTGCACTTTATATGTTTCTGGCAGCCATGTTTGGCGGCTGTTTGTTTTGCCTCATGTGGTCTATTAGTCCCTACCATCCCACCTTCAATGATAGAGTGATGCCACCAGGTAAATATAACCTCAAACTCACACCACTCCACAGCGTCCTCCCCCACTGTCACTGTCCTCTCGTCTCTCCGCTCGACTGTCCTTCCGCCTGTTGCTTCTACTTGAGTCTCAGCACAGTTGACTGTCTCTGCGTCTCCACTGGCAGGTATGACGATGGCCCCACACCTAGAAGGCCACGAGATCGCCTTTAACGCCTCTGATCGCAAGTCCTGGAAGAAGTACGCGAGGTCTATGGATGAATATCTAAGATGTGAGTCGGAAGTGGTTGTGGGGGGATAGTGTTGAAGCTGGAGGGGGGGGGCTGATGAGGTTGTTGAGTTTAAAATGAAGCAGGCATGCAATGAGTTAATCCTCATCTTCACTACCTTTGTCCCCTTTTTCCATTTGGTTCTTGCGGGGCATGCTGGGAAGGGAAGCCTCTTTGTGGGCAGAGTGCAGCCATTCAATGTGGTTTTTTTTTCACGCCCAGCTTTTGTCAAGCTTCCTTAATCAGAGGCCTGAGTCTGGCAGGGCTTTGCTGTTGCAAGAGTTTATTTATGCCCTCCTCTCTCATTCTCCCTCCTCGCCTCCCTTCCTGCCTCTTTCTCCCTGCTCTCCATTTTCAGCGTACAACGATGCCGCTCAGGAGAGGAAGAATATTCGCTGCGCACAGGACAGATACTTTGTGCAGGACCACTTGGAGGAGAGCGCAGAGCGTAAAGCGTGTCAGTTTAAGAGGTCCTGGCTGGGGGACTGTTCGGGGCTGCAGGACCCCCACTATGGCTATTCTCAGGGAAGGCCATGCGTCCTCCTCCGAATGAACCGGGTAAGATGAGTGTCTGTCACCACAGCCTGCAAAACAGTGCGCCTTAAAAAGTAGAAAAATGTACATCAGAAGAGGGAACATAAAACAGCAGGGACACAGTGTGTTACTGCACATAGTTTTCTCAGTGAGTGACATCTTGTGGCCACTTCAGGGAGAGGATGGAGCCACTGAGGTGCACTTCTTTTTGTCTAGGTTAACTGATGTAGACTAACATTGTGGAAAGTTAAGCCACTTCTTATATATTTTTCATAAAAGTTAGAATTAAACTTTTGCATTCAAGTGTTTTATTATTTATGTATACAGACAGAATATAGAACCAAAACAGGATTGAATAATACGTTTTACTGTTTTTCTTTGCACAATGACACTTTTTTTCTCACCATTCTTCCTTTTCAATAGATTCTTGGTTACTTACCTGGCCAGGGCAAACCAATAAATGTGACATGTGGAGTTAAGGTAAAGTAACCATCAACACTCTTTATTGTAAATTTATATCAGCCAATAAGAGTCAAGAAACAACAACCTTTTTCTCTTTTAGAAAGGACCTCCAGAAGCTCTGGGAGAAATCCAGTTTTTTCCTAAGAGCATTTTCGACATGAAGTACTACCCGTACTATGGGAAGCTCAGACATGTGAGTGACAGTTTCACCTCTGTGGATAACGGCTGCGGCATGTAGTCAGTTATTATTGAAGTCTGAAGTAACGCCTGTCATGTGTTGACCTCCTCTGTCTCAGGTAAACTATTCTTCACCAGTGGTGGCCGTGCGTTTCGCGGGAGTGCAGTATGACACTCACATCCAGGTACAATGCAAATTGAATGGAAAGGGCATCATCAATGATTCACCCACTGACCGCTACCTGGGCAGTGTGACCTTCTCCTTGGATATCGGAGCGTAACGTAAAGATAGCGCCACCAGCAGGATGCTCCCGCGACAACGAGGCAGGAAAATGTACAAGAAAAAAAATGATGTTGAAACATTACTTTCCATGAAATATGTAATTTCCCTCTCCTCATCTTTCACTTAAACATCCACGTCTTCTGCTGTGAAACGAATTCCTCAAGAAGTAGATATTTACTCTTTTGTCGTATCTTTGTACCTTGAGCGTGCCACCGCCACCTGCACCCACAACAAACAGTGCTGAGCACAGGACAAGTGCATAGAGTTGAGATACAATTCAATTCCTGATAATTTGTAATGATTAGCAAAATTAATCAAACTAAATTACACTCTGCCCAATAGTTAGCATTTCTGGCTATGCAAATCCAATTATGACTTAAAACATTAATAGGCAATTAGAAATATTGTTTTATCAGGTTAGATTATGGTTTCGTGTGAACATTTTTGTGTGATAAAGTGTACTAATTTGTTTTGCATTATATTTTTCAAACATGTATATTGTAAGAATTCAAAGAACTATCATGCAAACACTGAAAGCAGGACTTGTACTGTACTTACACAGTAAAAAAAAAAGACATAATAAATGACTGCAAATACACTATTACTATATTTTTGTTGAATAGAGCAGTATTATACATTTATGATAAAGCATCACAAGCCACTTCTTGCCTTCTTTTGTAAAAACATTTGCTTTTGAAAAATGAAATACTACACAAGACTGATCAATAAAGAGACATACTGTACTGTGAAATAGTTTGTCAAAGGTCTGTACCATTTTAAAAATATAACTATTTTTGTGATAGTATTAATCCTGCCTGAACTGTGCTACTAAACTTGGTATCAATGTTGTATTTATTCCTATTTTAGTTATTATAATAAATACAATGTTCTGGTATGTACTGTAAGTTTTCTTCCCCGTGGGACTAATAGTCTGCATCAACATTTTTTTAAAGCTCTCAACACATCTTAACTCTCTACAAACAGTAGTTTAGTAATACTATAGGAATAGGAACAGCCTCTGTTTCACTACTTTGATGACAATTTTGAACTGATTCAGAGGTCTGCGACAGAAAATTACACATAACTTCTGTTTGGAGTCTCACAGGCCACAGCTGTAAAGTATTATTAAATACAATAGATTTTCATGTCCTCTTTAGTTTTTACACAGCGCTGTAGCTTTCAAACAAGTGTTAGTGGTCAATTAGAGGCCAAAAAATCCTTTTGGGCTAACAAAGGGAACATATATTTTGCTCGTGCAACATATTAAAAAAACATGAAATATGAATGATTTGGTGTAACAAGACTAAGAATCTACAGCCATGAATGCAGCTCTGTGAGGAGGAAAGCAAAAGTCTGTTCCAAATGTCACAGAAATCAGACCAACATTTGTCGTAATATTTCACTCAAAACCATAAATGCAGAATCTCAAGATGGTGGAAGAGGAAAAGTCAAAGACCCCAGGGTTTATCCTCAGGGCAGCACGAATATTTGCTCCAGATTTCAATCCCTCCAATAATTGTTGAGATATTTTAGTGGAGTAAAGCGGTGGACTGACCAACAGGCTGAGTTTCAAAACTTTTCTCCAAGTTGTTTTTTTAAAGGTCAGAAGAAATCTAAAAAAACAAATCAAGGAAAACCACTGGTGGATTTTGCAGTGCAATCCTTATTTATACAAACAGCAGGGGCTCAAGCAAGAAATATTTGCGAGCCTAAAATGTTGTCTCAGAAGAAACGTGTACACTGTATTGAATTAAGTGGTATGTGAATTTAACACTGCTGTGGGCCCCGAAACAGTGGAGTCTGAGGGACCCCAAACAATGTGGAGGAAAAGTTTACCTCCAAACTAGTCTGAGTAGGAAGTTAAACCTTCATCGAGTGCTGTGACCTCAGAACCCCAGTAACAGCTGGAGTGATTGTCACGCCTCTGTTCAGCATTACAGGTCATAAAGGCATGTCGCTGATCAAAGTCGACTGGGCAGTTTGAGCAATCGCAGCAGTGTTTGGATATTCAGGTTAAAACCGCTAAACTTTGAATTCAGTTTTGTCACGAGACCCACGAGCTCCTGTTGTGCAGCTTCGCACTGAAAGCGTAAAATGAACTGTTAAAAGAATGACAGTGATACAAAACAAGAACGAAACTTTATTTAATTTGTTCCCCACTTGTGTTAAACAAGCTCATCGTATCACATTCTTCATCAGATGGAGACAAGCTTCAACCAAGCAACTCAAAAGGTGCACAACAGAAAGGCACGAAACTGTCGAGGGGGGAGTGATCGAATGTATTAACTGAGGATCAGATCAATGACATGGACTGACTTTAGAAATCTTACTCATGGTTTTCATCTGCTCATGCTGTTGGTGTTACTGCACTATCACATGGAGGGAGAAATTAACCTACATTCAACCACATTTAATCCTGGTGACCTTTCTAAGGTTTAAATTCCCATTTGCCAAAACATCCACTTGTTTAACCTCTGAAATAACACAGGATTACACAGAGAACAACATTATAATTAATTCACCAAATACTCAAATGTGAATCTTTTAAGAGATGGGTACATTTTAGGAAAATAAGTCTTAAATCTTAAGAGTGACGGAAACATAAAAACCTAACATTACACACACAAAAAAAAATAGTCTCAATGCTGGTAAAGTGATAAATTATATTCCCTTTCATCACGCTACAATTATGTGACTATATGCAACAGGTAGTGTTTCATTAAGCTGTTAACTTGTGTTACATGATGGTTAAAGAAATGTGGAACCGGTGGCGTCGAACGGGGATATGAATGACAACAGTGTCTCTATTATTAGCTTGCTCGTACATTCGCGTCATCAAAAATCAATGTCATTCATTCTATACAAGAGAGTAATTTACACGTATACTACTGTACAGCACAGAAACCGAGAGGGAAAAGCCTCTCTGGGGTGGGAGCAGGGAGGGCTCTTTGGGGAGGAGGTGGACGGCTACTCACAGCCAGAAATTTAGATCTTGAAACATGCAATCTACAATCAAACGATGCAATATTGATGATAAACATTTTGGTGCTTGATTCAGTCATTGGCATCAAAGGAAACAGTTGGGGTGGTTGCTGGGATAAATTTTTTAAAGTGTACGAGAAGGTTATTTTTAGGTAGACAGAAAAAAGCGGAAATTTCGGGATGCTTTGGATGCACCTAATGGGCAGCGAAGTGGTCGGGTTTTAGGAGCTGTGAGGGTTGAGGGCGGGTGTGAGAGGCAGAAGCGGCTGGGTAGGATTATACAGACTGGTAGCCGGTGCGACTCTTCCTTCGGCCAATCAGGTAAGAGATAAGCACAAGGATGATTAGGAAGCTGAGCGCCACGCCCACTGCGATGGGCACCAAAAAGCTCAAATCAGAGTCCAGGAAGCATTCCTCAGCTGACAGAAAGACAGACAGAGAGCAGACAGACAGCAGGTTAGTGTTTTAGTCAGCAGAAAATACAACTAGGAGAAGGATTTAAGATATTTACAGTCCACAGAGGCTTAAAGAGAGACGGAAATCAGAACCTACAAAAAAGTGGAATAAACAACATAAATGTGGAGCAGATTACAGGAAAGGGTTGTTAAATACTCAAAAGGCACAGAATAGAAATCACTTAAGTGGTTATTAATCATTTTTATAGATGAATATTAATTTCAGACAGAATGATCAGAGGAAATTCTTAAAGGAGTAGTCTGTCATTTTGGAAAATATGCTAAATGAGTCAGTCAAATAAGATGAGAAGATCAACATCACTCATGTCACCATGAAGCTACAGCCAGCAGCTGATTAGCGAAACAGCTAGCCTGGCTCTGCCTGATGGCTCCTCTAAAGTTACCAGGATTTAGATCTCCTTTGTTTAATCTGGACAAAAAAACACGTATTAGAAGATTTTAATCGAATCAGTCTGTGTAGAGGAGCTTTTTAACTTCATTATTTAATGTCACGTGTGTGCAGAAAGCCAACAGGAAGTGCTGGGAGGCAGATTTTTGCTACCTTCGGACAGAGCCAGGCTAGCCGCTTCCCTTGGTTTCCAGTTTTCATGCAAAGCTAAACTAAAAGGCTGCTAGCTGTAGCTTCTTATTTACCCTACAGACATGAGACAGGGTTCGTACAACTTTTTAAGAGTAAAAATTCAAGCAATTTGAAGGTACCTAAACCAAAAATGCCATGTCACTTCTAAACTGTAACTATAAATGCAACTACGAATAAAGAAGTTTACGGAATTCCTTTATACCCACTGTAATCAGTGTATATCATCACACAAACAAATATGATGGGCTCGTTTCATTTCAAATATCAAAAGATTTTTGATTTACATGAGTGACTGTATAGATGAAACACCAGATTAAACTGAAAATCAAACATTTTTTCAAGGAGTATATTCAAGCTCAAAGATATTACTAACCTTGAAAACATATATGTTAAATGTAAGCATTTTGTACGAACCCTACGAATGAAAGTGGTATCAATCTTCTCATCGAGCTCTCGTTAAGAGAACAAATGAGCACTTTTCCCAAAATGACATTTGTGAGTACAGTCAGGCAGTCGACAGCATGAAGCACTACATGGAAACAACAATAATACAACATGTTGGTCACTTTTCACCATTAGTCAGAGGCAGCAAGACAGAAAGGCAGCAGTTCACTGACTGTTTGCACAAAGATCTAAATGAAGTTTCTAGAACGACTCGTAGCCGGCGGCCATGTTTCTCTTTCTCCCGATGAAATAGGCCAGCAGAACGATAAGAATGAGAACAAGAAGGGCAACTCCGACAGCTATGGGAACAAGGAAGCTCTCTGCATCAGCCTGGCATTCCTCAGCTAGACAAGAGTGAAGAGAGCAGAGAGGTGAATGTCTCATAGGTTGAACAGAGCAGTCAAAAAAACCCCCCAAAAAAACAGAATGGTTAATGCATGAAGGCCTGGAAGGAAGAAGAAGCCTTCTAACTCGCTTTAATTACTATTTAAAGCATGAACAGTTTTACAAAAAGGAATAAACTCAAATTTACTCAAGTGTCCAGGGCAGCAATGCACTTTTATTTCCATAAATCTTAAAATACTAAAAAGCTTCACTTCAGACTAACACACAATTTGAATTTTGATTCATCACAGCGAACATCATGAGAGTGGAGATGAACTCCGCAGTCGTTTGTAACCACATAACACACATCAATTGATCTTTAACAAGATGGTTTTGCAGTTCAAATTCCCTTTGCTGAACACTGAATTTTTGTGTGTGTGCAAGTGTTCTCAACTTGTGAAGGGAAATTAAATAATGAGCCGAATCATCTTAACAGTATTAGTGAGTTATTGAATGTACAGGAAGGTATCTCTGGGCTAAGGCACAGCTGTTGTGATGATAAACCTGTGAGATGATTTACTGAGAACCACAGAGATCAACCTAGAGAAAACATGAACGTTTATACCAGTGCTGCAAAACCATCTCAATAATTAAGGCTTTCTTACAAGGAGTTCTTACAAAGCTGAAATGCACAAGACAGCAACAATCACAAGCAAAATCAAAGCTCATGTCTGTCTTTAGAGCCATTGTTCATACACACGTACAATGTCCTGGGAAAGCAAGTTTAATAAGCAACTTAAAAATGCAAATATTTCTAGTGATTCTCATATTCAGTGTAGTTTACTGCCCGCATTGCTCCACTCCTGAAGAGCTGGAACAAGGCTAGCAGCACACAGCACTCTGCTAGAATTAAGCAACAATACACAGCTACGACCATTGGCTTTCTATCATAGAAATACACATCCTGGGCCGCGCCTCCATCCCTGAACCTCCATCGCTGCAACCAGCGCTAATTATTGGATGTAAAAGCTCCTGAAAACGTACTCTCAGCTGCTCACTTTGAGCGGCAAGGTGAATAATTCTGTCTTTTTCAGCAACTTCATAATCAAAATTTGAAGACAGGTGTGGGGTTGTTTGCCTTAAAACCACACAAGCAGCTACGGTGAGCTTTTAAAGGAATAGTTCTACATTTTGGCTTTCTTACACAGAGTTAGATGAGAAAGTCAAAACCACGCTCGTGTCTGTACTGTAAACAGGAAGCGAGACCTAGCAGACCTTCAGCTTAGCATAAGTAGCATAGCATATGGTTTTCCTCTTGTTTTTGTGCTAAGCTAAGCTAAGCTAAGGGTCTTCTGGCTGTAGCTTGGTATCTGACCGACAGAAATGAGTTGTAACAGTCAAAGTGTCTCTCTTTCTGCCTTCAAACTGTGCATTAAAAAATGCTGCAGTACATTTTTTCCTCACCTTTAAAGTTGTTTGTTTCTTGTTCATGTTATACAAATAGTTTTCAGGAGCTTTAACGTACCCTACAGAGCTCAGGCTAAGCCCAGGCCTTCACACAGGTGAGTTAACGTGACAACAGTCTCAAATAAAGCAAAAACATAAAGAGAGCTTTAGTGCATTTACGTGTGTGTATATCCTCGTTTCAGAATTGTCTGTGCTGAAAGTGAATATTTACACAATGAAACTCTTCCCTTTTCTAAACCTAATGCCAAAAGGTATTCTGTGAGAAAAAAAAAAAAGCGGTTGAGTTTATTTTCAGGTGTGTTCTCTGACTGGAACATGTGCAAATCAGGAAAACCTTTTAAACTGCAGACATTTTGACACAGTACTGCAGGAAACAAACAGGTGTAGTTAATAACACCAACGAGGGCCTTTACAGTTCCATGTAAATGAGCCATTGTTAATGTCATTAGTTCCACGTGGACTTTTACTGCCTGACATGTTGAAATGTCTGCAAAAAATAAGGTTTATTAATGTTTAAACAACAAACACTTTGACTTCACATCCTCAATATGACTGGGCAACAATTCCAATGTTTCTCCTGCTCTACAGGGGCAAACATGGGCTAAAGCATATTTCCTTTGACAAAACTTGGAAACGCAGTCGACCTTCATCCTTGTTAATGGATTTCTGGGAGCAAAGAAAGAAAGCTGCGTGACCGTCTTCCTTTGATTTGTGGGGGAAATGCTGTTAAAATGCTGAGAAAATTATCGTTCTTGTGCAACTAATTATGGGGATGAAAAGTCAAACCATAAAAGAAAGTAAAATCTAAAATGTGCACAAAGCTTAAATAATGTCAAAATGAAAACAAAAAGGGAATGTCGTCAGAGCAAGTGCAGGATCCCGCAGCGACAAACTGTTGCTGTTGAACATCTTGTGCTAAACATGGGCAAAAAAAATCTTTTGTATCTTTTGTAAATGCAGAAGTCCCAATGTACCTGGACAGCTCCAAGAACTCTATATACTGTATACAGGATGCAATTATAATTCATTATTTTCTTTTAAAAAGGCTGTGTGGATTGTGCACTTGCTCATTTACACAAAAACACAACGAAAAAGGAAAAACAAGACATCCAGAAAATAACAAAAATGAAACACAAACGTTGGGGGTAAACAAGTTTGGTCCTTGAGAAAAACACCAAACCTTCCATCTTTACATGGGTTTTATTCTTGTTATTATGGTATCATTAAAGAGGTAACTGCAATTCAAAATGCTCTATGTGCAGTTTATGTTGTCTCATAATAACCTCAATACCAGCTGATAGTGAAATGTATTTTTCTGAGTGCAGTCATTTTATAAAAGTGCATCTCATGTTTTCCTAGCTGCGACTTTAGTGTTGAGTTTGGACTCTTGAATTCTTAAATAATTGGCCAATTAAACATGAAGATGAACCCCATGGACCAGGCTTGGGAACCCCGTTAACTGGATTTAAAGGGTCTGATATCCAACGTAAGTCTTTCTTCGACCAATCACGTAAGCGATCACTACAATGAGAATCAAGCCAGCCAGAGCAGCGCCAACAATGATTGGGATTAAGATGTTGGCGTCATCCAATGAACATTCATGGGCTGCAGATAAAGAGAGAGTCAGTCAACAGGTGCAACAGTGATTTTGTGATTAACAGCACATCCTGAGAGACAAGAACGAAGCAGCAGGACTGCACTTCAGATTAATTGCAATCTTTAAAAACAGTCGAGCTGCGCAAGTGTGACAAAATACCCAAAAAGTTTAAAGCTGCCACATAACACAGTGCTCATATGAATGAATATCGGACATCGCAGAACCACTTAACACAATTACAAAAGTAATTTGGCCGTCTTTGAAGTACTCAGGAAGATGAACATAAATTACACTCATCAGGAAGTTGAGCCTCGAATGGACTTGATCAGAAATGGCGTTGTCTCTTTAAAGGATTTAAAGGTACAGTGTGCAGGATTTAGGGGGGTGTTTTGGCAGAATATTCATTATTATGTTTTCAGTAGAACTAAAGCACTAAGACTCGTGTGTTTGTTAGCTCAGAATGAGCTCTTTACATCTACATACAGAGCTTGTCCTCTTCCACAGTGTCCGCCATATTTCTACAGGAGCCCAGAATGGACAAACCGGGCCATTCACATTTTCACGTAGAAGTGGAAGCTTAAATTTGGCGGTGTGAATGCACTGATTGGATGACGAAGAGGAGGAGGAACAAGTGGTTGCTGGTACTAGCAAACCATTATTTGTTCTTAGAAGTTTGAAAACCCTAATTTGGACAAATAGATGATCATACTTATCATGTATGTAGGCCACCAATTTGCCCTAAAGTAGGCAAAGGAAAGGAGTATTCAGCTGGTTGTATTCTGCAACGTCACTGCTCGATGCAACTCATTACGACACACCGCACCTTTAAAGCCAAGGTTCCAAAACTGAGGGTCACGACCCTTCAAGGAGTCCCAAGTGAGTATGTCTACTTTTTAAAACATTTTTACTCCAATTTCTTTTTTTCCACATTGTGAAATACTGAATTCTTTCACCTCTTTATGCCTCTAAAAATCTTTCAAATGTCAAAAGGTACTACTTCATTTAAAGGGGCGGATGGGAAAATAAATTGCATTAAGAACGTTATATGATCATACTGTAGTGGACTACAGCTATTGTGACAAAAAATCTTTTATCTAAGATATTGTCCACCCAGCCCTTGTACCGGTACAAACTAACCATACAATCAATTTGGTTGCTTCAAACACAACAAAAATCTTCTTCCTCATTACGACCTCTAGAGTCATCGGCTCTGACTTGGCCATTTCCTCCACACTGTAAATATGAAACTGTTTGGTCTGATGAACAGAGTCTGCTTTAAGGGGCATTGAAAGCAACCTACCTGTACTGAAAACACCCTTCTTGACTGCAAAAGGCTGTACTTGAAGGTTGAAGGTGTAGAAGGAGAGCACGCTGGTGATGGTGTAGTTCTGCTCCTTGTTACACATGTAGGAGCTGCTGATCGCCGCCTGCCACAGACTCAGGTTGGTGTTCGCCTCAGAAAACACAACACCTTGAAAGAAACATAAAGATGTAATGAAAAAGTCACCCTCAGCTCGCTGCCCAGTGTGGTGCCTGGTCTACGTGGGTAGATGTGATTCTTCTAATTACCAGCGCTCGTCTTCCCGGTGACGTTCACAGCATGCAGACGGAAATTCTTTGTGTCCTGTTAGATGGAAAAATACAAGATTCAGAAACAGAGAATCCAAATAATTTATTATGAGCAATTTAACAAAATCCCACCCCAGCAGCTCTCTGAATTAGGCTAAAACAGACTCAGCACCTGGAACATCCAGGATACAAATATTTCCCTTCTCTCTTTTCAGCGGTGAGTGAGACTGTCAGTGAACATTTCACATTTTGTTGCATCCTGTCTATTAAGTTATATAATGTTAGTAACCATGTTACAGCATTTTTAAACCATCGAATTCTGTGTTTGCCTACCACAGGTATGAAACAATAACAAACATGGGAACACAGTAATGCAAATCATTTGATAAAAAAAACTGAATATTTGGGCAGCAAGATCGTCTTTTTCGATGAATCCTTTGGTCTAAAATATCAGAAAATAGTGATAAATGTCCATCACAATTTTTCTTTAGCCCATCAAATGCCATATTTTATCCTAACAAGAGTCCAAAACCAAAAGTAACCACTAAAATACCAGTCAAAGAAAAGTAGCTAATTCACACATCTAAGGGGATGAAACTGTAAAATATTATATTGACTGTCAAAACAGTTGCCAATTAATTTTATGTGGATTGATTAATCAGCTAATTGTTGCAACTCATATTTGTGCTTAAAAGTAAAATTATTGCTTGGTTAGTATTTTTATTGTCACAATAACCAGTAACCTTTAAACTAGACCTTAGATTCACACGGTGCTGAGTCACCACGAGCTGATTAAAAATGGCAGAACATACTGGATTGTTGCAGACTTACATTGGTGAAGGTTAAGATGATGGTCATTGTGCTGGACACCAACACCAGCTCGCTGCTGTTGACTCCACACAATCCAGAGACTATGGTCCCATTAGGGTCAAAGTTCATCTCCTCATATTTCTGTGCCAGAGGGAAAAGAGAAGGATTAGATGGTCCACCGGAGTTCATCTGTGCATCATCTGGAGAGAAAAGGCCTGAAGTCTGTGTTTAGGAACGTACCTCTGCTTGTTTCAAGCCGATCCGCAGGCCAAAGTTTGCCAATAGACAGGCTGTGCCGTTTTCATCAGACTTGAAGCTGTACTTCCCAACGGCGGGTGTGGGGAGGGTGGGGGTGGGGGTGGGGGTGGTGGGTGGTGCAGAGGAAGTGGTGTTTGTGACAGGAGCGGCAGTCGTGGTACTGGTGGAATGAGTGGTGGGGGCGACAGTGGTCACGGGCAGGTCGGCAGCACAGGAGGTAACTGTGTGAGGAGAAAACACGAGTGAGCAGACAATCAGCGCCACCAGGAGAGAAATATTACAGGCAGGATGAGACGTGACGCTACATGTGCACTTACTCTGCTCACTCTTGTTGCCGTTGATGACAAAGGCCTGTATGAGCACGTTCCACAGTGTTTGATTGACCGAATCAGCCTCGATCACGTCTCTACTCTTGCACGAGTAGCAGGTGCCCACGCCTACATCCGTAATGTGAGGCTTCACTGCGACAGTTTTAGTGTCTAAAAGAAATTCAAAAACACATCAGTGTCAGCATGAGGCACTTCTTGTCCACTTGTGTATTTTCTGTTTGCACGTTGAGGTGTAAAAGTTACCATTTGATACAGATTTAGGGAAGAGGGTTGCGTCACTGAGCTGGTAGGAAAAGGTGATGGTGTCAGCCTCGTACTTTTCTCCATTCACGGCGAAGTTCATGCTCCAAGAGTGTCCCTCTCCAAAATTAAGCTTCAACATTGAGCTTGTGGCATTACATTCACTTCCATCTGTTTTGACGTCCGCAGGAAGTTCAAACTCGACTGTTGCACTCTAAAAGAGAGCAGAGTGTAGCCTCGTTTAACGATTACAAACTGTAAAAGCAAACAGATACACTAAAGGAACATAATTTTGATTTATGCAAAAGCATCTGCCACTAAGCAAGTAAGGGGCAGTGTACTTTAGCACTTAAAGTGTTCATCTTTGCTTGAGAAAAATGATGATTCAAACATCCATGTCTAACTCTTAAAATAATGTTTCTCATTACTTGAAACATTTCCCCTGTAAACATGGCATTAAGATTATTATATTATATTATGTAGATGGCTAATATTAAATGTGAATTACACTTAGCAAGAATAAGAAAAACAGGTTAGAAGATTTCTTAAAACATCTTTGTGAGTTGATTTCTACAGCACAACAACTCACTGGTGAAAAGACAGGACATACCATTCACAGGATATGCACCAGGAAAACTCACAAAGAGAAAATGCTGAATAGCAAGAAGCTATCTATCTATCTTCTTTGTAGTGACTTCCTTCTTTTCCCTTTTGAACGATGACATGTGCTTTCACAACAGCTGTCTGATAGTCACGCTGTTGAGGTCACCTGATGACAGTGGAACTGCTTTGCTATACTAGCAAAGGAATTTCATTAGTATAGAGTGTAGTTTGATGTGCTAAGTGTACTAAACACGGTTAGATACTCACCTTATTGTCAGCGATTTCATATGAGACTGAGAAGTTGACCATCAGATTGGCGTAGAGACATAACTTGTTGTCTTTGTCGTTGACAGACACCTCTGTGCCATGTGACAGCTGGAGCACTGAAAAGAAAAAGAAAAACACTTTGTTTTTCTATCTTTACTAATTATTAGCCCAGCTGGAATGTAACAAAATAAATCCACAGCCAATGCCATGTAGTGAAATACAACCTCATACAATACAACAATTTTCCAAACTCCAGATGGTACGCATGTTTGCACAAGACCTTAATTTCATGCATCTAATTCAATGTTCATCAGTTGTTTCAGGCTTATTATAATATCCCACGCAGCTGGAGATATCCTAGTTAACCTGTCACATAAATGTGTTTATGAGCTACTTGTTATGAGAGCAAGAATCACATGACCCCACGTTGACTTAAGCAAACAAGAAAACATTTCAAAATCACTGCACTCACTTCAGTCACATTTCAGTCACACTTGCAACAAAGGCCTGCACCTTCCCACTGACTCTTATACACACCTCAAAGGAGAGGCCAAGGTCTTCTCAGATTTATTGTATGGTATTGGACGATGCATTGTCATGAACTCAAAATCAGCTACCTGCCATAATCTCCGTGGAATATAAACGTATAGAGCACCTGACATAAAGTCACTCAAACTCACACAGATGTTTGTGACCCAGCTATAAACATTTTTTTGATATCATGGCTATCAAATTATGTGACCCAGACTATGGGAGCACCATCATTGGCAAAGCTTATCAAAATAGAGAGTGCGATAGTGTATGATAAAAACATTTGCAGTGGGAACATAGCTGAAATTCCTGACAGGGTCACAGAATATGATGGGTGACAGAATTAGCTGTAACACCGTATGTGACAGTATTAGATATGAACTTTCCAGAAAAACTACCGCACTATGAGCACACTGATAGCTAATCTTTAACAAAACTGACCAGGCTAACTCGCAATTTTAACTCGACACATTTTAATGTCTTTTAATCAATTAATGTTTTCTGTAGAGCTGCCAGTCAGTTTGGCTAATATGCTAAATCACAAACGTTATCTTAACGGTAATTCGTTCTGTCACGTGATGAGTTACTGTAAACTGCTAAATGTGGCTAATGCTAACAATTTTAGCATAATGTGAACGGGGTTTCTTATTTTTGTTTTCTGTCCTGTTCTGTCCCTTCGTATGTGTCTGGCTAATTTTGATTAGCAGCAGGCATGACTCAGGCGGCCTGAGGTTTTATCATCAACTCCAACTGTAGCTTCAAAACAAGTGTGCTAAATGCTAAGTTAGCTAACAATAACTTCGTAACACACTGCGGAACGGCAGTCTAATGTCAACGCTAGCTTAGCAGCTAACTTTAAGGGTATAGTTTGGTTTTTATACATTGCAATGAAAAGAAAAATCACAGTTATGTGGACACATGTAGTTTCTTCACAGCACACGGTAACTTGGCGGTGTACCAGTCTAGTGTTGTTGACGTAGGTAACAATTAGCCATCGAGCTAGCTTCATTAGCACAACATCACGACTGGGCTGATCCGCCAACCATGGTTTAATTTTAAGGCCCGTACAGTAAACGCGCATTCATGCCAACAAAATCAATTTTCAAACAAACATATGTTGTTAAAATCTCTTTTCTATGGCAGCATTTAGCCTGAGCCTGAGACACCAGGCCCGGGGTGTCCCATAAGTTTAATCACGTCACTTCGCAGAAACAGATAGCATTTCTTTTTCCCACAACTGATTTCAAAGACTATTTCAGGTGAGGATACGTACCGATTCCAGAAGCGAGGAATAAAACAAATGCAGCATATCGGGACATGATCGCCCAGTCGTTTGGAGTGTCAGCCACCGGAGAGAAGATCAAGAAGAAGCCCGACGGGAACGCTCAGTCAGCGGTGTTTGAGTGTCTGTGCAGCCGCCGACTGTACCAGGAAATGGAAGTCATATGACAGGGACCAATGTGTCAAACCGGAGAGAGGTGTGGACCACACAGAAGATCTAAATCTCTTTCCCCTTTTACAGAGTTAGTTATTGTGCTTTATGCATTTCCGAGGCTCACGAGAATGTGAATGTTTACTGGCTTCAGATATAAAATACTTACTAATGGTCTGGTTTCATACAAGACACTGAAATGTGTTGGGGAATCAATGATTAATAAAGGAAAACCCGATTGAAACAGTTATTTTAATCTGAAGCAATAAATCTAACAGACTCATACAAACAAGGGCATGTGTAATCATCAACTTATTTCTCCTCGTGTGTTGAGGAAATCCACTCCCACTCCCCCACTTTTCAGCAAGGCCTGCAAGCCCCACAGGGAGACATACAAAAGAATTATAGTGAATGGATGTGGTATGACACCGGGGAGGATGGGCTCTGATGTTGTTGTGCTTTTAGTATATTTTCTAAGGGTTAACAAAAAGCCTAAAAAGCAGTTGACTGTCTGATGAGATCATTTAAAATGTAACTTTTGTGAAGTATGTACAAAAACACACAAGGACAAAACAAATGAGAAACTTAAATGCATATACTTGTACAACTGAACTGTTTTAGCAGCTTGAATACACCCTATAACAAAAGAAGTGCTCCTTTTTTTGGCACAAACTCCGCTTTGAACGCTTTGTGTGTTCATGATCACAGCTTTATCAGATGGCAACATGGCCTTAAAAATTAGGAAACTTTGCTGCAGGATCACACATTTGACACAGATATTCCCCAAATTGCCAATTCACTACTATGAATGTTAGTCCAATAGTCCCACATTTGACACGGACTGAAGAAACAAGCATCAGTTTAATTTTTTTGATCCTCTCTCTCTCCAACATGTGGTACATTTAGAGCATTGTTAAAGTGTGTCAGCATTTGCCTGGGATAGTGAGTGAACAAAAAGAAAAAAAAGTGACTTGATAACAAAGAGCGTATTGATTCAAACTATGGACAAAGAAGAATCTAAGTTTGAAAATAAATATTTTTCCTCTCCGATAAAAAAAAAAGAGCAAACTGAACAACATCTGTGTGTCTTCTTTGTCTGTCCACGGTAGCCCAACTCTCTCAGAGGCACTGAGAAACATGGACAATATTCTCTTTTTAATGGGCATGCAGTCCACAGGATCACAAGACCCCTGACAAAAATCCTGTGGAGCAGTATCCATTCACTCGTCGGTCGCTGGGTTGAAGATGATAATGGTTAACGTCCACTGGAGCTAAAGATTTAGAGACCGATCACCTCAGCCTGACTGGACCATCTGCATCTCTTTTCATCTGTCACTTTTTCTTCCTCTAGGCCACGTAGTTGTACTGGTTGGGGTTCTCCTTGTCACGCTCCATATAGTCCCTGTCGATGAGAGACTCTATCCTCTTCTTCAGGTCAGCAGGCTGAAAGGGAAGAGGACAGAGAGGAGGCAGAGTTTAACACACGAGCCACATGCCAGCATTTCTGGTTATTTTTATACTTTGAGGTGTGAGGTGAACACAGTGACAGGCTGATTCATGTCAGTCATGCCCCTTTCCCACAGTAACTTACTAAACAAAATATACGAGCCAGTTTAGATCTTATCCTTGTAGACCCGTCTTAAGTCCACTTTCATTCAAGTCTTTGATGGCATTAACACCTTATGACGGTGGTAGCTTTTTTCAAAGGAAGGTGTTTCTATAAAACACCCAAAACAGCCCATACTTATAGAAATTTCAGAGACGGATTTCACTTAAACAACCCTGTGCTAGGTTTTTAAATTAAAAGTACAGAAAAAGCAAAAGAAATTGTTTGATATTAGCTTACTGCAGATTCTGTAGTAAGCTAAGATGTTTCATAGTTTGTTCAACACGGACACTAAAAAAAAAAAAAAAAGCCTTCAAAATGTCCCAAAAAGTGCAGATTACTTCATATTAGTATAATCACAACTCTTAAAACAAACAAATAATGAAAGTAATTAAATGAAGAAATCTATATCAATAGATGTTTGTCGATGTTATGGGTTTTTGCAAAGAAAAAAATATTAGTAGGTAAAACACTAAGATTTGTTTAAACTGTCAAATATCATTATTGACCTAGAAAATTACATATGATAATAACAGATTTTCAGAGTGGAACCGTTATAGAGAATTTAAGGTACTCATGCCCCATGTAAGTTAATGAAACATTTTTTCTTAAATAAAACTGATCGAGTGCCGTGCTAATCACCTTGACAGGGAACTTGAGCTGGTTGTACACCTCGGACATCAAAAGATTATGGCTCAGAGTTTTCCTCATCTTCATGATCCGCACAATCGCAGCGTCAATCTGATACTGACGATCCTGAAAGACCCTCTCTGTGGTGCTGGCTTGCTCCTCCACCTGGGAGAAAACAATCAGTTCAAATAATTCACAGACACCTTGAATGCTTTGAAGTGAGGAAAATACCGCAAGGTAATACTTATACCGTTTCTTTCATCTGGATCTGGTTAATTTTGATCCTGAAGAGCTTGTGTTTGAAGTCATCATTGCAGGAAAACTTGTCCCCGTCCTCCACGTCTTTGCTTTTTGGGATTTTGGTGAGGACACGCGCTTTTCCGCAAGCAAGTGACTGCAGTGTACGGCGCAGTTCACTGTCCTCTGTGAACCAACAGACACACCAACAGTGTTTTAGATCAGTGGTGCTGCATAATGAACACTTAACAATCCTTATTCCTTCATCAGTGCTGCAAAAAAAAACAAAACCTTTTTGTGTGACCATACGGACCTATTCCTGTTGCCAGTTTGATCTCCTCCAGGGTGAATTCCTCTCCTTCGTTAAACATCAGTAGCACAAGTGTTTGGAAAAGTGACACCTGGAGCTCCTTCTTGCCCTTTTGTTGGAAAAAAAAAAAAATCACAGAACAATAAGCTTTATTCCCTGAGTGACCAAAACACAGCAGAGTATTGTTAGACATTCGTTACATACCTCTTTAAATTCAGCTTTTAAGACACAGTGGCCCAGTGTTGATTGCCACTGCAGCTTCCTGCCACTGTGTTTGCCCAGGTAGAAGGTCTTGAAGATCTCCTGCAGTCGCACCATCTGGACAAAGATAACAGAGGCGTTACAAAGCAACGCTTAGTATATTTACTGCATGGCAGGTCATAAAATCAGCGTGTTGCCGAAAATTCCAATATTTGCCCAGCACAAACCTCAGGAGGCAGGTGCACTTCCATCGGGACGTAGGTTGGCCAGTAACCCATAGTGAGGATGTTCACCGTCAGCTCAATGTTGCCAGGAATGTTTTGGCACTGCATATACTACGGAAACACAAGTGAGACACATGTAATATCCACCTGTCACCTCCCGCACAAATGTACTTTTATCACTTCAGGTAATAATTACAAGAAGCTGAATCTGCAGGTGGGTATTCAGACCAAAAACTCCCTGTCTGAGGAACTGAGGCTTGCAGAATCAGTGACATCTTTTAAAACACTTCTTAAAACTTAAAGCCTTTTATTAATGCAGACACTACTCTGTTTTATTTCCAACATGTCTTATCTGTTTTATTATTAGTAGTATTGTTTTCTTACTTTTACTATTGGGTATATAATTCCCTTATTCTAAACATCATTAGTGTCTGATTTGAGTTCTGAAATGTTTTCAATTCTATTTTTACCATGTAAAGCAATTTGTAACTTTGTTCTTGAAAACTGCTGTATAAATGAAGTTTATTAGAACAGCACTGTGTTAATAAAAAGCACAACGGGCTGTACTGTTGGTGAGGGCATCATGTTTGAAGCGCCACTGAGATGATGAAATATGATCCATGAAGTCTGAGTAATAAATCCATGAGTTTGAAGGTTTATTGGATTCCAAAACACTGCACAGTTGTTTTTAATAATATGAGGGATTTAGCAACTCTAGAATCACTTTATCTTTTGTTGTGATGGTTGCAAAGTAATAGACAGTAATCACAATTTCTAATCTACCAGGAATGATCGCTTAAAGGTTTTCTTGATTAACTGATTTTGTCAATTGACGTTAAAGTGCAATTTAACAAAAACATTCCTTTGTCCCCTTTGTGCTTTTCTGATATTCTTTTGTTTTTTGTGATCACTTGGGTTTGGAACCCTCTGTGTCTGGATCCCTACTGTGTGAACACGATGAAATGAATAAGGGGGGTGTTTTTTTTTTGTTTTAATGCTGCCTCATAATCTCACTGTCATAAGAATTGAGTATAAAACTCATGTCACATGGATATATTTACAGATTTAGCCCACCACTGTTGTGCTCACCTGTTTGAACTGCACCATAATGTCTTTAGAAAGCTCCATATCCTTGAACATCCCTTCCAGTTTGCTGGTAAACGCTGCTCCACATTCTGAGGAAACACCAAAAGGTCACAAGTCAATGTGTGCTCAGGGTCGAGACTCCAGGCGTCCGTCATTCATCTCACATTGTGTGTTTGGTGAGAAGCGATGGATTAAACTGACCATGTTTCAGCTTTGACAGCATTGATTTTTCAGCATCCACAGAGGCGCTTTTTCCAACCAGCAACCTCTTGGCCAGATCCTTTTTATAGAAGGCCTCGAAAACATCTTTTCCTTCAGTGAGAACTGTGTGTTACTAATAGAACAACCACACAACACACATCCTCAACTAAAACAAATGCAATAAATACATAATTACCATAGATGAATCTAAAGATAATCATGATCTTATCCAGCATCTTCTCCAGTTCTTCATCTGTTGCTTCTTTGTTTCCTGCCCTTAACTTTGAATCCACGTGTTTTGCTGTAAACAGACGTATATTCATAGTAAATCACAATCGTGTGATCGTTTCCTGAAGGTGCAGAAGTTATGATTGGGAGAGATGCTTAGTTACTGACCTATGAGCTCTGCAGGTTTATTTGGCCGTTTGTTGATGAATGTTTCGAAAGCCTCCTTCATGGCGTTGACAAACTTCTCATTTTTCATGAAGCAGATGTCGATGATGTGATCGACCTTGTCTTTAAAGTCCAGCAGCTCTTGCACCATTGTTTTGTCTTTTTCTGGATTGATTACGATTGTGCTTCCAAAAGCCTGGATGTTGATTTTGAAGACATTGGAAAACAATGGGAAAGAGTTACCATCAGAATATACAAGAACAACTCGTGAGAGCTCAGCCTCACTGCGAACGCTGTCTTACCTTTATGTACTCTATCCAGTGTTGCAGGAGGACCTGAACACCACCTCGCACCCGACTGAAGAGCTGATAGAGCAGAGACAGATCCTGAATTCTGTTCTCATCCAGCAGGTGAGTCAGCCCTGCAGGTTTCCAACAACATGAGGTCAGAACTGATTTTAACCTTTCCAGACCCACCATGTAGTCAGACAGGCAGGGTAGTTAGATATCAAATGTTACGCTAATATATACATTTAGTTTTTACTGTTGTGTACCTTTTTGCAGAGTGGCAGTGAGATGTTCACCCAGCAACTGCTTCTCCACAGTCGCAATGAGTGGTTTTCTGAGGGGGAAAAAAAGCTCAGGTTACAAAAGAATCTGTGTCAGTGTTTGATTTCAAACTGAATTGTACAGTCGAATGCTCACTGTGTGCTCTGGTCTAAATATGTGATGACTCTGTCAGCCTCCTCCTCCAAGCGTTTGTTGACATGATGGAGATACTCTGGTACCTACAAAAAACAGGAGGACAGCAGGGATATTTATTGTAAACCATATCGCTACATCTTAATAGCAACTACATTTTAAGATACTGTAGGTCTTAATGGTTTCCAACACTTCATACGTTCCTCATAAAGGCACAGTTCGGATGTTTTGAGGTGAGGTAGTATGAGGTACTTATTCATAGTCAGCGAATTACCTACACTAGATGGCGGTCAGCATGCCCCCAGTTCAGAGAAGCAGAAGGAGTAAAAGCAAAGGAGCTATGAAAAGTACTGCTGTGAACGGGGGCAGCAACAAAACGTATTTTAGACACCTAAAAAAAACCAAACAATCAATATCAGTTTAACTGTGCACTATATTTAGAACATTTTACCTTGCCATCAGGGAACTGAAGTGGTTATATTGCTCTCTTCAAAAGCCACCAGATTCCTTTTCCTTTTTCATTTTACTTTGCAGAGCACATGAGTTGCTGGTCTATGATCAGAATCCAAACTACCCCACAAACTGAATGATGGAGGCAGGGGTAGACCGGAGTCAAAATTACTGTTTTTGTCAATGGAGTCTGGTGGTCTTTGAAGCAAGCGAAAATACAGCTTCAGTTCCTTGTTAAAAGGACAAGCTGACAGCAAGGTAGAGCAAAGAAAATGTTCTAAACATAGCTTACACTAAAACTTTTTTTTAGACAGGCTAAAATATGTTTTAGTGCCGAATGTTTGAATGTATGCATAGTGAACAAGAAAAATTAAGTATTTAATCCATAATAAATAATAATCCATCCATCTATGATAAAATACACTCTGGGACAATTTCTTCAAAGCTTATTTTCTAAGGATTTCTCTGTGTGCCGTTTTGTTTGAATAACTGCATCACTTGAAATTGTGGATACTTTTTGTTTAATTGTGAGGTACTAAAATCAAAACCTGATGGGACCTGTTATGGATGCATAAATATCAGAATAGAGACTTCACATTTACTGTGTAATCAGATCATCTATTCTTAGCCATTTATTCATTGAACCAACAAAATGGCCCCACGGTACATAACGGGTCACATTAATCACCTCTCTTTCCTGCATCAGCCTCTGTCCCTCGGCAGCGTACAGTCGATTAGTTTCCTCCAAAAAGCGTTGCTCAAAGGAGTCCTGGTAAATCTGTCAGGGACAGAGAAAACACACGTTTTTATTAAAGTCATTTGTCAACACGAAACTGACAAATAATCACACCTCTGTGCAGCTGATAATCTCAGACAACACAACAGTTACTACTTCTCTTGTAGTCCAGATTTACATCAGCTGCTACATGTCAATGTTATCAGAGTTCATTAAACCAAAACTAAACTTTGGTATGAAAAACATTTTACTTTTCAGAAATTAAAACTAGATTTTAGAAAGAAAGAAAAAAAGTACTGTGCTGCGATACCAATTCTGAACTTATTAAGTCTTACCCCCCATAAATATGATAAAAAAACAAAAAACACAAACACTAATAAAGAGTAAACTAAACCTAAACATTTTTACACAATACAAATTAAACTGAATTGAAAACAAAATAAGTCAGACACTTATGTGTGGGTGATTGTTAGAATACTAATGAAACAGTGAACACTACCTGCAGGTCAGAGAGCATGCTCAGCAGGCTCCTCAGTAGACTGCGGTCTATTGCCTCTCCGTTTCGCTCCCTCTCGATGAGCAGCAGAATCCCGTCAATGGTTTTACTCTGGACCTTCAGATCACTGATGATGTAGAACCTGAACAGCTCCAGACCCATGTCCCTGCAGACCACAGCAGCTCGTTAAAGCAGCCACTTTAACAGACATCCGCCTCGTGCTTTTGTACAACATCTGGCTTCTGTGATTACTCACCAGATTGATGGCAGCATTGAATTTTGTAAAACGTAGGTGCGGTCCAAAAACAAAAATATACTCCTAATCATGATCTGTGAAACAATGACAACACCACTCACAATTAGAATTATTTGTAACCATTTTCTTGATTTAAATTAAAGGGGCACTCCACCACTTTTACACATGAATGATCATTTTACTTGTCACAGCGGAACTACACAGAGTGTGGAAACAGCTGTATAATGTCTTCTGTGGTTCTGAAGGAGCTTAAAATCTGAAAAATAACCCTGACTTTGAACTGGGTTTGAGACTTTAAGACATTTTTAAGGCCTGTGTTAGAAAACTGGGTGTCAGGAGTTTAAGACACAGCCAGATTTCATATAGTGCGTCATCTTTGTTGACAGATAAAACTACAATCCCAAATTTCACACTTTTGTGATGTTTGTTTTTTTTTTGTTTTGTTTTGTTTTTTTAATTCTTGCATGTCTCAGGCAACTTCCTCCATGAATTTCACTGGAGGATTTGCTCATGGCAAAACTGAAGATGGCAATTTTAGCAAAACTGCCCGTTTTCCAGGCAGGGAGGGACTGAGAACAGATGGCATGGAGTTGGATTATTGGAGGTGGAGGAACAAGCTTGCTTGAACCATACGGGGCAGGAAATATTATGGAAATGCAAAACTATAACAGTGGAATGCCCCTTTAAACATAAAAACAAACAAACTGCATAGAAAGAGAGGCTATTTTAACCAACTTTGGCAGAATATGACAATTACCATTTGACTTATTTCAGTCATAAAAAACACACCACTTGTTATAAAGCATACCATTTGTCTGCAGTGATCTTGCCAGCACTTGTCAATTTTCTTTAGGAAAAGCACGCTGTCCAGGGCATCCGTATGAATGATGTTAAGAAAAAAGTGTCTTTCATTCAAGAGCTTTACAAAATATACACACACATTATACATATATACACACATTATCCAAAATAAATAATTGGTATGATCCACTGACAGAAACAGTAAAGGATATTCTCTAAATTGATCAATTTGTGCCTTGATGTGGTCTTCACACACGGCCCTCAGCTGTTTGTAAAGCTTGGCAGAAATCTTATGGGAGCACAGGTTCTCAACCGCCTGAGGGGACAAGAGGAGGATGTGTCAAAAAGGGCCGTTTCTGTACCTGTGAAGGGCAGGAATACAGTGAGCTTCAACAGGTCTGCAGTGATACCTGGTAGAGCTCCTCTAGATTGTACTTGATTGAAGTGCTGTTCTGTATGGCCTCGACTGCCTCCTTCAGCTTCTGCCAGGTCTCCTGTGTGTAGTTCTCAGGCAACTTGGGCTTTTCTGTGTGCAAAACAAAACACAAACAGTTCTGAAAACACTGTAGACCATAGCAGGCCCTGAGTGACAGACAGCGGACCTCACAGGACCATTGCACCAACAGGGTCAGCAGTGCTATTTAAAAACCACTGTTTGTTTCTATTGTAAGTATAGTGACAAAAAGAGGAGATATTGGTTACTGTAACATGAAGATAGGCAAATAACTTCATAACTAACCAGAATTAGGAATGATATCAATATCTATAGATATTCACCT
Organism: Pempheris klunzingeri; assembly: GCF_042242105.1. Classification (NCBI taxonomy): domain Eukaryota; kingdom Metazoa; phylum Chordata; class Actinopteri; order Acropomatiformes; family Pempheridae; genus Pempheris; species Pempheris klunzingeri. The sequence continues at coordinate 17,714,914 of NC_092020.1, read as the reverse complement.
ATATAGCTTTGCTCTGAACTACCTCACGTCTTCTCTCAAAATCTTCTGACAATGACACACAATGAAGTAGCGATTAATCTTAATTACTCTCTATATAAAAAGGCTAATTTATTGTCACACTACAACACAGGGCTGCACAACGAGATGTGTAGCCTTGGCAGGTGTTAGACCCCTAAAATAGATTCTTCAAGGGGATATTAAAGCTTTATGATGTGATATGATGTTTTTTATGACTTTTATGATTTAATATGAGTTGTTCTTGTTTGCTGGATGTGAGGTTGTCTGACTATGAAGGTTTCTTGTAACCACAAGAGATTTAAAAAATAAATATTGCAAAAACAATTAGTAAACATTTCCAATATTACTAATAGTAATACTAATTTTAAAAAGCCTTGACCGGAGTTCCACAGTTACACACCAGGCCCACTTCTTTAAATCTGTCAAACAACTTTAACAGCTAATATTATTGGGTTTTAATTATTGCACGTTGAAGCAAAATCGTTATACGCACATCACATGGGTGCAAGGCTAGCAGTAGACAGCATCCATGAAAAAGAAGAAGAAAGGCCTGCACACCCGCTCCATGCCACAGACATGTTTTTATTACTGACAACGTTTCAATCCGACTTGGATCTTCATCTGGTCAGCAGCATGTTGGTGGCATGGAGCGAGGGTGTGTCTTTTTCTTCGTCTTTTTAATTATTGCCTGCAGAGAATCCTCTGAACTAGAGAAATTTGAGGAATGACATATTATAAAGGATCAAATCATCACAAATATGACAGTCAAACAATTTGATAAGCAATAATATTCAATTATTACCAAGCCTAGGTCTTTTTAGCAATTTCCTGACAGGTTTTGCAGAACTTATTCGCCTATTTTAGGAGTGTGAAATGAGCAATGAGTGCCTCTACTTATTTCATTGATAAGTGAACTGACAGTCATCCCACATACTGACACATACAAGGAACTTTTTTTCACATGTTTTACTCCTCAGTAGTGTCAGCGTGGCGACCAGACAGGTAGAAGCTTTCATGGCTCACTGACTCAGCTAAGTTTATAACAGTTTAGCATTTTAATTGCAATGCAGCATTTTGGGGCGATAAAAGACTCCCTCAAACTAGATCTAGTCTCATATACAACTCAATATGACAACATAGTGTCCTGCAGAGATCCTATCACAGAGCCTGGGGACTTGTTGGCAGTTTAAGTTGTATATGGCTGTCAGTGGGTGTTTTTGGAGCTGGACACTATCCACCAGTGTTATCTGCTACCTTTGAAGTTCTTGATGACTAGTTTCTTGGCAGCACCGGGTTTGCTGCTGGAAAAGGTGCCGGAGCCTGCGGTTTTCGTCAGTCCGTTTGCATGGTGTCCCACGCCGCCGGACAGGAACACGGCTTTGCTTTTGTTATTGGAGCACGAAGCGGCAGCGGCGGCGGCAGCCTCCTCAGCCATTTTCACATCCAGTCCAATGAAATCCACTGAATCCTCAAACCTCAACTTCTTCTGAATGTGCAGCGGAGTGGGAGAGCAGGAGGAGGAGGAGGAAGAAGAGGAGGAGGAGGAATTCAGGGTCTTGGGAGGCGAAGAGGAGATCGTGTCAGTAGTGTCTTCCCTCTCTGAGCCGTTTATTTTCCTCTTCTTCGGAGATGTGATGTTGCCGCTTTCGTTTTTGACATCAGTAGCCGCTGGTCTAGCCTCCTGGGTTGGCGGTGGTGGGGGATTAGGGGAAGATAAACCTGTTGGAAACATGAAAAAACGGGAATACTAATTCTTAACAGCCAGTCTTCTGATCCGAAACTTCCAGGCTTGCCGGGGGATGAACTCAGCGTCCGACAGCTTTTATCTATGTTAACACGGGAAGGCTTTACCCAAGTCTATCCGGCATTAAACAGACAATAAATTGTAAACTACACAGCTCCACTTGAATCCAGCCTTGTCTCTTTCTTGTTATTGCTGGCAGAAGAAGAAAGATGGTTGGCTATTGCTTCCTCTTTTCGCCTCGCTCGTCTAACCCGCGCTGTGCCTTCACTTCTGTGGGAGCGGTTCACCGAGGCGCCCGTTAACGAAGATTATTTACAGAAAAAAATGTGGCTACGGCAGAAAAATAGGCTCACATCATAGTAAAACATCCGTCGGTAAACACGGGAAAAAATCCGCTCATAAAAAGCTCGTCTGTGACCCCACCGGAAGTACTTTGTACAAAAGTACTTTTTGCCCAAGCGTGTTTTTTTTTTATACCGACTAAGATGTTGTAACGGTTCCGGACACAAGATGGCGCCGTTCGATCGTTGATGTCATTATTTTATGGTAACGATGGTAACAGCCGCCCGATTACCAGGAGGTGATCCTATAGTAGAAATACCACAAAGTGTTACCTAAATAAAAGTATGTAAGTATAATCAGGAAAATGTACCTAAAGTAAGGAAAGTTAAAGTATGCAATGCATTAAAATGTCCCCCGTGTGTGTGATACATTATATAATGTACTGTATATGATACCTTATACAGGCTGTCCTTACATTCTTCTCTTCTTCTTCTTCTTCTTCTTCCTATTAGGAGTAGTAGTGGTAGTAGCACTACTAGTAGTAACAGTCATAGCATTGCAGGATTTTACTGTTGTAGTTGGCTGAAGTGGAGCTCATTTTTCAACTTTTTAGTTTATTTGTCACATACTCAACAAATCTCTTCACTGTGCAATGAACTGAATTGTTGCTGCGTCCACTGTGGTTCTTGATGTAATACAAAAAAAAGCAATATATACTATGACAAAATATTGAATATACTATATATAATACAGAAGCTTATACAAGAAAATATGTATTATGTGAAAATCTGAAAATTTAAATATAGGCCTATGTTAGATAAATATTGCACCATGGATTAATCTGCAGTTTATTCTCTCCATGAATGGATCAGTTGTTTGGTTTGTAGCAATTCTAGAGTTAGTGGGGAATGCTGTCACAATTATCCAGAGCTCAAATTCTTTGTCACAATTTTCTGTTTTGTCCAAACAATAGTTCAACCTCAACATGATCAAAAATAGATTAAAACTAGTGAAATAATTTCAAAGGAAAAGCAGATCCTCGTATTTGTGAAGCTTGGATCGTGACATTTTTGCATGAAAAATTACTTAGATCATTACTAAAATAACAGCTAATTAATTTTCTATCAATTGACTAATGATTTATCTATGAATCGTTCCAGTAGATTTTTTATATTACAATACATCATAAATTTGTAAGTTTGTCAAACATTTTGTATGCAAAAATCTTAATGTGTAACTAAAGCTGTCAAATAATTGTATTGGAGTAAGAAATATAACATTTGCCTCTGAAATGTAATGGAATAGAAGTACAAAGTCTATAAAAGTACAAATTCCTCAAATTTGTACTTAGGTGCTATAGGCCTAGAGTTGATGGTCTTAGTTATATTACTAAAAATTACTTAAGTTATTAGTATTAGTTACTGTATATGAATAGATAATGAATCGATTTTGAATTATTTTTTCTATTGCCCAGATTTCCTTTCTGAAATATCTCTATTTTAAAGCTATTATTACTCTGATTTTACACTGTACATTTTACTGTAATATGTATGATGTGATAAATAAAGGTGTGGTCTGTGAAATACAATGGCATAAAGACTTGTGACACATGGTGGTACAAACACACCAAGATTGACAGAGATTGGCACATAAAATGTACCATAAGATTCAAAATTGATACTGATAGATAGATAGAGTACAATATTTGCCGCTGACATGTAGTGGAACTGAAGTTTAACGTAGCACTGAGTGGAAACATTCAAGTTAAGTATGTATTGTTCATAAGTATCGATTCAGGAAATAAAGGATGAACACGTCACGCGCCTAAAACTGCTTTGTCACTATGGAAACGGCCCTTGACATTATTAAACAAGTGCTACATGAGAGCATTTATTGACTTATCGTTTGTTTTACTGTCTATGAAACATAAACAGCTTCAGTGGCCGATTCTTTCTTTTATGCGCCTTACTATTTCAGTGACAGAAGTTACCTAGGTTACATGTTGTAGTCGAATTCGACCTGACCTGCCGTGTAACTCACACAACTGTCGTAAAGTGACGCAACTCTTAAACCGTTGGCCCTATGCTGCGAAACAGGCGTGGATCTGCTGCACCATTACTTGATAGTTGAGCTGTGCTTTGTTGTTTTCTTGTGTTTACCGTACTCGGTCTGGCACAGTAAATACAGACAAGCACTCACAATTGAGGAACACGGTAACGGCGACCAACGAGGATGTTTAAAAAGTACGTTTCTGATCACTTTCCTTGTTGTAACTGTGGCTAACCACAGCTAGGTAGCTAAGGCTAACTGATTAGCCATCGCGTCTTCGAGTTTGTTGTGTTCATGTTCAGTTAATGAGACAAGCAGAAATTAGTTATGACATATTGTTCGTTGTAATATTAGATCAGGCCTTTGTCCGACCAGAGATCATTCTGTTTAAACATGTCACTTTTGTGTGGGCTAAAGATAATCATTCACACCTCTGAACAAGGCAATACTACCTTGAATCCAAAAATCATGTCGTGTCATCTTGATCGGGAACATCCAGGCACATCTCACCCCATCTAAACATATATTCACTTTAAATTAGAGTCGCATATTTAGATTTGTAATCACATTATTTAAAGGTACCTTTTTTCTACAAAGACTTCCCTTTTTTTAATGTATGTGTATTGAAATGAAATTGAGAATTGTATTTTCCATAAAACTAATTTGATTGAGTAGATGAGATTTGAAAAGTGTGCATATTTGTTGAAATTGAGTATTATATATTTTATTGATGATGTAATGGAACAAAGCCAACATGCAGTGTGCTTCATTGTGGAATACGTACTGTGTGTTTGTCATATGTTTAGGCCTCAGTTTATTGGTTAATACACCTGACGAAGCCCAAAAATAGAATTAATCTTTTGTAAAAAAAACAATAAAATTGTAACCATAGAAGTAAAGCTCACTCTGTTTTCTATCAACACATTATACAACAAATAATTTCTGTTTTCTCTTTCAGATTTGATGAGAAGGAAAATGTATCAAACTGTATCCAGCTGAAAACATCAGTGATCAAAGGCATCAAAAACCAGCTGATTGAGCAGTTTCCCGAAATCGAGTCATGGCTCAATCACATAATGCCAAAAAAGGACCCTGTCAAGATAGTGAGATGGTAAGACGCAACCCGACTCTTGCATGCAGGGTGTTTTCAGTGCAGTGGATTTTACTCTGCAGTTTTTGTATTTTTGTTATTCTTTCCACAGCCACGAGCACATCGAAATCCTGACAGTGAATGGAGAGCTGCTCTTCTTCAGACAGAGAGAAGGACCATTTTACCCAACCCTCAGACTGTTGCATAAATGTAAGATCTCCTAATGCTAGTGGTTTGATAGTTGTGTTTGAATTTCCTCACGCTGATCACAAACTCCTTGTCTTTTCATAGATCCTTTCATTCTTCCACACCAGCAAGTGGACAAAGGGGCCATCAAGTTTGTCTTAAGTGGTGCCAACATCATGTGCCCCGGGCTGACGTCACCAGGCGCTAAACTCTACCCAGCTGGAGCAGACACAGTAGTTGTATCCTTTTGTACTTGAGGCTGTACATGGCAGCTGTTTGATTGAATACATCTATTTAAAAAATGTTCCTTCTCCATTTTAAATCACTTACCACCAAGTTTGTCTTTAACTAGTGGATGCAGGCTATAATGGCAGAGGGGAAACAACATGCACTTTGTGTTGGCGTCATGAAGATGTCTGCAGAAAGCATGTAAGACTTTTTTCCTTCAGGTAGAAAGTTCTGTTCTGTTGCTGCTCTTATGACGCCTCATCTGAATGTGTCTTTTGCAAACAGAGAAAAAGTCAACAAGGGAATTGGAATTGAGAACGTTCACTATCTGAATGATGGATTGTGGCACATGAAGACGTATAAATGATGACTTCGACACCTGAAACGCCACCCCTCCCCATTCCTACCCCCCGGAAAGTGTGGAGCTCTTGACAGCGAGTGGCCAGTCAACTGTTTACACCTATGGACTTAGCTGTGTAACCTGCTGGAGGCTTTGACTCAATTGACATTATGCACAAATAAAAGAAAGATCTCGCTTTAAACCTTGATCTCAATTGGTATATTGCTTTGGATTCAATCAGAGATGCCCACAGTGTTGTTTTGCCAGAGATTTGAAAATGGAATCAAATAGCAAACATGACAAAATTGTAGTATTAATTAATACAGGCTCACCTTTATTATCTGGTTTCCATGTTCTGTATAGTTGGAGTAATAATGTAACTTGTATTCTCTTCATTTTCCTTCACAATGAGTGAAGGAGTGACAGACTAGCACAGGTTTCCAGCTGTCAAACCTGTTATTCTGCTCCTCTCTTTAGTGAGCGAGGCTCAACCCTGTGCTTCTTGTTCATTAGGTACGTTTATTTAGAAAATATCTAATACAAATGCCCTTGAATTGTATTGCATCACACCAAGAAGTATTTCTATTATTTTGTCCACCCCATTTATAACAATGAGGGTAATGTTATCTGCCCCTCATGTTCTATAGTGTTAATAATCTGTTACGTGACTACATATTTCAGTAGTACCAGGGCATCAATGACAGCTACAATATTTTATTATTTTTTACCCAACAGCAGGAAAACTTTAACAGACATTATGTGTTTAGAAATGACAACATAGTTTTTAATAATCAAGGCAGAATTAAATTCGGATTAAATCTGAAATCAATTGTATTTACTTAAAAATCCACATTACCCAAATATTACCCAAAATGTCAGCTGAGTTGTCTTATTTTTCATTTAGCAGTGAAGGCCAGTTCTTCATATGTGGAAATAACTGAACTTAACAGCACTTTATTTAGAGCTGGGCTGGGCCATGTGTTTGATTAAACATTATTGGTGCTTCCATACAATCTTTAATTCAGTTTTTAGTTTTGTTTAGAGAACTTTACTGTCCTCAGCAAGGCCATTTGTAGTACAGCACACAGTACAGGGAGGTAAACGCAGAGATAAATCACAAAAAGTTGTTCATAATGTGGTTAAGACAGGCAAACACTTTGAACAGTTAAATCACTTCAGAAACCTTTCACAAAACAGCAACATGTCATAATGCTAATGCAGCTTTAAGACCACAAAAAGACAAACATTTAAGATACATAATATCATAAAAACCTAAACTTTCAGATAGTTTACTCCCATGTCACAGGTTTAATAGATTTCCCAGCTCTCTTCATTGAAAAGGACGATGCACCCATCAACTGTGTTTAATTTCACCACAAAAGAACGGGGTGCTGATTGTGCAAAAGGTACAAATGTACATAAAATTGTTGTTTTATGTTTCAGGATCCAGTTTTATAAAACAAGTCTCCCCAAAGTTAGGTTTGCCATCATAGAAGCAAGAAAATGAAATAAAATGCCACATCCAGCAGTCTTTAGTCATTATCTGAACCTTCAGGCGCGTAAAATACTAACGAGTCATGAAAATCGTGTCCGTAAGGACGAAGTCTGTAAACTCCGAACATCATAACCTGCATTTGATTGGGCGACATCCCGTTGAATGTGACTGCCATGTCGGAGCAGCAGCCCTCCACCACATTAGTGGGGTTGTCCTTCATGCTGTCCTTTATCAGGCTGTCCACACTCTTGCTGTTGAACAGGCCCTTTCCGTGTGCATCCTCTCCATTCTCTGCGAAAACACCTGTATATTTGAGACACACGGCCAGCTGCTTGTCCTCGCTCAGCTTCCACAGGGAACGTCCTCTGTCTGGACATTTGTCTTCATCCTCGAACACGTGCACTAGCCTTTTCAGCGCTTCGTAGCTCAGAACAATGCCACTATCATACGACACATACTCAAGCTCCCCTGACTTCATAGCGTTGCCCAGGTAGAAGGGCTCGCTGGGATCCTTTGCGAGCACCAGGTATTTGAGGTTCTCGATGATGGCAAACGTGGTGGGTTGTGCCACAAAGAACCAGCGCAGGTCTCCAGCGTTATCATAAGCGTGCTTCAGAGCTTTACGTAGCCTTGCCCAGTCGTCTTTTTCATTCAGGTCTATCGCGTCGAGCGCCTTGGAGGACTCAGAGGTGTAAAACACAGCCTTGTCACAGTGTTTGCTCCAGGTGTCGACCGCAGTGGCCCAATAAATCAGGATCTTGGGCTGAACCATGATGACACAAGAGACCCGGACATGATTGCTCAACTCCTGCATCTGACTGTCAGAGAGGCGCGTCAGCTCATCTTTACTCGGGGCCTTGACATGATGGTGATGATGGTGGTGGTCCTCAGTCTTGGACTCCATGCTGGGGCTGAAACTACCTAGGAGCGACAGCACCAAGCAGAAAAGGCCTCCCATGACCATCCCCTTCATGAAAGAGCCTCCTTCAGACAACATTTTGGCAGCAGACACTGGATGAAAGAGAAAATGCATCAATGTAGTGTCAAGAAACTCTACACAGTGTTATCTGACAGGTATTCTGTTGACCAATTCGTTGTTTATGTAATTTTTTATGTACACTATTTTGCTCTTTACTGGCTGATTTTATCTTTTATTTGGCTGGAGATTAATATCTGTACACCAAAAGTGTGTGTACAATTGTATTTATAATTGCTAGTCAGCTGATACTTCCTCATTTACTTATTTGGTCCATAAAATATCACAAAAATGTCCATCACAGTTTTCCCCAAGTCCAAGGGGATGTCTTCAGTAGTTTGTTTTGTAAAACCCAAAGAGATCGAGTTTACAATCACAGAGCACTGAGAACCTTTATAATATGTAAGTGATATTTTCAATCAAGAGGTTGATTTTGGCTTATTCTATTAAATTCATTTGAAATTTTAAGGAACATTTGGTTGTCAAGTTGATCAATAGTGAGAACAATCATTATTTGCAGCCCTGATGCCATGTAAATCCATTATCAACCTGACTTCATCATCTTCAATGTAGCTAAACATTGCAGCATAACTGTGCCAGCCAGGACAAACCTCTAGCAGTTCTTAGTTTAGTGTGTCTCTTAATCCACTCCAACTCATTATTATCCTATTTGTAGATTAATACTAGGCGAGAAGACACGAAATGAAACTTGAAGCAGCTGGCAAGGTCTGCTGAGGATTACGATCAAATATGAAGTAGATCGGCGTGTTTGAGCCCATTTTAATCTTCATCATTCAGGCTAAACCAGCTAGACGAAGTCACCTAAACTACCAGCCTTCAGCTAGGGCGAACTGTTAGCTTCCTATCTTCGTGTCTTTGCACGGTTATTATGACAAATAAAGGGCATTTACTGTACCTAGCCGGGTTCCTGCTGCCGTACCGGATGGTGCTCCTGTCTTCGCTGGTCTTTCAGATCCTGCTTTACCTGTCGGGTGAGATTAACACCGTCAGCCAGGAAAGTTAATTAACAACCAGGTAGGTTCATGGTTCACAGGGACTGAAACCGAACACTCAGCACACAGGCACTTCCGCCTTCTGAGACCACGTGACTCAGCTCGGCGCTCGTCCGGGCACTCTGAACAGCTGCTGTTGTTTTATGTTTTATCAATTAAACAATTAATAATCATGTGGATAAATAAATGGTATTAGTATGCAATGTAATCTCATAGGGGTTTATTTTTACTCAATTATAGAATCAAATAGAATTAGTTTTGTTTTTTTAATTTGTCCACAGTAATACTTTCTCTTCTCTTTCATATCACATTTGATCTATTTATTAGATTTAACTTTATCTCTTCACATGATTATTTCATAACCTCTCTATTTATTTACTTATTTATTTATTCATTCATCTTTAAATAATTTGTAATATGTAATATATAATATCAGATGCTTTTTAAATGCTAATGTTAGACATCAGTTAGATTTTCTGAATCTGCTGCTTGGATGAAGATGGTGTATTTTGTTCATAGACAGACGTGGGATCGTTGTATCCCCCTAATCAGGACTCAACTTAAGTGTTGACACGTATAATAAAGCACCTCCAGGTGGGTTATTTTTTTAAATTGCATCCAAGTTTTTGACAAATATACAAGAATTTATCAAAAACTGTAGGCTCCATCTGCTGCAATTGCTGGCAGTAGAGCTGAAACTGTCAGGAGAAAACTAATCGTCCACTGTTTTCATAAATGATTAGTAGTTTAAGAAAAGGTGGCAAAAATTCAGTGGTTCAAACTCATCAAATGTGAACATTTTTAGTTTTCATAGTGTCACAAATTGGCCGAGGAATGTGACAAGGAGCAGTGAGTGGTGGGGGACACAGTGAAGTACTTTACTTACATTTGAATCTACCTGTTAAATGACACGCTATGATTAATGTACCGTTCTTGCCTCCCAGTCGAAAGAAACTTAATGAACATTACAGGGCTGATTTTGTAATTTACTAGTCAGGAGACAAATGGTAGATTTTGGTTTGTAGATAAATGTATGCAGCTTTAAAGAATTTATGTGTTTGAAAAGATTTGTTGGTTCATGTCCACTGGTGCAAAATAACATTAACATGTCATTGTCCAAACTATCCAGATAGCTTAATTTTAATAAACTGAAGTCTAAAGAGGTAAGATTATCTAATATTTCACAAAAAAACAAAGATTTCTCCTTTAATCATGTAACAGCTGCTCAGATTTATCTTGTGATCTTGCGGTCAGGAGCTAAACTATCCAGCTGTAGATGAAACAGATAAACTAGATCAACAATGCAATAATATGTCAGTCACAACCAGGGGCCATCCTCCTGCCGAACACTTTTACTGTGGATACTTTAAGCACTTTTTACTCATATACTTTTACTTAAGTGGAATTTTGAATGCAGGACATCAACATAAATCCTGTGATAGTTATTGTCTCTCTCCTTTTCCAGATGAATAATCTCTGTGGCTGATGTGTCTGTTTTAGAGTCGCTGCTTGACCTCAAAATCAAACTCTGCCGTCCTTTCACGTCCTCTCATTGACTGCTCAGCAGCCAAATGTATCAAATGTTGTTGTTTTCAACAGCAATTTCAGAGACGTGCGAGACAGCCTTATAAATCACGTCGTACACTCATCTGAAGAGCATTAGTGACCTTTCACTTTGACTGAAAGCCTCCTCCAGCAGCTGAAAACCCTTAACGTGTTTTGCTCTTTGATATTTTTTTGTAACAATTACTCCAAAATTCCTCTTACTCTTTAAATCTTTATGAAATAAGTAATCAATTACTTGTTAAAACTCACACTGTAATTTTCTATGTAAGGGCTGCCAACACAATTATCTGCATGCTCTGTTTTGATATTTCCTATTAAATATGTTAGAAAATTTGCATCTACAATGCTTATTTGCACTTGTGACATTCGTAAATTTGACCTTTCTTTAAAACATATATTTTATAGTTTTTAGGGATTCTTAGGGCTCTAGTGGTAAATAATGTATCCCACATTGACTTTGGTTATCTCCTTATGTGAATCTTCCTGTAGTGCCCCATGAGGATGACATTTGTAGTTTTTTGGATAAACTGCATGGATTGCCATGAAATTTGATTCTTCAGTCATTTATTTCTCCCTCAGGATGAAAACGTTGGTGGTCCTGTAACTTTTAGTTTAGCGCCATCTTCAGGTAAAGTTTAAGTGTAGAAGGACATCCAAATCATCCTTAACTGTTGGTTGTGTTAAGTGTTTATTAGCACTGCTAGCATGCTTACACATTAACTAGGATATGTTAGCATTTAGCTCAAAGTGTGGCCTAACAGAGCTGCTAGTATGGTCACAGACTCTTAGTCTTCATTATATTGAATTTTATAATCTTTTTATTTCTTTTGTCTAATCCTTATTTTTCACTCTAGTCTTAAACCAACCTTTTATGAGAATATATTTTTATTTAGGACTAATGTCCACAGCAATGGAAGGTTCATATTTGAATATTTTAACTTTTTTTTTTTTTTTTAAACATTTTTTACATACCCTATCACTACTACTTCACCTGTTCCTCTAACATCATCCCCTTAACTGAGCCCCCTCCCATCCCTTATCTGGGTCAATAATTCACACTATTACAGTATTACAAACAAATATCCAACATAAGAGAAAAAATAAGCAGAACTAAAACAAAAAGTAGGTACGTACAGAGCTGTCAGTACAGAAGAAAGAAAATGTCACGTTTCTCATACTGGATTCAGTTGGACGAAGTACAACATTAATACTGCCAGAGTACAGTGAAGGCTACATAAATATACACATGATAGGGGAGATATAAGATACTTTATTGTCACTCAGTAAAGTACAGTAAAATGCGGTTTGGAGGATAAAAACTAGACACTATAGAGTGTAAGATATAATTTATATATAATAAGATACTATGATGAATTAATACTGCACATACACAGAATACTAGACTAAAATGTCTGGTGCTGGGAACCAGTGGAGCCAGCAGAGCAGCTTAGTTGGAGCAATATTGCACTAAAGAAATCTTACAAAGGACAAATATTGCACTAAAAGAGATAATAACAATAAATAGTTAAATGATTCAACATGTAGAAAAAAAGAAGAGAATATAGAATAAAATGATAAAATATAATAAAATAATACATTTATACAATAAAATTTCAAGCAGACATTTCATTGTCTACACAGAGTTATGATGCTCCACACACAACAAAAGGCTCAGCACAAAAACAAAGCATATGACTCTTTGTACCTTTAACACATGGTTAACAGAATGTGCAACAGCTTTAACACAATTTGACCTATTTGCCCCATCAGGCAGTCATAATTAACTGCTTCAGAAATGTTTTGTTTGAATTCCATTCAAGACAACATGACGTAGCAACGTGCGGTGCCTTTGCTCCACCAGCTCTGTGTCCCCGTGATCTCAGACATGAGCAATGATGCGTTTGAACGTCCCATCACACTGAAATGTTGTCAGACATAAACCATCAGAGCTCTGCTGGACAGCCGCTGATTACTGCTGCAGAGTAAACATTTGTTAGGCCTCTCTGAACAAGCACAGATAGGCTGCGGCTCAATTGACAGGGTCCCCTAAATTGTGTCTATGACGCCTGATCCATCGCGTCAAAACCATTAAGACGGAGACTGGGTGTGATGATAATGTATTGATCAGATTGTGATGGATGGCCTCTGAGGATATAAAAGTGAAGTTCTTTGCCAAGCAGAGCTATAGTCCAGATCTGGCCATCCAGAGATAAAGGCACCATGCTCTCTGTAGCTCTGTTTTACCTCGTAGCTGTGATTTGTTCTGCAAGACAGACACATGCTCTGCCCCTGTACCCTGACACCAACCTGGAACCACAGGCAGGTAAGACTCTTTTTAATACTTTTCTTCAATATTCCTTTTTTTTTTTTTACTAAAATATTATATCCTTTCTTGAAAACTTATTTTTGAACTTCAAGATATGGTTCAAAAGTTATTCAATGCAGGAGTATTAATGTCGTAACGACAGGATGATGAGAGGAAGCTATTCAATCTCAACAGATTTCATTCAGAAGTTAGTTTCAGAAGTGGAGGATGGACCCAACACTGTTGAAGCTGAGCAGAGAGAAGTGAATAATCTGTATCCTCTACTGATGCAGCACAACGGAGGGGGAGACTCCTGGAATAAAGGTAAAAACAATTCAAAACATCATGTTAAATCAGCCGTTAAATCACATAATGAATTTTTATTGACTATAATGTGTTTTTTTTTTTTGAAGGGGCTAAAGATTCAGCACCACAAGATAAATTTGCCAACATGGTAAGGCTGATAATCTAAGTGTCTGTACACCTAAGAAAACAACAATGTAGCACTTTTTACTGTATAATAGTATAACACCTCTCAAAAACAGAATAGCAGAAATGATGGGCAATTCAAAGAAAAATTTAAAAGTGAGACTTGAAAAACTGAGTAATGCAGATATACGCTTTTTGTCAAAATTTAAAGGAAGTTCATTTGTTCCAGGGGCTCTGACAGTATGTAGCAGCAGAGTTTCTGTGATTACTCCAGTTACAGCATCGTGTAGTGCACCACAGATGAGTTTGCAACACATCGTCTGCATCTGCTTTTGTCAAGTTTTTTCCTCTTTTTTTTTTTGTTGAGGTTGAGGACCTAAAAGAAACCGTATGGAAGCTGGCAGCGGCTGACAGGCTGCGCTCTCAGGGTTTTCTCAGATCAGAGCAGAACTTGCCAAAAACAAACAAAAGAGGTGAGTAACCCTTTATTATTTTCTATCGCACACATGCCACGCCTGCCCTTTATACACAGGCTTTGATGCAGGGTCATGCATTTAGAGCTCATGGGACAGCTCATGGCAATACCTGAGTATGATATCAGAGCTGGTGTTATTATTATGCAATGATCTTATCAAGGATGTTTAACTAAGGCTTGTGCCCCTTAAAGTACGACACATTACTTACACCTGAACAGCTAAAGATGGAACGAGCACAAGAATATTCTCTCAAGTACAAGGACATATTTTACTTAAGTAGATACACATGAAGCTATACGGTAACATGAAGTGTGCGGTGTAACAGCACAGAGTTTAAACTGGATTGTTTTAATTAGAAAAAGTCAACATCAGTGAATAAAGTAAAACCACATTTGTCTTTTCTCACCTAGAACAGGTCTAATGACAGATGCTATAAATATTTCAAAAGTAGAGAAGTTCTCTTCTTTAGTGGTAAAAAATACTGTTTTAAACAATCTGTAGCAACACTTAACCTAAGTTTCCCCATTTTAACATTGATAATCACATATAAACATTTATTAAATAGTTATAACATGTACTAATGTAGTTGTAAACAGATATGAGGACATTTGAAGTCTTTAGTAATGTACAGTATTTGTCTGCAGCTCTAACCTCACAAATAATTCATGCTACTACACCTGTGGTTTACAATATTGTCATGATCTGTTTATACACCAGCCTCCAGTAAAGGAGTATCAGCTGTTAATAAACACATTAATACACAGTTATGTCTGCTTACAAGTACATTTTAGTGTGTTATAAACCATTTATTAAACGTGAATATGCCACTTTTGAATGCTAAATAGGGGGTCGTAATGTAAAGTGTTACCAAAAACAGCACAGAACAAGTAAAGTACAAAAACACTAAAATGCTGCTTATGATATGTTACGGGAGTAGATAAGAAATTATAATGTAGTTATGTACATCTTCATTTTTGTCAGATTTTTGCAAATTGGAAACAAGAGCATAAAGTCGGGTGAAGTCAAGTTTATTTGTAAAGTGGAAAATCACAAAGTTCCTTCAAAGGATTTTACAATCTAGACATCATATAAATCTCTATCATTAGCAAAAACGTAATGAGATAAACACTTAAACAGGAAAAGGGGAGGAAGTTCAGGAAGAGCAACAGAGGAGGACAGACATATTAAAAAGATGTTGTTTATATGCACAATATGTACAGAATATACAGTACCAGTAGTGAAATGAGAAGGAGAAACAGATGGTTCCTAATTTGTTCCTAATTTTCTCTCTGATGTCCTGACAGCGTGTTTCTGGAAATACTGCGTCACCAACTAGAGCCCAACAGCAGCAGCAGGAGGTTTGGCGTGATTTCAGCACGGCCTGGTTGGAAATGCCTTCACTCTCCATCGTCATTTTTATTTCCCACCGAACAGCACATTCGTCGTTTTCACTGGATCAACAGAAAATATATTTTTGAAGCTGTAAGATGGTCTTTTTTTGTGGCTGAGAATAAACTTGAATATCAGAAATGCCATTTATGTGACCTGCTTTTGGTTTTGAATTTTATTTCTTCATTCTTTTACCACAAGGGAGCATTATAACACAATTCCGCATACACGCAAAGACAGGCAAAAATCGAGATTATGACAAATGAATGGGATATTTTTTATTAGTGTGACAGTGAGACAATTTAATCATATCAAACTGTATTCGTACAGGGTAAGATACAGAGGTGTATTGGATGTTTTGCGTAAAAATGAACAGTTTGTAAAGATTTCTGCAGCTGCTGCTCACACTAAAACAATCACATATATTTGAATTAGGGTGTCTTGATCAGAAAAAGTGTGGAAAAATATCTATATTTACACTATAAACAAAAAACATTTTACATTAACAGTCAATTGCACTTTTGGCCTTTTTTAATGTGGCATGAACACACCATTTGTCTGTGAGTGACTATGGATAAACAGTCAATACATACAACCAATAAAACAAAGTCTTACTGCAACAACAGGTGAAGGTGGAATAGTGTCTGATTCATTGCCACAGTTTGTTCTTGTAGGTTGTAGCGCCCTCTACAGATGTTAACATGCATGATTACATTGTGTTAAAATTGGACTTGAATCACATAGAGTCAAAGGTTTATTTCCTCTTGTTGGCCACGCCGATGTAAGCCTTCTCAATCTCAATGTCGGCTGGACACGTCTGTTTGAACTCCTCTCTGTCATAGGCGTTTTGAAGGTAACGCCACACGCCTGTGAACTGAGCGGGGATGTCAAAGTCGCAGTACTTCTTGGCAGCAACCTGAAATGTACGGAGAGGAAGATCAAAGTTGAGCATTTTGAGAAACAGAGAGTACAACGGGTGCATCAAAATCATAGCTGATAAAAAGAATACCAATATAACAATGTAAAAAATACTCCATTACAAGTTAAAGTAAAATGCATTCACTATGTTGCACAGTTTGATGTGTATTTGTTAAATATGGATACTGGTCACATGAGACTCTTGGTTACATCCTGCATACCAGGAAACATGGAAATATTCTAGAAGTTTGCATACATTTTTGAGGAAATAACAAGTATACACAATATAAACACAGTATAGCAGTGATTTTGTCAAGCTGTGCTGTTCAAATACATGTTAAAACTCAAAAACTGCTAACCCTAACCCTAGTATTGTAAGGCTCTTAATATGTGAAGTAATTAGTAACTTTAATGTAATCATTAATGTTGTGGATAAAAAAAACATTTCTGAATATAAAGTAGTACAGCACTGAAATATTAACTATCAAAATACTCCTACAAGTAAAAGTCCTGCAGTGAAAATGTTACTTGAATAAAAGTTCTGAAAAATATGAAAGTGAAAGTCCTCATTCTACAGAAAATGATCCTCTCTGACTGATACAGTATTACTGCATATATTATATTATAAGATGGTTAATCCTGATTGTGATCAAAGCATGAAGAGCACTTTACTTTTGTAGCTGGTTTTAACTACTTCATATAAAGTTGGGTAGTTTAGTTGACTGGTTAACATACGGGTGGGGCCTCTCTGAACTGTTCCTTTAAATCTGAGGGGGTCATAACATGATTAATGGAGAAGCGAAAAAGAAAAGACAAAGTTTCGATTTCAATGTATTTCCTGTACTGTTTTTCTCTCTCTAATTTTTCTCTTTAGGTCTTGAGTAGTTGTTTAAAACAAAACCATGTGACCTTATTTTGAGGGGAAATCTCTCTGTGGTGGAACTTTTAACTCACTTAACTCATCTGACATCTGAAATGTGATAAGAGCCGCAAACTAGATGCAGCTGTTTGTAAGGAGTCACAATCCAAAAGGGTTGGAAACAACTGGTTTAATCTTTAATAATGCATTGTGTTTTATAGGCTTGTCATCTGTTTTTTTTAATGTAAAATCTTAATATGAAAGGTAACATGTTACACTATAACTGTCAAATAAGTGAGTGTAATACTGAAATGTAGTGAAGTATAATGTAGCATAAAATGTAAATACTCAGTTAAGATAAGCATCAAATACCTCAAAATTATCCTTAAGTAGAATACTTCAGTACATGTAATTAGTGACTTTCCACCAAAAAAACAAACAAACAACTATACCCGAGATTAACCTCAAACTGAAAGCACGACTGATGTGTCTCACCCTGATGACGTGCAGTTTGGGCAGCAGGTTGCAGTCAGCTAAGGTGAGGCGGTCGCCATCCAGGTACTTCCTCTTGGAGACGCTGATGGTTTCTCTGGAGTTGTGGTCGACCTCCTCGGGGAGGGGGGAGATCAGGTAGTTGTCCAAGCGCTTGAACTCCCGCAGCAGGTTTTTCTCATGGACTGGAGAGTCAGAAACACAGAGACGTGTGTGTGTGTGTGTTTGTCTATAGTATACAGTAGTGTAAGGTAAGATTAAAATATACATGTACATTTGCACTAGTATTGTATTTAAGTGCAATTTTGAGGTACTTTACATCCGCGATTGTTTCCATTTTATGTTACTTTATACAGTTACTCCACAATATTTCAGAGAGCTACAACATAAAATGCTGCATAGTCAATGTATCACTGATTATATTCCAGTTATATAGTACATAATATAAGCAGCATTTTTTGTGTACATAGTACTTTTTCTTTTGATAAGTGGTGGAATAGGCATTCAGTACTTAATGCAAGTCCATTCAAGTCCATTCAAATGTTTTCTTAAGTAAAAGTACATAAATATTATCAGCAGACTAAAGGCACTCGTTATACAGAATAACCACAGTTAGAGTGTTTCTCTTATCATATTATAGGGTTATAGGATTATTGTTGGTGAGAGCATTTTAATGTACTCAGTCAAGATTGAGTTACTTTTTATAATGATGGGAACTTTAGTCCAAAAGCTGATTATATATTTAGTAAATAAACTATTAAGGTAACTCCTGACTATAGCTGTCCTATAAACAAATATAGTGGAGTAGAGGTATAAAGTAGTATGGAATGGAAATTGTAAAATGGGTTGTGAAGTAACTCAGAACTGTTACTTTGATCCACGTCAGTCTTGTGATGTTGAGAATACATATTTTAGTAAATGTGCCGTATGTCTCTGTGTTCCTAAGCATTTTATCTCACCTACATAGAGGTAAGAATCAGTAAAAACATTATGAGACATGTTTAATGAGTCACAACAACCCAGACTTACATGCGTTATTTGGACTGTTCTTGATGAAAGCAGAGAACTTTGCAAAAATGTCAGCACCAACGTCAAAGGACTCTTTGTTTAGCGGGCTGAGATGAGGATACCTGCAGGGGAGAGAGGAAAGGAGGAGCCTGGGAGTAAGCTTGTTTGATGAGAATAAGCCGTCATCAAAATCACACTTGGTGTAATATTTGTTTAATAATCAAGCACAACAATACCTGGGAGGGGCCAGTGTTTGTTCAAGAAACTCCTCGATTTTGATGAAGTCTGTTTTGAGGGTGCCGTTGTAGAGGAGGAAAGGAGGGTTGGTCCCGGGGGCCAGGTCTTTGAGCTCAGCCGGCTTCCTGGAGAAAGATGAAGAGGAAGGAGGGCAGTGAGAGGGGGACATCTGACTTGGTTATAGACACATTCACTCAATCAGACTGTTATCTGAGCGGCTGTCAGAATCAAATATGGCACTTTGGATTAATGACTTCAAAATCGGCTGTTGGTTTAGTTATAAAAACACACAGTGCTGGGAGTGGTCAGCGTTTTAAGGGCCCTGCTGTGAATGTGTGTGTGTGTTCTGAATCACTCAATTATATCAGCATCCTTTTAAAGTTTCCTGATCTTATTTGCTCACTGGTAATGACCCCGTGAAATTCACACAATAAAGCCTCAATTAAAGAAGGTGTTTGTCTGAAAGCGACACAGAGCTCTTTGTACACTTTGGCTTTCCGGGCTCCTCCCTCTAAACTCTGTTACACAGAATGAACTACACACCTTTTGATAAGTGAGAAATGGTTTGGATTACTGAAAGAAACTTCTCAATTTCTCTCTTGTTTGCTTCTTAATAGAGTTCTGTGCAAAAGTCCCCATGAGCAGCTGCTCAGGAAGTGTTTTTTGCCAGAGGAGGGGCTCTTACTTCCTCATGTCAACGGTGGTGACTGTAAACTTGACTCCTTTCAGCCACAGAACCATGAAGAGCCTTTGGCAGAAGGGGCAATTCCCCACGTTCTCACCGTCATGTCCAGCCTGAAAAACACAGACAGTTATAACATTTTTGTTTTGTGGCTTCACAAGCCAATAATGCCCTGCTTTAGCCCCTGAAGCAGTCCCAATATCTCATCTCCTCCCTTCTGCTGTAAGAGAAGGATGAGGGACATTTCAAGGCCTCCGTGGATGGATTGAGGCATTGTGTTGTGACAGAAAACAACAGATGCTAAAATTTGCTCCTTCAGCTTGCAAACATGACAACAAAGTCTGTTTAAAGCACAACACACTTTTAGCCAGTATGTTGTTGTTAAAGGAACTGTTTGAGATTTTGGAAATTTTGCTTCACCTCTTTCTTGCAGGGAGTCGGTTGAGAACATCCACATCACTCTCATGGCTATATACTAAATAGGAACCTACTGCCAGCAGCAGGTTACGTTATCTCAGCGTGAAACTGGAGGGAGAAAACCGAGGGTAACAAAATCTGCCTACTAGCACCTCTACAGCTCCTAAAAAGCACATTAGATCTTGTTCATTTACTCTGTACAAAAACCAAAGTGTAAAAACGGGGGTTTGTGTGACTTCTGTAATTTCTTGGATGGGAGAGGTGGTTTCTTGCAGTCCCGCACATAACCCTCCTATAAAAACACAACTTGTTGTTTTACACTTTGTCTTTGGTATTGATAAAACAAATGAAATATAACATGTTTATTAGTGAGCTTTACAGGTGTTGGTAGGCATTTTGTTACCTTTGGACTAAGCAGACCCCCGTTTCCAGTCTATATGCCAAGCTAAGCTAACTGTCTGGCTGTAGCTTCATGTTTACCATGCAGACATGAGAGCGGTTGTAATCTTATAATTTAAATCTTAGCAAGAAAGCAAATATGCACATTTCCCAACTTGACAAACTATACCTTTAATGACTAAATGCTTTTATTTACAAAGCGACATAATGTACTGTCTACTGCATAGCCTATTTTACTGTCTTATATTGTTTTTGAGCTTCATTTGACCTTGTTTTGTATATCAGAGGTCACTGTGTCTCTGCATGGATGCAATTAACAAAAACACATTTGTGTAGAGTTGTAGCACTCAGAGAGTGAAACAATCCTGATGTATCTTAAAGTTTAAACCAAGAAATATTTGTGAGTCTGAAAAGTCTGGACGTTTGGAGATGTGTACAATGTATTGAATTATGTATTATGTGAATTTAAAACTGCTCTATGGCTCAAATCAGACATGGTGCCTGAGAACTTTAAGCCCTGGTGGATATTAGTCAACAAAGTCTTGATATATATATATATATATATATATATATTCTTGATATAGATGACTATATCTGAATGTGTGCATAAGTAAAGTGGGTGTGCCTGGTTCTGACTTGGGGCCAGTCACCCTGCATGCTCCTCGCTCCTTCTGGCTGTGCGGTGATAAGGTGGACTGTCAGTCTGTGGCCAGAGTTCGCTGATAAAAACTGTGCTGTGACCCTCAGCAGGGATACAAACACTTCAGCATCTGTAGTACACAGTATCTGTAGATGGCGCCCATCAAAATGAGAGTTGTCCTCTGATTGATGCTGCTCATACAGCGACATACTGTCTATCTCTGCCATTTTACAATATGGATGAGTGAGCAGCAAATCCTTTGTTTGAATGTATCTTTTCCTCTAAAAGAGAGGATGTAAAACAGGCAAATTAGGAGAAATTTCATGTGGAGTCTGTACATTCTTTTGGCAGTGAATTTCAGGTGTAGCTGACTTTCCCTTACATGTTGCAGTCTACTTCTTCTTCCAAGTAATTGGTGAAATTGAAAAGAAATGACTGACCTTAATGAACAACTCAATGCTCGGCTCCTTGTCAGAGTCCTGCCGAAGTGCCATGTTGTCCCCCCCAAAAAAGTTTAATTCACTTCTTTAAATTCCAAGTCCTTGCTCCAGTCAAAGCTTCTCCTTGAGTCAGTGGTTCTTTGCACCCCCCCCAAAAAAAATCCACAGATCTGGGAGGTGAGAGCTGATAACAGTGCCCTTGAAGAAATGCTGCTCCGGTTTCAAGTGTCTCCGTGGTCGTGGATGTCAGGAGAAAGTGTGACACCTCACGGCTGGTTGTGTTTTGTTTGAGGGCTCCTTGGAGGCTATCGCTCTGAGCATACTTTACTAGTCAGGGAAGAGGGAGGATCCAGAGAGCAGGGCGGGGTACACACTCTTATATACCCAGAGCCAAACTCTATGAGAAGGGAGCCTAAAATAGGATCTTTTGCATATTACAACACACAGGAACTGATAAACCTCTGTGACTCACTCCAATTTAGACAATTCATTTGGTCCACTCACATTCCTACACTGTTAAATATGGAGTAAATAATAGTTTATGAGCACTTCTCACAGGAAGGCTGTACTAAAAACAAAGCACCCACTGTGTACCGAGGGACATCTAAGACACCTAAACTAATTTTTACGGCAGAAAGTAGCCTTCAGTTTCACATCTGGTTGACTCAATAATGTGCAACATTAAATACCTGAATATACAGTTTAAATTCATAATGGGTACATGTGTGTCTTTTTATAATGATTATTGGGTGTATCTCGCTGTAATAATGAAGTAAAAATGTAACAATCCTTTGCTCCAGTGCTTTTCGACACAAGAAAAGCCACCTGATGTTCTCTTAAAATGCTATTTTTTCCTCAATTTATGGCTGAATAAAGAAGTACAATATAGTAAGTTGTAGAGAGGATCTAAGTACATTTACTTATTAAGATTCTTTTTGTACTTTATGTGATTCAGTGTTGTATACTTTATATTAAAAATAACACTTTCACTCCATTACATCCATCCATCCATCCATCCATTTTCTATACCGCTTATCCGTCAGGGTCGCGGGGGGAGCTGGAGCCTATCCCAGCTGACTTCGGGCGAGAGGCGGGGTACACCCTGGACTGGTCGCCAGCCAATCACAGGGCCACATACAGAGACAGACAGACAACCTTTCACTCTCACTCTCACACCTACGGGCAATTTAGAGTTACCAATTAACCTAATGTGCATGTCTTTGGATTGTGGGAGGAAGCCGGAGTACCCGGAGAGAACCCACGCTAGCATGGGGAGAACATGCAAACTCCACACAGAAACACCCCGGGTTCAAACCCGGGACCTTCTTGCTGTGAGGCAACAGTGCTAACCACAGCACCACCATGCTGCCCACTCCATTACATTTATTTACTATTTTTATTTATTATTATTTACTATATTTAGTGGTTACTTTGCTGATTACTGTGCGCATAAAATGCAGGCCATTGTTCTGCAGTGTATTGTTGCATTACCACATGTATTTTCGGACATGCTAGCAGACTCCTGGACTCTCAATTATGTTTAGATACATTTTGAATATTTCGTCATTTTTATCTCATTCAAATTTTACAGCTGTTTCATTTGAGAAAACTGATTTATTGCACATTCATTATTATAGACATATATTTCTCATATTCCATATTATAAATATCAAATGATGTAAATCCTTAGATGTATAAGAATCTCTGTTTACTGCAGTATGTTACTATGTTATGATACTACTGCATTTACTGTTTTTTGTACCTGTTTGTTGCATTAAAATTTGTTTCAATCTGAAGACCTAAAACATTAAAATTCTGCTTAAAGGCTAAAATGGGTTATTAATAATATTCCACTAACAGAATAAACATTGGGATGACTAATTCTGCATAGTGATCACGTTTATCTGTCATTCTTTTTACTATTTTACTGATATTGTGTAAATATGTCCACCCTAGTAAAGTCTTGAATAAAGGACTACTTGTAAATGTAGTTTTACATTGCAGTATCTCTACTTTCACGTATAGTCTATATTTTGCAAACTGTTTGTTTTCCGCTATTACCATTTTTTTTAAAACAGAGACATTTCAGGGGTGTTTACAGTAATGTGGTGAATCATGGTGAAGGGAATCCCCTCACTATTTTGGGCATAAAACTGAAGGAGATGAGGGCTACTTGATTACTGATTAACTGACTGAGGTGTGAAGATGGTATTAAAAAAAATATTTATGCTTTACAGTTAAAGGAATTTGATATATTTTCCACTGATAATATATTGTCAGTGGTATTTGGTAATGATAAGAAAGCTGTCTTAGTAAATAAATGAATTAGTATGATGCTTTTACCTCATGACTACATGTTGTCTGGGACTGAGGGCCGAGGGCTCAGTTCAGTATTAGTGTTTCTTGTAATTTGGTATCATTTACAGTAAAAAGAAGAAGGGAGATTTTATGATGAAATCCCCATGCTGTGGTGTAGACTTCCCTAAAGAAATTCAAACTAGTAACATGGACAGGGTTATGCAATACATTGCAAGGAATTTTAAAAGAAAATACCCCAGATTATAAGAGGAGAAGATACGAGGCTCTGGGCCACATACTTTCTCTTACATGGCTGTGTGCCATGTGAAACTAACCCATCACATCTCCCCCACATTGAAACTCCAAACAAATCCTGGAAATTTGGTGAATAACACTCAACCATCACAGGAAAAGTAACAGTGGCTGAGAAAGCTGTAGAAAAAAACTTATCCTCCTCTTTCCTTTTAAATGTTAGGGAGGTTAGGACCTGAGATTTTCCAACTGTCTCAAAGTTTAATCTCCCTTTCCACACTGTGGTACGACTCCTCCTCAGAGAGGGCCAGAGTAGACTGTTTTAAGGAATAATTACTCACTTTAATGACACTTCCTATGGGAGGTGAATGGAATTTTACTGGAGTATGAGGTGGGAGTGTTATTCTCACTTACGCACACATGTGGCCATCTCCTTTTAAAATATCAGCTGACATTATTACATCCACTCCACTGCAATGGAGGGAGTGTCTCTAGTCCTATTCAGACATTCAGTTTGACTCACCATCACCAACATCAAGTAGCTACAATCACTGATAATGTCCTCAACAATGGTGAATGAATTAACATGTTTTTTGAGTCAGTGTTTGGTTGTTATGGCAACAGCCGTCACACAGGGTTTAGAAAGAAAGGATGTGAGAAAAAGAGGAATTCAGGTTATAGTCAGAGCCTTTATCATAAATTGAAACTAATAGATACAAGCTGCGCTGAGAGGATATTCATCACAAGAGATTTCCTGGAAAAGACTGGCAGTAGTGGAGTAGTTGCCAATGACCTTTCACTTCCTCTTCCACAGACAAAAAGATAGGAAAGGTCTATCTCATGTAGAGAGAGACACATATCTCCACTGGACACACACGCAGCAGCTGGAAGTGACCTCCTGGAAACAAGAGCCTTATCTCCACAAACAGGACCCTCACTGTTGACAACCCCAGCCAAGAGAATGAGTCCTGATTTTGCACACACACACACACACACACACACACACACACACACACACACACACACACACACACACACACACACACACACACACGCGCACACACACACACACACACACACACACACATTTGCTTTCTTTCCAACATGAGAGTATGAACCTGGACCTGGGAGGTGATTAGCTAAGCTTATTGTGAAGGCTCCCAGGAAGTGCGTCAGGCTTTGTAGCATATATTACATAGTGGCCAGACTGTGTAATTACAACAATGGTGCTTCCATTAGGCCCAAAAAGAGTTTTTTGATATAAATATTTCGAACTTCTAGGGGAATTTTATCCCCATTCAAGTTAGTGGAAGGCTAAACCGGAAGTTAGTCTGGTGTCTCTGGTGATCCAAGTAATTTTATACCTGGTAGTTTTTTATACTTTTTTTGCTTCATGCACCACTGTGCAACCTTTATAGGAATAAACTTGGCCCCACCTCCAACGCTGTGTCCAGTTCTCTTTCTACACCCTCGGTAAACACTAGCAGCAGGAGGAAATAGCTGTGACTATGACTTCACTAAATAAGATATAAGATAAGATATATAAGAAGATATATAAGAAAAAGATATTTTAAAAAATCTTGGTTTTAGGACTTTATGTGCTGTAACTATTTCTTAACGGCTGAGGGCAGTGACTTCCTGGAGTCTTCTCACCCCAGGGAGCACATCCCATACCAATTTGTGCTGTTTCCAGTCAAGATGCTTTCTATTACTCCTCTGTAAAAGTTAACAAGAACTTGGCATGTAAATGTCTCTTTCGTATGTTTCTCTCTCATGAGTTTTCTTAATCAGGGTGGAGCTCTGTGATGTCTACGAGGGGTTTTCTGTCAAGCTGACTCACAGGAACCTACAACTGTTCAGCCGCTCCGCCTCAGCTCCATTGATGTAGACAGGGGTGTGTGTCTTCACCTCCTTTTTTCTTAAAATCTGTGGTCAGCTACATGAAAGTGGTATTGATCTTGTAACCACACAATCGGAAATAAAACAGCTAATTATGAACAACATTGTCAACTCAGCTGCCACAACCAGTCACACTCCAGTATGAACAACCAAAATGTTATCTTTTTTAATAAACTTAGTGCCGATAGTCTGAGTGAGTTTGCTTCTTTCATTTACATTATTTCACATGCCTTTCTACCTTTCTAGCAGGTGAGCATTAGACAATAAGACTACAAATTACATGTACATGCATCTCCAAACATATAACATCATCCCAAACTTAGCCACAGCAATGCCAGCACTTTTCCGCCAGCTCTGCTCAAAGCAGTGATTTTTTTTTATTGTTAAAGGGAGGTGGCTGTTTCTTGTTAACACAATGGCATCATTGACCTACTGACCGCTCTCTCTCAGGCAGTCAATGGGACAGCAACTCATTACAACAAAACTCCCGGGGTCTGCCGTGCTGGAGATGCACAATGACAGTGCCATGGAGTTCTTCTGCCTCTTCTTACCTCTTATTTTGGCCCTGAGGATGCACGCTGCGCATTCGGCTCCTGATTTCTCTCGTAAGTGCTTTGTTTTTGTCATCAATGATTAGTTTTCCAGGAGGAAGTCCAAATGCTGACTAGTTATTTTTCACTGTACGTGAAGGGTTATTTCAAGAGACAGACATTAAGCATCCCCTAATTTTTTTCTGCACATCCTACTTTTCAAACAGCTGGTGAAACTCATGCTGAAAGGCCAGAATCGGGGTATGGCTGGATACTCCCCAAGTATGAAATAAACTACAGTTGTGAGTGGTTTTGATTTCTGGTGGTAAAATAAGATGGCTGAGGTAACAGTCTAGACACGGCCAGAGATAGCTTTTGTCTCGAACACCTCCATTGTGAGCATTGCAGTATACTTCTCTATCTGACCACTGCAGAGATTTCTATTTTTTGTGCAGTTGCACGCTCTGAGAGAGCCTAATAATAGTTCATTGTCAGCGGGTGCCTGGTACTGCCCCGCATTCGCAAAACGGGAAGCGCATATGGGAGGGGAGGCTCCACTTCACTGTCTATGTTCTGTTGTCTTGTTTGTGTGGTCCAAATATTGTCTTGGAGAGCTACACCCAGTGACTGGGACACCACCCGAACGACAACCAGGGTCGAGCTGCAAGGACTAAAAAAAGCCACATGATTGACTTGCCAGTTATAAACAATAAAGGTCTTCATATTTATTTATGGCAACAATAACTGAATCAACCAGCCACTTCTGCTTTGTTAACAAGGGAAAATAATTGTTTTGTTGGTAATAAATTAAATCTGTAACCTCTGTTTTTCTTATTTATATATCTAAATGAGATGTAAGTGACACATTAAACCACTGTGTTTGAGATCAGCCTTTGTTGCACTTTTGATGTTTTTCCACCCGTGTATGCTAATTTAAAAGGGATCTCCCACAGCCTGTAGGTACATAAAGTGAAATTAGTATCACTCTGTGTTCTCTTTTAGTATATCTTCACACCATCCTGAAGAACCACACGGCTCATGCTTGTGAAGGAGACGTGCTCATCATCCAGTGTCCCTCCACGACGTCTGTGGCCGTCCTATCAGCTTTCTATGGACGACGCGTTCCTAATCAGCATCTGTGCCCCTCTGCAAGCACCAATATAACTGTGGAGGAGGATACAGAATGCACTTCCCCAGTTGCTATCGAGGTATATGAAGCCACAGGGAGGTGAATGTAAATCAGGCTATGTTTTACTGAAGTGCTCTGCTGTCCTCAAATGCTGTAGTGGTCAACAAGTTCTCTCTACCTTGCAGAAAGTGGTGTCAGAGTGTCAGGATCGCCGCTCCTGTCACATCCCTGTCCTCAGTCCAGTGTTTGGGCAGGACCCCTGTCCTCTCACCAGCAAGTACCTTCTAGTCTCCTACAAGTGCAGACCAGGTACGCAGCTAAGGTCCAATGTTTATGATGAGGGCAATCATATAAGCAGAACAGCAGGGGTCAGCGTGTCTCTGTGTCAGTCTATTGATTGACTCTTACTTAAACTAATAGTATCAAGACACCAAAATCATGTGTTTTCCGTGTTTAGACACTGTACTTCCATTGGCATCCATAGTAAAGCATGGGAAGTTCATTCTTGACCTTGAAAATAGCGCTTTATCAAAACAAACCTTGAATTGCTAATGATTTAAGTGTGCTATGGTAGAAAGCTCTGGAAAATACTAATGAGTGGACCTTGAGTTCACAAGCTATGGCAGTGATGGTTGCTTTGAGAACCACCATTGTTGTAGTTTTTTAAATGCATCTTTCCCTACCTTTTAGGCAGCCACTGGTTTCCTGTAGATCCTGTAATTATAATGAAAAACTCAAATCTCAAAATAATGACCTAATTAATCATTATTATGAGAAGGTTTCACATTATAATGACTTACAGGATGATGTTTTTTTTCCATCATAGTAGTGTGAATGAAAATCAACTTGTAGTGACTCTTTGAGAAATACAATCAATCACAGTTAACATTATCTCTATTTTTATTTTTGTTAAAGCTACGTGTCCATTAAAGTTCTCTTGCTAGATGTTCATCAAAATACCCATATGTGTACATACATGCCATCTGTTTTTTTCAGAGCACCACCGCACAAGACTGGTGTGTGAGAACGAACGTCTGAGGCTGATGTGTAAAAATGAGACTGTCCTCGCCATCTACTCCGCCACCTTTGGACACCTGCTGCACGGCAGTCCTTACTGTCCTCAGGACCCTGCATCACACATCGACATGGGTCTGAAACAAGGCGCCTAAGTGCAATCTAGTTGCAAAATATTGCAACAAAAATGTGTTTTACAGACACAGTGGAGAATAATTGGTGTCACAATATTAAACTGATTTCTCATAATATTAATCAATCTATTCCAGAGTGTTTGTCACCTTCTGCTCTGAGGAAGGTGTCACGCAGGTGTCATGGCCGAGGGAACTGCTCAGTACTGGCCGATACTCAAACCTTTGGGGACCCCTGCTTCCCCGGCACCAGGAAGCACCTGCGGGTGTCCTTCACTTGTGGTAAGAGACAGACCAGATGTTATTGTTTGTGAACAATATGGTTTGTTGCATCAATGAAAATAAAACTCTCATTTTCTCTTCAGTGCCCCGGTATCTGTTGGAAGAAGTGGGTCGAGGGTCAACAGATCCTTTCATGATCTCAGACTACACACACGGTGAGAGTAATGCTGAAAATTCACAGGTTTTGTTGCATGCTGCAGACTTTGACTGGCGTCTGAGCCCAGACCCCTCTCACCTGCAGGTGGATGGTACACTGGCCCCACCTACAGGCCTCAAAACGTGCTCATAACCAACTCTCTGGAGATCATTGAAAAAATATTGGGTATGTGCACTGATGCCTGCAGACCTCAGGCTAGGTTGGCATGTACTTTTCTCATGATTGTTGTGGATCAGATTTAAAGGGCCATTCAGGTGTTTTAACATGTCTTTTGGTCTTCAGTTGATGCAGACACGGTGAAAGAATTTGCTTTCCAAATGGATCAGCAAGAGAAAAACTACAGAATTTGACAGAATTTGCATAACTAGTTTGCATTATCGCTGAGCATTTTCTGTCATAGTTTGTCTTTTATATTGTTGTGTTTTGTGTTGTGTTTGTTTTCAGTCAGTTATTCGTCCCCTTTCAGTTTATCACAGTTGGTTAAAATCGACTGACACATAGGTTAGCAAGTTGCTTAATAAAGGTAATCAAATAGGAAACACTGTCAAGGTTACAAAACAGCAACAGAATTTATTTATTTATACTTTTTTTTTTTTTTCAAAACTCCCCTGGATGGTGTGTTGGTGGAAGACTCAGTTATTCATGTCCATTAAGACAAACAATAACCAAAACAATTTGAGGCTTGCAGAATCTTATAAATCACTTCTTAAAATGTATCTTTCTGAAGAAAACCTTTTATCAATGTTGCCACCTCTCTATTTTTATTTCTGTTTTTATTTATAACATGTCTTATCTGTTTTATTATCATCAATCCATTTTTAACTGTGTAAAGCACTTTGTAACTTTGTTTTTGAAAAGCGATGTATAATAGTAATATTAATAATAATAATAATTATTATTATTATTATTTTTTGACACTTTCATGCCACTAACACATTAAATCAAATACATTTTTGCAATAATAAATTCTGTCCAAGAAGCTTTTCCAATAAACTCTATGCTATTCATAACCAGGAAAATTAAGAACATTAAGACAATAAAGACACCTTAATGTTCCCAGTGATCTTTTGCTTATTTTCAGTAACTTTAAGGCCACAACAAGTTGATTTTCATACAGTACTGGCAGGTTGTGGAGTTTGTGGCTGCTTGGGAAGTTAAAGTGCATTAAATGATGTAAAAACTTGCAGCACTTTTTGGTAAATTGTCAGCTGTAATGCAAAGCATGAGCAATTTGAGGTAAATTGGATGATACACATGAAAACAACATTGTAGTCTTTTAGGGGAATAGAGGCTAGGATGTCAGCACATTTTGATATTAGTTTGATTAGTGACCATCACATGCCTTTTTCCAGATCTCCCAGAGCGAGTGGCTCTGTACTTTGTCTCCGGCATCTGTGCTGGTCTGGTTTTCCTGCTCTGCCTGTTTGGTATACGCTCCACACTCGTGAGGGATGTTAAAGATCTGGTATCTGAGCTGAAGGATGAGCTGAAAGCATCTGGCAGAGAGCACAAGGATCTCATTGAGGACCTCTATGATGATGATGTCTCGGACACATCGTCCTTCCGTCGCCTCACACAATCCTACCGCACATCGGACATCTTCAGCCCCTCCACTTTGACAGTAGAGATGGTTGATCAGACGAGGGATCTGCCCAACGGAGACATTTGGCCACATCGAGACTCCAGCCCTTATGCCATTCATAAGATTAAAACCTACAACAACTGAGAGAAGTCACATGTGTGAGTGAAGCTGCTGCCATGGACTGAAATTAAACACAGAAATGTATTACACTTAAGATTAAAATGTTAACTTTGCCTCCTGATCCATGTTTTGCCACTCATGACCAAGTGACTCTAAACAATAGAGTATAAAATACATGAAATTTTAATGTACTAGGTTAATTATAATCATTATTGAGATTAACATCAGATTATTTTAAATTAATTTTGCATGCAATAGCATTTTACAGAATAACAGTGGGGCAAAAGATTCATGTTCAGTTAATTTAACTAATTTCCTGCCTACATTTGTTTTGGTTCTGGGGTGTTTTGTAAAAATGTTGAAACCATATATTGTACATTACAAAGAAAGTCACTCTAAATAATAAAGATTGTGTTTGTGGTGTGAAAGCTGTGGTCTGTTGACAGAGTTGCCTCTGTTTAGTGTTTGATAGATATTGATTGAAAAGATAAACATGTCTGATAATCTGACATTATAGGAGCACACTGGGAGGAAATCAGTGTACAAATCATAAGAAGAGTGGAACAATGAATTTGAAAGAAATACCTTTATATTATCTTTGATATCCAGGGTGGATAATTCATAACAGCATTGTTTAACATAACACACAAACATCCAAATACAATTTGTTACCACTTTAAAGTTGAAATTTGTGATTAGCATGTAATCACTCACTGTAGTAAACACTATTAGCAGTAGCAGTAGTATTACAAGTAAAATGTAGGCTACTTAAAGTATCAAAAGTAAAAGTACTCTATTGAAAATTACCACTTTCAGAGTGTTAAGTTATGGAGCCTTCGAGGACCTAAAAGAAGCTATGAGCACATAAAGTATGAGCAAAAAGATATACAGTGCAGGTATAAGTAAGAGTTATGGCAATAGTGAGAATATACAGTGCAAGTATAGTTACAAAGTATGGCAATACTGAGAGATTATATGCAGAACACCTGAGAGTATGATATGAATATAGTGTATGAACAGTAGTGTAAATATGAATAAGTTATAGGTCAGATATAAACAATACAGACAGCAGTATGAACATACTATGAATGAGCTCAGATATAAACAATGTAGACCGAAATATGAATGAGCTATAGGTTGGATATAAACAATATAAACAATAGTATAAATATGTAAGGGAATGTGAAATGTAATTTTTAAGAAATCAAAGGAACTAGCTATAGCAGACTATAGCAGTCAAACAAATCTGGTGTAAGACGTACAATATTTCCATCAAATCAAATCAACTTTATTGGCCAAGTTTGAATAGGCAAACAAGGAATTTGACTCGGTGAAGCTTGACTCTCTGTACAGTGAGGAAGTAAAGTAGAAATAAACTACAACAGTAGGAAAAGAATACAGAACAGTATAAACAATATATAACTCTTTAACAACAACGGTATGTACAATAGAGGTAGGTATCTGACAACTAGTGATATACATTAGGGAAGTACAAGTACCTCAAAATTATATTTGAGTGCGACAAAATACTTCAATAAACAACAAACTAAACTGCAAGTGATGACTGTAAAATCTGTCTCTGGGTCTGAATAAGATCTCTCTGAATGGGAACAGGAAAAACAAGACAATGGAAAACTTGGAAAAACTTCAATTAAAACTGGAGTAACTGTATTTAAATGCAGCAAAGTTATCCCAAACTCCCAGACAAAGACATACAGATGTGCTGGACATCGTCCTCGAGTGTGAGATTGATAGGAAAATAATTATACATTTACCACATTAGTAGATTTTCTTTGGTGTTGTGTGGCTCCGCGCCAACAGGGGGCGCTGATGTGTCTCGTATTAATATCCAGCCACCGTTAAATGTGACGGTGATGAAGCCGACCAGACGGATAACTCAGCTGGGCAGGGAGGGAAAGCCGGAGGAGGGAGTCCACGGAGAAAACTCTCTCCTGGAGCACAACTAGCTTAACCCGCCGCAAACTGCCCGACATGTTGTCACACCAGCCGGTTCCCTGAACAGAAGAGCAGCCGGATATTTTAAGGTTTTTCGCAGATTGGCTCTCACTATCGGCATGTCTTGACTCATCGGCTCTGTTGAACATTTGTGACCCTCATCCAGCAGCAACAACAGCTGGCTAACAAGCTAACAAGCGGTTAGCATTAGCTGCCAACCGCAGAGCAGCTGTCACCCCGGAAGGCCGTCGCCGCCGCCGTACCGGGTGGGGATTTAACTTTCTCCCTCCGTGTATGGACTGAACCAAAACAAAGTCATTAGTCGTATAATAAATCGGTATTTATTCTCTAGCGGTACGAATGGAGTCCTCTTTAGGGATGTGCGCAGAGGAGTGCTTGGCAATATCCTTTTTGAATTAAGTTACAGCCTTTTTTTATGTGTTTTTTTTTTTTCAGTTGGCTTTAGCTCGGTGGCTAACGTTAGCTTGACCGAATCATCTTCTCAGGTAACGTCAGTGAACTTTAGCAACTCTGCTAATTTAGATTAGTTCATGTCAAGATACGTAGAACTGTATTTTAGGAGCTAGGTTTACCTCTTTCTTTTACAGCCACAGTTGACTTTTAATTCAGGTCACTTTTAACCATATTAATACGACCACTCTCTTCTAGCTAGTTAAATAGCTAAAGCCCACTTGTTCATGAACGTTAGCCATGATTGAGCCTTTTTTGCTGCCTCTAACCACCATCTCCACTGAGCTGCTTTCTCTATGTTTTCATTGCTTTTTCCATTTGCCACATTAATTTTGCCTCCTAATTTTCAATAAGCATGGCATCATCTAACAGAGCTCATCACTCCTGTGTGTCTTCAGTCTAATCACACGCACAATAACTAAATATTTGCTTACTAACTTACACGTTTACACAACGTACAAGTATGACCACCTAGTGCTTGTGATGTCCAAGCACCTTTCTCATCCTCAGTCCAAATAATTCCTTGATTGTGGTGCTCACACTGTGAGAGGTCAGGAGCTGAGGGCTGGCCAGAAGGAGCCCAGACTACTGTCACTAATTGAGCGCAGTGGAGAGTTTATGTAAGTATCAGAGATTCTGATGATTGAACATTTATGTGTTTTTGTCAGGCTGTAGATGCATCAAGTGAGATTTTGCAGGTTATGTTTGAGTTTTAATGTTTTGGCTTTTGCTTTGTTCTGATAAAAATCCAAGTTTTGGCAGCCTTTTCTGCATTATTTGATGGCAGATCCTTGCTGTGGTATGTCTGAAGTGTCGGGCCTACTCTTCTGAGCAGGTCTTTATTTGGGAACTGTTTTATATTCCCTGCTGCCTTTTGATTGACGTGCACTCAGTGGTTGTGCTGCTTTTTAGGCCAAATATGGCTTTTAACTTGCAAGCTTTCAACTTGCAAATTGGCTTATAACAAGATGGCTTGGCTTGCCAGATTTTATTGCGAATTATGTTACATAAGCATCATATTGGAGGCAGTTTTTGTGGCCAAATCAGACAAGTCAGGTGTATGATTAGACAAAAACTGCAATATATAACATTTTCACAAGAGACAAGTTCTTTTCCTGCTGAGGACGTGAAGCAAATGTCGCATGTTAATATTTACAAAACATTTCAGAGTCAGGTGCCATGCAGTTCAGCAAAATAAGTCACTTGCTGCATGGATCAGGGAGGGTCTACCACGGAGCTGTTGTAATTTGGATCAGTTTCACATTAGCAGGACTGGCAGCTCGAGTATTTGTTTTGTGAAAGGGGATGTTGTGGGTGTGATGCACCATCAGTGTTGCTTGTGTTTGTAGCAGGTTGTAGCGGACGTCAGTGTGAGGGAGAAAGCAATTACTCCTACCAGCAGCCATCTCACTTCCCATTATCCAGAATTCCTCCACTTAGTCCTGGACCGTAATGGGACTCACATGGGAACACAAGCTGCGTCCTCAGCTGACTGTGTTAAAACCACACACACCAAACTCCACTCTTGACATGGAGAAACGAGGAAGGGTTGTAGTTTGTGCTGTACAGATATTACAACATAAATCTGGAAACCTATAAAAGTGACGTCTGTTGGTATTTTTGGAATTGGCAGGAACTATGGCCTAACAACCCCTCTGATATACCAGTTTGACAGTGTTTGGTTTCAGTTGAAACTCATGTTTCTTTTACACTCGGTGTTCATTTTTTAGGTTGTATATCTGTTGTTTATTAAAGATTTCATTAGTCCATGCTGGTGAAGATGTATTTGTGACCACCTGTAGCCTTTGTCAATGCAGTTTTGTATTGCGTTCAGGCTGTTTTGTTTGTCACAGACTTTGCCACTGATGCACCAACACTACTTTGCATCTATAATAGAGGTGTAATAACAAGTGATTTTTAAAGGTGACTTACAGGGGTTCAAAGAGGTCAGATAATAGAAACTATAACCTACAGCCTCAATTAAAACCACAACAATTGTGTTTAATTCAGCATTGCTTTATCGTTAGCTGGTACTATTACTTTGTCCACCTCCTTGAGCAGTGGATATTCTCTGTTGTTGATTGTAATGTAGTTTATGACATCAAATGGTCCCTTGCTGATTCTGGGAAACTGCAAGTCCCTCTGACACATTTAGTGCAGCAGGGCTGAATCATTTTCTTCTCCTCAACAGTAATCAGACTTATTGTGAAGCGGAGGGGAAGTGTGGGCAGTGCCCAGCATGCTTCTTTGACCCTGGCTGTTAGTCAGCCATTGTTGGAGAGTGAAATACGACCCTGCCTACATCAACCCACATCACAGATTTGAAGCTGCTTATGTTGACTATTTAATGACCCAAAGCTTGGCTCCTTTGAATGTACTCTACAGTGGACTTTTGTCTACAAAACTTGACTGAAGCAGAACGCTTGTTAGTTGATTTTGTATCATTGTTTGCATGTTCAACTAAAGCAACTGGACTGCAAATTAGACTAAAGGAGACTTTTGCATGTGTGCATGTGCATTTTTTAATTCTTAAATTCACATTTTAATCGCGTAATAATTATAATCTAATCTTAATGGTACATTTACCCATATTGCATCTGAAATGTTGACATATTCCAATATTTTTATACTATGATCTCATTGGAAAATCTGATAATTTTATCATCATTAAACATCACAGAGCTGATGCTAAGTGGGACTGTGGGTCTGTGCTCATACAGATTGGGTGTTTTGGCCAACCCTGATGCTGTTGTGTCTCGTCCAGTGCCTCAGCTGTCTATACCCATCAATGGTCATTTTGAAATTGTGCGAGGTATGTGACTTTTTTTTTTTTTCCTTAATTTCAGACTCATTGCATCAAATGCTTAGATAAGTTGCCAGCTGCTACAAACTATTCTTCATTTCTGTGAAGTCTTGTGTGTGATTCTTGTCCATTCTTTAACCCACCTCTTATGGTAACTTTAATTTTTACTCAGGGTTATGGCACAGTGATGCAGAGGTGAAAGCCCAGGGAGCATTTTGTTTGCAATTTAAAAATCAACTCATGACAACTAGAGTCTGTTGAAATGATTTATAACACCAGTGGTGTACTCCCACAACAGACCTTTGTACTGCATGGGCACCTTTTAAGCGCCCTTTTTGTCCCTTTCATTTCAGAGGCTGAAGAGGCTCTTCTTATTGACTTGTCAGTAGATTGTAAGTACCTTTTACCTCTCTTCAGGCTAAACTAATTTCTCTGTCTGCTTTGTTTCTTAATAGATTATGCAGAAAATATTGTGTTCATTGTTCCTTTAAGAGTAAAATGGGCCTGTGTTGTGGGAACAAAATAGAGCTGAAACACGGCATTTATTGCAACTCAGCCCCTTTCCAACCATGCTACATTTTTAGAGCATGCCTTCAGCTAAATGTCCACGTCCTTTATTTAGAAGCAGACGCTGGTCATGAGTTACCATGGGTCTCTGAAAGAATGCTAACTTGGCTCACTATTAAATCACTTTGCTTTGTTTTCTAGACAGTCTGCATCTCTAATGTGTTTGCCAAGTCAATAGGTGTCCAACATGTGTGTGAGTGTATGTGTGTTTTCTGTGCTCCTCTCAAGCATTTGTTAGGTTACGAATCAAAGGGGAAAAAGCTCCAGAGCTGCTGTTGGAACTACAGGATGATGATCGGACCCAGACTTTCTTCACCCAGGTGAAGAGTGCTCAGCAGCAAGGTAAGACTCCACTGTCAGTATTCTAAAGTAGTTGGAGGATGATTAATTATTTAATCACTCATTTAACATTTATTCACAGAGGGTGGATTACAATTCTTGCTGATTTCCTGTGTATTCCTGCCACCCACACCCTGGTGGAGAGACTCAATGGCTGCAGTTTACGTCATTATGCTTTCATTCTTATGTTTTAGCAATGTGACTGACACTCTTCTGATGAACTGGCAAACCTTTGTAATAGATTACAAGATATCATTGGCAGAGAGTCCAGTGTGTGATGCCACATTCCCTGCAGTGGGCCTTTCTTTTTGAGAGTATTTTGAATAATGTGAAATGAAAGGAAATGTGATTCAGGATATTCTGTTGACCTTAAAAGCAATTGCATAGAAACATTTCCTGCTGCAACTGGCTGGAATATATGAAGACTCATCTGTAGCGGAGAACATGCCACCATTCAAAAGTCTCCATATAAGGAACATATGTTGCGTGTTGGAGCAAAGTGGTGTGTTTTCAGCTTACTACAATGGACTTGCGTTGTTTATACTTGCACTGGTCTGCACCTCTCTGTCTTTGAACCACTTGTGGTTTATCACAACAATATGAATATCTTGACTTTAAGAAAAAATAAGATCCTTGGGCACTACTTTTGGAAAACCTGATGTATACTGTGGGGGTTTAATACACCCCTGGCAATCTTTTGACTGTGATTGTGTTAAAACACTACTCAAAGAGTCTCCAGGGTGTGTGTTACACTGTAGAGCTCATTATTATTATTATTATATATGGGTTTTGCTTTTTGATTGCATTTTTGATGTGTGTGTAAACTGTGGCTATTAAATCCATGTTTTTGTTGCCACTTCACTAACAAACACCATGGAGAAATAATAGATTTTGAATCAGGAAAATGGTGGTGAAGTTTGTTGTTGTAGTTATCTCTATACTCAGAACTTGTTCATCCAGTTTCACTGTTACTACTATCTGTGCACTCATTCACCCTCTAGTTAATAATTGTAACATCAAGTTGTGTAGTACTCAGTAGCACTGCGGTGGACCTGTGCCCTCCCCAGTCTTGCTATCAACAAGCAGCTTGTTTCCTCTACTTCCTGTAATGCCAGCATGGAGCTTCTGGGTGTTGGCTCATTTTTATCTGTGTTCATATTTACATGGAGGTCGGCTGAAATGAGGTGTGAATTTACTTAAGTAAAGTCAAAGGTTTACTGAGGCATGTTGCCTTCTATCATGAGCAAGCTGTAGTTCAATTATTTTTAGTGACTTAGTAGTGCTGTGTTGAGTCTGGATCATTGTGTGCTTCCATCTGACAACGCTATTTATTTAATTTTTGCAGTTGAATCTAAACTCAAACCCAAAGCGATGGAGCCACTTACACCAACAGCAGTGAGAGGACCAGTCCCCATCCCACCGCAAAGAGCAAACAAGACAAACTCAGTGGGCTCTGGAGTCAATCCACCCAAATCTACCAGTGCACTGCCTCCCAAACTCAACAACAACACATCAGCAAATCAGACAAACACAGGTAATAAACTTGTACAGTGATTACATGTTAAAGCCCTAAACGTATATGTTTCAGCTATCATCTTAAATCATTTTGAACTTACTGTTTGTGAAGATCCAATTCAGTCGCTTGCCTCAGACTTTGGTTTTGAGGACAACTTCAACCATGCTCTCAAAGTCGAGGAGAAGAAGAACCATCAGAATCGCATAGTTGCCTCCAGAGAGCCTCCTCCAGTTCCACCTCTACCTCCTCGCAAAGCCTCCTACACCCCAACCAATCCTCTGCCTCCTCCACCTGTCCCTAAAGACAGGGCTGTCCCCATACAGGCCAAAGACACCTCCTTCACCACTAGCACCAAACCAGAGTAAGTTGACCTTTCATGACACCATGTCAGGTTCACTGGAAACACTGGAATCTGCCCAAAATACTGCTGGCGCTAAACAATACCCACTTTATCCATTCCAGTAGTTATAGGTCAGGGTTTGACCGCGTTGACAGGCCACC
Source organism: Pempheris klunzingeri (assembly GCF_042242105.1). NCBI lineage: Eukaryota > Metazoa > Chordata > Actinopteri > Acropomatiformes > Pempheridae > Pempheris > Pempheris klunzingeri. The sequence continues at coordinate 17,675,689 of NC_092020.1, read as the reverse complement.
GTCTTGGTGCGACAGTCCCACCACCAACAGCATGAGACAGGCTATGTTCTCCAGTCAGGCAGGACAGAGAGAGTACCTCATCAAACACCGCCTGGGTAAGAAGGAGAACGAATACGTGGACATTGAGACTTTCAGGTGAGAGAAGCTTCTTTATTCACCATCGGGTCTTGCTATAGAAATAGAACAGTTTAGAAAAAGGTGCTGCTGCACACATTAACCCGATGCTGCCTTCTGTTTAGGTTTTTTACAGGTACGTGGAATGTGAACGGCCAATCTCCAGACAGCAGCTTTGAGCCGTGGCTCTGCTGTGACACAGAGCCTCCCGATATGTATGCACTTGGGTCAGTGAGAGTTTATCATACAGCACTTTGATCACCACAAAGTCCTGCATTGCCCTCTGCACTTGCTTAAATAACATCCAATATGGTGACTTGGTTTTGTTCTCTAGTTTTCAGGAATTGGACCTGAGCACTGAGGCTTTCTTCTACATGGACTCGTCAAAGGAGCAGCTCTGGGTGGATGCGGTGGAGAAGAGCTTGCACCCAAAAGCTAAGTACAAGAGGGTGAGTAGAGAAAGAGCTTCTGAAAGGCCAGATATCCTTGCTGGCGTCTGTGTGTAAATGCAGCCATTTACTGCGAATCAATACTGTCAAGATGGACATTAGTAAAGGTACTGACGTGCTTTTATTTTGTCTACAGCTTCGGATCATACGACTTGTTGGGATGATGCTTGTGGTCTATGTCAAAAAGGCACACAGACAGCACATAAAAGAAGTGGCTGCAGAGCATGTGGGGACAGGAATCATGGGAAAAATGGTTTGTTCACACCAAATGCCCCAAAATGCACATGGTGATAGTGGTGATTTTTATTTTTTCCATTCAAGTGCAGACAGAAATTGGGAACGTTTTAAGAAATTCTTTTACTTGAATGTCGAAATTTTTATAAATGTTTTTTTTCTTCTTTTTTAACACACACACACACACACACACACACAAAGGTCAATACCTTTTTTTTTCTGATAACAGTACTTGCAGTGTACTCCACTTGGCTTCTGTTTGGTTTATTTAATTAGTTAGATGTTACTGCTTCATGCATTTGCCTAAATTAAGGTAAAGAGCTGTTTAAATGCTTCCTTTCCATGTTTTATTTATTCTTCTCTTTTTTTGCAGGGGAACAAAGGAGGCGTGGCAGTGAGGTTTGTTTTCCACAACACTAGCTTCTGCATCGTCAATTCCCATCTAGCGGCACACGTGGAGGACTTTGAGCGCCGCAACCAGGACTATAAGGACATATGTGCCCGTATGACCTTCCACTTACCGGACCACCCCCCTCTCAGTATCGTCAAGCACGAGTGAGTTCCTCACTTGTTCGTGAGTTTCCAGAGGGAAAACGTGGTGCTGAATTAATGTTAATTAATAACTCATTGGTTGTGTTTGTATCATCATCTTGAGGTTTTGTCCACCACCAGCTATAACTGAATGTATTTTTCTTTTTCCAGCAGTACTGAATCCATTGAATACTACAAAGCTTTTGTTGAACTTAATCAGTGTATATAATCAAGTATAAGCTCCAGGCTATAGATCTGTAGTATTTGTATTGTAGAACATATTCAGAACAAAGTTGTTGCTGTAAACTGTCTGTTTTGTGTTTCAGTGTTGTAATCTGGCTTGGGGATTTAAACTATCGTCTGTTCTTGTACGATGCTGCTGAGGTCAAACAGCACATCGTAAAGAATGAGCTAAAAAAACTTCAGGAGGTTGATCAGGTAAGAGACTGTTACCCGCTCAGTGTTTTCTCTAAACTTAATAGTTGTACATTGATGACCAACAGCTGAAAGAAAACACACCGCCACGCTTACTCACTATTAACTTAGTGAGTGAGCACTATTAAGTGCTTAAGGCTCTTAAGCTCTAGTTATTCTTTCATAAGTGAAGCGTTCTTGTTTGAATAGGCTTAGCTTGTGTTTTGGATGTGAATTTATGGAACTGTAAGACATTGTGATGTAACCGAAGCAGTAAATACCCCTTAATAAATAGTGCCTAGGCAAATATGTCACTGTTTTGCCATTATTACAGGGGTTGTTTGTAATTTGTAATTTTCCTCTTGAAATAATTAAGGATTCACCAAATAATTTTTTATTGTGCAGCTGAACATTCAGAGGCAGACAAAGAGAGCCTTCACAGACTTCATGGAGGGAGAGATCAACTTCATTCCCACATACAAGTACGACCCCAAAACAGATCGATGGGATTCAAGGTAACAAAAAAAAATCCAGTTTTGTTTTTCTACTGAATGAATACACTCACCACAGGATTTCCTATTTTTGTGTTTTATCCAACTTGTCCTTAGTTTCAGTTTTTCTTCCTTAGAATTCTGATTAAATTCTGCTAGTAAGGTACTCTCTTCCAGCCTTATCGTTGCTGTAATACAGAGTCAGCAGTACTGTATGTGTGTCTGGTGTCTGACCCTTAGCTTTGCCTCTGAAACTCTGACTGTTTCCTGCAGTGGGAAGTGCCGCGTCCCGGCTTGGTGCGACAGAATCCTGTGGAGAGGCAACAATGTCAAGCAGCTCAAATACCGGAGTCACATGGAGCTGCAAACTAGTGACCACAAACCTGTCAGCTCCCTCTTTAGTGTCGGGGTAAGAAGCCATGTTGTCAAAAAAAACTAAACCGACTGGATTTGGTCGAGACGTGCATGGTTCTTCTTTTAATTTGAACTTTGATGTAATAAACATTTTTTATTTATTTGGAAAATAAACAAGTAGGACCTTTTTTGTGTTTGCGTAACAGGTTAAGGTGGTAAATGAGGAGCGCCACAAAAAGGTGTTTGAGGAAATTGTTCGGGCGATGGACAGAATGGAGAATGATTTCCTTCCATCTGTATCTCTGAGCAGGAGAGAGGTAAATGCACTCATCATCATCATCATACTGACTCTGATCTGACTAATAACCTTTAACACAAGGTAACCAGTTGTGATTTCTCATAAGATTTAGTCAGATAAAGCTACTGGGAATTTGTGGCTTGATGTTGCATCTCTGTCTTTGTCCTGCAGTTTGCATTTGAGAATGTGAAATTCCGGCAGCTTCAAAGGGAGCGCTTCCTAATAACAAATGACGGGCAGGTCCCCTGTCACTTTGCCTTCATCCCCAAACTCAATGACTCACTGTATTGCAAACCTTGGCTCCGTGCCGAGCCGAGTGATGGATTCTTAGAGCCAAGTAAGTTCTTTAATAACTCCCTTTTCTTCTTTGATGGTCCATAGGCTTGTGATCTTGACTTTGAATAATGAATAATCTGTGATCATTTAGTATTTTCATTATTGGTGATGATGAAATGTAATGAGATTATTAATGTAGTTATCTATTTAGGACAACCTTGTACTGTTACATGGCCCCAGTTTGACATTCAACTTTTTCTAATTGTTGTATTTAAAGGTCCCACATTCTACTAATTTTCAAGTTCATACTTATAGTTGGAGGACCTACTAAACCAATGGTTTAATGCTCAAAAAGTATAGTGTCTTTATCATGTTTTGACTCCCTTACATTACATTATTAAATGTTTAACAAGGACGCTTGGAGGGAAAAGTGAATGAAAAGTGCTTAAAAACAATAGCTAACAGATAAAATGATAATAATAATAACTTGTAACCTCTAACCTTTTTAGTCTTTAATATCCCTTTTAGTTTGCAAATAATCAATAGTGCAGACTCAGCTCCTCTGACAGTGTTCCTGTCACAGTTCCTCAGAAAACTTCCTGTAAAGCTCTTCCTTATCTTGCTGAGCAGATGAGACCCTGGAGATCTATCTGGAGGTGTATGTCAGTAAAGACTCTGTCACGCTGCTGAACTCCGGAGAGGACACCATAGAGGACATCCTGGTGCTCCATCTGGACCGCGGCAAGGACTACTTCATTACCATATCGGGCAACTACCTGCCCAGCTGCTTTGGCACCTCGCTGGAGACTCTGTGCCGCATGAAGAAGCCCATCAGAGAGATCCCCATCACCAAACTCATTGATCTGGTGAGGGAAAGCTAGTCCAGCTGTGATCCATTCAGACCAGTTTAAAGTGATAGGATTAGTGAATGGAGGCATATTTTCCACAGATTAGCTGAAACTCTGATTGTGAAACAAAAACCTTCCTCTACAAGGAGCAGCTTAGCTCAGATTGAAATCCGACAGCTATTCACGACCTGAAACCTGAGCGGGGACACGTGAGGGCTTGTTCACTCCCTCAGGGTAAACTCAGTCACACACAGAGAGCCTATATTTGGAGAACATAAAATGTCTCAACCTGTATATTTCTGGCCAAGAGGGGCCAAGGGAATGAGGAAGTGGCAAAAACATAGGAAGGGAGCTCCTAAAGAACAGGGAAATTTGACTCAGGTTAGGCCCATATTACTGCTTTATATAAATAGACTCCTCTGGTCTTTACATTCCCCTCTGTCTGTTTCCATAATGCTATTTTTGACATAATCTGATTTGGCTTTGAAATCTACTGCTGCTATCATTCAGTGCTCCTTTATTTCTATTCAAAATACTCAATTTTCCTACTGGCCTGGTGTATTGGATCAATTATTTATGAAACAACAATCCACGATCTATCTGCATTTTCTGATTCTGTGTTTACGTAAACCACTTCTATCTACTTTGTTCTGTCTTCTTTTGTTTCCCTTCATCGCCTCTTCTTGCCTTGATCATTCCTTTCCAACTCTTCACTGTGGTTGTGGGCTGACTTCTTGCTCAGGGGGAGGACAGCTACATGGAAAAGGTAAATTATTAACTCTGATATTGATCAGACATAAGGTAAATTAGGGTCGATATCAACTTCGTTACATGACCAAGTATCTGCTACACTTTATTGACCTTCCTCATAAAGCGACATGGGTTCAAGTATTATTAGAGTCAGTCATGTGAGGATATGGTAGCCCTGTTAACTTTACCTGTGAAGGTTTCCAATACTAGAGTAGATTTTTTTTTTTTTTTTATATGAATAAAATAGTTTCAACAATCCAACAAGCAGAAATATTTTCACATTTGTATGGTAATTACAGGAAAAGTATCAAGTTTCATCTCTGTATGTTAAGTAGCTAGATGTAGGAAACAATTAGCTTAGCCTAGCGTAAAGACTGCAAGCAGAGGGAAACGGAAACTTGGTCTTGCCAAAGTTCAGAAAGATGCCAACAACACCTAAGCGGGTGCTCAGCTCAAACACCCCTGCGTTGTGCAAGCGGCTGCATTAGTGGGGACCTGTTTATTTTCTGTACTGTGTACCGTCCAGATTAAGTAACAGATTGATGAGATTGAAAGTTTATCAAATGCCAAAACACTGCAAACGGAAAAAAAATGTAAGCTTTAGAGGTGTTGGTAGTATTTTCTAACTTTGATCTGTCTGCGGTCTCCCCATGCTTCTAATCTTTATGCTAAACTAAGCTAATATCTTAGCTTTAGCTCCATACTTAGGACACAGACACATGAGTGGTATTAAACTTCTATCTATCTCTTGGAAAGTAAGTAACTTGGTGTAAGTCCTTCTATATTGGAATATTCCTTTTAATGTGCAGTGCCTTTCAGCTACAATATATTGCACTGATACTCACCTGCTGTCTGCATCTTAGATCAATTTAAAAAGTGGTTTCACATGTTCATCGGAAAATTGAATCAGTGCATATTCTACTTTTTGTAGAAGCTGACAAGGGCAGCAGTTGGTAACCCACAGGCACCACTGAGCAGACCATGCCAGCTTAGCTATAATCTGTGTGTGGATCAGCCATCCATTAAATCTCCCCTGGCTCATTTAGGACAGGCTACACCAGTCCAGTGAAACTTAGACACACGCAAACATGCAAAATCTCATTTCACAGCAGGTCACCCTCACTGCACAGCTCCCTCCTACACATGATTAAAGCTAATGAGAAGAAGTATCAGGGTCTGCTCAGCTAACACTCCTATGAAGCCTAACGACAAGTCTCTTCTTCCATCTCGTAGCTTCTGTGGAACCGAAAAGCTGCATCAGTTAACAGATTTCTTGAATCCCCACATTGTAAATACCTTGAGTGTATGTATATATATATATATATATATATATATATATATATATATATCTCTAATATCTAATTAGGTCTGCATGTTTGCCATTGTCTCCCATTAAAGACCCACTCTGAGCTAATGTGCAACATCGCTAGCTGTGGTTATTTTTGGACGTCTCTCGTGAGCCTCGGGGATCCATTTGCAGAGACACTAAGAATGTGATATCCTGCCGTTTCTAAAATGGCTCTTTGAAGTTTAAAGCCCTCAGAGATAATCCTGACCTCACTGCTGCTATTAATTGATCGGATGTGTCATGTGCAGTCACTCTAGTAGTGAATCACATTGTATGTCATGTCATGTCATGACTTTTGATCTCTTTTTTTTTTTTCATGAATGGAGAGTATATTAGTATTTTACTCCAGGAAGTAATCTGCTGTCTGCGCTACAATTTCATGTACAAAGTCATGCTCACTGCGTTATCTCTCATCAGGAAAAGTCAAAAGTGAGCTTCCTGATGGTGGATGGTGCAAGTACTGAGGAGAAACCTCTAAAGATCCCCAAGGAGGTGTGGATTCTTGTGAACCATCTCTTCACCAAGTCCTGTGATCAGGTGAGACAGCTGATAGAATACTCTCTACATTAAGGTTTTATCATTGAGATGTAACAAGACTGCTGAACTTCCTGTGACAGTACCCTTATATTGCATTGCTGGCCTGTTAAACCGTGTATCTCCAAAATATCAACTTTTCATGAGCTGAGAAACTGTGCTGAGGCTTTCTTTCAGTTTTGTGACAATGTATTTTTCATATAATTTAATAGTTTTTTTTATGTGATATATTTCTTTTATGAGGAGGGGCAATTTTCTCAACCCATAAAGGAACAACTTCATCCTTTTTAAGTTCAAAGATGACAAATTTGGAGACAGATTTGGACACGCAACAGTAGATGGCTCATAATATGCATCTGCTCCTTTATGGTCATACTAATTAGATAGATAGATAGATGCAAGGTAAATAAATACAAAATGCAATATGCACTATAAAAAAGTACCATATGTAATATGCAGAGCAAAAAATTGTAACTGGACACAGAGTTACTTCTGGTAACAGTTTAGATATTTCCATATTTGTCCCTGAATGCCTCCCAGGAGGACTTGTTCCAGACACCAGGCCTACAAGAGGAGCTGCAGAGCATCATCGACTGTCTGGACACCAGCATCCCAGACACCGTCTGTATCCTTGTTTATGAAACCAGTCCCATAAGACCGGATCTCACCATTACCATTATCAGCCCTGCAAATGGCTTATAAAACAAAAGACATCAGCAGCATAAAGACACAAACTTACACACTAACCTAATTAACACATGGGCGCTGTTATGTCCTCTTGATCATGTGACTGTGTGGTGTAGTCTGAGTCAAGAGGGTTAATGTCTCTCAGTGCTACTAAGTGCTGAATTCTAAGTTAGCTTGCTAGCTACAACTGTTTACAGATAAAAACAAGAAGACACACAGGCAGACCTGTTTATTATGTTAACATGAATGATGCAGTGGGTGCCGTCTTTGCTTGTTCATCCTGAACCGCTCATGTAGTTGGCTGTAACCACTCTGTTGCTGAGGCTCTGCTGATCTTCTTGGAGGCCTTGCCGGAGCCGGTGCTGTGTTATGAACTCTACCAGCGGTGCCTAGAATGTGCTCATGACAGCCGTCTCTGCAAACAGGTACACTTAACATACAATGTGCTTATCTGTTATTAACTGTGATATTTACCAACTTTCTGTGTCCTTAGAAGTGTTGCAGAGTGCAGAAAGACTGTTTTGACTTGGCTTTATCTCAGGATTTGTCTGCTGTATTCTGCATACAGTAGTACGTATGACTAATCTTTGTCTACTTTTGTCCATTGACAGTTGATCTCCCAGTTGCCCCGTGCTCACCGCAACGTGTTTCGCTACTTAATGGCCTTTCTGAAAGAACTTCTCAAGCACTCGCATAACAACAACCTAACAGCCAGCCTCATAGGTATGAAATGGTTCATTATACTTTATAGTTCAAGGAACAATCAATTTGAACAACATAGCACAATGTCTGAAGAAAAATAAGAAAATCATAGTGTTAATTAATTCCTGGTATGTGTCGCTGTGTGCGTGTTCGTTCTATTTTTCCTACTCGAGAATAATCAGGGTAACATCATCAGTCACGTAGATCCCCACAAGCTAATGTGACAACAACAGTGCTATTCTTTTTAGAGTAATTCTGTGACAATAACATCTGACATGCATGCATTCACATGCAAGATTCAACAGCACTATTGATACCTAAACAATATAATGCTAGTCTTTACACTATTACTATGATTCCATATACTCTTTTACTCAAAATGCCGCACTTAGGCAATAATTGAATATGTGTTGGTGCCAGTATGAAACAGACTCATATTCACAAGTATTGAGATGGTGCAGTTTTCTGTCAGTCAGGGATTTTACTCATCATCTTTATGAAAGCCAGCCCGCTAAATATCCTGACAAATCACAAGGGTTGGCTACACTGACATGAATGTTTTAACGACATATCGTCTTGACACTGCTGATTATACAGAATATGAAAATAGTTTTATGTTACTTGATAGAAGGTTGAAGTTAGCCTTGTGTTAGTATCAGGTTCTTTACATGTTTCTTCTGTTCTTGTGTTTTAGCAACACTCTTTGCCAGCCTCCTCATCCGACCGCCTCCCAAACTGGCGGGCAGGCAGTCACCACACGACCGGCAGAAAGCCATCGACTTCATTCTGGGGTTCCTCATGGCAGGAGACGAGGAGTAACCGAGGTTGATGGTCCCTCACTACGTCAGTCAGGTTCGGAGGTTATTCCCAACCTGGCTTACTGTTAGCAAAGGACCTGGACCTGTAGGACACTGTAACATGACCCACTTGGTATTTTGTCATCAGTTGGAGACCAGTGCAGCTGTTTTGCACCCTGCCTTTCACAAACTCTGATGTTAGAGGAAGACCTCCATTAGAACTGTGATGATTTTACCAAGTGTCATATATTCAGATCCTTCACAGTATCACCGCTCGCTGGATTTGGAAGCACTTGGAAGAGGTTTGAACTGATGCCTCTGCACTTTCTGATAACCTAAAGGCCCAGCGCCTCCAGGCTAGAGTTGTCCTCGCCCTCAGCTGGCTTCTTGTTGTAGGTGTTCATGCCAAAATAACCCCTGAACAGTGAGTGTTATGAATGTGACAACACTATGTATTCATAGATGCTAAGCGAAAGACTCGGTTACACTAAAGAAAAGGATATTCCTGACGTTTTAAGAAGTAGACTGAATACTAGTATATCGTACGAAGCATTAAGTAGTTTGAAATGGGATAATTATGGAAATCTATATACTAAGAATGTTTAAGCTTAAGATAAATCATGACAATCATCTATTTTGCCGCATTTTTCCTGAGGGGACAAGATTAAGATATCTGTGAGAATTGTTTGTTCCCATACCCACTGTATTTTAACTGTTATTTATATATTTTTCTTCAATGTTTGCACCATCTGAACTGTCTCCGGTTCCTACTACTAGTATGGTTAATTTTCAGCTCTGGATTGGTTGTAAAATATGTTTTTATCATGCTGTTATAGAAAACTCTGTCGTGGATGTTTGCAGTGTTTTTGTGTAGCGTCAGCCATGAGCCTTACATCTTGTTTTGCCAGTTCCTCTTGAGTTACAAAACAGGTCTGTTAACACACTAACTTCCTGGTCCACTGGAATGGAGTAAGAAGTTACCCCCTGTGGTTCTTGATGTCTTAAATGGTGTAAATAGCGATCATGTCCCTGTTTCATGGGTATTTGGTATGGTGGTGCAAATCTGTGATGGTGTCTACAGTTTGTCCTGTTCGTCATCAAGGTGGTACTCTTAATGTCTGTTTGTTTACATGTCTTTTTTTCCTTACCGCTGCCACATCTTAAAGCTCATCTGTTGTTTTACGCCTGTGTAATGCCAAGACACAGCCGTTGTGTTCCTCATGGTAAATGCAGATGAGTAATACTCTCGTTTTAACTAATGCAGCACTTTCTGGGGGCAAGTTTTGCAAGATTTAACGGCTCATTACTCTGCAGGATACAGTCTGTCTTTGTGCACCTTTCTCATTTGTGCCACTGAGGATTTTTTTTTGTTTCTGTAGTCACTGTTGCAAAACTTGTCATGGTTATTGAAATAAGGAACTTCTATGCGGTGTATAATGAACGTTATTTCCTGTTTAACAGTTGTACCCAAGAGATGTCAGTATTTGAATTCCCACCCAACAAAAATATTCACATTTATGACATTTTCCCTCGCTCAGTATCTCCTGTAATGTAAAGATGCCAGAAAAAGCCTGGAGTTTTTCTTTTCAGATGCTCCAGGAGCTTTTAAATACTTCATGTTTGGAGACAATGTGAGCACAAGATGTAATGTGACAACACCGACAATCATGGCACTGCTTGGCAAAAACCTTTCTGGCTTTGTTAGTTGCTGTATTCTTGCTTAGTTCCTTCTGCCTTAATTGCCATCAGCACACTAGGTTCTTCCCGTTGGTCTTCATCAAGCTGAGCTTTGCCAAAAGGTGGCTCTGGCGTGAAGGAATAGTTCCTGTTGATTCAGATTGAGAGCAGCCATTTTACAATAGCCATTTATCAATTCACTATTTAGAGATATTGTCCTCGAGGCAAACACAAAATTGGTATAGTCAATAACCTTTGATTTTGAAGTGTTATCTTATGCCACTTCACCAGCTGATGTATTTGTAAAATTCATTATGCTTTTTGTCCTCAGTTTTGTCACAATCTCTTCATAAAACTAAGGTACATTTAAAGGTACACAATGAAACACTCGCACCTGTTTTCAACTTTTTAGAGTTTTGGTGCTTTTAATTTATTTAACAGTAATAAAACTGTGTATAAAGCTGTTTTTGTTTTCCCATTCAGCACCCCCTTTTTGAAAACTGTGTTAAATCTTGTTGACACTCTTATTTATATAAACAGATGTACACTGGTTTTGGGGCTGACTCTTCACATACATATGAAATCGTTACTAGCTGATGTTCACGCTATACTTAGTCTGCTCAGTGGCTGGTGAGAGATCCTTCACCTCAGTGCTACATTCTCCTTCCCTATGAATATAAAACCTCCGACTTGGACCTGCTGCCACCATTTGCCTGTTGTGCTGTAGCCCAGTTTGAAACCATCCAAAGCCATGGCCATGCTCAGAGTGTCTTCTTACCGCAAGCTCTTTGAGGAGGATACCTGGAGTCGAAATGGAGGATTGAGTATGCAGTGTGCAGGGCAGTACCGTGCCTCCGCCAGGTCAGTGTGGGCCTCTGGATAGAAGGCGGCTCCTGAATTCGAGCTGCACTTAACCAATTTTAAGATATTTAGATTTGACTCTAATGTAAGTGACAGAATCAAGTGCTATTCCCCCGTAAAATATATAGAATTGAAGATTTTAACAAGGAACAAATGTTTGTGAATCTGGATGATGCGATTGTAAAGGCGTTTCCTGAATGAAGACAAATGCCTTTTGTGCTCATGGGAAAAATTACATCATAGTCTACTATGCTCATTTACTGTAAAGGGCAGGGCCAAAAGGCACTGAAGCATTTAAAGAATGGTGCTGTTCTGTAGTCAAACATTTGTGTTTCATTTCTCTAAATACAGCAAACGAAAGTGTCACGCTGTACTGTGTACTATGCATACAGAAAGTCAAAAGCTGTCCCTGAAGGTGGTTCAGATTATCTCCCCTATAAGATTCAGTCCAGTCTTTGGTACTTTGTCCTCTCAGGGCTGCGACTGTCGATGAGTGTGACTGTGACAAGTTAGACTTTGTAGCTGCCAAGGCACTCAACAAGGAGGGTCTGAGCCAGTTTGTTCAAGACCGCACCATCATCGCTGCCCTCAATGACCGCCTGGTCCGGCTTATTGAACTGGTGAGGACAAACACTATTACTGCTCCCAATGAAGCATCAGCACTTTATTTTCACTCTGCTGTGTCATGACTTTTGTTCTTGGTAAATGAAGCAGTGGATCTACACATGGTATACACAGTATGTACCTGTTCTGTCTCTGTGCCCTTTAGGCCCATTGTTTTGAGGAGGAAAATGAGTCTCTTGAATGTCAGATTGTTGAACTAGAGGAGAAGCTGAACAGTCGACAAGCCTCCTCCAGCATCACCCCCACTGTGGCCGAGCCTGACTGTAGTCTGGATGCAGTGGTGGAAAGACTGCGCAGGGAGAGGGTAAGCTCCTGCTGCTGCAGCTGGGTGTGTCTGCTGCATGTTTCTCTGAGTGCGTATGTGTGTGACATTCCTAAGTTTGGTTTTCTCATAGATGGTCCATTGCACTTCCCATCCCATCCCATCAATTTTACTTCAGTTTGTACAGTGGCAGGCAAGCCCAATCTATAACCTTGTCAAGATCCATCACTGTCTTCCCTGCGTCTCTCTGCAGGATGAGATTCTGTGCGACACAGAGGAGTTGCGGAAAGAGCTTGAACTTCTGATGAAAGCGTATGAGAAGGCTGCACAGCAGAGGATCGTCTTTCAGCAGGAGCGTCAAGATGTTGCTGAGGTAATGGTAGTAAATACGATAGGATCTGACAAGTTGGTGGAAGCCAGGGCTATAACCAGGATTTAGAAACACTGAGATCGTGAGTCTGAGTCATTCAACTAGATTATACAACCTGAATGAGTAAGTTGAAGTTAAATGATTAAAGAAATCTAATGTGTACAGTCACACTATAGTGACATTCATAAAAGGTTTCTAAATCAACTACAAGTTATTAAATAAATTGGACAAACCATTAAATAACCATTAATAAACTATTAGCATAAATAAAGACAACTTTTGAACCTATTTTTGAGAGAAGGATCCCTTAAATTAGGGTATGTTCTCAGACCATCTTAGCTTGTGTTCATTCCACGTTATTTTAACAAATCAGATCTCTAAATGAACCTTGCTACAGAGAATCAAACCCAACAACCAATATTAGATTTGATTATTTATTTTTATTTATATTATATATGTATTTACAGTATATTTATTGTAAAGTGAAAAACAAAGGCAGATGGGAGGAAAAGAACGCCTGAAATTAAAGCAGTACCCTGATTTTTTTCATAATAATTCATAGTATCAATTAAGCTCCAAAAGGTCTTGATCCTACGTTTCCCGTAATACAACCAGTAGCACCTTTCCTTGGACCCTCCCTTGCCAGGTAAATTCTCATTTAATGTCCCACTCAGTAATGTGCGGTTTCTTTTACAAATTTGAAGTCTCCAAGCTCAAGTTGAACCCCAATGATGCCATTTCTTAGTTAAAGACTGGTGTGGCACTACAAAAAAAAGGCATAATGTAATGATCATGATAATCACCTTCATCTTTTTTTTTTTTATGTTTAAAAAACATTTTAAAGTATTCTGGGTGCAGTGGTACAAGTTATGAGACCTCCATTGTGATAATGTACCTCCAGCACTAGGTGGCAGTGTTGTCAAGCGTCTCCCTGCTCCTCCTCCCCTCGGCCTCCTGGTGAATCAGCTGAAACTCACCACAGCTGCTCCTCTGTATCTCTTCCCAATGGGTGTTGATCACCAGCAGTCACACAGTCCTGGCTGGTGGCCCAGTGCAACCTGAGCCACCAACTTTTCTTGTACCCCCCCCCCACCTCCCACCCTCCATGCCAAAACCCATCTCCTCCCAGCCGGGCCAGATGCGAGGGAGGTTTTAATTTCTCCCTTACAGATGTAATGCAGGCTGTGAAACGGTGCTGTAATGTTCCTGCTGGCTCAGTTCTCTGGTTCTGAATTGGAAGCAGCTGCAGGGTGACAAGACTTGGTGGGAAACCGGCCGGGAGGAAGAAGAAGAGCAGGGATGCGAGGGAGAGTAGCAAATACTACACAGCTCAAACCACAACTAGCTGCAGTTACACAATGGTAGACTGACGATGATGAAAAGAGGCACTTTTGGTTGATTTTAAAGTATATTGCTGGATATTGTGTGCTTCTCCCCTGACAACTCTGATTAATTCTTAATGGCCACAGATTTCCCCTTTTCATTACCCCACAGTGATTTTTACATTTTTACATGTCTTTGTGTTTCACCAGTGTCTTACATCAGCAGACCTAGTTGGCTGCGGTTAAAAGCAATTGCACAAGTGAAATAACTTCTATAATATTCACCACAACTCAAATACAAATACAAAAAAAGCGGATGACTGTAGAGGCTCACTGTTTCATATGCAGTAGGTGCAGGAATATTAAGGTGCTCTCGAAGTGGTTACAGAAAAGAAAATGTTCTTCACGCTCTCCTAGGCAGAACAAGCAGATACGTTTGAGTGTCAAAAGCCTTTATTTAGCAGGAATATTGGATGAAACGCCTACTGGTTTACGACCTCGCATTGTCCTCATCAGGGCGGACATCGAAAAAAAAAAAACAGATTCAACTTATTTTTATCAATCAGCTTCTTGCTGTGAGCAGTGGGGTCCCACACAAACCCATTTTTCTATTTTTTGGTTATTTAACATGACAGATTCTGTTTTTCTCTGTGGCTTGTTTTCATTGGTTGGAGAGAAGTGATGTCGTATACGTCTAAGCACCAATGAGGATTGGAATCAGAATCTGAATCTGATGACAGTTGATTGGTTGTTACTCAGTTTTTGACTGTTAAGGTCTATAACTATATACAACACCTAAACATGTATTTTTGCATTGTTAGGCATGAATATTTTAAGTTTATAAAGAAATATTTCAGATTTGTGTGTTTTCAGGGGTTTTAAAGCTGCCCCATTCAATATTCTTATATTAGAAATGGATCAAATAAGCATGTGTAATGTGAATGATGTCAAATTGAATTATCCCCTCAGCTCTATGGAGATGCTTATTTGGCTTTCAGCTCCTCATTTTAGTTTTCCAGTCTTGAGCTTTATTGCTCTGCTTCCATCTCATCAATCTCATCAGCGCCGTTTCCAGTTGTTCTGGAAAAAAAAGTTCTGATTAGCCCACTGTACACCACCTGTTCAGCAATAAACTGCTGTCAAACACAGTTAGCAACCATCTGGTGAACATAATTGAATGTTAAGCAGCTAAAGAATCAGATATTTCCCTCAGTGGTTGGTTGGTGGAGACCAAAATGGAGCTAATACAAGAGTAGATATTGGTTTTCATCAGCTGTATATAAACAGGACACCAAACAAATACTGATGTTTCTCTCCTGGATGATAAAATGGGCAACTGTTGCAGTCAGTGTGACATATTAGTACTTTTATGAAGTTAATATATCATTGTTGTGTTTCACAGGTTGTCCTGCTGCCCACATTTGGCCAAAAAATCAATTAATGCTGCTTTGATGTTGCGCAGAAAGTGATTTATAACAAGTATCCCTCCCGCTGCTGGCTGATAGGTGGACAAAGGCAGCAGCAGTGGGGCCAGACTGCTTACTGCTGTCCATCAGCTTCCCTGCTACCCTCCCAGCAAGGCTCCACCAAACTCCACCACCAAACTCTGCAGGTCTTCAAATGTGAATGCATGCACCCACAGTAATTGCATCCAACACCAATTAATCTGGTACTTTAAAAAGAGCAGATGAGTTGAGAACCCCTGCTGGCAAATGGATTGGTGGACAGAGCTTTTGTGTCTAGTTAGCCTCCTTCTGATCTTCCTCCTCCTCCTCTGCCTCCTCCTCCTCCTCCCCTTTCCTCTGCATTGCGGTGTCTACTTGCTGTTCAGTGAAACAGGTGGATGTGCCGGTGCTGATGATACTTAAAATGGTTGTTCAGGGAAGAAACAAAGACGAGACTTTTTCTATTTTTCTTCAGCATGTGGTGTGATTTAGTTCCCAGACTGCAGTATTCCTCTAACAAATGAAAGTGAACTTTACTTTCAGCCTTGTTCTCTGTTAACTTGATTTTCTCTGCAGGAAGTGGATGCTGTGACAGTGGGGTGTTTGGCGCTGAGGGAGCAAGTGGCTATCTATGAGGAGCAGCTGGCCAACATGGAGGCCCAGCACAAGACGGTGAGGGGAGGGCAAGGATATATAGCTGCAGTGTGATGAAACAGGAGGAGTTTTTTTAGCCATGAAAATGACTCAAAATGTAGCACTTAGGTCAGACAGGAGTGTTGGAGAAATGCCCAGACCTATGGTTACAAACACAGCTGTGATGACCCCAGTCACCTTGTTGAAGCGCCAAAAAAACATCCCTGTCAGCAGAAGCATATGGGGAGAGGATTAAAACACAAAATATGTAATCTTGTGAATTGTGCAACAAATCAAAAGCAGGCCCTTGTTTAATTTGTTGTGCTGTGGTCTCTTAAAAGAATTTGACTTAATTTTCTGACTTGGTGCAATTCGTTTGGGTTGGTGTGAAAATGGTAATTGCACGTAGACGTGGACCAAAATAATTACCCCAAGACCCTTTTGCAGGAGATGGTCTCAGTCTGATCCCGAACAAAAACTCTTTGTGGTAGGAAAGTGATCCAACCCCAGTCCGACCCAACCGCCAGGTGTACTTTGAGCTAAAAGGTTCCCATTATTCAGGTGTGCTTTGCATTCTGGGCTGCAGCAGAGCATGCTAACTGTTTCTACTAGTAGCGGTTAGCCGCAGAATGAACCGCTCATGTTAACTTGGATAACAAAGCCTCTCTCCCATTGAAATATGTGAATCCATTGCACATGACTTCTTTCTTGTATTTATCTTCTTCTTTTGTAAGAACTAATCAAACAAACTAGCTGTTTCCCTGTTTCCAGTCTAGTGTTGAGCTAAAATAGCTGTCTGGTCCCTGTAGCTTTGTTATGTGTTCAGACATAAGAAGAAGCAAATTCTTTGACGTGGCACAAATGCAATTCAGTAAGATCTGTCCAGACAGGGTAAAAATGTTTCAACTTGCACAAAACATTTGTGAGGTAAGAACGCATTTAACCACATTTCTCAAAATGTCAAATTATTTTAAAATGGGCATATTTGCAACCATATGTAATGCACACCATTTCCTACATCACATCTACATACCCTGCTCTCTCCACCTTCTACAATATTCTCCACCCTGCCAGGAGATGACAGACGTGCCACAGTATCAGATCTAGAGGCTGTAGGCAGAGAGAGAGGCAGCCGAAGCAGGACCAACTCCATCACACTGTGTTTTTCCTCTGCAAAGCCGGGCTGCCCGGCGTTTAACACACTCCCTCAGGGACACGTTCAATAACTCACAGTCCGGGAAATGCAGCTGAATACCAAATGGAAACAGAAGTTCCCTTTGTTTTATTAACTGTTGTTATTATCAGCACTCCCAGATACCCCATATTCCCCTGACAAATCGGCAGCCATGTCGTTATTTAGGTGGAGGGAAAAGGAGAAAAATGGTAGACTGACTGCAGCTCAGTAACAGTTCATTTTCTCTGTAATTGATGTGGGGTTTTTACTGAAGGGGCTACGTATTGGAAGCTGAAGACATACATGTTGAAGTCTTTGATGCATGTGTAAATGCATCAAAATGTGTGTTTGTATTGGCAGAGGTGGATTGTAAGGAAATACTGTATTTTAGTACACATCTAGAGTACTTGTACATGAGTATCTCCATTTCATGCCGCTTTATACTTCTATTGCACTCCATTATGGAGGCAAGTATTGTACTTTTTACTCCACTACATTTATTTGCCAGCATTAGTGTCTTGTTACATAAAAGAGAAATTGTTACATCTCTGAAGTAGATAAAATTAGCTGAACCTCGACCAGCTACAGCAGTAAAATCTTACTTACCCATCAATGCATTGGTAGTAATATAATAATACATTATATCCTTATGAATAATGGGCCTTTTCATTGTGAAATTACTGTGTACAGTATTATAGATTTGTTATGAGCAGCATTTTAATGCTGTAGCTGGTTGAGGTGGAGCTCATTTTGATGACTGTGTTTTGCAGCTTGATCAATAGTAACACATCATACTTTATAGTGTGATCACATGTTTTATTTGTAAAATCTGGATTTGCCAAGGACCTACAACTGTAAAACAAATGTGGAGGAGTAGAAGTGTAAAGTGGCATTAAATGAAAATGCTCAGGTGAAGTTATATTTAGTTACATTTCACCATTGATTAAAAGGATCTGAATATACTTCATCACTGTGTGTTTATATGTGTGGCATGTATGAGCAGGAGGTGGAGAGTCTGCTGGAGCCAGCTGGACGATCTAGCGGAGCTGCGGCGGCTCTTAGATTTGGAGGCCCTGACATCACTCCGGCCTTGGATGTAAAGGAGTACTACTGCCAGCTGGCTGAGAGCCTCCAGGTACAACACGCTGTAGCATAAAACACATAAACATGTCATGAAGTGGAAGCCTTTCTGTGCCAAATGCTTTACAGTAGCATGTCGGTGTGTATCTTTAGAATTACGAGCCTATGAATCATATCCAGTGAATTAACCTCATCCATGCTTGTGGTGGAATGTAACTACGTACGTTTACTCAAATATGGCGCTAAAGTATTTCTATTTCATGCTGCTTTATACTCCTACTCCACTACATTTCAGAGGGAAATATTATATCTTTTTTACCAAGTGTTTTTATTGGGATATCTGCATCACATACATCTTTTGTACAGTACATGTAACCCAATTTTATATTAGTATAATAACACAACACATCACACACCCCAAATACCCTAAATGACAATGGCAATATCAAAAGTAGTAAAGAAAGGAAACAAACAAACAAAGAGAAGGAAAAAAAAAAGTGTGTTACACATAGGGCTGCATAATCGATCAACATCAAATTGACTAATTTGCCACAGTTGAAATGAATCCACAGACTGCAGGATTAGATAGAATTGTTTCGGTGAGAGAGTCAGGTGGCTGATGGGGAAAGTGAGGAAAGTTATGGCGAGCAAAACTGCGAATTTGAAAATATCTAAATGAATGTGATTGTGGAAGATCAAATTTAGTCTTAAGAATTTCAAAAGAAGTAAAGACTTTGTTAACAAAGAATTGTTTAAAACAAACCAAACCTTTGTCCTTCCACTGAGAGAAAATTGGATCAAGGGTTGAAGGAGGAAATAAATAGTTGTCACAGATGGGCATTAGTGAAGAAATAGAATCAATTTTGAATCGGTGTCTAAACTGTCTCCAAACCTTTATGGTAGATACAACAATTGGGTTAGAAGTGTATTTGGAAGGATATGAGTTCAAAGGGGCGCAGATCAAAGCTGATAAGGAGACAGAACCACATGAGCGAGCTTCCATTTGACACCAGTCTGTGTTGGGGGAGTTGTACCAAGTGTAGATTTTTTGAATATTGGCTGCCCAATAATATGCCATAAAATTAGGAAGCGCAAGACCACCATCTTCTTTGGCTCTTTGTAGAACAGAATATTTTGCCCTTGGAGTCTTTCCTGCCCAAACAAAAGATGAAATTATTCTATCCAGTTTTTTAAAAAATGATTTAGGGAGAAATATAGGTAGACATTGAAAAAGGAATAAAAATCTCGCAACCACATTCATTTTAATTGTGTTAATTCGGGAAATATTATATCTGACAGCTACGTATTCTAGCCCCTCTCAGATTATTATTACTGTATGTACAGAATGGCATTAGTGTGGCTCCTTGTAATGTTTCATTCAAATGTAGTACAAATTTTATCTGAATGTCCAGAAAATCAGCAAAATAAAATCAGTCCACTTCTGTTATATGAATATTAGGAGCTGAATGCATTGAGGTAATTGGCTGTTGGAGATTTTTTTTGTCTCTTCATTTGATATTTAAGTGCCATGCTTTTGTTAAATCCATTTCCTGTGGACTTATATACACCAAATGTTTCCATGCATAAACATTTTTTTGCAATTTGTTTTTAAATGTCCAGTGCTTCCATTCACATGCACATAAAAACTGATCTCTGTAAATATACTTTGAGTTATTAGTTGTATCAGAGAGGAAAAAAACCCTTAACTCTTCCCATTGTCATGCAACTGTTGAAATGATCTACTATTTCTTAAAATATATATATATATATATATATATATATATATATTAGAGAAAATTCAAACAAATGGACATAAAATAAAAGATTTGACCCCTTGGAAGGGACTTGGCACCTATGTTGGGAAACATGGGACTAAACTACTGACCTGAGCTCGACCTCGATCAGCTACAGCAGTCAAATACCACTTACACATTGATGCATCAGCATTAAGAATCTAATATTGTCATATGTGATGTGATATCAGTGACAGGGGCCATTTTTCTACGGAACAAGTACTTTAAATGGAAAGACCATTTCTTCCACCACCAAAACACACTTAATAAACTAGCTGTCATCCTCATCCTCCTGCTGACCACTTGACCCCTCCTATTTTCACCACATCGTCGTCTCTCTCCCTCTGAAACTGCCAGGTCAGGTCCAGATGTAAATCTCTACTTTCACAAATCACACAACGATACTCCCACTTGTTTTCTTTCCCTCTTAACACAACACCAGGGAAGAACTTGAGAATCAGAGGGGCAGTTCTGGACCCGAACAGAATGCCTTTGTCTACCTGTGTGTGTGTGTGTGTGTGTGTGTGTTCGAGTGAAAAGGTGCTGCATTGGGGTCAGACTATAGCTCCGGTGGGTCTGACCCCCCTCTGGGGCGAGGATGTCTGCCCAGTTCATAGGTCAAGGCTGTAATCAGACTGCTGGCCGCCTTCCCAGGCTCCTCAGCAGAAATGGAGTGGACACTGCTGTGTGTGTGTGAGTGAGTGTGTCCTTCATTTGTAGGCATGGCTGAAGGGTATCTGGCATATTTATATATTTATGTGTCTGCCTAGATGCGTAGGTGTGTTTCTTGTTTCCCCAAACTGCTTCTATTCACTCCCTCTCCCTCCCATTCGGTCTCTTCTCCCGCCAGCTGGACACCGTCCTGTCTGTGCCTGGCCTCGATTACAAGACGTAACCGTCTCCATGCTAAAATGATTGCTATTGGGTTTGAACAGTAATGGTG
This sequence comes from Pempheris klunzingeri, assembly GCF_042242105.1. NCBI lineage: Eukaryota > Metazoa > Chordata > Actinopteri > Acropomatiformes > Pempheridae > Pempheris > Pempheris klunzingeri. The sequence continues at coordinate 17,654,678 of NC_092020.1, read as the reverse complement.
ATTGCTGGCTGACTCCCACACACCTGTGCACCCTCATGTTGCTCGTTTCTGCTGCATTTGTTCCATCCAATCAGGAATGTGGTGTTCACAAGGAGAGGTTTATCCATCAGCCGGTATGAGAGCCTCTGATTGCTCTGTGCTGTCAAAGTGCACTTAACAGGCCAAAAGAAAGCACTATCCTCCATGTGCTGAAACTGACTCAAACCGAAAGGTCAGGTAGCTTTTTTTTTTTTTTTTTTTTTTGTATCTCATCTTCTATCTTTGCAGTATGAGTGTGGTCCAGCCTCTTCTGCTGTGGTTCGCAGCGCTGATGGGAAACAACTGGAAGTGAGAGGAGCTACAGGGTCAACAGTGAAAGACTTGCCAAAGGTGAAGGACATTAGTGAGATGAAGATGCTGGTAAGTGGACTCTTTTTTTCACCAAATTTCAAAGGGCCTCTTCACCAAAATTACTCATAAAAGTACTTCAACTTATTGTGATTTGGCTTTATCAGCAAAGCTTTTAAGATAACCGTCTCTGACAACACGTTATACAAACCTCTACAATAGACATTGTTTAGTTGATCAAACTCCTGCAAAGAGAGGATTAAAAACCAACCAAAAAGCAGCATACAAATTGTATGTATTAAAAGAAACAGCCCCGCAAACGTCTCCAAATTATCTCTGTGCACATTTGCATTGTGAGAGGAGCATATTTCAGGCTTAAAGCAAATACTCAACATTTAATAGCTTCCTTTGGAAAAATGTGTATTCGCCTTCTTGACAAGAGTTCGATGAGAAGATTGACACCAATAATCGTGTCTGTCTGCTAAATAAGAAGCTACAGCCAGCAGTCAATTAGCTTAGCTTAGCACAAAGACTGGAAAAAGGGGGAAACGGATAGCCTGACTCTGTCTAAAGGAAACAAAATCAGCCTACCAGCACCTCTAAAGCTCATCACACATAACACAGTATACATCATTTTTTTTACTTCGTACAACACTGAAGTGGAAACAAGGAGTTGAGGTTTTACTAGGGTTAGTTATGTGTCAGACTCTTTCTTGGCGAGATGCAGTCACTTTCTTTCAAGTAATTTTCTGCTAAATAAAGTTAGCTGGCTGCAGTACTGGGTATCCATGTTCTAATCTAGCTTTTAGCAGGGAAGCGCACAACCCTCGAACTATTGTTTTAAGAGATGGTCACAATTGTTGACTGAGTGTTCTGAGGATTATCCAGAGTAATCAGATATTGTATCCTGAATGAAATACTGTGCTTTGAGCGCCACTCTGCCTCCACATACCAATTTAAATCTGAAAGACTGATATCTGTAAACTACTGCAAATTAAGCTAAAACTGCCTACATTGCTCGTTCCACTACTACTAAGTTTTTGGGCGGGTGAATCGACCCTTGAGGTCTCACAGTTACACGCCATTTAAATCCTTCAGTTACTACCTACTGATACAGATCTTCCCATAATACATTTCTCACCTCTTAACTGACGAAGAAAAGTGCAGTCTCACAACCCACAACTGGCTCTGCATCGGCCATCAGCTCCTAAATCAGACATAATGGTGAAAATGAATGGTTTCCCACAGCAGGCGAAGGGAGTGGGGAGCAGCTGAGTGACAGCAGAGCAACAGTGTGGGAGATCCTGCTGACCAGAGTGTTTACTCTGCGGACACTTTCAGCAGGAGATGTGAAGGGCTCGGCTTCAGCTCAGACAGGATTTATTGCCCTCCGTGTCCTCAGTTATTAAGTACAGTCTTTCAGAGCGCCTGCAGTGTCATAAACGTCTTTAAACTTCACACACACACACTGACTGGAGACTTCCTCTGCAAATGGAAGAGAGGACATAAACCTTCATCGGATGTTTCTCATCTCAGGCAGCAGAAAAATGCCAGGAAAGCAAAGGGGGCTCTGACTGAAATAGACACCAAAGAGACGAACCAGGAAATGATATGACTCAGGTTAACTCACCAGGTGACTCCAGGAGGAAGAAACCACCCTCCTCTAAGTCTCTTTAACATCCATCAGCGGTCAGACCACAGCTGATGCTGAACCACATCAGTAACAAACATGGTGGTTTGGTTCTCATTACTGAGGCTGTAGCTCTACCTCCAGCTCTTTAAATAAACAGCCTCGGTAACCACAGCAGAACTCTCCCAACATCATCTACTTTTCTCTAATATGCAACACACAGTCCCCAGATCTGCTCCATCCAGCCTGACTGATGGACAGCACGGCTCGATGTGCTCTGTTTCCTCTCTCGCCTGTCTGGTTCGCCCTCGGGTCCGGTTCCTCACCGAGACACAACATGGCCAAACAAACAGATTGCAGTGAAATCAGCCCTGACGCAGAAATGTATATAATAGAGCAGGCACTGATGGCGCTGTACGCCGCTACTCGCATGCACACCCGGCCAGGCCTCGCTCATCATGCCAGGGAGAACGGAGGAGTGTGTGAGTAAGTGCTCGACCAGGTTGGACAGTCATCATCAGCCTGTGAGTTGTAACCGGGGTCTTCCTCTGCTCACATGATCTCGCTGAAAGACGAGTGCGGCCGCCTGGATCCCCATCTGGCTGTGACAGCTAATTGTTGAACTTCTGTGATTGCTGTAATTACTCACGGCAGGACACCACAGCCACAGACACAGGGGGGAGGGAGGGAGGGAGGGAGGGATGCTCCTGCATTAGTCGGTGGTAATAGTAAAGGAGCCTGTTTTATCTGTGCAGGTCGGGTTGATTAGCATACTTAAGTTTTAGTTAGTCGAAGCTCAATTTTGATCTATTTTTATATCAAGAATTGATCAAATGACTGTGTGTAATGTGAAAGTTGTTGCTCGTGGTGACCAGCCCACAGAAAATGATCCTCTCACTCTTTAAGCTGGACAAAATGTGATCACCAAAATCAGCACAGAACACCTAGATAGATTTAGGGCCTTTTGTTGACAGTCATCCACTCTGCTGAAGTGTTCTTGAACTCGAATGCCATCCTACTCCAGGGCTGCTCTTCATGAACCAAAAATGACCATGAAGGCGAACAATCGAGATTCAGTGCGACTACATCACTACATTATGACCAACACCATAATTAAGTAGAAATCTTTGTTTTTGTGGGTATTTTTTGAACGAATAACCATTCGCTGCATGTCGTCTGTATTTCTGTAGATTTCAGAGCTACAAAAGGAGCTTGCTGAGCTTGAGAAGTGTAACGAGGAGCTGGAGGAGGAGGCAGAGATGAAGAAGGCTGCAGACATGGACGAGATTGCTGAGTTGGAGGTTTGAGAGTAGACTGATTATTAATGTAATCATAGGCTGTGAAGGACCAGTGGTTTGGACTAATTCTGTCATTTAATCTCACCCTCTAATCCCACCACCCCGTGTGTATGTATGTGTGTGTGTGTGTGTGTTATATAGTGTACTATAGATGAAATGCAGCACCAGGAGGCTGACTTCCAAGTGCAGATGAAGGAGCAGTGTGAAGACTACAAGGAGCTGCTCAGTGAGAAGATGGCCAGAGACATGGAAATAGTTGCCTACAGGTCAGACAGTCTGGCTCTATTTTTAAACTGGTTTTCTGGTTTTAAATCTGATCAAGGTGTGTTTGTGTGAAACTGCTTTGAATAGTAGATGTTCTGGGCTTTACAGTCTGTGAGTGAGCTTTCAGACAAACAAAAAATGTTCTTGAAACTGAAAAATTATCTTGGGATTGTTTATAGGATACCCGTTAGCTCATCTTGGGGTTGATTCACACACATGAATAATATGAAACCACTAGAATTACTGCCTCTCGGTCGAATTCCTCCACCAACTAGTCAAGTTGCTGTCCAGACTTAAGATTAGTGTCACCACTTCAGTATCCAGCCAAATGTGAAATATGGGTCTAATAAGTGTTTTTGCTGAACATTATGATGTCACAGTGAACAGTTGACCTCTTTTGACATAAGATGTCATCACTTCACCATATTTACTATTAGGTGTTGGTGGGAAATGCTTTAATTAGTATAAGAATCCATGAGTTATGGCCAAAATCATGTTTTGTGAGGTCACAGTGGCCTTGACCTCTGACCACCAATATCTAATCAGTTCATCTTTGAGTCCAAGTGGACGTTTGCGCCAAATGTACTGAAAGTCCCTCAAGGACCTCCTGAGATATCGTGTTCACAGATAACCAGAAAACGTAACTTCATGGCTGTTACCATGCAGAGGCATAAACATTTCAACATGTAAGGTTACAAATGGTATAAAGATAAAATTAACATTAGAATTAGACTGAATTAGTACATAACCCATGAATATGAATGTGCCAAATGTAAATCTAAGTAGGCTGTATATACTCCAGATAGAGGTGTATACATGCACCTACCATATGTATATGAAGCCATTTAGTAAATATATTATTACACAATATTTATGCCAGAACTCAATTTTTAACGTATCTGTATGTAAACATTAAGAGCTCCTAGAAACCAGAGTCAGTCTATAGAAACTCTCTATACATCAGATCATTTGTTTTAGGGGTTGGAAGATATAATGGATCTTTCCTCCTGGGGTTGACTTTACAGCTATAATTATATTTGGACGTTAAGACTGAATATGCTATAACAGACCATAATGTTCAAGTGCTGACCCATTTTGTAGTGAAGAGCTGCCACTCTTCACTGGTTTGGTCGTCACCCAACCCTTCACGACTCTCATTCCCCTCTTAAATAGAGCTGCAGGTTATTATTCTTAAATGAGAAGCCTACATTTTGTCATGTGCAGCACGGGTACAGCAGTTATAGAGGGGAACATGAGACGTCTTCTGGACAGTGTGGTCTAACTGTTAGTGAGACTGTCAGTCAGTAGGACGACATGAACCGCCTCTCTGGGGCAGAGATGGACAGCTGGAGGACATGGAGGTTTTCATGCCAACCAAAACACTGCACCAGGTGGTTTTGCTGATTAGTTTGCCTTCTCCTGTTAGAGGTGTTCAAGGCATAAAGTCAACTGCTTTAGTTTCTGATTGCAATTAAAAAGTACAGCCTCTGAGCCTTCACTGACATGTCTGGTAGATTCCCGTCTCTGCAGTAGGGGGTCGAATGAAAACAGACGGCCCCTGTGGTGCTCAGTAAAGTGCCACACATTATTTAAACCTGTCGAGGAGAACGAACTGTTGGGAGCAAAACACAGAATGATCCAGGGATGATTTCATTAGATTTAAAATAACTCGATGCGCTGTTTACCTTTTGACATTCTTTACATAGTGAATGAGTCACAACGCACACAAGAAAATGTGGAAATGAGCAAATGACGTGTCCATTGTCACCATTTTTTTCTTAACATCAACAAGAAGTTTCTGCATAAGCATCATTGTGAATGATGCCCGGACTATTTCTGCAAGATCCTGTGAAGTCCAACATTGTCCAAGCATCTTTGATAATGTCACCTGGACATCTGTGATGCCAATAATAAGATTTTCCTGCAAACAAAGGATTGACATCACGGGCCAACTGGGGTAAAAAGAAAACCGCTCCTGTATATGATGCAGTTTCCTGTATGTGACCTTGAGGATGTTTCATGTCATTCCCTCCTTCCACTGAGGTTATTTAACCATCTGCCATCCTGGTATGTGGATTGACGCACTTCAGCCATCTCATCCTGCTGCCACGGACTTCCTCCCGGTCCCCCCTATCGCCGGTCCGACTGCATCTGACGCCCATGGGGCCCTGCTGCAGACCCGAGCTCAGACCCTCACAATACCTCATTAGAATGGGCAAAGAGGACCTCACACTGTCACAGCGCTGTGTGCTGGGCCGCTGCCAGCTCTTCTCCACGCCAGCCTGTTAATGTCAGCCCTCCTCTTACACACATTTCCAAATTCGCCACAGTTTTAATTCCCCATCGTTACCCAACAGACTGTCCCAAAGACATTTAAGGCACAGGAAAGGCACACAGTCGATGCCAACTCTTTTTTTTAATTTACTGGATGTTTTGTCATCCCTGATTAAAACCATGAATAAGAAATGAAAATGGTGGTTGTTTATGCTCTCCGTGCCGTGGTAAACTGTCTGCACAATAGACCCTAATGACCTCAGGCTGCCATTACCGAGTGGCTTATCGCCTGTGAAAGCATCTCGGAGCAGTTTAGGCAGATGCTCGCTGGTTTTGCTCACAGCTAATGTGAATCATATTACTCTAACTCATTCTGCTGTTCATTGTGGTCTGCTCACGTTGCTGCATGACACAGCAACAAGTCGCTCAGCAAAGGACAAGATCCTTAGTAGTTAAGTGTACATGAAGCAGTGGATGGCTGTACTGTAGGTCCAATCTTACAGCTGCTACAATCAATATTTCTTTACTAATTAATCATCAAATGACTCCAGCTCCACTGAGCTTTATAGCATCTTTCAGTTCATTGTTTTGGTTTTCTGGCTCACAACTTTTCTGTGAAAAAACCCCTGTGCACTCCCTGCTCAGCGTCAAACAGCAGGCAGACACAATGACCCACTGATAGACACAGAGTCAAAAAGAGTGAAGTGCTCATGTCTGTCTCTTAATTAAAGAGTTTGGTCTAGACCTGCTCTTTTTGTAAAGCGTCTTGAGATAACACTTGTTATGAATTGCAGCTATATAGATAAGGATTGATTGATTGACAGGTGAACAGTTAGTTCCAAGATCAGAAATGAACTTTGAACCTCAATAAATGGCAATATTCATTCTTTCTGCTAAACTTGGACTACAGCTGATTTAGCATTGTTGTTCTTCCAGTTTGTCACCAATAATTTATGTGTTTATGCATTTCTCTGGTTCAGGAGTCTGGTGGAGGAAGAGGAGGTGAGGCTGTGCAACCTGTGATTTGAGGCCGGAGAGTCAGACTGGCTGGTTGGAGTGAGGCCCCCCACATGGATTAGAAATTAGACCAAAGAGAAACATGAAAAACAAACCCAAATCAGCACTAGGACGAAGCTTATGGTACCAATGCAGCAATTTAAGCAGCTGTAAACTTATCATGACAGATTAATGCCGCCTGGAGGCCTAAGCTGGGCCATTGATAACAGGTCGCTGGCAGATGACCCCGAGACTCCAAGAAAGATGGAGCTGTCTAAAGCTGGTGGGAGGACGAGGGCTGTGCAATGAGTGTGTCCATTCAGTGTCTGGTGGGGATATTTCCTTAAGTGGGTTTTATCTTTACCGGCTCACTGATACGATTCATAAATGTTTTGTCCCCGCTTTGTTGAACAAGCCACACACAAAAACACAGATACACACACACACATTGGAAGTAAACTGTGTGGCTCTGTGGACTCGCACCACCTCGTCCATCACTCAAACTCTGGTCTGATTACCAGCTCTTAACCCTTGACCCCTTCACTGTTACCAAACGTATTGACAGCTTCGCTGACTTTAAGCATCTTACCTCGCTTTGCTTTTACAGTGATACACTTATGTCGGTTTTACATACAACTGACAGTCAAGTTTGCAGTGTGCTGTTTGCTTTTCAAATGGTTCATGAAGTTGTTGTTTTTTTCTGCAGCTCTTACAAAACGAGCACCTGGATGTTTCTACAAGAAAAACTTGTGTGATTCATTATTTCTCCTTTGAAAAGCACTGCCCCAATTTGCTGTCATTTCAGAAATAAGCATTTTGTAATACAATCCTCTGTAATTTTTTCCTTATTTTCTACACGACTTCCAAGCTGTCTGTGATAAATCACTTTTGGTTCCTGCTCCTGCACAGACGTCAGAATGAGCTTTAGATTTATATTAAATAAAACTAGTGGCTTGACAGATCACCTCATACTGTGTGATTTCTTTTGTGAAAATCTCTGTTTCATGAGAACTGCTTGTGAATCCCTGAGCTTAAGACTTTCCCCCGCACTTTAAAACTATGCAGAGAGCAAAGTGATTTATGTTCAGTGAGCCTTCTTTCATTCATCTTCATGCTTAACGTGAGATTTGAACATTCCCAGCTATTAACGATCTCAAAGGCTTGTTAGCTCTGCCGTAAAGATGAAAAATGCAGCTAATAACGGATCAGATAAGATTAGCCACACTCGGTGAACTTGCGGTGATGAGGAGTTAGCCTCTGTAATAATTGAGTTCAGTGTCTGGAGAAAGGGCCAGGGCTGGGTGGCCGCTGTGACTTGTTTAATTGTCCCGACATGAAACATGGCCGGCTCAGGAGGAAGCTGCTGTGTCTGTTTTCTCAGAACCGCAGAGCTCAATCAAGACCTCAGAGGAGAGGAGCTAGAAGACGCTGTTTCCCTCCAGTGCTTCATTCTATATCACCGACATAAAAAGCCAACGAACCATCTAGTCCTGATCTCGGAGGGCTGCTCTGTTTTTTCCTGTGGAAAATATCTAAGAAAACTGTCCTCTGACGTGTTTTCCCACGCTTTTGTTGTCTGCTTTGCCTCTTGAGGAAAGGTGGGTTACTGTATGGAAAATGACGAAATTCATGAAAAACACTGCACCATAATAATAACATTCAGACTTTAAGGAAATTCATTATCTATCCTGCTGTTGTTGATGTTCTTCTTTACAGGAAACGTACAACATTATTCAGACAACAGACGGCTAATAGAACCTGGGATAGAGAACAGGAGAAAAACGGCCTTTCAGGTGTCTTACTATAAACAATGTCAACAAACCCCAAACAAGAACAAAATATGATCAATGGCCTTAATGATTAACATCCAAAAACAACAGAAATTTCATACAGGTAAAGGGGTTAATTCTCACTATGCAGAATTAATATAAAAACCAATATGTTAAATATAAATATATGTTAACATACATTTATAACTATATTAATACTATATTAATTAATATATTAATAACTTTTTTCTAAAAGGCTTTGTGATGGGCACAATGCTTGTGCTAAACGCTAATGTCAGCATGCTAACATGCTTCCCATGGTCACCATTTTAGTTAAGCCACCATTTGAAAATTATCACTAAATGCAAAGTACAGCTGAAGCTGATGTGAATATCGTTAATTTTTTCAGGTATTTCGTTATTAACCAATGTGTAGGACAAACTAAACCTTTGGCCTGATGGTGGCGCTAGAAGATAAATGAATGTCTGAACCACCCTATAATTGTTGAGACATTTCACTAAAAGCCACACGTCAGCCTTGTTGCTGTGCTATAGGAAAAGTCAGAGGCTCACTAGAGTCAGTAAGATTCATCCTCTGGGGATCATGAATGTCTGCGCCTGGTTTCGTTACAATTAATTCAATACTTGTTGAGATATTTTAGTCTGGACCATTGCAGTGGACCCGCTAGCATGACTTTAACACCAACACATCACTACTGCACTGAAAACGTTGCAATATCTTAAGAAAACATGATTTCTCATAATGACCATTAATAGTTTCATAATCAAGTTAACATCTTTAATACATCATAAGAAAGATTTACAAGTATAGAAAATGCTTTCTGGGTAAAACAAACCACAGAACTAAATAATATTCTTATACAAATATTTAAAAATGTATTAATGAAAGTCTCTCATCCTTAGAAGCAAATCAACAAACCAGTTAAGAAATGGATTGAAATCAAGATGTGTCTTCAACTAAAAACTTAAATGACTCCATCAATGGCACCTTCTTTTATAACACAATTAAGTACTTCAAAGACAAAGATATTTGTGAGTGTGGCGACCTCTGCACTCCTCTGTTTTCCTTTGCCCTCATCACACGTCCTTGACAACTGAGAAAAATGCGCGTTAACCCCTCAAAGCTGGCCGGTGACACTGAGTGGCCCGGGGCAGCACTGTGGCACAATTTGATTTGAAGGCGGAGATTTTCAAAGCTGAGTCATGGATCAGTGGTCAGCCAGTGGCTTGGCCTTTTCATCCCCTTTTTCTTCTGTGGATGGAGGAGGAGGAGGAGGAGGAGGAGGAGGAGGAGGAGGAGGAGGAGGAGGAGGGGGAGGGTTGGTTGAAAAAGCAGCAAACCTGACCAACACCAACAAACAAAGAAGTCACTGCTGGGAATAAATGAGGGCTTGGTTCCTCTGGGTAACGTTTGCCTTGAGATTGAATGTTTCATGATGGTTTGCTCGTGCTGAAAGAAACCATTTCACACAACATATGCTGTGGACATAACATCCCATTAGCTTCACGTGGTGCAGGAATGTCTTTACATTAAGAGTGGCAGGGCCTGGCTGATAAGTGATGACATCTGAGCTCACGGCATCAATCCACATATCTTCAATCTGCAGCGGAGGAATCTGATTAAAGCCTGAGGTAGCGGTGATGGAGGTCAGCTTGTATGACTCAGCTCAGCTGTCACCTACACAAAGGTATCCCCAAAATACTGTTTGCACCCAGACAAATAAACACTGTCCTCACTGAGTACAAAAGTAATTTTTTAAAGTCTCTTCATGGCAGCTTGGACATAATGAACCAAGCTGGTGTTTAGAAAGCAAATAAATAAGAGAGGACGGGGTTGAATCGAGGAAGAAAATAAGAACAGTAAAAATATACAAAGGAAAAAGAGCCATTGAGAAAGTATTTCCTTAACAAGAGGGGAACAAATAATAAATTATGGGGCCCCTCTCCCTTGAGGCAGGACTGGCACGTCTGAGGGCAGCAGGAAGTGGGCATCCCTCTCTTTTTATTGGGGTCGTGGACAGGCTTCCACTGTGGGAGCATCACATGAGCCAGAGTCCTGAGAGAAAACTCTTTAAAGGAATGTTTACACACAAACACGCACACACAGCTCTTCACACTCGGTTAATACACCATGCTATGCTGAATGAGGATGGTGGTAGTGTGACAGCGTAACCCCCGGGTCCCCCATCATGTCATCGCTGTAGTTTCTACCCTCCTCATATCTGCAGTCCCACTTGGCCTGTATAACTGAGAGACTGCTGACAGCCTTGACCCCACGTTTACCCCACACTCCCCCTCATGGATGTCCCAAAGCAGGTGGCAAACACCCCCCAGCCAGAAACATCTTGATCTGCCATCTATGTGAAATTTTGATACCTTTATTGTTTTTGGCAAACTCTTCAGTACCTTTTCTTGTGATCAGGAGATGAAGCAAAGCAGCTTTCTTTAATTTCCCCAAACTCCACACAGAGGGTTAGTCACGGCCAAAGTTGATAAAAGTTTCCCTTTTGTCCCAAAGTGTTCAATTAATCAACTTCACAGGGCATGCTGGATGGAAGCGGATAAAAGTCTGGGCTACAGGGAACACGAGAGAAAACAGTCAGGATTTGTATTCTGCTGCAGTCGCTTTCATACCCATTAGAGGATGTTAGCATCTTTTTAAGCATAGTGACTTTATTGTCAGCTCGGGGCTTACACAGATCCAACCATTTGCTGTACTGGATTCTTGGCAGATGGCCTGCGTGGATCTCGGCCACCCTTGAGTTCAGTTCTCATGTTAAGCTTCACCTTGTCAGTAAATGGGCTGCTCCCTGCACTTACCCTACATATAGGAACTTATGTCTTGGTCCTAATGGTTTCTTATCAGTTAGGGAAAAAAACTGTACCACTTAAACTGATTATTTTTCTGGAATTTCTGTGTTGATAGATTACATGCTGTGATATACACTGAGTACATATAAATAGACTATAAGAATGAATTAAATTGAATTATATTGCATGCAGTGATCTCTCTTATAGGGTATAAGGGAATAAAGAACACATAAGTGCATTTGCAGACCACCAGAAGGGCCCTCACTTTAACATGACGCACTACAATCTACAAATGTTGGCCAACAATGCATATTATTTATGATTTATCAAACCAGCATTTAATACATTTTTTTTTTTTTTTTTTTTACCATTTAACAGCCTTTTATAGTTGTCTTGGTGAACTTGTTAGCAAACAAATGCCTATTTACACATTTGACAAGAGTGAGATTATCATTAATATGGAGCTGTGTTTCTGGCAGCTTGACAAATACTCACTCTCATTTTAGCCGTTTTGGTTTCCACCAACTTCTAAGGAAAATATCAGGCCCATTAAAAGGTATCACAGCCCGGCTCCTAAGCTGCAACAAAACAACAAAAAAGAACAACAGGTTGTGATCCTCCGTCACGGACCCTGGAAAATAAAAAGGAAGAAGCAACAGGAAAACACAAGGACACCTAGTGGGACTGAGGGATTGTCACAGTGGTGACACAATGGTGTTTGTCTGTCGTTTGGTTTGGTGCTGAGCAGGTAGTGTACTCTGCTGTGTACAGCTGCCTGATGCTGTTGGCCATAAAACCAAAATGATGAGCTGAAGCGAGCGGCAGAATCAGGTATGAATAACCTGTGGGATTGTCACTACATGCAACATATTTTCCTACAAGCCGTCATTCGATCCATTGTTTATGTAAAAATACTGATTAGTGTAGCTTTAAATCAACAAGTTCATGAATTGCATTTGAAATTTCAGAGTCAATGAAAGCATCTATTCCTGTTACCATCCACTGACTTATTTGAGCTCATAACCAATTCCTCTTCCTGTGCCTCTGAGGACTTGGAGCCAGAGCACCAGTAGTCCAAACTATCATAATTTGAGCTGGGAGTAAGAAATCACATGTGTCACAGTTTATGTCGACAGTCGTAGCCTGGAGCAATGGCTGGTTTAGAATTTGGAACAAACTACGAAATCATTTTCTTTGCGCACCAGTCATTCATCTTTTTCCCAGACACGCCGACATCTCAGGTCTGCTTCCTCTCAAATTGACATGACCGGCAAGTAAGCAGCATTTTCCATTCTTGGATCACATGTAGGTTTTTAAAATCATATTCTAACATACATTAAAATGTAATCTGCTTAAACGTTGACATGGTTTCCACATCTTGAACTGGAGTCTGTGTCTTATTTGACAGAAACCTTTCAGTGTCATGTAAAGGACAACAACACACGGACTAAACAGAGATTAAATTGTGATGTTTAGTGAGTTTTCCACCAATGAAATCTTGGGATTTTCTACTACATGATTTACAATGGGTAGGACAGCTCAAATACTTCTAATCTTTGTTGTGCTCCAACTCTGAAGTAGGCTCTTTGTTCAGTTTGTCTCCTGAAACCTTTATTCATAAGTGACTATTAAATGGATGGTTGAGTGTTCAACCACCATAGAGCCTCAGTAGAGTCACTACAGAGCTATATTGCCCTTGTGCAGCTTCTCCGTAGAGGCTCACCAGAGGACATGTCAAGCCTGCAATGTTTTACAGCTCAGTTTGCAGACAAAACATCTCACAACCAAATCCCTTCAACAACATCTGCTGCCAATTTAGCCGAAGCATTCCTGCAGTCTGTGCTGTTTAATATTCACAGGGGTTAGGATCTGCCGGGACAGGGGTGGATGGGGACGGTGGGGTTGGGGTACCAGCTTCTGCAATCCTTTGGTCCGTGGTCCAGACATGGTGAAAAATGAGGGGTTAACAAAGAGTGAGCTGGAGCAGGGGTGGGTTAACTGGCTAATTTGCAGGGATAATAATGGTGTTCATGCAAGGCCTTTGGGGAGCAGCAGCGTGGAACACAGACCTGACGGTGCAACCACACAGGAAGTTTACAACATGGCCAAAAATGTATTTAATCATCAAACAAGCGGCGTGGAGCTGGCGGCAAGGCCAGAGCCAGCAGCCATCCCCAAGATGAAGACAAATGTTTGAGGAAGGGGCCAGACAGAACACCACATCTACGCCTCAACGATTTCAGAGCATTGAAACCCCTGATTTTACTGGCCAACGCTAAGCACAACATGTCAGAGGTGCATATTTTCTTTTACTTTTGCCAGTAGCCTTGAGCCTGATATTAACATTACAGAGCACATTGTATATGTTTTTAATTATTCTCATGTGACTATGTAAAAATATGTTGTTGCACAATGAAATGAACAATAAACCTGGTTGCATTGCAACTTTTATAGGAAATGACTTGTGCATGGTAGACTAAAAAAAAGAATTTTATTAGCAGTAATCAAAGTGTCCTGCATACATAACAGCACATATGTGCTGCCTGACTGAGTTAAGAGAGAGTAATAAGCCAGTTAATTGATAATTAGACCCAAGGCCTCCTTAAATATGGCCACACAATGTCCTTGTGAATTTTTATGGATGTGTTCCAGGCACTGCTAACTTTAGAAACAAAGGAAATTCAAACCAGTTTCCTTCTCTTAGTCCAAGTTTGTCTGTTTATGCTTATTCTATGAGAACTGAATATCATGTTTTGGGATATACAATACCTTGCAGAGTGGGAAACCTTAACATGCAAGTGATAATATACAGAACTTAAAATACTGAAGTTCAACTGTAGTTCTCATGTGTGGGAATATTTACTTTTCATCATTTGCAGAAGCTATCAATAACTCCCACGTTGTTTTGGGGTGAAATGGCAATTTATATAAAAATAAATTCTGTCTATGTTTTGCAGAATGTGTGCTTGTTCCCAAATGAAACGCGCCCACCCTGTTGAGTGGATGGTATTTCAGCGGTTGACACAACCACAGCTGTCTAATGACTCTCGGAGAGGGTGATGTGGATCGTGCGACACCTCTGCTGCTCCCTCACTAACGGACACCCCTCGCCATGGCAACTGCATAAACATCTGTCTCCCCGTTCAGACGAAGGTCTGGAGGGAATATACACGGCTGCACTTTATTATATATAGGAAGAGACCCAGCCTGTGTGTATGTCCATATTGCTGCTTAGTGGACCGAGAGAGCTGTATGTGATAAGGAGGACATCAGATTTTATATTTATACAACGAGCAGTACATCCTGTGCACAGTGGTGCACAAGGTGTGTGATGTGACTTGAGGGAAAACTGATAGCAGGAGGCAGAAACTGAACATAATGTGCTGTTAAAAGAAAAGTTTGTTGTCTTGTTGAGCAATACCTCTCTCATTTGGAAAAGCCAGCAGCTGGTTAGCTTAGCTTAGCATATAGAATGGGACCAGGGGACGCAGCTAAAACTGCAAATTAATGAATTAAAAAAACAGGATATAATTAAATTAATTAGTTATGTGCTGTTGTTTAGAGTTATAGTTATCTAGTTATTTTTGAACTTTCAACACAGCCAGGCTAGCTGTTAGCCTCTGCTTCCTGCCTTTATGCTAAGCTAAGCTAATCGTCTACTGACTGTAGCTTCATATTTACCTCACAGATATGAAAACTCTAATCCCACTCACTACAATCAGCAATTTATAACAAGACACCCATTATAAAAGGTTAAGACGTTATATCTAATGGCTTTTTGAATGGTGACTAAATCGTTTAATAACATAATACGTTATATCTAATGGCTTTATGAATGGTGACTAAATCGTTTAATAACATTTTATAGATTAGTTATAAGCAATTATTAAGATAAACTTTTGTGTTGCCAGGTTGGTTCTGGTGCTTCTGCAAAAGAGCTGTAGGACATTATTAATATTTACAATTGCAGGGTTATATTAGTTTATTGAGTCATTAACATTTACAACAGCACATAACTTATGCACTTCAGCTGTTTAATGAAGAAGTGGGAAATACCTGACCCGTGACTATTGAGCTGATTCATTCATGCCTTATTAACTTCTACAACTGCAACTTGATGAAATATTATAAAGTGGGAAATATTTGACCCTATAGCCTTAGAGACTTTTCACAACCTGGTAAACATGAAGTTGTTATTAGTTCATAACTGATCTACAAACAGATTTCTTAATAAAGGTAATAGTTATAACTTTTATAAAGGTTGACCTATTAAAGGCTGATATCTTAACATCAAGCACATGTAGGCTACTCTCTATTTATTCAGACATTTCTCTAATTTCCAACTTTATGTAGCATTCAGGTTTCTGTCGTTCCCTCATCTTGTAGTTATGTCAAAACACATTTCAAGGATCTGTTGATGCATGGCATCCAGGAGCCATCCACAGTCTTTAGCATGTTTTACATTCCCCCTTCGTGCCTTGCATTACACCGAAGAGCAATTGGCTTGATGCTGACAGAGTCCATAAACATTCAACGTTTTAAGAACAGTTTGCTCTCGCTGAAAATGAACTGACCTCAGGGTGATGGAAATGTATGCAGTGGCCTCCTTTAAAAATGGTTTAAAAATAATTTATGACAATATGATTTATGGCCAAGCACCATTTACTATGTAAGTAGTGCAATTTAGGGGCAGGACTTTAAAATGTAGAGTATTTGTTGTCCTAAAAAATAAAAGCGCACTGTTTATTGCGCAGTAATGCTGATGGACATAACTTTGTTCACACGAAATATGCTGTGAGTTGTTATCAATGACCTTCCAAACTATTTCAAAGTAGTTTGTTTTTGCTTGGCAGAGTGAGGTGAAATACATTCTTATGCTAATGAGCCCCATAATTAAATACACAACAGTTTGATAAATACTTTAAGTATTTTTCTAACCCTACACAGAAAGTAATATCGAAAATCTGTTGTTATAAAAGCATTTAGACAAGGGACCATTAACGGGCTGAAAAACAAACACTGGTCGGTTAAAACCACAGCCAGGAGCAGAGATCTCTATCTATAGTGCTTTTATATATTTTCTGGACTGTAAATGAAGCATATCCAGTGTGATAATAACCTGTCAGACATCCAGGCTGAGCACAGAGCTGCACTGTTTGTCAGGAGATGCTGACTGTGTCAAAGAGCCAGAGGTTTGTTCTGGTGCCCCTTTTGTTGCCTTTTGAGTTGTGTTGTTGGCACTTGGTGAAAGGTCTGTGCAGAGCTGCCAGTGGCTGAGGTCATTATAGTGTGAGCTTCTAGTAAGCTGTGACCACGAAGCTACTTTCACTGAATCAGACACAGCAGATAAACACTGTGGCTCAGACTGGAGTTGTTACTGCAGCTTGAAAAGTGTATCTACACATATTCTGACATAGTTGTTAGCATCAGCTAAGAAAGATTCTCCTCTGAACCCAGCAGACATGAGTCCTTCTGATTACTGCTGAGTAGAGGTTCTCTGTTTTTTTAAGCCGAGGACCCCTACAAGATAGAGAATGTACCGGGGACCTCCTCATGTATGATTCTTGGAATAATCTGACGTAGCTTATTTCTTGCACGTCTTAGTTATGTGAAAAAACTACTCAAGAGAAAGGTATTAGAAAGATTTTAGACACACATTTTTTTTTTTCCCCCATCTCATCTGACCGGCCATATTGTTGTTTCCACAGTATCTACCAATGCTTAACTAGTTAGTTAGATGAGAACCTAATGTGAACTATTTTACTTTACAAAATTAAAATAGCATTTGTTTAACTAAGAAACCTTTTGTAAAAAAGACAAAAAATGTGTGTTTTTGTATATAATTTCTTTCATATCATGAATATTTAAATGAACGAATCTGAAAACAGAGTGCCCTGGACCCCACTATGACAACCACAGTCTTTGAGCAAATCATTGTCCTCAAGAAATTACCTTTGATATACGACTAGTTTGCAACATTAAATACATTTGTCTGTCTGTTGTTTGGTCTGTCTGCCACTTTGGTTGAAACTGAAAACAACTACTGAGTGGAATGCATGAAATTTTGATTATCATCTGACTTTCCATTTAGTGCCATCATCAGGTCCACATTTCAATGTCTCCATTACTTTGGTTTGAGACAAAATACCTGTTAAACTAATGACGTTCCCATGAGCCTCAACTGCACATTGTTTGGGGCTAATTAACAAATCTTTGCATGCTGACGTTGGTGGTGTAAAAAGTTCATACAGGACAAATGAAGAATCTTATGACAGACAATATCTTTCATTTTTTCCGAAAACATTCGTATTCAGAATACAATATCTGCTCAAAGCAACAAAAGGATGATGAATGTTCTTTATGGTTGTGTGTTGGCAGTCAGAAAATGTTGTTAGTGATCAAAATCAGTGCAGCAAATATGGTTCCTTCAAAACTAATTTGGCAAAACAAAACAGAATTTAAACAGAATATTAAGAGACAGGGTTGTGCTTTATGTTTCAACTTGTGATATTTCTTAGTTTGTTGTTTGGAGATTTTCATCCTCTACTGTGGCAGCCTTGCTTGAAATTAACTGCTCTGCCACAGAACAATAATTCCCCGAATAAGAAGACATGAATGTGACAATAAAGTTTGTAAGCTCACATGTTTTTGGGGGATTATTTCTTGGAGATGACTTCTATTTCTTGAGGTGACTGACAGTGAGAAAAATGCAGCATAATACACACGCTGATATGAAAACAGTCGACTCCTTCGCAGAGGAATCAAATTAAATGCAGACTTTTCCAGAAACTAAAATGAACCCTTTTCTCTGTGATGAATTGCTGTGCTTGAGATATTTTGTCAGTGTCATGTCACAGTGGATTTTCAAGCTGCACAGAAAATGAATGATGGCAGATATGTTCTTTTTAAGATATGCCGACACCAGGAGGAATAATGTAAAGAGCCCAAACATCAGTATTATCCGCTCAGGAAACCTCTGCTTCACTAGATAGTACTCAGTGGAGCATGACAGGAAATTCGGGAAGGAAACAGATGATGTCTAGCAGAGGTCATGAGCTGGTTTTGAACCCGTGATGACAGGAACACATGGCGATCACCTCCAGCCCGTTGAGCCACACGGACCGATGATTTATCTTAAAGTTAAGAACGCGCCACTGAATTTCTCTCTCTATCTCTGCTAAGCCATGTGTTTGGCGCACACATACTTGGGGATTTTCAAAGTGCCTGGTCTGGTTTTATAGCGAGTCCCAGTGGAATGAGATTACTTTAAAAATTTTCAGGCTGTTGTTGGTCTAACAGAGGTCATGTTTACATGAGTGGAGTAGCTGTTGAAGGGATGGTCTTGTGTGGGCCAACTCTACAGAGCTACAAGGCAAGTCTGAGCCTTTAATGGCCAAAATTATGCCCTTTTTTCCATCACATTCCCTGAATTCGAATGATATTGAGCAATACCTGTGAAATTACCCTTATTTATATACACAGCATAATATCATTGATAAGGAGAGTCCTGATGTGTACCTGTGTTTGTGCTTTTCTTCACCATTTGTGTGTTGGCTAATGTGTGCTGACGCCCCCACGTCTGACCTTTTGAGATCTGAGTCATGCCAAATCATCCCTAATCCAGTGTCGTCCTTATCAGTCCATGTGCACTCTGGATACCACTGTGCCTCCTCCCCAGCTGTGTTTTTCTGATGTGTGATTGGCTGGCTGTGGATTGATCTGGGTCTGTAATGTTTACCTGTTGCAGGCAGATATTCTCCAGGAAAACTAGGAACACGTCCTGGCAGGATGTCAGCGCTCTGTGAACCCAACAACCACCACCACAGCCAATCATGTAGCTGACAGTAAACCCAAGCCATTAACAGTAAAAAACAGCTAATTTGAAATTGCATTATTTTAGTAGGATTTATATGCAGGAGTCACAGTTTGTTTGTAGTGGTTTGTTCAAGGCGGACACAGACATTACAGCTGGTTTAGGTGCCATGGCTGATGAACATGTCTGCTCCCCTCTGGG
Source organism: Pempheris klunzingeri (assembly GCF_042242105.1). Classification (NCBI taxonomy): domain Eukaryota; kingdom Metazoa; phylum Chordata; class Actinopteri; order Acropomatiformes; family Pempheridae; genus Pempheris; species Pempheris klunzingeri. Next base: position 17,635,275 of record NC_092020.1, on the reverse strand, counting down.
TCAGCTGTTGCCAGGTGTACAATGTTTATCATATTTGCACAATATTTTATACTAATGATATGTTGCTCTTTCAGTTTTTTCCCCATATTGAAGTGGTATAGATTCTAAATCTTACTTTAGCTATGTAAATAACACATTTAGATCCTAAATCTGATGAGCTCTGCTGAGATCTTGTGAAGCTGCAACTCTCTCCACTCATAAACCTAACATTAGCTTTTAGTATGTCAAACTACTTCATGTGATATAATTAATAATTTTATAATTATAATTATAATTTTGATATAATTTATGGTACAAAATTGTTATCTGTAAACAAAGATGGACGTCCTGTAGCCTGCTTTAAAAATGCTGACCTCAGCTGCCACCAGTGGAGTCTGGCGTTGTCAACTTTGTGAGACCGTGGCTGCAAATCAATCTGGATTTGAATGTACAGTAGTTTGGCACAAAATATGATTATTCTGGAGTACAATTATTTGGTTTGGATAATACCATACAGTGTGAAATGTTGAAGGATATTAATCTTTCTCTTATTTAATGCATGTTAAATTTTTACAACCTGGATCGTAACCACCAATGTCATGCACATTTCAAATGGTAAAATAATGTGGTGTGCTATGATTAAGGATTACTTTATAATCCACTTTATCCGGTTTCACTACTCTCAGTCAACTGAACTTCGCCTTACTCTTAAATTCCTGCTATCCCCAGTTCTCTCCGCAGTTCACTGACCTCAAATCCCTCCTCTTTCCATCTACCATGATGTGCAACATAACATGTAGATATAACATGTTTTCTCTAATGTTCAGGATTTTATCACAGTCTAGTTAACTGTTGGTTAGTGTTTTTTTCTCCATAGTTCAATATGTTCTTCTTTATATCACGACTAAGAAGTCTCTAAATGTTGATTGAGAAAGTTGTAATGTGTCTAATAGTTGCAGGTTTAAATAAACATTTTGAAGATTTGCATAATGCCTGTAGGTCTGGCTGTTTATGATGTGCGCTGCAGTATTTTAACCTGGAGGTTTTATATGGGGAAATTGTGAAAAGCTACATTAGCATGAAAATTGAAGACACCACCACCCTCTGTTATGGAAAAGAGGTCATCGGCTACAGGATGGGTCCTGCTTTAAGTAGCTACAGCCTTTAATTCCCCCGTTTCAGTAAATTTATTTCTGCAGGAGAACATGAACATCTCTGATTTCACCAACCAAGATAAATGGGTGCCATCTTGTCTCACCTGCTAACTGTTGAAGCTAATATTTGCATAGTTCAAGGACAAAGAGCGTATGGATGAAGAAGAAAAACCCACCCAAGATTAGACTTAACTACTGATTAAGTGCTTCAGAAACTCAACGTTGTCTTTGTATTATCAATGACTGTCACTTACAGCAGATGTAGTGAAATATTAGCCAATACAAATATTAACCACAAGCTAATACTAGTTGCTAATGGCTAGTTTGGGTTCGCCTTTTTGTGTGTGTGTACATGTCAGCCACACAAGAAGAAATGGTTTAGTATGCAGTCCAACACAAACGTGCATGTTAACTTAAAATATTATAATATTGCAGGTCTGGTGGCTTGAATCTGATTTTTCCCCCCTTATGTAGCCCAGATCTGATTTCAAATCTGAGCTTTTCAAACCAGATTTGGGCCTCTTTCATATGTGGTTCGGAATCGGATACAGATCAGACTTTTTGAAACGCTACCTCAGTCTGAACAGCAATGTGACCCGTATCGTAATTCAATGCGCTCTTGACGTCACTCTTGGTCGACATTCGTCACAATTATGCGCAGGTGGGAGCCCCTGGAGACACTTCACAACAACAACAAACATGGAGGACGCCAGCGACGGCGGCAGTCAGTCCGTAAACACCGTGTTGCGTCAGAGGTAATGTACTTCTACTGCGCATGCGGGTCACACCGGGGCCTTAAACTGTTGCAGTCTGTTATAGGTCACGTTTTAAAAATAATGTGAACAGCCACTCCACACAAAAATCGGATTCAGGCCACTTGGGCTTGCAGTGCGAACGTAGGATAAATGAAAATGTAATTTTTATCAGGTTACATTACAGGCTTTACATGAGCAGCATGTTGCACCTCCTGTGTATTATCAATGTTCTTCTAAAAGATAAAACCATGATCATTGCGACCGGAGGAAACCACAAGCAGGAGGACTTAAAAGCCCGAATCAACCACAGGCATTTTAGATAACTTGCAATTGGGGGCAAATAATTCAGTGAGAGAGACGTAGTCAGGAAACAAGCAGGAATCAAGCTAAGCTAACCTGAATGAGCAACACAGAGAAAAACTGCTGCTGGACTGTTTGTCACAAACAGGTGAAGACAAAGTGGTGCAGAGGGATAATTACACTGAGGCAGGCAGGTAATGAGACACAGGTGTGCTAATTGGGGGCGGAGAGACAATCAGCAGTGGTGGGAACAACACAGGGTGGGAGGAAGTGAAGACTGAAACAAAAGGAAAGGTAAGTAACAAAATACAGAAAGGCAACGATTAATACATGGAACAGACAACATGAGCGGGACACGACCATGACAGGCTTTGAAAAACACAGAGGGATGTTAAACAACTCTTGCTGCTGTGCTGAAAGTTTTTCCAGAGTACTCAAAGACTGTTACCTTTTGGATTAAAGAAATATTTTGCTTGCAGCTCAGTAAAAATGTGTTTTTTCTTGGGCCCAATTCCCAAGTTTTTAATTAAACTGGTAGCTGGAAATGGCATTTCTTCTTGCTCGATTTGTGTGACGTGACTGAAAATGTGTTTAAATTCTTATTGGTGATGTTGGTCTATATTATTGTTAGAAACACATGTTTTAAGGGGACTAAATAAGTGACTCAAACACACTGATAATACACGTAAGGAGCAAACTAGACCGATCCAGCATCCACAATATCACAGACTGTCCATTGTCAGATTCAGTCTTAAATTTAAAATGACTGCCCACCTTCTTTTGGGAGTAAAAAAGATGTATACAGCTAAAGTACAGTGAAAAAATTATGTAACATTATATAACACTTCATTTAGTCGACACAACTTATAAGAAGTGCATTTAACCGTCATCACAAATTATAAGTGCGTCTCATCTAAAAGCAATGTGTGCTCTTTTCAGCATTAACCTGCTGGCCCTTGATCATTTTCTCCACCCTCCGGCCCTCCTGACTCATCTCCACTGTGTCTCCCTGTGGCATCCACGGTCAGTGTGCTTTGTATATTGCTGATGTCTGTGTTTATTAGCCTTACACGCAATGTTAGCCAGAGATGTCACCTACCGACACACACACACACACATAAAGTCCTCGAGCATGCATACACAGGAACAATTCACACAGTTGTATGTGAACACACAGAGAGTTGCACAGAAACACTGTAATGGAGGAGAGAAAAGTCTTCAGGGTTTGTGTTTGATAAACAATTCAATGGAGATAATTAGTTGATAAGACATCACTTTGATTTACTGTGGGGACTCGACTGCCTCTATTGCCTGCAAGCAGAGCCTCACTCACAAGGTTTGTATTACCATATGTTGAATTTTTAATCAATTAACGTCCTGAAGGAGAAATGGGAAAGAGCAGATTCGCTCCAGTGGGAATGTAGGGGCAAGGACAATTCTCTGATATTTGCATATGGCTCATGCTTGTGCACACTTCTTATGTGTGCTTCTATATGGCTTCAGCGACTGTCGAGAAACTGCTGTCTGCCGCTTCTAAAGTAATTAGTAGCTCTGACCACTCAGACAGCTGGCCAATTAAATGTGCTCGTAGCTGCGGCTGCTGCTTTATGTGTGTTGGGCTTCACACAGAGGTGTAGATGGGAGGACAAACTCATCTCTCTGTAGTGGGGGGAGAGATGCCAGGAAAGCTTGGCTATGTCTGAGAGTGCTGTGTCTGTGTGCTTCTCAACTGGCTGTGCGAGCAGATAAGAGAGGAGGCAGAGGGAGAGCTGCTGATTCTGGGCTTATTCCACAACCACCACCACCACCACCATCCCACCCCCGCTTTCTCCTGGTCTGTCTTTCTCCGTGCAGCTGCAGGTCTGAGAGCTGACCTGCATTAAGACATCAGAAACTGCCTGACGGGCTAATAGGAACAGTTTTCCAGAACATCTTCAAAAGCTTGTTAAACTGTGGAGTTTTGGCAGTGATTTAAGGAAATCTGCTATTATGGTTTAAATAGAGTTCAACTAATCTATGTTGGCAGATTAGAAATGCCTGGACGTCGCCCAAATGCCTCCTCACTAACTGATGTCTTTATCTCAACACTAATGTAGCCTATTTATTAGACATGTTTAAATGCAGCCATTTTTTGTTACTGAATGAATGAAACTCGTGAGCCAGTGTGTCTGTGGTGCTAATACTTTTTATGGATTGTGTTACTTTTCAGTGCACTCATGATGGTTATTATTATTGGAGAGTATGGTATTGTACACTGATTTAAAAAGAAATCAAGTCTTAATCTCACTTCGAACACATTTAGTTTTTTTCACTTTTCCACTTTTTCGGCTTAAGGATTCTGTTTTATTATGACCATTTTTCTTTTATTGCTTTCTGTATACCCTCTGATGCTGATGGGGAAATGGCTGTGGTTTGGAGTGCTCTAGCCAGTGGGCATCTGACAGTGATTTGCTGATCCTGTGCAATTGCATGATGGTTCTCATCCTCTAAGGCCACAGGGCCCAAAGAGTCAGCCAATCACTGGCCCTTAGCACTCTGCTGTTGGCAATTATAGGTCAGTGTGTGTCACGACATCATTGTCTTCCCCTCTGAATGGCTCCGTACCAGTTCCCGCCGCAATCAGTTATGTTTTTCTCTTTGCTACTAAAAGTGGAGCAGAAATCCAGTAACAACATGACCACTTTTTTTCCTGAATCATTCTTTGAGTTGTTTTGCCGAATTCCAGCCAAATAAGAGTGAAGGCAGTATTGAAATTTGGCTCCTTTTCTGCTTTTATAGACCAACCATTCAGACAAAATCACCCACCTCCAGTAAGAAGCTTCCAACATTGGTCGACTAGACCCTTCACCTTGATTAACCTTGATGGGAAAAGACCTGAGAGCTGTTACAGCAGGTGAACTCAAGTTTGAGTTAATACAAAGTGCTGTGTTGTAACTACTTGATTTTACACTTAATCTACCACTTTGTTCACCTCCACCACCCACACTGAGCCGCAATAGATTCTTTTGTAGAAATGGAGAATGCAATTTATGCAATCACTTGTGCACTAGCTAACAATCCATGTTTATTCAGTTAATTCATTGACTGCTTCGGTTGTGGTTTGCAGATGACTGTGTCACACAAAGTTGGTCATAAATGATAAAAAGTCAAAATTGTCCATCTTGGTGAAATTATTCTGCCTAATTCAGCACCTACACAGTTGCAGGCAACCATGAGTTAACAGTAACTGCAGCATAAAATCGCACTGTGCCTTCATCTCATAAAGGATAAAAGTAAATGCACAACACAATGCCAAGTACGCAAGTCAATGTCATTGTAAAAGTGTAATTCAGTCATAGTGTAACTGCTACTAAGTTTAAACTAAGCTACATTTGAATTCACACATAGCTGGTTCAAAAACATGCTGCATGATTCGTAATTCATTGCCTGTCATGTCTTCACAGGCGCTTTGTGTAATTGTTGCCTCTAAATAATTACTTACAGATTGATTTAGTGACAATGTTATTTATATAAACATTGGTTATCAAATAAAGGCTTTCTAAATATTGTCAGCAGGCTCAGACAAAAACACTGAGCACCTCTCAGCAGAATTGTCTCCCTTGAGCCTCTTGACAGATTAGAGAAATACCTTGAGGGTAGGGAAGTGACTCATGTTGTTGTCTGTCTTTTTGTGCGTGTTTGTGTCGTTGAGAGTCCATGTGGCAAAGAGGTTTGGACCGTTAACGCCCTTGTGGTCGCATGGCAGCCCACGGAGTAAAGTGATGCCTTCTTGACAGGGTCAGCTCAGCCCTCAGAGACACAGCCTCTTAACTGGCTTTAACAAGATAATAACACTGCACGGATCCCCACATCAGCAGCAAATTGTTTCTTTAAATGCTTTGGCTTAGAAGGGAAGAGGAGGGGGCTTTACTGACGTGACCTTGAATGGATCTCATCAACGATCTCTGTTCAAGTCCAGGATGTGTTATCAGATAATCTGTGCCATGCACACAGCTGATAAACATGTCGTTTTGGGTGACACCCGTATGATCTGCTCTCTCACTTCCTGGCTCTCAGCACGCTATGGATGCGTGAGTATGTAGTGTGGTTAAAGATACGGCTGTCGGAGACAACCTCAAGGACAACTGGAGGCTTTAGATTTTTGTTTGAAGCTGCTTACATTCTGTGTTGTCAAGGCATGGAGGAAGTTTTAATGTTACAAGCATCTAAACAATAGAAAGCATTCTTGCAGAGTAATTGCTCAATAAAAAGTTTCAGCCCTTTTATAACATGACGGAACACAATGCACAGCTTTACAATGTCACAATTCCCAAAGAGTTTGTTGTTTACCACTTCATATATGACAGTAAAGATTTCGCTTAGTCCCCATTCCTCCACATGGACAACACACCTTCATGCTCATGTAAGCACAGTTAAAGAATGGCAGGGAGGCGGGCGCCTACATTTCTTCGTGTGATAGGAAAGGAAGTGGCCCTAAAAGACAACACTTGAGGAAGTGCTTAAGGAAACAGTTTATATCCAAAGTCCATCCGTCATCAATGTGTAATGTTCTAATGATGGGAAAGTTATGACCCTGATTATATTAGCCTATGGGCCGGTGCACTCACTTTGTTCCTGACCTGTGAGTTAAAGCTAATGTGGCTAAGCTGCACAGTGTATGGAATAATCCTCAAGGAAGTCTTGGCTAATTGAGAAGGGACATGAGTTCAGAGAAAGGTGCAAATTCACTAGACGTCATGTTTTTCTATTGATATTTAAAAAGAGCAAACCCAAAGCTCATGCACCATAGAGGAGAAACTGTAAGCAGCTAATGCAGCTGCTGGTTCCTTTTTTCTATACGTTTCCCCTATCCCACTTCTGCGTTTCTCTACCAGCTGTCCCTGTCTAGTGTTTGTGCTGGCTTTGTTTTTATGACCACTTCAGTGATCCGTCGCCACTGCAGAGCTGCTGGTGTTAACACAGCTGAGGTGCATTACACAGACTGTTGTTGGTGCCTCTTACCTGGCTCCGGGCTCTGTTTGCATTCAGGAGTTTTTTATGGTCACCTCAGAGGCTGATGCAGAATTGTGCACTTTCTCTTAGACACACACGGTTTGAGCCAGAGTGCACCATTGTGACAATGATCTTGTTAAAACATAAAATGTCTTACAGCCTCCCAGCACCCAGTTGTCCACCATAAAATCAAGGACAGGATCAATGCTTGGCCAACGGATGGTTTGTTAGAGAAACAACACTCAAATGCCATTTTGATATTTAGAGATTAAGGATTCCTCCTTTTTGCTGTACACACCACTTTTCAGGCCTGTAAGTTTTAGCTAGAAAGTAGTCAAAGAAGTGACTGACAGCTAACGCTAAATTAATGTATTCCACATTAACTGTCAGACAAGACTTCAGTTTGTCATTTATACCACAAGTACACAATGTTTTAGCTGTTGCCACTAAATATATTTTCAGTTTTCAATTTAATAATTACAACGATGAGTCAGTTTGTGTCCGGCTGGGGACCTCCATGATTGTCATCCTCCATCTCTCTATCCCCTCATTTCCTGTTATTTCTCTGGCGATGGTTATCTAATAAAGGCATAAAATGCCCCACAAAATAATTGTACATTAAAGAAAGTAAAGAATTATGAATTAAAAAAACGTTACAACTAAAATGAGCTACAGTAAATTGGTCCACTTGTCTTGACTTCAGGTAAAATCAAAAGTAAAATGATTAGTCAATGAATTTGTTGATCAGCAGAAAATAAGCCTGTAAAGTCCATTTTCACATGGACCAAATGATTAGTCGATTGATTTAAGAAAATAATTTGTAGATTAAATGATATTGAAAATAATCTTCAAATGCAGCTCGAAGCAAACTATTGAATAAATAGAAGAAAATAGAATGCACACTATCTTATTCTAAGCTTAGCTGTACAGTTGGATTTTTTCATTTTTTGGAAAGAGCAGGGCCCTATAAGAAAAAAATGTAATCCCTTGGCTCAAAAACTGGCTTAAAAACTGCAAACACATGAATCATCTATGTGTTGCTACACACACACAGACACACACAGTAAGACTGATAAAAATAATAAAAATGAAATCAAAACTTTTGCAACACCTGCTTGTTACATGTGCACTTAATTTGCAATCATAGTCTGCACATTCTGTATAATTTGAGTCCAGGTGGTTGAGTGACAGCGGTGAGCTGGATAATATCCAACACTGTGGGTTTGTCAGCGGTTCTGTGGGCTTTGTTGGTGGTATTGTGGGAGAGCCAACTCCAGTAAAGGTTTTTATGATGTGGCAGAAGTTGATTCTGGGACTCTGTGCCAAGAGCAATCCAGATGTTACTCCTGTGGTCTGTTTTTGTGGTATACATTGAAGCACGGAAGACACAGCACATCTTCTGATCTGTAAATCTTGCTGCTTTCCCTCTTTCTCTTGCTGAAGGAACGTTGTTAATAATTTAAAGACTCATTATCTACAGTACCTTACTCACATGATCCTGAAAGTTTTATGTTTTTCTCACAGCAAACCCAATATACCCAACGTCTCCTTCACCCACCCCCTCTCTCCCAGCAGTGTACTGGTGGCTGGCGGGCAGTGACACACATTCCAGTAGTGACAGTGAACAGGGCTGGAGCCGCTCTTGCAGATGGACCTTGAACTCTTTAAAGGGACGTCTGGCCTCGCAGTAATGCCCCAACGGCGGCCCTAGCTGCCCAGCTACAAACTGTAACTCTATAGCCTCATTGTCACGCTCCATATCCTCCTGGTGACCCCAAGCCCAATTATACAGCTGACCCAGGCTTGATGATATAACCTTGGGGCGTCTTTTGGGGGCTGCTGGTGCTCAGGGGTGCACCTCTTGTCTATCATGACATGTCAGCTCTGTGTGTTAACCAGACACTTCCCTGAGTGGTCCCAGAGGGGTTTGGGAGGAAGAGTGGCTCCCATGCAAGACCCAGTTCGTTTCAACACACTGCCTCACTGAGGCTCATACTTTAGAAATTTGACATCACACATGCTACTTCCTCATTATATTGTTTATCTAGAGTAACTTCAGGTGTAACAGAATCTACATATATTTGATAAAAAGAATAAATCAAAGGATTGGAGATTCCTGGAAAGGTTTATTCAACAGCAAGTGCCCCAAAAACTTCGGGAATATAAATGCAGACATCTACCTCCGCTCAATTATTTTTCTGATTATCCAGCAGTATGGACTGGAGGAGGCTCCCCTGTATGAAGATATGACATGTATGCATGTTGGATCTAGACATATCTATGGTCTGTGTGCATGCTCAGCAGCTGTGATGCATTAATGTGCAGCATGCTTAGTATGCACTATAAGCTCTGGAAAGGCTACCTGACACGGGCGAAGTGTTCCTTAATGTATGAGGAGTTGATTTACATTTCCAAAGGCATGTGCTTACTGCAGCGAAGATTCAACTGAAGGTAAAGGTTAACGGCCATGACGGGCAGGTATACATGTGGCTGTTTTTCATCCATCTTTTGTTGAGTTTCAGGCCAGGTTCAGCGCACAGAGGTAAGCTATACAAACAACTGGGCCTATTGGAAGTGGAATATCTCGAAAATGTCAGAAAATCTTCAGTAGCTGAGCACTTCTGTTGATTAATGAGGAGCCTGATTTCTTCTGATTAGAATGTCCCATTTCTGTTGAACAGTTGTGAGTCGGCTTGTTGATGTCAGTGGGCTGTGTCACTCCCTGTGCTGAACAGAGAGGATGACAAATGTTTCTGCCAAATGCAGTTTCACTAGAATGTCAAGCTAACAATTCACACTATTTTAAGTTACACTGTGCTTTTAACTTCTGCCAGTTGTTCAGTATCTTGGTAATGGCTGCTGTATCTACAATATAAAGTAAACTTCTTGGATAGACGACAATATCTCTATCTAGTATCTATTCTACAGACATTCATGTTTCCCCGAGGATGAAGCAAATCGACTTCCTTTAGTACCATCAGTAGGGTGACAATTTTCATTTTAAGTGAAATGACTAAACAACAATCTCATTTCCATGATATTTTGCACAGATTATTTGCTCCCAGAGCATGAATCCTGACTTTGGTGATCATCTGAATCTTCATTTAGCGGTACTTATGTTTCGTTATTATCATCAAATGTTAGCAGGCTAACACACTAAACAGAGACAGAATTGACCTGTTGTGCAAAAGTACAGCCTCAGAGAACTGCTAGCATTAGGGTATACTCTTAGTGTAGACTTAATTTTCATTATTAGCTTTTTAATTTGCCAAAAAAAGACATGACACAGTGTTTTCTTAAAATAAGATTTTTAATATTACTTATTATCATAAAGATATATTTACACACTTTACAGAAATAGAAAATAAAAACACAAAGCTACGCATGAAAGGAAAAAATAAAATAAGTACTCCAAGAGCTAAAGCTTATCTTTTATAAATTAGAAACCAAAAGTTCAAATATGTACACAGTATTTCAACCATTTCTGATACACTTGTTTTATTTATTTATTTATGTCATTTATTTTTGCCCAGTTCAACATCAAAACAGAGACAGGGACTGTACATTTGGCCTGGTGAGTAATATGAGCACACACCATAAACAGAATATAAGTTTCAGGAGTAATACATTGTCTTTTAAATGGGATCTGCTTGAGACCTAGTAACACTGTTGCAATGGCGTGTAAACCTACAGACTGCATCTCTCCTCAGATTGTTCTGAATGTAGCTGATCTTGGACACTGTAGTTACATAGATGGAGAATGTGTTGCAATCAAGGCAGGAGGGGCCTGTGCTATTCTGGGTGAAGGAAGTCTCATTTTGAAGCTCCAAGATAATGACAGATCTTAGTCATTTCCCTTGGGAGATAAAATCTAGTTATCCTTTAGATTGCCCAGCCGGTGGAAATGTGTGAATGCATTGGATTGAATATCAGCCACTTGATCTCGCAGACACCCACTCTGAAGGCCAACATGATACAGTTTGATGGGCTTAGAGATTCACAAGGTAAAATCATGGAATGTGTTGTGTGCCAACTCTGTTTCCGTTTCCACAATGAGTGAAATTTTAAAGGAATTTTATCTGGTAGAGAATTCAGTATAGAATGACAATAGGATAAAAAAGAAAATAAAAACCTTGTGTTTTTCTGTCTTTTTGTGTGGGGGTTGTGTCTATATTTATTGGGAAACAGAGGTCAATGGCTAAGCTAATATTTTAAAACCTGCTGCTAGCTTATTCTCATCTCCATCAGTAATGCAAATCTATCTCTCTTCTCATCCCCTCTCCTTACACACTCCCAGCCAAATGCATTTGGACAAAAAGAACTAAACACAAAGGGGCAAGTTCTCAGAACAAACATTTGTTTCTACCAGGAAAACATGCTAACAAGTGCATAGGAACATTACTCAGGCCTTGTGATGGTCACAGAGAGGAGGAACTGGAGAGGAAACATTGAGAGGATAGGAATTGTTTCTCTTGTGTAAGCCTTGCTGGAAAAGACCATTAAGGAAAATGGTTTTGCTCCCCGAGCATAATGTATTGGTTTACCATTTCAGTTTGAGCCTGGACGTGCTTGTCCTTCCACACCACAAGGCCCATTAACCTGATGTGCAGGGGAGGACTGTGGGCTATCATCTACAAGAAAAGAACGCCTGAAAGCTTTCACGTGTCCACGACATATTGTGCTGCAGACTACTTCTCTATTTTGTTACATCCACAAAAGATACAGCTTTTCACACTGTATTCAAAAAGTAAGCTTTGGACAACCAGCTAGACAAGAATCAGACAAAAAAATTGTCACAATACACTGGAAAACCATTCCATACCAAGAGACTCTTGTTTTCAGGGTGTATGTTTCCAGCAGCATAATGGAATTGCAAAAGTGCAGCCTTGCAAACCCATACAGAGAAGTCTTGGAGCAAAGCCACGTCTATTTGTTGGGACTAGTTGACACCTGGAGGCTTTGGATCAGTGGGATATTTGGCTTTTGAGTTTTTGGATTCAACTGATAACCAGACCAAGATTAAAAAGAGAACTTTACATAAACATTGGTTTGCTCTGGTCTCTGAAAGGGCAGCATGGCTGGTGCAGATGGTGAGGATACATTCATGAAGAACAGTGCGGATACAGACGTTGCTCGGCTCCGTAACAATAACTTCTGAGATGGGGAAATATTGATTTGAACCCCTTGTCATGACCCAGTCTACTTCCAGTATCCCAACTCCTGTGGCTTTGAACTTCCATCCCCAGCTCATATCTTCCCACTATCTTCCCCAATAATACATGAGACATCCTGAGCAAAGCTGTCTCACTCCCAAGGAGCATTAATGAAATCTACATCTCTGTCTGAGAGGGTATGAAAAAATAATGGTAGAACTGAAATTATTACTCTTCACAGTGCCCTAGGATTTAATACATTTTTAATCAAGGTGATCTTGGCTGGGTGGATTACCACTGTGATTTTAGATGCTCTCTTAATAAAAGCTTCTCATGCTGTGACTGAGAAGACTCTGCATTTTATTATAATATTTGCATGAGACATGGCGAGAGGGAAAAGGTGTTGGAAATCTAGGTTAACCTGCCAGTTGATTTTGTGGTCAAAACTGACTTGAGATAGGAGTGTTTTGCTGATTGAATCGCAGTGGATTGAAATCAGATTTTCACCTAAAATCCATATGGAACAAACAACAACAAAAAAAACAACTAAGAAGTTGCACTGCACACCTAATACACAACGAACGATTGCAAGGTGGCTGCTCTACAGGTTACAGTCCTAATATGTTACATGGTTACATAGTGAATCAGCAGGGGTTTGAGGATTGGAAAAGGGGGAAGGGTGCGGTTTGAGTCCAAGCCAATTTAACAATGAGCTCAGACTAAGTGGCCCCGGCCAGCCTTGGGGAGATCCATCTGAGAAAGATTAACTCTAGGATTTAATGAGTGTAATGATCAAAGCCACGACCACCTGTGCTGTGGAAGGGCAGGCTAGAAAGGCAACTGTACCCAACATAATGCAGGGAAAGGATCATGACTACAGTAGAAAGGACTGAATCTGGATACATGGCTATATTGGTGAATACATAGAGGGAGAGTAAAGATACAGTATACGAAAATATGCTCATATAAGCTTTAAATGTACTGTATGTTTGTGTTTTGTTAAATAAATGCACAAAATAGACTGCTCTAGTACAAGCCTCTATCACAGCACCCTGAGAAAAAAGAAATAAAACTACTTAAACACAGAAATAAACATAAACAGTAATATATTCCAGTATGATGGAAAGGCATAGCATTTCGTTAGTGAAAGATATCGGTCAGAGGGTCAAACCAGCCTTATGCTGAATATTAAACCAGCCAGAGCACTAGTGGTAGGCTGATCATGGTGGCATATTAACTGAGCTGATATTTGAAACTGTTTCTTCTCTCTCTCTTTTTTTTATTTATTTTTGGTCTAATTTAAATGTCCTCCTCGCCAACATTGTCTCACGTGGGATTTCTGTTCTGCAGAAATTTTAAAATGCATAATGTGTCAGTGTATCAAGACTTTAAACAAGAGGTAATGTGTTTCTCCCTAACCTTTCATTCCTTCGTTCCTGGCAGCATTGTGGAGAAGGTTATTATTTGGCACTTCATTAAAAGGCAAGGCAGCCTGTCGGTGGAGCAGACTGCCCCTGCCAGTTAACAGTCGTGTAGAGCAGCTGCACAGGGCAGCAGTGTGGTGAGAAGGCTGGGGATTGGGGACAGGATTGGGATTGGGATTTGGGGTCAAAGGACTCATCCAAGGTGGGACATGTTACAGTAACCTTGAGCGTGTCAGTAACCCCCCCCCCCCCCCCCTCCCCCCCTCCCCCCAAGGTGTTAATGAGTTCAGAAACACCAAAATAGCTTTGGATTAAAGAATCTCCTAAACGAAGGAATTATTCTGTCACTTAAATAGATTGTTTTGACAATATGTTCTTCTCTTTCCAGTCCCGCTTTACTTTGCATGTGGACGTACTGTCACTAAGAGGTACAAAGCACCATTAACAATGATAATTAAGCGATGTTAATGTCATTCAAATGTGACGTTCTTGCTCTTTCATTTAAACACGAAACCTCAACCTTTTCACAGCAGACATCCAGAGTAGCATAAGTGAACTTAATATTTTCTATTGTCAACCATTAAAACTGACACCGCCCTTCGGCGCCCTCTCCCGTTAGTAAAGCCGTTAAGTAGCTACACAGCAATGAAATCAGCGGCAGAAGTAACCTTGGGTCTGAGAGATGGGAATACCACACCGTGGTGAGGTGACAGATGCTTAAAGACTCAGATTGTTTTGACCGGGCTCCCTCTCCACCACATGTCATGCAAAGTGTGTGAGACACTCAGGGAGATCGTTATGTTTGGGCTCTATTAAGCAAATGATAGAAAAATTGAAAAACAAAACACTTGGGAGAAGACAGAGATAGATAAGTAGTGAGGGAGTGAGAGAAAGAGAGAGACAGAGAAATAGAGTCTGATAGCTCGGGCTCCATACCCCCCACCCCCCTTCCCTGCCCCCAATTCCTCCTAGAGCTGAGGGTGAGCGGCTTGTCCTGGTTTTTTGTGGACAGAGTTGCTTGAAGAACCAGCAGGTGCTATGGACATCACTCTTCAGGCTGGGCAAGCGTAGGCCCTTCGTTGCAAGGCCCCCCAAGGCAAAGGAAGAGCATAGAAATCAGAACCTGGGGGAGGGCGCTCAAAGCAGTGCCTGCAAAACATGAAAATAACAGAAAAAGTGCCATCAGCATGTTTTTTTTTTTGTATCCTAAAAATCATTTCATGAGTCCTGCAGATATTTCAATTTCCTCTCCAATAAGGGTGCCCCGCAGGGAGCTTCTGCAAGAGCTTTCTCTGTATTATATCCTATGTTGTCTTGCATGTCAACAACTACAACAGTGAAGAAAAGGTTATTCCAGACATGTTCCAACCAGATTTGGTGGTCTCTGATAGAAAAGTGCGGCAGGGAGTAAGAAAAACAATTCTATATCTCGCTGTGGAGAACAAGCGCAGCACTATACTACACTTGGGACACTGGATCACTTCTTAACAATGAGGAAATCTTTTATCTTCTCTTGCCTTTTATCTTCTCCTGTTCTGTGATAATTTCCCAAGATTTCAGACGAGTAGTACAGTAAGCTTTGTTTCATGACAACAAGGTTCATTCACTGATAAGAGCCCGCTCTTGTTTTGGGATGGCATATTTCTGTGGTCTTTTCTGCTTTTGGGTCCACGGGATGATCTCAGAGCAGCAGCCCCTTGAAGTCATACTGCATCACAGAGCGAGTGTGGGAGTTGCAGACCTGCTCTACATTGTTTTGATGAAAAACCCTTCGGAAGACTCACTGAGCTTACTCGCACTCGGGGTCTCAAAGGGTTTTGATGAATTGCCTGCGGCTTTAAATTTGTAATATCCTGTCGTCTTTTAGACTGTCACTGTCATGGCTTAGATCCAAGAGTTGTAATAGCACATTTGGATCTGAGTCCTCTCAGATGCTCAAAGAGGGTGACCATCTTTCTTCTCAGCGTCGCTCACATCTGGAATGTGAAACGATTAAAAGTCAAACTTTGCTTCAGGTGTCTTAGGGAATAAAACATGAGCTGCTTTTGACACTGAAATGGGGTGATGAGACTAAATAGCATAGAGTTGGTGGATGGACGCTGTCATCTCAGTCGTTGTTCTTAATCTCTACTTTAACAGCACGGTAATTAAGTGTATGCCCATAATGACAAATCCACATACAGTCTGTCTGCCTCCAAGTCTCACCAGTCCTCAGCTGGAAGTCTCCACTGCACTCTAGCTTTGATCAAACAAAATGCATCTCCAGCTGCTTCCAGAGGTGTTTTTCCCATCATCAGCTCAAACCAAAGAAGAAAAGCAGGACAGGAGGAAGAACAGAGCCTGTTAGAGGGCTGTAGGATGGATTTATGCCAGATATCGAGTCCTGTGAAGACTTAATTCCTCCAGTCAGAATACATCATGCTGACGCAAAAAGAACAAACTGCGACTGAACTGAGAAGTTCAGACTTTTAACTCCTTAGATCATTTATTCGGTGAAGGATGGTTGCATTATCACTAAAGTGCTGCTAATGGATAGCCCGATTCCCACTGTGGTCACGTTGGGTTAAATTGGCCTGGAAACCCTTTAACAGGATGAACTATGAAACTAGCAAGAATGAGAGGAGCTGGAGTGGGAAGCGAACAGAAAAAAAAAAAAGGAAATCTTCAGCATGTTGCGGTTTAAGTGGTGTTTGCAGAGACAGCATTGTGACTCACTGAGCCGTTCACTTTTACAGAGCTTCACAACTTCCTGAAGCGCCCCGTATTGTGTGGCCAGCACTCTGGCACTGAACACAAGCTCTGACCACTCAACTCGCAGAGAGGATTCTCACATTTTATTGGCAGACCAAGGAAAGTTGGAGGGCCCGTGCTGTCCTTCAAGTGCAGACTGCCCTGCGCGATCCTTACTCATTGTTTTCTTTTTTCACCTTTTGTGCTGAGTCTCTAGAGTCCCATATGAGTTCAAAAGAAGTCTAAGCCTTTCAAAAATGCAAAAACAATAATGATCAATAATTCGCTATAGATTGTAAAACCTGCCTGGCTGCATTAGAGAAAAGAGCTTCAAATCTTCTATAGCCTTGATCTCCTTTCCTTAAAACTGATTAACCATGCCGTGACACTGTCTGCCTGCTGCCTCCACTCACTATGGCTTTAATTTATGGCGGCCCTCTTCAGGTCACTGTTGTATGGTCAGCACCTCCTGCAGGGATATTGTGTTTTGTCGACTTTCCCTGTCTCTCACTGTGTCTGGGAGAGACATGTGAATGAACTCCATGCTTCTTAATGCAGGAACATAATAGTACTGCTGTTGCCTCCCATTCACAGAGATGTGCTAACATTAGCAAGTGCAAACAGATATTTAATCTGTATATACTGTAAACTTGATCAGGTTGTTTAATGAGTTGTAGTATGCTTTAGTTTCTCAATGAAGCTTGAACAGTTTTTATTGAAATACAGAGTGTTTGTTTTGGTTCAGAATAGAAAATCAAACTGCGAAGAGGTGATAAGTAAAATATTATCTCTGATTTAGGATGAAGGTTTTCACACAAACCTTGTTTTACTTGACAGCAAGTTAAACATTCCTATACGAGAAAAGTAGTGCCACTAGGAAACCCAACTCTGCAAAGAGTTATGTTTGGAAGAGGGATTTTAATTGGCTTTATCAGGTGGGGAAAAAAAGATGTATGCTAGCTGAATTGACTCAAAGGTTAGGTTTCTAAGTATAACCGTCTCCCACATGAGGAAATAAATGACGTAGCCTTAAAAACAACCTCTGTCATACTACGGAGGCATGCAAGCTGGCAGGCTAAGGTCCAATAATCTGTTAAGACATGCACTTTTTCTCAGTGCCAAGAATAAAATCCTTGTGTTGGAGTCTGGCGGCAGTGGACATTGACAGAGTTTCCAGTGTTCCTGTAAAAGTCTGAGTTTCCCATTTGTCATCGAAAACGTCCGAACTGATTCTGCCAACAAAGTATTCCAGGACTCAACATCATGTTCCTCTTAGAAATTCCTCTATGAAATTGTGTTTCATCACTACTCAGCAGTTATGATTTGATATATTGGGAAGTGCTTTTGCTCATTCTCTGGAGGAACACATAGCACTGACTTGCAAGAAAGTTGGACAAAAAGTTGGTCAGATAGGAAAACACAGCAAAGATAGGCACATGCTGTTTCACAGGAATCCACGGAGGGTAGAAGCCTTTTACTGTATGACTCTGACCTTTTTGTTATAGGTTTGATGGTACCCTTTGCCAACAAAACCTGCCAAACAAAAACAATCTTCTTTTCACCCCGACTCCTATAGTAGAAACTCACCTTGCTCTAAAACGGCATGGGCCCCTTGTGGGAAAGACGTGGTCGTGGGCGTCTCCTCTTATAGCCGTTTGGTCTGTGGGTCTGACCGCCCCTCGCAGGGTTTTGCTGGACCATTTTTCTCACTGTAGCCGCCTCTTCCAGCTCTCTGCCATGCTCCGTGGAGGCCATGGGACCTGGAGGACACACACAGAGGAGAGACCAATCAATTTGACCATGTAGACCATCATTTGATCATAAATGAAGTCCATTAATGCCTGTGTAGCAATGTGTAGCAGAATCCAAAGAGGGATCACAGTGATAATGGATGAGGAAACAAGAGACATGTATAGATAAGTGTGTGTGAGTGTGTGTGTGTGTGTGTGTGTGTGTGGGCCTCTTGAAGCCCACCCAGTTCATCAAGTCAGTGTGGTAGATCTGCGAGAAACCCAAACCCTCGTGTCTTATGTCTCTGTCACTCTCCCTCAAGATTACAAACACACACAGCACCAGACCTTGTTGAGGTGCATCCTGTCGCAGTGTTTGAGCCAAGATTAGAGATGAGTTTAATAGCGGCGTGTCTGTCAGAGAATGTGTGTGAACGTTTTGGGTGTGTGTGAGTACATGTGTGTTTGAGAGTGATCCCAGATGTTCTCAGCCATCTCTCAATAAGTGTGGCCTGATCCCCTTAAGCCCCTCTTTTCCAAATGGTTTGGTCCACCTCAAGTGTCTCTATGACCTTTCAACCTATCGCAAATTGAAAGACCTGCACTCAGAGATTTTTTTTGAGTGTTTTGCAATAATATCTTTATATGTAATGGGATATTTAACGTGGGTGAACTTTCACACTAAGGCCAGTTATTTTGTCCATTGAAATTTCAATAAAACCAGTGCAGGGCTTTTTATTTGAGCCATTGTATATGTTACTTACATAGTGATGCATTTTTGATTTTAATGAACAATCATAAACATAAACCTTAATTAATCTCATAAAAAATTTAGTATGTGACTGAAATGGAGCTGTGTAAATGTGTGTAAAGGGATACTTCACTGATTTAGTTGACTTCAGTAAAGTCTGTAAACTCTAAAATGCTGCATCCTACATTTCCCAAAATGGAACTCAATAGCATCTTTTGTAAGAATCTTATTATCTGCTACGATCCCTTGTGCATTCACTGCCTTTGAATAAAACTAACCCCTTTCCTCAAAAGAAACTACAAATTGTCTATGGGTATTTCCTGTCAAAGATCTGCTGTCATGACCCCATGTGGGTGATTGACATCACTCTCATGGGGTCATCACATTCCTGTCTCCTCTCCTCAGAGACACTGTCACCATTTTTAGAATCCCCAAGAGAATGACCTTCTTTTGGTTTTACGAGGGCTCTGTGAGGACGTAGCTTGAGATAAGTCAGCCAGTCGACTGCAGAGGTTTGGAAAAGCAGCCAGTATACTGAAGACAGCAGTTGAGCAGCTTGTGAAAGCCACGATGATGCTAGATTTCCTGGTTCCTTGAGATTCTTTTCATCAGTTTGTGCATTTAGTGGTGGAAGAGTCACTGTTATATGAACAAGGCACAGCCGTGCCCTTAAGGGTATCGCCTCATTGAAATGTTAAAAAACGGTCTGTAAAACCTGTCTACTGCATTGAAAACACCCAGGATTCTCTAATAGCCAGGATCAATTTGTTTGAATTAATTATTGACCTTCAGCTGTGGCATGTTGAAGAGATTTTTAAAGGAACAACTTTTCATAGAAAAAGAGGAAAAATAGAAAGGTTTCTAGCCTTCAGGTTTAAATAATGGTGAACTGTATGACTGAGCTAGACAGCTTGTTGAATGTTTTCAATGTATATCCCTGAAATGCCAGACGTCTCAAGTTCCATTTCCACACTAATCTTCTTCCGCAAGCACATTACACACTATATTTGTGGGCAAACAGTGGGGTAATTCATTTGCAGCAGGGAAAGTCTGCTGCATATTTCCGCATCTAAAACCCATCTTTGCCCCTAGGACCACTAATCTGCACATTATCCTTTTGTTATTGTTCCAGATACATAGTGAATGAGGGATGTTGACACATTCTGAAAGCATTCAGTTCATTTGTTTCAAATCCAGGAGGCTGAATGTTAATACACTCTGTGTTTGAGTAGATTTTTTTTTTCTTTCACCCCTGAAAAACATTTAGACGCAGAACACACAAACACAAAGCTGCAGTCTTCCTTATTTAAGGCATCACTATTCTGGAAATGAACTAGTTCGTACAACATCTGAAGGTAGAGTCGTTTTAGTTGTTTTGAACGGTTGCAGTTGAATTTAGGGTGAAAAGCCTGACATCACAGAGAGACGAGACGCAATAATTGTTCAAATGGACATGACGGTGCACATATTCAGTCAAAATCTTCTTTAGAAAGGGGGCAAAAAAGAGCTTGAGAGAGAAGTTTAAATCCTGCCTACTTTCTCACCTCCTCACACCTGACTGATAGCTGCATGAAGTGAGCAAGATTGTCGGATTTCCAGTTTTGGAAAGTTACATAAATTGTCAGACATCGAACTCTCACTCAGCCATTCGACAAGCACTTCGGTTAAACAGCGCTGACACCTTAAATGTCTCACAGTGATAGCTGCAGTAACTACAGCAACACATCACCCAACTGCAGCTGATGTTCTACGATGGTAAACTTTAAAAGGTGCTGCAAACACATGCAAGGAGTCGCAATGCACACACACATACACACACTACAATGCAAGATGGTAAAGTAATTGTACCTCGGCTCACACAACTCATCTGCTGTTCTTCTCCGGGTGGCTCAGGCTGTCATAACCCAGGTCAGTAATGAGACAATTTAGATGTCTCCTGCCATAGCAAGCTGTCAGCCACTGCTCTGCACTGGGGTTTGAAGGGAGAACATCTCGTGATTCTCCTGACAAATCTCAACCCATCCAATCTGGCTACAGGATAGAATAGTGTAATGAAAGCTGCTAAAAATAAGCTGGGCCCCAGTGATAACACTGGCAGTATAGATTAACTCTTGCAGCCTGTAGGGAAGCATTTCAGTATGACAGATATGACATACAGCAACAGCTAGCTTTGTATCTGTAGTGGAGCTAGTGTAGATTGAATGTGGCAGCATCTGTTGCATCTGGATTAGACCTTTTGATTGTTTTCGTGACAGGTTTATCATTGGATAATGCCTATTTCATCTCCATAAACAAAGACATCTCAACTATCTTATTGCTTTGAAATTGGATCTGGCCTCTGTATTATCCCATTTGATCTTTTCCCATGAGGGATCTCCATGTTTACGTTCAGCTGGTAAAACAGTAAAATGGCAGGATAACATGTGTCTCACAATGAAATACGTCTTATCTCTACTTCTGATGACCTTGGAGCCCTGGTTTTGCCCTCTTTCCACCAAATTTCAACACGCCTTCCCCCACTTGGTAATTCCCTAATTAAAGTTTAATAAAGGGGGAATTTCAGGAATGCCTGGTTATTACTACTACTGCTGCTTGCGTCACTGCCGCCTCCTTAAAAAAGGAGAGGAGTAGAGGAGGCGAGGTACAAGTGGCCAGGCAGAGAGGAGAGTAGTTGTCTTTGTCATAAACTGGCCAGTTTCCAGACTAATGATGAATAGGTGGTTGGCTGCTCCCTAATTCCCCGCCCTAGTTTCACCACCACCTTCTAAGGTGATGTTATGTTGACTTTTTCAAATGATTGGCTCTCCATCTTATTATTGCCCAGCGGAAAGTGCAATACTGACAGCTGATCCCTGTTGATTCTGCAACAGTCCATCAGTGGAGCCTGGAGAGAGATCCATCTTCGAGCACTTGTCCATCCAGTCAGAGAAGAGAAATGGCTGTCCTCTGGTTTAATGCCAAGTTCATCAACTGCCCTCGTAGCTGGCAAGAGCAAACTGTATATCACAACGCTGTGTGTCAATACAGGAACACAGACAGCATGGCCAATGGGCCAGAGCTGCTTATTAATAGTTGTAAAGCTGATTTGTGTGTACCGACTGCCAAAACGACCACATAACAAATGTCTGCAGTTGTAAATGCAGTCACAGCATAACGGTTTTTCTGCCACTAGGACATGAGAGATTAAACTATACCAGCCCATGAGTCTGACTATAGCAACAAGTAAGCACAGGGCTGTGTTCACCGTCTAGAAACTGTTGCGTCAAATGTAAACCCGCACAGTCAAGCATGGCTGCCAAAATTTAATCCTCGCTGTGTTTAATTTTCTCTGTGTCACTGCAAATTGATTTACTGTCCTCTTGAATCTTATCTGTTTGTTTACTCGTCTTGCTCATCACTCAGTCACACTGATTATGAATCAATTGCGTGTAATCTCATTGATCCATTTTCTCAGTTGGCTGAGCATCTCAAAAACATTTAATCTCTCCTCTGTTTCTTTACTGTCCCTACATCACTTATCTGACAACTCTGCACCATAACTTGTGCCCACTGCAGTTTGTACAGATGTATCTTGATGAGTAAACAAACATCAGGGATCAGGGAAAATGGGAATTGGTCAGTACTGCAATGAGAGAAGAGTTAACTCTTTGTCACCACAGCGTGATTCAATGTCATATTTTGGCATCAACAATCTCTTAAATAATAGTTTCTTTCACAAGTGGCTAATGCTTTATGTATGATAGTGGTAGTGATCACCACCATGATTGACTTTTGACTTGAGATGTCTCAACTATTGGGTGGATTACCATAACATTCAGTTCTTATCGTTACCAGCATGTCAGCACTGTCAATGTGAGCATTTTAACATGCTGGTGTTTGCATTTATCTCAAAGTACAGCCGCACAGAGGTATGGCTGTAGACTTTGTCTTGTTTCTATGTGAAGTGAAATTCCCTCCCGATTAGCTCTATGATTGGACTAAATCTGAGACCCAGTTAAAGCTTGCCCTCTTTTCACCATTACATGTCCTATTCATATACCATAAACACCATTGCACCATGCAAAAATTAACCAAAGACTATTCTGTGCATGGTTAGAAGATACTGTAATGGTAAAGATATTAACAGCATTATTTGTGTCTATATGGGAGGTAGTTGTAGCTTAATGTGTGTGTAATCCTTATGGGTAACAGAACAATATTTGTGTTTGTAAGAGAGAGGAAGAATAAATACCCTGGTGTGTGTAGCCATGGTTATTACCATGACGTTGGAGGAGCAGGCCTGCTGTCTCCATCGTGTGCCTCCCTCCTTCATTCACTAAAAGTAGCGTTAGCTAATGAATCCCTCTATAGCATGCCATTACCACAGACATACAAACCCACACAACCAGACAGAGACATGTCATGGGCAGAGATGCTTCCTACTGCATAAGCACATTAGGGGATGAGGATTATTTAGCCAAGGATGAGATGTGATAATTGTGCCAGATACAAGCCAACCATTCTCTTAACCTCGAATAATCCCCATCACTGCTACAGCATCATACTGGGGATTTGCTAACTCCCCACACATTCACCCAGCACATATGGAATGGTGCCTAACTAAGGAGGCAGTCCCTTGTTGTTGTGCTTTCACAATCCAGCATTTAGTGTCGGAAATGCTGCTTATCGCATGCCTACCAGTAAGTCTGGGCCTTGGCAGAAACTGGTACCAATTGCTTGTCGACTTTCAGAACACGTTACCATGGCAGCCACCATGAAAGGCGCTCAGTTTAGAGCAAAAAGAATGACATTGTCGGCTAAAATCGACCAGGTTCTCAATTTACAAATTTCACTGCACACAGGCGAAATCCATGATCAGCCTTCTGACTGTGACTGTGATGTTTTTAACCTGCTCTGTGGGGCACTCCCGGCCTCTGAGTATAGAGGGGGGGTTCTCAAGGGGGGTTTGTTTTGGTCGTGAGCACTTTCTTTCGTTTCTGTTGGGGACTGTTTGATATGCAGCATTGTTGTACTGTGATAATGCTAGGCTTGTGGCTGAGTTGAAGGCTGGCTTTGTCTATGCAAACTCCAGTTAGGAAACCAAAGTGCATGAAAAGTTGCTCTCATTACTGCAGCTTTTTAACTTAACCCCTTCTCCATCCTGTTCTGAAAGCAACCCCCACTCTCACTGAAGGTTCACAACAAATTAAAAACTAACTGTGCAGCCCTCTGGTTTCTGGCTTTCTGCAGATGTCCCTTTGAGTCAGTCAGCAGCCTGTGAAGTGTGGTGCTGTATATGCTCCTGAATTAGAGAGTGTATGAAATGATGAGGTGTGAGACTGCGTACTCTGCTATGATCAGAGCGCTATGAGTTCAAAGGGCCGGCAGCAGCATTGAGCCAGCTAATGAAGCCACTGACTCCCCTCACCACTTGACTGCCTGTTGGGTTTTTTTCGCAATCCCACTCCAGTTGAAGGGGTGAATTTGTGGCTACAAGGTTACTGCAGGCTGGAGCATTCTGAACATGAGCCACCAGAGAAGCAAACATAAAATAACTCCCAGGGGAGATTTCTCCTAACAACTTTCCTTGAGAAGTGTCAAATCGACTGAGGGCAGAACCAGGAGAGATGCTGGTGCTGCTGTTTCCGTTAAAAGCAGAGGCCTAAATCTAGGCAGGTACAGTAGGTAGCCAAGTCCACCAACCGTTGCCCTAATCTCCAGAGATTGCATGTCAAGGGCAAAGGGATCCTCCAACCATCCGTTTCCATGGGCACGCTAATCAGATGTGAAACACAGCCCCTCCCTCTCGTGTGTCATCACCCCCCCCACCATGCTGTGAACCTGCGTGCCATCTCCCATTTGAGATGTGGGAGAAAGAGAGAGACAGAAAGGAGAGAAACGTCACTGCACAGGGTTCACTGCAGCTTTTAAGGCCTAGGGGGACCATCGCTTCCTCCCATAGCATATACAGCACTATTAAAGGAAAATGGCAGCAACATTGCATCAGACCGTGTTACCTCTCGGCCACACATAAGAATACAAAACAGTGACTAACACTTAACAAGCTTAACTGGACAGATTAACTGAACACGAGGCGTCATCACCTGCAGTCACTATTTGAGATCTATGCCCAATATATCCTAAATTATATGTAGAATAACAAAATTGATGTTGAATATAGTAGTTCTTTCTCATTGGCTCACATTGCATCAGACAAAAGTCTTCAAATGTGTAAAACAAAACCTCAGCAACTAATTAAGTTAGTTTGTAGTTGATTTGTGAGTAAGTAAGGTAAAAGTGGTCCTGGAGAGGTTAACTGCTTTGTAGCACAAACAATAAAATTGAAGCATGAAGATAAACATGTCTATGATGATGATAATCATCACATCACGTCATAGACATAATAGCATTGTTTTTCTCCTACATGTAGCATGTTTAAATGAATCTGCTAGAACAGATTTTTTTTATTAATATACTGAGCATATGGTGCTCAGGAAAGAAGCACCTCTGGCTAAAGGTTATGCAATGAAACATAGTAAGCAATTCAGTTGCACACATTTAGTGAGGAAATAAAATCCAGGAGGATTTTTACTGACAGGTTCAGGAACTCTGTGCTGCAGGTGAGCGTTTAGTGTTTATTGGCCGTCTGCTTTTACAAAGTTTTCATCAGCTGTTAGGATGAACTGTTTGCCTGATGTGGATGCATGTTTATGAATTCCATATATTGTTTTGCTCTTCTGGTTTTACAAACATCTGTTAATGCTCAGGGACCCTGAGAGGCGGGCGGCCTCTCCTGAACAGTGTATGAGACGGAGGGGCACAGCGAGGGGCCCTGTCCTGATCTAGGACTGTGGGGAGACCCACACTATTAGTCAGTGGCAGATCATTTGATTGACCAAAGTTTAGGCTTAGACCTGTATGTGTGAAATAGTCTCCCAGGGAAAATAACATTTGTGATCAAAGCCGGAGCGATTGTGATGAATAATGCATGATTTCATAAATGAATGATTTCTGTGTTGTCACAGAAGGGCCCCACTTCTGTGGAAGATGGAGGAGATCGTACAATTTCATTTAAGGCCTGAGAACATAAGGTGCATGACGGTTTGAAACCACATGAGGTGCACCACAACATCCTATAATTCTCTGAGAATAAAGTGACATGCACATCCTTTTGCCTAAGGCTTGGAGTTTAGGCGGATCCCAGTGGGGGCGTCACTAAATGAACCCATAATCTACTGAGTCCCTCTACACCATCCATAGCCCCAATCCACACTGCCATCTTCACAGCAATGAAATCCCTTGTCTGACTTAGAACAGCCTAACAACAGCCAGCTGTGCAGCGCTTTTATCCAAGCATTATAGGAAATCTCACTGATCCATGATGGCGCCTATAGAGGTTTGACGTTAACAGTGACAATACCCCAAGCCAGGTTTCTCTGATTCAGCTCTGCTCCTACATTTTCCTTTTTAGCTGCATAAGTATGAATTTTTACCACAAATGACATCTCTAAAGCAATATACAGAAGTCATATTTTTCCATTGTGGGTTCCTACAAATTGAGCATGAAAATAATTAAAGCACCTGCATTCCTAAAGACCACAATATTTATCCTGTGGTCTGGCAGCCCGTTAATAAAAATGTCCACTCAGATCTTGATCAGCAATCTGATCTGCTTGGACTACTGCTATAAATGTAACACTTAATGTTCAAAAAGAGAGTCATAAATCTCTTTAATATTGGACAGTGGTGGAAAACTGAATGGTTTTTGAAAATATCTGGCTCTAATTAAGTTGTAAAGAACGCCCCAGCCCTGAGGATAGGGTCTGGTGATCACATGAGGTCTGGTTAACACAGGACCCCCCTCAATACCCCCACCACCCCATGTTCAAACCTCCCGGTTATGCCCTCAAAGCTCAAAGGGGGGTCTGGACTGCAGCACACGTATACATAAGGAATCAGAATGGAGTCAGGATTTAATTTACAAGTAAATTAGCATATTTAGCTGAACAAACTTTGTCTTACCGGCCAAAAAGTGTCCACATTCCACATGTGAAATTTATAAAGAGGGACTAGATCACCAGCTGTGAGTCTTTAGATGTAGTAGCTGTGACTTCCCTTGCCGTGGAAAGCTGACACAACCTCTTAGCTCCCAGATAGCCTCTCTTCCTGTCCGCCCTTTTATTTTTCTGTCCCTTGGCCAGTCTTTTACTCCCCTTTTGCTTTTTTTTCCCCTTTCGCTGCATTTGCTCTCAAGGGAAAATCTAAGTGAGTAGATTTATTCATTCAAAGAGTTCTGAATTACATTACAGCAGCCCAGCAGTCACATATGCCAAAGTCTTCAACAGCTGAGCTCTCTAGGGAGTGTTAGCCCAAAGGTTAGCCTTATATCCCTACCAAATGAGTTATGATTTTTCACTAAATCTCTTCCTCAACTCCCACCCACTCCCGAGCAATTGTGAGTGTCATTCACCAAGCTCATGTTGGGTGATATTGTACAGATGTAAAGTGGTTTATCACAGAAAGCCCTTACTAAAAATCTCCTCATTGAAGCCTACAGCTACACTGAGTTGCATATTATGAACTCTATAGGGGTTGGCAATATGGATAATTCCTCTATCGTGGTATAACTCATGATGTTATATTTTGATAGAGATAGATAGAGAAAAAAATTTTGCATAAAAATGTCTTTTTGGCTAATCCAATAATTTAAATGCTTATTTACAATTTAAATAATGGGAAGGCCAGGAAAACCTCCCATTATTCCAACTTGGGAGCATTTATTCATTATTCCAACATGGCTACCCCTGCTGCTAACCTTGTAGTCACACCATTTAAACAGCATTCATGTGCTACTTCTGTATGTTTGTGGTGGCTTAATAACAAGTGAAACTAGATACAAAAAAGCAGTGTATAGTCCTTTTGAAATTATCTAAACTGATTGTATTAGTGTTAACATTGGATATCATTTAGATCCACTGCCAGTAGCATCCATTTTTCCAAGGGTTTGTTGACACCATTGGAGTGTTTTCTTTCCCCATGGCGGCTTGTAAATACAGTCTAAATGATATGACGTGAATATGGTGGAATATAGCCAGAAATATCAAAGGGTTATACCACACCACAGTATAAATAGTAATGCAAGGTGACACATTTATATTATCTCATATTATATATTGTCAAACAACCGCCACTAAACCCAAATAACATGGATATATATGCTATCTGGATCATAACAACATAGTGCTAATGCTACATTTTAGGCTGACAGAAGCTTAACAAGAGACGAATCAACAAGAAGATAACAAATCGCTCTTTACTCACATCCCAAACACAACTCATGGAGTGTTTAGTGTGTGTGTGTGTGTGTGTGTGTGTGTGTGTGTGAGAGAGAGAGAGAGTTGTCTGCAGGAGATAAACTACACTGATGCTGCCAGCTGCTGGCTCTATTTCCTCGTAATGCCGCATGAAGAGGAAATCCAGGTTCTTCTTGAAACGGATTTCGTCTGACCCCGTGTGTGTGTGTGTGTGTGTGTGTGTGTGTGTGTGTGTTAAACTCAGCTGGTGCTCACACACAAGCTCCTGTGCCTCAAGAAAAAAACAAAAAGGAGAAGGCCCTGCGATTCTCTGTAATCCCGTAATAACCTTTCCACTGCTCCCCCTTTGACACAAATGTTTGCCCACTGTTATTATGTTATGGCTGGACATCTGGAAAAGTTTAGCTGCTTTTGTTCTCTCCATGACCACCATAATCACGTCCACAGGCAGACACCTTCTTTACATTAGAAAACCTGAGACTATGATTTAAAGCTTCCTGTTTTACAGTTGGTTTAGATCTAAAGATGTTGTTAACAAAATAATCAGACTTAGCTAGATGGTGTTTTATGCCTCTTGGTGCCTTAATGAGTGGCCACATGTACTGTAGCCCTCCTCTTTTTGGCTCTACTTTGACCCGTAACACTTGGTTGAGCATCTGAGCGAGGCTGGCTACAATACAGTATGTATGCATGATGGTGCCACAGAGCAGCCAGCCCCAACAATACATCAAAGTTTAATATGAAATAATAGCACTGCTGACAGCTCTCATAAAATCTCCCCCTTCCTAAGCAGACGATTTCTCTGCCAGATAGCAGCTCTGATCTGGGCTCTCACTCACATCTGGCTCACCTGTTCAACCCAGGCCTCACAATTGCACCTCCTGCGTGTATGGGTGTGTGGGTAGGTGCATGTGCATGTCTGAGCCAGCTGCCATTGTTTTTATCCCGTGCGTCCCGAGGTGAAGATTGGCAGGGGTCCGTGGAGCGGAAAAATAAAGCTTTGATACCCTTTAAGAGGCTGTGACAGACACATGAATGTTTTGAGAATAAGGACTGTTTATACATCAGTCTCCAGAGTTACACGGGGAGGAAGAAGGATCGGCCTCGGGATGAATTATGGATACCACATGTCTAAAGCTGGAGCCCACTCTTGAGCCAGAGTGCTTTTCAAGGATGGGTAATTGAAGTGCGCTGCTAAAGGATGCTAATATTATATAGAGAAAGCCACAGCGGCTCTTTTAGTGTACTGAATGAAAATTGTAAGTAGAATTAGGCTGTTGAGGTAAATTGCCTGTTGCACTAGGAGTTCTTGCTAATATCCAAATACATCCTTAAATACAATCAAGACTCACACTCATGCACACTTCCCCACCCTACTGTACATCAGTCAGATTCAGTTTTATATTCATTGCTTCCTGCAAGTGCACACACACATGCTGTGTCTGTCTCACTCTCTGTGCATCTCTCTTCTCTTTCTCAGACTAACATGTACACACACAGATGCCTGAGAGAGAGAGAGAGAGAGAGAGAGAGAGAGAGAGAAAGCCCACTGAACTAGAAAAGCGTTTGTCTCAAGATGAAAGGCTTCACACCCACTGCCTACATGCAGAGCCTCTTCCGACACCTTCCCGCGACAGCGCATACTGTAGCAGAGGCTTGTGCTACGCAGACACACTCCAGCTAGCATCCCTCCCCACACCCATCAACGCCGCAACACACTTGCATCTCCTCCTCTCTTTCACTCCCTTTCTCTCTCGTCGTCTCTGTCAATGGAGCTCTGATACTACAGTAGCAGCCAGGGGACAGAGAGGCACATAAGCAGCATGACTTGAACAACATTGAGAAGGATAAGCTCCCATGAAAGCCCGAGGCACAGCAGCCTTGTTTTCCCCGTCGCTGGTGTAGCATGGTGGGCTCTCAGGCGTGGAACATGCTTAGCCACACGCAGGGCGTGAAAAACGACACTGACCATGATGCTAGATAATTGCTTCCCATTTACTCATGTGCTGAGAGCCTCAGACAAAAATAGCATGTCGCTGTAACGAATGTGCTGGGAAGCATGGGAACTGTGAGTGCTGTGGCCGTGGATCGATGCACAGAGTGGACAGCATCTTGCAAGCATAAAGTCTACACAGCATCTTCCAACCACAGTCTATACAGCACCTAGCAACATATAACCGACACAGCATTTATAGTATATATTCCCAGGCTTTTATCTTCCAAGATGTAAGGTACATAGCGCCTTATAATCATAGCTACATCCCATATTCTCCTTGTCTTATGTAGCTTACACAGCATCCTCCACATGTATTTAATATAAACAGTGTCTGTCTGTGTGTCTTCTAAACCACTATTCTTGGTAGGTAGGTGATAATCCCAGGAATGGTCCAGACATTTACACAGGCCTAACTATTGTTTTTTCACACCACAATGTTACCTGCATCACATCTGCGGACTGCCCATCGGTCTCCAAACTATCTCCCCAGCCACATTTCTCAGAACCCATTTACTCCCATGAGCCATCAGAGAGAATATACCCTGCCCCTGTATAAATGTTCCAAGTCAATGTTTTTGTTCCAAATATTAGACATTTTAGGTCCACACTGGAATTGATATCTAGTCCAACAATGGCTCTGGAGACGCAGCAGCACTTTACGGAAATTTACTGTGACAAGGCATCAAGACTGAGCCCCTCAGGAGATGATCCATGCATCTGGGATCTGTGTTGCCCTCATCGATGCATACAACAATTACAATCCTCATTATCATCACCACAGGCGGCACGCACAAATATATAGGTGCTGTGCTGCCCTGCTGCACAATCACAGTCATGTAATAATCATATAGCACTTGGGTCAGATAGAATAAATCAAGCCATAAATTAATCTGATCCACTCCACCTTACAGAACATGTGCCATGCATATCTTACATTTCATAACAGCCATAACAGTCACCCATACATCCAGCACATTTATCACTCAGGAATAGCTCCACACATGAATGTCCATCAACAAAAACCTCTTAATATTTCATCTCCAAGTCTTACAAGCTTACATCAAGGTGAGGCAGGGAGGAAAATGATTAATATAGGGTAGAAACCACATCAAGTTTACCATAAAAGCCATGGCAGTACAATAGCAGTCAGTATAACCACTGCAGTGCAGTACTGTATACAGCCAGGTGCTGATATTCCTGCCTTTTAGAGCCCACACAAGGCTAACCATGCTGGGTAACTGATCAACTACAGCTGCCTGCACGAGCCCAAGGCAAACAGAGAGAGAAATAGAAAGCAGAGAGAGACGACCAGCAACGAGGCTGGCCGCTCCTGTACTCACCAGCACTGGCAGAACACAGCAGAGACACCAAGAGCACAATCACCAGCGTCAGGATCTTCACATTCATTTCTGCACTCCCCTCTGGCTCTCCGCTAGTCACTCGCTGATATACTGTAGTGGTGTGTGTGTGTGTATGTGTGTGTATGTGTGTGTGTGTATGTGGATGGGAGGGAGAGAGAGAGGGAGAGAGAGAGAGAGGGAGAGAGAGAGCAGCTGAGCGAGCAAGAAAGAGAGAGAGACTGTTTGCTCCCCTGTGTGTGTATGTGAGAAGTGAGTGTGTCAATTTGTGCAAATGTGTGAGTGTGTGTGTGTGTGTGTATGTGGTGTGTGGTGGCTCCCTGACTGTGCCTGTGTATTTGCCTAAATGCGTATTTGTATATCAGTGTGTGACAGCGCCACTCCAAGACTGAAGGCACGTCTTTATCTGAGCTCTCCCACGGAGGTGTGTGTGTGTCTCTCTTCTTTTCTTCTGTCAAAGAAACGGCAGCATGAGGCAAGTTCAGTGGAGCTGTGAATGTGCTGGAAGTCCACTTGCAGGTCTGTCTGTCAGCGTGTGTGTCTCTGTGTGTGTGTGGGTCCAGTTGGTCATGTGGCTTATGTATCATTGACTCTGTGGGTCACGGAAAAGCCCCCCCCCCCCTGCTCCACCATCACCCACCCTCTCCACCCCTTTTCCACAAACATGCAAGTGCACACGGCTGAGGAAGGAGAACGAGAGAGGTAGCAAAGGGAGGGAGGAAAGGGGGAGTAGAGAGGTGAAGGGTGGGGGTGTATGCAGGTTTATGATAATACCCAAACAGATGCTCTTGTTGAAAACTCTTTGAATTGCAAAGAGGGCAGCTTGCCAGGAATCCAGGAATCAAAATACCAGCTTATTA
This sequence comes from Pempheris klunzingeri, assembly GCF_042242105.1. Classification (NCBI taxonomy): domain Eukaryota; kingdom Metazoa; phylum Chordata; class Actinopteri; order Acropomatiformes; family Pempheridae; genus Pempheris; species Pempheris klunzingeri. The sequence continues at coordinate 17,602,800 of NC_092020.1, read as the reverse complement.
GGGGAAGTAGATGAAAGAAGGGAAGGTGTGAGATGAGGTTCATGCTTTCCTGCTTTTGTATTTATGCCAGCTGTATAGACCTTTCTTCCTCACACTATTCTTTACCCACAGTGGCGTTGGCTGCCCTGGCTGGCTGACGGTATGACTTAAATCATTTGCGCTGTTTGAAGTTAGTGTCCGTGACACCGGGGCTAAACGCAGGAAAAAACTTATCAGACTCTGCCTGATCCCATCGCTCGTACTGTTTGTTCCACTGCTCCTGAAGTCATTTGTTTTATTTTGTTGCTCAGATTATATTCTTTCCATGAACAAAAGCCGCAAGAAAACCACCACCCCTTCATGGCTGTAACATCAGTCGACTCATTTATTTTTTTCACTTGTTTATCAAACAATAAACAGGAAAGGTTGCATTTCTTGCTGTGAATTGTGTGAACTGTAAGCAGGCACTAGAAGTTTTCTTATCGCGTTTAGCCACAACATCGATACGACAAGTTTCTACATCCCCTCTTGAGAAGAAAATCGTTTGGAAGCGATCATAAATTTTACGTTTTAAACTATGCATACTGAATATGACAAAGAAACATTGAACTCCACCCTATTACGACATTTTATACTCCGCCCTAGTACAAGGAGTCTTAAATCTGGTCCAGCTTTCAGTGGAACTTATAATTGTGAAGAAAACTAATCATCACAATGGTGAATATGTGTCATTGAGTTAAAGTAATATGCTAACCTATTGACTCAATAATATTAAATGTGTTGTTTATATGACTTCAGTTCACTTTGGGTCCATAGATCTGAATGCCCAAAGGCCTGAAGTGACACATGATAGATGGTCACAACCTCCAGACACAAACCCCCACCACCATATTCCTCCTCACAACCCCTTTTCTATGTGTTGTCACTAAACAGTCACTTTAGTGGTGTAGACCTGAGAAGAGGGGCCCTGTGACCCTCGACTCTGCTGCTCCCGCTTCACACAGCCCGGCCATTGTCTCCCTAAGGCCCTGGGTCCCAGAGGGCAACATGTCTGCGCCACCCACTTGAGATCCAACAACAAGAGCACCTTCCATTTTTACATGCAGCACTTGAAGCCTTCACTTCATGTGAAGCAATCCTCTCACCTCAGGGGTGGCCAAGCCGCCGGGGGGCTAAAGATGCTTATCCAAGCCTGTCCTTTTTTTAGCTGAAAGATAATTCTCCCAAGTGCCTTTAGAAGAATCTGTTCACAGCATTTTCTCAAAGGTGCTCACTGATCACTGACAGAAAGCATGACCAATTCTTTCCAATTGCACATAATGAGAGATAAAGGGGATTGTGGCACCATTACCAGCCCACTCAGTAGTTAGGAGTAGTTAGGAGTAATTCAAAATGTAATTTGATTCAACATTCAGGAATAATTTCAAAGCAATGTGGGATAACTGCCTGCAGAGTTATTTCAAATTAACAGTTAATGTGGGTATCAAAATTGAAACTGAGGCAAACATCCAGAAAGTGCTGAATCCAGGTGCTACCCATGATAATTTATGATGGTCATTAAAATGTCCTTTGGATGTGGATGAGAATGTGTGAGACATTGTAAAGTTGGCAGTATGGGCTCAAACATTTGCACTCTATTAGCTTTAATTGTCTTAGCTTGAAGCAAAGCCCGCAATGAAAATGTAACAGATGGTGTTTCCTCGGAGTGTATCAGTGGACCGTGTGCCATGACGCGAGTGTAAGCCAGTGTAGAGGATTGCCTTTTTCACATCCAGGGATGTGGAGCGAGACTTGGCAACTTGACACGGGCAACAACAGTCAGAGGGCAGCAATACAGCCGTGTGTGCCTCAACACAGGAAACACTTGGCTGTTTACAGGAAGTGTTTGATGAAGGAATGCAGTGCATGTCAGGATTTGGTCACTGATGACGACTTTTCCTGATTCTTGAGTTTTTAATAACAGGCAGACATTCCTCACATAAGAGTAATGCAGATGATGGAAAAGGTATCTTTGCTGATTTCCTCTGAATCACGTTTTCTTTTCAAATATTAGTCAGACTGTACTGCAGAAACTGTCAACAGGTGGCCTCTCAGCTGTGGCTAAATTAGTGCACTGATCTCAGGAAAGATTTGCTGCATTATTTACTGTATTCACAATTAATGTGTTTCCTGTTTATCATCCGCCTATAAATAAAGCTCCTGATTTCTGAAATGCTAATGAAGAGTGCGGATGTTTATTTGTATTGTTGTTTTGATGATTGAATGAACAGTGGCAGGTCGCTTGTGTTGTTATTGTTGTGCAAAAGTGAACTCCACACTTCCGCGTCCGCTTCCATTTCCAGAGCTTCCATCAGATATAGCGCACCTTTATTAAAATGGAAAACAAATCAAACCTATATCGAGATAAGAGGCCCAGTCAACAGCTTGATTGAATGCAGAATGTCGACATGAGATCAGGTCGTGGCTGCTAATTAGCTTCTGCGGAGAGATCAGCAACGGGAGAAGAAAGTGTGACATCTTCATTAGGACATTTCAAAGTCTGCATTTTTTTTTGAAGATATGAGAGAATCTGAGCTGTGTTTTGCTCGTCTGAAGCTTTAAACAAAGTGATTCTCCCCTCGGGCAGCCTGTGCTTCGTATCATGAAATGTCAAGAATCAGAGGCTTGGTGGATTAACTTATCTGCCTTTAATCGTGACATTTATCAGCAGCACTGCAAGTTCAGCTGAGAAATGGTCTGGGCTCGCCAAAGCCCCCTGGAAGATAGGCCAGCAATTTTCTGCCAGTCTGTGGTTCTTATTCTGCCTTAGAGCAACCACACACACACACACACACACACACACACACACTTTCTGTAATTTCATACTTGCTTGAATAGAATTCCTAGTAATCGTTAAAAGGCTTTAAAGAAGTGCTTTTGCCTTGAAATGCAGCAGTTAACAATTATCTTAAACAGTTTCTGCAAAACACATTTTTCCATGCAGATAACATAGTGAGTTATTAAGTTGCTGTCTTTTGGGGAAGAAATTATGACAGACAGGAGGTCTGTTTATCCCTAAATTTGAACACCAGCTGGGGTTTATCTCCTCTAATGTCGGACGGGCTCTGAACTCAGTCATGAACTTAGGATAATCATAAACCCTTCACATCAGAGTGCTGCTCCAGAGAGGAAAGCAATTTACATAACAGTAATAATATAAATACAAATTAACTTCTCATCTTCCTCCTCTTCTTCTTTCTACTTTGACAGATTCATCCTCAGTAGTGTAATCTTAAATCCAAAATAACCAAACAGAATTATTACATTTTTCATCATGAGCTTCCAAATTGTTTTCACTGCTGCTCTTTTTCTGAATCGTCCAGACAAATTATCCCATGGGACCATATGCTGTGGTGGTGCGTGACTCTCATACAGTTGTCTCCATAATCAGTTCAACATGGCTCGTCAGTCTTTGGAAACAAAGTGGCTCGCAGATCTGAGAAAGATGCGTTGCGAGATGACAATTCACTGTAACCGCCTAGATAAAAAGGCAACTTTTTATTTCCAAGGAGCTCTTTTCTCCAGCAGTTTTATTAATCATAATATTCCTGTCAGGTGACTTCCATCGTAGTGGATTTGGAGGCACAGAGGGCAGATTTTTATCCTGTGATGTTGCACCTGCAAGATGTGCTTACTTTAAAAAATCTATTCACATCACAGAGCAGGTCTCCAAATCATGAAAAACTCTCGTATTTTACCGTACATGTGTCTCTCTGGTTTGCAGTAAGGGCAGGATCAAACTCAAAGAGCATGTACAAAACACGCTTCATACCCTCATAAGCCTGTCAAATCCAGATTCTCCGGAGATATTATGAAACAACAAATAAGGGAAGTCTTTTGAATCTGTCTGCACTCTCCGCCGTCTAATCAGTAATAAAAATCTACTGAGGATTTTCTCCAGGTGGCAGGTGATACCAACCGAGCTTCTGACATCACCCTCAGAGCTCTATGTTTCGCTGCTGGTGTTGAATACCTCCTCAATACTTTTGAAAGTTTTGACTTCTCACCTCTAACTTTGCCGTACGTGTTGATGTGTATTGGTATGTGCTGCTGAGAGGGGAATCGGTGGCAGCATGCCAGCTTTTCACACGCTCCCATGCACTTAAAAATACCAATCTTCTGCTCCCTGAGTGCACTATTCACCATTTCCTGAGTGTTTTTTTTTCTTAGCAGAAGATATAATGATCATCCGCCCTTCCTTTATTGTAATAGAGGATCAAACGAAGTCAAAACAAGATAAACGGTGGCAGTGTTGTATCCAAAGTGGGTAACGGCTCTCTTCCCCTCTAATATTGTTGCAGTTATCAGAGGTTTAATCTGTCTGAACAGTGGTGTGTAGTTTGGAAATGGCTGGTTTGTTTCTTATGGGCACAGTTTTTTCTTTAAAGCGTTCAGGACTGAGCATGCCGCAGCTTGGTCTCACTGACATACAGTGAGACGAAGAAATGTGACTTGGCAGATGAGAGATAAGGAAATGTTTTCTGTGGGAGAAGACAGACCCTGAAAACAGACAAGTTGTCTTTGAAAGCTCACAAAGCCTGAGTCTGTGCTGCAAAGTGAAGGAGCTGAAGATCAACGCCTGCCGGAACCCAGCTCACTGAACCTTTCACAAAATTCACTCATTTCTTCCGCCTTGATACAAGTTGTGGGATGTTTTAAGGAGCAAGAGAAGTGCTCCTTTGAAAACAGGCTCACAGTTCTTTTAAAAACGCTATTTTTTTATCTGCAGCAGAACAACCTGAGCACCTTTTCTATAGAAGTATGTGTTCATTTGTGCCCATACCTGTTTAATTTTTCTTCTTGATTATTCTGCGTGTATGTCGACACTTCCCTTGGAACACAATGACTCTGAAACAAAACACATCCCACACTTACTTCCACCTATAGAGAACATGATCTGATTGCATTTTGGAGCACAATGTTGCATAGCTTTGAATATTAATGGAGAAAATCTGATCATCTTGAAAGGTGGGAGAAATTCTATATTTTTTGTTATTGCCAACAAATCTTGTGAAAAGACCAAAGAAAGCAGTGCATTAGTTCACAAGCTTTCCAACGTCCCCAACCTGCTCTGCCTTGTTTCTACTGAATCTTTAAAAAATTGTTACAAATGTACACTTTCCTTTTTTCCAACAGATTTTGTAGTAAATGTTAATCAATATATGAGTAAATATTGCATTCATTAGGATTAGCAGTGGATCCATACATTAATTGTTTGGTGCACTAGAGTTTATTTACAGTATGTCAGATGACTGTGTGATTCAAGTGCAGTGATGTGGCTCAGTGAAGTCATTTTTAAGAGTTTTCAGACGTCTATATCAGACTTTGGCTACACAGGAAACAGTTGTTATGATAGCAGGATATTGTTGGTTTCTTTTCATGAGATTTGTCAACAAAAAATAAATACATTTAACTTCCAAAGTCGTTATTAAATGAAAAGTTAAAGAATCCTGAGAACAAAATGCCACTTTGAGTAAACAGGCCAATACAGAGAAAACAGAAAGAACTCAGGGGAGTTATCGTGACTTAATAACGACAGCCTGGCTGGCTAGTGTGTTAGCAGTTAGCTCGCCTGCTACAGTGACTGACCCATTACTAAGTAGTTACAACACCAAGAGACCAGGTTTCTTCTTTGATGCATTAAGGTAGAGAGTTAATCATACTATCACCCGTTTGCTCAAAGAAGATGACTACAGCATGTTGACATGTGAATATCTCACAACTGCATCAAAAGTGCTTAATTGGTATAATATATTATAGTGATTATGGTGGGACATTAAGCAGCTCAAATGCCTCTTGTTCCTACTGTGATTAATGTTTTTCATACTGGTAGATGGTGTAACAGCGTGCTGCCTCTTAAAGTTGGAAGGCTTTGAAATAACACTTTAAATACGTGTTGGAAAAACAACTTTTTTACAACGGACTCTTTCAGTTGAACGTGAACGAGTAACGAAAATTGAGGGTTACTTAAAGAACAAAGTGGAGAAACTGGCAAGGTTTTGAAGTCACTGCTTTTTTTTTGTCTTATCTATCTGTAAAACATCTCTTTGATGTCTTGTCACCTTCCCCCATTATGAATTCTCTTTGTTCTTTCCGAGAAGAAAAATGTCACAATCCTTCATTTCAAAATTTCCCTTTTTATTTTCCAATATGTGCAATCAAAGTAAATTATTCATGGCTGCACAGACTGCAAAGTTTAAGTAGATCTGGTGACTATTTCTCCAGCTGCTATTGTTATGAACAAAAAGAGCAAAAGGGCAAAAAAAGGCAACTTCATTAATGGCGCATTATGTTTTATGGTGTACTTGGAACTTCAAGTATCCTGAGCATAATTTGTCTCTGTTTTATGTGAGCCACCCCGGTCCCCACCTGCCTCGGTTAGGGTAGATGAAGGGCATTTCTCGACATGAGCTTTGAGACCCATTAAACTGGCTTTTATATGCACCTCGATGAAATACAGACGGAGAGCACCTGACAGTTGAATGAAAGCTCATATTCCTTAGATTCTTTTCTCTATTTGGTTTGCGTACTTCACAAATAGGAGGACACAATATTTATGGGTGGCATCGAAAAGTAGAGAGGAAAAGTAAAAGAGTTGGTGATGCTTCGCCTCCAACAAAGTGTAGCTGTCGTTCAAAAAAAAAAAAAAAAGAAGAAATATGGCTGTTTCTTTGTGCTGGGACCATTTTAGAGAAGTTAAATACGACTGTGAAGAGTTCTAAAGAGGCAAAGAGACAAAGACGAACAAAAAGGGAAATGGAGCCAGCCAAGGATATGCTGTCCTTTGTACTTTTGGCATGTTGGCAGCACTTGATGAATGGACGTCTCAGAAGGAACCGCGTCTCCTCACAGGGAACGCCTGACCTCCCTCAGTTACGTAGCAACTAGACGTTTGGTGTTAGGAATTGTATTTCACATCATTTTTATCTATGAATGCACACAGCCATAAATCTAAAGCAGACATGTGTTCCATTAAAGAAGAAGGATAACATTTTCTTAACTCTTTCTCTCTTAACTCTTCGGCTTATGTTTGGGGTCAATTGAACAGTTCCTGCTATTTGGTTTCACTAACTGCCACACATTGTTTTTCTGGCATTAGATCTGACACAGTCCAACAAATGGCGAATGCCTCAGTGTAAACTCTCCCCACTAAACCCACAAAACACATGTACACACGCAACCACTCTAGCATATCAACAGAGGGAGGCTGGAGTCTTTCACACCAGAGCCTTTTAGTGCTGTGATGTCAACACGCAGCTACATACAATTAACACATTTTCACTGTAACAAATCACTAAAACATTTGTTGATGCTTTATTTTGAGAAGGAGGAAAGAAGTCTAAAAGGTCTACAGTTCCTGCACCTAAATTGCAATTTTCTTTTTCTCATCCTCAACTTTGATTCTGTTGCTTCAGGGGACCTTCAGAAGTAATTATGACAAAATGTTTTGTAGTCGTTGCACAGCACTTTTCAGCCTCCCCACAGATTCGACCAGCTTTAGATTCCCTGTGTTCAGTTATTGTGTGGTAAAGTAATAATACTTTCCACTCGAAACAGCTTGAAATCACAATTTTACAAGAAAACAATTTGATAAGTAAAGCCAAAAAATGAGAACTTTTCCAAAAAGCACCTTAAAGTCATCAAGTCATAGTTTATGATTAGAGATCTAGATAAGCAATCATTGTACTGAAATTCAAAGCACACCACTTCTAAGTTGGTTAGGCACTCAGCTCTTTGATGACAAAGTTATGAATGTGACACTAGTGACCAGACTGGTATTCATACTTCCATGGCGTGTTATGGATCTGACTGTACTCTAAGTTGGCGTCTGTTTCTCCTGCTTAAGGTTGCAGCTGTTGGAGACATTTAACATTCCTGACAAACCATTAAAGCACACTGCAAACCCGAGAGACGAACCCAAAGACACCTACAGAACCTCACCACCCTGCTCACATTGGTCTTGTTCAGCAGTCCAGTATACTTAGGAGATACGTCTATGTTGGACGTTCCTGCACCCCACAATTAATGACCAGTGCCAGCGTTCAGTGCCAAAGCAGGAAGCTGTCTGACTTTTGTTCAGGAGATAAGAGTTTGCACGATGCCATTACAAACCTGCAATAATGTCTTCTTTCCCCTTGTTCATGAAATTCATAATGAGATCCCTTTCTAATGCATTTCCAATGTAATTGAAATCCACAGCCCTCCTCTGAAAAGCAAAAAAGAAAAAAAACATATTCCAAAGTTGATCTGAAGTTACTATGAGAAACCAGTACACTGTCACTTACAGTATGCCTCATTATTTCTGCCACTTGTGCCCCAAATGTTTTCAGTAAAACCTCCCACAATTTGCTTCCATTTAAATATTGTGTTCATTCAAGAAGAAGCAGAATAATTGTGATATGATCTCATTCTGTGATAATTTTTTTTTGAACCACTGTTTGTGGTTAAGTGGTTCAGTATCTTCAGTGTCTGGATTTCAGCACCAGCACAAAGGCTTTCTGACAGCTCTGCCTGAACCATCAGAGCTCTCCAGAGGCGATGGTGAGGTGACTCAATTGCCCCTGGGAAAATATGATGCTCGCTGGGCCGAGGTGTCCAGCTCTCTGATCACCACTGCAACTGGTGCAAATGAGAGCAGGCGGCTGAAGCATCTTGCTCGTCTGTCCTGATGTGTTTGTGATCAAATGAGTGGTCAGGCCCCTCGTGCGCGCTCATTATCTGGACACTGAGCCTGCTCCGCACTGTGGGAGGCTCTTCAACTCAGATAAGACCGGTATGCTCCATGTTTGGTGTCACTCTAAAGTAACACAGTGCAATGAAAGTGATGCTATTGTTGCTCCAAATTAATAATATTTGTCAAACTATGCATGAAAAGTCAACATTTTGAGTATGCATGGTTTTCCCATATGTTAGGCTTATTTCCAATTTTCCAATCCAATGCAGATTACTATTAAAGAGAAACAGTTTAGTGAGCAAAGCAAAAGTGCTCATCTCAAGATCTCTGGAATACTTTCCCTATCCAATGTAATCCAAGTGTGTGAAATAAGCTCTATTTCCTGGTTTTATGATGCATTTTCAACCCATATAAAGTCATTTTCACACTCCGTCTCCCTTGGCAGCAGTGTCAGCGTGTCTCTGTGAGCTGCTGGAATGGTTTGTTTGTTGCACATGAAAGAAATGGGTCCGAGCTGTTTTCTGCAGATGTTTATTCTCAGTGGCACCACTTCAGAGAAAGTCCAAGGGAGAACGCTCTCTCTGTGGTTGGCAGTATGTAAATTAATTGATTTATTTGGTTTGGGAAGATTGCACATGTCACATATTTGGAGCAATCAAATCAGCAATTATGTGGTTTCAAATTTCGTGTGTGCGCCCAGCTGTGACGAGCTCAACTGTCCTCACAGAAGCCTGTCTGGATTTACTGTCTGTTGAAAAAGCCTGATTGCCTGGCATCATGACTAAATGCAAAACAATGATTTGTTAAGAGGACAAAAACACATCATGTAAAACAGAGTAAAGTCTTTCACATATTTCATTATAAAATTCACATTTTTCATCAGTTTGTCCATGGTAATGTCTGAAGATCTTGCAATAAAGTGGAAAATGTCCCGTCTGTTGACTGTCTTCTCTCAGCTCTCCAACTGGACTCAAGAATGTGCACTTTGGGGAAATATTGAAACACTAGTGAGCAGCACATCAACAAAATAGCAGGAGACGCAATATAGTCTGTATTAGATTACATGTGGGACAGCTATTGTGTATTTTCTTTGCTGTACAGCAAATCCAAAAAACTTTCAGACATGAAATCTTGCTGAGAGGAGAAATGATGAAATAGAAACCCTCCTTTCTGGTGTCTATTTTTACTTGCTGGGAAGACTGGGAATTTTTAAGTAGTAGCATGCAGGTGACAAGACCAACTTTCAGGGTCAAAAAATTTGAATGTGTAGTGAATGCAAGCTATGAAACATGAAGGAAACCGGAAAGTGAAACACAATCATGTGCATACAGTAAGAGAGCAGGGTTTGACCTGCCAGTGGCCAACCAGGATCCTACAAATAACCACCATTACAAAAGAGACATCTGTAAAACTGTTGATAGGACACTTCAAACCACAAACGCAGTCCACTCCTATTCTTTGTATTTATAAATATTTAAACCCTGAAGATTTAGACAAAAATACTAGTACCTACAGAAGGATGCCATATTGGAGAGATCCAGAGAAGACTTAGCTAATGCTTATAGAACATTTCACCTCAAACTTCGTCTCAAACACATTACCGGCTAGACCTGCACGTGCAATTGCCCGTTGTAATGGTAAACAAAACTTCCATTTACTTCAAAGACCATTTCTATATCTATGAAATGTAAACAGGGTTATATGACATCCCATTTCATGGGTTGACAGCTGGATGTCGTAATATGCCAGGAAACGACAGAGAAGAAGACTGCTAGCCGATGCAAACATGTACATAACCGTTGCCAATATATAAAAAAACACTTTGCACAATGAGAAAAGATTGAAGCAAACAGTTGTGTGTTCACCCTAAACTCTTTAATATTGAAATTATTTATTTTAAGCTTTTTTCCTGCTTAACAGTTTATGTGTAACTGAAAGGTACCCAGTGGATTGTTTAACTAGGAGTAGTGCTATGGAGCAATGTTTTGATGAGCAGCTCTCTATTTTGTTTGAATCTAGTGCACACGCATGATGACAGAGATGTGTGTATGCAAGCATTGAGGCAGTATAACACAGATTCCTGACAACCGTTTCCCACTTTTCCATTGATGTTGCCATGAAAAATATAAATGTGTCAGTGATGGCAGGAAAGAGACTCTGCTAGAAAGCAAAAAAGGCAGAAAATTAATTGAATATATTTGTTATGCCTCAAGGAAACATTGGGTTTGGGTGAGAATCAGTGTATGTAAACACAACTGTTTTGTGTATAACAAAACTCCACAGAGAACGTTTAATGTAGGAATAATAATAGAGGTTGTGGATGTGCATGTTCATAGTAGTTTTGTTGTTCAGGGAAAATGCTCCCTAAAATCCTCCATAAAAAAACATTTTTAAATCACTCACATATTACTGAACTAAGTAGAAGTTCCTGTTGTCTAATTCAAAATCTTCTGCTGCTTTAATGCTCTAGCAGGTACAGCATTGCATGCAACAGCCCAAGGGCAAACAACGATGGGGGTGGGTGGACAAAACTTTGGTGTAGGCCATCTGTGTGCTATTTAGTCCAGTCCCAGCAGTCATGGCTGCTTAATTCAAAAACTGTCAGGGAGTGTCATTAGGTGCTGCCATTTAAAAGCTTCAGATTTCATTAGCCACAGGAAGGGCCACATTACCCTCAGGATTAATGTCAGGTTTCGCGGTTCAGTGCTACAGCAGTGGACTGCATTAATGTGACGGGGCTGACCCTCTTGTTTAAATACACCCCAACTCATTAAGCATTGTGTGGACCAAGAGCAGCCCTTAAATAGCCTGTGAATTATGGACATTTTGTACAAGTAACATTCTTTTTACACCTCAAAAATCTCAAAAATCGCCCACCACTTCCTGCGCAGGCTAAGATTCAATCACAGAGCACTAAATCTTCAACTGGGGGGAGTTATCTGCCATTCCACAGCCAAATGTTTTGTTTATACTCTTTAAGGCAGCATTGCTCCCAGTGTTGCATCATCATGGCTGTTTCATAACAAGTTGTGCTCTACAGTGTCTTGATGATGTGGGGTGGGCGGCGTGTGTTGTAGAGGTGGCACCATACTGAACATGCCAGGAACTGTCCTGTCAGGAAGCCTCAGCCACAAGCTCACTATCTAGAGGAAGACACAGAGAGCTGAGTCACAGCGTAGTGAGACGCTCAGAAGACGATAACTCGCTGAGGATGAGCAGAGTCATCACTCTTCCTGTTTTAATTAGGCAACATGGGCCCTTGAGCAGCCAATCATCTCATCTGCTTCCTTCCCTCCAGTGACTACAGACAGGGAGTTGTGTTAGTTATACGGTGAAAGCGTCTTGAATTTCAGCAGATCAATTGCATTTTCTTGCAGGAGGTTTCAATATCATATTTAACCTCCCTAGCTGAATAACGAACATGAAACTGTCAGCACCAGTGAAGCAAACAAGACTTAATCGAGCAACGTGCAGTGCTCTCTGCAGTTTTGCTACATCATGTTGACATCTTTCCAAGGCTGGAGGCTGTGAATGCAATACATTCTGTCCCCCTGAGGGGCAGCAGCACTTTTTGTTGTTTGGGGGGGGGGGGGGGGTCACCAAGCCTCTGTGTTTCATCATTTACCCATTCATCACAATGTCACCCAAGTGCCTGTGTGTCAGGACTGTCAGTGTGCTTTACCAGGTGTGAGAGGGGTCGGAATTTTCTGAGCTTTTAATCAGGAAATGGTCACATCCAGACATGATTCATGGTGTGGTCTGGTTGTCATACTATATATGCTGAGCTCCAAAAGCAGCATCTTAAGGTTGAAATTTACACTCCCACTCCTGAGAGCAATACCTGCACCAATGGGATCTGTTTCCTCTGCAGAGTGGAGGCCTGAGCTCACTTTCCAGAGTTTTGACAGATCTCTGGAGGCAGAACAATATAAATGTTAGAAAGGCAGTTTGGACTCAATTCCCTTTCATCTTTCTTCCTTCACATGAAATCTGCAGACTGTTTTCTGTGTCAGCCAGAGGGGGTTAGACCTTTGCAGAGTAGCAGCAGTACTGCTATACCGCTGACTTGGCAGTGAATCCATTTTTTGCAATTAACACTTTATTTATGCTCTCACTTTGGTGCCCAGTGGGCTCTGAAGTAAGCGCATAATCTTTAAAGTGGGAGGGGGCATCACCATTTAATGCCTTTTATTACTGAAGTGCAGCTCATTCAGCATCTCAGTCAAAGCAGAGGATGTCAGACAAATATGCAGTCTTTGTGTTCACGTTAGGTCTTAAATACATTCCAGACTTAACGTCAACCATAGGCTATTACCACTGAAACCAACAGGATATTAATCTCATTATTTCTGTCATATTTTATGTAGTTTTAGTTCATAATGTGGAGTTTTATTTGCTGTCAACAACATATGAAACCACAGATTTTATATGTTGTGGGATAATGATTAGTCAAGGGTGGTTTTCTGTCTGTTTTCAAGCATGTTTTTTGAGGAAAAAGGTTAGCAGAGATGGTAAATGCTCTCACTGATTTTTATATATTGATTAATGTGTATTGGAGCATGTCCTAGTAAATAAAACAGCACATGGCGTCAGTAACTGGGGGGAGATCAAACTCGTTGTGTGGTACATCTTAATGTACTGTATGAAGAATAAGATAAGTCAGTGGGTGATTTGTACGTTTTTAATCTGGGGGTGCAGCAAGCAATCCCCCCACCCCCACTTCAATTGGATCGAGATTTTTTTCATCTCAGTGCTCTGCGGATTTGGCTGTTTTTTCAGGCAGGTGCTGCATGTGCTTGTCATAACTGTTTCACTTTTGGATTCTTCTCCACTGAAAGTAATGTATAAGTAATATATAACATCAGAATGGGCTCTAACAAGGGGAATGCATTTTGATAATTTGGCTAACAAGGGGGATAGCCTCCCACCTCAAATCGCCTACTGGCTGTAACATAATTTCTCCGATTGTTAACATCTTATTCCCTAACTTCAGATGTTCCCTTGCACCTACATGTATGTATCTGCAATGGTAAACATTAGCTAATTACATGATGATGACTTTAACAATCAGCTGATCTTAAGTTGTGACTTTGCTATGTGACGTAGCGTCAATGCTAGTGTTCCCTGAAGATAAATAAGCCTATATTGTATTTGATTAAAATTTAGTAATTTCTTTTGGCATTAACAGAGACACTCTTTATGTAAGGCGAGATGTGTACCTCCACTGCAAAACCCTACCATATTCATACAGTGCATATTCATCAGATATGCACCTCATCGACCTCACATGGCGTACTACAGTTTTTAGTTTGAAACTCCATCCTGTGTTGACATAAAAAAACAAGGTGCGTTCATTTTGATCATAACCTTGTTATTCTTCCTTGTTATTACCAGAAAAGTCAAAGTAGAATTAAGTACAATAGCAGGAATAATGTGTTTTGTGTTGCAAACGATTGTGTTCAATTCTTTGGAGTCCATTGAATGTCTGTAGCTGCTGGCAGACTGGGAAAAGACAATGTTGTGAATGGAAAGGACCTTGACCCACTTTAAACAACAAAGCCGTGCCGTGGGAAATGAATGGAGGATAATTTAAAATAGAGGTGAGATGAAAGAAATACACCCAAAAACAAACAGTGCTTGTGTATTCTTACTTTTGCCTATTTGAAGGTGTTGCCAACAAGTAGTATACTGTTCACTACAGTGGAAAAATCCTAATGATGACTACACTTAAGTGTGAAGAGCTTATTGAGTTTTCCCTAGGAAGCCTCCCCAGTGCATCGTTTGGAGCTGTGCTGTAGGCAGTCACTGCAGAGACTCCAATTACTGACCAAGTCCCACTTGACTGGCTTCTAACTGTGACCAGCAAATTAGAAAGAGAGAGAGAGAAAGAGGGAGAAAGAAAGGGGCAGAAAAAGCATTTAAAAGCCAAGGAGAAAGTTTTGGCTGCAAAGCGATACTGGCCTACAGGAAGCCAAAAAAGACAAACGTCAAGCAGAGTTTAACAAGTGCATTGCCTGAGAAGGGGAGAGATAGGCAGCTCTTTGTTCATTGAGTTGGACACGCTCCAAACGCCAGCCTCATAGGATGTTCTTCGATAATCCAGCAGTGAGCAGCTGATTTACGACCTGCATTAATGTTCTGACTGAACTTCCTGAACAGAAACTTTAACTAACCAAACCACATGGAGAGGGAAGAAACGCAACATCTAACAAAGACACGTGATTTTCCACAAAAGCACATGAATGGGATTACAAACTTTAGGTGAGGAATCTGTGTATACATCCATAGTGTTTATTTTGTCTTAATACTTGTACTGGTCAAAATCGTAATTACCAAAAAGATGAATGTTAGATTCTAATGCTGCCTGCAGTAGTAACAACAGCAGGAGGTCAGTGTAAGATTTCACTCATAGAGTACGTGCAGATAAGTGCGTGGTGTGGTGCTGAGCCAAAAGTGAGGAGCTGGTGAAAATATTCTTCCTGTCTTTGAATCACTTCATACGATTGCAACACGTAGGAGTGACAGTGTTGTAGTAAGGCCACAAAACTGCAAAAAATGGGATGAAAAAGTGATTCCTGCAAACACAACCAATTATCTCATGGGTTCATGGGCTAAGAGCAGCTGCCTGAAAACAGAGCACCGTCATCTTTTTTGTGTCACTGAGCACTTTCAAGGGATCCCAAGAACTTTCAGCCCATAACTTTTTTTCTGTTCTACTGTTTTGACGTGATATCGTGTTTCCCAAGACAGGAGCTTGTACACTCAGGAGAGAAGATAGGAGTGGATGTGTCACGTTTGACATTGAAGTAAGATTACTCTGTTCCCTCCATGCAGACACACATTAAACAAGTGGAGGATCAGGGAAGCAGAAAGGCAGATGAGAGGTAGCTGTGCGTGTGTGCACTTCCACATGGGGCTTAAGAGGCAGAAAGGACAGCTGGTTCACTCATCACTACCTTGCTGTGTCTTGGGCTTTCAAAATCCCAAGGGACAGATCTGGAGATCTGATGTACGCTGAACAGTAACTGGTTAAAAATGGACAACAAGGATTTCTAATGTAGCTTAAGATGTTTTCTATTTTTGTACCGTGATGGTGCAATTAACAACATGACATTAACCTGATATGTTAATAGTTAATAGGACCTTAGCTGGAGCTAAGCCATTTTGTTGTGGCTATTAAAGTTGGCTTGACATGCTAACATTTATATCTTACATTCAGTTCATGATGTTAAATCCATATTTCAGCTTCTACCTTTATAATTTGCATATTTGTCTGATTAACCAATGATGCTACCAGAAAATAGATGCTATATAGAAAAAAGCAGAGAGTCTGAGCTATTTGTATGAGTGAGGATGTCATAGTTTCTCTTGTTCGGACTGGATTCTTGCTGACTTATCTCTGCCTGGCCTATATCCGCGCTTTGCACAATACAAGAGCCGTAGTTATTCACTCCCACACGATTTGGTGACACTTCAAAGAATCTTTTGTCATCTTGAAGTATATAATTTCTGTCTCCTTAAAAGGTTCACACTGGTGTTTACCTTTTCTGTTGCAGAGAGGCCTACGATTCCTGTATTTTTTTCATAGCCAGGTATGTGTTGAGAATATACTGTAGGCATTACAAGAAACTCCCCAGGGTTTGTAATATATTCAATACCTGATTTGAGGAGACAGTGCAGGTACAGAAGATGAGTTTGACTGACCTGTTGAGGTTACCACTCTGTCTGTTGTCAGTGGACCTCTCCTAGAAATGAAAACATCCTATTGGCTCCTCACGCATGGATAACTCAGACCCATCACAACAAATCTGTCTCTCTGGGCCTGCCACAAATTGTTAGTGTGTGTGTGGGTGTTGGTGTGTGTGAGATGGCGTGGCAGACGAGGGAGTGATGGACTAGAAGTGACATATGACCCCTGAAGCAGCCAGGGATTAATGGCCTCAATAGGCGAGCTCCTCTAGAAGGATGTGGAGGAGTAATAAGGACTTCCACCAGCCACAGTGCATCCATCCATCTGCCCTTCCGGATCCACACTCTCCTGCAGCTGGAGCTTCCAGATGTGGAGCCACCTGTGGGGAAAAAAAGGACACTGGTTTCCTGCAAAGATTCCTCCAAAAGATTCTCAATTCAATACTCCCCTGTTGTTTTGTGTACAGGCAACAACATTTTTGTGTCAAGGGCACCTTTGGTGGTCTGAGTTAGAGATGGTTTTCAGGTGAGGACAGCGTCACCGGTGGCGTGACAGTTTACATGGAAACAGGGGAGGCGAGAGATATAAGACACTGCAGGGACTCCAGTCAAGGTCTAGAGGAAAATGAAACATGGAAAATGTCACTGGGGTATTTTGACATTTTGCACTTTGAGTGAGTCTGAAAAGGTTCAAACACCAACTGAGAAGTGAAAGCGGCAGCTATGAATATGAGTCACCTGCATGAGAAGACATGTTACACTGCTAGACCCCTTCTAGGTCAGAGGTGTTAATATATACATGGGAACTAATTCAAGAGGCATTTTTCAACTGAGTGTTGGCAGAAATATTTTGATGTATTTTTAAGTGGTGGAATAAGAGTATCCCATATGATGAAGGTCTGACTGAAATTTGGAAAAATTAGGTTGTTTATAATCATGAGTGTTATGTGTTCTGTCTGGTTTTGACTAAAAGTAAAGTAATGGACGTTGGAAAAATCCCTAATTTCTTAATGTGACTCATTAATACTTTAAATTCTCTTGTGTTGGATTCAAAGGGTCAGTTCACCCAAATCATGAAATACAAATGTCCCTACTTACTTATAGTGCTATGTACTCGTGCTGATAGTTTTCTGTTGAAGTTTTCAGATATTTCTTTCTGACACCTCTGTCATCAGACTAATGCAATGGAGGGCAAAGGAATTCAGTTTGCATAACTCAAAGCTTTGCAAAATGACATTGAAATTTGAAAAATAGTCAAAAGCAATGCGGACCTCCTATTCTCAGGAATTGTTTTCAGATACACTATTTAGAATTTGTCAGAACGATTCTAATTTAAAGTCTATGTAATGGCTTCAAACCCTTGTTGTTGGCTCAAGCAACTTTGTTAAACTGTTATAGCATCGGATCAGCAAGTGAGCTTGTATGTCAACAGATTATCTCCATGACAACTGAGCAAATTTCATCCTCCAGTGAAGACCATGTGACACAATCAAAAATTTCAGTAAAAGGCCAGTAAGTGGACCTTGAGGTGGTTTCAGAAAATACAGCTCACTGTGACCAATTTTCATTGCCAAGTGGTTTGCTAGTTTTCTCTCCCTCTTTGTCCTTTTGTGATATGGGTGAACTGGCTAGGTAACATAAAAGTTTTTACTATAAGAATAATGGGTTATTACAACTTGGGTCTTACATTCAGTTTTATGAAGGCCTTTTCACACTGCTGCGTTGCAACCGCCCTAAGAACCACCACCGCATTTTTAAAACTGGCTCCTGCCGCAACAGTCCAAAGCTGCGATGCCGTTACAGCGCTGAAATACTACTCTCTCGCTCTCTCGCAGTTTAAGTGACAGGTCACAAACAACATGAAGATGCATACCGCCTCCTACTGTACAGGAGTGTACACACACAAAAACCTACTTGCAAATCAAATCAAAATCCTCCCATTTTCCATTGAAGTAGTTGTGCTAGCTAGCTATTTATAACTAGCTAGAGTGTGTACAGGTGCTAGCTAGTGTTGTACAGCCAATGCTGGAGTATGGGTATTCGGACACCAGCATTATCAGCATGCGTGTATTACCGGTGTCTGCCTCCTTTTTTTATGACTGGCTCAAGCCAGGCGGTTACCATCTAAGGTTCTGCACAGTGAGCTTCACATGGTTGGCAACCATGCACTGCCGTGATCAAAACTGCTTCCCCTCTGCCGCTGTCCCCTCATTGAAATGGCAGGAAGTTACCATACAGTGGGGTAAAAGCCACTTTACCAATAGAAATAGTGACCAGAATTAGATATGACCCTAGGTGTGATTAACTGGAAGTCGACACCCTGTCACTTTCTTCTTCAACATGCTCTGTGTTTGCCTGTTGACTTTCTGGCCTCGGACAGAAATGACAGATGAAAGTGCTGCCATAGGACATCAAGAGGGCCAGGAGGCAAAACACCTGCTGTCACCATCTCCCACTCTCAAAACCAGCATGATCACACAAAATAGCAGCACTTCACATCCCAATCTATTAGATTTTCAGATGCTCTGCTTTTCATTGAGATCAAATCACTTCCTGCCAACCAGATTAGAAGTGCTGGTGGGGGGGTGAGGAAAGGGCTAGCGGGCTGATATTAAAAAGGACCCATGCTGCTGACAAGTCTTTGAACAGGAGTGAGCTGCACATTCAGGAGAGATTGTTCATTCAGGGAATTCCTTGGAAATGCAACATCTTGATATCCACTCTTCAATATATTTTTCTTTATGAATTTGAATTTGAATGGGTTCAAAGACACTAAAATGGTCCACAGAGCTGAGAGCCAGATGATAATTCTCTGTGGGTTTATCCCTAAGCAGTGATCCCTGTCACATTACATGTAAGCATGTGATCCACTATAAATATAAACACATACAATACATCAATATATTTATCATAAACTTCGCTGGTGCAAGAGTTTTGCTTAAGTTGACGTGTAGCTTCATTATCTAAGGTTAGATTTGCATTACTGTAAGGAGGCTTATTTCATTTTAAATCAGTATTAGAACATTATGCTCCCTTTGTAATCTTTTTCTAAGCTTAAGTATTTCACCATTTCCAATTTGTCTTAAGGATTTGTCCAATTTGTCCAAGGACCAATTGATCCCTCTTAACTAGTTAATTGTCTAATTGTTTAAATCCAGACTCTGAATAAGGAGACCTGTCTTCCTATTATTCCTATTTCCAGCTTTTAAAGAGCTCAAATGGGGGCGGCTCACTGGTCATCTGTCCCATTGTCCTAAACCCAAAACAACGCCCACCCATTAGACCTGCCTAGGATACTTACACATCCTCAGTCAAACGGACTCATTGTAAAATGGAAGCGTATGTTTGACTAATGAGGCTCAGCTGTCCAGTCAGTTTCACTCATGTTTATCTCCTAATCTGGAGGTGGCTCTGCGAGGATGAGGGGGGGATTTCAGAGGCAATACAAAAAGACTGATAGCAAAGTGCGTGGCGGAGGCCTGGCCCAGGATGTCAGTGTTCAGGGTGGGTGACAGTGTTATTCCCTGCCATCTGTTTCCCAGGCGGTGGTCCAGCAGTGCTATGTTGAATGCACAGGCATGAGGGAGTAAGGAGCAGCCCACCATGCCACACTATTGGCATTGCAGCATTTCATATTAACGTGACAGTGTGGCCAGCCTCCCATGCCTGTTTGTAGGGGCGAAATGGGTTCGATTCAGGCTACACACAGTTATATAAAAAAAAAATCTCTCTTACACTCAGACTGCCCATCTGTCCATCGTCTGTCTGTTTTTCATGTCTGTGGCACTCTCTCAACTCAAAGAAAAAGGACTGGCACAGTCACAGGTTCCTCCACATTGCTGAGATATAAAGTTACAGAATGTAGGAAAGGGAGATTACTGAATTAGTGTGAGTACAACTGTTTGTTTTCTCCATGCTTTTCGACATAAAGCCGTCAGTTTATGTGAATTTCCCATGAAAAGCCACTTCTGCTCTCATTTAAGAGGACGAGCATGAAGGTAAGTGGTGTCAGTGTTTGGTGACATGGCAAATGCCGTCAATGGCATATCATTTTCTGTTTGGGTATGTTACCCAAACAACAAAGGAATGTTATGAGAGCAGTGGGGTCTCATCTCTCACCCTTTTTATGAGAAGAACTCACAAAGGCCCGAATCACTCTTCCTCCCTGTCTCTGCTGTCACCCTCAGGAAAAGTGAGCACGCCGTAAATCACCTTGGCAGCTCTGTGTTTTGAAGCGGCAGACTGCACGTAGCCGGTGTCATTTTATAGGTTGTTATTTCACTCTATGTTACAGAGAGAAGGGCTCTAAAATCATGTTGCTTTAAATGCTGATGTTTTTGCTTGTGAAGGGGTGAATCAAAGTCGGGATGAATGGAGGGACATCTACAGAAAGACGGCCCAAAGTTCACAGGGAAACCTCAGTCCAACCTTTGTCCAGAATCTGAACCTCAAGGAATTCAGCTAATTCTTTTAGTATGGAAAGTGGAGGCTTTATTGCATTCTTTGAGGATGTGAACCTGAACGTATAAGTGTTAACTTGCATTAACATGTGCGCTTTATATACAATGAATTACTTTGTGTGAGGGCCCATGGGAGAGGTTTAAGGAGAAAACCATAGAGGGTTTGGGTTTGGACTTCTCCTGCAGAGATGTCGACCATGTACTGAGTGTCAAAGTGCAATGATAAAAAAAAAAAAAAAAAAAATGAAAATAATTACCTCACTTTGAAAATAACAGGATTTGCAACTCCAGAGACCTATATTGATCTTCTCTATTTCTTTCACGTGTACATGTTAAGCTTTTCTGTTTGATTTTGTCCCAAAACATTTAGACACCAAGGTAACGTGTCATAACTGCGTTCATGTTTGCATGCATAAGTCTGCACAAATCCCAAAACAGGCTATTCATAAGCTCCAGAGAGGGAGCTGGATTATTTCTCCCTGATGCCCTTTGTTTGAAGAAAAAGGTGTTGACTGACAGCTGAGCTCCTGGACCCTACTCAGCCAGGGTTCAACGCGGATGCCTGGCTAATGAGGTCGACTACAGGGATTATAATCAGACAGGGAATATTAGCGTTCTCATGTGTCAGTCAAGATGGGAAAACCTCCCAGTGTTGCAATGTCAAAGTGAGCTTTTCAGCTTCCTTTTTGGTTCATATTTACAATACAACAACAGCTAGCCATGTCACAGAGTCCCCAGGGCTTCTTTAAGACGTTCCAAGGCCGTGATAGTTACTGAAAGAAGGAGTTATGGTGGGAAATCTCACCATGGGTCCAATTCCAAGGCCCCGGTGGACACTGAGGGCACTCCAAAACGTACAAATTATCTCCTGTTGGTTTTCTGGCAGTAAAATGTGGTCGTTTTAACCTCACAGTCTTTAACCTCACAATAATCATTCAGCAAATGGTAGACTTCAAGCTGGGACTGAAGCCCTGCTTAGTGCTGAAATGTATTAATGGGCATCACGTTTGACCCTCTCCAACCTCACCGCCACTCACCTCGCCCTCACTGCTCGGGCTGTTTTCAAGAGAAAAACAGAGAAAGAGATGAGAGATGGAAAGAAAAACATTAAAAAAAGCACAGACTCACAAGAGGGATGTGACATATGGAAGCCATCACAGGCCTGGACTCCCATCTGTGTCAGCAGTCGTGGCCTGCTGGCACCCACTAGTCACTGCGCAGGATGGGAATAATCCACGACAGAGGAATTGTGATAAGAGGAGTCTGATTCCCTTGAGTTCAAGATTTCAGCGTTGGGGGAGGGGAGGGATGGGCTGCGAGTGGAGGGTGTTATTGTGAGGTGCAAAAGCTCGCTCGTGTTTGCAGAAAACAGGTGCCCGACAGCTCAGTGGGGTTCAGCTGGGTTTAGCGGGGCTCAGTTTCTCACGTTTCTGCCTCCAACAAATACCTTATACACGACTGAAACTGCATCCACTTCCATGTTTCACATCAGCCAATAACAAATCGTAAATGTAAGCGACACATTCCTTTTCTATGGAATTTAAACAGTTTGTATTATGAAGCAAACGCACATTTCCTGCCCTGCAATCACTGAGATACATTTGATTTATTTCTGTTTGATTTCTGTTTGGATTGCAGCAGCAGTTTTTTGGCAAACGGAACAAACTGGGATAAAACTAAATGAAAGGTGTAATT
Organism: Pempheris klunzingeri; assembly: GCF_042242105.1. NCBI lineage: Eukaryota > Metazoa > Chordata > Actinopteri > Acropomatiformes > Pempheridae > Pempheris > Pempheris klunzingeri. The sequence goes on along the minus strand of NC_092020.1, from coordinate 17,580,264 downwards.
GGAAAAGGAAATTGGCTTCTCATCTTAATTTACATGTTTGCATTGTTGAATTTGCCTAAAGGAATGAATTTAAAGTGTGTTATTGTAAGCCTCAGAGTAGAACAGAGAGAGGTAATTTAGGTGTCTCCTGACCACATTCATTCAAGCTTCATATCCTGGTTCACTGCAGATCTAATCAGCAAGTTGAATGATATTTGCTCCCTCCAGCCATGTTCTATTTTGTTCTTGCTCTAAAAATGGGAACAGATACAAACAATTGGAGCTCTTTAATCAATCAAGATGAGACAAAACTTTATACACAACTGGAACAATTTAGGTAGCAAATGAGATTCAATTAAGCATCAACAAATGTTGTTTTTGAGGTTTTTTAAATCCTCTTGACCCGACCGTCTCCTCCTTTGCTAGACCTTACTAACTGGCACAGTCCAAGTTTTTTGTCTGTGAAAAATTTATTGTAAAGCGGTAAATTTTTTATCACCCCTTTTCACAGGACCCCTGATGGTCGGCTGTGGAGTTGTATCAATCTGAGATGCCCCTCAGCATTTTCATGGGCATGCATCTCTGCACACACACACACTGAATTTACACACTTCACAAGATTCAAGTAACTACAAAAAACAGCTTCTTGTGCACGTCTGAAACTTATCTTTTAGTAAAACAAATGAGCTCTATGTTTGAATTTCAAGCAACAGAACAAATGCGACTTCTGATCTTGTGTGACAGTGTGGTCATGTCTCTTGGGCCCTCCACCGTGTACAGCTCAGCGCTGCCCCGAGGCCACAGAGGGCGCGACCCATCAGATTTAACACCTCACAGACATGAACACCTGGGATTTATTAGTGATCGAGCCCATGTGGCTGCATGCAGACCGAGAGTTGTGGCCTTTGTCTCCAACAAAGAAGAAAAGTTGTAACTTTAAGTCTGTTCCCTTTTTTTCTTCTTTACCTGCGTTTCATCTGCTTCTCTGCTGCTCGTCCATCTTCAGTGGTCGTGTGGGGAGCAGAGGGAGTCTTTTCAAGCTTGACTAATGTGGTTCAGATAGCGTGCAGGATGACGATGGGGGAGTACCTCGATCTGGGCCATACCTTGTTTGTTGTGGCGGCTTCACCTCAGCCGATTCTACTCTCCTTTTTTCATTCCTCACCGCTGCTCTGCTTCAGCGATTCAGTCAAATGAAAGAACAGCTGCCTGACCTCTTTTCAGCCTGGTTGCTGTGGTTTGGATCCTCAGGACAGACAATCATGTCGATGCCATCTCCAACAGGATGTTGGCCTTGTCACCACCGTGGTCAACAGCACTTGCCTCATCTCTCTGCCCTTCACTGTAATCAAGCACTTCTCTTATCAGGAAGTGTTTCTGCAGGAATTTGTTTGTTGTTTTTAAACATATTCATTTCCACCAGTGCAAACAACAAGACAACATCCTCAAATGGGGAGGGGAGCGTGCCAGTGCTGTGTGCAGCTGGAGGTGACACAGCATGCTGTAGTACAGTAATGGAGTCATCCATCAACAGGCCCCATTAAAGCATCTTGACAAGCCAGCTGAGGCCACTCCAGTGGCCATGGTGACCAGTCTGAAGGCAGATGCTTCTTCTCAAACAGTGGCTGCAGAAATACTCAGGGTAAAGACAAAGCAGCTGACATGGATCTGTTAATTTGTTTACAGTGTTTATTAATGCATTTTATATTTGTATTTGTTCCATGAATAATCTGCTCATGTAGCTACAGCATGACAAATTCAATCCACAAAACAAGTGGAAAGTAAATTATCATGTGAGTGGAGAGCTTGCAGGTCATTTAATTTTGTATATTATACATAGTCATGACTTTTCTACCAAGATAAAGCTAATAATTCACTTACTGATATAGCTAGCTACTGATCAGCTACTCAGCTAGCTTTCAGTTTGCAGAACAATGTTACCAGAAGCAATTTAGTTGACCTTTTATTTCTGCTTATGTTTTTATTTCTGTCTACGGTAATTTTCTGAACAGAGATAAGAACAATGAACAGCAGTATTGGATGTGTTTCCATTTTTCTCTGGTTTGTTCCAGAATTTGGGACCATTAATAAAGGTCAGGGTCACTGACACAATACATTTTCTAATTAAAGCAACATTTAATTTTGATTTGTTATGATGTAGTCGTCCTTCTCGCCGAACGTCAGTCCATTACTGATTCACCTTTTAGCTCTGGTGCTGGGACCTCTTGTGTGCTGGGAGCAGATGTCTGTTGTTTAACATGAACCAACATTGTTTTGGTTTGAGGATCCGGCATTAAAAAGCCTGAGACTTTGCATTTCATAAACAGTCTTTAGTCTGTATTTACAGTCCAGCTGGTCAACAATCCTGTGTCTTATGAAGAAAAATTAAAATCATAAATCATATTTTAACTTGCATTTGTAGCTGCCCAAAATGGCTGTTTTCTGTTCTTGTTGTTGTTTAAGAGCTTTGTTGCTTGGTCCCTGCACTTTAAGCCCTCTGAAAATTCACTCAAGCTGAGATAGAGCAATTATGTGCAATTTCAGCTCCCAAGCCCATCTCCAGCAATCACCATGGAGATATTTAAAATGTGGTTGGAGTCAGACAGCAGATGCAGAAAGTGGTGATATGTTCCCTTTTCTGCTGACCGCTCTTTGTTCTCTTGAAGTTTGACCGATTTATAAACAAATACATTATTCTTCAAATCCTTTCCACTGATTTAAATGTGTTTTTAACCACACAGACAAATTACAAAACAGTCACAACCGGATGGCTTTAATTATTGTATTGTCTGTTTGGGACAAACATTGAATCCCTAAAGCCCTGTAGAGGGTTGTTATTCCTGCAGTTTTCAGTTTTTATTTGTATTAAGGCCCAGCTGAAAAAGTCCCAGCAAGCCCCCAGTGTGTAAACTATCTTTGACCAGTGATCAAGATCCTATTCAAACAACCGTATCTCCTCCATCTGCGGCGTGTCGACAGGCATCCTCCTGCATTCCAGTCCTTTTGTTTGCAGAGGTAGGGGAAGGACATTAATGAGTCTTCCATTGACTTAACATCCTTGGAAAGTCCGCCTTGGCCTCACACCTGCTGCCTATAAGCTGCTGGAATCTCTGCTCCATCACTGGTGAGGATGTGCTGCCTGGAAACTATGCGGGCTGCTCAAGGCCCTCAAGGTAGCTCAGCATGCGTCGAGGAAACGCTGAAGAATGTGAACCTGGACATCGCCTCCACGTCCACCAGGACTGCCAAGAATGCAGCCATTGTTTAATGAAAACAGGCTCTTCATCACTGATATTGAGCACCTGTAGACTTAATATATTTCTAAGCTCCATTGTGTTGTCGCTGTCCCTGTTTTGACTGGGATGTGGAGCCAAAGGTGAAGAAGTTGTTGTGCAGTGGCCAAGGTGTGATTGATTGTGGTTGTTTATTAATACAATGAAAAACTGTGTGGTAAAGTTTGCCAACACAAGCACTCGATCTACAACTGTGACAAGAAGCACTGTGAGAGTTTGAGACATGCACAAACAAATATGCAAATACAACAAAATATAAGTGTTTGTATGGATTTAACACTAAACACATGTTGATTATTGAACTTTAGAGGTGCTGGTAGATGGATTTTGTAACCTTCTGGCAGAGCCATGCTAGCTGTTTCCCCCTGTTTCTAGTCTTTATGCTAAGCTAAGCTAACCAGCTGCTGGTTGTAGCTTCATATTTACACTACAGACATGAGAGTGGTTTTGACTTTTCATCGAACTCTCAGCAACAAAAGTGCATTTCCCAAAATATGAGAGCAATACACAGAAAATCGAAAGTGACACAAAATGTTGTTGTAAAGGAATTGTGATAATGCAGTGGAACAAAAGGAGAGCAATGTCAGAGTGATGGATGAGTACAGAGATTTATATTACTTTTATATAAATTTTTTTGTCACAAACTGGATAAACTTTTTATTTTGAGCTTCTCCTTCTAGACATGATCAAACCATTATCCAAAACTTAACTTCAACCAAATTTTTACTCTCCCTGGACGTAATCCAAACTTCCACTTCTGACTCAGAGCTCTCAGGTGCATCCATCACTAAGGTCACGTGATGACACCTGATTCACTGAATGAAAACTGTGAGAGGTTATAGAAAGTTTATGTGACAAGTTTATGTTCTCTTCACTATAGCTATAAGGCTCCCGAAGGCCTAGACTGAGCTTCCATGCACAGATGATTAAAGTTATATAATGTGCTTAACTGGGCTACTCAAGAAATGTTTTGTATGTTCATAAATCACAAAAGCATGATAAGAAAATTAGTCAAAATCAGAGTGGCAGAGACATTTTTATTGTTATATTTTTAACAACATTTTGACATTACAATGTTTGGGTCATATCACAAATCACAATTTGTCAGAAGTCCACATTTTGTTCCATTTTTTGCTGCCTCCTGCATTTGGTAGAGACATACGATGGTGTAAACACAGGCATGTGGACCGACACAAGATAAAAGTCTGCAGTTTATCAGTTTGCTGATAAACAATCAAACACATAAACCAAAAGGTTGTATCAGAGGGCTCACCTGTGCCTCAGAGCTGTTCAGCGCTCTGCTTCGGCCCTGTCAGTACCCGTTTGAGCATCTGTGACGATAAAAGCCGGGTGAGACCCAATTGCATTTGACTTTGATATTTGATGGTTACCTCTCCTTAGCACTGCATCACAGCTAGTATTTTATCCTCGCCATAAAAGCTACTACCATACATCTGATCAACACTATTACTGATCTACTGCGTCCCAGTGGAACCAGCTTAGAAAAAGCAAACATTAAAGAGACTTTATTAAAGTAATGTGAGGCACGCACACCAATGTATAACAAGGGTTTAAATGGCTGTGACAGCTCCACAGACACCAGCGTTTTTTTTGTGTATCTGGAACCAGTTATGAGTCTTAATAGACACGCACGCCTCTGCAAAGTTCAGGACCAGACTATTGTCTGAAAATAATGCCCTTAAGTAGGCAGATAGAAATATGCCTTTTTACCTCATACACAAGACGGACATAGTTGACTTTTTAAGCTCACGGGTTATTCAAAATGAAATGTTATTGCTTTTTATGAGAACATATCTTTCCTTCACTTTGAACTGTGCTGTCTGTAACATGGCAAGCATGCACTCAGACAAAAAGTATGTTGCACACTGCAGGCTGTCGCCAAAATTGCTGAAAGGTTAGATATACAATCAGGAAATTCACCATGATGGGTTGCAGCAGCTCAGCAGGAGTTCAGATTCCCGTTGTTACGGTGTGTCATGCCTTTCCCTTTCCTCTATGACCCCCAAACCCACACGGTGCCATAGTGCTATGCTGTGGAGATGGCCTGGAGGATCTCAGAGGGGCCTCGGGTGGATTTATGAGCACCATGCTTTTGTTTAGTTAAGGCGTCCTGTTTATTTTTTCTTCACTGTTAGAGACTTCAAGGTTGAGAAAATGAATCGACAGACGGGATTGAGGCTATTGAGAGCACGGAGAGCTGCTCCTCTTTGGTCACCTGGTTTTGACTATTTTGTTCAGTTATGGTTGTTTCTTAATAACTTCTTATTATTCATTATTTCTCTGTGTGGAGTAAAGTTTACAACCATTGCAGATTATATGGAGTCAGTTTCAACTCCATCAGTTTGCTGTTATATCAATTTGATTAAGGTTTTATCAGTTTTTGCCAGTGTTACTATCTGAACTATATGTTTCTATATCTGAACAACTAGCAGATTCACATTGGATTAAATGCTTTGACAGCCACTGGATGGATTGCTAAGAAACTGGGTTAACATTGGTCAACATGGTTAACATTGTACGTGTAAATACCAGTATGTTTGCATCGCCATTTAGCTAAAAGGACCATTGTGCACAGCGTACAGCCTCACGGTGTTGGTATCATGAGCTGTTCTGTGGTTAAAAGCAAGCTGCCAAATTTGAAAGCCGACTCGAGACTTGAAGATTGACTTTTGCCTTTTGCTGCTCTCACTGGACATACTTACAATACATAACACGAAGGGATGCTGACGATTGGTACAGTCAGAGGTAAGAGACATATTTGTTGAACCTGACCAAAGCCTGAAGCTTTATACAACAATGTTACAACACTACAACACTGATTATAAATGTCACACAGTGCTTTGTGTACTTGGACAAAAAATTAAATATTGTCAAACGGAGTGTTGATAATATACATACTGTATATACTGTTGGGGATTTGTTCAATTACACTGCTTTTGTCCACCATCCAAAGTTTCCAAAGGTTTAATCAAAAGGACGTTGATGCAGAAAATACAGTACAGCCTATACACCAGTGGCTCAATGCACCATTATATCTGCATTGTTACACCTCAACCCCTGAATTCCTGTTGTTGAAGCACCAGTGAAATGTATCAAGACCACAATGCTTTCCCTGTTCTTTCTTTGTCAGTGATATGTTCAATGATATGCTTGGGTTGTCAGACTGTCAGGGGTTGGCAGGTTTTAAAGGCTAAAATAACATTTGGTCACAGTGATAGAGCCTAGATATAGGGGCTGGTTTAATCACTTTAAATTGTAGATAAGGGTACAGTGAAAGGTATAGCTCAGTAATAAAACATCTAAAAAGCGCTATAAATAGCATTTGTCATCAGAGCTGGGAGAAGAAGGTGTTTGAGCTAACAGACAGACTGGATGATATGTCGACTAAGGTCAGCGTGTGCGTGCCGACTGCAGCGGCTTCATTTTTCCATTGGTCACTGCTGACACCCATAAAAGTCTTGCACATGACAGGGTTGCAGCAGCAGGGTCTAACCAGAGGTTTGTTTTTATTCTCCTTCCAAGAGAGGCTTTAAAATCAGTGCCTCAAGCTGACTGTCACATAAACTGTATAGTTCTCTCAGACTGAAGTGACCAGTTTAGCCAACTAAAAATGTTCTTTTTGATTGTAGTTTTTAATAGCATACAGTCATTCAGTATCAGATTTTTGGATGGTGGAGTGATTTGTAGCATTCATAATCACATCCAGCATGTGAATTTTTAGTTGTTTTCTGTCTTCAGTTTTATTCAGAAATAAATAAGAGGTGCTGTCTTTCCCTACAAAACAATGACTCATCACTAATATTAGGATTTCACCCTCATACTCTGAGGTGTTGTCGCGTCCTCACCAAGTTTGTCTCCAAGTTTCCTCATTATCTTTTTCTTGTTTCATGGCAGTTTTCATGGAGGATAATAATGAGATTTTACACTCTAACAAGCAAAATAATAAGAATTTACAGTGTTTTTCCTCCTCGTGTCTTCCCCTGCTTTCAAAATATGCCGTATCTGCATCAAAAAAGCGGCTCATGGGCTTAAAGCTCCCTGTGACAGCAGCCTCAGCTCTGTTTCAGTGTTTGCCAGAGCAGAGCTTAACCCCCAACCAGTGCACATAATGGGCCAAGTTGACTGGCCAAGTTTGACATGCAATCCTCCTCCTTTGTAATGGGGTCAGAGCCTGCTATGGTGGAGCACTTTACAAGAGGAAAAAGGGAAAAGGAATTTGTGGGGACAAGACAAAAGCTCCTGCAACCAAGAGGTGGCTGCCCTTTTTTCTTCAGCTGCTGTCTGTTGGCAGCAGTGCAGAGGCCTTATGAAGGGTCAGGAGGTCAAATTAGGCACTGCGCTAATCCCTTCACAAGCTTATTATGAGCTCCTGAATGTGCGGACACGAGCAGCGCAATACTTTAAGTCGTAAATCGAACCAAAGCTGTTGATATACTCTCATTGTTAAATGAAACTTGAAGAACCCTTGTTTTCCATTCAGTGAAATCAAGTTCTTTGTATTCAATGCCCCACATAAACCTACATTCTCTCTTTAATCCTGCAATAACAGACTCTCTTTAGCTGCTAAATGCTCCACTATGTTCACCAGGTGGTCACTAACTGTGTCTTTCCGCTTATCGGTGTGGGGCAGGTTGAGTACAGTGAGTTTCTGGAGTTTTTTTTTTTGTTGAACACATCTGCTTGGCAGGGCCAACATGATGTTGATGAGCTTGCTGAGAGTGAACCAAAACGGTAAAGCTACTTGCTGCAAAACCAAAACAAGGAGGTGAAAGACGATGAAAAGCTCCATACAGCTGAGAGGAGCCGCAGAGTTGTGTCCTAACCTTCAACATTACATTACACAAGTATGCCATTGTTATAATAGAAATATTAATTGTAGCCGTTTTTAATTGTGACTCTGCAGTCACCAAATCCTTCCAATGATTTCTCATCAGGTTTTTCCTCATTTGCTTACAACCTGCTGTCCCTAGTTTACTTAAAACTTATCCATGATTAGGGATTAGTGGAAAAGAAGAATATCCACTTCTAATCAAGCTGCAGGAATTGAGCCATGTAATGTCTGTGAGGGCTTCAGGAGCACACGTGCTTGTCTATGATCACTTCCATGTCATCCATGGAGATTAGCAAGCACAATGGCATTCCTCCACATGCAGTAACATCCTACGCACTTAAAATGGAGCAAATTCCAAACTGCAATCAGTGATACCAATTATAGATACTGTTGAACAAACAAACTGACATAATGACAAGTTTGCTGACACACACACACACACACACGCAGGATATAGGAAGTAAGGAAATGCTGTGTGTCAATAGGAAACAACACAGCGTGAGCCGGAGTGTGTCCCATGTCCCTGAAGGCACCATGCACTTGAACCAGGTGCCTTCCTTTGTGTATTTTCCTGTTTACTGACTCGCCTGTCTGCTTGTTTGGATGTTTTCTTTTGGTCCCTTAAGTCAATACCTTCCTGTGGACCGTGTAGCACTCGTCTGACTTCACTGCTTTTTTCTGGCCACCGGACATCATTAAAAAGGCTCAGAATATCAGCCAAGGGAAGTCTGATGGAGTCCAGTGTGCGGTGCATTGTTTAGAAACCATGCTGCTTTGGGCTTTAGCTATTTCTGGAGCCATAGAGCTGCCTCCTGCACATCAACTGTATTCAACTGTAAGAAGTTGTTATTTTCCACCTACACCTTCATTGCCAAATAAAACAATGCAAATTCTAAGGACTTCCTTTAAGTATAAATGTATTTCCCTTTCTGGAGAGAGAACTTTATCAGTGACTCAGACACTGAAATGTTGAATTGTTGTGAGAAATAGTCACATTGAAAAGTTCATTACATTACAACATTAATATAGCAATGAACAACTATTAGGCGATGTGAAGATTTAGTGAAGTATTGGCGCTCTGAGCAGAGAATGCAGTCACACTCCCTCTGTGTGTTTTAATCTGTGCTTGTCTGTTCTTAGACTTGATAGCTGGGCTGTCCACATGTGCGTGTTAGTGCATACGATTCCCTCAGTTCATTGACTGTATAAAAGATGTGGATCTTCTGGGTCTGAAATGTGAAGCCAAAGTGCCTTAATCCTACACTCTTTCTAATGGCCAACAGGGGGAGACTCTGCTGGTTGCAAAAAGATATCTGGATGTATGGAAGTCTATGAGAAAATGATCCTACTTGTCATTTGATTTATGACCTCCGTGAACACTTTCCTAATGAGTTTATGGCCCCAGGTTCAAGTCCTTTTCAACACAACCCAAAGGTCATTTTCTAAATTATGGTCCCATTCAGAGTGAAATACACAATAAGCACAGTATGCTTTAGGGTGGGACTACCTTGTGACTACCCAAACCAAACTAACCAAATGCCAAAACCTAACCAATCAGATATCTACAGAGGTGGACCGTTACTTCTGGCTCCGACAGTACATAAACCAATGTCTGACTTCACAGTGGCTACAGCCACTTCTTTTATACAGTCTATGGGTCAATTTGCAGAATGAAAAAATGGCTCCTTACAAAGCTGAATACATTGCCATAGTTGCTAAAGTAACTCTGTTCTTTAAAATCAATCAACTAGTAATAGCCAAGATGTACATCCTCTTGCTTGCCAAGTGTACTTGTCACTTGACATTGTTCACAAAAGGGTTATTTTACTCCATTGTTTATCTCATTGTTTGTTTTCAGGGGCTGTTTTTTCTGTGTTTCACAACACCTTGCTGAGAACTCAAGGATGGGGACAGGGAGAGGATGGCGACGGCGACGGGAGAAGGAGGTATGATGGACGTGCACATTTGTTTTGGTCTGAGATGCTTTTACTCAGCTGTGATATCTAGTGGTTATGAATGTCATCACATCACATCACAAAAAACATGTCATGTTCATTTGATGGTTATCAGAATTATTGATCAATTTCATGTTTAATTCTGGCATCAGTGTGAGAATGGCTGTCTCCATGTTTTTAGCCACCCTAGTGGAAGGTGTTTAAGGATGGCAAAGCATTGCAAACTATTGGATCATCGCCATGAGATTTGGTATTATTTGTCATTCATTCAATACTACAAAGCAAAAAGTTTTCAAAACAACTGTACTTCAATAAGCTAATAACATTCCCAACAGCCTCAGCTATACTTAATATTTAGTGCTAGTTTTCAGTTAAGTTGCTGATCATCAGCCTATTACCATTGTCATTCTAGGCATGTTGGCTTGCTGTTGTGAGCACAAAGCACCTCTGTGTGAAGATTCTTGGTGGATTATTTTGTAACGGAAAAGAAGCATTCCTTTTGTTTGCCTGCAAACTGTTACACCAAAAGAGAAAATAATCGCATCTGTGACATCTTTCCAAACTTGAAACTGAACTGAAATCCTGTCTCAAATGCACAGATCTGTCACTCAACCTGGTATTTCATATCTGACAGGTACCTGAAGCATGAGGCCCCCACCAGTTCAGTTTTTGGTCTTAATGCCTGCTTAGTCTTGTTCTGATATATCCACCCTTTGTCTTCAGACACCCGAGATACCTGATGGCTTTCTTGACCTCAGGTTGTGATATTGCTCAGATTTGGTCCTCTCACACTCAGTATCTGGGTCACTGATCGAGCCTTCATAGTGTGACCTCTGTTTTTGTTATCAGACACAGCATAGACTCCAGACTGCACAAATCACAGACAAATACACACAACTCTGTCAGTGTTTGCTCACACACCCCAAAGTTTTGCTGCTTTCATCCCAACCCAAGACAAACACTCTGATAACGAAGGATTAGTCCAACTTGTTCAAGACTGCTCTGACTCTTAACATATCACACTCACTCCAAACTTTATCGGGTCTTTATCAAATGAAACTCACTGCTCTAACACTCATCTACAGTACTGTTCCTCCCCTTGCCTGCAACAAGTCAGATTATTCCCTCAGCGGTTTGGAATTTGACACTCTGGGAGACAAATGGAGGCGTAGCAAGTCTCCCTGGTGAGGGTCCAGAGCCCAGGAGTATTGGAACAAGACTCTGTCACCTCACACCAAGCACACACTGTCATCATCCTGCACTCTGCCACACATGCCACCACCTCACCAGCTGCACTTGGATCAGCCAGGATTTTTTAGCCTTCCAGAATGACAGCAGCCTGTGCCCTTGACAGAACCACTGATTGAGCCACTAGCTTGTTAGAAAAGTGAAATCAAGTATAGAAAAAACTACTTAAGTCAAACCTCAGGAGAGAAACAGCTCAAAAGTTTGCCATTACCTCTTAACGGGTGGTTGTACTGGTGACCTCAGTGTCAGTCAAACCAAAGAATGTGGGCATGATTACTGTCAAACATAAAACCCCAAATATTGTATTGTCAACCTCATCTAACCACGGGATTTACCACAGAACAAGCCATGAGATGGAACATTCCTTCGATATTTTATTACTGGTGCTGAGCTGTTAGTGGGCAGCAATTTTGTTGTTTTTTTCAGGCTTGTTTTAGTTTTTCAAGGCTTAAATGATTTGAGGTGGTTCCACCAACTTGAGTTATTAAGTTTTTAGTTTTAGTTTAGTTTAGTTTAGTTTTAGTTAGTTTTTGCAAAACTTCTTAAAGGATCATGGATTCTTTCACCGAATATCTTCTGACATATTACACCACCATGCTTCTTCTCAACAGTACAGTATTTACACAGTAGGAATCCATGAGGGTCTACAGTCCATGGAAAGTAACAGATTGCATGTGATGGTCTTGTTAAGGAACATAACTCAACCATGCCACAAAGTTCTGCAAATTGCCTTAACCATGCTATCTCATAACCTAAAAGTCGATTACATTATTGAGGGCAGACTTGAGGAATTGCAGACTCCAGCCATTTGTTCCCCAGAGCCCCACACGCTGCTTTACTGTAAAATGCGATACCTCTTCATTAATCCTGCTGATTGGAGCGCAGCCCAGTAGGATGTATGCAGTTTGAAAGCCGACTGCATGGCTCAAGTTTGTGTGTGTGGGCATGCATGCTTGTATGCACACATCTGTTTAGTAGTGAGCAAGCATGCACGTGCATTTACATTTTAACACATACGTGTGTCTGTGCATCGTAAGTGAAGCATTGGCGCCTCGGGACTCAAACCCTTCCACTGTGTGTGTGTGAGATTTGAGCACCAAAGAAGAAGTCTTGCATCCATTTCATCTGACAGCTCCCGACCTTCCAGTAATCCCAGTATTTCTCACTATCTCACTCCCCATTACCTCACACATACATACAGGCATGTGACCTGCCGCAGCATCAAAGCCAGCCGGCTCATTCATCTGCTGCTGAATCGACATGCAATCGCACTCAGGACTCCATCAGCTACTGGCCAAAATCTGTTGTCATTTTATCTGCATTCCTGCTTTTAAGTTCAGACTCCTCCAGTCCATTATATCATCTTGCAGCCTGATTTGGTGTGGGATTTCTTTTGTCTTCAATCACTGGAGAAATGAGAGACTCCACTTTGATCACATTCTTTGGGTATAATTGCGCCAGGGATGGTAGTAGTGTAGCTCAGGTGATGGCAATGTTGGTCTGTTGTTGGTCCATTGCTTTGTTCCAGACTGAATAGCTTAAAAAAATATCATATTGTAAATATGATACTGTATATATAGCCCAGAGAATATATCCTAATGATTTTTTTAAATCACTGACTGTTATTCTTGTGCCACCAGCAGGCCAACATCTTCACTTATTCAGTGAAATATCTCAACATCTACTACTTGGATTGGCATCAGTGTTTGCAATGATAATCTTGAGTCCCATGCAGTGTAACATAATTACTTTGGTGATCACTTTACTCTTAATTTACCGCCACATTGATGTTGACAATGCTTTTTATTGAAATCACCTCAAGATGAATTGTATCTTAAAAGTTTGAATTTGTCCGATAATATTTGAGACCAAACATCTGGAAAATTAATGACATTTTAGTAACACTTTTCCTTTAGCGTGTTTTAAAGGCACAATATGTAATGTCTGCTACTAGGTCTCTTATAATAATAACAAAAGTTTGATTATGTCGTCATGTAGTGTGGGATCATTGGAGTTGTTGTTTGCTTCACTATTGCTGTATCATCAGTAACTTTGTCATTGTGAACATGTTCGCATGCTGACGTTAGCATTTAGCGCAAAGCACCCCTGTCTCTAAGTACAATCTCTCACAACTGCTGGAGTGGCTGTAGACTCTTAGTCATGTTCATCTGCTGTGAAAGTCACCATCACTGCAGCTTACACTCAGAAACCTACCCTGAAAGCGGTATATGGCGGTGCAATGAAAACGTCAGCACAACATTACACAGAACAGATTTTTACAGAAGCTATAACTCTCCTGGTTGTTGCTACTGCAGAAAAGGTGTTACTCCCGTTCTATATGTGAATCACTGGCTGCAAACCTTTGTCTCCCTACTGCATCAGATTTACCGCCTGTTATCTTCTGCTTCCTCTATCTCTCTGAACAATCTGGTTTCACTTGGGCTCCCAGCTCTATTTAAGAGCACTTTGTCATCACTATGAGGGGAGGAGATAGTCCTCCCTGCCAAAGCACCCCAAATTATGTATTGTGTCGTAAAGAAAAGAAGGGTAGACCTATTTTATATAGCTGGTGCTGAAATCTCCTAATTTCTTCAAGATGTTAGGATTTTTTATGGCACAGATGAAAAGAAGTTATTTTTTTCCCCAAATCTAGCATGCATATTTGTGATCTCAAATGAAATCTGCTAAAAAAAAAAAAAAAAAAAAAATGATCTCATACAACGTGTTTACCTTGTACAGTGAGTGAATCAGTGATGCCTGATTTCTAAGGTTAAAAACTTATTATTAGATAGATATGATTGTGGTGATTTCAAATGCATTAAAATTCAAGGTCACCCTAAGACTCAGACTTTACTATTTGGGTTTACTCTCATGAGTGTCGTTTTCTTTGGCAGCAGGCAGCTGTCTTCAGGGTAAAAAGCTCTGACAAACCGACTGAACTCTACCTGCCCAGCACCTCACAGCAAACAGACACAGTTAGCAACTAGCTAGTTAATAAAGTGGAGCATTAGCAGCTAAAGAGTCACATAATAGGAATTGTAACTTATCTTTGAATATTGAGGCAGCACATTGGTGCGGTGGTTAGTACTGTTGCCTCACAGCAAGAAGCTTCCAGGTTTGAATCCGCTGGCTGGCAGATTTGCTGTTTGAATCTTGAATCCTTCTGAGTGGAGTTTGCATGTTCTCCCTGTGCTTGTGTGGGTTCTCTCCAGGTACTCCAGCTTCCTCCTTAGGTTAATTGTTGACTCGTGATTGTCTGAGTGTGAGCGTGAATGGTTGACTGTCTTTGTGTGTTTGCCCTGAAATTGACTGGCGACCAGTCCAGGGTGTACCCCGCCTCTCGCCTACTGTCAGCTAGGATTGGCTCCAGCCCCCGGCGACCCTTATGGATAATGGATGGATAAATATCGAGTGTGCTTGTATTCTCATTCATGTTTGTTATTCACCATTTTCTTTTTTATTGGTTTGCATTTGCCTATTACTGGGGAAAAAGTGTCCCACTCTACTTTATTTCTGTTTCTTCTTTTTTGTTTCCACATGTATGTTCATACACCTCCATGAGGGATCATTGTGGATTAAAAAAAAGTCCCATAAGTATCACTTAGTACCTGTTTGCCATTGAAAAAAGCAGTCTCAGCTTTTTTGGAGCAAATATGAAGTTAGAAAATCTTCTGTGAGCACTGTAAAAAAATATGTGTTATGTAGCTGTAATCTTGGGGAAGTGGCAAGATTTGTAATCAGCTTGCCCAGGCAACTGCAGTGGTACAGCAAACAAAGGCAGCTCGAAGATTGGAAGTGAGTGACCCCAACATGGCCAGTTGTTGTTTACTTTATACAGAGACTGACGGCTGCATGCAAGGACTGCACTGTGTATACGTGACTGAGATCACAAAACCCCCGGTATGACTGCATGACAGGACAGGACAGGACTGTTGCTAATTAAAAGTTTTTTCCTTCTGCGTATCCGTGGCTTTTCTCTTTCTCAATTTGCCTTTAAGTTTCTCTATTATTTATCACTCTATACAACCTTTTGTCCCTCTGTGGAACACATTAGAAGGAGTAGTGGGGCTCTAGAGGCTGGCGTCCACTGTCTGCAGCAGTTTAACAGATTGATGCACAGTTAAAAACCCCTACAAATCCAAAGCAACCATTATGGTCACTTTAAAAATATCATGCACTCCTCAGAGATACAGGAGAATGTGCATCACAACCACAGTAAATCCCAACAATCCCAGGGCAGCAGGGGGAACACCCATGTTGTATTTCCTCAACTGTTTACTGTACTCTAATCCGTCATGTTGTTCAAACCAGTCAAACACGGCTTCACTAGTCATTAAATGTAATTACTTTGGTTTGCAGTGCTCTGTATTTGGTATGTGTTGACTGAAATGACACAAAGCAAACAAATATTGCAATCCCTCAGTGCCAAAACCCAAAAATTACTCCTCACTGATGCAATTATTTCATGTTGATTCGGCTATAATTCAGCCCTTCCTCTAACTCATGTTCAGCACAGATGTGACAGCAGTTCACAGCCAGCCTCAGAGGTGGTTTTGTAGACAGCATTCATGTTCGGCCACGGTGCCCTGCCTTCCCCTCTGCCTGAGCTCCTCTGACTCACACACCGAACACTGTTGCCAGGGCTACCATTTATTAATATTGGTCCATAACTTTGAGTCTCATCACCGGGCTACAGCGTGGCTGATGGCTGATCAGGCGCTGAATCCCCCGACATAAACAAACACAGATACACATGGATGCAAACACACACATACACATGGGTTTGTGTCCAGGTGATGTAGGTTGTGAATGAGAGCGCCTACAGTATAATGGAGAGAGGTTTGTGAGGAACAGGGTGTTCACTGGGACCGAAGAGAGAATTGGAAGTGGAGTACTTTGGACACCAGCGACACCTTGTGGTCATGTTTCATTTGCTTGCCCCCCACGAGGTTCAGCACTGTGTATCTTTTCAAGTGTGCCTTACCATAGTTCCTCAATAACAAACCAGAGACAACAGCATTCTCAAAAAAATCATCATATTTACATAAAATATACATAACATTCACAGTTCATTATTGTAATTGCAAGGAGTTTGGTGACCTCATGTAATTGACAGCGTAGCTCTGCCCACCTTCAACCTGAGCAGAGGTCTGATCAGACAGAAATTTGTTGTGATAATACTTATATTTAATATTTGTTCTTTAGAAGTGTATTCTTCTAAGACTAACTGCTGGAGGATTGTCTATTTGTGTGGATTTGTACACCAACACACACACAGATTAGTTTTACATTCCCTAACAATGTGAATTTTTCTGTGGATGCTCAAGTTGATAGAAGAAATAAGTGGAGCTCTTCTACCCCCAGCTGGTCACTTGGTGTTACTAATGCTAAGGTAGAAACTGTGTCAACTCTTTGCTGTCGATATAAACCATTGATGTTCTCACAATTTTTATATCAAGGATCACATTTAGATATGTGCACTGTTGCCTAAACAGTCTTATTAAATATACTGTAGTTGTGAGTGTGGTGACTGAGCAGAACAGTCACGCTGTCAGTTTGTTAATAATAAGTCATTTGTTGTTGCCAAGTGTTTCTTGGTATCTACACTCCAGTCACATCACTCTTCTTAAGCAAATACACACAATCAGAAAAAGAAAAAAGATTTAGGAGTGAGTCAAAGTCAAACTTCCCTAAAGGTGAATTTAGCTTCATAGCCTGCAGGTTGAAGTTGGGTTATGAAATGTTTATGATCGGCAGAAGTGGACATGATAAAAGTGCTACAGCAGAGCTGCAAATGAGTATTGTAGCAACAGTCTATCAAACTGACTGCTTAAATTGAATGCGTTATTGAAATAGGTGTCACAGAAATATGTTGCAGCAGAGTGGCAGACTACGAGCAGCGGGGATGAAAAAATCAAGATCAAGACTGTCTAGTCATGATCACTCATTATGCTCACCCTCCCCCCTTACTCTCTCACTTTCTTCCCACTTGTAACTCATCATCTGATTTCTCGCACTTACAGTAAACCAATGAAATCCTCGCTCTAAGTCTCACGAGCCAATCATTTCATAGCTGTCAAAGTTTAAAGTTCTTTCTCTGTCCTGTCAGCTGTCATTTCAGGCAAATCAATGTAACCCCCCTCCACCCCACACATCAGAAGTCATCAGAAGTCTGCTCTTTATCATTCAGCTCTCAGCTCTCTTCACCCCTCATCACCACCAGTGGTGTCTAGACTACATCGAGGGAATATCCTGTCATTTCATACAGCTTTACATCATTTTGATGGGGTCTAATCGCCACAGACTGTGTATCTCTGTCTTGCATTTATTAATAAATCTTCTTGATCACTTTTGAGCCTCCAGTGACGAGTTGTGATGTATTTATGGCGACACAGTTTGAACCACTATGTAGCATGTGTGTTTTATCCACTGGAGGGAGCACCCTAAAGTGCATTTTATCATGTTTTTTTTGCACATTGGGCAATCCAAGACGGCATGTTAGCTGCCCATGCTCCCAAGCTGTCAAATGCAAGATAACAAAGCTCCACTGTAGGCAGTCAGCCACATATGCTGCTCCCAACAATGTTAACATGGTTTGATTTCCATTGATGTTTTAGTACTTTTTTTTAATATCTGTAGTCAAACTGAGTCTCCTTGCAATGAATCCAAACAGACTACAGCTGTAAAACTAAAAAGTCCCCTATCAAGATTCACAAACATTTTTTATGAAGCATTCCTCTGCCTGAACTGTGACTCTTCCTTTCCAAGGACTCAGTTTCCCAAAGGACCCTTGAGGGACGCTGAGCAGCAACCATTTCCTATCAACAGTTCACAACCTTTGAGTTAAAGTTGCACAATCGTTTTTACTGCTTGTCCATCTGCTTCATATTGTTCTCTGTGTTATCAAGGAATTATGCAAACTAAACAAGCTTTATGAGTAACGCTGCGCTTTATTGACTCGTATGCAGGTTTCCATTTCAATGCACAATAACAGATGGTGGCCAAACATTAACAGCTGTATATCTTAGTCCTGTAATGCAGGTTTTGGTCCAAGGTCAAAGCAATAGAGAGGTTTAAGTGAACCTTAACACTGTTACGTTGAGTGCGGTTACAAAACCAGAGAAAGTAAGTGGTACCTTAGATAGTGAGGTGTTTCTTTTATTTTCTTATTCTTATGTACAAGGAGTTAAGTATAAATATATTGGTAAATCATTATAAGGCATGTGTATTGATGCTGATTATTGGCCTCTTGTAACTCATTGTTGTCATGCTGTAGCTGAGGCTCATTTTAGCACTGTGTTTGGTGCAAGATGTCACAAACCGACTAAAAATGTGCATAAAGGAAGAAAGACAAACCAAGGTGAAGTGCAGATGAATACCATAAATTCTCAGATACTGGCAGGGACCTTAATTTACCCCAAGTGCAGAGACAAGCCTTTATTTGGAACAAGCTTATATAAATGACAAACTTTTATTTATAGCTTGCCCTGTTTTATAACTTCGCCACCATATTTTAGGAAGATGTCTCCCTGCTTCCTGATTTGCTCCTATCTACATTTGTTATTTCAAACTCAACATTTCCTCCTTGCTTACATGTTGTCTTAATAACTTTAGAAAAATTTAGATTTCCATTGTATTACTTTCATCAATAAAATAGCTAATTTCAAACTCACCATTATGCTGCTCGGAGTTTCTCTTCTAGTGTTTTCATTCTTGTATTATTTCCAGTAGCTTCCATTTTGTTGTTTTTGGGGGTCTCATCACTCTGCAAGCAGGTGGAGGTCCTCCCAGAGGATGCTTCAGTTCACCCTGTTGGGGCAATGAATGTTGAACCAAAATTTATGGAAATCCAGTAATGCAATTGGCACTGGAACTCTACAAACAGACAAACAGGTGCTTGGAAATGAGCCACTGGAGAGGAAAGCTACTCCACACCTTTCATAGACTCCTTCAAAGTCTCTTTGAGGTTACAATAAATTAAGACAGGATTTGTTTTAAGTTATTTAGATTTATTCATTCAGGACATCTCATTGAAATCACAGTCTCTTTTTCAAGTGAGACCTGAGACCAAATTACACAAATATATATGTGAGGTAATAGCAAGTCAAGTAAGTCACACAAACAGTCATTACACACCTAGACACTTAAAAATTGCAGATATTATTAGAAAGCTTGCCATAGCCGTCTGCCATGACCCTTAATTCCTTCATGCCTGAAAACATAGTTCATGTAGGTCCAGGCTGACTTAAGGGTTGTTTTACTGTACAAGCCCCTGTCTGAGCAGAGAGCTGTCACAGGGTTATGATCAGGTCTGCACTCTACTTAAAATGCTGTGGGATCAACAGCCTTGTTCGTGCTTGGCACTGCAGAAATGCCTTCAGACAGTCCAGCCACTATTCACATATGGTGGCAGATGAATGGGTGAAAAACTGTATTTATTCTGCACAGTACAGGCCCATCTGTGGTTTGTATTTAGCACTTAGGAGATATGACATTTTTTCTTAGAGTGTTTGGTGGCCAGTGGCAGGTTATTCTTATCATCGTATAGTCTAAAGTCAGTCAGGCTTTTATCAAAATGTGAAGTGCAGAAGAGTGAACTGACAGCAGATCAGTCAAGCACCTCCTCGTCCTCACGTGAGCAGCTCAGTCTGCCACCAGGGCTGCTGCACATTAGAAGCTTGTAGAAACTATTTACAGAGCTACAAACGACTTCAGGTGCTTGCAAATGTGTCAAGAAGGAAGCTGCTCTACACCTTTCCTCCTGTCTACCCCTCAGTTAAAGATAAGTCTGTGATTCCTCTTTTTCAAAGGAGCTGTTCAAGCCCATTGGGCAAATCTGACTCAGGTCACCAGCAAATGTAAGTAAACAGCAGCTGACAATGCACCTATGGCATTATTTTCCTCTATCCTCTTAAGATGAAAGAGTCAATCCTTTTTCCTTCATTCGTTTTTTTTGTTAATTGGTTGTTATAAGTTCTAAAATATGAGCTACACTGAGCCGTGAATAATGTGGTTTCAAAAGCCTCACAGGTTTCAGATATGTGCTTTTTTACATGTGGCCTCCACACTGATAAGAACTCTTCAGATGTTTTCAGAGTGTATCCATGTCCTTTTACTGGAAGTGATGATAAAATGCCTACCTTAATATCTGGGTCACTTTATATCTAAAAATACTGTTATGAGCAGTCACAAAGCACATTCAGCTTTGAGGGTGAAACTACAGAACTACATTGATATGCATGCTGCCTTATTCTGCTATAAAATAAAACACATCTCCTTATAGTACTCGTAATTTTTGAGTAGCACATAAGCAACGTATGGTACTGAATTACTTCTTTTTTATACTCAGAAAATAACAAAAATATCTTAACAACAATTTGATGGATGGCCATGACATTTTGTGCAAACATTTATGGTCCTGAGAGGATGAAGACTACTCATTTCAGGGATTCCCTGACTTTTCCTCTAGCGCCACCAACAGGTTAAAGTTGGTAGTTTTGATTGAAATATCTCAACAACTTTTGGATGGATAGATATTCATGTTCCCTTCAGGTTTACTTATGATAACTTTTGTGATCTATTAACCTTTCATCTAAAAGGTAATGACATTACCAACATCCTCAGCTGCACTTTGTTAGCATGCTTACATGTTGAGCTGAGATGGTGAACCTGGTAAACGTATACCTGCTGAACATAAGCAAATTAGCTAGTGTTAGCATTTAGCCTAAAGCAATACTACGTCTAAGCAGGGCTCACAAAGGTGCCAGCATGTCTTTTTTTCTTTTTATAAATACAAGCAAACAATTACCAGCAGGGCATTAAAACATGTAATTCTTCATAAAACAAAGAAATCTGTTAAACTTCTGGTGTTTAATTAATAGTGTAAGCTCATCTCACAATGTGAAAAAGTGCCAGTTTTTAATTAAAGTGACGCTTCACAATTTCCTTTCATATTCACAGATTTTAAGGCATACGGACACCTTTATAAGTTACTAAGACATATTTTCTAATGAAAAAAGAGGCGATTTAAGAGACACAACTCTGTGATCACTGGATATTGCCCATTTCTTATTTCAGTATTACAGCTCTGTAGTCTGAAGGTCTGCCAGGTTTTGAAGTCATGATCAAAGCCGGTGGATCCCAGTGCACCATAAAGGTGTTACCAAATAAAAATGTCATCACATCAGATAGTTGCAGTGTCAGTAAATCACAAGCTGTATGTGCATAAATCCGGTGTACCAGATTAATAAATCAGCAATAGCTGACCACTCTGAGGCTCTGCAGAGATTTACAGTTTGCATGCACTGCTTAATTGGCCCAGTGAGTCCTGTCTTTTGACCTGAAGGGCACTTTCCTAAAAACAAGTTACAAAGTCTTTTACATAAGGCAGCAAATTAAACGCCAACAATAACAGCAAATCAAAAAGCTGGTTAGCTTAGCATAGCATAAAGACTGGAAACAGGAGAAAACAGCTAGCCTACCAGATTTGTCTATTAGCATCTCTAAAGGTCACTGATTAACATATTATATCCTGTTTGTTTAATCTCTGCAAAAACCAAAATGTAAAAGGGATCATTTGACTTCAGGAAGTCAATACACATAACATAGTAAATTATCACTTTTACACTTTGGTGTTTGTATGGATAAAACCACCAGGATATATCAGATGAATAGTGACTTTTAGAGGTGCTGGTAAAATTTTGTTTTGTTACTAGAGTCAGGCTAGCTGTTTTTCACCGTATTTCCAGCCTTTATGCTATTTTAAGATAACTATCAGACATGAGAGTCATATCGATCTTTTTATCTAACTCTCATAAGCCAATAAGCATGATTCCCTAAATGTAAAACTATCTCAAATGTCTGTCTGATGACAGACTAATATATCGCTGCTGTAATAAATCTCCTGGCCATACACTCTCCGCCCACTTGTTTCCTCTTTTAGCTAAGTGGCATTATACGTTTGGCTTGAATACAAGGGTTTAAAAATACCAAAAGCACAAATGTTTTCTGTGGAAATCTCTGCAGGATTACAAGGATTTGCCTGTAATATGTGGTGATCTGCAGAGACAGACCCTCGTACATGCATTCATGTGCAAAACATGAAAATGTACGTCTACACCTAGACTTAGACTTAATGCAGCTTTGGCAGATGACAGTGTATGTTAGTGGGACCTCCTTACCCTCCGCCACTGAGTTGCATCATGATACAATGAAAAAGATTAAAGAACTCAGTGAGATATGGGAGATACTATGGGGGAGGGGGGGCAGGTGGGTGAACATTGTGGCCTGGCACATTGTATTGTAGTCAGAAGGCAAAGAAATGTTTCTGAGAACCAAGATCTCAAAAACCACAGCACATGATTCCTATCAGAGGTCCACAGGGAGAGTGAGTGGTAGCAGAGGAAGAGGAAGAGGAGGAGAGAGAGAGAGAGAGAGAGAGAGAGAGAGAGAGAGAGAGAGAGAGAGAGAGAGAGAGGACAGTCATGCACTTAACTAGCAGACACCCACACACAATTTCTCACCAGACACCCACATACACTTTCTCACATACGCAGTGCACACATCGGAGTACCTGCTTCGTAGCCACTCCTTGAGTAGGTCTGTTCCAGACAGGCTAGTGGTGCCAAGATGCCTTCCTGTGGCTGGTTGTTGGCTCTGACTCTGGCAGCACTAACAGGTAAAAAAAAGTTACTATTTATCCTCACTGATTTGTCTGTAAGTGTCAAACCTCTGCTCTCTGTGTGAAGACTTTAACTGAGCTACTGTGATGATCAATAACAGACGCTGTGAAGGGGAGTAAAATGTAAAGAGAGATTACAGTTAAATGATTAGTCTTAGAAGGAGATAACAGCTCTGTCTCATACTCTTCCCTTTTTTCATGTTTCACCGATTATCTTTGACCATCTTGATTGATTGCACTACTCTTACTGTATAAGTTGTAGTTATTCTAATTGATATTATCTGTGTTTTTGTTTTTATGTTGTTGTTTTTTGCACAGCTGCCTTGTGTGGTCTCTGAGTTTGTCCAGAGTCCTTTTACTTTGACTGAACAGAAGCTTTCGTCCCTCTAAATCCTGAGCTGTTGCATTGATTCCACAGCTGTGTCTGAAAAGATTCGACTCGATAAAATCACCTACAAAAAGAGTGTTTGATCTGACAATGTGCTCTTAAAGCCAGACATGGTCACTTTCCAAGGTCTCTTGTCACTATGTGCTTCTCATTTCAGGACACACTATTGGTGCTGTTACATTTGAGCAAACTGAGAGGAACTGCTCTCTGTCCCCACCGGTAAGATCAAACTGATTTTTAAAATTCCAAATAATTACAAAAATCAAGTCATATAAATTACCTTGAAGTCCAAATGTTTTTCTGTCATGAAAAATGTTGCTTGAGTTCTGTACAGATACAGCTACTGCACCTGTGTTACAGTTAATGATTACACTGGGAGATATAGAAAGGGATGAATCAGCAGTTCTTCAGGTTTTAATTAAATCTGAAGACTTTTCACACTCTCTGTTTGTCTGTATGTCTGTCTGTCTCTCTCTTTCTCTTTGTGCGTGTGTGTGTGTGTTACAGTACCTTCCCAGCACAGCAGTGAATACCACTCTCCGGCTGCAGGAGTTACGAGAGCAAATGCTTCGCCTGAATATCTCTGCCTACATTATCCCTGGCACTGATGCTCACCTGGTACATCTGCCGTCCATCATAATTAATTCATCTGGGTTCCAACCATGTGTGTGTGCACATGAATGTGTGTATGAAATGCTAATCCACTCTGTTTCTCTGTCAGAGTGAATATATCGCACCACGTGATGCCAGGATGGCCTTCATGACCGGCTTTACAGGCTCTGCAGGTACAATCCTCCTCTTCCTCATCCCCCTCCTCCTCCCCATGACTCAATTCCCCACATCGGAGTGCTGCCGCCATGCAGCTCCTTTACTTTCATCCCACATCCTCACGATACAGCCTGCTTCTCGGTCATTTAGTTTCATCGCTCTCACTCGCTGCATCATTGCATCTCCTCATGCATCAGCGTCCTCACAGAGTAACTTGACCATTACATCAAGTAATCTATTTGTATGTAAAACTGCTGGACAAGATTAATGATTATACATATTTCTGTGCTCAGCTGTTGCACAGATGAATATGAGAAGACGATATGAGGACAGATGACAATTCAGTTACACCAGGCTAATCTTATGCCAAACTCCATAAAGAAAAGTCACATTTTAAAAGCCTCCATGAAGAATCAGACTTCTCAGCTGTTGCTATTTAAAGTGTTTCATGTGCTGGTACAACAGTGGAATGATAATGTAAGCCCTTATTATATACCCACCACACATCACCAGGTTCTCTTCAGTGGCTCTTCTTAACCCTCCTGTTTCTCCCCACGTGCATACATTTTTCACAATTAGCTGGCCCATCATGCATTGTTCTAAGTCAACTTTGACATTTATAGTTGTTTGTAATTAACTGTCACTGCTGCCCTCTCTATAACATAGTTGCTGTTCTGCCTCTCCTCAGGCACTGCCGTGCTTACTCAGACCAAAGCTGCTCTATGGACAGACAGCCGCTACTGGGTTCAAGCTGAGAGACAGATGGACTGCAACTGGGAGCTGGAAAAAGATGGTAGGGGTTATCGTGTTTTGATTACTTGTTATGACAACGCAGGACACAGGGATGCCGATCAAATATTTGTGGTTTTTATGGTCTAGTCTAAAAATATCCTGACAAATGCTGCATATACTATTACAGGAATTAAATGATAAAAATAGCTCACGAACAAACTGAAGTCACTGCATGTTTTATCTTGCAAAAACACTTTTAGCACTGAACATATGATGCTGATGTTCACACATTTGTAGAGCACAAAATGAATTACATAGCAGCTTTTGTTGTAGGGAAACGTATGACTTGTGTCCACATCTATAGTCAGTCAAGGATTTATACGGTGACAAAGCTCATCCCATCAATCAGTTTGACAGCACATGTCCTGCAAAACGTTGCAAAAACAGAAACACTGCAAGTCAGAACACAACAGTTATTTCTTTAGGCATTTTTATAATTTTTTTCGATACTGTAGCTGCAGTAGAGAGAAGGCAGGGAATGAGGGGATAGATAGATGGTGGATGACATGTAACAACGATCCCTGGCCAGACGTGAACTGGTGATGTTGAGGCTCAGGGCTGGCACCTTAACCCCCAGCTCAACAGGGTGCCCCTGTGATGCTGAAATTGATTCTTTGTTCATTTTAGTTTCAGCATTCTGATTGTGTAATGCAGATATTATTGGAGATATTGGCAGCAACTTCAGCCTTTAACAAATGATTAGCAGTTTTATCAGGAAGAACTTCAATTACATTGTGACTTAGTTCTGTTGTTAGTTCCCACGTTTATGATTGTTTGAGTTTTCAGTATTTGTTGTTTAATTGCTGAATGTGTTTCTTAATTTGCTTGCGTTTTCCTAAAGGATGTGTCAAGAATTATTCCCCTGTGCATCTGACCTCCATTGTTGTCCAAAATTGACCAGCAATAAGTTGCCGTGCATTGAGCTTTCTGGGCATGTGTAGCATGATGTCGACAGCTGGGATGCAACTTTAGGCTTTAGCATAATTAGACAACATATCTCACACCGCATTTCTATTACTACATTTGATACACCGTCATTACTGTAACAATTACACAGCATTGTATTTTGTTTTGTTTTTTTAATTATCTTTTTAATCTAAAATCATCTCTTGTAACAGGATTCATTGCATCCTGTAACAGGATATGGGCCATAAAGTTACCTTTAACTGATTGCAAACAACATCATTAATATTTTTATAGCTTTGCATGTGATGTAAGAGACTTTGATGAGTTTAGTCAAAAAGTATTTATGTTCTTTGAAACATAATGATTGAATGAAACTATAACAGATAATCAGGCTTACTATAGTTTAGAGAAACTGACATATTGTTTAATCCACCAATCCACATTTTGTTACAAAGCAAATACCAAACATTTTTATTTTTTCTATGTTGTATTACAGTATCCACCACAGATAGGTCAACTGAATTTATTGTATCACACCATCTAAAGTCAATAATAACCCGACTAGAGTCTGTCATGTGTGATCTCAGTGTCCATCAGCAGTGTAGCAGAATGGCTCATCTCCGAGGTTCCGCCAGGCGGCAAGATCGGCTTTGATCCCTTCCTCTTCTCCCTCGGTAAGACTCCATCCTCCATCCCCCCCGTCACTCCTGGTTAACATCAATAAAGTGCCCACCCAACTAGATGGAAAATTATTGATGGAGCCGCCAGACGCCATGCAGGCTGTTTACTTGTGATTGATTCGCTTCACTGTGTGTAATCATCTGCAATTTCCTCCATTAGAAAAGCAGGAGGACTACAGCATCAATCTGGAGTCAAGCAATCGCAGCCTGAAGTCCATCCCTG
Organism: Pempheris klunzingeri; assembly: GCF_042242105.1. Classification (NCBI taxonomy): domain Eukaryota; kingdom Metazoa; phylum Chordata; class Actinopteri; order Acropomatiformes; family Pempheridae; genus Pempheris; species Pempheris klunzingeri. The sequence goes on along the minus strand of NC_092020.1, from coordinate 17,553,500 downwards.
TTAACCTGGTCGACCAAGTATGGAAGGACAGGCCGCCCGTCCCTCCTGACAACCTCACCCGCCTGCCCGACAGAATCATACGTGGGTTTCTTTATACATGTGTGAAGCGGCAAGTGGACTGCGTTGTGTGTCTGTACTACAAACACAAACACACACTGAAGTCTGCTTGTCTGCCTGTGTGGTGCCCTTTATCTATGTGCTGATAAATACCTGCAAACTGGACTGCAATAAGCAGTTCCTCAAACACAACCATAGACAGCTGGTTCATGTTTTTATGGCCGGCTGACGGATCAAATACTAACTTTGAGAGAATGGAAAGCCTTCTGAAAAGGAAGTTGTCTGGACACCCATGGGCCTTATTAGTCTTTATGGTCGGAGAATAGACAAATGGAACAAATGGAGAGCATCATAAAACCTAATGGTCTGTGTGTGTCTGTGTTTGTGTGCGTATACATTTCAGGGTAATCTGGAAAAAAAGCATCTCATAGAGTGTTTCAAGTCTTTTGTAAACACTTCCTCATAGTTTGAATGTACAGGCTGGAAAATATAAAGTGATGAGTAGAAAACGGTAGTGCTAAAGAAAAGATAGAAGTTAGAGGAAAGTCAGCTGATATGTGTCTGTAATTAGTGGGAAGCATTACACTTACATAAAGCGCTAAAGCTGAACTAATCAACATTTTAATAGGAACTAGAGCTCAAATGATTATGTGTAATGTGAAAGGTGTTGGTCTTAGTGACAAACTGGGAGAGAAACTGTTTTGTCTCACTCTGAAGACTCTTATCAACATGTTTTCCAGCGCCAGCAGTCAGCCATTTTCAGCAGAAAATGTTTTATAAAGCTACTGTACTCTACCTACTCAGCACCAAACAGTTAGATACAGTTGACAACTAGCCCATAAACATTATGGAACATATTGGTATCTTAGTGGCTAAATATCTCCTTCAAAAGCTGGTGGAGACCAAAGCAGTGCTAAAAGGAGAAACAACACAGCTTGTTGTGCTGCCTATTAATGTAGCTTCGATAACAGAGGATAAAAGGTGGTTGATTTCTAATGAAAACATTTTTAAAAAGTGAGAATTTCTAGTAAAACTCCATGTCCAACGCCAATGTGCATCAAGTGTTTCTTGTCATGTGGATGCAAATAAAATTGAAATGTGTGTGTTTGCAGAAAGATCCTGGCAGATGAAAGTGGAGCACATACGAAATCAGATAAGAGACAATCCATATCAACCAACTGCTCTTCTGCTGTCAGCACTGGATGAAACAGCCTGTAAGTAACTCAAACTTTGTCATGCTGAATTCGCTGAAAAAAGTAGTTGATATGATCATCATAAAAAATGCATTACAGCTACTTTAAATGTAAATGTTTTCATAATCATTTCATTAAGCCTCTAGATAGCTACAAAATACACTTCAGTTGGAGCAGAGACACACCTATAAGTGTTGCCAGAAGTATCCAGTTTTCCATATTCAAAAATGGCTGAAAACAAATCCCCAGCGATTTCTTTTCTTTTTCATTTTCATTTGTAGGCCACCCAGTGGCTTCAGGGCCCTAAATAGCCGCTTAGATTGCTCATACCTCAGGATAGCTCTGGAAATACAGTTTGCAACAATATAAAATGACAAGAGACAAACACAGCACAAATACAACCAAGGCTTTTTGGATTAAACTGTAGCCTGAGGAGTTGCAGTCTGATGTAGCAGGTTGTGAAATAAATACAGAAATCGTATCACATAGAAAAGATGCTTAAAAGACCAAAAGAAAGATATAAACTTGAAAAGTTTGAAAGTTACTTGGAATTATCTATCCACTGAAAATTATAAGTTTTTATTATAAACAGTAATTATAGTATTTAACTGACTTGATTATCTGTATGTACCCTGGTCGTTCACTTCAGCTGTTTGTAAATGAACAGTGAATTATTCAAAAGCTCCTTTATTATAACTCACACAACAGGACTGCTGGGTCTCAGACCTTTCCTGACTTCTGATTACAGAATTAGTGAGTCAGTTTTCAATCATAGGGACAAAGGAAAAGTCACGTACCTCACACAGAAAGATTAGATGTAAACAGCATGTACCTGCTCAGGTGGATCTAGCAGATCATGTAAATCAATGTGCGAGCTGCTGCTGCCAGTTAGTGGTTTCGTATATTTTTGATTTCTAGGGCTGTTCAATCTGCGCGGCAACGACATCCCATACAATCCCTTCTTCTACTCCTACACACTGCTCACAAAGGATGCGATCTGGTAAGTCGGTTTGTCAGGGATTACATGTGTGAACATGTGGGGTTCCTTTCAAACCGTCTTTCTTAAGTATCTGTGCACGTAACAGTTAATTCCCCTTTATGAAAACTTCTTTTTTTATAGACTACTCTTTGTACTTTCTCCCAGGCTCTTCCTCCACATGGACAGACTGACAGAGGAGTTGAGGGTGTACCTTAACACCTCCTGTGTGGGGCCCATGTGTGTGCAGCTAAAAAGCTACGACACTGTCCTCGATCATCTGAAGGAGTATGTGGCCCAACCCAGGGTTAAAGTGTGGATCGGGACAGAGTACACAAACTACGCACTTTATGAGATAATTAAACCAGAGGTATGCAGGTATTTATTTCTTTATATTCACTACACTGCATAATTTCATTCCTTGTTAGTGTTATATTAGATATTTTAATCTTAATTGGAATGCACTGTCTACATACAGTATAATAACCTCTTTGTATTTATGTAATGTTGCTGTATTTTATCATTAAGGCAGCTGTAGTGAGTCACCGCTTGTTGGCTGCTAGTGGGATGAATATTTTTGATGCGTATTATGGACAAAATCCAAGTTTTTAAAACTGCACCAATCAATATTTTTATATAAACAATGGATCAAATTACTATGTGAGAGTGCTCGCTCATGGTGAAGAACCCACAAAGTTCCCTGCAGCTCAACAGTTTTTCAGTGTTTTTAAAAATTAAATTAAATGAAAAATGTATTTCCTATGTTTTAATCTTGTGTTTCTGTGTTGATTGTTCTTGTATTTCCTCTTAAATGCTAAATAGATTTTTTTATATATATCTATACACCTTTTTTCTCCTGTTAAAATATTTTTGATCACTCATCTTCAGCTCACATTTGTCTGATATGAAGTGTGATTTTAGGCAACTAGCTAAGCCACACATCATATAAAACCAGACTTCACCATTAACTTGTGGAGTTAGTTAGCAGAGCAATATAATAGGAGGTGTGTGTTTGGGCCACGAATTGCACATATGATGTTCATCAATTTAAAAGATAATTTTGCAAGTCCACTAAGTCGCAGTTTGTCATAAAGATGATAAAGTTTTTGTTTTTTGTGTGAAACTTCTCAGTGAAGTCAACCTCTCCTTTCAAACAATCTACATCAACTTATTATTATTTTTATATCAATTGTTATTGTTTTTTGCACCATGTAGGACAAACTACTGACAAGCTCCTACTCTCCTGTGTTGACGACTAAAGCAGTGAAAGACGAGACTGAGGCGCGAATCTTGAGAGATGCTCACGTAAGTCATCCGCACACAGATGTAGTCAGGATAAATATACACAAGCACACCACCATGTACGTGCACACATGAGCACAAATAGTAATGACCACTTCTTTGACCACTTATGACTACTGAAGCTAAGTTTGTATCTCAGATATGAGCCTCTAATGCATTTACCTGACTACGTTATCTTTCTCGAAGCATTTATTACCTTGTCCAAAGAAATATGAACAGCACGTCATGTAAAATGTCAGCTTGTGCATTTTATGTTGTTGTGAATGATGCTGAGACTCTCCCAGTCACCATGTCACTGTGGCTGTGTGTAGGTGAGGGATGCAGTCGCAGTCATCCAGCTGCTGATGTGGCTGGAGAAGGCAGTGCCAGGGGGGAAGGAGACAGAGCTGACTGCTGCAAAATACGTCAATGACTGTCGCAGGTGAGTGCATACAAAATACAGGAGATGGTGGAGAACTGAGATACATGAATCAGAATATGAGTGCTGCACAGCCTGTAAAATGTATTAAAAAGGACCATAAACAAACAGCCACAAAGACACTACTATACTAAATATTTAAATATTCATCATTACACTCACTTCATAGTTGGCTTTCACAGCTAATATAAACCTCATTTTCCAGCAAACAAAAAGACAACAGAAACGCAAGCTTTGAGACTATCTCTGCAAGCGGACCCAACGCTGCACTTGCCCATTACAGGTAAGGTTCATTCATATTCTTCCTCTTCTTCCTCACTTTTTCTTTTTCATTTAAATTATACCTGTATATAATATAGTCCTTATGTTACTGCTGAACCTTTTTTTTCAAAGCACACCATAAGTTTTATGCAGATTTTTCCACCTCCTCCTGTTGGTGCATTCAAGGACATCCAAGACTTAAGAGTAAACTGCTGACAGTCATTACATTTATGCCCACAAACAAGCAAAACATGGACACTGCAAAAACAGGTTTAGGCATTTGATTTAAGAATTAGGATGACAATTAACTGTATTTCTGTTGTTGTCAACAAAGCCAATAAAAAGATGAAATCCAGCAATGAATTGATCCTGCTGAAGTTTTGCTACTGTTTCCTAAGTCAGATGTAACTTATTCCTCTGTGACACGGAGCTCCATTGTTCAACAAGTGTTTAAACTAATGATAGAGACACCCAGAACACAGGCACTGCAGTTAATGTTGAGTTAATCCCACAGACATTGTCCTGCTGCATAAATACCCTCTAGAGCACCAGATGTGTACTAATCCGCTGCTGAAAATAGTCTCAAACACATAAACTATTTGCTCCTGTCTTTGTAACGTCTGCTAATTGCTACCAAGCTGTTTACAGAAATTAATGAGCATTTTTTTAAAAAATGAAACACTTCATTTGTGAGTCTGTTTTGAAGATTTAAAACTTCAGGTAAAGTGTAGGGAAACCAGAAAGCATTGAGTGCAGACATTCTGGTGGCCTGGGATTTTCAGATGCTGAATCATGGTGGTGGTGGTGAACGATGGCTGGTTCGAATCTGCCCATTTCTTGTAAGTTCTCCACTGGACGCTACCTATTGAGGGCAAAAATATGCCTCTAAGAACACTTGAGCAAATGGAAAACAGAAGCATCCTAAGAGATAAGACATCACGTATTGGAAAATGGTCAGCAGTAATTTATTTGTAGCTAAAACCTATAAAACACTGCTATTGCCCTTTAAACATGCTACAGTTGCCATCAAAGATCTGCAGAGCTGCTGTTATTTCCTGTTTTTCTTCTGTTGCAGCCCAACAGAAGAAACAAACAGGAGGCTGACAGTTGATGAGATGTACCTGGTCGACTCTGGTGGCCAGTATCTGTAAGTAAAAACACACTCTGCTCACACAGTCTCCAGTTTCACAACACCTGCATTTGAAATGAGTCAATCTGTCTCTCACTATTATCAGAGACGGGACCACCGACATCACTCGGACAGTTCACTGGGGAACCCCCACAGCAATGCAGAAGGTAACCCTTTAGGTTTTATACTGAAAGTGTGAATGTTTCAACAGATATTTAAATGTTCTCTCTGTCAAAACACAGGAAACTGCAGCCAATCAGTTTTTCTGTATCTATTAAAAAAACGTGTTGTTGCAGTAATTTCTGTGGTGGTATATAAACCAGAAATTTTCAGCTCTAAAATTCTTCCACAATGCTACATAATCCAAAATATTCCTTTAAAGTACAATTTTCCTGTCATTTACCATATGTGTCACCTCACAGGAGGCCTTCACTCGAGTGCTCATGGGAAATATTGAGATATCTCGAACCATCTTTCCCTCAGGGACAAGAGGTGAGAATGAAAAAAAACATACATGCATGTTAAAAATTAGATTTACAACACTCCCACCTGAAACCTTTCCTAGTTTCACCACTAGAGAGCCCTGTTTCTCCACTTACCAACGTTTTGTGCTAATTTTTGAGTGGATGAGTTTCAGATAAGGATGTTTGATCCGGCTTTTGTTTATTGACAGGTGTAAACATGGAGATGCTGGGTCGCCGGGCATTGTGGGAGGTGGGCCTGAACTATGGCCACGGCACGGGTCATGGTGTTGGAAACTACTTTGGAGTTCATGAGTGTAGGTTCTCTTTTTATTTTCTTTCTAGTTTATACCCCCAGTATGAAAATGAAAAAAAAAACACATTTTAAAAGCATAAATCCTGAAGAAACAGAAGTCAGGAACAGATTTCAATGATCTGTGATGTCTGAAAGCATCATGATTATGGCCCAGAGGAGGCTGTTTTACATCAAATTGAACTTCATTACACTGTGGCAGGCAGTTTTGCATGTTTGAGCACACATTTAATTTTTCAGAGCCTCCACTTTACTGACCAAATACAGCTGAACAAAAGGCAAAACTCACAGTTTAGGACAACAGTCCATTATCTGGCATCTATGAAGTTACTTTGAACTTATCTTAGTTTGTGACACTCTGAGGTGTGTAGAGCTGCAATTTGTCTGAGGAACAGTCCAAATCACAGAGTTTACTGTCCTCACACTGGGGAAGCCTTGAACAGAGATTTCCCTTTTAAAATGACTAGTAAAAAAGTTAAAAAAGTGTCAACTCACTGGATTTTAGCTCCCGAAAACTTTTTTTGACTGAAAAGGACAACAACCAAATAGAAAATCAAGATGAAATACATTTAAAAAAAATCATAGAAAGCAAACAAAACATGTCAGTCACTTTAAAATCACTTATCTGAAAGCTATATTTCTGAAAAAGAGAGGTACAGAACAACAAGACAACACTATACAGTTTTATAGACAAAATGTAATAAAAACCCATCGTTTCACAGGAGGAAACAGAGGCTGGGATGTGCACATAACTACTCCTTTGTTTTGATTTGCAAATTCATGCCATGCTGGGCAGGGAAATAGGAATTAAATCAGAGTACAATTGAATACCAGGTTGTAAGGTTAATTAAATGCCCAACAATAGAGATGTAAAAGTGAATGTACACAAATTAAATGTTTTTGAAGTTTTCTGTGGTGTTATCTATATTTTAATCATGTACTATGTTTTAATATTTTTCCAGGGCCAGTCGGCTTTCAGAGCAACAACATTCCCTTCAAAGCAGGCATGTTCACATCAATAGGTGAGGCTCTTTTTATTCTTCAAAACAAATCCACAAACAATCCAGACAACACTACATTATGATCATTTTAAAGGACATTAACTGGTGATGATTTTCTTCAAGAACCTGGATATTACAAGGAGAATGACTTTGGGATCCGGATTGAAGATGTTGCTGTGATTGTACCTGCACGTACAAAGGTAAACACAGAGTGGTTGAACAAAGCCTTATTGATAATCTAGAATCATGTCAGCGATTTCCTGCTTTTAACGCACGATATTAAAGGTTACTCTCTTCGTGAATGTGCTGTTCTTTCCCGCAGTATGGTCATAACTACCTGACCTTTGACACTGTGTCGCTGGTCCCATATGACAGAAAGCTGATTGACACCTCTCTCCTCAACTCAGAGCAGGTAACACAACATTTAATTTCTTTTTGATTATTCTTAGTATTTGACTACATATTCATCAATATTGTATATTGAGAGTTTAATGGAAGTTGATCATCATTTTAGTAAAAAGAAGGTGGTAATAAGTTCTTACCCTGCACATTAAATAGATGCCCAGTAACAAGCTATATTGTAAGTTTACTTCCCCAAAGACACGCTTGGTTTCCCGTTTGTTAGTACCTTTCTGTATAAGAGACTGTGACACCAACTAAGTCTTTTCCTTTTCCTGCTATACGAGTGCTGGTTTCCTCTTAAAATCCCCCTTTACACTTAAGGTCGACGTTTCTCTTCAGCTCAGAGATCAAAACATTATCAGAGAAAACAAAACCACGTGTGAAATCAACTTCTGTATTTTTGTGTCATGTTAATAAAGGGACAATCTAAGATATGTGTAGAGTTAATGTTAATACAATAACAATAACAGAATTAAGATCTGTGGTGAAAATTATCTACAAACATTTAGTCAACTACTGAATTAAAGTAACATTTTTAGGTACTTGGACATAACTTCAGTGTTTCCATGTTATCCTATTTTATACTTATACTCCACTAGATTTTAGAGGGAAACATTCTGCTTTTATTTGTGTGCATTATCAGTTGTTTACTCCTGATATAGAATGAAGTTCATCTGATTTATTTATTTACATTCCGGCTCATTTATGACTTTTATTGAGAGGTAGTCTTCTCTACCTCCAGATTCAGTGGCTGAATAAATACTACGAGACAATTCGGAGGCTGGTGGGTCTTGAGCTGGACAAACAGGGACTACATGAGGAGAAAAGTTGGATGGTCAAAAACACAGAGCCTTTTGTGGAGTCTGGATCTTCTGCGTCTGTGTGTTCCTCCTCTCTGACCCTCACCGCTCTGGCCGTAGCTCTCCTCCACAACGTTGTCTGAGCATTTTCATCATCTCATCTTCTAATCTTGCACTCACGCCATTCACAGCAGACTTGCACACTGATGTTACACCTATGCAGTCTCTATTGAGCAGCTAAACCAGGTTGAGAGATGCACTGCAATTTAGCATTTTTTAATTGAAGGATATATTTGTTTAATAATTTAATGACTGATATTGTGGTGTTTAAAGTTTTTAGATGATCTTTTGTGTGATTTTTGATATTTTAGCTTTTTGGTTTTTAATCTGGACATTTCTATGACCATCTGTTATGATTTCTATTTTATTAAACACCCATTCAAATATAGGAGTGAACTTCAGTAATGAATCTTTGACTTGACAAAATCATAAAAGTCAACTCGACTTTATCGCCAATGACTGGTGACCTCACTTGGACTTTTTTAAGGTTTTGAATCCTCATTGTTTAAATCTATGTTTGCTAGCTTAGACTCTTCTGTGCTGTCTTTGTTTGCACCTTGATATGTTTTTTCTTAGTCATTAGTGCCACCAAAGGCCAATTGAAGAAACCAGTGACGCGTGTGTGACTGTTCTTGTACGAAATAAACAAAATGGGGACACACTGCTAAAAAATATTGCACCATAGTGATAGAAAACTCCACAGGGTACCTTTAGGAACCACACTTAAACCCAAGGTACTTACTGGGGTAAATTTTTTACTACTTTATACTTATAAACCGCCACATTTCAGGGGGAAATGTTGCATGTTTGAATCCACTACATCTGTCAGAAAGCTACAGCTACTAGTCAATTTGCAGATAAAGATTTTACATTTAAAACATGATCAGTTTTTAAAATATGATACCTTCACATGGTTTAATTTTCTCAAGAGTATATAAAGTAGTTAAAATTAGCTGCACATTCACAAACAAAGATTTAAAATGGTGTTATATAGAGAGAGCAGCAAGTCAGCTCTAAATTTTCTTGCCGAGGCTGTCAGTAATTTGAATCAATCTGACAGCAGCTAATCAATTTATATGCGCTTACATTTTGAAATGCAAGGAGAGACAAGATGATTCTCTGCATAATCTTGTGTAGTTTTAATTTAAACAGAAAGCTGTTATAACTTGACTCCTTAAACTGCATAAAGAGCCGTACATTGAGCCAAATGTTGATTATTTGACCCGTCCTTAAGCTTAAGCTAGCTAGGAGCTAATGTTAACCGAGGGCAGTTGCCAGTAAACCAGCAGAGACATACACATGTATGTGGAAACGCATTGACTGCTTTGGCACGTTGCCCCAATACATCACCGTCACCGCCATATTGGACTTGAGGCAAAACTGGCCAGTAAACACATACAAGTAAGCGGGGGAGCAGTTTTTTCCTGGATGAAAGCACTGTTGTAATGTCTACTTTTTTCAACCAAGTCATTTTCATGTTCAAGGGCAATCTATGTAGAAAAAGCATGCAAACAGTTTAAAGTGCTTAAAAACATCCAATTTAATAATATAATGTCAAATATAAGCAGATTATTGAAATATAAACAGGTCGAGAGGAAGATTACAGATGTGTTTTTAGTTGCATAAAGCCTAGCTACGTATGTCCAGTATCCAATCTGAAGTACAGGTAGGTGTATGTGCTTAGTTCAAAATGTCCAATAATTTGACATAATGTGATGGTTTAAATAATGTCTCTTACACAGTTTTAGATCCATGGTGTCCGTAAATCAGAGCACTGAATTATTGTAAACCCGCTCAGAAACTGTTACTTCTTCCACATGTGAAGAGCTCAGGCCTGCAGCCGGCCGGTTGCCTGGCAACTATTCTGTCAGCGCATGTTGAAGGTGTGAATATGCAGCCATCACACCCCACCCTGCATCTGCATGCTCTTGTCAAACAAGTGCATCACTAAAAGCATATGAAGAAATATTTCAGAGAAGACATATTCATCCATATCCGTTCTGTGTTTGTGGTAAAGAGGCCATGAAAAAGAGGAACAGTAAGTATGAGATCATTGTTCTCTGTGAACAAAGGTCTCTTCTTAGTTAGTTAGTTGGTTAGTTAGTTAGTTATTTTTAGTTATTTTTCTAACTTTTCTAATTATGAATTAATTTGGGTATTTGAGTATCTTAGTGGGAGCATCTATTTTAAGTTCTTTGAGCTTTTTTTTTGGTTGTTTTGTCAGCCCAATTTAGATTAAACTCATTAAGAACAATGCACTCTATTCTTGTGTTCAGTTCCTTAAGCAAGTTTCTAAAGTTCATATAAAATGTAATGTCCACTGAGGGGGATCTTTAATCACCAGTAATATTTATTGACATTTGCAGGGATAAACTGGTAGTTATTCCAAGGCATTCAATTACAGTTGCACATTTGAGAGTGATTTGTCTAATACATTGCTTTTACTTTAAGACATATTCTTAGATTTCTATAGTGTTGTATTGCTACTTTTACTTGAATAAAGGATCTGAATACTTCTTAAGTCTCAGGTAACCTTCAGTGAAAACAAAATCTCACTCAACTTTTTTGGGGGGTTTTGTCCCTTTAAGATCTGCAGACAGATAAGTCTGTTGCCAACCTTTAGTCGAGTGACAGGAAACTAAAATAGGGCATCCTCTCATCATGTGGCTTGCTTCAACCAAAATAACAAGCTAAACTTGACTTGCATTGTACTTCCCTTACTATCAATGTTTGCTTTGCCCTGCAGGCTGAATGTAAATTCAAAAGTATGCAGATTTCTGTGACTAACTGGAATTGTTTTGGGGTTTTTTTTTTTACTGTGTCAGCATGTATCTGACCTTGAAACTCATTTGTCTCATAATCACTTTTTGTATAAATATCCCCTATTGGATGAGCTGGACAGCACCACAGACTAATCAACAGTTTGTGGTGCTGTTATGGCCTCCTGTAGCTGCTGCAATCATGTAACAGTTTCTAAATATGTCATCATTAGATTTCTTTCACTTCCACACTTCAAGTGCAATCATAAATATGTGCTTGTCTGAGAAAGATTGGTGAAACATGCTAAAGAAACAGGCTGAAAAATCAAAATCACAGTTTGGCCTGGACATCACGAACACACAGAGCTACCAACAACTAAACAGCTTCTGTGTTGCATGTTAAAAATCTTTCCTGCCACAGAATTTACTTCAACATTCTGCTGAAGTTGAAAACCAGTGCCAGTAGGAGTAGAAATGTTGTAATACAGAGGCTGCAGGATGTGTTCTTGCTCTGCACTGCAGCTGTGAAACTGCAGCAAGACACGAGATGCTTTTAGAACAACTGCGCCTTATTGAGAGCTTCTATCTGACTGAACATGTTAAATATGAGCAACCAGAGGCTAATTATTTGATCACAACATAAAATCATGACCTGCGTTATGCAAAACATGCTTTCTTTTTTTTTTTAAGCTTTATCAGTCTATCCATAGTCGTGACATTTTCATGAACTATTTGGTGAGTGCCAGTTTGTTGCAAAACTTGTGGTACACAAGGCTGAGAAATACATGCAAAAAACTCATGAGCTGAGTGTGTAAACCCGAGCACCAAAAACAGGGTTTGCCTCTTCAGTTTCTGTGTGGTCACATGACTTCCTCTCAGCCTCTGCATTTCATTTGGCTGCGGCGGAGTGTAGCTCTACCTCCCTCTGTGTTTTTTATCTGTCATCTTTGACAGCACAGTGACAGAAACCCTCACTGATCATAACGGGCGTAGCACTCTCCCAGCTTTTTGTCCAGAGAAATCTCAGGCCTGCTGAAGAAGAAGATGTTGAGGCGAAGGCCCTCCAATGCCTCGGAGAAGGAGCAGGTGCAGAAGAAGAAGGTGAGCTGAGTTTTTTGGTTGTTTGTAATGGGAGATGAGGAAGATTTAAAGTTAATGTGCTTAAACTGAGTTTTTATGAATGTAAATATTAGAGTGTAATGGTGAAGAGGTGTCTGTCACATGCTTAGAACACTGGATGTTTGCACCACCACATTACTTACAGCCGTCTTTGTGTGCACATCTTTTCAACACAGGATGTCTGCTAAACGTAGTGCAGTGAAGCTGCACAGCCCACACACGCAAACCCACCCACACACACACACACACACCTGCACACAAAACTTAAAGCTTAATATGATCTTTATGTTTAAAACAGAACATCTACTCTCTGGCCTGACATTTTTAGAAAAGTGGAGTTCCTCTATTCTGGCAGGGTGAATCATTGCTGCAGATGTAGTTTGAGTCACAGCAGGCTTTGTGGCTTCTGGTGTTTTCGACTCCAGCTGCCACCAACCGAGTGAGCCTCCTACGCTCGACACCAGTGCCCTTATTTTCCATCATCATCTCCCCTCCTGTGGTCTAATTCAAACCTTGTCTTTACACAACTCATTGTCTTTGTTCTCTGCGATCATCAGTCACCAGTGATTATTGAGGCTGTAGAGCATCTTTGCCCCACAACAGGAGTCACTACTCTGTCAACAATGTAAATTGAGGATTAGTATCTGAAAACTTTGTGGCTTTTTAAAGGTCGTTCCTCTGACTGCATCGGTGGTTCAGCTCTTTAGACACAAACAGAGACCACCAGCACTGACTGGATGTCTGCAATGATTGGCTGCTGGCAGTTGCTCAAGTTTTGCCCGTTTCCTGTGGTTTCAGAGGCGCAGACTCGAGAAGGATGAGCTGCGATGAGATTAAGCACAGTGACATGTGGTTGTGTGGAAAATGAGACAAAGAATTTCCATCAGAGCTCGAAGAAACTCTGAGATGTGAAAAATTATGCAAAAAAGTACAAAAAAAAAAAATGAAGTCTTAATTTTGAGCAAATGTAGGTGATGTGTCACAGTGCACCAAGCTTCAGCTATAATGATGTAATAAATAATTGTTATTAATTGATTAGTTTGACAGTAAATAAGTATTGATTAATTGATGAATGGACAAAATCAGCATACTTGAATTATGTGGTTTTGTGAATTGAATATCTTCAGGTTTTGGACTTTTAATTAGACAAAACAAGAGATTCATCTTAGGTGTCAGGCAACATGTGAGGGACTGTATTCACTATTTTTGACCACTTATCAAAAAAAAAAACATTAATTGCAGCATTGAGTAAATTTAATCCTACAAATTACTGCACTACAGTAGATTTATCCTTTTTCAAATTCAGAACAGAAACATGAATCTTCATAGTGGGGTTGCATTAAACTTGAATTTGCATGTTTGGATTTACACATTAGACTTTTTGATTGTGTATTTGTTTTTGAATACAAACTATTTATCAAAGGAAACAATGTGTGGTGATTCATCACAGTCCCTCTGTGTTTTCTGCTAAACTATATTGTGTAAAAGAGTTTCAGAAGCAGCACGGTACAACATGACAGATATTTAATGACCCAGATTTGTGGCTTTATCTTCGGCGGGTGTGCAAGGAGAGACGGTTGTTCCCTCTGAGAAACCCCTCTGCAAATTCATTCTGTTCACACGTTAAGAGATCTAAACATGTTGAGCGAGATTAGTGTTATCAGTGTTGCTTCAAAAACCACCAAACAACGGACTGACCTGTTTGCACCCTTTGCTGTTACTTAGACTTTGATTATGCTGCTTTAAAATAAATGCAATTCTTTGTATGTTTACAGCTCACTCTGCAGAGGTCCAGCAGCTTCAAGGATTTCATGAAGCACAAACCCACTTCTCCCGTTGTGTCTGAAAAGGAGTTTACCTTGGAGGAGAATGTAAGTTGGACTGTTCCTCTCAAACATAAACACAAAAGCACACATCACTGATCAGTGGAGGCTGTCTTATAAACTCATTGTGTTTTAAGTTCCCAGTATGGCAGTTCCTGATATTTTATCACGTTGTTCCTCATTAGTCATGCTGTGACCACCTCACCCAGCCCCTAAATGACTCTGCATCCAGAAGGGACCAAAGTGCACAAAGATGAGGCAGAAATCGTTATCAGTTACAGCTGATGCAGAAGTTTATGCTTCCTGATTCAACACACTGCAGATTTTAACATTTTAAAACAACTTCCCAGTGGCTGGGTACCCACAGTACTGGGTATTGTGAGTGGACATAGGAGGACCATTAAGAATAGAAGTGTAGAAGAAGAGAGGAAGTAAGAATGAGAAGCACTGCACAGAGCCCAGATGACAGCAGCATGCAGACAGGATATCCTCCTGTGAGAGCCAGTCAACCAGACAACCTGCGTCAGACAAACAGTTGCAGAAGCAGCAAGCATTTAACCAGGAGTCTGACGGCCCTCCCCCAGAGAATTTAGGGATTTTCTATTCATTGTTATGTATTTTCCAAATATTCATCATTACATTTACATGTACATTTCCATCCATCTCTGTCTCTGTGGTGGCAGGGTGTATCAGTGCAGTTATTTACTTATGTTTCACACGGCACGGTTATCTCCCTTTACTGTAGAGCTTGATCAAGAAACTCTCTGCTCTATTTTCTCTAAATCCAACAGAACCTCACAGTATTTCTACTTTACTTTTCTTTGCAAATTACACAGGACTCGACCTCTGTTTTCCTCACACAATGTCAAGAGTTACTCAGTTCATTACAACTACTGAAACTAAGTGCCTCATAAAAATACTGAAAACATTATTAGCTTTCATTACTGAGCCCCCACAGTGTTTGGCTGCAGACGGGGTTGTGTTTGGTAACGCTCTGAGAATCTTCTTTCAAACACCTGGCCATGATAGTGTGTGTGTGTGTGTGTGTGTGTGTGTGTGTGTGTGTGTGTGTGTGTAAACCACATTACCACAAAGTCTGTAGGGTTTCTAGATTGTGAGAAATGTGACTTGAACCACTGTGAGAGTTTATCTATGTCAGTGACATTGTTTTCCTATTTTTTAGAAAATTAACTAAAACTTCATTTAGGTTGTACCACATATCCTCTTGTCGAGAAATTGCTGAAATAGATTTTTTTCTCTTTTTTTCTCTCATCTCAGGTGGCAGAGGGTGTAACAGAGGAGGCAGTGAAAAGTGGCAGCAAACTGGGCAAGAAATGGCGCAACGTCATCTCACGCACAATGACACGCAAAACATCCAAGATGGTGCAGAAGGCTCTGGCTGAAGAGGGGGTAAATCCTGTTTACAGCTACACTTACTAGCATATGAAGATCACCGTATTTAAATAGTAATCATTTATATATAAACTATCATAACTAATTGAACTATAAAGTATCACAGACAAAAACATGTTCACATCTAGAAATAAAGCTGTTGTTGTTACAAAAAGATTGAAATTGTCTCCATCTAGTGGACAAATGTATGTTTGTGTGGCAGTTTGATTTTCAGTGGTGAAATATACTGAAGTACTGCACTTATGTACAAATTGGCACTCATATTTACCTGAATATTTCCATTTCAGACCACTTAATACTTCTACTCTGGGAATTATTGTACTTTTTAGTCCATTTATCTGACAGTTTTAGCTACAGGTTACTTTACCAAGATTTTTCATATGTCCAGAGAATATGACACAATGTTATAGATTTAACTGACCAACAACACAAAGAGGTTAAAACTGCAACAGTAAAATGTGATAATGCATAATAGTAGAGCATTTACAGGGCAAAATATTTCATATTGTGCACTTTTACTTTCAATACAGTACTTTCACTCGTAACGGAGTATTTTTACTGAGTGGCATTGCTACTTTTACTTAAGTATAACAAAAAATACTTGCTCCGCTGCTAATTTTTAATATCTTTACTGAAGTTTGGTGCATGTCACGCTTGTCAGTGCTCTAAAACTGCAAATAATTTCTCATTGTAAGGCTTTTGTTTGTTCAAGTGAACAAGAAGACAAACCACAGTTGATGTTTGTAGCCTTATGTTGGTAAAAAAAAAAACTTTTCAGACCATTTCATGTCAATTCAACATTATTAATTGAGTGAACTGACTTGATCCTTTGACCTGACCTGTTGACGTCCTCTGTGTCTCCAGGGTGAGAGCGGTGAGGAGCTGTCTCCAGTCTCTCCGGGTGATTGGCTTCCAGATCTGAGCGCAGGACAGAGGACGTCCGTGTGCTCCACGGGGTCAGAGGACACCACGCCCAGCCCCATCACCCGCCAGCTCTCAGGCAGTAAGAGTACATCTCTACCCCTGTAAACAGGAAGTTTTCAAGCCATGATGACTGAGACTAACTCAGCCCAGTCTTAACACACAGACATATATTGTTAGATTCATTGTAAGTAACAAACATTATCTGCAATATTATTAGATAAGTAAATGTTCATCATTAGAAATCATTAAAAAAAAAGACCCTGCTTATAACTCCAGACATTGCCAGAGAATCATCACATTTTTAAGATTTCTTCTGTATCAAAGAAATCCAGTGATAGTTGTCTGTACATTCATGGGCACATTGTAACTAGGAACTGCTCATAACTAAATCGGCATACTTTTAATTGTGCCAGTTGCCAAAATCTAAGCAAGCACAGGCTAAAAAAACTGAATCTGTGATGAAATCATACTTCCTGTTTATATCCCCGAAGGGAAGTGTAGCTCCAAAAACGAGAGCATCATTATCCCCTAAACAGAAGTAAGTCAAATAAATAATAGGAGTGACAAATTTAAATTGTGCAACATGAACAAAAAATATATTTTTTGACATATCCCATGATGAGGACAGTGTGGACATAGAGGCTAAAAAACCCCAAACTATAATTATCAGGATGAATCTGACCCTGCCTCCTATCTGTTCACCTCAGGTAGCGACAGACAGAGCCTGGACAGCGGATACTGCCAGAGGGACAGCATGAGACTGGAAGAGAACAGCGTCTCTTACAACGGGCCTTTCTGTGGCCGCGCTCTGGTCCACACTGACTTCACTCCCAGCCCCTATGATGTGGAGTCGCTCAAACTCCAAGTGAGTCTCGGGGGGGAGAAAGTCTGTCTCAATGTCTCTGATATGTCCCTTGGCCTCTTCTGCTGTCTCGTCAGGCCGTCCTCCGGGGAGCTAGTTAACCAAGTGAAACAAGATGGGTTGTTTTGATTATTATTCTTCAAGGATGAGTCAAACACCATGATCCATTACTGACTGCTTGTCTGACAAAATACCATAGTTTGTCTTGTTTGTGTCGCTGCGAGAGAAAAGTCTGTTAAGGGGTATGGAAATATCTGATATTTAGACATGCAGCTTCTCAGTTTCTTTGTTCTACACAAGTGATAGTTATTTAGAATCAAGTACTAAACTCAGAGGAGTATGAACTTAATAAATAACAAAATTATTCTTTCCTTTGTTCATCCTTTCATCTGTATCCTAACATCATCATGACTAAGTCTGGTCTTCATACGTCATCCCTCTCTCTTAGAAAGGAGACATCATCTACATCATAGAGAAGCCCCCTGTGGGGACCTGGACAGGGAAGCTCAACAACAAAGTGGGCTCCTTTAAGTTCATCTACGTCAACCTGCTGCCTGATGAGAGCCCCCCGGCCAGGAGGAGACGCTGCAACAACAGGAGCCGCAAAGCCAAATCCAAACCCAAAACCCTGGAGGAGGTGCTGGACAGCATCGGTCTCACTGTGAGCTTCACTCTGATAACACAGATTGTTACACTGCAGCAGGACTCACTGGTAAACCATTATTGTGGATGTCCATCTAAATGTTGGTGTTTCTGTTTTAGGAGTTGAGTTCTTTGCTGTCCATGCACGGTTTCCAGAGCCTGGAGGACTTTGCAGGACTGAAGGAGTCTCACCTCAACGAGCTGAACATCACAGACCCGGACGAGCGCTCAAAGATCCTGAACACCACTGAGCTGCTCAGAGACTGTAGGTTTACGCACTGAAACGCTGCAATAATCTTTCATAGTGATGCTATCAGTAAGAAAATACCCCTCAAATCCATATCTGTGAAAAATGTTCCAATAAAAGACCATTATGTTCTGCTAATTTCAGACAGCCAGTTTCGGTAGTGTCAAACATGTGTCTTTGGGGAATACTTTATGCTGCCGTTATATTTTTAGTGCCCCAGCTACATAATTAGGTACATTTTATGGACGGCATTACACTCACAGTTTGTAGTTGGGCTCAGTAGCTTGTAAGAATCCTTCTTTGTGCTGATACCTCGGCTCGTCTGTGCTCCAGACAAATCATCAAGCATGATTTAAGCAAACAGCCATATGATGAACAGTTTATGGACTTCCATTACTGTTACAACTAGCTGCAGAACTACAGTATTCAGTATTATTCAAGTCTCAATGTATCGACTGTTTTAAGAGTAATGTTGGGATCAAGAGAGAGTTTAATTGACAAAACCTGACTGAACACAGTTAAATCTAGTCATCGTAAAATATAAAGACAAACTGCAGTGTATTCTTTAAAAAAAAATTATCTTATGGTGGAGTTTGCTGCCTGCTGCCAAAAAACACTGATGAAGCCAAAACGATCCAACCTGATGAGCTGGTTTTGTAGCCACTATGTATTTTGTTTATATTTGTAGCAACATATGACAAAACTTAGATCAGAGTGGAGTTAACGCCCATTCAATGGAAAAAAAATGGCAGTGAACCACTCCTGAAAATGAAAATTTACTTTGACTTAAAAATAATTCAAAAATTAACGTTGCATTAAGACCACAAACACAAAATAGAGACTCATCACTGGGTTTGTGCTTGACTTTGAGGTTTCTCTCTGAAGCTGAAGATGAAATGATCTCTCAGAGTCTAGCATGAATCAAAAAAACGGATTGCATTGTGCCGCTATGTATTAAAATGTGTGTCTCTTTTCCCCATGTAGCTGAGGACGACTCAGAGCCAGAGGAGGAGCTCAGATCTGAGGAGGAGGCCAAGGAGCCGAGGGATTCTGGCTGTTTTGAGAGCTCAGAGAACCTGGAGAGCGGCCGTGAGGAGACGAAGATGGAGGAGGAACTCCAGGATGAGGAGCAGATAAACCAGGAGAAGGAACTCCAAGATGAGGAGCAGATAAACCAGGAGGAGGAACTCCAAGATGAGGAGCAGATAAACCAGGAGGAGGAACTCCAAGATGAGGAGCAGATAAACCAGGAGAAGGAACTCCAAGATGAGGAGCAGATAAACCAGGAGGAGGAACTCCAAGATGAGGAGCAGATAAACCAGGAGGAGGAACTCCAAGATGAGGAGCAGATAAACCAGGAGAAGGAACTCCAAAATGAGGAGCAGATAAACCAGGAGGAGGAACTCCAAGATGAGGAGCAGATAAACCAGGAGGAGGAGAAACATGTGGAGGAATCAGGACAGCCGGAGGAGAACCAAACTGAGCAGCTGGATGCCGTGCAGGAGCAGCTGCAGGAGCTGACGGTGGACGAAGGATCTTGAGAAGCTGTGGAAAAAAACTAAAATTTCCGTTACTCCTGGTTCTCAAGGACTCTGTGGATGGATGTTTAATGTCATTAAAAAACATCCATTTGTTAAAAGAGAGCAAACTGGTGATAGGAACACAGTGAAAGTTTGAAATACTGTATGAACATGATGGTCTCCGTTTGCCTCAGTCTGCTTGCACTTCAGAACAATTTGTCTCCGTGTGCCACAGCTGGGAACGCTGTTTTGAATGATGTATTGTACAATTTGTTGTTTCCCACCAAGGATGTTATGTAAGGTTCCAATGAAGCATTTAAACGTTCTCTTCTTTATGACTTACATGTTTTTATGTTGTGCTGTCTCAAACAAAAATCAAAAATGAATGTAAGATACTTTTTATGTTAGTTGAATTCCAGCTTTGAGTAGTTTGCTTTTACTCTTGTTATGAGGAACATTACGCTGATTTCTGTCACGTGTTGTCATTGAGAAGTTTTAAACAGAGCTGTAAATAGACTTTAAATAAAACATTATTCAGTGAAATGCTGTTGATAATTAACATTGATTATTATTGTTTAAGCCCTGACATGTGAGTTGGACGGGGAGGAGGACACCTCCCCGTCACAATCAGTGGGATTACCGTGGAAGGAGTCAGCAGCTTCAGGCTCCTCGTGGGTTCACATCAGCGAGGACCTGAGCTGGACACACCACATAGACACTGTCACAAAGTCAGTGAGACACTGTTTATGTTAGAATGTCAGAATACGTATGCTACATGAGACCGATTTAGTATAATTTCTTGTCACAACTTGCACTCATATTGGTAAGTCAGCATGGAGGTCATGAAAAAAACATTGATTTTTGTGTTAATCAAACAGTAATTTATCGATGGTCCTTAGGGTCAGCCTCCAGTGGTGAAGCTAACCGTCGTCCTGTTGCCAGCGCTGAGTGAGACAACACTGCTGGGTCCAGAGAGAAAGTCTGTTGAATATCAAAATTAAAAGTAACTTAAACATAGAGAATTAAAAGTACAATTTGTAATTATCCAGGGGAACAAAAATACCTGCATACGAAACATGTCCTCTGTTGAATATCTAATAATAGTGGATACATTTTTATTCATAAAGGAATAAAAACTTTTAAAAGACAAATAATAATAAGACAATATTGTTTATTTACCAGACACATTGATCATGTAAAAAGAAGTGAAGTAAATTGAATGAAATACATATAGTCACAGTGTTGATACTAAACGAAGTGAACATAAATAAAGAGTTCCATCAATGGTATAGTACTGTATCTGTATACATAATGCAATGTAATAGATTGGTCAGAGCATTCAGGTCTGATTCCGTCATGGCATTTTAACACAGGAGTCACACATACGTACAGGAGCTCAGCCTGGCTCTACAGTCCGCAAACCTTTAGAGCTACAAATTAAAGTTCAACCGTCCCTTCAAAATATGCTGTGAAACTGTTACACAGGAGTCAAACACAAACGTCCCTTCTTTTATCGAATATCAACCACGTACATTCCAGATTCTCGGTGACAGCAACGCAAAGTGATCATTTACACCAAACGGTCTTCAAATACTTCCCACACAGAGAGCCCACAGAGCTCAGCTTGAAAAACTGGTCTGGGTTTCTTCTGTCTCACTGGAAAGTTTTCCCAACAAATACTCTTTTCTACTTCACAGAAACAATACTGCCACAACCTTTACAGCGTATTCCTACGGAGATGTGTAGAGAAAGTTCACACGGGTAACGGACCAACAGAGAGAGCTGAAACTATTAGTTAATTTATGACAGAAAATTGATTGTCAACAATTTTAATGATCAATTATTTGTTTGGAATTGAAGCAAAAGTGTCAAATTTTGCTAGTTCCAGATTTTAAAAAGTAAAAATCTGCTGATTCTTTGACAGTAAATTGAATATTTTTTGATTTTTGGACTCATTGAAACAACTTCAATATAATAACTTTTCACTGTTTCATGATGTTATATAGCCCAAATAACTAATTAGTTAATCAATAAAATGAATCAATAATGAGGTTAATGGTTCGTTGCAGGCCCAGATTATCTTTTATTATCCAAGAGTGTGTAATATCAGTCTTGAGTGCCTTGAAAATTATAGTGCAGTGAGAGTAATCATACAGCTGCCAACGATCCCAGAGCCCTAATATGTATTTTCCACGCTTTGTTTGGCAAATATTTTTGGAGAAATTGTGAGAGTTTTAAGTCTTATAATAAATCATTTCGGGCAGATTTCAGAGTCTGATACAATGCTGTTGACACACTAGAATTTCTACACAAGTATATTTCACAAACACTAACTCTGTCTTGCATACAAGAAAAATCACTATTACAAACTCTCGCTATCAGCTAACATCATTTGAATACTAAGAACAAGCTTCTCTTCTCTCCCTTGTTTTCCTTTGTGTGGATGCTGTCCCCTCGAGCGATCTGTGACCAACATAAAATTCTCAAGCAACATCACAGGCCGTGCTCCGTCTGCAATACACAGATGTGTGTGAAAAGAAAGGACTGAACATCTTTCTCTCTCTCTCTCTCTCTCTCGGCTGAGATAATGAGCCCGCCACAAACAGCTGCAGTGGAAGCAGCCTTGGCCTTGGGCATACTGTAGGAATAACTGTCACAGCAAAGATACAAGGAGAGGGACTTAAATATGAGAGACGTTTTTATAGAGGGAGGAAGAAGAAGACGGCAGGAAGAAAGAGGATTGGGAGGAAGATCAGCTCTGGAGTGATATGCAGGAGGAGGTGCTCAAGCTCACATGATTCACACAAAAAAAAGCAAAAACAAAACAAAACCCTGCTGCAATCTTTCCTCCTCACCAGCGTAGAGGTTTTCAGTACATCTTTACCTGCTAAAACTATGTACAATTCAACAATGGCTTTGCTTAGTTTTTGCTTCACAAGGTCTAATTCAGTGGTTTCCACCCTTTAAGATCTGCGACCAGTTAAAACACAGTAATTTCTTCTTGTCCAAACCCCAGGCTGGGAACCACTGGACTAACTAGTGTATAAACATTGGCAGATTTAACACCTTATCTGTGGCAAGAACTGATTCAAGGGCTTCTCTGTTGGTTGATCTCAGTTGCATTTGATAGTGCAACTGTTACGATAAGGCACTGTTACAACTAGTGTCTACTGTGATCAGAAGACAGGCCTTTTCTGAAACACACTGGGACTCTGGCGAAGCGTCTCCTGGATACAAGACTTTAACTGTGTGTAAAGCAATTTCATCTATTTTAGAGCACCGACGTCACACTACATCATCGATTATATAAAAATGGAAGGACAGGCGTTGGTCTGGATCAGATCACTTTCAAAAAAAAAAAAAAAAAAAAAAAAGAAAAGATGCACATAAGGAACAACAGTACTGACTGCAGCAATATCAGAATACTAGGTAGATTTTGACTTGCCTGGAAGAAGCTCCTTTAAGATATCTCAGCTAAGGATTTGCATGTCCTCCCCCTGCCTGGACATCATGTGTACTCACAGACTGCTTTCTCATGGTTTGCATAGGGCATGTAATGTGCACACAACTTAAGACTGACTGTATGTATGACTGTATGTTTTATACATGTCCAGAAGTAATATCGTCTTAGCCAGACACTTGCAAGGAGTATATTTGAACTGGCCTCTCACAATAAATGTCATTATGCAATTTTAAATAAAGATCAAAAGTAGTACTGACAATCAGAGCAGTCCACAGGTTACCTGTGAGGATGTCACACGCTTGGAGAGTTTATTTTTTCTCTGCAGTTCTCCTCCTGTGTGTCTTTTTCCATGCAGTGTTCAGGAGACAGAGGAAGCTGCTGACTTTCCATTAAATCACTCCCCCTCCTGCAGGAGTAAGTGTCAATCAAACAGCTCTGCAGCTACTGGTGAGGAGAGGAGGGAAGAGGGGGAGCTGCCGCAGAGACTCTGCTCTTCTGGTGGAATGTAGGGCAGGAGTCGGAGAATAACAGAATCACCCGCACAGTAATCAGACTGTAATGTTTTACTTCTTGACCAGACAGGATGCTGGGGGGGTGGCTACGACGAGAGCCGCCCCGTCATGCAGCTAATGGGTCTTGTCCTTGGCGAGGGATGTCTCTGCATCGGTCTCGGGTGAGGCCAGAGGTGGCACCTTTGCAGGGGGTTGTTCCTCTTTGGGGGAGGGGCTCTTCTCTGCTGAGGCAGCGATGCTCGGCTTGGCGTCATCAGGTGTGTGCTCGTTGGGGATGAGTGGAGCTGTGGTTTTCTGTAGGCAGAGGACAACATGCTGAAAAGATGCAAATGCAGTGAGAGCCACTGAGAAGCACGCAGGAGTGAATACAGGCACAAAACAAGCACAGCATTTGTGGCAAGCTATGAGCAACTAAAGTGATTACTGTTTTAGGATCATAACAGACGTCTAGCAGGGCTGGGTAGCGTTGAAAAATTACAGCAGAAATACCTGTACCCTTAAGTGATACTAATACCAATAGAGTACTTCATTTAGTACCTTTTCTCCATGCAAAATTAGGTGTTTCATCATGTTACTCCCATTTCCATTTTTTTCTGAGATAATCCTTCCTCATTTCAAACATCTATTTTTATCTATGGTGTCTAATATAGCCATGTTAGGCTGGTAGCATCTCGACGCTCAACTACCATCTCAGTCATAAACATCAAGCTTGACTTCACAATCACAGCCTGTGTAGGTTGTATGCGGCCAATCACATGCCGCATTAAATTGAAGAATGCTTGCGGTGGTTGGCTGCAAGAAAAAGCATAAAAAACAGTCACTATTTTCTAGATCTGTGTACAAAGAAGATCGAAAGCAGGTATCGTTTGACTGGAAAGGTTTTTACCCTACTTGATACTGGGTTATTTTGGTTGACACCTTAGAGGGTATTGAGTACTGATACCCAGCCCTGATGTCTAGCAGACCTGATGTCTTTACCCACCATATCGATAAAATGACAGAATGACATAAAACAGTGACTGGGTGTTGCTAAAAATGATCAGATACCAAAAAAAATCTCATTTTTTAGTTCAATTTCATGGTGACAGAGTCAGAAGGCCATACTCAGGTAGAAGTTCTGTTATATTATTAATATTACAGTAGAAGCTTTTGAGTTGTTTTTAAGATTAAATGTATCCCATTCAAGTCTAAATATCAACAGCACACAGATCAAACTGAATAGTTTTATATGAAGAGAAAATATGACAAAAAAAAGTTAAATTAAGTTCCTTGTCTCTTCCTTGCTGACTGACTGAGAGAAACTATGTTGTAGAAAGTTTCTCAAGATGTGGCCACAGTGCTGAGGGATTTGTCAAAACAAAACAAACAAACAAAAAATGCATCATATATAATCCCCATATACATGCTAGCAGACATTTCTGGTATTTTACTTTGTAAGGTGGAGGGATGCTGTCACACATCTACAAGTGGTTTTTCTTATTAATGTTATTTTCTGTCTTTAAAGGGCGAGATAGAGGCCAAATGCTTTTTTCATTTCCCAGGTTTAGTAGGGTCACTGAACATGAAGCAACTTGCCCCGACTGATGCAGACACTGTGAACACCCACTAGTGGAAGTGATTTCAAACGCAGTGAAATACATGACTCGTTTAATTAGGCCCTACAACTAAAACAAATAACGAAGGTAATACAAGTGTGCACAAAGACGTCTCATTCGAAGCCAGGGGAATAAACTATCTTGTTACCCGTCTTGGGTAAATCAACTGGATTTTCATTATTTCCTAGAGTACGTAATGTGGCAGTGAAACATGTTAAAGTCAACATGATCTGTAGCAACACTGATATTTGGTTTATTTTGATATGTAAAAACATGAATGGCACAAACAAGGCTAATGGCAGAAAATATTAAAACTGAACAATTATTAAAACAACAGATGAACAATGGCAGCCATGTGAAAAGCCACAAAATGGCTCCTCATCAATGTGTCACAAGATGGACAATCGATACAAAAAGTGCTCTCCATTTAGAGCACACTTCCTCTCATACACACCTCCTTTCTTCTCTCCAACACTCTCTGTAATTGGTTTACAGTCAGTTTTATGTCTGATTTGTATTCACTATTCTGTGCTTCGCAGCCTCGATCCACTTTGGAGCCAGGCGCAGAGAAGTGTGTGAAGGGGGAGGGAACAGTGTGTGTGTGTGTGTGTGTGTGTGTGTGTGTGTGTGTGTGTGTGTGTGTGTGTGTGTGTGTGTGTGTGTGTGTGTGTGTGTGTGTGTGTGTGTATGCGCTCACCGTGGTTTGTGGCACTGGGTTGCTGCCGCTGCCGCTGCTGGAGTAGGTGGAAGAGGGGGGGGTAGCAGGTGTTGCAGGAACAGGTGAACCCTCCCGCATCAGTCCTCGTCTGTCCAAGACACTGGAGAGCGAGACAAGGCAATCAGTCACTAACTGCATCCTGCTCGTTATTTGTCAGACTGAAGTGCACATCTAAGCGTCTGATCTACCACGGGCACTGATACAGACCTCACTGATGACAGCAGGAGGAAAGAAACAGATATAAAGCTCAATATATATATAACTAAATATAAAAAAGATGTCGGATTCTGAAACAAAGCAGGTATTTAATAGAAAATCAGCAGAACTGATGAGACTACGGTGGTGAGTTTTCTTCCTGCCATGAATAGAGCTGTTTAATTTGAGACAACGTTACCTCGGGTACGCTGGCCCACAGAGCACCTCGCAGCAGTTTTTGATGATGTTTTTGTGGCTGTACGGGTTCTGGACTCTGTTCTTTCCCGACCAGGATCCTTTAATCTGTGCAAAACAAAAACATACAAAACACTCACAAGTGGAGCGACAAACCTTCCCAAACCATCAACCAGCATCCCAAGCGTCCAGCATCCTGATTTGGTAACAATATCGCTCACTTCTCTTTTTAAAAGATTTCCCCTCTGCTTATACCTTATTCAAAAGCATAGTTCCTTTTTTAGATGTCATTCCCACAGGCTCGGCTTTGACCTACTAAAAAGGATCATATCAGTAACTTAATGATTCCTGGTTTAAAGGGAACTCTTTGTGCCAACGGGTGTGAATGAGCATGGCAACCAGAAATTATAACTACTTTAATAATTCAACGAAAAATCTCAACGGTACAAAGGAATCCCCCAGCAACACATGCAGTCCTTCTGCATTGTACTGTATATACACTCTCAGCCTTATGCATTATTTGGCAGCTAACCTGAGGCACATATTAAGCCCTCTAAATCTGGTTTTCCTCTTTTCACGCAGCTTTAGGAATGGAAAAATCACCTTATTCTACACTGACTGAATAATATACATATTCTATATTGGCTCCTTTCAGGTTCTATGTTAG
This sequence comes from Pempheris klunzingeri, assembly GCF_042242105.1. NCBI lineage: Eukaryota > Metazoa > Chordata > Actinopteri > Acropomatiformes > Pempheridae > Pempheris > Pempheris klunzingeri. Next base: position 17,526,473 of record NC_092020.1, on the reverse strand, counting down.
GTTTTTATGGCTGCTCGATAACCTCAAACAGAAATATTTCAGATATCTTGTGCATCATCTTATGCACAATTCCACTAACTCAAGTCTCTCTGAACATTTTCGTCTTACTGTGCATCCAGATATAAGAAGATCTGAGTTCTCAGGTTACATACAACCTTGTGAGTGAAGGTGGCTGGGGATGTATGTAGCCTGAAAGACACTACTCAGGGCTGCAGATACACTCCCACCTCTTGTGGATGATTTTCAGATTAAAGAAAAAAAATATGTAAAATGTTTATTTACAGACATTAGAACAGCAATTAAAGAGAAGACAGTAAAGCAAAGTGCTCGTTTTGTTAAGGATAAAAATATTTTTGTTACATGACCAATAATATGGAAAACACAAGAACCTATTGTTTCATCATCTTTTAAGTGCTAGATTGATCTTAATGTATCTGTGACTAAAAATATAACTTAGATGTTATTTGTATTCACCTAAAATAAAAATGCAGAAGAAGAGAAAGTTTGGCTGCACGGCATGAGTTTGCACTGACTGACCCTCCAGTGAGTCAAGAGACAGCAGCTTTGTTTCAGTTGAGTAGATGTAGGTCAGCAGTCTGCCCATGAGGTACTTCAGTACTGCAGGCCCATGTGTACTATGTGTGTATCTGTGTGTGCGTGTGTATGTGTGTGCGCGTGTGTATGTGTGTGTAGAAGACACAGTTGACAGTACATGTGTCACCCTATGGGAGCCCAGAGCAGATACACCACTCAAGGTGCCTTCTCTTGTATGCCCTTATTCAACCATTTCTATGTTCTTCCACTTCCTCTCTCTCTCTCCCTCTGTCCGCCTCTCCCACAGCAGTATTTCTGGCAGCGTGCCCAACCCCTGCAGGTATCGATGCATCTATTATTAGGCCAATCACAGATATTGAAACGTCCGGGCTGACAGCCATTGTTTCAGCTGCTGGAGCAGCGCTACACTGTACTGTAGGTGCATATTGCAGAGCTTCATTACTGATTAAATGAAAAAAATGAGGCCAGCCATCCCACAGGAAGGAAAAAGAGGAATTATAAATTAATCATTACAACAAAGTATGTGCACTCTCTTGCTTTCAGCCATCTAGAGCCTCCCACCACCACCACCGCTGCTGCTGCTGCTTCTCGTCAGAGCCTCTGAAGTCAGATCTGGGCTAACAAAGCCTCCAATAAAGTATACACACCGTTAACACTGGTACACAGACACTACATAAATTACTCCCTCTGTGGATTCATCCACCTGCACCACCACCACTCATCATCTGCTTTACATCGGCCTGAATATGTGTGTGTGTGGTGACTAAATAATGACTCAATGGTAATGCGATCAAGCAATCAATACTTTTTTTTTCCTCCTTTTTTTAGCCTCACTAGCTTCTTCTAAATGTAGCTGAAGAGTTGAGAATCAGAAACCAGCTGGTCTGTTTTCTTCTTATTTCAGCTCAATTCTGTTAATGCTGCAGCTATTCATGCATATTTTTAGATCATTACACTTTGTCGGCTTGGTGAGCAGAAAGGAGTCCAACTGCAGCTTTTAGCATTCAAATCATTAACCAGCCAATTTGTCACTTGGCTCAGACTGAGCAGAAGAAAACGGCGCCTGCTGTACTGGCCATGTTTCTCTTGTAAAGAGATATTTGGTCTCAGTGTGGCTGCACTGGATAAAAAGAGGACATATTAAATCAAATTTAAAAAAACAGACAGAGAGACTGGTCAGTCCCTCCATGTGGTCTGTTCTGCTTCATGTGAAGTCTGATTAAAAAAAGAGAGAAGAAGAAACAAACATGACATGCAGTATGTGTGTGTTTTAGCTGCAGTTATAAATAGCCTTAAGATATTATATTCTAACAGTCTGTGTTTTCTTTTCATGTGGGCTCACAGTAACCGTCTATGGTAGCTTTACTCTTGCGTTTACAATATAATAACCTTGTTTAACAAGCCACAGTTTACCAGCTCTCCTTCAGTGCTGCACAAGGAGGTGCCGTTGTCTAGGAAACAGCTCTGTAGTCTTTGAAACTGTAATGTTTACACCTCTGTGATGTAAGTTTATCTTTCCAGTCACGTGAAGCCAGGCTGTCTGATCACAACACTGACAAAACGAATAAATCTCTAACCCTTCGTCCAAACTAGAAAAATCTCTGCATTTAGGCCTTTTATCTTATCTGTGATTGATCCAAGAGGGAGGACTTTGCTCTAACATGATGTTTATGTTACATTCACATGTGGTTTGTGTAGTTCAGTTATCACTGAAGTCTTTCCTTCTTGAGTTTAGATACTTTGGGAAGGTGAATTAATGGTAGAAATTCAGGTGAGCACCAATCAGAGGAGCCAAAAGTGCCTGAATATTTGGGTCTTAGTTCTCCTTTATTTACTCTTTGTGTGTCTTGGATAAATCAGAGAGCCATGTGACGTAGTGCAAATGCAAACAAGAAGCATTTCAGTGCTTCTGGCCAGATGCTGAAAAAGGTATAAACACATGTGTCTCTCTTTATAGATAATTGTTAGCTACCTAGCAAAACTGTTACTGTTACTATTACTATTATCACCACCCTGTGAGCTTTAGTTTACATGATCCAACCTCAGCATGTACACCCCACTTGGAGTCTTCAAGAGTTTTTAGTTAATAAGACCACCAAGATAAAAATAGCCCATATGTCAGTTTAACAGAGCAAGATTGCTGAATTTCTGCCACTGTGAAGTACTTTGACGACAATAGCGCCACAGAAAACTAACCAAAGAACGAGTGAGTTGGTCCATGTGTTCACAGGTCATAGTCCATTTGCAAGACAGTGTGAAGCTTAAACAAACTAAATGCAAAGTGCAGCATTGTGCCTCACAGGATGATTCAGACCTAAGTCAACAAACTGTGGATGGAACAACAGCATCAGTCTGCAGTTATGTGCAGTTTGAAGGGATTCGTGGACAGAGAGCTTTACTGGGAGAGATCACGCTTAGCTGAACATGTTGCATGTACACTTACATCCTCATTGGTGGTCTGGTTGAGGGAGATCAGGTAGGTGTGGAAGCCAGTCAGTCCCACCACCGACCACAGGGTGAAGAAGCACACCAACACCTCCAGCACAGTGAACTCCAGTTAAGAAAACAGCAACAGATGTTTTCTGCCCCGACACGTGGTCACTGATTACACAGTGGACAGCAGGTGACGGCAAAACGCAGGCAGACAGTTATGCAACGTGATTAAAGCTGACAGTGAGAGAAAGTCTGAAAAAGTATGGGGTCAAAGGCTGGATAGGATTTTTTAAAATCCTTTTAACTGTGGAAAAAAGAAAGAAAGCTGGAATTAAATTCAGTCAATTTTTTAAGCCCTGCACCCCGTTAACTTCTGATGCCATGTGTGTCAAGCTTGCAGGTTTAACAATAACTGTGGTAGATTTACCATCGAAATTCAAAAGCAGCTCCTTATTTCTATCCAGCAAAAATGCCCCCCCTCAAAAAAAAAAAGCTAGGTAGCTAATTAAGCTAACGATAGCTTCACAACTTTTTTGATAAGGCGGTCTCTGGTTGACTTTTGTTTCCAGCTGATGCGTTAAAAACAGAAATCTTCCAAAAGGGGTCTCATACATGCACTTGATAGCTTCATACATGTTATCATGCTAAACAACTGAGGCTAAAGCTACGTGCACCATGCAAAAGATCAGCATCCTGATCATTTAATAATGTGAGTGGAAGACAATGAAGATTAAAAGAAGTAAATTTTTAAGATCAGCATTCAGGACAGTGAAATGCTAAACAGTGTATGAGCAAGTCATGAACTGGGAGGTGTTTTAACTTAGCCTTCAACCCTACAAGCCTGTATAGATAGCTGTGCTACTCGGCCTTTGAATTAATGCTCTTTTACCACTAGCACACTGCATCCATCTTAGCAAAGTGTTAATTAGATGGATGCTAAGGACTGCAGCTTACGTTAGAGCAGATAAATACTTTTGCTCATGTTTTAGGTTTCAGAAAGGCTAAAAAAGGCTTCATCAGAGTAAGAAATCCAAAGCTTGACAGGCCTGCTGTGCCTACTTATTAAGTTATTATTGGAATATCACGGGGAGAGGTCATAGTTGGGTGTCATACTTGAAAAGTATGTTGTTGTTTTTCGTTTTTCTATTCTAGGAAATCTGGCGAATATAGTGCACATAGTAGGTGTTTGCATGGTATATACTGTGGTCAGAGTTTAAAAGGATATGTTCCAGGCGTTTCCTTCAAAGTGTTCAAAAAGCCATTATCCACTGAACCTGTGAACAGAGCAACACAGAGAAAAGTTAAAAAGAGAAGGCTCTCGAAAAAATCCCACTGCCTCCTTATTCTTTTTGTCTCTACTGGAAGGGCACAATTCTCATTACTCCAGAATTAAGATAACAAGCCCAGAGCTAATTATCCTGACTAGAAACACTCCTGTTTCCTCGTCTCTCTGTCGTCTTGCTGTCTGTGTTGGCTAGAACAAGGAAGCCGGAGGATGAGGATGAAAGAGGAATCATGTCAAGCTGTCAGTTCCTGTTGTGTGTCATGTCATGCTCCAGGAAAAGCCTGGTCTGAATTAGGTCATAGTTTCAGCACATGAGCATACGTTTGCGCTGCACACTAGAAGCTGCTAGAGAGCTTGTGTCGCAGGTCGTCCATCCCGTTTTGGCACATTCTTCTGTGTAAAGATGTGTCGTTCTGCTACATGATGGGCCTGTCTGTTCCCTCAGATCGGACAAATGCAGACAGGATACTCACGCATGACTACGTGGACGATGTCAAAGGTGAAGATGTAAATGGTGAGCAGGGAGAGGGACATGGTGAACAGGTAGAAGTATCTGTAGTTCCTCTTGCCCACACAGTTGCCTACCCATGGACAGTGGTGATCAAAACGGTCTGTGAAAATGAGGAAAAAGGTCACCACGGCATCGGACGCTGCACGCCAACATCAGAAAACATGAGACACTTTTGGAAATCAAGCAAGTGTTAAAAATACATCAGTACGTTTGTTGATCAAAGAGTTTTGTGCATAAGCTTCTGTAAACCTGCGGTCTAAATATAGTGATCACTTCCTCTTTGCCTCTCCTCTTCTGTAATTTGGAGGAGAGTCAGATGAAAGCAGGGCAGGGTCAAACGGACAGCAGAGGTAAACATCTTGCTTTACACTTTTCTCTGCAGCAGACACACCGCTGCTCTCCCTGGATGGAGTTTCACAACAATATGCCAATATACTGTAAACATCGAGGCAGAAACGAGAAGTGAAGCAGCTTGTAGATATTAGGTTAAAATAAATGGATCATGTTTATATTTACAGAGCACAGAAGGAACCTTTTGATACCCCTCCCCTTTTTTTCAGCATGCTTTACTTCTGCCTCTTTGTCTTGTAATACATGCCCCCTTCCCATTTTTTAAGATTGCATGTGAGTGCAGCAGAACATTAATCCTCTTCGCTGTTCACTCAATGTGGATGTCGAAAGCCTCAAATTAAAGCTGAAAGTAATTAAAGCTTGAGAATCAAACTGAATTACCATTTTGTCCATTTGAATCACTGAAAGATATGTGCAGCTATTCAGTTAATATTCTGTCAGTTATTATTTTATTTCAACTCCCATGTGCTATATACAGAGATAAAACCACTGTCCAAATGCTCAAACTATACTGTGTATCAGACATCTCATAACCAGAGACGGGCCCAGCTATAAACAAATATAATTTGTGAAATGGTTTGCTGGTTTTTTATGATGCTGCATATTCTGTGAGAGACTTTAACCACTATAAACAACGTGAAGCAAAGCAAAAGATATGACTGCAGAGAAAAAGGGACTGAGGCATGTTGCTGTGTCATGCTTGGAGTGTGTGTGTGTGTGTGTGTGTTTCTACAGCAGGTGGACACAGATGAACCAGTGTTCACTATGACTGAGCGCTTATTCCCTCACTGAGCCTCCACTGTCTCCTCTTATATCGCCCAAGAGTCTATGCTCCCTTCAGACGCATTCCTCAATCATCACAAGCCAAATCACTGAGAAATGACACACACACACACACACAGTTCAAACCACCCTCAAAATTCAAAGCACATTCCTTAAAAAAGACTCCCTGTGAAGGTTTTGGCCCATTTGTTTCAGTTTTCAAAGAAACTTTTTCACCCTGTCATCTCAGTCCAACATTTATTTATAAAGCTGTGACTTTTAAATTATTCAAATCATTGTGACAACTGAGTACAGAGAGGCAATTAAGACCGAGGGTTCAGTTATAATCACATCAGCAAGCTATTTTTCCCAGTAAACATTATTCACCTTTCTATTTCTGAGAAACTAAAATAAGTTTCACTGAGCTGTCTTCTCACTTTGTAAAGGCTTAGTTTGAACATTTTAAGCACCGACTTCAGATGAGAAGAGATCTCTTACCAACACAGTTGTCACAGATGCTGCAGTGAGATGCTCGAGGTGGTCGAAAGATCTTGCAGGTGTAGCAGTACTTGAGCTTGACGATCTGGTTGTTGATCTGCACGTTGCGGATTCGGGGCGGGGGTCGCTGTCCAGCGGGCACGTTCCCGTTTGCAGCCTCTGTGGAGACAAAAAACACAACATACATTTGTAGGAGTTGGCACACAGTAAATCATTACAAAAGGTTTTATCTAATTGCAATCCAATACAACAACAGCACAAACTGCATCCTCAAAAATTACAAATTAACACGTCTCACGGTGTTTTCACAAATAATCAACACTATGAGCTTCACAAATTCACATGTCTTGCTGCCCTAATGCACTGAATTACAATAGAGTGTACAGGTGCTCACAATATGGTGTCCACCTGCTGTATATTTCTTAAAACAGGCTGTGAGAAATGTGAGATTCATTGACAAGGACAAGAAAAAATAAGGCGTAAATCTTGACAGCTGAACCTTGAGGATGTCAGTGAATAACGACATTATGTTCGATACAGTATTGATGATGGTGGATTTACGTGTAATCACTGCTGAGCTGTTAATATTATTTATTAGCAACTATAAAGTGCAGTGTCCTGCTATATTTGGAAACACATTTCGGCAGTCCTATCTTTTGTTTCTGCAGTTGCAAACCAAACGTTTTTTTCATACATTCACATTTCTTGGCAATCCAGATCTTTCTGATTATGTTGCAGTGCAGGAGCTGAGAGGATTGAGAGGCTGGCTAATGACCAGAGGGCTGCTGGCTGGAATCTCTCAGGAGAGTAGCTGTTCGGGAGAAATCTACCATTAACATACTGCATTGGGAAGGAGTGAGTTAATGGAAAAGAGCAAGCAGGCTCATTTGACTTTGTGGAGATAGATTAAGATAAAAAAAAAAAAAAAAGTGGTATTTGTGGAAATTAAATTATCTGGGCTTGAGAAAAAGGGTTCAGATCTGAGAGATGGGAAACTGTACATAAACTAAGCTGCGTATTTATGATTTGTAAAAAGCTTTTGGAAAACAAAACATTTCTGCATAAATAAACTAGCCCGTTTTCAAGCTTGTGTCAAAAATACATCTCCAGAAATTCATTTTATGTGACAGCACAAAATGCTCTGCATTAATCTACAGAACGTAGGATTAATGGCTTTCAGGATAAAGCAGCGGAGAATAAATTAACGAGTCATCACTCACAGGGAATGATGCCACTCCCTCGGGTAGCAAAGCTCAGTCTGCTAGTAGCATTATAAATTCCACGAGGATGCCTCTCCTCGTATTAGCATTCCCCCCCGGGACTAGCAGCTAACAGGCAGAGGGGACGGAGCATCCAGGCAGCGGCTGCTTCATCAACATGCCTGTGTCAGCCCCAGAAACCATACTTGCCTCTTCGACTGGCTGCTAGCACGCCCACATTCATAACAGCAAACAGCTACCCGAACACATTAGAAAACATGCTGTAGACCAGTTGTAAGTGTGGGGTGGAAGCTGTTAAACTATGGGCTTCATCTAAGCTGCTGCAGTGCATGTTCTTCAAAAGGTCATGTGACCCATTTTAGTGACGAATTGATGGGTGTCCTGTTATATTAAGAGATTTGCTGAAATGTGGAATGTAAAGAATTAAACCAAAAAAGGAAGATGTAAGACTGAAAACAGGCTCTCAGTCAGTGAAGGGTTTGAGGGGCTGCATGCCAAAGAAAGCCAAGACAAACATAAAACGAATGTGTTACCAAAGATTTGTTGTCTTTTACGTTGGTATGCAGGACCAGGACCTAAAAACTCTTCGACTCAACTTCAAGGGGATGTAGGGTGAAGAGATTTAAAAGGAACTGTTCATACACTTTGGAAAATATGCTTAAATCACTTATTTACAGGGAGTTAGTTGATAAGTTTGATACCGGCTTAGCATAAAGACTGGAAACAAGGGGGAACAGCTAGTGTGGCTCTGTCCAAAGTAGGAATGTCCCATATCAATTGTTCTGTGGACTACTTTTGGATTTTAGGCTGCATTCTTTAAGACATCTCCTTTGGATTGTGTGAGAAATACTTAAGTACTTAAGTCAGTTTTTAAATAATTGTACTGCTAAGGCAAAATTAATGTTGTTACAGTTTTCTTTTAAAATTAATAGAAGATAAACTATTATGTCAGCCACTGCTCGTGTCAGAGAAACTTTATATTCAATCTTTACATTAATGCCAAACTAGGTTATAACAGTTAAGACACTATTCATCAACATACAAGGTCATTGATAAATACAATGCTGTACCAAAAAGAAAGCGTGGAAGCAAATCATGTGCTGGAGAAGTTAGTCTAGAGCCCCGATCGATAATGAAAATAGTCATTAGTTGTGGCTCTATTCACATTAATAATTTCCAGTGAGATTCCGTCTTATAAACTACATGCGGGAGCTGCACATTCTCCGCCAGGGTCATCACAGCCGAGGCCAGTCAGACCACTGAGCCATTGTCATCCAGCGAGCACTATGAGTCAGAGAAGCGCTGTCTGCCAGCTAACCCAGTCTCAGAGGACAGAGAGCCTTGGCCTTGCTTTTACAGCCCTCCTCTGTCATCAGCTGAGACCAGTCTCCACCCAGGCTGCTTGAGTGGAGCGAGAGAGCACGAGTGACGGCTGAAAGACACCGTGAATCTTTAACAGAGACAAAGAGTGAACATTGAACAGCCACACAGGCAGGGAGGGACGGATGGAGGCGGGTAGAGACGCTGGGAGGAGGCTGGGAGGCTTGTGTACGAGATATTACAGAATAAAAGCTTCTTCTATAAACACAGGGAGTTGACACAAAAAACAGAGTTTCTAAAGACAACATGGGTTGTTTATTTTTTGTGTGCAAAGGCTTTGTTGTCATCATCATGCAGTTAATAGTTTGTTTTGTGTGATGAGACAACAGGATCTCTTGTAATGAATGTGTGTTAGACTAGCGCTACATCCACAGACAAACACACCCAACCTTTAACAACATAAAGCACAACAAACAAAGAACGACTGTGGCTGTCTGCTCACTGCTGATCTAGCTACACACTGAAGTATTTATGCCTACTTCACTTGCTGTACTTCCACCTAATTTGCAGTCTCTGGACGTCACTTTATGCAAAAAAGAACAACCTTGATGATGATGCTGTAAAAGCACATGAACTGTAATAACCATTTGTCCTGCTGTTGACTTAACATTTAAATGGATGTAGATAAGGGACTTGTGCCTGCAGGCATTATCAGTGCAGTCTCTGATTGCGAATAATAGCTATGCACACTTCAAGGTGAGGAGCTGGACTGCAGTCACACCAAAAGAGGTGAGAGCACTTCAATCCTGGCAAAAATCTGCAGTGGATCTGAGCATCATTACTGAAGGTGCTCTTTACTGGCTGGCTTTACTCTTTTCTGCCATTATCAGCAGTAAATGTCAGACGTTTTTGCAGATCCATCATTTCAAACGTTACCATATACAAATGTTTTGCTAACAAGCTTTGTATGTTTAGAATTCCAGTCAAAATCACAAAGGTTTGTAAAGAGCACAAAACATTTCATGAAAACTAGCATTGACGCTTTATATCCATTTTTAAAATTTCATCAATTTTGAAGACTGTCATTGTGGATTTGAACACTTCACTAAATTCACTAAATTTACTTAAACCTACAATAATTGATTTTTGGGGGAACTCCTATACAGCAATCATCACCTTTTAAGTTAGTATATGGCAAACTTCGTAGCAAACAGGTGTTTTTTTTTTTACACATCCAGTAGCGGCAGAACTTAATCATCATTCATTTGGAAACTCTCACTCACTCTCCTTTTAACTCTCTACCAACTCCTGAGGGAAACATGCTGCACTATGTTCACCATCTAGTCACCAACTGTGTCTGTCTGCTGTTTGGTGCTGAGCAGCTAGTGTCCACAGTGGGGTTTTAGAACTGAAAACAGCTGCATGCTTTGGCCAAAAAGGATGGTATGAGAGCAGTGAGAGTAAACCAGAACAGTAAAGTCGCTGGCTGGACTGTTAAATAGTGAGCTGAATCTCACTGTAACGCTCCATCAAGCCATGCAGCTGCAGATTTAGGGGATAATCCTCATAAGTAGAAACCCCTTTCGCATTGTTTTCACACCGTCAGATGATATATTGTAATAATGAAAATATCTTTTACGGCAGTTTTAATAGATATCTTCACCACCTTTCTAATTGTATGATTTTTCAGTTATAAGTATGGGGGAAAGTATAGGGAAACATTTGAAGCCCCGAATTAGTGGGAATATTGGGGAGACAGGTGCTTAGGATGCTTCAGAAAATAACTGCTAATAAATAAACGCAAAATAAAAGACAAAATTCTTCTAAAGTTTTCTGTGACTCACCAATTTCCATCTCGATGAATGAAGCCTCCTCTGGGAGGGCCCGTGGCAGCACCCCAGGGTCACTGAAGCTGGTCCTCAGTAACATGGCCATGACGAAGAGGAAGAGAAGGACAGCGAAAACTGGGATGGCAGGAGACAGATGGACAGCCAGGTAGGGACATCTGTAGGCAAACAAAAACATTCAAACAGATGTTAAAAGATCCAGTCTAGAAGAAGGTAAAGATCCTCAGAACCTTTTTCAGTCATTTAATGATGAGCTGTCTACCCACAGTTTGTGTCTGCAGTCACTCTGTTTGGCCTTATCATAAATGTTTGTGTCTTGATTTGTGATGATTAAAGCTGCGATGATCCATCGGATAGGGTTAGGGTTACGGATTGTTTGATTAGACATTGCCAGAAAATCAATCAGCAATTATTTCATATGCATTTATGTCATTTTAAGAAAAATATTTGAACAGCTTTGTTAGTGTGAGTATTTTCTTTGTTTTATATAATTGTAAACAAAACATGAATCTTTTTTACTTTTGATGACATCACTGTGAATCTGGGGAAATGTTCTACATGTTTTCTACATCTGACATTTTATAGACAAAACCATTAGTAATTAGTAAAATTGTTAGTTTCAGCCCAGAGTTCATTACAGAAGAAATACTTTGAATTAAAGTATTTGATATTTTTGCATCAGTTACACGATGACTGCACACAACCTTAACAGAAATGGGGGAGCCCTCTTCAAAAGTGCATGAGCAGAGAGGGCGTGACATGACAACAGACATACTCTGAACTGGTGCGCTGAGCACAAGGTCATGAACTGTGTGAGCTGCCCTTTCTCTGGACCATGCCGAAGTCATGACCATGAATAAACAACACCATGCCACACTCCCCTCACCTTCTGGAAGAGTGGAGAACAATTAGCATAACTGCGTTTGCCAGGACTTTCAGATTAGAGCCAGCAGGGCTCCTCCACCGAAAAGGCCTGCTGCTCAGAGTGATAACAGATGTGAGCTGCAGTGCAAAGTGCTGCGACAGAGCAGAGCAGCAGCAGCAAAGGCTTCAACATGCAGTTATTAATAGTTAAACTGTGCAGCCTCATCTCCCTCCCATGTGGCCGGGATCATATATTCATAATGCAACAGTGATGTTGCACTACAGGATTGCGAGGTACAGTGCTATATCCTGTTCAAGACTTTAGCACTGAGTGTCATGCATTAAGCCAGCTGACAAACTCTGCTTCATTATACGGACGATGAAAATTTGGACCACTTAAACATTTTAAAAACTATCCTCTGAACAGACACACATGATTTCAAAGGACAAACAGGCAAAATTACATTACACTTTATTCTGTTTTTGTAGAAGTGAATCATACAAATGCATTTTTACACTAAATAATGAATCCATTACTTGAGAAAATAAGTAGCATATTAATAGATAGAAAATAAAGATTAGGTGCAGCTCTACGTATAAGTCATAAGGATTTTTCCACACAAAAGTACAAAGTGCATTTGTATGGAATTTAATACCCCATATCGACAACGGCCATTTATCTGTATCACATATCAGCAGAAGCACTGCATATAGTGTTACATAAATGACTGTGACCTATAAATTATTTTGGCCAAAACTGCCTGAAAGCAGCACTAATGCATGATGATGTATTTATTACTACGTGATTCTTTCTGGTTTGGTTGGATGCACTTTTAGACTAATAGCCTTTGTACCATTGGAACCAAATACTTATGGACTAAACTACACATCTGACATCTCATAATGACACTGCTGGTCATTTAATCGAATAAGTGAAGGTTTCTTTTACAGCAGTGATTCCCAGCCAGGGGTACCTCTGCAGTTGGCAGGGGGTACATGGAAAGAAGTGGCTTAAATGGTTGTGATGGATAAACATCCAGCATCTGCCAGTTCACTGACGATTCAATTGTAGAAAGAAACTAATATAACAATATCCACTTTTATATAATCAATACTGCTAAATAGCATCCCGTTTAAAATCTGTTCAAATAAACTCAAATCTAACATGACAGGAGGTCAGCTAACAAGCTCAAACGGCCCTTTGAAGTTGTGCGGACTGGCCAAAATGTCCTCACTTCCCAAAAATGTCCTCACTCTGATGGTAAAATGCATGTTCTGTTCCTCACTATGTAGCAAGTACAAGAAGACACACACAGCAAAAATAAATTTAAAAGGAAATGGATGAGTTAAAAACTGTCAGTCAGCACAACATGGCAGAGAAGAAAGGCCACCTGTTCAGTCGCAGTATGTAGATGAATCAGGTACGGCAGCATACCGACAGCAACAACACCACACACACATTCACACACAAACACCTGCTGGACTGGTATGGGCAGTTTTCCTGCAGTGCCTTTTTTCACACTAATGGAAAGTAGAAGCAGAGATCAAATCAATAGAATTTTCCACTGGACCAGGCCTGTGAAGTATGTTTGGCCCATTTGTTTGTGCAGAGACAGCATAGAGCAGCCAATAGATTCAGACTGAGGGGAGGCAGTCTGTCGATGAAGTGTAATTCCCGTAATGATGACTGGTAGGTATCAAGGCGCACTCTATCATCGCTTCCCATCAAGCCTCCACGTCCTTCCCGGATGTGACCATTTCCTCTGCTGTTGAGAAGCAGGGTAGTGTTGGCAAAGTGACATGTGTGTTCATCAGTCACCAAAGAGGCAGCAGAAAAACTGGACTAAATCAGGTCCAACGTCCATGTGTGGAAAATGGTTTCATCAGTGAGTCAGTCAATCAATCAGAGCACCAAACGACACTCACATGCCACCTACACGTTCCCCTCTCTTTTTCTTACTCAAGACCTGCAATGAAGCACCACAACATTTCAAAGTATTCATTTCATCCAACATCTATGCAACCCAATGCAACTGTACAATTCCAGTAGCATTGTGGGTAATGTAGGCTCCATGTTTGTTAGTATAACACGACTGTAATCTCACTTGGTCATCATATATGAAGGGTGAAATGTTCACTGTCACCATGTTAAGACCATGAAATCAAAACCACACCACAAAAACATATATTTTCTTTTATTATTCTTCAATCTATCTTAGTATGCAATTTTAAGTGTTTCTGTCACATGCTTCATTAATGGACCCCTAACACAACATTCAGAAAGTCATTAGAGTGACCACTAGGCCCAGAGTACTTTAAGTATATTAAAAAAGATGTTTATCTTTTCAATAAAGTGGACCCAATAGTTGAAAAAATGCAATCAGCTGGTTATAAAGGGCAATAATCACATGACACATAAAATTAAACAGTGTTATATAAGAGATACAGATAAGCTACCTACAGTTCTGCTTATTCTGTATGGAAGTCTGCTGTATGTATGTACGTGTGTGAGCTTTAGGGTGTGTCTATTGCAGACTTTGATCCAGAGGATTTCTCCTCTTAACTCGGGGTGATACGAGCTCAAAGATGAGAAGGCTCCAAAGTAGGGATATTGCTGAATTAAAATCTTTTCAACTGCTCATCAATAAAACTGCTGATCCCAGGATTAATATGTCATGCCTTAGTGACTCATGACATCTTGCCTTTATTGTACATTTCAAGCCCCTTTATTAATACTTAACAGTTGTAAGCTGTTGCAGAGCTGCATGAATCATACCACAAATGAATTATGCACTTGCTGTGCAGGCAGATCCACAGCAGGCCTCAGTAACAGCCCTCTGTCATACAAACATCTGTAGACTGTGACTCTGCCTGTTTCTAGGGCACTGCCGAAAAAAAAAAAAAAAAAAATAGCTCACAAACTCTGCTTGCCCTCTGCCGCCTTTGACAAAAAAATATTATGATATTGTAATTCACTGGGGTTTAATATTCCACAGATATAATCCTGTTTCTCCTCTCATGTATTCCCATTACATTCAAGTCACAGAGCTAAGCGTAATTCCTCTGAAAACGAAATATCTGACAATCTTTGAAAAATCCAGAAGGCAGCTGAACAACAACTTTTTTGAAGGTATTTCCAGAATCCTTAAAGCCTTTTCTAACCACCTGGATGAAAAAAATATTATTGTTGTTATGTCTGCTGAACAATAAAATTATATTAAACCTGTTCTCTTTCTCAAGTGCTCCGGGCAGCAGAACTGACCGGAGTAGTGTTGGAAAGTGAGTACACTTACCCATTTTCAAAAAAAGTCAGTGTCTAGTTAAAAAATCAGCACTGTGTCATGTTTTCATATGTCTCAGTAAAGTTCAATAAATGACCTTCTAGGTTTTTGAAAGATGAGGGTTTTTTTCTTTGTAGAAAATTGAATGCTTAGCTCTGCAGCTCAAATGAGACGGTGAGACAAGAGCAACACAAACTGAGGCCATTTTAGACCTTTCATTGAACTACAAATATTTGAAATTTCACTCCACTGTATGACTGCGTTTCGGAGAAGTTACACTAAAGCTTCAGTGGGTACAATCTGTTGTCCGGTTTGAATCAGTCCTCCTTATTATGCAACTCAAGTACAATATGAGAGAGAGAGAGACAAAACCTGGGAGCCAGGGTCATAGTGCTCTTACAGGGATTAAAACTGGGATTACAGATGTTACGTCATAGAACATTCACCAAGTCAACGAAGAATCATAATTCATCTGATGATTTAATTTCAGCCATATAAAAAAAAAAAAAAAATACTAGTGATTTAACAGCATGATTAAACAGGAAGCTGTCTATATGCATTTCTCCTATGGGGGCATCTATTGAACCAAACAAATGAAGACAAAGGGAGAAATGATGCAAACTATTCCTCTCAGTATGGCACAGGATGTGGGCAAAAAAATATCACTTCATATATCACCTTCGACAGAGGAGCAGCCATCTCCTCCTGCCAGGGAAGCTTCCAGAGAACAAAGCCTGTAGATCACTGTTACTGTAAGTGGAGCATGTACTCTGAATGGAGCATAAATCATGTTATTGCTCATTATCAGGGCCGGCAGCCCCTTTCTGATTGGCTGACAGGGAGATGGGGTGGGGTTCGATGCTGAAGGAGGCTCAGGGGTCGGTTACAAGATCTTCTCTGATTGCAGCTGCTCCCTCTGTAGGCTCTGCCCTGCTCCTCTCATCAATGCATCTTTTACAGCACATTTTATGAAGGCGACTAGAGGACGTGTGGTCAGCCGGACACACTGAACGCCTCCACCTTGCAGCATATGTAAGGATGTAGAGTGCAAACACACGCACAGACAAAGAGAAAGACTCAGTCTCATTACATGCACATATGCTTCTCTGGCCACGTAGCTCGGAGGCCTGGGGTGGACGGACAGATGACACACTGTCCTTGTGTTCCAGTTTCTTGTTCCTTCATCCAAGCTCCATAGGTGGCTATCCACATGCACATACACACGCACACCAAACACACATTAACACAAACATACAAATGGGAACCAAACCAGTGAACATCCAACTGTGAGGAAGCAGTTTGCATTTACATACGTTAGACAAATAACCACACAGCGCTTTATAGATCATAGGTAAAATGTAACCATGTAAAATCCCACTCAAACATGAGTTTGGTGGATGTTAAATGGGCACAAAACCAACAGGGTAAGGACATAAAGTCTGTGAGATAGGCTGTGCCCACCTCTTCACTGAATAATTTGTTTAGCTGTTCCTAATGGCTCTTTCCATTTGTGTATTCGGCTTCTTGTTTCCGCAATTTAGCACAAATTAAAGCACGGGGAGGTCTTGGTGCACGGGGTGCCGATGGCTGGTGATAAAAGTGAGATGTCTGCTCGGCTGGTGTTGGATAAGAGCCAGGCCACGGCAGGACACTGCCCTCTCTGTTCTCCTATCAATGCCATGGTGCAGCTCACAGCTCCACCTTGAGCCAATATGTCAGGAATGAACCCCTCAGAACAAGGAAACTATGCGACAAAGACAGTCTATCTGACAACAGAAAGATGAACTGCACCAGAATTAGCCGACACAAAAAGCATTGCAGCATAAACCTAGATTACAATGATGCAGCCTCTGCATTTTGTCTGCAGTTTAAATTTTTTTTAATCGATGCCTTTTATAATTATGTCCACTGTATCGTGTTGCGTAACACTGATGATATTATAAACCATATTAACTAAAACTGTGACAATGATTGATTGATTAGTTGATTGACACAAAATTAATGTGCCATCATGCTGATAAATGATTGATCTTATGCTAGAGATCAGTGAAACAATTCACTCCGCTTTGTTAGCGAACACAAGTAGCCATTTAACGGGATCAAGAGTGTACAGCCATGCTCACAGCTCTGAGGCCATATTTAGACATAGTGATGCTTTGAGCTAAATGCTAACATAACAATGAAGATGCTAACATGTTGCTGTTAAGCACGCACAATGTTCAATGTCTTAGTTTAGCGTGTTAGCATGCTACATTTGCTAATTAGCACTAAAACAATGAGCAGCTGGGAACACCGGGAGTTTTGCAGGCATTAAATCACAAACCAAAGTATTAGATAGTAACATTTTGACCTAAAGGTGGTGCTAGATAAGAAATGAGGGGATCGGCAAAGTGATTACAATTAAACGTGAGGAGGACACGAATGTATGTGCAAAGTTTCATGACAATCCATAACATATTATTAGATATTTGTTTCTGGGCCAAAATGTTGGACTGGCTAACCGACGTTTCCATCCATAGAGCCAATAACATTTTCAACATCTTCTCCAATGTGAGAATTTGTTACTTTTCTTTTTCATATATGATGGTAAACTGAATATCTTTGTTTCTTGGACAAAACAAGTAATCTGAATGTGTCACTCGGGGCTCTGGGAAATTGTAATGGTATTTTTTTCCCACTATTTTCTGCCATTTTACAGAAAAAAAATAGATTGAATGAGAAACAATCTGCAGATTAATCAACTATAAAATGATGTCTTAGTTGCTGATAGTAGCTGAGGATATTTCCTCCATTCACACCAGGACTGGACATACTGTTTCAATTCTGCTATTAAATCTAACTACAAACGGGCAGTCTGTGGATGCATTAAACCTCAGAGGCTTTTTGTAGGAAGCTGTTACTCCGTCAGAGGTTTAAATCAGATATGTATCAACATGCCGTGTAATGGCGAGTTTGAAAATCACCCCCATGCTGCTTGGGCCCAATCTCCACGTTGATATCCATCCCCTTGTGAGAGATAATTATGTTCCGCTGTAATATGAACATGGTATGCTAACAACCCTCCAGCCATTAGTCACCACAATACCTCCTCTGGGCTCTGGATGCTCGGTGTGAGCGGTATCATCTCTCTGAGCTGGACAACAGCTCCTTCTGTCCAGACTCCAAGTAAAGCTGGAGGCCATTAAAGTGCAGAGCAGCTAGAGATGGGAAGGGCCTGGCACTATGTGAGAGCAGCTCCTTCTCTTCTCTGCTATGCTTCAAATCCATTTGGCCTGGTAGCTGCATACACGCCCACAATCGAGAGGGGTTACTGTGTTACAGAGCAGGACTTTGTGCTAAATCATTGTGGCTGATTTGTTAGTAGAAACTGGTGAGAAAAGAGAGAATCAGGAGGAAACAAGTGGGACAAAGACGAAAAATGAGTGCAGTCTAAATGAGAGGCAGCACTGCTTTATGACCATCACTCAAACTCATGTTCCTCATACTAAAAACAAGCCTCCGTGCAACCTTAGCTGACAGGATTTTGGTTCACACGCTGTATCCAAGCCAACCAGCAGTGTTTTCAGTGCTAATGAGTCCGCTGGGTTGAGCGAGTAGTGGATTGAGACAGAACTGCTGAGACAACAAAAAAGGCAGCCTTCCTTTCTTAAACCAGTGGAAAAGCTGAACAGCTAGGGTTATTAAACATTTAACACTTCAGTATGTGGTCAATCATAAACCTTTTCTCTGACAGGGTCTGAATTTTGAGGATCCACAGTGTGTCTGAGTTATCAAAACAGAAATTCTTGGTTGATACAAATAAAGGCCATGCAGGAGGTGACAGATCAGCTCACAGTGAGACTGTGCAAGAAAATCCAAAGAATCGCTTTGCCTTTACGTACATGACAAGCTTGAGCTTGAGCTTACAAACCTCTAATACTCATTTAAAACTATTGTGCACACATCAGGTAGCTGTAATTCATTAAAAAAAAGAGATGGTTCTTGAGAAAAAAATTGGAGTTGGAACAACTATAACCAACTATTTTCATGATTGATTTATAATTTCAGCAATTTTTCATGCAAAAATACCAAATATTTGATAGTTCAAGCTGATCAAATGTTAGAATTCTATTATTTTCTTTGTCAAATATCATAGTGACTTCAATATATTTGAGCTTTAGATAAGTGGTTGGATAAAACATGCAGTTTCAATGGATCACCTTGAGGGCAGTATTAAAGTATAAAAGGTTGTTCACTCCTTAATTCATCAAGCAGGAAAACAAATGTCGCATCAGTCAATAATGGGAATAAACCTTAGTTGCCTGTACAGTTTAGTACTGAAATGCTGCAACCATTATTTTCATTACTAATCCATCTATATTTTCCTGATTAATCATTTGGCCCTTAATATTTCAGAAAATGGCTCCCAGAGCCAAAGGTGGGGTCTTCAAAACAGTCTGAAACCCAAAGATGTTCTGTTTACATTCACAGAAGACAAAGGAAACCTGAAGTCTCATTTGATAAGCTGCAAACAGAGAATTTTGACATTTTACCTCAAAAACAGAGTGACAATGATTAATCATTAACATGGATTAATCGACTAATCTGCGTTGCTCTACAGATGGCTGAATAACTGTCAGCCCCTACAGAAACATATGGGGGGGGGGGGGGGGGGGGGGGGAGAGCCCTGAAGTGACTGACGGATACTTCCAGGAGCAAATCTTAATTTTGACTCTGGAGGCTGGTCTGGAGTGAAGAGGGAGAGGAGGACGTGACTTACTCGAAAGCGAAGAAGAGCGCGCAGGTCCCGATGATGAGGAAGAGGGTCAGGTAGAAGACTCCTTTCTGCCGGGCCATCATCACCCGTCCGTCGCAGCAGAAAGTGTTTTTACCCGGGAGCTTCTCCCATTTTCGCACCTTCCTTGTTATCATCACCGCCGACATGATGTCTTGTGTTCAGCTCGGTCCTCTGGTGGATCCGGTCAGTGTTTATACTGTAAAACGGAGTCACACAATAAGGCTCTCGCTCCTCGTATATTAATTTAAACGCTGTTCAGTCAATGTGACACTCAGTCCACTTGCAGAGAAACCAACCACTTACTCAGAGATTTCTGCACAAAGAGACGACTGGGGAGCATTTTCTTCTCGTTTAAAGTGTCGCAGTCACATCATCAGTGTTTCCTAATCCATATTATTCCCAGTTACTGCAGCATGTCATTCCCACAGAGAGGCTCCCACACTGGGCTGCTCAGACTGTCTCAACCCTCTCACCGTCCGCTCAGAGCAGCACAACTAAAACAAATCCATCCAAACGCTTGTGGCAGATGTTTCCCACCAGAAGCTGGAAAATCCCACAGGGGTGTCTGTTGCATCGGGAGAGCGGACCTTGACCGATTGACATTCATATCATCTCGATAAATCATAAATGATCGTACAGGCGAGCTGCTCCGCGCTCACAGGTTTTACACTATGGTCATGCCGCCGGACGTGCTCAGTGTGCATCCATGTGCAAAAAAAACAGTCAAAAAATGAGAAAGAAACGCCTGTATGGGAGCGAGCATGCAGGGCGGTTTAATGTGCTTTTTTCCCGCAGGATGCCAGCTCTCGGTTTTAGTCAATGGCAGCAGGAAACACGCCTAGATTGAAATGTCTAATCTTAAAGGGGCAGGACAGGTAAGAGAAAGAGGAACAAAGGACGCAGATAAAGGTCCTATTTAGATGACATTAATATGCTAAATCTCTTGCCAGTTGTATTGCCCAAGGGAGGGGACCGTGAAGAAGTGTATTAATGCAGATTAATTAGTTACAGACACCCAGATGCTTTAATCCCTCAAGTGTTGCTCCATGTGTAGTTAAAAGGCTGCAGAGGGAAACACTGCAGTCACCTTTAATGATAAAATATAGTCACTTTTAGGGTTTAATCTGTGTTAGGATTCAGTTTTATCCATGATATATTTCTTGTCTTTCATGCTGTGTATAGTTTATTGTATTTTCTTTTCCCATTGTAACACACCCATATCCATTATTCTGCTTTATTGACTCTTTGCATTGAATATCCTGTGATTTTTTTTGTTTGGTTGGTGTATTGTGTACATTTTAAGTATGATGGTGTTCCATGTCAGACTAAAACAAAACCATAGCTCCTGACTATGATTTATTTATCACTCTCAGCAGATTCGCTTTGGGTTATTAGTTTTCAAAATGTTTCTCATAATCACATTCCTTCCAAAATCTTTAATGGTGATGGTGGTACTATGGTGCTCAGTTTCACACATTTGAAATTAGATTTTCATGTTTAAATTGTTTAAAACTGTTTTCATGTCCAGCATGATAGGCAACCATTGATTAGAATTCTCTTAAGTAATACCATATAATGTTTTTTTTGTAAATGTGTATGCAAATATTATTATTATTATTGTTGTTGTTGTTATTTTTTAATACCAATAGTACTTTTTTGTTGGAACAGATGTTGGCTGCTGCATTGTTTTCATCTCAGCTTTACCTTTTTTGAGTTTTGTGACTCTTGTTACTGTGAACTCTGCATGAGCTTATGATTTAAAGTTTGTGATCACGTATTCATGGCTGGTAATAGCATTGACATTCACACTGGCCTTACAAGCTGTTTAACAGCCCCTGCTAAGTCTCTTTGGGTAAAGACATAAAAAGCGATATTATGATGGTTCAATATTGGCTCAGCTCAGTCATACAGCCATTATAGCCTCCTTGTTGCTACACAGAGGCAAAGAGATGGCAATTTATCGAACACACAGGGAGGTCTGGACCATAAATGACCACAAGAGTGAACCAAACATCCCTCACTCTCAGTCTGTCGACTCCTGACATTTTAGACCAGAGGTAGAAAAGCTACTGTACGTCTCCATCAGTCAGGATCCTGGCTGTCGTATATCTACCCCAGTGGAGGACATTATTAATAAATGACCTGTCAGATGCTGCTTTGACCAACCTGCCAACTTAAGTTCAAACATACTCATGACTGTGGACGACTAAAAGCCAGAATTAAAACCCTGGAGCCACTTTTCATTACATAAGGAGAGATCAGGGAGGATGAGGCACTTTGATCTTACTGCAAGAAGAAAGCTTAATCTGATGGGTTTAAAAACGCAGAATGATGCATAACTTAACCACTTAACCTCTGGAAAGACATACGGTGTACTACATCACAAACATACAATCTAACACAGATTGTAAAAGGACCCCGCCTCACCACTAAGTCAAAAATGGAAACAACATAAGTATAATTGATAAATTAATAAAAGGCCAGACATAAATTATGCACCTAAGAACAAAACCAATGAAATATAACTCTGATGCAACATCTGGCAAAAAAAATAAACAATAAGAAGAGTAAACAACAGCATAGTAATTTTGAGACAAATACATTTCATGTAATAGTAAGATCACATTCAATGTGATAAGAAATTGTAAGTATTAAATAGTAAGCCTTATCAGAGATATTCCTTCAGCTGCTGTAACAAACATTTAGGTATATTTTTTGGAGAATTAATGGAAATGATTTCATAATGTCTCGCTGGATCTTGGTTACTTTACCTTACTACAGGACACACAATGTAATCATACCTTATTTAACGCTGTGATAAGACAGACAACATCAGATTACAGATTAATAAGGTTTTTTAATCACATTTTTCGTTACTTTACTTTATCAACAGCCATGTAACTTTACTCACCGTCCTCAGTCTGGAGTCGTTTGTCTCCATCTACCGACATCAGCGACAAACGTGTCCAAACCAATTCATGCATTTTTGTAATTTATCAAGAGAAAAAAATGTAACATAAACAAAAGCGTAGCCATCACATTTTAATGTTTAAAAAATCAATATTCCGGGTCAGTAACGCTTACATTGTCTTTACAATAAAGTTTTGAGTATTGAAGTGTCCGTCCTGAATAATACTCCGACTGGAAACACGCGTTATTCTTTGATGTGAAGAAGCTACTGGTTACCTGGACTCTTCGTTGATATCTAGCTAAATATCACTGTCGAGCCGTCAGAAACAAATAAAGTGGGGTTTCGTATTTTCTTGTAAATGGACGGAGTGCTTTGTCTTCGTGTGTCGCAGAGTCATGCACAGAAGTTCAGGTAAACATTTAGTGAGTGAACCGCTAAGCTAAGTTAGCTAACATTTAGCATCGGGACGTAGGCATTGATGGAAACTTGATTGATGGGACAGAAAGATTGTTTCAATAGCAAGTTAAAATGTTGTCTGTGGCCGCCTTTACTAATCTTGATATCACATCTAAACGTCTTATTTTACAGGAAATGTCTTCAGGCCGAAGGAGCTCTGGACCTGAGTTTATGTTTATTGAAAGACTCAGATGACACAGTCCTTCTGCCCATTTTAACATCCTATCTGCCACAACTTGATCTGCCATCTCTCACAACTATGGTGGCTTTGGACAGTGCTTGTGAAGTAGTTTGGAGTCAGGTAATTAAAGCTGAGCTTCACTTAAATGCTTTTAGCAACAGATACTACTGTGCTGCAGCTTTGAAGTGTCATTATGTTTCCCCTGTTGTTTATCCTGTCCTGTCACCACAGTCTCCTCTGCAGTCAAAGAAGGGGAGGGGAAGGACAAGTGGTAATAAACTAGAGAAAATCCTCCAGGAGCTGTTGGAATCTCATGGTGAAAGCTGGACGGAGGAGCTGAGGGGGGACCTCCCTCGCAGCTTCCAGAGGCATGGAGACCTAGTCCTGCTGGGAGACCACTGTTTCTCCCTGCCACTATGGAAGAAACTAGGTACTGGTCTCAAAGTTATTCCAACTTTTCTTCAGTACTAGGTGTGTAAGATCATTTATGAGGACATTTTTGATTGCTTTTTATTTCCTTAGATCAACAGCTATGGGGCGCAGTGGCCAAAGGACTGGGTGCAAAGCGCCTGGCTAAGATGAGTCGCATATGCAGGGATGGATTTAGGTCTCCCATGGTGACGATGCTGTTAGGGGAGCACAACTGGGTCAAGCACATGGACAATGGGATTAGGTAAGTCTCAGTCCTAATCAGTCAGGTTAATATTTAACTAACTAAAACGTGTCTGAATTTCTAATGTCTTCACCTGTGTTTCAGCTATGAGTTTGATGTTACCAAATGCATGTTCTCAGCTGGAAACATAATGGAGAAGCTCCGGGTGGCTGGATTTGACTGCAGAGGGGAGATAGTGGTGGATCTGTATGCAGGTAGGAGAGCTGACTCAATATCTGTCAGGTTTTTACTTTAACATCACAGGGGAAACAATAAAACAAGTCCTATATCATGCTGTAGTGTAATAAGGTTTGAGTGATGAATTTTTCATGTTAGTTTTGTTATGTTTGACCCTCGTACTAGTAATTCAACACAATTTAAATTACGACAAGAATGTTGGTGTACAACTGTCACAACCACACCTTGTGTCAGGTATTGGATACTTCACTCTCCCATATCTGGTACACGCCGGGGCCAGTCATGTTCACGCCTGTGAGTGGAGTCCCGATGCTGTTGAAGCTCTGCAGAAAAACCTTGTGGCAAACGGAGTGTCTGACCGCTGCACTGTTCACCAAGGAGACAACAGACAAGTAAAGCATTTTCACATGCATCCAATGCTGCTTATGTGACTTGTGCGATGTACATATTACTGCTATATTTGCTGTCTCACTTCGCCACAGAAAGTGCTCACTGATGCCCTCTAGTGGTTCTATTAGCTGAAAATCTGAAAATCATGCCAGCAAATACTGGAACCTCTGGATTTTAGCTTATTGAGTTAATATCAATAATCACATAAATTGTTAAATTAAGGCCCTTTCTTGGGGAGAAACTCAACTTTAGTGTGTCTGTCACTGTTGTCATATAGACAATGTCCCCTTTTGCTGAGTAATTGTCTTTCTAAAATTCATTGTAATGATACAATTATGCAGTATGTTGATACACAAGTATTCCAATTAAATTGATAACGCAGATTTTTTAGCTTGTTAAGTTTAGAAAATGATGAAATGAATGAATTGTTATACGGTATATTTGAAATGTGCATCGTACATTTTTCAATAGTGAATTATTGTTCCTTTCTATGTGATTTTTATACTTTAAACTAATTTCACCCACTTAGTTCCTAAACTTTAACAATAGCGTGCATTTCAACACGTTTAAATTAATTTTTGTGTCATGAAATTTGGGATTTCTGCCATTCTTGACAGTTATTTGTTGCCATAACTATTGATGTGACGGATACAGACAATATTCTTTGCAGAATCTAGAAAACAATTCAAACTGGCATGTTAAGTGTTACCAATGATGTCTGTGTGCAGCAGAAAGTTGCACAACAATGCTTCACATATTCCAAGTGCAGTCTGGTTGATTTGTTTTTACTCTGTGTAGATTCCACTGTAATCACACACACATTTCTGGCATCACAGGTGAGAAAATGTTGAGTACAAGACATGGCATTTCAGTATTCTGTTTCATCTCAATAAGTCACAGGTTTCTTGATTTTAACATCCTATAGGCCAACCTTAAATCTACATGCCCTTTCCAGCGTACCACCATAACTGACTGTAACTATATAAATCTAATCAGCTTCATTACCAGAGTAACAAAATAGTGATACAAGTTTATGGAAAGATAATTCATTGTTTATTTTTCTAGCTCCAGCTGTGTGATACTGCCGACCGAGTGAATCTGGGTCTCATACCGAGCTCTGAGGATGGCTGGCCTGTTGCCTGTCGGCTGCTGAAGAGGACAAGTGGTGGCATTTTGCACATTCACCAGAACGTTACTTCACCATTACCGAATGCAGCAGCCATTCCAGCAATTGATGATGCCACCCAGAGGATTTCTGGGAAGAAAGCTGACAGAGAGGTGTGGCAGGCCTGGGCCGATGACACAGCAAACCGCATCACCTCTCTTTTAAAGGACACCACTGGTGCAGCGTGGACGGCAAACATCCAGCACATAGAACATGTGAAGTCATATGCACCTCATGTTCACCACATTGTGCTGGACTTGGAGTGCAGACCCTCCTGACCTGAAAAGGTGAACGCAGACACACTGAGTGGACATTATGGAATTCAACATTTTAATGTTAAATTGGCTCTGTCTATTTCCTGAAAATGGCCACTAAAGCTGTAGAGTCTGAGCATGTAGTAGACGCATGCTTCAATAAAACTCTGCAGTTCATGACTGTGGGTTCACTGAAAATTCTTAAGTACAAAATAAAATTGGTAAGAAAATACTGAAAACGTACTGCACAAGCGTGAGCATGCACAGCAAACATGGTCAAAGATCAGTGTGCTGTTGAGACTTCATAGATTCAGTTAAACTAACAAGCATGTGCAGCACGCTTTACATTTTAACCAATCAGAAAACAAGTCTAGCAACAGACATTATTGGTCCTAATTTAGCATGCTACAGTGAAACTATGGAACTTCTTATCCCTAGCACATCATACACCAAATCTAAATTATTTACAACTATGTTTCTATTGTAGACATGGCTCTAACAGCAAGTTTCCAGTGTAACCCAGCACTATACCAGCTGCTGCTGTAGTGTTTTCATAAACCTTTATTTGTCCAGGGCAGTTCACTGTGCACTAATGCTGTTTTTTTTTTTTTTTTTTTTTTTTTAGAAACGCCCTGCCTCACACTCATGCAATTATAATCACATCTGGAAGCTGCTAAGCTGCACCACAACCACAGCCTTATCTGTTGCCCGCTGGTCAGCTCCACTGGAGCAGTGGTGGCGAGGACACTTCATTGTTATTTTATACTTGTTGAATTTCCCCTCCGGTGTTTGATCCCTACACCTCTTGTGGTTTGGCTGAAATGAAAAGCTGAAGACTGAGATGTGATTCAACTCCACTGCTCAGTGTGCTGCTGATGGCAGGAACACCCAAGTTGATAAAACTCCAACATGACTTCTTAAACTACAGGATTCATATACTTGGGGTGGTTGTAAAGATTATCCCAAGGAGATGGATATCATAAATATACAGTACTACTCCCACAAATTCACAAACATGGCAGACAGTTTAACTTCTGAGTTGAATAAATGATGGGGGAACAGAGTGCAGCTGCTTCCGTACAGCGGAGCTCACTGAAGTTCACAAGGAATCATGTGAATCACATGATATGGCTTTCAGGTTTTGATCCCAAATAAGGGAATATCTTCTGGATGAATGATGTTTATCCTCTCAGTAGAAATCAATGCCAAGGAGCACTGAAGCTGTTTTGGGCAGCCTGTGGCGGACCAACATGTTAATGATACAGTTAATGTTTTTGCTCTTTTTCCTTTTTTCACCCATCTGTCTCAGCTGTGAAGGTAACAGGAGGTGATAGCACATAGTGTGTACTCGCAGTGCTGGCCAGAAGAGCCACAGACACAGTTAAGTTTGTAGTACTAATATGAAATACAGAGTCACTTCTGTCCATTCCCAGTCACACTCGACACCTCTGTCTCAATACTAGCAGGTGAATGGTTGGAGGCTTTGGCCACGTGCATTTAATTAGTTGGGGTTTAACTCAACACAGACACATACTTGCCATGAAAACCTTATCATATCTGTCTCTTTTTAGGAGTAAGAACATATCACATTGACTTCTTAGATAACAGATTTGTTGTAATGGAAACTTTATAGGCCTAGTGATCATTTGCCTAACAATGTGTTGCACTACCATCTTTTTGCATACACCCTGATAGTAAATAATGGCACAGAGCATAATATGATACTGCACAGACACACCATATGACTCTGGGACAAATTAAAAACTAAATATGGAGAGGCAACATTCAGTTTTTATGCACCACATATTTGGAGGAAAGAAACTCCCAGAAAACTGTAAATCTGAGCTCCAGGTTGATGACATTTGTTTTCTGCTTCCTTTCACAATTGCAATTCTATGCCTGCCTTATACTATTTCATCTAGTCTTTATTTTCTTTTGTCCCTGCTTTGTACTGTATTTAAATGTACTTTTAGTGTTTTATGTAAAGCACTATGAATTTCCTTGATGCTGAAATGTGCCATACATATAAACTCTGTTTTCAGCAACAATAAATAGCTCACTGCGTTTGTTTATATATTGCATTTCTCATGCATATGTCCGCTCCAGTTATTTCTTCAGAAAAAAAAGAAAAAGCTCTGCATACTCGCTCTCAACTTCCACGTTACTGTTTGCGTGGGAAAAGGGGAACTGGAGTAATTATCGGACTGTTTGAATGGGCCAAATTTTCCACATCCAGCCCCCTTCTGTGGTAAATAGAGCTAAATGCACCTGTCATGGAAAATGTGGAGAGGCGCTCCTGTCTGCCTACAAACTTTCCTCATCTTCCGGTACTCTGGACTCCTCCGCTGCACAAAGTCAACAGTCTCTGAGACGGGAGGAGGCTACAAGTTGAAGAAGTAGTGACGGACGGCGACATGGTCATATAGGCGACAAGTGAGTAAACCAGTTTAGAGGCAATTATCTTAAATTCGCTCTTAGCTTATCTGCTGCTTTTGCCCATTTTTGTTGTGTTTTTCTGTCCGGATTATCTCGCCGTCGCCCGTAGTGACGCCAGCCGAGCAGCGGGGTGAAGTAGACTACTGACGACAGGTGGATGTAATTTTCTTTAATTAGCTGTGTTGAGTGCCGTTTCCCAGCTGATTTGTGGCTTATATACGCAGTGAAATAACTGAATTCTCTCCTTAAAAGCCATATAAAAGTATATAGTTTTCTGGAAGCACTATGAAGTGGATGTGGAGTTGACATTAATTTGATTGTCTGTTGGTTACGTATCTTACGTCAACTTTCGGCTGTTTGATCCGCAGCCGCTTGCATCTCCTCAGCGTGTTTAATTATTTAAATCTGAAATTTAAAGAAAAAGCTTTTTTTATCAAATGTCATCTGCTGTCGTTGAGTTTAATATCTACAGTTTACGAAAGATTACACCCTTATACACTTTTCGGCTCCATGTTTTTCCTTCCCCAAACGTATCTTCTCTTTAATATCCTCTCTTTTAGTGGTTGTAAAGTAGTACTCTTGTTAGTGCAGTATCTGTCCGTCATCTGCAACAGACGCATGCGCCGTTTCCATGACGTTTTACATTTGACAAGTTGCTTTGCAGGTATTATTGAACTCCTGCAAGGGATCATTGGTCGCAGCTATTCTAACAATGAGGAAAAAGGTGTCAGGTTTTGCATGCGTTTTTCCCTCTGACTGGCTAACTCACTCAACAAGCACTTTCCCAACTCACGTTATTGTGCTTGGAGCATAAAGTTTCAAATGGGAACAGGACAGATGACAAGTTTGATGTTGGTCTTAAACAAATTGTTAAGCTGCTGCTTAACTCCACTCCACCCGGCTCTGTGTGTCCTTAATGGGTGGGAACCCTGCTCAGTAGCCAAGTTCATGTTTTTTTTGCCTTCCCTACTCAAAACAACCTTTCACCAGGGCATGAGGGATTTTAAATCATCCAGCATCCTGGTTCCTATGAGTCATTAATCATTTTTTTTGCAGTGCTAGGTTTGGCTAGAGTTGTAGATTAATTTATGTCAAAGGATCAGTCTGTGTTTGCTTTATGGTTATCCAGATTCCCAGGAGTAATAATTTTTGACTGGTGGACATTTTTAAATACAAGAAGGAGGCTATGACTATTGTACCATCCCAAACTATCCATTGCAAAGCTGCTGCACTAAAGGTTTCACTGCATGGAGGCCAACAGGAAGAGAGAAACGTAACTCAGTCGTCTATGATTCATTTGATTAGGATCACACAACGGTTTGTGCCTGTCTTTATCTTCATCAGCGCAGGGCATCAAGTCATGCACCAAGTTCCTCTTCTTACTGCAGAGCATCTGATCAGTTGCACTGTAGGCGTTATAAAAAATTGAGGTTTTGTCAGCATTTAATCAAACCTGTTGATAGCTGATGTTCTGTTTTGTCTTCAGGAGATCTTCTCGATGTGAGAGCAACTGAGCAGAGCCAGTTAAACTGCACTGACAGTTCTTCTTTAAAGGAACAATGCCCCAGGCTGTGGACATGATCAGCCTGGGCTTCCTGTCTGAGTCTGAGCAGGAGCTGATCCTGGAGGTGCTGAGACGGGACGAGGAGCTGAGACAGGCCGAGGAGCAGCGTGTGCGGTGAGCAGAGAGCACCTCCTGTTAATTCTGCTAAATGGTTAACTTTAGTTTTCCCCACTTATCATTGAAAAAGGAATCAACAGATGTGTTCACTGATATTTCCTTTAATATTATTTTTTGATGTTATTATGTTTTCATGTATTTCATGTGAGTTTATAAAAGATTTGCATGACATTTGTGAAGAGGTGTGTCTGATTTTGATATTGTATGTTCTCTGAAATGTCAGAAAATAGTATAAGTATATGTCTATCAGTGTCTTGGAGCCAAAGCGGCATGTTTAAATTGCTGTTGACATCAATTTCAATAATGCAAAGATAGACAGAGCCTAATTTATTATGAAAGAAGACTAATAAAATGGCAAATATTTGCATTTGGAGGCAGAACAGAAGCTGGAACTAACTTTTACCATTTTTTCTCAAAACTTACTTCCACAATGTTAATTCATGAGTCAACTAATCAACATCATTATTGTAATATTGATCTCAGGCATATCGCTCAGTACCTGTCTTCGATTTGGATACATCATACATCCTAATAGTTTCACATTATTGTATTATTACTGAAAGCCCCAAAATGAGTGAGATTTGTCATTTATTTAGGTGTCATTAAGAGTGACACAGGGTAAAGCAGTAATTCTGCCATCACAGTTTCTCAAAGGGCAACCTCTCAGTTTTTAATTATTTTTTTTCTATGTGTCTGCTTTTGTTCTCAGGAAGTTGAAGACAGAGCTGCTGGATGTGAAGAGGAAAGGGGCCAAACGTGGCAGTGGAAGATACAGTCAGTGGACTTGTGGCCGATGCCAAGAGCCTCTGAGTCGTCTCACTATTTTCTCCAGCCAATGTAAGATGTGCAATCACCACGTGTGCAACAACTGCCGAACAGTGCTCCCCAAAGGATCCTGGCTATGCAGTGTGTGTGCCAAAGAGTCGTAAGAGACTGTTTTCTTCTTACTCTCCTTTAACTTTCCATAATAATGGTATTTGAGTAAATATTGTGTCTTTGTATTTATGGTTTTATGTTTTATCAGATTGCCAGTAAATCCAATGAAATGCCCCAAGCCCAGTCATTCCTAGTGAAGATGCAAAAAAGTGGCACATATATACTTTAAGTTTGAAGATTAATTTCCTAAAACAATTTGGTACTGTAGTTTTAGGGAGCAGTTACTCAAACAGGAATAAATCCTTTATTTTGGGGGGACTATTTCGTGGTACATTAATTAACATTTGATGCTGTAATGTACGTTTCCACAGCAGGATTAATGAAAAAATTAATTTAAAATAAACATGTTCATGGCAATAAAGGAACGCGTGGCAGTGTGGCTCATTGAGGTGTTTAAATAGCTTTTTGGACAACAATAGAGCTCAATGGCACAGAGAAATAAGCTGTACCAGGGTCTGAACACAGAGACAACTGTTGTTAGTATAATAAAATAAATATTGGTTTTAGTCTATTCATTGGATTTAGTGATAATAGATATGAAATCCTTATCCTTTAAGGTAAATAGCCACAAATAGTAAAATATTAAATAGTATACTGAGAGCAGAACAGAGCTGAAAATCCTTCACACTGAATCCACTAAGTCGTATTCTCTGCTTATATTTTTCTAATGTTGAATTTTTACAGTTTTAGATACATTTTCCTTTCATTTAAAAAAAAAAAAAAAAAAAAAGTGAAATTTGCAGGAAACGTTATTGGTCAAAAAATATTTAAAATGCAAAATGAAATAAAAAAAAAATATTGTTGGTCAGACAGACTGGCTGTGTGTGTTGCTGACTGTAATAGATTCATCTCTGAAAAGCCAGAACAGTTATTTTAAACCACGTATATGATAATCATGTGGTGCACATGTTGAGAAATATTAATAAGCCCACAGCGTGATGGTTGGCCATTAACCTTTTTCAGCTCTGTCATTTAACTGATGAATGAGTGTAAATTCAGGTCAATTTAAACCTCTAAAAAGTATTCACATTGGATTTCAGGGATCTAAAGAAAATGACGGGTGACTGGTTCTACGACCAAAGGGTGAACCGTTTCTCCACAACGCCTGGACATGACCTAGTGAGAATCTCCCTGAAAAAGAGGCCTCAATGTGAGTGCAGGAAGAGGAAGTGGGTATCGGCTGCTCAAACAGGAATGTAAACAGCTCTCAGCTTGGGCCAAATGAAAAGCCCACAATCACAGGAATGTTGTTCAGCAGTAGAAGTAGAGCAATGTTAAAAATTGCAGGAGCATGATAGCGTTTTGTTTGACTGGTATGGAAGTGTGTTTTACTTTTTGTTGTGTGTGTGATAGTGAAGAAGCGTGAGACAACAGGAGAACTGCTGCTGAGAAGTACTGAAATAAATCCAGAGCCTCCCATTCCTGTGCCTCGGGCCAGGCAGCTGAATCAGAAAGATAACAAAGGGTCAGTCCTCATTCTTCACATCAGTTTGGTCCGTGTTAGAAATGTTCATGTGTGTGTTTTCTGGACTTAAGAATGTCTCAACCTGTAAGTCACTTTTTTTGTTGACAGTGGTTCAGGCGAAAATTCAGGATCAATTGCTTCAAGGGAATCATTTGAATCAAAGGAGGATGTTTGGCCAAAGCCAACACGCAGTGACACAGAGTCTGCAGAGAACGCCAGCATAACCAGCAGTAAAACTGAGACAGAGTCTGGCCGTGTGACCCCTGAGGAGTCAAGGTAAACTCACCTGTAGTTAATCTTAAAGGTGCAAACACTACCCCGAAACTTCAAAGCAACATTTGAGGCAGGAAGTGTCATGTTTGGCCCTCGTCCCCCACTGCTGGCCTGTGTACTAGTCTAGTCTATACATTGGGATGAATCACCTGCAATTCTAAGCTTCATAGTGTTAGAGTGGAGACACAATTTCGCACTAATTTAGCTGTGTGTGTATGAAATCACACACCTCACAAACACTTGACCTCCATGGCAAATTTCAGGAGTCCTTGTGGACTAAAGCTTAGTTAAAAATGTGAAGTAGAACAAACTTTATGCAACACACTTGTTGCATTGTGTTGTGCAACAAATGCATAACCATTGTGTAGCACAAAACTGATCCCTTTGCACAAATGTAAAATGTTGAAGTAGATTATGCTTTTTCAGTAAATTAAAGTGTGTTGTGATGCAAAATACTGTGTACTTGTTTGAAAGTGAAATTGTTTCTGTACTTACTATGTTTGGTCAAAAGAAAGTGAAGAAAGAAAATATATTCTCTGCTGAGTGCCAACAGTTCGTGAGTTATGAAAGGGAGCATGGCGAAAGTTGTAGCTGTGAACCTTGTATCGCCACACAGGAAAGAGAAGCACACAGTTCGGTCCAGCCCAGCAGGGTCCAGTGTTTCCAGTCTGACCGTGCCGGTCAAAGCAGATGATGGTAGCACTGACGGCGCTAATACGGAAGCCAACACTGTGAGATGCATCCAGGTGACATGGTCATGTTTCTGTCCTGAGCCCTTTTATCTCACCACTTCTAACTTCCTGCTTCTGTCACAACAGGCCCTGGAAGTAAAACCGCTCAGTCCGAGCCCGGAGTTGGATGTCGACAAACTCTTCAAGAAGAGCATCAAACGAGCCCCAAAGCCTCCTGGTTAGTGTCTTATATTACCCTGTGCGGCACTGCTGTTTTTCTTCTAGAATCAAATGAAAACATTGTGTGTATCGCAGCTGAAATGCTGGTCTGAATGTGTATAACAGAGCACGTATCAACACTGGACCTGCGTGATGGACCTGACACATCAGCAACCTCAATGGGCAACAGGAGCCGCTCTGTACCAGGCCTAGATGTACAGGTAAGTAGATCTTTTTTTAAGCGATCAATATACTGTACTTTGAATCTATTCTGTCTAATCTTAATCAACTGAAACACCTGAAAGTGGATTTTGCCTGCCATATTAATAATAGATTAGCCATTTTTATGATAATAATAAGAATAATAAACAAAAACAGATCTTTCCCTGGGAAACAAGGCTCGTTACATTTGTTTGTTTATTATGATCTTGGCTGACAACAAAAATCTCCCTGTCTGTCTGTGTTTGATGCCACAGGAAGATGGAGAGGAGGACGAAGATATTGACAGACTGGTTAACTTTCATAAAAGGACAATGGCTTCGAGCGCCTCCAGCCTGCGTAGCTCAAAGGTAAAAAGTATTGACATTTCTGACACAGCTCTAAAGACGCTTTAAAGAGCAGCTCATTATGTCTCTCAGAACGGAACCGATGTTAGATAATCTGAACGAGCATATATAACCTCAGGATATCCTCCAGCGAGTTAGGAAGTATGAAAATTACGTGTTAAGTCTAACACAGGGTTTCTATGGTTACCAAAGCCTCAGGGGAATGCACGGCTGAGGCCAACATGAATTTCATGCTGTCACTCTGAATTTAGATATTGACAGAAATCCTGATCTCTGCTAATTTGTTTGTTATGGTCTTGACTCACTTTCTTTTACCCCTCCAGTATTCGTTTGTTATGCATGACGTCTTTGTGGCCAGTTTATTTCTTGTTATTTCTGTCTTTTTAAACTGTGATCCGCGGCATTAAACCTTCAGGGTATTCAGGTCAGATGTATCTGTGTTTCCTCAGAGCACACTGGGCAGCCTGATGAGTATTTACAGTGAAGCAGGAGACTTTGACAGCGTGGAGGTGAGCGGAGACCTCGTCTTCTCTGTGAGCTACGACGAACACACCCAGAGCCTCCAGGTCTTCATCAAGGAGTGCACTGGCCTGGCCTACGGAGATGCGTCACGGCTGATTTCCAACCCGTAACTATTAAAAACGTTCACTTTTTCTCAAGCATAGCCACAATGTGAAGCTTCACATGCCAAAACGCAGCATTTGAAACACACTTCACTCCAAACTCTGGCCTTCACATTGAGTAGCAGTGCAGTCTGTGGCTCTGAGACAGACATTTTCCTGCTGCACACACAGCCCTTTAGAGTGGTGTTAACATAGCTTTGATCAGCATAGATAAGAGGTTGCTATGTGTACAAAGTCTCGATAATCACATCCCAGGGGTGGTTACTTGAGCTTCACAGGAAACTGAATGTCGACAGATATTTTTCATGGCGTTTAGTCAGAAAACACAGCAAAAGACCAATAGCTGTGTGTCCAGCAGTGACACTGTTTGACATATTTTTCTGTTTCTGTGTTTCAGTTACGTCAAATGTTATCTTCTCCCTGACAAATCTCGCCAGAGCAAAAAGAAGACCAGCATCAAGAGAAAGACGATCAACCCCGTCTACAAAGAAACACTGAAGGTGATAGTTTAGAAGTGGCGCCTCTCTAACTGCTACCGTCGACCTTATCCTGTTGACTTAATGGCACTCCCTGATTAGTGACCTTGCGCCATGCCTGCTGCAAATAATGACCACACCTACAGAGACCTTAAGATTGATATTGACATTGCAGATTAGAAATAGCTGTCGTCAAATATTGATTTTGGTCCTTGCCTCCAATGTAAAGTCAGCTTAAATACAGTGACTGCAAAGGAAATTAGCTGGATGAATCCGATTGTAGCAACTGTTTGCTCTATAGGTTTGCATTTGCTTCTTAAAGGTTAGGAAGAAGGTTATCATTTGGAAAATTTTAGATGCAACTTTCAATAAAATCTGAATCCATTTTCTGCTTTAATCTGCATTGAATGATTTATTTAAACCTCGCTCAGCACCAAAGCATTAAAATTATATAAGACTTCTCCACCACTGTGTCAGTGTTGAGACAGGCCTTTGATCCATCCCTTCTTCTCCTCCTCATCTCACACCACCAGTACTCTATCAGCCGCTCTCAGCTGTTCTCCCGCTCCTTGTTGATATCAGTCTGGCATCATGGTCGCCTCAGCCGCAACGCCTTCCTGGGAGAGGTGGAGATCGCTCTGGACTGCCAAGACCTCGACTCCCCACATGAGGAACATGTGGCTCTCATGGCAAAGGTAGATCAGACAAACTGGAGTTATTTCTCTTTAGTCTGTGTTAAAGGGCCCTTTGTGGAGTTTTCTTGTAAATAAATGTTATGTTTACATTTAGTGTCGCTCACCAAAACACATTATGTTTATCCTTGAGGTCTAAAAAACATGATGAATTTTTGATGGATTTTTACTTCAACATTTGAAACTAGCGTTGTTCACATCCATGTTTCCTCGCAAGAAGTCGCCTTCTTCTCTGCCTTTGTGGGCATGCGCAGAAGACAAACAAATATCGACATCCATATCAGCCTCAGATGCCCAGTAATGAATCAATTTTTAGTGTAGAGGCCTGCATGTTAGAATGGATAACATGTTCCTGTGCAGTTGTCTGTGCTTCTTGTTTCCTAAATAAACTGTACATTTCTTTAACAGGCACCC
Source organism: Pempheris klunzingeri (assembly GCF_042242105.1). Lineage (NCBI taxonomy): Eukaryota > Metazoa > Chordata > Actinopteri > Acropomatiformes > Pempheridae > Pempheris > Pempheris klunzingeri. The sequence continues at coordinate 17,490,110 of NC_092020.1, read as the reverse complement.
TCTGCCGCCCCGGCTTCAGCTTTCGCTCAGTACAAAGGAGAGCTGGTGATCTCCTTGAAGTATATCGCACCTAAAAAGGCAACAACTGAGAAAATTAAAGGTAGACTATGATTATTTTTTAGAACTGCATTCCGCTCCAGTTGTGTATGATACTTTTTTCTTTTTAATTTTCTTTGTTTGTCTTGTCTTTTCCTCCTCAGGCAAAAAAGCAGTGACTGAGGAAGGGGGAGAGCTGCATGTCCTTATTAAAGAGGCAAAGAATTTGATGGCAATGAAACTGGGAGGAACATCGGATAGCTTTGTAAAAGGGTTAGTGAAGATCTGTTGAATCTTAAAAGCACACTCACTGTGCTGTCACACAAGCGTTTGTCTTTTGAAACTAACCCTGCGTTGTTGGTTCTGAAGGTACTTGTTCCCAATTAACTCAAAGACCACAAAGAGGAAGACTCCGGTTGTGAAGAAGAACCTGAACCCCCACTATGACCACACATTTGTGTACAAAGATGTGGCTCTGGAGCAGCTGAGCAGGATGTGTCTGGAGCTGACTGTGTGGGACAGAGAGGCCATGCTGAGCAATGAATTCCTGGGAGGAGTCCGCCTCTGCTCTGGAAAAGGTAATAGATGGACAGATTGCCCCAGATTTTTTTTTTTTTTTTAAATGTTTTCTTTTGTTTTTAATCTATCTTAGTCCAATGAATGTCTTTTTGTTTGTTTAATCAAGGGTTATCTGCATTTTTAGGAGGTAGATTCTTTTGAGTTTTTTTCTTATGTTTTGACCTTAGTTCACTTCAAATTATACTGCTTTAGTTTATTGGCACAATTGCACCTTTTTGTAGTAGTCAATTATTTCACTTTAATTGGAATTCAGTGTTGAGATCTTGGTTTGTGCACCAGGGAGGGAACAACTCTTTACATATTTATAGTTCAAATTGTTCTATTGTCAAAGCATAATTGATGCTGTGAGAAACAGGCGATTAATTTTAGATTACAGCTGTAGCACCTTAAGACTTCCACAAGGCTGCCCCAGAGTGAAAATTAAGTGAGCAAAAGGAATTTGCCACCAGTAATGGTAACTCGCTGTGCAATCTTCACCCCTGCAGGCACCGTAAAAATAGGAAAAGAGGAAGTGGAAATGGACTCGGTTGGAGAGGAGGTCAGCCTGTGGCAGAAGATGATGCAGTACCCAGACTCGTGGGCAGAGGGCACTCTTCTACTGCGTTCCACTATGGGGAAGGGGAAGGGCAAATGAGGACAGCACAGGCCTGGACCATCAGGAAAAAAAAACAGACTGCGAGAGGGAGAAGCTGTGGGGTCTGAGATAAATCTAAGATTCTGGATTCATCTGTAATTTGCAAGTTTATCTGAACAGAAGCGTTTGTACTGAAGTGAACCAACACACAGGTGATTGGCTGGAAGCAGAGACGCAGTTCAATGGCCTGCTGAACACTAGCCGTGACACCCCCCTCCCCACCGCCACCGCCTGGTGCAACTGTTTGAAAAAAAACGTGCCAAAGGATCACAACACTAAACTCTGTTTATTTTAAGAGCACTGACACAGTCACTTTATGTTTTTAAAATTCAGGCTTTTTATATTATTGCAATTTAAAATCATGCACAGAAACTTTGTCATAATATGTCACCCTTTTCTTCATAGATGCGTACAGAAAAACAGATAGGTGGGAAAATATTCACTATTAACTGATATTATACAAGATTCCTGGTGTTGTATCCAACAAATTATGCTTAGTTAAATCTATACTGCTGTATTTTACATTATTACTATGATGAAAAAATTATATTTATATAAATTGCATGGAAAGCCTATTTGAAATTATTAAATTTGTATAATTGCAAATATAAATGTAGATTTTTAACTTTGAACTCCTCGTCTGAGTGTGATCAGAGTCATGTTTACCTAAAGGTTGCCTTTAATATTCTGTTCACCCAATAAAAATTGACTAAACCAAAGACATGCTTGATTGTTTCAGGTCTGTTTTAGACTCAAATACCACCAAAAAAAGGATCCATCCACTCAAGTGTTCCTCAGTAGTTGTTTGTAGAAATGGTTTTCACTTTTAGTTTCATTATTTTTAGGGCTCCTTTAAAAATAATGCTAATCCACATCATGCATCCGACCTAATTTTCTGTATCTATGGTTCAAAATTACTGCATGGCTTTGTTTACAAATGTGTTTTACTCACAGTTACTATTTCACTGTCATCACTGTAATGTCCATTTTCTGGCCCCTTTGCCTTTAAGATGATTATTCGATAGAGAGAAAACAGTGCTAGCACTTCAGTGTTGTATAAGATCACATTTGAACATGAGGAACTGCAGCGTTCTCTCTCCTCATGTCCTGCAGGACCTGGTTTGGACCTTGTCCTTCCTCATCTTGTGTTAGTGATACTGATGAGTTTATCACTGTGGCAACCGGAGAGGTTTATTAGATTAGTCACAGAAGTCCCTGTGGAGCTCCAGCCTCTCTCGCTGCTCTTCATCCAGCAGGAAGTTATCAATATAGGAGAATAGCTCTTCCGACGCCATCGGGGTAATGAAGCGCTCTCGGTCCAGTCCGAGCTCGTCCAGCAGCACCATGCTGAAGTAGGACCTGGAGATTCTGAATGCTTGTCTACAGAGAGACAAACCAGCAATCAACAACGTTATTCAATATCATTAAAGTGCATTTAATCAGTAGTTCCCCGGAGTTCCCCTCAGCTTTATGGAGCTCTATCGAGCCTTTCAGTTGTTTTTTCCTCCAGTCTGTAACTTTACTGATCTGGTTCACTCAAGGTCCTCACTTCTCAAGCACAGCAGGATGATCATTTCTGCAAAAACACTTAGGGGCAGATAGCGGCGCCTCTGTGCCTCACCGAGTAGACTTAGGCTTTACCACAGCGGCCCGGGTTGCTGCATGTCACCCCCCTCTCTAACCTGTTTCCTGTCTCTCTCTACTGTTCTATCAAACAAAGCAGAAATGCCAAGAAAAGCAATCTTTAAAAAAAAGACTGATAAACCCCTTCTGAGTTAACCTCAACACTAAGCAGCAGACAGACAAAGTTAGTGACCAGCTGCTAAACATATTGGAGCATTTTGCAGTTTTAAGAGCCAGCCATTTCCCTCCAGGAGTTAAACAGAGCCAAAAGAAGAGTGAATATTGGACATATGGAAGATAGTGTTTCTCTGTATCAGCTGAATGTGTAAATAAGCAACTGTTTGCTAACATGTTCACCACATCAACTTAAAAGGTGATAATATGTCAGTGTTGTTGCATGTTATAACCCAAGTGGCAAAAAGACAAAGTATTGCAGGTTTAAAGCAACATTTAATTTTGAACTGTTTGAACAAGCTCTAAACACAGCAGCACAACACTTATCACCTCATAAAGTTATGGCCACATGTTGGTAAACAGTTTCCCGTACATCTCATATAAACATTTATTTGGAGTCATGTTTTCGGCCTCCTGACTAATAATGTAAGCCCAATATTCACTCTCTTTTAGCTCTTTGGAATCCACCACTTAGCATGTGTGTGTGTTTGTGTGTTTTCAGCTGTATGTTGAAAGTAGGTTGATCAGAGCAGTGAGAGTGAACCAAACAGTAAAGTTGTCGGCTGTAAGACTCTCTAGGATCCCCTCAGAGAGTTTACTAGTGCCGCTTTAATCTTTCCAGGAATCCCTTTGTAACGATCTCTTAAAGCCTACACTTCCCAGAATGCTTTGCACTACATTCAAAGAATGTGCCTCAGTGTGCAGTCACTCACTCAGCTGTGGGGTTGTGTGTTAGCGGAGAGACTGAAGGTTAGGGGAGATTTTCCAGTCTGGAAAAAGTGAGCAGTGCATTTTGCTCAAATTACGGAGCTGGTGGACTTTGTCCCTTTTAAAAATCTTATTCATTGATTCTCATGGGAACCAAAGCCAAATGTTTACTATTGAATTTGTTCCATCAGTCCTGTCAGAAAGCCATTACTGCTACCCTGGCATTAGTACTGTATGTTGCTATTTTTAAAAGTGTTCATCTGTCGAGTGGATTTTTTCCTTCTAAAGTCAAATTAATGGAGGTCCCCTTTTTATTTGGAGGCTACTGACATTTAAATAGAGTGAGGAGAAACAACTCGTAACTGTTAAACACAGTCGGTTCAGCGTGGATTTTTTTCAACTAAGTAATAAGTTGAATAACTAAGTGATGAAGTATCTCACTATTACCTCAACCCCTCGATGACTTCAGAGCTGAGCAGACTTTCTTTAATCCGGCCCGCCTCACGCGGCGGGGAGCCCAGGAGCTCAATCACAGTTACATGTCGCAGGTCCAGTCCACAGTCTGCTTTCTGGTTCAAAACAAGCAAAGCAGATTATGAGACAGATTTCTTGTTGTTCAGTGAACTTCTTTAGGGGAGATTCATGTGAAGGCACCAGCAGCAAAAAGTTTCCTCACTTGTATCATGAGGTTCTGTAGTTGGTAGTCTGGGTCAGATATGTTGGGCGCAGACACAATCAGCAGCCTCCTCTTTTCATAGAACTGATCCAGAAGAGCTGAGGCCGTCTTTACATCGGATTTAATCTCCATTGCTACAAACACACAAGTTCACAACTGCATCCTCCATTTATACCTCTTAGAGTACATGTGTGTGTGCTCAACTGATCTGGGTGTTGTGTGTGTGTGTGTGTGTGTGGTAAATTGTAAAAGAAATATTCCTGCTCCTACTTCACCTATGCACCTTAGGGCCCTATTATCAGTTACATTGCTGGGAAAGCCACACAGTTTCTCAACAAAATGTAGTGGCAGTCGAACAATATAAAAAGGCCATTTCAGGCGTTCACATGTCAGACCTCATTTTATGTACTGCCATGCCTTCAAATTCCCTGAAGCGGCCTTTTTTTCACCTTCACAGGGAGCAATCTCCAGTTTGATCTTAGACTATAAAACATAGTGACCCTGAATGATTTTATGGTGAAATCTGTTGCATCCAGGTGGTCTGGATTAGACTTAGTAGAATTACTCTGGGCCAAGTCTCCCATGTAAAAGAGATCCTTGTAAGAAGGATAAACCTGGTTAAATAACGGCTCAATAAAATAAACATAAAAAGTGCACTACAATGTAGCATAACTTTCATGTAAACTCACGGACACACTCAGGAGCGCCTCCGCCCCAGTTGCGACTGAACTGGCAGACACGACTGGATACGCCCCTCAGTTCATATCCTCCGTCACAGTGGTATTCACATGTTGCACCGTAGTTATTCCCATCAGAGGAGCAAGTGAGGTAGCCATGCAGAGGTGGAGATAGTTCTGGACATCTTCTCACTGGAGGGAGAAAAATCCAATCCTGTAAGTTAAACTGCTGTCTTTGAGTTAATGTGCTGTATTTAAACTTGTTTCCCGTGTCAACACATTACCCACCCTCAACACGAACAATAAACTTGCAGGCAGCTCTGTTCCTGGCTTGATCGTACACTTTGTATCGGATGATGTTTGCTCCCTCTTTAAAGTCGGTGTCTGGCTCCTGACCTACTAATATAACACTGCAGAGAAACAAGCACAGTAAAAGCCATGTGTTTCATTGCTTTTTAAAGTGAACAGGAAAAGTAAGCAAAGGGAGGGAGGGAGGGACAGACTCAAGGGATTTATCAGCAGTGTCTTTCGCAGTGGGGGGATCCCAGCTCACTGTAGCAGTGAGTTTTCCAGGCTCAGCGAACTTCAGTCTAGACGGAGGACACTTGATCTTTGGAGGATCAGTATCTGAAAAAAGCAGTTGGAAAATGTATTCATTTAATTGGTAACAGAAAACAGAAAATTAAGACTGAAGCACAGCAGCTTTGTGTTCCTTGATATGTACCTGAGCACATTGGCTGTACTCCGCTCCATGACCCGCCGTGCTGACAGGTGCGTGAGTGTTCCCCCTCGATGCGATAACCAGGGTTGCAGGTGAAGTCACACCTGGAGTCCACCATAAAGCCCTGACTGCAGGTGTATCTGCCGTATGGAATGAGGGGCAGCACGTGGCAACGCATCCCTAAAGAAACATCACCACACAGACGTGCAGTACGTTGATCCTCAGGGTCGAAACTATCACAGAACCAACATTTATCTAAATAGATAAATGGTTTATTTGTTGCTCTCACCCCCCCAAGCTCATTTATCCCTACGGAGGACATAAAGTGTGTCATGGATAAATACTTTCATACCTAAAAAAGGCAAATGAATTTTTTTAAATAGCTCGGCACTGTAGGTTTTAGCAAATGTTATACAACCACCAGTAAATAGTAAAATTAGGTGGGGACTATTTCCAGTAGCGGATTAATACACATTTTGCGCGCTATTGAAAATTCACCGCAGCAGGGTGTGTATGTGCTAAAGGCTCAAAATAAACTACAGTGCCCATGTTTATGGTAATCAATGATCATGTTAGCTAACTGTGTGGCTCACTGATGTGTTTTTAATAGACTTTAAACAGAAATGGAGCACTATCATACAGAGAGAGAAGCAGTATCAGGCTTTGGATACACAAACAACACTGGTTTCAGTTTTCTTATGGTTTTTGTTTTTCATGGGATTTGTTGAATAACACTAGATTCATCCCCATGTGGGAATTTAAAAACCTGAACCTCCACGTACTGCGGCAGAAAGCAGTCCCAGACCAGCGCCGGCTGGGGAGGCACTGGATCGAGCTCTTCCCCAGCAGACGGTATCCTCGGTCGCAGCTCATCTCACAGCGGGTGCCCAACGAGCTCCTGTAGGCCCCACCTCGAGGGGAGTGGCAGGTCACCTCCCCGTTGGTTAGACCCGGAGAATGACACCAGTGTGGGTCTGCGTTTAAAGAGCAACCAAACCCAAATCTGTGTGAAGCAGTAATGGTGGACAGCAAAGTACTGAAGTGCTGTCTGCTGCTGGACAGCGTTTGGTGCCAGGTGACATACAATCACCCTCTACAGTGGAGATCGAAAGTTTGGGCACCCCAGGTAAAAATTTGTATTAATGTGCATAAAGAAGCCAAGGAAAGATGGAAAAATCTCCAAAAGGCATCAGATGCCAATATCCTCTGTTCGGAATGTAACTAAGAAATGGCAGTCATCAGGAACAGTGGAAATTAAAGCAAGATCTGGAAGATCAAGAAAAATATCAGACAGAACAGCTCGCAGGATTGTGAGAACTGAGAGAAGCCTGATGCATTTTGGAAACAAGTTCTGTGGACCGATGAGGTTAAAATAGAACTTTTTGGCCGGAATGAGCAAAGGAACGTTTGGAGAAGAAAGGGCACAGAATTCAATGAAAAGAACCTCTGTCCAACTGTTAAGCATGGGGGTGGATCAATCATGCTTTGGGGTTGTATTGCAGCCAGTGGCACAGGGAACATTTCACGAGTAGAAGGAAAAATGGATTCAATCAAATTTCAGCAAATTTTGGACGCTAACTTGATGCCATCTGTGAAAAAGCTGAAGTTAAAGAGAGGATGGCTTCTACAAATGGATAATGATCCTAAACACACCTCAAAATCCACGGTGGATTACATCAAGAGGTGTGAACTGAAGGTTTTGCCATGGCCTTCACAGTCTCCTGACCTCAACATAATTGAAAATCTATGGATAGACCTTAAAAGAGCAGTGCATGCCAGACAGCCCAGAAATCTCAAAGAACTTGAAGACTTTTGTAAGGAAGAATAGGCGAAGATATCTCAAACAAGGATTGAAAGACCCTTGGCTGGCTACAAAAAGCGTTTACAAGCTGTGATACTTGCCAAAGGGGGCAGTACAAGGTATTAACTCTGCAGGGTGCCCAAACTTTTGCAGACGCCATTATTTTGTTTTCTGTTATTTTGACAGTGTAAATGATGGAAATAAAATCTAACTTTTTTTGACATATTATAAGAATGTCTCATCTGAAATTTGATGCCTTTTGGAGATTTTTCCATCTTTCCTTGGCTTCTTTATGCACATTAATACAAATTTTTACCTGGGGTGCCCAAACTTTCGATCTCCACTGTATGTATGCATGCTGGTTTTGAGATTTAAAGTACTATCACACATATAAACTACAGAAGCTACTAGATTTGTTCTCAACATTTAGACAAATCATATCGTACAGATACATAAACACATGTATCCTGTTTCCTGTATCCTGTTTTTCCATATTCACCTTTATAGTCCAGTTCAGGAGTGTGGTCATCTTCTGTAAAGTCACTGTAGCTGTCATATTGTGTGGTCCCAGAGCCAGCTGGAAAAAACGACATATAGAAAAGAGCCTTTAACATTTGGCCAAAATGTCAGACGTCAAACACAGTTCTCTGATCAGTCAAACATTATGATTCATTATCCTTCTGTATCAGGAGATTATATACACAGTACAGGTCACACAGAGTCAGTCTGACATGTAAATGCCTCTCCAATCACAATCTCTTTTCCATAACTTCCTCTCGGGTTTCCTTCAACACAAGAAGCTCAAAAACGTCCTCCAAAACACCTGGATTTGTAATCAGTGATGCTAACAGAGACTCCTGAGAGGAGGGTCAGAAAACATGGAAATCTTGCATGTGGCTTAATATTGTGCTGTTTTCTTGCAGGGAGAAAATGACTAAAGAGAAAGAATGTTAGACTTTCTATCATAGTGTTTTCTGGCCATTTAAATTGACAATAACTTCACCACTAATTAGGACCGCTAATTAGAACAGCTTGTTTTTATTACTCACTTGGAGGTTGTGCTTCTTGCTCATCTCCTCATGTATAGAGCAGAAAGGCTTGTGTACTGTGTGGCCTTCATTGTCCTTGAATCTTTCTGCGCAATAAGTACTTTCACTCTTATCCTCCTTTCTCAGCAGTTGTGGTTTGTGCACATTATCCCTTTTGAAATCCTGAAAATGACTCCATGTTTAGAAACGAGAGCCAAACTTTCCAGTCTGCCAGCCTGAACACTCATCTCCAGTCATTTCCTGCACTGCTTCCCTTGCTTCAGCTCAACCACTCTGTTTTCTGGCACAGTTGCCCTCAAACACATCAAGTTTCTAATAATAATAATGAAGCCCCACATTCGAACTTCCCTCCTCGGGAAGCTGCTTTTCCAGCAGTGTTTGAATGAATCCTACCGTCAGCATTTTTCTCATAATGAGCCCGATGTTCCACTCAGTAACACTTCCCAAGAGTTAGAGAGAATTAGTCATAGAGGAAATAAACAAGCTAAGCTCATCAGTCTGATAGTCTGCCCTGCAGGGCTCAATAGAGAAATTACTCAGGTGACATGAGACATCATTTATATGGCAATTAAACATCTGTAGTCTTTTTAATTACATGCAGGTAAAACTACTGAAAAGCACCTTTAAAAATACAGTTAACAAAGTACTTTGACAGACAAAGAGAAGCAGGATAACTGAGGAGGTAATGCAAGAGAACGCTCAACAGTGAGGCTAAACAAAAAGAAAGAAAAGCAGAATGAAAGAAGTTAAGATAAAGTAAAAGCAGAAGACAAAAGAAGCAAAACAAAGGATGATGAAAGATAAGGATGAAAAAGACATAAAGGACAATAAAAGCAAAAAAAGCAATAAATGCAATTAAATGCATTAAAAGAATAAAAGCAACAAAATTAAAAAGATAAACAATAAAGAGCGATATAAACAGATGAATAGAAAGTCGACATCACATAAAAATAAGTGTGTAAAAATGGGTTATAAGAAGTAATTTAAAAGAAGTCACTGATTCTGTGACATTTCAATAACTGTGTGAGGCCCAAAGAATTCAAATGAACCAATATTTCACAAAAAAATTGCAAAAACCCACAAAAACAAATACAAATTTTGAAGCAGAGCTATGTTTTTTTTCTTTGGCTCCTCTGTGGTATGTTTTTCCTACGTCAACTCAACTAAAGAGACTGAGGACTTCTTGAACACTGAGGGTGGAGAATACCAAGGCAGTGACACACACCGTGCATCAGACACCCACTCACACACAGAAACCTGTGCGCTGAGGGCAGCAGAGCGGCTCCATGTAGCAGGAGTGAGTCACTCCACAGGAGGCATGTAGTCTGTTTGAGTTACCCAGTTAAAGGCCTCATCTCTCTCTCTAATGACAAATGTGAGAGGATGACCAGCATCTTTTCAATCTCTCTGCTTTATCATCTGAGCTCATGTGGGCCTCTGGGAGGATCCCAGGTCACGTGACTGAAGGCCCATAGGAGGGGGGGGGGGGTGCTCCTCAGTAATTAACTGGCAGATCCCAGCTGTAATTAAACCGACGGGTCTGCGGGCAGTGGAAGCACCTGAAAGAGGAAGGAGCTCAACACCAGCTTGTGTTTTAGTTAATCCTGACAGTTGCATGCTGGGAGATGTGCGGAGGAGCTGCATCCCAGCTCTTCGTCCCTGCTGGGAGGAGTGGGCACCATTTGCATTCATGGAGCACATCTGCATCTAATACTGTTGTTATTATTGCTGAGATGAAGGCATTTCCTAACTGCAGGGAAGAGCTCTCTCTGGCAGTCAGGATATCAGATATTTTTAAACTTTTTGTTTTATAAAGACTTTCATGGTATTTTGACTGAAATAAAGTGGTATTCAGAGTTCACACATAACTGAAGACACGCTGTAGCTGAGTTTTCTCACCTTTGTTGTTTACTCACCTGTGGAGTATAAAATGAAGACGACAACAAAGCGGCTGAGGGGCATGTCAGGAAGAAAGAGAGATGACACTCCTGGAGAAAAGGGGGTTTATGGCGCAGGTTGGTTCAGATCCAAGAGCCCAGCAAAAAACCCCACAAAATTATAATCCAGAGAAAGTTTACAGCTGTTTTGATCAACGAATTACTGAAAGTGGGGACTAGAAGCGCTGCCGTCTCATCGGACTCTCCGCCGTCTATGTGAAGCAACGATCCTTCTGGCTCATCATCAAAGTCCAAAACCACTTGGTGGCGCTGTCAGACTCCTCATGTTCGTGTGTTTCCTCCCACTGTGCTGCTTTAGACACGATGATGAGCCTTTTTCGTAACACCCCTCCAGCAGCTCCTGAGCCCAGAGAGTGGAGGTCAGTACAGATGGGAATAGATAGAAACCCAAGTAAAAGGGTTAAAATGTGTTTCCCAGACATAACGAGAGGAAATATACACCGTGCAATGATTAAAATAGATCTCCACTCACACGATTTAACATGAGATGTTCGTGTTTTGAAAGTGCCATCACATGTAATTTAGTTAGAACATGTCGATTAAAAGATATAAAGTTGTAATAAACTTTCAGAGGAGGAGATAATGCGAGAAGGAATTGGATTTGAAAAGAAAAAAGAACTTCATGTTTATCTTACGGGCGACATGTTATGGTAATTTTATTTAACCAGCTGATGAAATTTAGTTTATACAAGCGCGTCACATCACCAGTGGAATAAACTGCATTTGGTCATAAAGTCAGACAGCATGAGGCCGGAAGTGACGCGCTGCCTTCAAAGTAAAAGCATACAAGTTTGTTTGTTTTTTAGACAAAAGAGGAAAGTAAGAATCTTGACTTCATTTAAACTATGAGCTATTAATACGCCATGTTTTTAAATTTATGATCTCGTACTTTGACTTGGTGAAATGATCAAACTCACTTGGCCAAATTTATGAGAAGGTACTTACTCATCCGTCAATGTCAATATAAATCCTGCATGCTGTATATACTGTATAGAGACATCTATACATGCATACTATAATAACCTTCCACCTTATGTATATAAAGTAATTGATTATATTACCCATTCATTATATATTCATTTGCACTATTTGTGATTGACTTGGGTATAGATGTTGTTGTTTATTGTTGCTTTTAATATATATTGCTATGTACACCTATTTTTCACCTTCTTTTATGTGCATTATACATTGTTATTTATGTTTGCCTGTCTATATTCAGCATTACTGTCCTTGTCCTTGTTTTATTATTTCTATCTTTCACTCAAATATGTACACATACTTGGCCAATAAAGCTGGTTCTGATTTTGACAAAGTAGCCTGTACCATCATTTTCATTTATTTTAATCAGTTCTTCTTTATTTCCTTAAGCTGTATATTCACGTTATTATACAATATGAGAGTTTTGCAGAAGACCTGACACTGTATGTATAAGATAGCAAACATCCCATTTGAAGGTCCAAAACTGCACTGTGGTACGCTGCACAAGAAAAAAAGATTCTTATCATCTCAAATTAGCAAATGTTTAAATCTATGAAGAACTGTCCAGACACATGGATTTTTACACTTAATACCAAATAAAACAGCATCAATTGGAAGAAAAAATGTAAAATAAAAGTTACCCTGCATTGAGCTGGGTAACAACTAAGAACTTAAGACTTAAGAACTTATAGCAACTTATAGCAATAGAATGGAACAACTCAACAGCCTGCAATTAATAATCTAAAGATCAGACAAGAGCAGTTCTTTATTGATCCCCAGCAGGTAAATGTGGCTGTTGCAACAACACAAGGACAGAAATAAGCACAGAAAGCGAAATAGAAACTATATAAGAGCAAAGTTGAAGGTCCCGAGGTGAGGTGACAATGGTGTGTTTAATGACAGATCAGGGCTATAAAAATGAATAAATCAATTGTAGGCTAAATCTAATTCATTTAGAAATCCATATTTTTTCATTTCAGTCAAGCCAACAATATTTCCCCTCGAATGTGTTGTTTAAACATGTAGGTAGGGAAGGGTGTCTTTATTTCGAAGGCCGTACGTGAGGCGGAAGTGTGTTACGCACGGCGTTACGTGCCGCCGTGGACTTGACGCCGGTCTGAAAGCAGAGCTGTTTATTCCTTCAGGAAAGTGAATCTGAGTGAGTGACGACACTTCCCCCTCTCCCTCTCTGGATTTACCCCCGAAGTTTCTGCTCCCCTCTCGCCTCCAGGGCGCCGTGAAGTCAACTTTTCTCTCTCTTTTTCAGTGCAAAGTTTAAGAAAAACCGACCGCCAGCATGTCGCCGCCGTCTCGACGGCTCCAGACGAAGCCAGTGATCACCTGCCTGAAGACTTTCCTCATCTCCTACAGCCTCATATTCTGGGTGAGTTGTCTGACATGTAATGGGGGACAACAAGCTAAAGGAGCAACAATGGGCTAAAAGCGGCGGCGGTGCCAACAAGGCTGAATAACGCTGCATAGGTCCCTCTAATCACGACGAAAACACACACGGAGTTACGTATGTTGGATAAACGTCCACCAGTCGGAGCGGAGCTTGTGTTGACATAAAGAGCCACTTGTTGAAAATGCACCGCCTGATGAAGACGGTTACCAACGTTTAGTGTCCCAAAAACTGGCTGAGCTCGAAGACGTCAGTTCACCAAACTTGGTTGTTAGAAGTGATATTTTATATATATAAAGTCCATCCTGATTATACATAAAAGCTGCAGCGATCACTCGATTAATCTTTTGACAGAATAAAATGCAGTAACATTTTTTAGCCACAACATTTCCTGTGAAAAGCAAATATTGGGATTTTTTTTAAAAAAAACATGCAAAACCCAAAGACACCACCTATTGTCAGAAAAGATGGAAGAAACCAGAAAATATGCACATTTAAGAGGATGCAACTGGTAATTTTTTGCAGTTTAAAAAAAAAAAAGACTAATTTGACCATCAAAACAGCTACAGATTTATTTTCTTTTGGTTCAAAGATTCAAAGCGTTTATTGTCAAGTGTACAGTGCAGAAACGGGTTTCCCTGTACAATGAAAATCTTACTTTGCCATCCACACTGAATGCCAAAGAGTAAAAAAAGAAGAGGATAGAAGTCTTGTTTTATGTCAGGTAGTGTAAGAGAGATTAAATGTCCAGTCCAGCTGCAACTAACTGATAATTGACCGACTAGTTGTCAGCTGTTAGATTAATCACCAACAAATTTGATAAAAGATGTATTTTTTTGTCAAGAATTAAAACATTTCCAAATTCTCCTATTCCAGTTTCTTAAATGTGAATATTTTCTGGTTTCTGTACTCTAAACTTTGAGAAGTTGACAAAATAAGACATTTGAGGGTGTCATTTTGTACTTTGGGAAACAGTGAATGACATTTTTCACAATTTTCTGACGTTTTGTCACGCACACAACTAATCAGTTAAATGATAAAATGACAGCCCAACTGTACAGCTGATCTACTGTGCACTGACTAAAAACTCTCTATTTTACACGGGCAATAACAAAGAATCAATTTATCAGAAGTTTAAGATGCCCGTAATGGAAATTATGAGAACATTATCGTTTCCAAAAAGCAAAACATTTGCTTGTTTGAGGATTCAAAGCAGGTGTGATGTAGTCTATTAATCATTTGCTTTTAAAAGGTCAGAAATTTGTGATAATGCTGGTACTTTGTTGCTCAAGGTGACGTCGTCAGATGCCTTGTTTTGTCCGACCAGCAGTGCAAAACACAGAGGTGTTCAGGTCTATTGTCAATAAGTCAAAGAATAGATGGAAATTCTTATATTTAAGAAGCAAGAATCAGGCACGTGTTTGGTGTTTTAACCTGAAAAATGGCTTAAAGATTCAGTAACAAAATAATTAATCAACTAATTGTCACAGTTTTAATATGAAGCTTAATTGTGAAATATGTCTGGTCTGTTTGTTCTCACAGGTAAGGAAAATATAAAGTTGTCTTCAGGAGAAAATGAGTAGTTATCGTTGCTCCCTGCGTTAATCTTTGTACCGAGCAAACAGCCATCTCAGGCTGCGGCTGCTAACGCAAAGTTCAGCTCAGTGCTTTTATCTGGTAATTTATTGCTCTTGGCTGGCTGAGCTGATGCCTCCCCTCAGGCTAATGACTGGTGTGGGCCGTCTTAAAGCAAAAGATGCTCAGGTGATCAAACCTCAGGCCAGTGGGGCGTCCCAGGTGTGTCTCTGCCAATAAATGAATCATCTGCGGCATATGAATCGTGTATCTTATGACTGACACACGCGGAGGGAGAATATGTCAAATATATCAAATATATGAACTATATTAGAGGCTGTATCCTGTTTTACACACGGTGTCAGAGCTCCACTGTCCCCTTTAACTCACCTGCTTCTCTTCATCTGCTTTTACTCCCCTGACAACAGTGAAGATTTAATAAAGGAAATCAATGAGGGAGATTGTGTTTCTCCAGGATTTAGTCCATCATGGTTGTTAATTAAAAGAATCCCTGAGATTTGCCAGATGTGGTGCAGGTCACTGCTTGGTACACAGCAAACCTTCATGTTTTTACATACTTTTAGCAACTAGCACTTGTTTTCATTATTAATGGATAAATCTGAGAAATATCTCTTGTTTGATATTTATGTGATTGGTTCATTAAATGTCAGAAAACAACAACACAAGTTCCCAAAATTCAAGAACGTCTTCAGAAGCTTATTTTTCATCTCAACTAAAAAGTCCAAAACACAAAGACATAAAATTTACTGTAATACATGGCAAAGAAAAGCATCAAGTTCTCACATATAGGACTGTAGTCAGTGATATAAATGTTTGGCGCTTTGCTTTGAGGAAACAAATCAAAACAATTGCTGAATAATTTTGTTTTGATTGTGGAATGAACTAATAATTTAGCTAATTACTTTAATTATTATTTACTCCCTTTAAGTTTTTTTTGTGTGTGTAAAAACATCAGAAAATGGTGAAAGTGTTCAACCAACAAACCAAAACCCTAAAATATATATAATGAAGGGGAAAAAGCAAATGGTCAAAATGATTATTCAGTGGATTCCAGTTTTAGATCCAAAAGCATTTAGTGTAGGTGGGTTGGTAGTTTGACTTTATCGTCTATGAAGGGAAATTCTTTTTCACAGCATTTACATTAAAGGGAAAAACACTTTATTAAAACCAGTTCCAAGTTTACAAAAATATCCCTATTTGTTCAAATATACGTCCAAATCTGATCAAATCTCTTCTCCTATTTTTTTTTTTCGTAATTTCTGTCACTTCCAATCATTAGAAGCAAAACCTAAATGCTGTAGATGTGATAATAATGATTCAAAAGGAGTCTGATCTGTTAAAATGCTGCCTGACTCTAACCGTCTAACTGAGTGGTTTTCAGCCTTTAATCTCAGGTTTTTGTGTCAGAGACGTCCCTGTCTTTCTGCTCCTCTTTCTCTTTTGCTCTTTGATGCCGGAGCTGACTCGCCCTGCCGTCTCCTCCAGTTCACAGGCGTGATCCTGCTCGCTGTCGGGGTGTGGGGGAAGGTGAGCCTGGAGGCTTATTTCTCCCTGGCATCTGAGGAGAGCACCAACGCGCCATATGTCCTCATCGGGACCGGAGCCATCATCGTTATTTTCGGACTGTTCGGCTGCTTCGCTACATGCCGCGGCAGCCCATGGATGCTCAAACTGGTCAGTGGACGTGCAGCGAGTTCCCCAAAACACTGACGTTGATATGTTGACACATGATTGTTCACTTGCTATGCTTCTTTCAGTACGCCATGTTTTTGACCTTGGTGTTCCTGGCTGAGCTTGTGGCTGGCATCTCAGGCTTTATCTTCAGGCATGAGGTGAGTTGCATCAAGATATTCTTTTTGTTTAGGTGGATCACACCAGCCCATTCATTAAAATATATAACCTACCTACTTTGGTTTTGAATTCACCAGATCAAGGCCAAGTTGGGCGTCGCCTATAAAAACGCTGTCAAGTACTACAATAGCAGCGACAGCAGCAGTGGTGCAGTTGACGTCATCCAGAGGACTGTAAGTGTGGAAGTCTTTCATTACACTAGTGGTGTAACACTTATCTGACTTTGTGTGTGTCCCACTGTACAAACTAAAGAACTCTTGTTTATATAGCAAGATTTTAAAAGGGACGACTAAACTACAGAGAGCTGCTCTCTCACTGCAGGTGTTTTCCCAGTAGGTGATCTCAAACATCTGCAGTAACGTCACTCATTGTATTGTTGGTGAAAAAACTAATATCTTACTGTTTTTTTTTCATTGTTAAAAACACTTTTTGACCCACTTTTTTGTTGCATAAAGAAATGTTACAGTGTTGTGTAAATTTTGTCGCTGGCTTTGTTCCCTATAGTTGCATTGCTGCGGAGTGACGAATTACACTGACTGGAATGACACAGCTTACTTCAAAGAGAAGGGCGTCCCTATGAGCTGCTGTAAAGACAACGTCAAATGCTTGCCGGAGACCCTGAAAGACCTCGACAAGGCTGAGAAAGAAGTGTACAAAGTGGTGAGTTCACTGCCTGCCCCACCGCTAGATATCTGTGTAGTTTCAGTTTAAATGGCTTAAAATTTGTCTTTAAGAACAAGCAGGTTAATCGGTTAACTGTCCACTGTTAAAAGCATCTCTATGAATCTGTATTTGTTGCTGTGTAGGGCTGCTTCGCTAAGGTGACCCATGTGATGGAGGCCAACCTGGGGATCATTGCAGGGATCTCTTTTGGGATTGCATTCTTCCAGGTACGACACATGTTGCTGTTTCTTTGTCACAGGATAAATGGTTGAATAAAGCTGGAAAAGTGAAACTTTGCCACTTTTTATGCCCAATCAGTGTTTGTGGTGATTGTAGTCCATTGAAGAAATGAATAGCTCAGTTTCACTGACTCTATAAAAGAAGTGGACATAGTTTCTGGGTCTTTCAAAGCAGCCTTACTCTTTGCAATATATTTATTCATCTTTTTACTTCACTTAACAATGTACTATACCTTTTTTTATATCTCCCCTTTTTTTTAATATCTCCTCCGGTCTACTGTAATGTTGTAAATTTCCCCCTCATGGGAGTAATAAAGGAATATTATTTTCTTTAAGTGAAGAGCCTTAAACCTGCATTCTTTCTAATGGCCAGCAGGGAGCAGCTTTACTGGCTCCAAATAGAAGTCATAATGTATTGAAGTCTATGAGAAAATGACTGTACTTCTCACTTGATTTATTATCTCAGTAAACGCTTTCCTGCTGAGTTTATGGTCTCTGTCGTTAGTTTCAAGACTTCTTCAACACAGTCTGATGTTCATTTTGTAAATTTTGGTTCCATTTAGTGGGAAATAGACGATAAAGCAGGGTATGCTGTAGAGCGGAACTTCCTTGTAACTAACCAATCAGAAGCGGTCTTCGTGGAATGATTTTCACTACGCCTCCAAAAAATCAAGATGACGGCGACCTTAAAGCCAAACTTGAGGCTTCAAAATGGCATTTATTCTGTAGCTAGTGTGACAGCAGCCGAGCAGTGGTCAGTCAGTGTCCCCCTGACCCCCCCACGTCACACGCTGTGTAGCCACAAAGTCACACCTCCTACAGATGTTGCTCCCCCACTCCTTTGTTGAATTTTTGTAAATATGCCAGGATGGAGGGTTCCAGCAGGATTTGGGGGTAACCTTACTCCTTAAGTGTTTTTGAAACCTGAATTGTTTACATCCATGCTTACTTGCTAGCAGTCTTCTTCCTCTCTGCATTGCTGTGTTTACTCTCTATTTTTCTACCTTGTTGGCAGGACACATCCTTGTATAAGTGCACAAGAATAAACAGAACCCACTCATAGAAACATTGCTCCATAGCACTACCAGTGGTCAGAAACTCCTCAGGGCCCCTTCAACTAAGCTTATGCACATTGAGTGACCAAACTGAAAGGATCCCTCAGTGTCCAAAAAGTCACTTCGCTGCTCACTATAGTCTGTTTATTGTCTATTATAGAGGGGGCAGTGGTAGATAATACGAATATAAAAACAAATGCACAAACATACTGATCAACAATCACATTGTAAAACTACAGCAGATCAGAGTTGCACCAGATAGTGTCATGACTTCAACCTTCTGTTTCATTTTGAAGAAATCCAGGTTGTAAAAAAAAAAAAAAACATAATTTTGTGTCATACAGAAGAACAAAGGTTAGTTTTGTGTATTTTGATTGTAACTGTGTTTATGTTTTTTCTGTTGTGTCTCAGCTCATTGGGATATTCCTGTCCTGCTGCTTGTCTCGATACATAACCAACAACCAGTATGAGATGGTCTAACAGCGACTCTCCACAGGTGAGGCTTTTTATCGGCTAAATTAAGAAAACTGGGGAAGCGGACACCACGGTTCCTTGCTGCGAGACTCCATTTTACACAAATGATTGCAGATTATACACAGATTGGGAAATCTCTGCAGCGGTGATTTAATGATCTAGCGTCTAACAGCCTGTCTGATTCGTTTTCCGTCTGTCTTCGCAGGTCACTGACGGGCTGCTCCTGGTGCAAACTGAGTTAAAGGGATCTCCTGTGATCTTTTTTTTTTTTTTTTTTTTTAATGTTGTGCGTGTTAGTCAATGTCATTTTAGAGGGAAAAACACTCACTGCTTTGTCTTTTATTCAGTCTCACCAAAGACAAACAAGCAGAAGGGAAATGTTAAAGGGACATTATCTGCGTCGTAGTTTGACCAAAAATAAAAAGGGACCTGGACATTTCAGAGATGATTTGTTACTCCTGGGATTTAGTTAGGTATTGAATTGAATAGTCACTTTCATTTGACTTAATTAACTCCGCCAGTTGCCAGCATTTCCATTTCTTCTGTCTTTGTATAACGCAGTTGCCTTATTTTGTAATTTTGCTAAAATTAGTCTTGTAGCCAAGCAGATGAAATTTAGACAATAAGTTTATAAATGTTAAAACTTCTCTGCAACACTAAGAGCGTTTCTGTGTGTGAAACCCACGTAAGCCTGAGAGACGGACAAGAGGTCGCCACCCTGACATCAGAGCATGATTTACAGAGAGGACTTCCCTCTGTAGGCCAGTATTGTTGAAAACACAGTTGTCCAGCCAACTTCGTATCAGTTTTCAGTGTTAAATTGTTCTTCTTTTGTGGATGCATGTGAAATACTTGAAAAAAAAAAAGAAAAGGAAATAAAGATGAACTTAAGTATCTTTAACAGTGTGCGTGCTCAGGATGTGTCCGCCCTGCACGTTTCTTCTACATGCGTCTGAAAAGATGCAAAAACAAACACACACTGGCAGGAGCAGATATTTTGGCAGACAAACGGTGAGGTGTAATTGTTTGTAAATCTGCATTTAAATAATGTGACGTGTGCATTCAGAGGATGTTTATACCGTAAAACATATAAGAAAGAAAATGTTGGTACGTTATGGTCACTTCTTCATAATTTAAGACGGATGAAGATTATACTAGTCTAGAGAGTGACAATCAGAATCCAAACAAGATCACAATATTTTTGTCAACACATTGTCCAGGTTTAACTGACATGTTTCACATTAAGTGAAGACAGGACTGAAATGTACGGCTTTGAGAAGTTGTAATTTTCAGGTTTTCTGACTAGATTTCACATTAATCTTTAATTTCAAATTCAATATTACAATCCGTGGTTAAAATATTGATAGAAGCACCCACGGCCTGTTAACACTGTGTGTGTGTGTGTGTGTGTGTGTGTGTGTGTGTGTGTGTGTGTGTGTGTGTGTGTGTGTGTGTGTGTGTGTGTGTGTGTGTGTGTGTGTGTGTGTGTGTGTGTGTGTGAGAACTATTCAAGTTGTATTTTGCTTTAATTCAACCAAAGATGATTATTATTATCAAAGAAAGCTCAGTAATTTCTCAGTATGATAATTTTGACAAAATACAGCTCAGTTAGCTGAGGAGACCTTTCTCAAAAACCCACTATGAATGTTGGGTAATGAAGTCTAAAATAGTGGGCTTCCTACATCCTGTATGTACTCATCTTATTCCCACCCTGTAAAAGAACCAGAAAGTGTCCATAACTGAGGTATTTCGGAGGTGTGGAACTCTGATTGATTGATTTTTCTGGTGTCGCCACTGTTTGGTGCTAATGTTAATGAACGCAGCAGAGATCTTATTGATAAGGGTTTTAGTTACTATCAATACAAACAGGTGATGTGTTTTCACCACTTTAAAACTTTACAACCGTAGATGAAAGCAAATATCTAAGCCGACTGGCTGCAGGCTGTATGTGTCCTTGTTGACTGAGTTTCTTTTGAGATCTATCAAAGGGTTACAAGAGAAATCCCAACGTTCTCCAGATCATTAACAAGACAGGAAAGTCTTCGTGCAAGAAGAAATTAAACTTTTCAAAACTTTGGTCCAATATTTGCCCTTTTCTCTGTGAATTAGAGGTGGAAAAAAGGGATGTTTTGCTCACTGCTCATACATTTATTTTCAAAGTTTTAGTGATTTAGTGAACCACTGCTCTTGCTCCCCCCTGTTGTTCTGTCTCATATTCAGACTTGACACGGCAGGAAAGTCACAGGTGTCAGTGATGACACCAGGTATTCCTCAGGAGGACCCACACCTCTGCCCCCATTGTTCATTAACTTCATTAAACACACCTGGACTGCTCCTGCTAGGAGGTTTCAAAATGTCTGCCTGACTCTCAGCGCTGCGGACTGTTTCTACACATGCAGATAAACCTGAGGGGTTCAAACCTCAGAGTGAAGAATCAGAGTCACTGTTTCATGTCAATGGAGGACAGGGGGGCAGATTCAGACTGAAACCATCTGGTAAGATCAACACCTCCTCCAAGCCAATTTTTTATCTATATTATTTATAGTATTTATTTATTGATCATACACTTGTAAGATTTAAAAAGCATGTTGATTTTTGTAAATATGGATGATGCAAATAAGGTGGTTGTTGACATACAAAACATTTACATTAGCTGAAAGCCTTGGGGAGGGGGGGGGGGGGGGGGGGCGCTTTATTGGGATAAATCTAAAATGTGTTAATCCTTCTTGTGTTTGCGTTACCAGAAGATGTGTGTTTTTGTAAAGTGGCGGTGTCTTCTAATCCCACGT
Organism: Pempheris klunzingeri; assembly: GCF_042242105.1. Classification (NCBI taxonomy): domain Eukaryota; kingdom Metazoa; phylum Chordata; class Actinopteri; order Acropomatiformes; family Pempheridae; genus Pempheris; species Pempheris klunzingeri. The sequence continues at coordinate 17,468,427 of NC_092020.1, read as the reverse complement.
GGGATGAGCCAGATGAAGCATGAACACAGAAATAAAATGAACTAAAAATAAACTATAGCCCAAAATCACCAATCAGTTTGCCTCAAGGCCAAATAATGCAAGACTGAACTGAACACATGTGACTGACAGATTAATTTGTAAACATTGCGTGAAACCGACTGGTGTCAGTATGAAGTCCATTAATATGACAGTTAACTAAACCCGCCCAGCAGGTGGCAGTGCTGTGTAACATAACTCCGGAGGTAAATGCGACAAAACGAGCTCAAACTTCATTAAACAAGGGCTCTTTTTTTTTTTCCTCCCCTCTTTTAGGCTTTTGCATTAAAAATAATTTAACACATAGTAGTTTTCACACATGACTCACAGCGTGCAGCAGCGCTCCTGTGCAAACTTGCATCAGCGTTGCCTTCAGGCTACAAACGGCCTGGAAAAAAAGTGAAGTAAATAGGGTGCAGCTAATTGCAGACAAACCCTGGACAAATGTATTTGACTGGCAGCTGCGATCTGGTGTGGTATTGGTCCGTTTCGGATCAGATGCTCGGAGGGTCCGCCTCCCTCCTCCGTGCTGTCCAATGGGCTCAGTAGAAAAACAGGAGGAGGGCGGACTTTGTTTCTCTCTTCCACCCCAACCCGGCGGTCCGCTATAAAGCAGGCTTCAGCTGCCAGGCAGTTGGGGAAATTTTTGACTTTTCTTCCTGGTGGGTGGTGTGCAGAGCCTGAGAAGATTTGGTTAATTTAACAGCACGCCAAAAAGACTTTCCTCAGGTTACCCCGTGGTTCAGGTCAGTCCACATCCTTTTTCTTCTAGGCCTCAGACACGAGTGTTTTAATATCGGGAAGACAAGGTCATATTGATGTGATTCAGACATCACGATGCGGCAAAATGATGGTGGTTGTTGTAGTTGTCGACATGTTTTTTTTTGTGTGTGTGTGTTAGAAGTCAGATTATGCTCTGGATTAGATGAGAAACAAGCTGCCCCAGTTTCATATTTCCTGCAATCTAGCTGAGTGTGGGGAAATGAACTGGCTGCCTTTGTCAGCCTTTGTGCTCATGCTGAATGTGTGAACCTGTTTCAAAGTATTTTAGGCCTGACTTTTGTGCATGTTGTGTTGCATTTTTTTTTTTTTGCAGCAGCCGATCAATCCGTGTGTGCAGTTTTCTTAGATCCTCATGTTTCCTCTCTTCCTCCTGCAGATCAGCCACCTCTAAAACACCGAGCAGTTCTGCCTTAACCCCACCTGCCAGCTCTACACTGTAACCACGCCAAACTAAAGCCTTCAAAATGATGCAGATCAGCAGCGACTCCGCCAGCAACAAGCACTCCCTCATCAACGTCATGCACCGCTTCATAGCAGCTGCCAACAACATGGATGAGACCATCATGGTGCCCAGCCTGCTGCGAGACGTGCCACTGGAAGAGCAGGCGCCCTCCGAGGTGGAGCCCAATAACAATAATGAACCGCCGTGTCCCAACAAGCAGAGGGACATGTACGAGCACTACCTGCTCCTCAAGTCCATAAAGAACGACATGGAGTGGGGGCTGCTGAAGAAGGAGATGAGCAGCGGCGCCAGCTTCCTGGAGATGGCGGTGAAGCAGGAGGAGCAGCAGCCCGTCACCGGGGACCTGCTCCTGGACGACAACTCTGACCTGGAGCATCAGTTTCACTATCACCTCAGAGGACTGTTCGGAGTTCTGTCAAAGCTCACGCTGCAAGCCGACCACCTCACCAACAGATACAAGAGAGAAATCGGAGGGGGAAACTTCACAAGATAGAAGCCTCTACATTTTTCTTTTCCCTTTTTCTCCCCCCCCCCCGGACTGCTTGACTTGCACAGTGGGATGTGTTGAGAAGGGCCCCATCTCTTCCTGATAGATCTCAATGGACAGTGAACTGACCAGGGTAACCACTTTGTGACTTCTCTCACTCCTGAGTAGCGACACTCCAACTTCCCTCTTCTCCCCTCCACCAAACGCACCCGAAACCAGTGACGCCTGCACACGTCCCTCCGCCTGTCTCGGTGCAGAGGTTGACGTTTTGTGTCAGGTGGAGGTTTATTGAATCTGTACCCAAGTCCAGATGAAGCACAGCTCCGGTTTATGCTGAAACTTGCCCTTAGTTGTATTTTTTTGTTTTTTTTTTAGTCTTTTCATTTCAAGTTGGAACATGAATTAGTCACCAGATTGTGAATAAAAGGTCTGACTGTAGGAGAAATTGAATGCTGGTTATTCTGTCCCTCCTGTAAAATAATTTTAATGCTGAGCTGAAGGGCTCTGACCTGCAGAGGTTTTAAATCTTTCCACGTGGTATGACTGTAACATGGCGTGCCTTGACTTTTTGTATATCCTCATGCCCTGTTCAGTTACCTCCCCATTGTCTGACAGCGTAAATGGTGCATCAAGGGGTTCATGATGAAATGATTCATGTATTTGTCCTTGGCTCTTTCAAAACCAATTTTATATTGCCGCAGAAATGCAGTAAAACTGAAATAAATAATTGGAAACTTGGTGTTTGCTTCCTTTTTGTTTGTCACTTCTAGCAGGAAGGATGTTGGTGGTGTTGATGCCTCTTCCTCTTAGTAGTTCAGAAACTTTCTTATGCAAGTTGTAAAGTGCTTCAGGCTGTGTAAGGAGTATTTTTAAAACGCAAGCTACAACTATTACTTGGCCCAGTGTTGCATGTAGTTTAGAAGCTTTATGTAATGTTGGTGTTGAGGGATTTAAAAGTACTTTACTGAGGCTCTACCTGTAGGGGAATAAAGAACACCAGTTCTGCAAAGGAGGTCAAGGCTCGCAAGCAGAATTTGTTAATAAAACCATTTCATATCTATTCTATGCAAATAGACGTTTGTGCTCAGGAAAATCACCTGCCCATGCAGCTTCAAGGTGCAGTAAAACTTTATGGCTTTTTCAAATTTTGCACAATCATTTATCAAATACAGATACTGCAATGCTGCTTAATAGTTCTGAGACTGATCATTATACCCAAAACACAAACTCAAAGGTTGAATGGCAATATTAGATTTTGAGCAGATCGCTTTAGAGAAAAAATACAGCAACTATTAAATAGGCCTATATTCTCACAAGCCAGGATGTAAACAACCCCCCCCCCCCCCCCTCAGCCCACAACCTATTTTGCAATTGCATTACAATTTTTGCATTCATTTCAAACTCTGATGTTTACACAGTCAACAAATCATCTCAAACGGTGGGAATAATTGCTGAAATGGCTATAAAAGCTGTAAAGTGCATTGACCCTTTAGAAGTGATAAGACTTTATTTAGGTGCAACAATAAACTTGATAAAAGAAAAAACACTGGTGGAGCAGAGAACATGATCTTAAAAACCTCAGTTTGGGAGAGGTTTAGACGAGATCAATCACGTTTCTTCAGCTTTTTCACATTGAACATGATGCCAGCAGTGTATAAATGAAACATTAAGTTGATGTATACGTTGCTCAAAGTGGTAGCTCCCACCAGCTGCCACTTCTATCCATCACTGAGTGAAACCCTCCCCTTAGCAACAGCTCCACCAAGAGCAGCCAATCCGGTTGCAACCTTTTTTTCCCCTCTCTGTCTGAAAGGCACAGCGGTGATTAAGAGATTGTAGTGTGATGAAGGGCATCCAGGAAGCGAGTGGAGGGCAGACATGGTCAAACAAACCGGTGCTCCTCTGACCAGCAGCAGTGAGCACACGGTGGCCGAGAGTTTGCATAAAAAGTGCTGCGTGAGCCCTGTGGTGTGAGGCTGCAGTCCTCCTCTTCTCCCACTCACAATAGGCCATACAAATGGCTGCAAATCAAAATGGCTGTGCTGGTCAGCGCCTCAGCCCACTCAGATAAACTGGGTCAACCAAACTGGTGACAGCTGGCCAGACAGCAAATGTGAATAGAAATGAGGTTTCTATTCTTTCATGACCTGAACTGAAATCTACAAAATACAGCAATCAAATCTACATATCTGCCAGTCACTTCATTTATTGTTGAGTCCTAACTTAAAGAAGAAGCTTAACATTTTGGAAAATCTCCATATTAGCGTTTTGGTTGGTTAGACGAGGAGATCAATACCACTCTCATATCTGTGTGGTAAATAAAAGGCTGCAGGCAGCAGCTGTCTAGCTTATCTTAGCGTAGCTTAGCATAAACACGAGAAACAAAGGGACACAGCTAGCCTAAAATTCACCTAGAAGCATCTCTAAAGCTCACCAATGAATACATTAGGTAGTGTTTGTTAAATTCATACAAAAATGGTAAAAAAAAAAAAAAAAAGTGTAAAAACAACAATTTGTTGATTTACAGAGTTATGTGTATGATTTTTTGTCACAGAGCAGTTAAAAGGGCTGTGAAATGGTTTTAATCTTCAGTTTTTGTTTGGATCAAACAAATGAGATAAAACGTGTTAATTAGTGCTTTCTTCCTGTTTCCAGTCTCTATGCTAAGCTAAGCTAACCTGCTGCTGGCTGTGGCCTCACATTTAACAGATATAAGGAATCAATCTTCCCATCAGCACATTTTTCCCAAAATGTCAAACTATTCCTATGAGAGGAGCTGGTTTCAATAGAAATATATTATAAAAGCGACTTGTATATGACTGTAAATTATTTGTTTAGGCCGATGTTTCTGGCAGTAAAGTAGTGACTTCTGAGCTTTAAAGTTGTTTTTTTCCATTGCATGCACAAACCCCAAAGGGCTTGAGCCTCGACACTGATATTCTGTAATACAGCTTGACTGCCGACTCGCTCAAGTCTCCCAGCTCACATTAAAGTCTTGAGAAACCTGAGAGCGAATGGCTGCAACAACTCGGTACATTGCTGACTTGAAATGGCTCCAGACTTGTGAGGAAAATGTGCTGTTGCATCACGCACAGCAGCTGTTTAGAGTGTTTCAAAGTCCAGATATCAAATGCCAAATGATATTTTATGTGTAACAGGAAATCTACTTATCTACCCTTATGGCTTTATAGAAAGCAGAACCCCAAAGTAAACAGTTGTTTATGTCTGATATTTTTGTCAGGGCTGGAGTCTTACAAGGGTTTTTGGGTTCAGTGCAGTCAGTGTGACCGATGTATCTTGGGACGTAGAAGACATTTGGAGACATGGTTGGCAGGTCTTTGCCCCACACGGCCTGCCAGCATGAGGCTGCGTGATCACAGACTTGGCAGAAAATGGCAGCGTCTGCTGTGCCTTCTCTGGCAGTGCCTCGACTCACCTCATCTGCACTGTCTGTTGCTCAACGGCTGTAAACTCCTACCTGACAGGAATAAAGCCCCAAACAACCAGAAAGATTATTACTTTATGAGTTAGATGAAGTCAGGCTGGTGCTGGAGGGTGATGTCTCAGGTCAATAACGTGATTCTAAATAAAGGTTTGGATTTTTTTAGCATTGCAGCTGCACCCACTTTGCTCTTATCGCCCTTATTCTTCGCTTTTCTATGCTTAACAGCACTGCTCCCTGAGTCAACAGCCGAGTGCATTCACTGCATTGTTTGCGTTAATACCCACACATGTTTTAGTAAACCTTTGTGTCAACTGTCAAACAAAAGAGACAAATATGTGTCAACTTGAAACTTTGAGTCAATTTGGACAGAACTAAGACAGCATTTGCTCAGCGTAAAGACGCCCCCAGCGTCCTCAAAAAGAAGCCATTCTGCACGATGAGTGCTTTTACTTTTGCATTTTGCATAAATTAGTAGAGCAAAATTTTAAATGCAGGACTTGAGGCTGATGAGCTCTACGGTCAGGAATTTTTACTATCTCTACATTATTATTTTAACATTTGATTGAGCTTTGATTGATCCACTAAAAGATTGCAACTTTCAATCCTGTGTATTAAGCATCTTGTGATGGATGAAAGCGTCAGCTAAAAGTAATAATACCACAATCTAAAAATAGCAGCAGAGTGGGCGCTGTCCCATCAGAGCTATATTCTATCATTGGATTATTATTATTACTGATGCAACACGTAAGCGGCATTTTACTTCTTTAGGTCCTTGAGGTGGAGCTAATCTAAATACACTGTACTGCTGTAGTAGTTTAATCTAGTATATTGTTTTTTATCAGCTGATTAAACACTCAGTGGCCACTTTATTAGGCACACCTGCACACTCAAACTCAGTATAAAGCAACAGAACGCCCATAAAGTCATGGACAAAACAACCGCTTTAACCTTTCTTTCTTTCTTTCTTTCTTTGCTCCTGAATCCATATCCTTCACATATATTTTAAAATATACATGTATCAGAAATGTTGTCATGTCATTTGTATGCTCAGTGAATTTGTTGGTCTGTTCTGTACACGTGACATCTGTTGCATGTCTGTCTGTGCATCCTTGGATATGGTTGAAAGCTCTGGGAAAAATCTAGTGCGTGAACCTTGAAATTGTTATACTTTATTACAAGTGTATTCTCAAGGTAGAGATTGAACCTTCTTCAAATGAGATAACATTATAGGGTAGAAGTAGGAAAAAAAACGAAATACTCAGCAAAGTACAAGTACCTCAAAATTGTTCTTAAGTACATTTCCTGATTAAATGTACGTAGTGACATTCCACCAACTAAACCTGAAGGCGCCCCCAGCAGGAGCTGAACCTGGTGCCCAGGTAACTGCTGCCTGTGGTAAACACAGGTTTGTTGTGGTGTAACGTGGTGTGTGTTGTTCACATGCAGAGGATTTAGCGTTGCTAGGCATTGCCTCAGTATAAAATTGTCTCATGTGAGAGACGGTGAAGCCCACGTCATTGTGCACAGCTCGGACCCACAATATGCTGCCTTGTGCTGCAGAAGTAATGAGAACCAGCACGCTCACTGATGTTGTTAACATTTCTGTGTGCTGGGTGTTTCCCTAACAGCACAAGAGCAGCATGGTCGCAGAGAACAGACCTCTTCAGAAAGAACATTTCTGTGAAGATACAATCCACAACTCCTGAAGTCTCTCCTCCGGCTGTGCATTATGTAATGTAATAAGAAAGTAATATTTTCTTTCAAGTGATTTTTTAAAAGAACATAGTTAGTAGAAAGCACGTACATTGTAATATACAACCAGAAACACATCAACCACAAGGACAAGGAAGTGAAAAAGTGCTCCTTGTGTTTGTTTAACTCGACGTAAACTTGCTCAAGGCTCAAAAAAATGGCCTTGAAGTGTCAGTCTAGCATAGAGGAAGAGGCCTCAGTTACATGTGAGACTCAAATCTGGTACCTCATTCTGTTTTTTAGTTTTTTGTGGTCATTTGTCATTGTTGCTGTGATCTCTTTGTAGTAAATTGGTGTCTTTTGGTTTTCGCACCTTTTTGTGGCTGTTTTTCATCTCCTCTAGGTCATTTTGTGTCTTTTTGTGATAATTTGATTATTGTGGTGGTTATTTTATGTCTTGGTGGTTTGTATGTTTTAGGGGTTGTTTTAGAGTAAAGCATCTGAATGTTTCTTTCACCAGTGGCATTGCTGAGCAACATTTATAGAGTGATGTTCCTTCAGCTAAAGTCTCTGGCAGTTACTATTCCTAAGTTATCATTTTGATATTTGAACAAGGCCTCTACATTGACCTTTAACTGTGGCACAAATGATTATAACTTTAAGTCCCTTCTATTGAGCTTAATTGTGCCCTGTTCCAGATGAAAGCTGCTGTCTGGTCCTTCGGCTTCACATCAGCTTCAGCTCCTTTGTCTCGATAGCATGGAGACGCAGATGTGAAGCTGGGAACACCATGTTCTCTTCTGGGCGGAGGCTTTCCCACCGACCCCCGACAACACTGAGACAACCCCCACCTCACACACACACACTCTCTCACACACACACACACACACCTCCCTGCTTCCCCCCTCGACTTTTATGATAAGACCTGGGCTGGACTGTTTGCTCTCTGTCCTCTGGTTTTGGGAAAAGAATCAATCTGTGTGTTGTTTAGGTTACAAAGGGCTTCCTTGCTGGTGAAACTCAGTCCTTCGGGATGGGAGGAGAAAATACTGAATTCACTTAGAGCACAATAAGCCCTATTTTCTTTTTTTTCCCACTGAATTAAACTGTATCTACCCACGATGTTACACATGTAAACCCCCAGAGAGCACACCAGTCTGCCATCGCTGCTGAACACCACACCACTATCAGTATGTACAGTGCATGTAGGGGAGGAATGCATGAGGTTATGTAAGAGGCGAGTGGGTGTGGAGTCCAGCTGGAGCAGCTTACAGCCTGACACAGAGTGTCTCTGAGAGTGAACAATCCCCTCAGCCCGGCCTTGTCTGCTGCTCACACACCCTTATAACTTTATCCCTTTATGTGCTGCTTATGTAGGTCAGTACGGCCTCCTGCCATGCTTACAATGTACACACGCACATCGAGTCAGGATGGGGTTTTAAGATGTTTTGCATGCTAGTTTGGTCTGTGTATCATATCCCCTTCGACATGAATGTCTGTCCCATATGTTTTTCCTAAGAAGATCTCTGTGAACAGTTTGCCGTGGTGGCAGATAGTGAAAACAGCAAGACTTTTCTTTGATAATCCTATCACAAGTGAAAGTTCTGCAAAATGTAACTAAAGTACACAAGTATTCTCAAAGTAAGAGTATCCATTAAACAGAATGTAGCCATTCAGGCTGTTATATTATGGTTTAATATAAGATAATTAATCACATTTTAGAAGTTTTTAATATGTTTTGTATATAAAATCTTACTTTGCAAAGTAGCACGTAACTATTACTGTCAGAGAAATTAGGAGTACAAGAAATAATCTAATTATATTATATAGCATGATTTTATAGTAGAAGTAGAAGCAGAAGGTTGAGTAACATGAAATACTCAAGTAAAATTATACAGGAAATAAATGTACTCTCCATCACCGGCCTTGTGTTTTGCAGCCATGGTCTGGTTATCAGGTGGGCAGGTGATAACGGTCAGGGTCATTTCTTGCAGCTGAAATCCTGTGCTCTCAGTGACACAGTCAGCGGGTGCCACATCAAGATAAACAGATGAGTTCTCCGCAGGTCAGTGCCCGCGTCCGTCTCTGGGTGGCTGTAGCATTTAATCTCATCTGCAAGACAAGGGGCGAGACAATGGCGTGGCTGTGTGTGAGTTTGTTCACTAACATGAAGCCCTCTATTGTCAGTGGAGCCCCTGGAAACCCAACTAGAAAACACAGTGATCAGATTTCCAACATCACAGTGTTTGTTTGAGGCACGAAGCTTCATGTTTTAACAAGAGACGTTTGTGCTGATCAAGTGTCTTCTTTGTCTCCGGCTCATACACTCCTGCAACGCGATAAACTTTAAGAAAAACTGGCTTTGAAAATGTTTCATGAGGTAGAAAATACACTTATTTAATCTTTATTTAGATATGGTTGTTTAAATGTTTTACCTAAAGACATTGTTCAAATAGAGCAGGTCAAAATCGTTCAATTTAATACGAATTATTTGACGCATTTGTAACTGCTTTCGTCTCTCAAACTTCAGCCGACACTTTAACTGCATACAGCTCTTTCTTCTCAGCTGTTAATAACCGCTATTTCAGCGCTTCCACACAAACTGGCAACTCACCTATCTGCGGGACTTAGACTGAAATTTCACACATTTTCAGTTCTAACATTTCAACTGGCACTTCAGCTCCTTTCAATGCTTCAACTTACACTGGTTCAACTTAAAGTACCATCTTTATCTGACAGTTCAACTGTTTTCAGCTCCTACTCTTCAATTGTTAATTCAGGTACTTGCAGTACTTAAATAAAAACTGGCAACTCAACTTCTTACAGCTCTTGAATGCGAGTTTAACATACCTTTAGCGACTGCACTTCAACTCCTTTAAGTGCTTCCATTTAAACTGCAGCTACCATGCAATATATCACTTCTTTACTGTATTTACTAACTGTTACACACCAACTTACAATTCAACTGCTTTCAGGTAACATGCCAACTGACATGTTGAACTTCTTTAAAAACTTAAACTGCAACTACAACATTTATCATTCAGCTGACGATTCAGCTGCTTTCAGTGCTTTTATGTCAACTGACATTACATGTGCTTTCATAGCGACTGACATTTCAACTGCTTTCAGCTCTTCCGCTTTAATGTGTTTCAGTGCTTACCTACACACCAACAACTCATCTTCCTCCTGCACTTTAAGTAAAATCTACAATACTTTTAGCAAGTACACTTCAACGGCTTTCAGTGCTTCAGCCTCAACTGACACTACAACTCCTGTAAGAACTTAAACTGCAGCTCCCACACAGTATTTAACACACGGCCTCCTTTCATGTCAGCTGACATTTCAGTTTTTTCATGTTTTAGACACTGAGTGACATCTCACATGTTTTCTCCTCTGACACTTGAGTTGTCTATTTGCTTTCAGCTCTGACGTTTCAACTGACACCTCAGCTCCTTTCAGTGCGTCAACTTCAGCCGACACTGTAACTTATTTCACATCCGAAGAATTAAAATTTTAAGACATTTCAACCTTTCTGCAACATCTCAGCCTGCACTTTTCAGGACAGGCCTTTGTTCACAGTTCAAAGTTCACTGCAACCTTTATGCTGCTTCAGTACAATATGTCTTCATATTAACCAGATTTCATTACTGTGTGCTTCTCTGACACGTGCAGGCTGGCTGAAAAGTTGGCAGCAAACAGAAGCTACCTCAGCCGTCTGGACAAGGTCAACTCTGTTGCAACATAGCGAGGGTCAATGCATGACAGTGTTATTTTCCCGGGGTTATATTTAGAGCTGCAAGGGTGAAACCATCAAGCCAGGCATAGCAACGGATTAAACGCCATTACATGTCTTCATATTAGCAAGAACAAAGGACATTTAACACCCCTCGAAGAGTGTTATTTCAAAGCAGTGCTAAAACGTGTATGATTTATCAAAATGTTTTACTGTAGAGTCCTAGACAGACATACAACAGGCTCCTGCAGACGTTCCTGTCTGTGGAGGGAGAGCATAGTCGTCTAAATCCTGCTGATGATAACAAAAGAGTGCTGTGTAGTCTCACGGGGTGAAAGAAAGTTTGATCTGTCTCAGACACTAAGCCATTCCCCAAATGTCCAAAGGACAGTTCAGACAGATGACAACATTTATTCTTGCATGTTTAAGATTCTGGTCAGTCTACAGAGCAATACAGCAAGCTGTTATCAATGGGGACTGAGAGAAAAGCAAGTAACTAGGCTGAGCTTTGGATGCAGGCTAAGTGAGCAGGACTTCCCCCTTGGGTGTTTTCTTTTTTGTTTTTTTCAAAGAGGACTGTTGCATAACGCAAGCCCAGTGCTGTTAACAGATACAACACATGTCCTCTGTGAACCGGAGGCAATGCGAGAGGCATTTAAAACGGAATCATTTTCATAGCAAATAATAGTAAGAATGCTAATAGTAATGATAGTACTAACTAACTAACTAACTTACAATGATAACGACAGACAGACAGACATAAAATTTGCATTAACAACCTGAAAAGCTTTTTGAAGCATCTTCGTATGTGTTGCTTGGATTGGATTTAAAAGACAGGATTTAGTTTTATTCACTTTAAAGAAAAGATTTTTGTTTTTTTAGCATCTTGGAAATCTAATGGAGAACAAAACCCATGCGTCCTCCACACTTACACACACACACACACTCATGCTAAATTTGATGTGAATATATGTGTGTAATGTGCTGGTGCCCCCCCCCTCGTGCTACCCCCATGTGTCTCCATGTAGGAACAATGCAAAACTCCAACAAGCTTGCCTTGCTTCCTCTTTCCATGTCAGTCTGTCAGTAGGTCTTGTACAGACTTGCCCTCATTTCTATCCAATCAGATGCCACTGCCCCACAGTAGAAAGCCAATGAACTACGAGGCATGTCAGGGGCTTGGTGAGGGGGGCGGCCCTGAGTGCTCCACTCCATGTATGATGTAATGCCACTTGATTTATAGGAAAGTCAAATATTCCCAAGACTCCCGAAACCCTCTGAAACATGATCGCTTCACTGGAACCAGCCTGAATAAAGTTTACTACATAAAAACAGTGAACTTTAAATCTTTAACACCAAACTCCAAATCAATTTTTCATGTATTTTAGAAGCCATTTTTCATTTATGGTTTTAAGGAGGGTAAAATCATACACAAATCATACACCAGATATAAACTCAAATCTGGCAGCAGGCACTCGCTATCTCTGCTGGGAGATAACCCTCAGTCTGCAGTGACTGAACTCAAGTAACCTCATGGGGACTGCACAGGTTACACTGTGGTTAGGACCATCTGTACCATGGGGCCCTGCGAGGGGCTGCCACTGGTATGTCACGTCTCAGTACAATGAAACATCTCTTTCACATTCACACCGAGACATCAAACTGAGGCCCATAAGCTCCCAGGCATTATGTTGAATTACAGTTTGCTATAGTGGCTCAGATATGAGGAGAAATATGCTTCGTCTTAGCTGATGTTGTATTTTTCTGTATTTCTTTGTGTAGTTGTGTAGTTCTTTGTATCCTGGTTTTAAGACACGCATTTGTAACTTTTATCGGTGTTTTTTTTTTCATAGCTCCAAAAGGGAAAGTAAAAACAAGGGGTAAACTGAACAATAAGTGTGATTTAATGGCACTTTTAACACAGTTTTAAGCATTAATGCTGTTTTTTTAGGGGCATTTTTGCAGATAACAGATGCCGTTACTGAAACAGATGCATGTTCTTTTATTGTAATGGTAACAATGTTAAATCTAGAGAAAAAAACTAAATTTTTAATCTAATCTTTTGTGTGTTTGATCCCTGAGCACAGACTTTCCAACTGTGCACAGCTGCCCTGCAGGCAAGACAGAAGCCCTAACATGTCTCACATGATGCCGCCTCCTGGTATTTGGCTCTGTTTCTTTACTGCATGAGGCTCCAACAAGAAGTCAAAACAGTGACAAGAAATTGAACAACAAAACAAGAGAAAAGAATTTGTAGAAACACAGAAGTTGTCAGCGCTTTTGCTCTGTATTTTCAGTTGCTCTCACAAGGGCTTTGAGCTTGGTTGTGTATGCATTTAATGCTTTCAATGTATTTAGGAGGGATAACAATAAGCTCACTGAGATCAGATACAATAAGAGAAACAGCAGGCAGATTTCTCCTTTCCGTTTTAATGTGAACTCAGTCACTGTCATTGCTTCCCTCTAGTGGATAAAATAAAGTCTGTCTGAGTCATGAGAACGCATGAAGTCACGTAAACCTTTTCCAGCCCTGAGCCTCATGGTTTATTCTTGGACCTTGGAAACAGCAGTAAACAAAACAATCTCAACTCAAGGTCCACGAACTGTACTGTGCTCGTTCTGGAGCCCTCTACAGAGTCACACAGTCTTCATCAGCAGGTTTAGTTTGCTTGATTATCTTGGAAAAGCAGATGTACAAACTTTCCTTGACCCTGAGCACCTCTAGCATGTCTCTTCCCTGTCGCCTTAAAGTGACACAAAGCTTTAGAGAACAGTGGCCACAAGTGACATATAGACTGAATATTAAATCCTACAACAGGAGAGGAGGAACAACTAGAGAGGGGTCAGAAACTCAGCAAACATTTGTGTAAAGTTTTACTTCAGCCACCATCAGTAGCAAGTAAGACTGAAACAGCAGAACTACAGGGTGTGCTAAAGCGAGCAGAGGTGCGTTTATTGTTTATGAATTCAACTTTTCATATGACAGAGAAAGATTGTGTTTTTTCCTCTCAAAAGATAACATTCATACTTTAGAAGCTGATCCTGTCAGTTCACTGTTGACCTTGGAATCAGCAGGGAACAAAACAATCTAAAAATCTGCTGATATAGATGTGTGAGATGGTCAAAACCTCCTCAACAAGCAAGTAAGTGGACCTTGAAATGAGATTGTTTAGTCAACATTCAAATCCTGCTTCCTGCTCTCTATGGGGAGGAGAGAGAAGAGAGAGGGAGAAAACTTATGCACATTCAGAAAACATACAAAAAAAAAAAAAAGCACACCTTTCAACAGGTGGCGGACCAAACAAAAAGGAAATATCGTGCCAAACAGAATCTGCACTCTGTTCTTCGCTGTTTTCTATTTACTGTTGGCGTGAGACGTTTCTGTTATTCAGATCTGCTTCAGTGATCCTTAATCACACGTGTCATTAATTAGAATATGACAAACACTCATACACACACACATACTCATTATAATAATCAGCTCTATTATAATAATCCAACTGACAAAACAAAGGGATAAAAACTATGATTCACAATCATGCTTTATTCTTGTTGATTTCTTATAAAAGAATCAAATAAAAGGCTCTTCAAGATCTCACACACTGCTCAGTCTTTCAGTCTTGCTGATTCCCGTTTTCTTTAACTAAACTATACTTTTCTTTACACCTTAAGTCTCTTCATCTTAAATATCTTTTATTAGTTTGTGACTTCAAACCAAAACATCATTGATTGTCAACACAAAATCTGTCTTAGCACCAGTACAATAAAACTGTACTTTAGCTTTTTTGAAATACTGTTTTTGAATGAGGGAGGAAAATCTCAGAATAAAGGGATCCTAATAAGTACATTTCAAAATGAAGCACCAACCATACAAAGCATTGTTCTCATAGATAGACTTGTTAGATACACAAGAGGTCAAATATATTAATGACTATTAAATTAAGCACAACAAACAGTGTGAATAAAACACTGCAACACAAAGCACTCTGGGGTCTGGAAACACCATATCGGGGCGTGGGAGACGGTCGTGGCTGCAGTTTAGAGGGCGTCTCGGCTCCTCGGACATGGGAGAAGGCTCTGGACTCCAGAGATGGTACTACTTTTCCTCTGAGAGAGATCCACAGGATTCTGTATCAGTTCAGGAGTGGAGAACGCCGCTATCTATCCGCTTCTGTAAACAAACTCTCAATCTCAAGGTCCAAAAAGATTATTTTTATACGTCAGCAGCTGAGTGCTGCCCGGGCTCACTCTGTGAAATGTCCACTAATGATCTCTGGAGGATGATGGGGAGAAAAATGAGGAGGACACGTGAATGAGGCTCTGACCTAAATGGGTGATTATGTTTGAATTTTATGTGCCGTGGTCTCTTCTCTGCAGGTCTCCAGGTCTCCCAGGTTGACAGAGAAACCATCTGGGCCATTGGCCTCCCTGACTTAAGCGTCTTAGCTTTACGCAAGAGTTCACCAAGATAAAAGCCTTGGATTATCTCCCATCGAAAAAATATCGCTTTCCCTCGGGAACAAACTCAAACAAAAAGTCCTGAACATAATCCATCCTTTGCCATAAGAATACATTTATATAACCAAATGTCTTAACCCTGATGGCAAGATATACATATACACTAGCATGTACAGACATAATCAATAAAAAAGGTTTGCTCAATAGTTCTCATGTATTCAAATATACCTATAGATAGGAACCTGAAAGCTGCTTTCCAGCACCGACCACTCCCGTATGCAGGTCCTTGTGATCACTTAATCGCCTTCGGTCTGAGGTCAAAGGTTATAGGTGGAGTGTCAAGTCATTACTGTAGCTGGAGTTAGAACCCATGACCCTCGTTACAATGGACGGAGAGGTTTCCTTTGAGCTGCTGCTTGCAGGGGAGGGCTTGGGTTGACACATTTGATAAAGACGGCAGTCTGCACGGTGGAGGAGTACGGTGGAAGAGAGGCTATCGGCCGCGAGGCTTCCCTGTGTTTGTCAGTGTCTCCTCCTCCTCCTCCTCCTCCTCCTCCTCCTCCTCCTCCACCTCCTTCTCCTGTAGGATGTGAATGGAGGAGCCCAGTAGTCTCTGGAGCTCTGGCACGCATCGCACCAGCTCCACAAGTCCGTCCTCTTCTTCGTCCTCGTCTTCCTCTTCCTTATTTTTGCCTCTGTAGGGTGAAACCAAAGCGGAGCTCACCTGGCTGACCGACACCTGCCTCCAGAGCTCAGCGCGAGACAAACTCACCACCTCCAGCTGCGGGTAACGCGCCCGGAAGATCCGCGCAGACATCTTCAGACGCTTCAGGACATCTGTCAGGAGGAACCAGTTGCAAAAGCTGCAAAAGAAGAACGTGTGTGATATTAACCGCAGCTTAATAACAGGGAGTATTGTCAAATTTACACAAATCCAAGTATGGCAACAATTACTCCCATAGGAACGTCTCTTCATTTTTGTTGTTAGTTATGGGTTTCTGGTTAATCATATGGAAGTCTACTCATTTCTAGTAAAGTTTACACAATTGTCTCTATACTTGGAAGTTTTATTTTTATTTTTTTAAGGAAGTCTTGTTGGGAGCATGATGTCTTATGCAAAATAAACCCTGCGAAACAAATAACATACACTTAGTTGCCTGTTTATTAGATACACCAAGCTAAAATCAAAGCAGCCCAACAATAAATCCTTCCTTTATGAAGGTTATGATGTTCAGCTTTTGTTTTAGAGAAGTGCTGATTCAACTTTATGATCATTTTGGAGGCTGTGTTATTATTACAGGTGTTTCTATTACTCAGTCCACCCCATTTATGTCAGTGAGAGTGAGCTGAATGTCAGACACACCTCTGTGTGTTTAAGCAGAGGGTTTACTGCTGGGCTGCTGTATTAGACTGCAGTTTTAGATCTGATGTAGCTAATAAAGTGACGACTGACTGCATCTTGAAACAGTCCAGTGACAGACAGACCCCCACACACACACACATTATTTGATTCAACAATTTAAGCCCCCCTGACGTCCACTGGTTTCAGTTGCTCATATGGTATGGAAAGCAAAGCAGACACTTTCTTTCAGACGAAGTTACAGTTTAGATGGAAAATGTTTCAGAGGAACTCTCCTTCCCACCTGAGATCAAGCTCTGAAAAAAAAACAGCACTGCAGCTGTGAGTTATGGTGTCAGGAAATGAAACTCAGAGGACAAACAACAAGTAAATATGGACACAAAGAAAAGCAAACAGGCTGTCACTTCTGCCTTCTTGCCATAAAAATATTCTTGTTTGACTGGTGACACTCAACTCTTTAAACCAGTACATGGATGCACCAACAAGAATTTTTTTTAAATTAGTCCACACTTGCAGCAGCATGATGATCATAATTATGCTCATCCTAAGAGTCATATCGGGCCAGTCTGGGTGTATTTTAATAAATTGGTATAACCAGATCAAAATCTGATCCTGAAGACAACCAGTGAGTCAATTAAAGAGGCATTCTGATTTTACACATGAAGACCAGTTTACTAGAGACAGGTAGCTCTGCAGTTCTTAAGTGTGAGAGAAAAAACCCAGTGATGTAATCAGGGTTATCTCAGCTTGAATGTGGAGACCGAAACTTTATAACAAGAATCCTCATAGACAAACTGGAGACTTTGAAAGATGTGGGTGGTTATCAGGCAGACATCATCAAGCAACCTCAATCCTGCGTTTCTGGAGCTCGGCCCACACTGGGGACTAAATGTTATGATATTTCAGCCTCTGAACTCACAAGCCCCCCAGCTTTATAGAAGTACCACAGTATATCAGTGGAGTAGCCCTTAGGTTCTGGTTCAGATCAGGTACATATCAGAAGTTACACGCAGAAGCTACAACACACCAGAAACATTTTCCCATGTGTGTCTCAGTGGAGCCTTCTTGAGCAATTCAGGTTAAACATAAGGCTTCATTTGCTTCAAAGACACACTGATCTTCAGTATTTCATCAAGCCTTTATTAACTCATTACTGATGCGTTTGTAAAAATAACGCTAAATACTGTTGGACTCCTTTACAGCCCATTGTATCTATTTCTCTACATAATGTTAGTACATACCAATTTAAGTCTGTTTCTATATTTATCATCTACTGTGTCAGTATCATCATCTCCCATTTGATAGGAATTCTTATAATTATTGAAAGCTGAGCGAAACTGCATCCAAACTGAGATGCCAGTAAATTCAACATTTTGCTTAATAGGTGGCTTTACAAAGTCATCTAATTCAACTAAACAGCCAAAACTCTGTAGTCAAGCATGTGACTCATAATTTTGGCCAATTCATCCATGTTTGAAAGCTTAATATCACATAATAATGTATTCTATAAAAATCAGCTGTTACCATGAGTATCCTTTTATTAAAATAACATATTTGGGCGATGACAGAGGGATCCATCACTTTCTGTTAACTCTTGCCAACAACATTCGTCTCTGTGGACTCACCCCTGGGTTAATGACACCTGAACATGATAGCAGGGCAAGAGAGGCTCGGAGGAGAACTCAAACAGGAGGCAGTCTTTGTCCGAGTCTGACTCTGTCTTCCCTGCAGCGTCCTCCTCCAGATCCTGATTCTGCTCAGACAGCAAGAAGTCCCAGCACGGCTCCTGGTCGGTCTCTGTGAAGAGAAGTTCACTGAGGTGAGAAGATGACAAACTGAGACACTTTGACACGCAGGGTTCGGACGCCCTCTAGTGGACTGTCTATTCACAACAACCAGGATACATAAAGGGCCGACTGCTGGTGACACTGTGATCAGTTAAAGGATGCAAACTTCAGGATGGCACTCAGCTTGAAGTTAATTACACCCTACATAGAGACACATGGATGGAAAAGATATTGTCTACAAGCTTTTACAAGCACTTTTTGAAGGATAAGTTCCTGGAGATGGAGAGTAAACAGAGTGTAATGCAGCGCATTTACTGATACGGAAACTGTGAAACTGATACTCTGACAAATTTAAGCTTCATGTTGTCTGTGATGAGACGTCTGTGAGGCTGTTTCTCAAACTGTACAATGATACAAAACAACGACAAACAAAACAATCAGTGGGGATGAAATAAACTAAAATTATAGACATGATTGAATGTACTTTGGTGGAAACTTGGTCTTCTTTTGGATTACAATAGTAAGAGGATTTTTTTTTTTTTTTTTTAAATATAATTGTAATTAAGTATAACAAAGATATTCATCCTTCACACTGCAAAATTTTTTTGTCCCCACAGTTTATCCAGGACGCTGCAGTCCACTCTGCGTTTAGTCTCCCTAAGTTCTTCCATGCAACTCTAATCCTGTTCTCCCTCCACTGGATAACTGGCTCCCTGTGGCTGTTTACAACACAGCGCTGATGCTGGTGCACAAGGCTAACAACCCTCCACGTCTCGATGGCCAAACCCAAGCCCGGCCTACAAACTAGAATAATTTCCCCACAGCAACCTGGTTTTTGCTCCAGCAAGCTTCAACTCGTCTTCCTCACTGCCAGCGGAGGAATGAGCTTTTTCAACCACTTTTTCGCCACTGTGTTTACAAACTGAAATAGAAGATTTGATTGATTAGTGGGCTGATGGATTGGCAGCCACAAAGACAGATTCAGCCACGGTGTCAGGGTTTCTTACCGAATAGGGAGCTGCTGTAGAAATCCCAGGGCAAAGTGGGATCCTGTTCATCACGGCCTTCCAGGTCTGTGAAGTATTCTGTGAAAATAAACAGCGTCTTGTGTTATATTCTGAGTTAAGCTTGCATGCCATCACTGGTTGATCTGTGTAAATTTGTGAAAAGACAGCGCTTGACATTGATACTTGTCCCCTTGTCAGGACCAAGCACAGCATATGATGGGATAATTGGGATGGCTTTTTCAGCAGCCCCAACAAAATAACCGACAATATGAAAACCAGTGCTTAGTAGCAAAGTCGCAGTTTGTCTGTTTTGAGGCTTTCTGGGGTATTCCCATGCAAAAAGGAAAGCTGGGTATCGCTGTACGTGTGTGTGTGTGTGTGTGTTGGCTTCTGAGCCTTCATCTCTGTATTTACCTGAGATGCAATGTGTGAAGCTAAAACAGTCCAGTAAACACTGATTCTGCAGCCAAGTTGACAGTGAAGGAAACATCGATAGCAGCTAAGTGCTGGCTGCTGACTGATGTTTCCTCACTCTCCACTACCTGGCCAAGCGCTGAAGAAAGATCCTTAAAACTCTGTCAACACTGTCGACGGTGACATGCAAATAAATTACAAAGTGTCTATAAACAAGCTGGGCTGAGGATTTCCCTCTGGTCCACTATGACATGTAAGAGGGAGTCATGCATGTCAAAAGTTTAGTTTAGTTTAGTGTAATTAGTCACTTTGCCTGGCTCAGTTATGGAATGACATTGACCACTGGGAAGGAAATTTAAAGCATTTTCCAAAATGAATCATTGACCTTCTTAATGATCAATAATAAGAAAATATTAAAAAGGTTGCATGCATGGTTTTCTTCAATGAAAGCTTTATTTAAATCAGTGCAAGACGTTTTTTCTCCAGAGTCATTTCCCGATGAGACTTAATGATTTTTCTTCAATAATAAGAGCAAATTGACACAGTCATGAGTGAATCATTTGCTTGATCGCTTTACTGTAACTTTTTACAAATAAAAACTCAGCAGATCATTCTTAAAAAGTGATATCACTGCAAGGGAGAAATGTCAAAAGTAGGAGACATCGTGGTGAATTGGTCAAATGGAGAGCTGCAGCCGCAGAGTGTTTGCATTAGTTTGTGTGAACTTAGACCTCCAGACTTGTTATCAAGGTGAACTTCATCTTTTACTGAGCCAAGTCTAGCAGATGAAACTCTCAAATGCACTGAACTGATGTTCCAGATGTTTCCTTTCACTTGGACAACATTTTCTATTTTGGACAGACTAATTCAGCTATAAGACCAACCACACATCTCAAGGCAAGTGGCTCAAACAGTTAAAGGGATGGTTCAGATAACCTGAAGTGGCGTTGTATAAGGTACTTATCTATAGCTAGTGTATTACTTACAGTGGATCGCAGTCAGTTTAAATGAGCAGCAGTCCCGGCACAGATGCCAAGCAAAATACTGCTGTGGATGGAGGACAGCAGAAAAACTTATTTTAGCCACCTAAAAAACTGTATGCTGCATTAAGAATATTTTCACTGCTTTACACTGCTGTCAGACAGCTGTTCTCTTTGCTCGCTCCAAAGCCACCAGACTCCATTGACTAAAACAGTAGTAGTCGCTGTTCTACTGCTGCCTTGATCACGAACTATTAGTTTAGATCTGAACTAACCATTTAAAATACCCAAGTCACACTATAATTCAAGCAAACTAACCGATCAAGTAGTGGTAGACTCACAACTCCTGTTCACTGACAGGTGAAATTAATGTGAATGGAGTATTGTTTCTTTAAAGGGAGTGAGGAGAAAGAGAAAACAGCTTCTGTTCCTCATCAAAAGGGCTGTCTGGTGGCAATGTAAAGTGGTTTTTAGTTTTTAGGTGGGCTTTTTTTTAGGTGGTTAAATACATTTTTCTGCAGACCCCGTCCACAGAAGTACATTGTTTAACATCTGTGCTGTGACTGCTGCCTGCTTCTCATACCTGAGGGTGTGCTGACAACAACCTGTACAGCTGTAGGTAATGTACCAACTATGGAGGAAGTGTCTCGTACAGCCCAACTTCAAATAATCCAAACTATCCCTTTTATGTCAAGCCCTGTGTGGACATAAGCAATGTATTTCTTAAATGTGCGACATGCAACCTGTATTGTTTACTGCTCAGTGTACCAAATGTGATGTAGTGGGAGTGGGCACAGAGCTTATTAATGTTTTGACACATTGCTTGATGGGTGACTGTAAAGTTGGCAAATACAAGTTTTATTATTTATTTTCATGTCTCATTTCAATCAGCTTTATTATAGCCTTTGTGCTGTGTTGTTTATTGTGTCTGAAGTGTTTGTTGATGATGTGAGAGATGAATTTAGCCTGGGGTAGTGGTAATGATTTGGAAATGTGCCTATTGAGCCATAACTAGCTCGACTGATGGAAAAGGAGGCTAATAAAAAGGATGAACTACCTGTGAGGAAGGTCTTCATGCTCGGGCTATGTGCCAGTTTGACCGGTGTGTGTCCAGAATAGGTGGCCAGAGTCGGGTCTGCGCCATGATTCAGAAGCAACCAGACTATTGGAAGGTTATCACTGGCTACTGCATCATGAAGGGGCCTAAAGGAAGAACACACAAAACACACATGACTTTCAGGGATTGTACGCCTTTAGACCACATCTCAATCTGTTTGCAACCTTGCTGTGTGTGGAGTATCACGTGCGGTATGTGCTACAGTAAAATAAAAGTGATATTAACTTTCAAATACTTATACAGCAAGTATAACCCTTAAAAAACATGTCACAGATGTTCAACCAGAATATTATCTTCTTTTAATGATAAAAAAGAGAGTCAGAGTATGTCACTATGTTCATTACGGCTCCCAACACCTGTCGAGGATGTGATTTGATTTGATTTTTGCAACAGATGGCTGCAAAAAGCTAAATTGAGATTGCTTTGTTACACATGCTGTTTGTGAGGGTCAAGAAATAACCTCAGTGTTCAAATTAGTCACAACAGTTACACCCACAAAAGGATTTGCATTTCAAATAACTTTAATAAACACAACTAACTACAACCAGACTCTACATGAGGCCTCACCGTGTTCCATCCTGGGCACTACAGTTGACGTCAGCGCCGTATTTCAGCAGCATCTGGACGATCTGAGTCCAGCCTCGAGAGGACGCCTCATGGAGAGCAGTGTAACCTGCATTATCACGCCGATTGACCTCCCTGATGTCCTTTTCAAGGCAGTACTGAACTACGTCCTGCAGAAAAGGCATAGGTCAAATTAACCTGGTTCAAAGAGGGTCAAACGCTGTTTAAATCCACACAAGTAAACATGTGGATTTTACCTGATAGCCCAAGCGTGCAGCACGTTGCAGCAACGTCTCCCCGGCATTTTTATTGACAATCAGCCGACGGACCTCTGGAGGAATGGGCCTTTTCGGTGGAGACTCTGAGCCGCTACTTCTTCCTGATGAGATTTTCTTATTGGATGGAGATGATGGCAAACTTTTTGGGGTGGGTGGAGGGCTGGCTGCTCTTTTTACATCAGCGCCACCGTCATCCAGGGCAAGTGAGGGGCCGCGCTTGCCCAAGCTGCTGCGTTTGGTCTTACTCTAAAATACAGATTTATTGATCAGAGCACTGTGTGAAATGAAATCGCTTGAAATGCATTGCCAAGTTAAGGTAATGGGTTCCACTTATCACAGACCTGTACAGTATAAAACCAGCTGGCATCATAAATGTGACAAACATAGCATGTATGTAGCCACAGGGGGGCACTGTAAGCTAATATATTCATATTGTACCTTATTCCTATCAACCCTGTATGGGTTGAAATGCAGTGCAAGCTTACAGGCAGCATCAATGAACGACTCACCTTCGGCTCATCATTGTCACATAAGTGCTTGCTTTTGAACTTTCTCTTCCCTGAAGGTTTGTCATTGCACTCCGGGGATACCTCGCTCTCGTGGTAGCGGATCGACCCCGAGCGAGTGAACGAGGGTCTCCGTGGAGGAGGATCTGGACTGGGAGCAGTGGGACTCGGACACTGATCCGCCTGTGGATCTGTAATGACAAATTGGATTGGCGCTTATGTCGATTGGCACCAATAAGATGAACAAAGTGAAAAATCTACAGACAATCTTGTTATCTTATTTCACCCAGTTTATCTACAATGTACTGATACTGCTACGGAGCAGCTTCGTGTTCTTGCTCATCTGCAGAGCTTAACATCGAGCATGGAATATTCTAGGTGCTGTCTGTGTCTACATCAGACAGCATGGTGCTTCCCGAACCAATGAGCCCCTGGCTCAGCCATCTAAACAGGGTATCTGCCGTCCATGAGCTACTCCGCTCTGCCTGTGCTCAGGTACATCTCTGTAAACTCTCCTCTTATGCACCTTGTGATATGGGTCTCATCCACAGGTACCTTATGTGGACTTGGTGATGCAGATATGGCACACATTAGGAGCCTAAGCACACAAATATTATCTTATATATTATGAGACAGATATTAATGTCAAATATTAAGCTGTCTCGTAATGCTCTACTAATGCTTTTTCAGTATGCCTTTAATGAAGGTGTACATTATAAAAGGTCTGTATTTAACATATGTTAACTATAAAAGCCCCCCAGCTGAGCTTTGTTATAGCCAATTCTGACTCATTTATCTCTAGTTCTTAAACAGACACTTTATATGAACACACTCAGTGCTCACAGATATCTGATCTCACTACCTTTGCCCACTTATGTTGCTCAGGAGTTGGAAGTTAACAGAAACATACATAAACGAATGCAACATTTAGAGTTTATGCATGCGTTTTGTGTTACATTCACCCATTCTGTGCACAACATTCCCATCAAATTTGGAGGATCCAAGATTTTTAACATTGTCAGTGATCCATACTTATTATGCATGATTATTACTATTAGAGGGTAATAATACTTCAAAAACGTATCTACAAAAACCACTTGAACTGGGTCGTTTTGTTTTCTTTCAATTTCTTTAAAGTCACTGAAGTTGAGTGTGCCAGTTGATTAAATCATGAAATGATGCCACTGCTCTTCTGCACAGACATTTCTGTAGATAAACTATAGACAAATGTTCAGAAATCATTGTCTAGCTGCTGCACTATTATTTCACAGATCAGAACTGGGCCGCAACTATTGTGGGCACAAATTCAGTGATCAGATATTTTTTTAATAATATCACTGAAATGTCAGAAATAATGACAAATGCCCACCACAAACTAGCATAACCAAATGTTTTGTCACTTACTCTGGTCAGCAGCCAAAAAAGGATTAATATATAATGGTATTACAACACAACAGTTCAGACTTATCTGTGAGACTAGTTTTTGGTGTGGTTAAGGAACTAAAACAGTTATTTGATTATTAGAAGCTGCAACTAATCTGCAGATTGTTCTCACTATTGAGTAATGGTTTTGTCTATAAAATGTCTGTTGTCTGAGGAAACAGTCCTAAATCCAAAGACAGATAATAATTTACAATATTATAATCACGAAAACGAAGCAAACCCTTTTTTTTTGAGATTCTTACTACAACTTTAAAACATGTTTTCATCACATCTTTATCTAACAGCTGCAACTTTGATTAAAATTTGGGCTGGAAACAGTTAATTGAAAGCCAGACTGATCTCTGGAGAGAAACTGCGTACCTGCTGGAATTCCACTGTCCTCCTGCCTCTGAGAGTCAGACTCTTCGAGGTGCTCTCCATCCTCCAGCTTGTCTTTCTCAGTGATGTATTCCCCAGTCTGGTATTTTTTGCTACGACACCGCCGGCGTTTCTTATGAGCAGGCGTCTCTCCCTCCGCGTTGGCTGTCTTGCCCTTGCCCTGAAACCCCCTCTCTGGCAGGGGGTTTGAGCGGGGCCTCCCTCTCGGACGGCGGCCAGGTTGGGGGGGGGTCAGAGGGGGTGACAGGGAGGCTGGGGGAGGAGGCATTGGTGGAGGTGGAGGGGAAGGCGTAGCAAAGCCCCAGAGGTCGAGTCGAGCCTCATCAGCTCGCCGTCGTCCTCTCCTCAGTCTTGGGAAGGGGCTCTCTGTAGCATCGCCTTCCTTACTAGATACAGCAGAGCTACTGAGAGACGCTGGAGTCTCTAGACTCTGAGGACTGTTGCCGCTATCTGTAACTGATTAAATCACAAATTTGATTGTTACACTCGCACCAGCTTCTATGCATAGAAGTATTACTGAGACATAAAAAAAATGCTATCCAGACAATACGTGTGACATTTTCTGTCTGCTTAATACACAAGCTACCATACCATCGAGGCTGACTGCAGGCTATTTATCTCCGGAACTAAAGCTATGAGATGCCAGAGTAATCTAACGGTAAGCTCGATAAAAGGCTACATGTCTAACACAGCTGGAAGAATCATTAAATCTGTGATTGATATCAGATTTTTTTTTCTGGGCAGTAAATGCCACAGGATTATAAGAAACAAAGGACGTACCTTGTTTGTTGCGGGTTGGTTGCTCACTCTTGCTGGGACTGATCTTGTCCCTTGAAATCGGCTCTTTACTCTGTGGGGAAAGTTTTTCTGCTGATGGACTCTGCTCCAGCACAGGTGCACATTGTTTCTTCTGCTGAAATACACAAGGGACAGGGAGCACGCTGTATTGGATGCTATTGATCACAAAGCTTTCATGGTGATGGAGAGCATATAACAGACTCAAAACAAGCCTTCAGAAGTTAAAACATGAGTCATACATTAATATTATGAAAGGGAGCTCTGTATGGCCATTTCAACAGTTAAAGTCCTCAACAGTGACTGCTAACTTTAATGTTTCCCTAAATCTGACTTGAATTTACCTTCTTTTGGCAGGACACTTTGGTTGGAGTGTTTTCTACATCTTGCTTTTTCTTTCCTGTTGTCTTCTTTGATGGGACTGTTGGTGACTTCTCCTTTGCTGGCTTCTTAGTGCTGGTTTTCTTTTGTTTGATGGTAGCAGCTTTGGCTTTGGCTGGCGACTCCTCTTTGGTTCCGTTTGTTTTCTTCTCAATCTTGTCGCCTCCCCCCGCGCACTGGCCCGTGAGAATAGACGCAACCATGCCCTCCAATTTGTCACTAGGAGGACTGTCTGACGCCCCACTTTCTTTCTTCAGTATCTCCCCCTCTAACACCTGGGCTAGTTTGCTCTCCGTCCTGTTCCCATTTGTTGATGCATTGCTCCCGAAGAGATGAGACTGGCCAGCAGGTTTTGAGGAGCCTTGCTTCGCTTGTAGTCCCATGTGTTCTCCCTGGCTGGTGTTTAATTCAGCGTTACTCTCCGAGGGCTCAGTGGCATTCGCCTTCTCTTGTCTCTTCATTGCTTGAGTTGAATCCCCTTGAGATGGCGCACCAGCCCATTGCTCCACGGACCAGTATGGTGGGTATTCAAAAGCAGAAGTATGTTTAGACTGGGTCTCTTGGCTGGCGGAGAGTGGATTCAGACCATCGGCTTTTCTTGATGCAACAGGTGAGGCTTGAGCATTGATGTCACCTGTCAGTGTTGGTGTTTCGAGGGCTTGCTGCTTTACGATGGACGCGAGGTTAGACAGGGGAGACTTCATTCTCTCCCACTTATCATCCTCAGGTTTGGACGGGCTGTGATGGGCATTCTGAAACTTGGATCCCTCTGTGACATTGGTGCCCTTTGTCTTTGGAGATCCTTGTTGGATTTTTCTCTGAACAGACGAGGCTTGGTGCGAAAGATGAGACGGCTGTTGCCAAGCTGGATTGACTACGGTGGTGGAGTACGGCATCGCTGTTTTGCCAGGTCCAGATTTCTGATGAATCTGAGAATTGGCAGAGCTCGACAGGGCTGTGGTTAGGGCTCCTTTAGAGGAACAGTTCTTAGTTATGGCTGTGCTGGTGTTTTTAACATGCTTGGCATTGTGAGCATGTTGGTTGCCCTTCATCAGACAGGATGGCTTCTTTCCTCCTGAGGCCAGATGTTCTCCTTGGTCAATTATAGATATAAACTCCTGCTTTGCAAAACTCTGAAATTCATCAGCAAAAGTCCCTTTTCCATCTTTGCCCCGAAGAGTAGAAGCCAGTATGGGGCTAGCCACACCTACGTACGTTCCAGGGATATTTTTTATGGAGTCTTGCGAAGATCCCTTACCCCAGGTTGGTTTGGGCTCTGGGACCTGGTGATTCTGAGGCCTATTTATTTGCTTTTGATGAGATCCATTTCTGTGGGTGTTGGGTAAGATAGGGTATTGCACAGCTGAGCTATAACTTGTAGAATGAGTCCTCTTTGAGTTCAGAAAATCTCTCTGATTCGACTCGTTATTATGAGGCTCTATCATTGTAACTGGAGGGTCACTAATGCATTTTGGACGTTTTGATTTCGCGGACAAATCAAGAGGTACATCTCTCGGTTCAACTGAGCAAGTTGTACGGTCCTCTGAAGCAGAGGGAGGCGTTTCTTTAAGAGAGCCTAAGGTTGTCTTGTCTATGCTGTTTCCTTTCTCCACATGGTTCAGCAGTCTGCTCTGAGAAGTGATGCTGGCCAGCGCGGAGCCGCAGCAAATGGCAGCAGTGGGAGACAGCGTGTAGCAGGTGGGTGCTGCAGAAGTTAATGATGGGTGCTGCAATGGTAGGGCAATAGCTGGTGAAGCTACCACTGAGGCTAAAGATTTATGCTCTCCTACAGATTTGGCATTCTTATTTGATGAATGGTTAGATTTAAGTTTTGATGCTGATGTGCCTGCTTTTTTCTCTGTAGCTGGAGTGCGGCCCACAGAGAACGGATAGGGATAGGTCCGCATGAGAGGTGTCCCTCCGACACCTGAGCTTTGAGGCTGGATTTCTTTCTGAAACTGACTGGCTGTGGCTTCTCTCAACGCTGCAATCTGACCCAATGCTGGTGGAAGAGTGATTTTACAAAGTGGGGATGAAAAATTAGTGGAAGGAAGGAAGGCAACAGGCTGGACTGGTTTAAACATGGTGGAGCACTGAAAAGCAGGTGGGACACTTTGCACAGATTGTGTCGGCGGGTGTGATTTCTTACTGGATGTCACATTGCTGTGACAGGCGTTGAGTGAGTCCTCCCGGCTGACTTTTACACCACTTGACCACTGAGGAGTGGTAAAGACCCCAGCACCATCAGCTTTGAGTTTAGGGGCCTCTGTCCTTTTGTCTGCTCTCTTCTCTGAGCTGGTGAGGGCTGAGCCGGACATCGGTACATTGTTTGGCTGTTGAGGTGAAGAAAGCTCAGGGCTGTGGTTGTAATTGCTAGTGTCCAGGCAGGCTTTTGCTGTCTTACAGTCTGTTGTTGGAGTGGTCTTGTTTTGCTGACTGAGGGTAACATCTCCTCTAAACTCAGGGGGTAGCGTCTGGGGGGGATTTCCCACCATGCTAGCAGACGCTTTATTTGGAGCACTGATCTCTCTGCTCACCGTGCCTCCATCCCCTACATTCATTAGTGTAGGATCCACCTGAGTAATAAGAGAGATTCAAGAGGCCAGTGTTAATTAGATAAGAGAAAACAATGCTCTAATCTAGTAATCTAACCATAATGAACAAATAAAAAAAACAAAAACAATTACCTGCATAGGTGTTTCTTTAACACAACATGCCTCGGGGTAGCTGAGTCAGTCAGGTGCGATTTTTCCTTGAAATACAGCGATATGCTGCAGAATACACAAGAAGAACAAAACTTAATGTGACTCAGACGTTCATTTTGTCCATCATGAAGTGAAAAAATGGTAAATGATTCAGAACTAACATTGGGAAATTGAAAATTTCCTTTCTCAGAGATGGCCTTGGAGGCCTGATATGCTACAATTTCCTCTGAGCAGGGAGACCATTCAGGGTATCAGAGAGACGTGTTGTAAACTGAAGAGTATAGTTGTTCTGTTTTCCCTTTGGGTTGATTTGCTTGCAGGCAGGGAATACTAACAATTTGTCAGCGTCAATCGTTCTGTAAAGTGAATAATCTTTACTAAAAATGGTATATTCAGTGAGTGAAATGAGACCTAATGCATCAGTTGCAACATGGATGGTTTATGAGCCAACGTGCCCCTGGCTAAAACAAGCAAAAGGCCACCGTTCCTAAATACCAGATCCAGATTGTGCAGCTGTTTTGCTTGCATTTTCTGTGATATTTTGCATATTAGTCTTAACTCTTAAGTTCTCCTAAATCTATTTCATTCACACTGGAGATGAACTTCCCTTCCTTAACACAGCAAAATGACAATGCTCTCCACAGATATCATATAAAATACTGAAGCCTACGATACAAGATAGCATAATGTCCCTGCTTGAAATAAACCTGTGTCACTGATTTTTGTTTGGTTTTGCTATCAAATGGTTTTAGATTGCTTATTATTCTTACTGGAACTTACTCTAACCTGATTATACACTGTGCGGATGAAGAAATAAACAGAAATATAGAATACACACTAGACAAGACTCTGTATCAGCAGATACTCATTATTAAAGGACCAGGTTAAAAAATGCGACCATCCCCTGTTTTGACTGGGCCCTACCCAATAACAAATGCTTGTAGGCTTAACAGTCACAAAACAGCGAGTCTTGCTTTTGCCCTGTGACCCCTTGGGCCCCTGGGCCTGCAACTGGTAGGCCCATTCAGGAATCCATCCATGAGGCAATCAGCTGTGACAAATGATCTTTTATTAGAGAGCAGCAGCCTCAATGTGTTATGTGCTGGTTGGGCCATGTCCGTTGGTGAAAAGCGGCTGACTGGAACTGAGGAAAAGTTTTGTTACACGCTAGTTTAGGTAGAAATGATGTATCACTGGGCAGTGTTTTATCTATAATAACAATAAAGCAGCCCACCTCAGTTAAAACCAGCTTTAATGTGGGGGGTCATGCAGTGTTAAGTGCTCATCAGTCTCATTTTAAATTAGACATGAAATTCCACCCATTGCTTCTCCATTGAAAACAACAGAATCGATACCTTCCTTCCCAAAACAAGTCCAACCATGCACATCATTATAAATAACAGTAGGCGAGCAGTTAATCTGTCTTGATGTCATCTGAAAGCAAACGTGAAATACTCTCATATACACACGCCTGAACAGCCGCCCAGCATGTAGGTAGAGGTGAGCGCAGGCGAGCGCATCTGCAAGTGGTAAATGAGACGACTACAAAAGGGACTTGGCAAAAAATCTGTGTCAAAGCTTCGGCGGAATGGAAAATGTTTCACCCTGGAGTCAGTGAAACATACCAAATATGATGCACATAATGACTGACACACCAATCTCTGCTGGAATCTGCGAGCACGGACTGAAAGGGATCCGGCGATGCAGATACCGCTGGCTGCAGGAAGGGTCTGCATTCATTACCGTACAACAGTTGCTCACAGCTAGTTTGTCTTTGTGCTGCGATCATACGCGGTCTGCTCCGCCACAACATTTGAATTCATCCGCTCTGATGTAGGCCAATAAATGCATGCAGTAGTCCGCACACACGCCGCGCAGACAAAACAAAGTCGAGCCTCGAAGGAGACCAGATTATTCTGCTGGAGCCCACTAAGACCCGGTCTCTCCACTGTCCGGCCCAAGGCACCAAAAGACGCACGTCCCAATGTCACGTCTGAAAAGTGCACGGCGAGACCACATGCATGCCGTGGCACGGGGACACTCTGAAAACAATGTGCTTTTCTCTGGCATGAATATCAGCACGGAAAAACTCTGGAGAGCTCCGGGTCGCCCTCTGTCCGCCTCTCTGTGGAGATGGCGAGCAGTCACAATAATGACAGAATGGCAACTGGCTCTCAGATGATCGGTCCATCCACAGACAAACACGGGCACAAAGTGAGCACGCAGGCAGCCTCCCTCTGCACGCCTTGTCTAAATAACACGGACAAGCATGGGCTGAGATGAAGGACAGATGTTTGGGCATTTTACAGCGAGTGACAGGAGATATTTCCAACCCCTCCTTCGTCGTGTGGCTGCGTCGTAGGGGACACAATGTGGCAATGTGTCACATCTCCGCCAGATAAGGTAAGTCAACATCGATGCAAAGCAACACGGGAAACACAGCACAGGGGAGAGTCAAACAAACAAAACTCCTGACGACTCACCCCGTTTCATCAGCACACGACCACCAAAGTAACGCAGCCTGCCAGAGGATGTTCTTTTTATTTTTGTGCACAAATGGATCAATTTCACCCGCTGATCACCCACAAACTGGCTGCACTGAGTTACTCTTAAATAAAGGGGGGGGGGGGAGTAGCCAGCTGGACAACCCACAGAGAGCTGGGTGACACAACTTATTACGCAGGGGTTGTGCAGCCACAAAAAGGGGGCAAACAATATATCCAACTCCACCGACCACCACCTCCACCACGGGTAGGTCTCCAGCTCTCTGCGCAGCGGAGTCTCCGCGAAGCCCTCGCTCTGCTCCCGGTGGGTTACATGTTGAGGCAGGCTGCTGCTATTTATCCCCGGCCGACCTACTGGGAAGTGCTCCCGTCTCTCCTCTCGGCCCTCCGGTGGACCGACTGACTGAACCACTCCGGCGGTGAAAGGCATTCACCGAGCCTCTCCTGTCCTCTCCTCACCGCCCCCCCTTTGAGACTCTCTCTTATGTGTGTGTCTCTCTCTCCGAAATATTGAATAATTCCCAAGCTAATCAGCAGGCGAGATAAAAGATGTCTAATGGCACAATTAGTTACGAACCCGCTCGTCCAGATGGCATGTGAACGACGAACAGGCACGACTCGGATACGGCCGCGTCCAGCCTTTCGCCTCCGCCGTCCGCGGCTGCTCACTAATCTCGACGGTTTTCGGCTCTAAAAGTCCGGGGTGGGGGGAGGAGGAGGGAGGGAGATAGGGAGAGAGGAGGAGGTGGTGGAGGAGGAGGAGGGGAGGGTAGAGGGAGAGAGAGAGAGCGAGAGCGAGAGAGAGGGAGAGAGAGAGGAGGGGAGGGGGGGGGGGTCGTCAAGACAGTCCGCTTCGTATCGCCAGTCTCCAGTCTGGTGGGAGAGAGAGAGAGGGGCAGAAGGGTGCTGGGTGACAGCATGGGAGATGTAGTGCTCGGCTATCCACGCCCAGGATTAGACGCTGGAGAGGCTGGGAGGGGTAAGGACTGCAGGTACCGGCATGCAACGCGAGCTCCAGCCGCTCAAGGGGAATGGAGGGAGGGGGGGTGGAGGATCGCGACCAAAGAGTGTAACGGTGCGCTAAACTGAAAAGGCTTATCGGGGTAACGAAGTAACAAGCAATATTTTCTTTTTTTAAAAAACCAAAGCAGGCTTGTGCGCATCCGTGAGCGGGTGTTTGCGTTTCCCTGGCAGTCAGGTCAATTAACAGACTCAGGGCAGTGTGTGGTGGTTGCTGAACGGAATTGGCTAAATATGTTTAAAAAAAAAAGATAATGAATTAAAGGAGTGGGAGAGGTTTGGGTCTGTTGTAGGGGAATTAACAGGAGGAAGCAGGACTCTGGGTGCTGGAGGCGCTCCAGTTGCATGGTGTAGGCTGCAGGCTCATGCAGCTTAGAGAAGATGGGGGTCACACTGAAAGGCTTTTCTACTGGTTTTTGTCTCGGATAACGGTGTAAGACATGTTGTCTTTCAGTAAGTTTTTGGATATTTGTTGATGGCATGGATTAAACTTAACCATCACCTGACTGGGTTCAGACTCAGCTCAGCGAAAATCTCACTTAAGTCTTCCTTTTATGAAGCCATGACTTATATGACAGGACCTGTGAAAGCATTTCCACATTATTTTACAAACCAAAACTCTTATCAGGAGCCTGTGGAGCCAATAATATTATTCTCATCTGCATACTGCCCCCAAATGTGTACTGTCCTTCACTGGAAATACTAAAACATGGTTTAAACCGAAATAACAACTCATCTCACAACACGACAACTTTACTCCCCTGGATGCTTTTCTCTCATTCATTACAACTGACTATAATGCCACATGTCCAGATAAACCGTATGATTTTTCAGGATTTCCTCAGCATGTCCAGGCCAGGGTTTTGACGGTGAGAAGGCGGTTTGCCAGCAAGACCAATGATAATCTCTGAATGTGAAGAAAAAAAGTGCCACTCACTCTGCGGTGCATCTTCAGTTCACTGTCATTCACATCTTGTGGTGCACTGTGTCAAAATCACATTTCCTGTTACTAGCAGGTCAGGTCTTTACTGGATTCTCGCAGGATTTTCTACAGAGAAGCGGTCTTGAGCCGAGTCCCAAGAAAAAAACCAAACAATTTGGACAGGGCTTAGATTTTTAATTTCAATTTTAGCCCCTAGTTCTCCAGCGAGCTTCACACAATATCAAGACAAGCTGTTTAGACTGAAATAATCCCAACATGCTTCATATAACAACTGCACTGAGTTTAACACGGCAGAGGACAGGCAGGTTATTTTATAAATACAAGGCACTATGGAGGTAATTTGATGTGCCAAGGAACCTCTCCTGGAGGTAAAATCATATTAGCATCATTTGTGATAGAATAAAAGCTACTTTTACTTGCAACCTTTCCTTTAATTTGACTTAGAACAAGTACACAGTGAAACAGCTTTTCCCTAATTGCATATATAACTGAAGTGCTGAAAAACAAAGACAAAGGAGATGAGAGGAATTTATGAGGACAAACAACTCATGTCTGCAGTTATGAGGTGAATGACAACACATCTGCAACTTCCAGTCACAGGCAGGCAAGCAGATAAAAGTTTGAAGCATCAAAATCAGTCTTTTGAGCAGAGGATTTGTGCACTGTGTTTTCTGACTCCTCTCCCAAGATAAACAGCCACAGGATGTTTAGCTCTCATATTCCATAATCACATTTTGGCACAGCAGTTAAGCAGCACAGGTTACCCTGCTGTAATTAGGCCACTTGTCTTACCTGGATCCTGGGAGCAGTGCAGGCCTGCTGTTTACCAGGGTATCCGCTCCTTTAGGCCAACAAATTTCCTACTTTTCTCAACACTTGCAGTGGTGAGGAAATAACCGTGCACCCACAGCGAGGCTGACATCGTCGTGTGGCTGAGAGAGTTTGTTGACTGCCGTGCACGATCGGTGCCGTTCCTGACCACTAAGGCGGTGCAGGGCAACGCTGCTGTCAGTCCGGGCTCAAACTACTTCGCCTGCTTTCCTATCGCGGAGTGGATCGGTGTGTGAGAGCTCCTAACATGCCCTTCGCCATTCGCTCAGTAATGGCTGCGTGCAGGCAGCCAAATCGTTGACAGATGGCCAAACGTGAAATTGGGAAACCAAAAAAAAAAAAAAAGCGCCGATTAGTTAAAAGAGGAACACCGTGCAGAGCCGTGTCGGCGGAAAGCAGGAGTATCACAAAGTCGGCAGCTGACACATCGCATTGTGTCTGAGCCGGAGTAACCCGGAGACCTCAACGACCGCGCAAGAGCTATCCCGGTAGTGACCGGCTGCTCGGGGCTTCACCAATTATAGACGAGTTTGGTTCACAGGCTCCACATCGGATGTCTGGAGCTGTGGGGTTAAAAAAAAAACTTGTTATGCGTGCAATTATAAATCTCTCGAGCAGGGATGTGGTATTCCGCACATGCACTATGACAACTGCGATAGCACAGATGAAGGCACGTTGTTTATTTCGAAGGCCTGATTTTTTGAAGAGTGTCGTCTTCAAAGTGGGCATACATGGTCATCTATCTGTGAGTCATATTGGAGATTATCGACCCTATTTAGGCCGCCATGCTTCACGGCGACGAGGATGTCCCGTCTAAGTTCGTGGTTCACCTGGTCAATATTGAATGTCGAGGCTGGGAAGGCGGCGGGGGGTGAACGCTGAGTAAAAATCAAGCGCATTATTCTTCCATCTTGGCACAAGTGATGAATTATTCTTCAACAAACGAGGGGGAGGATGGCAGCCGATCACAGACACAGTGAAGGGTGATGTTCTTGTTTGCCAGGTTAATGGATGGCCCGATGCGCCGTCCAGATGATGTTAAATATCTGTGTGAAATAGAGACGCATCACTTCATTTATAGTTACTGTGTCAGCGTTTGGATCGCCTGCTGCATCCACAGCCGACACGCATGGACAGCAGACTCAAGTATGTCATCTCGATACACAACTTGGCTGTCCATGCATGTGACACGATCCTACATAATGCCGTGGGATAACAGCGAGACATCACCGCAACTACTGTAGCTCCCGCAAGACACCGACAACTAGAAAATACAGATATCCAGGTCAAAGTTTGGCAGAGTTTTACTCGCCCTCAATAGCGTTGTGCAATGCCCCCTTTAATGCCCCCTGCTCGCCCGTAACGCCTTTGTTATTAGTAATCGCATGGTATTGCACCGTCTTACCTTGCGCTCCGAGCCGTCTACAGCCACAAAGCCTGCACACAGCGCAACAAGCTATTGTTGTCTACACAGAGGCGTCCGTGCGGGGCCAGGGGTGTGAATTTGAAGTAGAATGAATACAGTATGCAATTTTGGCTTGTCCTCGCGATCTTCCCTTATTGCCAGTTTTCGGTCTGCAGCAGCTGGAGATGAAAATCGCGCACCCTGGGTCCTAGCGCCGGGTAAAGCCCTACAGGTGAATAACAAACAGACTGGTGCTCGGTGGGCTTGAATCTTTAATTGCAGGGGACTTCGCTGGAGTCTAATAAATAGTCCCTCTGGGCCACACTGCCTTGCTTTTTACCTTCTAAAGATTCAGCAAACACAATATACTGCTTATAGGACGCTTGAATTAGGTGTGGAAAACATTTTAAATAAGAATGTCCTCAGGTCTAATTACACTGACCACGTATTACTTCAATGATGAAAGGATGATCTGCTGTCCCACTGGAAATGAACGTTTGCAAACTGTTTAAATGCCATAATTGTAAAAGCACTTCCATATAATCCTGAGCAGCAAAATGTCTCATGACACATCTAATCAGATTCAATGTCCAATGGGGTCATCCTTGTTAAAGAGAAAAGACAATCTAAGTGTTTGAAATCAAAGTGTTGGCAGATACATGCACTGGTTTATTAAAGCCAAACTTAGGCAACAGTTACATCAACCGTTTCATATTTCATTACAAAGGGCTGAATGCAGAATGGACCTGCAGGTGCCCAAGAAGTCAGGGGGCCAACAGAGCCAGAGCATCTGTTTGGGGTGACTGTTACCTACATTTCTCTCAAAGTGCAAATTAGAGATGTCTTAATATTGTTTTTTTTGTGTGCAGCTGAGACATAGGCTACAGTAATCCTACATTATGACCGACCAGGCAGTTTACATGTGTTTGACAGCTGAGTAACTCTACTTTAAGAAAATAAGAATTTATAATCTGCAGCACAGGAGCACTATTAGAGCCCGAGAGATAACTCGGCCAGGCCAAAACATCGGCCAATATTAGCTCACTGCAGATAAAGCGGTAGGCTTTTAGATGTCTATGATAACCAACCATCCATCCATTGTCTATAGCGCTTATTCATAAGGGTCGTGGGGGGCTGGAGCCAATCCTAGCTGACATTGGGCGAGAGGTGGTTGCCAGCCAATCACAGGGCTGACTCATAGATGGATTTGATGGATTCGAACATGGACCCTTCTTGCTAACCACTGCACCACTGTGCTACCTCTCTTTGATAACGACCTGACATAAAAATGCCTCACTTGACCACCTCAGTTGGAATATTGATGGGCCCGATTGGAAGTAAATTTCATCCAGGTTGAGTGAGGTTTGTAAACATTTGATAACCCATTCAACTGGAAAATATTAGTGCCTAATAACCATGTAAACACTTATTCAGATTGAATCTCTCTGGTTGGATTAAATTTATTCTTTCTGCACTTGTTTGCCACATTGAGGTAATGGTGATACATTTTTTTCTTCTTCTTCTGTTGTATTTGCAGCCGATTCACAGCGTGGACCCACTTTGCGCATGTTTAGAAAGTTATTTTCTGATTAAATACTTTGGGGCATATCAGTACATATCTTACCAGATCAGTTTATTTAGCATCCATGTAAACAGTTAAACTGGGATCGCTAATCAGATTGATTTCAATTGGATTGAAAAAATATTGTCCATGTAGCTGCAGCTAGTGGCTGCCATCACCTGTGGGCATGACATCTAATACGTGCAGTGTCTAATTAATAGCTGCAATTAAAGTGCCAGCAAACATGTGAATGGATGTATTGTTTTACTGAGGAATCATAGATTGTGAAGTTGTTTGGAGGGAGCTTGTTCATGGTAAACCGATCAGAAACAGCCATCACTTGTTCTCTTGACAACATGGTGCAGACGAACTAAACGAGACCAATGATGTTCTGATGAGGAAAGCACAAACAAGTTTTAAAATCATCAGATGCATGCAAAGCTGGCTGTCTTTGTTTAATTCTTTTGCTGTAATTACACCCAGACCTCTTACGGAGATACCTGGCCCAGACACTTGAGGTCACGTTATCTTGGCAACTTGTTAGAGGCTTGTAAAAGTAGCTTAAGTCAGTGAACAAATCAGGGCTGCTGTTAGTGAGTTAAAGGCCCCGTTAAAGGATCAAGACTTAACCGGTGGGATGTGACAATACACTGAGGAGGAATCAGGCAATGACCTCAGGTAGGCCATGTTTCATAGCAACAAGTTTATGACACAGAGCGCATGTTCTCACTCGCCATTTGAAGCTCATCTGCACTGTTAAGGTTCAGTCATGCTCCCTGTGCCTCAACAGACAATAGCTTTTAGTTCAAAACCTATTGTTCTGACAAAGCAACACTGTCAGAGGCACCACAGCAAGCTAAAGGCCGCTGCAGACAACAGTGGTGTCGAAGCCATTCAGGATGACCTGTACAAGCCGTCCATTTTACAGACGCCATCACAGTCGCTGAGCTTGTAAGGTCATTTAAAGGATAACTCAGGTATTTAAAATCCAGGGCCTACTTTTACATATTTTGAGTTTGAAATGACTGGAAGGTACAAAACCTTTTCAGTTGGTCCAGTGGACCTCCTCTACTGGCAGCCAAGAACAGGCAGCAAACAGGTTGAAATGGCTATAATGTAATCCTTTGGTGCAACTGTGCTAGATCAAGGTAGGTCTACTATAAGTGTTTGTTTTTGTTTAACAAGAAACAACTGTTTTAGCGCACTATTCAAACCCACCAGACTTCATTGACAAAAACAGTAATTTTATGTCGTAGATCAAGAGAGTTGCTGGTCTACCACTGCTTCAATCTGTTACTTTGTGTTATTGTGTGACTTTGGTGATTTAAAATGTTAGTTCAGATGCAGGACAATGTTTGAGTAATGCACAATAACACAAGCAAACTAACTGATCAAGGCAATGGCAGTCCAGCTGCTCTCATATTCTGTGATGTAAAATTACTGTTTTTGTCAATGAAGTCTGGTGCCTTTGAAAAGCGTGATAAAATCAGTGTTTCTGGTTAAACAAAAATGATCTTACAGGTCTATCTCTGTAGGGATCCTTTCTGTAATGTTGTCAGACACTTTGAATAAAAACCTGAGTGGCAAAAACAAACACTTGTAGTGGAGTTCTTTGCCAAGGTTTGAAAAATGTTCTACTTTAACCCCAAACACTGTATACATTCACTCCAAGTGGTATATGTGCTTTCTGTGCAATCTGCATAGTGAACAGTTCTGATTTTATGTGCTCAGGTTTTGCAAAATCTGCTTCTGCTACTCCAGTACAATCAGGTGAATTTAATTAATGGGAAAATATCATGAAAAAGCAACACGTCTATCCAGAAACAGTGCCCTGGTTACCCTGGATGATCAGACCTCTCTGTGAGCAGTTTTCTGTACTTTCTACTGAAGACACAGACCCTGTGGAAACTGTTGACAGTGAGGTCTGTGGATTATCCTGAGTAACTGGGACACTGCAGCTGAGTTTTTCAAATGTAATTTCCAAACATTTTTAGCAGCATGAATGCAACTGTATTCACCCTGATTCTATTTGGGGGTCAGAAGTTTCAGAGGTGAGTATTTGAAAGCACCGGCACATTAAACTATAATTACCTGCATGGCCAACCACCACTAGGACTAATTTATAAACTGCTTTTGCAATCCTAGTAGACTGACTCTTTATGCCAGATGTTGTGCTACTGTCTGAAACAGAAATGCGAGTGATTGCTCTGAAGTTGTAGGAAGAAGCGACGGACGGGACCAGTAAGAGCAGGATGGATACTCCGGAGGTGGATGCTGTAGATGCCACTGATAAAGATGGCATGTGCTGTCTGTGTCGACTGAGATAGTCTACAGAGGCTCCGCAGGCCAGCCTCTCAGCAGGGTCTACAGTTATTGGAATCACAAGTGTGTGCCAGGAGAGGGCCATCAAAAACGACCACAGGCGTGTAACAGCAAATGGTGTGACCTGTTAAACTGGGAACACGCGGCACAGCTCAAAGTCCCACTGTACACCACTCACAGCGGGCACGCCGCATCTTGTAGTGTGAGTAAAAACTCCCAATTAAAGGTCAGATTATTCAGAGCAGCCATGATTAATTCAAACACATTAGACATTTATGACTGGAAAATGGACAAATCTGACTGCGATCCTGTAGTTTCGGGTGATTTAAGCCTATAATTTCCAAAAGACAGCCATTTAAATGTGCTAAGCCTTGTGTTTCCACGCTCACTTTGGAGAATGTGATGAACAAAATAGGGACCTATTCATAATAAAGAAAATGAAAAGAAACAAATAATTAAAAAAACTCAGAGAACCTTTCACATCCTGATTGACAGCTGGCGAAGGTTGAAAATATTCCAACTATTTTCAAATGTTTTATGAGGAAGGAAACACATTCAACATGTTTGTTACAGCTCAAGGACACTCACACAACTTGTTTTTGTTGAGAAACACTGAATGTAAAGATAACTTTGTTTACAGGAAAACCTCCATGGAGCCCTGATGGGAGGAAGGTGAAGCGCCTATAGAGATTAGAATATATTTTATAGTCAATTCGATATAAAATTGTAAGAAATAACTGAAATGGGGCTTCTGGAAACCCGGAGCTTAAACAATTAGCCAATTAATTGATTAGTTAATTGACAGCAAATCAAACAGCACCAATTTTTATGATCAAATAATCCTTTAAGTCAGTTATCAAGCTGGGGAGGTTTGATGGGAATATGTCACAATTTCTGATATTTTATAGACCAGATGATTAAGCAAAAAAATACTTGTCAGATTAATTGCTAATGAAAATAACAGTTAGATGCAGCCATACGTGGATATTTCATGTTTACTTAGCTGTTCATTGTTAATTTGAACTATTTACTTTACAAATATGATATTTGATCCCAGTGAATGATTGTTATTGCTTTCTGGTTTGACATGCACCTCATTGGAGTCAAATTCAGAGCCTGTGAAATAGATCTAGCACGTCTTGAATTTTGATCTGGCACACATATGAATCTGCCTCCTCTATTAACTCTGGCCCGCTGTGATGGAGCCAGGATCAGTGAGAATACAAGCGCTGCCTCTCAAGGTGTGCTATTGTACCCCACATGATAAACAGATGCAGCTGTCATCCCCACGTTTTCCAAATTCAGCCTTACTGCCCTTCCCTCGCTGGCGCCTGAGGAAGCTGAGAGCTCCAGTCAAAATGGCTAAAAATGGAAGGACAATGCTGAGGGCAGACCATTTAAAGAGAGGAAGGAGAGGAACCTCTTTGTGCGACAGAGAAGGCTGTCACTGGTTTCAGACCCCACACCAGTAAACTATGGAGAGACGGAGCTTTAGAGAGACTTTGAGCCTGGAAAGTTGTTCGATTGATGCTCACTTTAAGGCTCCTCAGACACACACACACCCCACAACTTTAGAGAAACACACACACACACACACACTAACACACGCAGTCTGAGTATCACAAAGCAGAAGTTAGCAGGAGAATTATGCCTGTGAGTCTTAGAAGTTCCGTTTTGAACTCGGATCCATTTGCATTTGATGCAGAGACCACAGCAGAAGCACTGGCAGATAGATAGCTGATAGAATCACAGCAAGGGAACGCTCTGAAAAACGAGCGAGACGAGCGAACGTGCACAACACGAACGTGATGCAGCAATTTGAAAACAACAATCTGTATGAGGAGATAGTGCTCCAGGTGCAGATCTGTGAATAGGTCAAATGCATTAACTTGTCAGTTTGTGGCCTTTATTTCTAAGTCGAACTACTGACCTAGACTAACAACTTAACTGACATATGACAAAGGACCTTACAACTGTTGATCACCTTCAGAAATAAAGAAACTCTATACTATAGTCATGTTGTTACTCTCTAAAGTGTTATTTTGTATGACTTGCATGTCTCACACACCCAGTGATGTTTAATGTTTAAACCTTAGAGGTTGGCTGTGTGTCAGCAGTAAAATATTAAACATAAACAAAACATTTAGCTTTGTTTGACTAAATTTGCAGTGTACACAGTCCGTCACCACCGTTGGCATATATCACTGTGTGTGATTTGTTTTTTAATATGATAAAATATCATCTCCATTAACCATTACCCTAAACTTTAATTTCTAGTGTGTGATGCCTCACTGTCAGACAGCTCTGAGGTGACTTGGTGTCAGCTGTCTATTTGACAATGACACTGTCATATTAACAATAGGTAACCTGAGCAGGTAAGACGCATCAGACCCATGTTCTGTTTCATGGGAAACACAAGTTTTGACTGTTAAGTTTAGAAATGCACACTCTTGATCCATGCTTGGCCAAGTCAGCTTTTTAAACGCGCAAAAGCTAATCCTCAGTGCTCACCGTGTCGGTCTGGGTGCGTGCAGGCTGCAGGCTGGGACCGCGGACAAACGTGGGCGACTCTCCCAGCGTGATTACTTCATAGATGGCAGCTCAGTCGCTGGGTGTCATTTCGCTCCAGCACCGTGTGACCGGCCGCAGCAGCAAGACGTCCCATGAGGGTAACGTTAGTGTCTTTGTTAGTGTCCAGGCGAGGTGACTCCAGGCCGATATTTAGTTTCGCTACACGGCAGCCTGCGGCCACGGAGCAGAGAGCCAATCTCCGGACAAATACGGACTGCCGATGCTGTCATAAACAGGATACCAGAGCGGATTTTACCGATTTTATTTGGTACAAAGCTCATCTGGTTCCATAGTGTAGCGGTTATCACGTCTGCTTTACACGCAGAAGGTCCTGGGTTCGAGCCCCAGTGGAACCAGGATCTATTTTCTGTCCCGAAGATGCTTCCGCATTCCGTCTAAGTTAACTATATCTGTAAAAATTGGTACGTTACCGCATTGTCTGCTAAACCCTACAACACCCACTTAATGATCACT
This sequence comes from Pempheris klunzingeri, assembly GCF_042242105.1. Taxonomy (NCBI): domain Eukaryota; kingdom Metazoa; phylum Chordata; class Actinopteri; order Acropomatiformes; family Pempheridae; genus Pempheris; species Pempheris klunzingeri. The sequence goes on along the minus strand of NC_092020.1, from coordinate 17,425,984 downwards.
TTATTGGTCACCTTTGTAAAGTCTGATGTAATCCAATACAACGGCTCAGCCATAAATTTCATCTTCACCAAGACAATAATGTTCAGGTTTGATCAACAGTGTTAGTCGAACTATATGTTTAATAATATTGAATATTATGGTTTGGTGCTGAACTGGACTGCATTATACTGACAAGTGTTTCTGATGTTTTGGCATTTAAAAGTAGGAGGTGAGCTGAACAACAGCCCATTTCAATATAATGCAGTCCAGCGCAGCATCACCACTCGCTACAACCTAAATAATAAACCTATAGTCACTGTTGGGGTGTGACTATTTTTATAAGGGCTGTACTTAAGTACTTAAGTACAAAACTGAGGTACTGTACTTGTTCTTTACTTAAGTATTTCCATTTTATGCTACTTCACACTTCTACTTCACCACATTGCTGAGGAACATTTTGTACTTTTCCCTTCACTACATTAATGTGACAGCAATTAGTTACTTTTTGATAAAGATTTTATGAGTAAAACATATAATCTGTTTATAAAATATTCATGCTTACATAGTTAAACTACAAAACAGTATAGAGTTGTTTAAATTAGCTGCACCTTGACGACATTCAGATGCTGCTCGAACAGTAATGAATCAGGAATAAAATCCTAACAATGGATATATTATAAAGGCAACAGTTTGAATGGGACAAATTTTGCATAATGAGTACTTTTACTTGCTTTTACTCAAAGTGATAGGTCAAATCACTTTGGAGGTACATATCCATAGTTAGCGTGTCACCCACAACGGAAATACAGTTTGGAGAAGCAGCCAGGAGTCCTGGTACAGATATTAAGTGATGTACTGCTGTGGACGGAGTTGGCTGGAAAATGTATTTTAGCCACCTAAAAAACCCCACTCCTCCCCAATAAACAGAAAATCTATTGTATGCTGTCTTCAGAATATTTTCATCACATTACTTTGCCATCAGACAGCTCTTTCAGACAAGAACTGAACCTGTCTTCTCTTCCTCTTTCTTCGCTTGCTTCAAAGCCACCAGACTCCATTGAAAAAAACATTCATTTTACCTCCCAGAACGCAGGAGTTGGCCATGCTACCGCTGCCTCAATCAGTGAACTAACACATTAGTTTGGATCTGAGCTAACCATATGAAGTCTCACAGAAACACAGCCAAACAAACCGAGCGAGGCAGTGGCAGACCAGCACTGACTACGGATAGGTGCCTCATACAACCCCACTTTAAAATATCCAAACTATCCCTTTAACTAAGATTATTATTCCATTGAGGTTTTGGTACTCTTACTTGAGTAAAAGTAAAACAGTAAAACAAAAAACAAAAGCTGAACATTATACTCTTCCTAAATGTTGAACTTGTGGCAGATCTGTTGTATTGGACTTACTGACCTACTGTAATGTTGATGTAAAAGCTTCATGATTATGACTATTTTCATACAACTTAAAACAAAACACTGTATGTTGGAGCTATTATGCCTCAAATTACTACCACATACCACTTTGAATACACAGTATTAGTGGTATGTGTCCATAAGAACAAATCAGCAATGCACCATGAATAATTACATTAATTGTGTATCATTCCCTTTTCATGACGTGTCCTAATACTTACATATTACATTACATGTAGAAAATTAGAGTTGCAACGATATAATTAGCTATTCAAATGACAGAAAATTAATCAGCAGCTATTTTGATAATCAAGTGATCGCATTAGTAAGTAAGTAAAACTTCATTTATATATCAGTTTTCAAAACTAGGGTTAAAAAAGTGCTTCACAGTCATAAAAAAATGCTAAAAGCATTTGAATAAATGAATACAACAAACAAAAGCACAAGTTGTTTGACAAATAAAAACAAACCAGAGCCAGGAAGCAACCATAAAATGCCTTTCAGATTAAATAGATTTTGAGATGAGATTTTTTTCAAGCCAAATTTTAAAACATTTGGTGGTTCCTGCTCCTTAAATGTGACGATTTACTGCTTTTCTTTCTCATATTTCTTTCTCAAGCTGAAGATATTTGGGTTTGGGATTGTTGGTTGGATAAAACTGCACATTTGGAAGCGTCTCCTTTGGCTGTGGTAAATTACAAAAGGCATTTTTACAAATGTATACACCAAATCAAGAAAGTTATCAGTATATTTATCAATCATGAAAATAATCATCAGTCGATACCCTAGTCATTAGCCTTATTACACTGATTATATACATCAGGATTACACAAGCGTTACAGAGAAATCTGCCGACATTTGCTGCAATCTGCTCTCTACATGTGACTGGTGTGCCTACAGTTTACCTAAACAACGAATGGGATCCATAAAATATTATGGATTTTTGATATTTTATGTAGTTGGTGAATAAAAAATAAATAACATAAACCCATACAGTTGATATACTTGTTGCGGTAAAGATGATTATGTGGCATGGTGCAAAACCTCACACTTCTCCAACTTGCTGGTACGCAGCAAATCCATGATTTATATTGCTTAAATATTTAGGTTTATTGACTCTGTGATTCTGCAAACATACTCCTAGCATTCAGACTACGATCTCTGTTGTGTTGACACCTCTGTTATGTCAATACCACCAACATCTGATAAATTTGTTCATGGCCCAAGGTCCACAGTTTGATGAAAAAGCTGCTTTTAGATTATAACCAACTAACCAACGGTCTCGGCAGAAGAAACAACTGATGAAGATCAGCGATGGTACTCTAAGGATTACATCACAGAGAATTCATACTGATGTCTGTTGTTTAAACATGTACCAATAAAGTTTATAGGCTTAACCAAGCAGCTTGTCAAAATTAAACTAAGAAAAAACATGCCTGAAATAATTTGAAAGAGCAAACAAACCTGACACAAAACAGGAACTGATGGAAAGTTTACCAAATATTGGCATATCACCTTCATTTATAGCCGTTAGCCATAATCTTTATGTCATTAGTCATTATACCATTTGCTGATATACTTGCACATCTCTACAAGACAACAAAAGACAACTGAACACACAAGTTAATGAGCAGCTCTTATTAGACATTAATGAGGGCTGGATGAGCCACTGGAATATTAAAATAAACAATTAATCAGTCTCCTGCTTTAATTGTCACATTCTGACTTTATTTTAAAACAGCCCAAACACACATGGGCTACTGAGATGCATCTTGGGATGCAAAATACTGAACTAATGACTATGAATTAAGGTCATAAATTAATGTGGGTGAAACCTCAAAGAGGTTAAAGTTAAAGCAGGACACAAGCTAATAGTGTGATGGGAGAGTGAGTTTTGACAGCTTGTTTAAATAATTTTGTAGATTCATGCATCCATCATTGAAGATTTTCACATTTTAAATGTACCAATTAAGAAATCCGTTATAATTAACGTTGTGTTGTTATCCAGGTGCACCAGCCACCATACTTTACAACAGGTTCACTTCATACATGGGTACATTTAGCCAAACATTATCTCCTTGCCTGTATAAGAATAACCAGTTAATAAATGAAGTTTTGGTTGTTATTTATTGATTATCCTTAAATATGTCACCAGGCTTTACAGGTGTTAACTGTTCAATGAGGACCAACAGGCCCCCACGCCTGAATTCACAGTAAGAAACGTTAGCTAATGAGCAATTTAAAGACAAATTAGCTTCATAATCCGCAAATAATGACTCACCAAAACGTCTGTTGTGGAAAGACTGGAGCTTCGGGGCCATTTTGGGCGCGTTTCCTCACTTGTTCAACTTTTAAATGAGGAATTAAAACAGTTAATAGCATTTCTTTTTTTCTTCTTCTTCGTCACAGCGCTGGAAGGCGGTCCGAGCAAGTAGCTCCCTCAACTGCGGACAACAGCGCCATCTGTTTTTCCTCCCACTCTGACCCTGTCTTTTCTTGTGCTAAGAATAACAATATTTATTGTCCGTGGCTTGTTAATTATAAAAAAAGTGAGAAAAATACAGCGAACCGCGTAGGAGTGTTAAGAGGTTGGGAAAGGTGGCACGGTTGGTGTTTGAATGCGGCCTTATCGGTGCTCAAACGGATATCGTCTCAGCTTCACTTCCTGGTGTTTCACTCATTTCTGTCCCCAAAATGGCGAACGTCGCTGCCGCCGCGGCTGCTGCTGCTGCCGCCGCCGCCGCTGCGAATAGAGACCCAGCTGTTGATCGATCATTACGATCAGTGTTTGGTAAGTCTGTCGCTGTTACTCCATCGGTTGCAGGCAGTTTTATCCGTCCGGTACACAATAAGTAAACAAACCAAGGGCTAATGAAGCTAAAGCTTGCTAACGTAGTTTGACCGTTAGCTAGACAACGAGGGAGTAAAATTAACGCCTTACATGAAACCTTTACATGAAAAGGCGCATTTATTTTTCATTGCGTTAAGGTTTGTCATATCTAATACTTATTTTAGTGGGGAACATTCCGTATGAAGCCACAGAGGAGCAGCTGAAAGACATCTTTTCTGAAGTCGGACTTGTTGTCAGCTTCAGGTGAGTTAAAGCAGGTCCCATTCAGTTTCAGTAACGTGGAGATAAGTTCGCCATGATTATGTGCTGCAGACCCCTGATATAAAAATCTGATTTTGTCCTGTTAAACACTGGTGTTTTAACAACAGGCTCGTATGGTTGTGTGTGTGTTATTGTTCAGTATAACATGGGTTTGTTTGAGTCAGCTCTGTGAGTGTGTGTCTTCTTGTTCTCAGGTTAGTGTATGACAGAGAGACAGGGAAGCCAAAGGGATATGGCTTCTGTGAATACCAAGACCAGGAGACAGCCCTCAGTGCCATGCGGAACCTGAACGGGAGAGAGTTCAGTGGTCGGGCTCTCCGAGTTGACAACGCAGCCAGTGAGAAAAACAAGGAAGAGCTTAAAAGTAAGCTTGGCATTAAGTCGTCTTGGCATTATTTCAAGCTGAAGTGCTGTGTTCACAGTTCTCTGCTATTTCTGGGTTGCACAGGTTTGGGAACAGGGGCCCCCATTATTGAGTCTCCTTATGGAGATAGCATCCAGCCACAGGAGGCACCAGAGTCCATCAGCAGAGCTGTGGCCAGTCTCCCTCCTGAGCAGATGTTTGAACTCATGAAACAGATGAAGGTACGCTGGCTTTTGGTTGTCTGTTTTTACTACCAGGCGTTTCCTTGGGGTGGACTCAGATTTTCAAGTATGTTGCTGGTCTAACCGACCTAGCTTTTCCCTTTCCTACAGACATTTTAATTGATTAATTTAGCACTTGAGAGAGATGTTGAATACTTCGATTTACTCGTATTTCAGTAAGAGGTGCACTCGGAAACAGCAGAACCATCCTGTGTACTGCTTTACACCGTCACCCCGTTCTCTGTTCAAAAACTTACAATGTGATTGGTTCATCTGACTGTCAATCAACATATCAGTAGCTCTGGTCGTGCTTGTTACCCCTTCCTGTGTGTTAGTATTGAATCGACGTGAGCGTCAAAAATAGCTTGTGTGCCATTCTACTCAATGTAAGATGTAGCTGGTAAGTAATTTGTTGTTTCTGTTATTGGTTATGACCCTCTTGTAAATAATCCACCTTCTAGTAGCTGACCCCTATGAACTCAGAAAGCTTAATAACATGTTTGATCTGAGTAAAATGTGAGTAATTAGTTATTTAATGTTTATTTGTATAGGGACAAGCATGTAGCATAAACCGATGCTTCGCATCACAGCATGTATAGCTAAGTTAGTTTGCAATGTCCGTCTCTAGATGGGCCTTTTACAATACATAAAGCTCAACAACAAATACACCAGAGACAATAGAAAGCACAAGTTCAACAATAAATATGTAGCCTACAGTAAAAACTCAGAAGTCCGAACTCAACAGAAGAATACAGGCAGAAAAGAGGCAAATGTAATAAACAAATGTAAACAATAAAAACACCAGGAAATAAAAGTTACTTTGACTACATCTGTTTATTTTACTTAGTAAATTTGGTGGTTATAAAGCTGTTGTAAACTCTCCGTCCCCGTCAGTTTCATCAAAAACCTCACACGTCACTGATGACTTCAATTACTGATCTATAAAGAGCTCTCATGGTGTTATAACTTAAGACATTTCTTTTTTTGAGGGAAACCTAAAGTCTACATGTGTGCACTGTGTAGACTGTATGTATGATCCTTCATTAAAAAAAAAAGGGAAAGTAAAGTGCAATACATTCATGTTTGGGGTTAATGAGAGATTCCGTGAGGCTGATAAAGTAGAGAAACACAGTCTCTTGCCTGGGAATGGTTAAGGGGCAGTTGTGTATGTATGATGACTTGATCTCTGGAACTGATGCATTAATATTTATGATATATTCTGGTGAATGTATGCTCACATATTTGCACATCAGTACAGCCTCCCTAAAATAGAGCAAATGTACCAAATAATAACGCCACATGTGATTGAACATGCTGAATGCTGCTGAGGGTTTCAAAGTGAAATTAAAAAATATCTGACAAAGAATAATAATATAATTGAGAGTATAATAGTTTTTCCCAAAAGTCCTGTTCTCAGACTGTATGTTTAATGCTGCTGATTGTCTTAAGTCCCCAGAAAAGATGGTGACAAATGTTTATCTCAACTCGAATCCCCTCCAGGATGACAACTGTATGCAGATGCTCTTCCTTCCCTTTCATTAACGGAGGCTGTGCTGTGCAGTCTGTCTCTCTCTCTCTCTCTCGCTCTGCCAGAGAAGCCCTATCTTTGCACATCTGGCAGTCTGCTTCATTAAGCTCAAACAAACACCACACTGCAGACATTTTTCCTCCGACAGGAAAAGTGTTTTCTTGCACTAAGCTTGTGTCAGATGGACAGCTCCATACACTGATCAGAGAGTGAGTGTTTGGGCTCCAATTCTGATAGCAGAGACATCGTTGCACGTCTCTGTTTAATGTTTTGTGCTGATGCAGCCACTGTGGTTGTTTATGGACATGTCTCTGAATCACAAGTGGGTAGCAAACCTGTCAGGAAGTAAAAACATACAAAACCTTTTTTTTTTTTTTTTTTGTATTAATGAGGAGCTGTTTCTGTGTAAATGGGATGGATTCATGCTTTTGTTAAGTTTTTTTGCTCTTTTCAAATCTGATTTTCCATGCAGTCTTCAATACTGTATTTCTGATTTCTCTCTCTCCAGCTATGTGTGCAGAACAGTCCTCAGGAGGCGAGAAACATGCTGCTGCAGAACCCTCAGCTGGCCTACGCTCTGCTGCAGGCCCAAGTGGTCATGCGGATTGTCGACCCTGAGATAGCCTTGGTAAGAAATGCTGACTTGTGTATGAAGGGAGCAGCCAAATCTTACAATGTATTATGCTTATTTGAGCAAGGTATGTGAATGCTAACTTCACCTGACTGCGATCTGGTCATTAGCGAAGGGAGCTGAAAGCTACTCTGCATTCTTGAGCCATTACACAATTTTTAGAGATGATGTTCCATATACTCCACACACAGAAAATGCTCCACCGTCAAACTACAGTCCCGTCTCTGATTCCAAGTGGGCAGGGTGGAGGAGCACCAGTGGCCAATCCACCGCCTGCACAGGCCAACGTGCCGGTGTCTCAGCCGCAGCCTGTGGTAAGTAGAACAGTGCCTATTCTCTAAAGTAACAGTCACATGACACCTCTGTTCACCTAAACAGTCCGTCACTCCACCCAGAAAAAGGAGGTATCTAACAAGTTGGTTGTCTGGTTCTGTGACGATTCACTAAATATATTTGATGAATTCTGACCTGTGACTCAGCCAGAGCCGACGCATGCTCGTCTTTTATAGGCTCCTGAATTTATGTCGTGTCGGTTGAATTATTTATGTTTTCCTATTTACTTATCTGTTGTTGTTTTGTCATGTGATAAGCCTGGAATGCACGTCAACGGAGCCCCTCAAATGTTGCAGCCCCCCAACATGGGTGTTGTTCCCGGACCAATGCCTGGACCGGGACCAGGACCGGTATCGGGACAAGGACCAGTGGGACCTCCAGGTAATCATCAAACTGCATGCAGCTTTGCATCATCCTTACATTTCAAATATAGATTACCACGGTAGTTCATGGCTTTAGAATATAACAGAAAACCCAAGCCGCACGTTTTGGTCATTATAAAGTTGTCTTGCCTTTGATAGCAGATCGACAGTGATAATAATTTGTCTGCGGGTTGCATTAAAAAGGGGCTCAATCTATTTCTGCTTTGCATTATTTCATATGAACTGTCACAGTGTGGTGTTTCCTGTGCATTTTTTATTGAAGCAGATCACCAAAACCGTTTTTTTTTTAAAACAACATTTAATTGGATTTTTTATTTATTATCTTTTCCATTCAGAAGTCAGAGTGACTTTAAACTGTCATGTAGCAGTGAAAGGAACCTCCATCCTCATGGCTCTTTACATGTAAATGTTACAGTTTAAGAAAAGTTACTCTAGTCGTGTACACTTTTGGACATGTCATGGCTCTTTAGTACACTAGGTGTCACCAGAGCTTTGTAATTAGCTGAGCTGCTCAGAATAATCAAATTGCCTCTTCAGGATGCTTTTTTTTTTTTTTAATCCTCCCAAAATGTCTGGCAGCCTCAGTGCTAGTTCTGTTGAGCCCACATGTAACATATTTACTGACGTTAAGTCTTTAAAAGTTCTCTCTTCACTCCTCTGTGTGTGTGTGTGTGTGTGTGTGTGTGTGTGTGTGCATATGTACAGTAATGTTATTAGCACACTTCAAAATGCTCTTAAAGTGCTGCTTTGCGCTCTTGAGTTTTGTGTCTCCTGTTCTTCTCACTTTAATGCTGGCTCAGGAAATCTTCAGCATTCTCCCACAGGATCGTCTGGCCAAGCTGCTATCGAGCGGCCTCAAGGTATCGCTGCACTCCCTCAGTTCTCCAGTCAGATCACAGGCCTGTTATGGAGAGGCCTCTGTCCAAATATACATTACCTCTGGGGTTCAGCTTTAGCTTCCTGCTGTTTGTTACACTGCATGTCCACCATAACCAAATAGGAGCCCCTTCGCCCTTCACACATTCAGCCCTTGAAGTAGTTTTTAAGTGTTTGTGTGTAGATTATGATATCTGAGGGTAGCCATGACCAAAGCAGAATCGCCATGTCATGGGGATGAAGCTGCATGTGAACAGATACAGGTCTGGGGCAGGAGTAAAAGTACTGATGTGGCTCAAAGCCCAAATGTTTTTGCATGACTAGTTTATCAGTGTTAAAGCCAAGCTAAACTGTATTTAAAAAAAAAAAAAAAAAAATAATATTACAGTAAATAAGTAGTGAGTGTTGGAAGTAATGTTTCTTCAATGGTAGAAAAATATGACATTTCAAAACAGTGGTTAGGAGTGGTTTTGTAGCATATTACAAAGGTCGTGTTGAAATTATATTTATATTTATTTATTTAGATGTTTCGATAGTGGAAATGTGAAAACAGTTTGTATCCGTGGCACAGCGTACACACACGTGTCACATGTATATAGTATGCTGGTCAACTCCAGATTACAACATTACAAATGAATTTTAGAGCCGTGTGTGCAGACAATGAAAGCTTTCCGCCCTCAGCACTCTTCTAGTTGGACTGCATTGTACAGCTCAGTGGCTGTCAATACAAAAGAGTACTTTAGATGCTAAGTAACAAAGAACATTTTCCATGCTGACAGGTGTAGTTGCTCAATCACCTTTTGGATGCCTTGTCATATCTTGTTTTTCTTTCAATGCCCTGCGTGGACTCATCTTAGGTCTTTGACAGAAGACAAACCATATTAAAACCTCTCGTCACCATTAAATGACTCTCGGAGTCACTTTGCAGAGTTTGTAGTTTGAGAAAGTTGTGAACTGACGTGAGCTGTCCTCAGTCCAGACTGATGGATCACATCGTTCATAGATGTTGAGGCCACGTGCTGCAGAGTTTGGGATGGAGGCACGTTACTGCCTCCAAAGGCCTATTCACTCTCATTTTCTGTATTTTTAGCCATGGTGCTGTTGCTATGAAACTGTGAGGAAAATCCAAGTCAGTTAGCCACAGTGGGATGCTTCTCCTCTATACCTTTGTGCCATTTATTTAAAATGAGAACTCCCACTCCTTTTATGAATAAGTAGAATTCTACACGAACGCATTCAAACCGCTCGTGTTTGTCATTTTAATCGTAAAGAGTTAAAACATCATAGTTGGTAAAGATGATACTTTATGACTGTGTTGCCAGGATAAAGATGAAAAAATGAACATTTGACATATAAGAGGGCTGTCCTGCTGTGTTGGCCTTGTCAGTTTTCATGTGTGCATTTGTCATTCTTGCTAAACGAGGTAAAGAAGCTTCTGGGCTTTAAAAACTGAGTAAGTTCACCATGAATGACATGAAACAGCTGAGCAAACCTTTTAACAACCTTGTTACTGTTCAAGGAATCTTGTCAAGTCAAGCTTCTTGGCTGCTCCTTTGTTGTGTTCCTGTTTGTCTGCATCAGTTGTCAAAAATCTGTCCAATTTCTTGCCATTTTTCCAGTGACAACAGGATTAAAAAAGCAGCTCACACGTCCTTTACCCCATCACTTTCTTCTAGCTGCTCCCTTATAACCAGCTCTGGGCTCCCACTGTAACAGAATGCAGTGAACTAAAAAAAAAAGAAACATATTAAAGTGTCATTTAATGCTGATTTGTAACATGCCCCCGACCTTTACTTTGAATGTGTTCAGTTTGAAATAACCAAACCGAGAGTACTCATCATGTTATTTCTTCATTTTCAATCAACATTTGCCAGTGCAAATAAACATTACATCCTACTGATGTGTTTAATGAGCCACATTTCCGCTACGTTAATTCTGATTAAAGTAAAACTACATCAGGGAGGCTCCGTTCTAGCTGTCATTTAACTATAATATAGCATGAAGTAAGCAATCTGCCAGTGACCCCTCGTGTGCATTAAAGCTGTACGAGAGCATTACATTACACAATGAAATATTCTAATTATTTCATATCTCGCATGACAGGAGATTTGAGGACATGGACGTCTTCCATTCACTGTCATCTACAGATCTAATCCTGCCTTATTGAACTTCTTTACAATTTTGAGGCCTTTTGTTTACTAGCATCGCTACAGATTTCTGCTATTAGTGATTAGTGATTTGGCTAACGTAACTGAACACTGACACACCTGCTGTACTTGATCTTCTCTCCGCATGCCTCCCGTCATCCAATGGCCAAATAACACCAGAGTTACAAGACACAAGTAGGAAAATATTCTCACCTCAGACCGTTTGTGTAGGAGTAGTAGTGTGTGTTTTTTTTACAGACATGTGTTTTTGAACCTATAATCTCCCTCTTAATGTTGATCAGAGACCAGTTTTTCATGTTGTTTCCTATATTTTCGTGTTCCTGATCACACTCTGAGATATCTCCCTGTGTGTTGTGACATCGGGCTGTGGCAGTTTGATGTGGTCACTCTGTACTTTATTGTGTGCTTTATCATCCCCAAATAGCTCTGATTGTTTCCTGAAATATCTACCCTGAGCAAACACATGCTTTTATGGTTATGTGAGGATTAGTCAGGAAACATTCCCTGGTCAACGAATAGAAAAACACTTAGTAGGGTGTCGTGTTTTTTATGTGGCTGAATGTGTGATTCTCTTCTCTCAGGACCCGGCGGTATCCCCCCCAGAGGCCTGCTGGGAGACGGGCCTAACGATCCCAGAGGAGGAACTCTGCTGTCTGTCACCGGAGAGGTCATAGACCCCAAGTAAGATGTTCACCCAAATCACATTACCTGAATAACAGAAGAGGCGATGTGTGGATTTTAGTAGAGTGTCAATTCAAGCCACGTTTTCTTTCGTGGTTGTTTTGACAACACCTGCGGTTACCGTGGTAACGTCAAATGTGGTTCAACACTACAGATCCATGACTTCTGGAGGCAGCGAACGCTCGGCGAGCAACTACTTTTGTACAGAAATCCACCAGAGGAGAAATTAGTGTATTTATTTGTTCACAGCACAGCCGAACAAATGTTTATCTTAATGAAGGAGTCAGTCGATGATAATTTGAACTCCAGTCTGATTTCATGGGATTTTTCCACACAACAAACTAACAGCTCACTGTGGCTGCTCCTCCTGTTCCATCACTGAAAATGAAATATCATCCACTGACTGAAAATGATTGTCCCTTCTTTTTTTTTTTTGATGGATTTACACGTTATCTGTGACCCCTGGTCCCATAAATAATACATAAAATGGGGGAAAAAGTGGTAAGAATTATGATTTTAAGCTTTTAAAACTGTGCCCTCTTAAATTTTCTAGAGATGCAATTGCTGTTATTTTGTGTCTGTGTGTATTCAGCCGGGGTTACATGGGAGCTCCACCCCCCCACCAAGCCCCACCTTTACACATGCCCCAAATGGCAAGTGGACCCCCTCCGGATTTGAGAGGACCTCCAATGGACATGAGAGGCCCATCCATGGGCGAACCCCGAAACATGATGGGTGACCCCAGAGGGCCCCCGATGATGGAGCCACGGGGACCCCCGATGGAAACCAGAGGTAGGTGCTCTAATGAGAACATGAGGGTTTAAACTCAGCCGTGACTGAGTGCCTGTGGTTTGTTTGTAACAGATTTCACTTTAGTTTCAGCCCCAGCTGGCGGACAAACCAGATACCACAAACCAAACAAGATGTTTGTCCTAGCAAGAGGTTTTTAGAGGATACGATTTGTTGTTTGACATGACAGCCACAGGTTTTTCTTGCTCCTGAGGTTACACTTTACCATTTCAATTTCCTTATATTTAATACCTCCTTGATTTATGTTTTTTTTTAAGGTCACACCTGTCACAATGTTTCCAGAAGCCAACATGACTTCTCTTGACTGCAAACACAGTTTTTTCCACTTGTGGGTTTTAATGTTAATGTTTTATCTAATGAGAACGAGTCATTTTAAACAGAGTTGTCCTTTACTTTAATGGTTAACTCAATATTCAGCAGGAGTGAACAGTAAGTGTGGTTTAGTTTTTTTGTTTTTCTCTTCAGGTCGTGACCCGAGGGCGATGGATGCTCGTGGTCCGGTGACTGGGCAGAGGGTTCCCATGGCGGCAGGAATGCAAGGCCCCGTCCCTCACGGCATGGGTCCGAACGCTCCACCTGCAAGACCGGTAACAGCTGCATCTAATGTCTCGGCTACTTTTTCCTGCGTTTTTGCAGAATACAGAGCATCGAAGTTTGATATGTCATGAGGAATTAGAATCTCTCAATTTTTACTTATCTATTAGCGCTATAATAAAAACCAAATAAGCAGAAACACAACAAGCAGATTGTGCAGGTGAGATTTCAAAAAAAGAACCCTAGAGGCTTATTAAATAAATCTCACCTCAATAAGCATCATAAGCACATAAAAAATAATTTAATCCTCAAAGGTAAACGACAAAGACGCAAACGTGTAATCAAAACAAGTAAGAATGAGGAAGGCAACATTAATCAAGAAATAAATAGATTATGTGATCGTGTGTGAGTGTGCTTCAACTCACCAATTTAATTATGACTATTAAACATTTACTTCACATTAAACAGGATTCGTACAAAATCTTAAACGTCTGGTAAATGGTTATTTTCAACATGTTTTCAAGGTTAAGACTAAGCTTGAACTGGGATACACTCCTTGATTTTGAACATAATCTGGTGGTTCATTTAAACCAAAAATCTTTTAATATTTGAAATGAAACAATCTCGTCATCGTATTAGTTTGTTGTTTGAGAGTGCACGCTGGCTGCTGTGGGTATGAAGGAATTCTGTCAACTTTATTTCTTCTCAATTTTGTTTGTAGTAACAATTTAGATGCGATGATGAAGGCTTCAAAAATCTGGGCAATTTTGGTTTAGGAACCATGAAAGTGCCTGAAAAATGCTTGATTTTTACTCAAGAACTAGATCTTTTTAAAAGCTGTATGAACTCATGGGGGAAAAAACACTGTAAAAATCATTCGAGTGAGACTTGAGGGACGAATAATGCAGAAGAAATCAGTGCTTTCTGCTCAAATTGGAGAATCCTAATGTGTGTTTGTCCTGCAGGGTCCTGGTATTTCTGGCGTTCCTCAGTCGGGCGGAGGCTTCAGTCCGGGGCAGAGCCAGGTCTCCACGCAGGACCAGGAGAAGGTGGGTGTCACTTGATCAGTCACCCCCATGATAATGAATAGAACAGGCCTTCATCAATAAGCAGCAGGTCTCAGGGTTAGACGAGACTCAGCGAGGTCTCGGCAGCTCCCTGAAGTGCCTCTGAGTGAAATGCAAATCCTGTTTTGCATTCTCTCTCACTGATTGCAGGTCACTCCAAGTACGTGCTGCCTGAGGGGGGAAAAGCAGGTCTTACAAATGTAAATGCAGCAGCAATAGTTTGTGTTCAATAGTAGCCGTTGATGTTTGAACACAATAAAAGCTTTTAAAGGATTATTTGGATTCAACTTTCATCAGAGAATAGTCAAAATTACTTGAAATGCCTGAGTTTTTCCCATATTTTCTTCACTTTGAAGGCAGAAAAGCACATTTTACCTCCTGCGTAACAATTAAATATAATCTGTCACGTCGTCTCTCTCTCTAGGCTGCCCTCATCATGCAGGTCCTACAGCTGACCCCAGAACAGATCGCCATGTTGCCCCCGGAGCAGCGGCAGAGCATCCTCATCCTCAAAGAGCAGATTCAGAAGACCGCTGGAGGGGCACCTTGATGGTCTGATGGAGAAAAACCTCAAAAAGGTTTCAGGTACGTGAGGTTTCTTTATTTCCTTCACATCCCTTCAGGAAATTCAGACTTTGAAGCATTGCATTGACTCTGATTTCTGAAACATTATTCTGTTTTTCCTCGTTTTTCTACACACTTTATTTTTATTTCAGTGCTCGCGACCTGCCCCAAAGCTTCAGCCCGAACAGCTCTGAAGACGTCTCATTAGTTTGGAATATTGTATAGTTTTTTTTTAATCATTGTTACCTGTGTGAAAGAGGTAAGGTTGGTGCTTGAGGATTCAAAAATAAGTGAAGCCTTTGAGAGGATGGAGGTGAATGCTGAGCAAAGAGAAAGTCATGGAGGTCTCATCCTTTTCCTCCAAGCCGACTGTTTTCATGTCTGGAAACTGTTTATCTTGATATCGTTTTGTCAATAAAAGAAGAAAAGAAAGACAGACTGCCTTTTTATTTTTTTTTTCTTTAATAGGAGTTTGGGATTATTTACAAGAAAGGGGATTAAAAAAAGCAAATGTGATCATGCAATAATTAAAATAATTGTCCTTCCATGTGTTCAGAGGATGACTAACCAGAGGTTACGTGACTGCTTCGTCTTCCTGATAAGGAAACACCAGCAAATTCTAGGTAACAGGTTATAATAAACCAATGTCTGTTTCCAAGAAACCAGTTTCCTTAAAGCTTTAGAAAAAAAAGTGACGATAGTATTAAGTTTACATATTTTTAGAGATCCCAAGATTTCCTTTTTTCAATCACATGTATTTAGTTCAAGAACACAATTTTTTTACAGTGTATTTGATCAAAGGCTAATTCTGTGTAAAATGTGCTGAAAAGATGAAATATGCTGACTTTAAACAGTTAATTGGCAGAAAATCATAATTTTGATAAATGATTTTTCAAGTAAAACAACAAACATTCACTGTTTCCAGCTCCTTAAATGTGCTGATTTTCTTGGTCTTGTGTGATGGTAAACTAAATATCTCTGGGTTTAGGCCTGTTGGTTGGATAAAACAAAAAGATTTTTTAAACCTTAACATGGCAATTTTTCCCCACGCAATTTAGAGACCAAACAAATAATCAATAAAATACTCAGCAGATTATCTGATAATTAAAATAATCATTAGTTGCAGCCGTAGCTGAGCCACTGAAGTAATACATTGAAAATTACATGTCAAGAGAAGATCATTTAATTCAATATGGTCTTTGTGCAAAAAAAAAAAAAGAATATATAAACAAATTTCCCTTCATGAACTAACCAGTGTACTACAGAGACAAACCCCTGGAGGTCCTGATCTCCACATAACAGTAAAATCCTTCATTACAATCTTCACTTCAAGTCTCAGGCCACCGGGAACTATGAAGGCTTCACCAGCAGTGCATCTTACAGTGAATGATCCAACAAGTACACAAACATCTGAGCGTATCTGACTTCATAGTGAATTATGATTCATGGATAAAAAGATATGAAGACAGAAAGTTGGTCCCTGAGGAGTGCTGATAAAACAACATGTCTGCCTCTTTATCAGTGTGCAGTAGTGTGACAAAAACGCACCCAGCTCGTGTCACAGGTTGTCAGGCTGGTTTATCATCAGTTATTGTTAGAAAATAATTGGTGGTGAAAGAAAATCCCCACCAGCGGCAGTCCTTTAAAAAGCCAAAAACGCTGCTCTCCTGTTGTTTTGCTCAGAAGTTCTCTTTGTTGAAGTAAAATTTGGTCTTTCGAGGATCCACGTCGGAGTATTTAGCACATTTCTTTTCCAGGACTTTCCCCAGAGCTTCAGGGCCACATAAGAAAGTTCCCACCACAGACCTGAAAACATTAGCGTAAATAAAATGAAGTGTTAGATTTCAGAGGCTGAAGTTTGAATGTGGAAAATGTTCTCAACAAACAGTGGTGGAAAGTAGCAGAGAGCCGTACTTCAGTACAGTTCTGGAGGTACTTGGACTTTGCTTGAGTATTTCCAACTTTCAGCTGCTGTGTACTGTTCGCTATGATCAGTAATCTAACTCTTTCCTCCTGGTCATGCAGTAAACTTTACACCTATCAGAAAAGCATCTCATTGTTTCTCAGAGGCTTTTGGAAACTGCTGATCATATCCATCCTCAGAGTGACCAGTTCCTCATCTTTAGCCAATAAGTATTAAAAAATTGCTGTTTTGGATGCAAAAAAATATGCAAAAAAAGCTAATCTTGCCAGCGTGGGAAATTGACTCCCAAGTATGATTTGTGGTTGAAAGAAATGGCAGATGGAGAGATTTTATAATGAAGACAGAGGAGGGGTGTTTAAGTTCTGGGAGCCTGTGCTGAAATTTTTTTTCCCAGGGCAACAACTACTGTGTTGTGTCCGATGTAAAGCACCTTGCTGCACATCTGCCTTGTCTTTTCTTTTTTTTTTTAAATATAAATTTTTCTACTTTTTAAAAGAAAAACTACCTAGAATGTAATGTACCTATGACTGTGTTTACTCTTATAACGCAGGAAGTCCTGTGTGCGTGTTTTCTTACTCCTGATATGCTCGCAAAAAAATAAAACACATACTTGAAAAAGTATATTTTGCTCATGATACTTTTGTGCTCTTACTTAAAAGGAAGATTTTGAATGCAAAACAAGGACCTGGAACAAAGTGTATTTACACTTTTACTAAACATGAACACTTCTTCCATCGCTGTTGAAAGGATCTTCTGCATTTCAAGAAGATTCTCTAAAAAGAGGATTTTTATCTCACGTGGGGTTTTCTTTGCGGACTTGTTCGAACTCCTTGTCCCAGGCGGGTCGGCCATAGTGGGTTTTCTGTTTGAGCCCAGTGACCACGTCCGTGTCCTCATCAAAGTGAACCATCACGTGATTAGCCTGTGGCAAAATAAGGGGGGGGAGCCAGAACACCTGAGTTAAAGCTGAAATGACTAATACACTGTTAATATGGACTTTGGTCTGTGATTTGAGCAACGTGAGGACTGACACACATACATGGCTTTGATCCCATCCTGTCAGATAGAGTTTGTAGGTGAGGAAATCCCCCATGCCTCTCTCCTCCATCTCTTTCTCTAGCACCTGCAGGAGGTCAGCAAACCACTCGAAGGCGTGGGTTTCTCGGCAGAGCCAATAGAAATAGATCTGAAACCAGGAAGCAAACGCAGGCATGTTGAACAATGATCCCCTTACAAAAAAGCTGGCCACGCTGCTGGTGACTCGTCTTCTAACATGTCCGTGTTGTGAAAACACACATTGTTCTTTATCTAAGAGACAATAACCCATCCTGTCTCACATTAATCAAAGTGCAGCAGCGTGTTGGCGCGGTGAAATGGAAATACGGGTTAGTGTCAAAAGCAGACTGACCGGGTGTTTGAGTCGTTACCTTTCTGGTGTGCAGTTTAGGGTTGGAGTCCTTGAACTTGTACCAGACGGACTTCAGGATGGAGGCGAAGGGAGTGACTCCGATGCCGGCACCGACCAGCATGCTGACCTCATAGTCGAATACGTCTTCACTGGCTGTCCCAAAGGGTCCGTCCACACCCATTCTGAGGAAAAAAATAGATAACTCTAAATAAACTATGTTATCAGGGAAAATATAGTTGATTTCAGGTTCAAAGTTCATTCTTTTCCTTTTTCTTGGCAAACAGCTACTGAGAATAAAAAGTTATTTGCACAAGTGGGTGAATGCCACATACCACACCGTACTATTTATAGCCTGAGCTAAACTACAACGCTGGTCCCTCCATGGACCTTTATATAAAATACACACAACTCAACGAATACACACAAAACACTACAATTCTCACCAGAAGGTCCGTTTAGTAGCTTTTGTGGAGATGAAATGACCTTAAAGTGCATTAAAAAAAAAAAAGAGGACATTTGAGCATTCACAATTCAACAACAACTGGCCAAACTCCATCTGCTGATGAAGATTCTTTTTTCTGAACTTTTGGTGTTGATGAATTAACATTCAACCTAATCTGGTCCAGATTTGTAGCATTGGTTTAAATTAGATTTAATGACCTTTTGCATTATAGCCATTAGTTCTTACCTACCATTGTACTGTTCTTCTGTTGTTTTGTGGGTCATTATACTACAAACAGTGATTAACACTAAATCTGTGTAGGGCCCTACAATCAGTGGCTTAATTAAAGACTTCATTTGAGGGAAAAAAATCCATTCAAAGTTCATGAAATTAAAAATACAGCCAGGGGAACTTGATCCTTTCACAAAAGTTTGTTTTGGGCTCACAGTTTAATGCTAAATTTGATTCATTAGTGGTTTGTGCTCTGAAGTCGTCCTTTGCATGTGGTATCTACCAATCTGTTCCTTTATACATATGATTATGTCTTTGTCCATAAGGCAGTAAATGTCCTCTGTACCTCCACATGTTTATTCATACTTTTAACCTCGTTTAGTTTTATTTAATTGTTAATGTATGTATGAGGTTTTCCACTGGAGGAAGGGTTGCAGATTATTTGTCACAATTACTGCACACAACAGCGATGATTAACACAACCTGCTATATGTGTAGATGTGTGGTGTGTCATTTACGATGAGTTTAAATTAACCAAATGGATTCTTTGTGAATATGCAACTTATTCTTTCATAAAAACATCCCAAAAAGACCAAACTGCCTCTAAAATCAGATCAGTGGGTAACAAAAAGTCGCCTGCTTGCGTGACAAAACATGACGGCATGAAATCGGACTGTTTTTTGCTCACTTTGGTCCCTGTGCTCCCTCTGGTAGCTTCTGCATGATGTCTATGAGTTTGTCGGTCCAGTCTCCAGCTGAGCGGATGTGGATGCTGAAGAAGTCCTCCTCAGGGGCAGAGGTCATGGTGAACGGGTGCCACTCCAGCTGGGAGATGGCCGGGCAGTTGAGGAAGACGTACTGGCCCACCTCCATTGTGAAACCGTTCTTCACCAGCTGCAGCTCCAGCACTTTGGACGGCCGCATCACGATCTGAGAGCAAAGCAAACACGTTTAAGTCCCTGTGACATAACCCTCCCCGGAACAACTCTGAGGGCAAAGATGAGTCACGAATCAGACGCACCTTCCTGTATCTGACTGCCTGCATATAACGAATGAAACGCAGCAGACGCTCACAAATATACAGAATCATGGGTCCGATCACCCACATCCAGGTCTAAAAAAAAAAAAAAAAGATACAGACAGAATGATTTGACAATTCACAAATGATGCTTCAAACGACAGCTACGGATAATCAACAATAAAGAAGCTTTGACTTGTGCCACTTCTGCAGGACTGAGCTGAAAAAAGACAAACCTGTGGAAACCCTCCAGCAAACTGAGGGATGGGACACTCAGGAATGCGTCCCCATTCATCACTGCGGTCTTTACACATGGTGAAGTTGTGCGGTGGATTTGTGGTCTGTTGACTCCTCACAATACGTCTGCAGGTGGGAAAGACGAGTGAAACCTGTTTGCGGTAACAACAACAATGCTCCATCAAAAGAAAACAAAGCTGAGACCTTTCCCTTACCCGGCGCCGTGAAAGACCAGACCAGCGAAGAAGATGACGAAGAGGTGGTGGGTGTACCAGAAGACCTCGAAGTAGCTGCGTCGGATGACCTCCATGGAGGAGGTGATGATGAGGATGAGGGCCAGCGTGATGATGACGCCTGTGAGGCCGGCGATGGTGGTAAAGACAAAGTAGGTGGGAATCTGCTGCGCATGCTGACACAGAGGAGGAAGAGGAAGAATGACAGCGAGCATATGATCCTTCAGCTTGTATGGAAACAAACTGGCATGAAGAGATTTTGTATCTCCACATTAGTCTGTAATCAGTCTTACAATGTCTGTTTTGCGGATTGGGTTCAGGTAGGTGGTGTTCCCCTTGTCCTCCAGGTTGGACAGAGCCGTGCTGAGCTTGTCATACTGCCCTTGTCTGCTGTTGTTGTACCACTCCACGTTCAACAAATGGGCGATCATGTGAACAGCTGTCACAGAGAGGCAACACGTTACTGCTGCTGTAAGCTTTCACAGGTTTACTCTACTGGAAAATGATGCCGATTTGGACTACTGATGAATAAAATTGCATCTCAAGCCAATGTTCTTTTGCTTTTTGTATGTTCTAAAGACTTAGACTTAGACTTCTAAAGTTTCGCAGTCGCTGCATAAGAGGTCAAGGTTTTTATCTTGGAAAAAGAAATGTGGGGGGAGATTCTTTTAAATACACCTTCAGTCAATATTTATTTTACTCCCCTGATGTAACCATGCCCCCTTTTTAACATTTTGACCTCTGTGTGTGTGTGTGTGTGTCTGTAGTTAAGAGGAAGCACGGTGGGGAGGGAAAAGACCATCACAAAATGAGCCACATTTTAAAAGACATGACATCCGTTTTGAAATTTAAGTAAAATTTCTTTTTTTTCCATTTGTGCGTTTTTCAGTTTAACTCCACCACCAGGAAGGACTGAAAATCATTTTTTTCCCCTTTACTTTTCTGTCACACTTGAGTAAACTGTCTGATAAACACAGATAAGCTATAAGCTACAGGCCAGTTTGCACAGTGTAGGAAATAGCAAACAATCCCCCATAGATGTGCACAAAGAGCATATTGTATAGAGTTATTTAAAAAAGGTCTTCTAATCTAAATGTGAATACATTTGTTAGATTTTTCCCTCCCCATTTTTCCTATTGTTACTGGTGACGCAAATATAATGCCACATCTAGACTTGTGGCACAGGCAAAACAAATTGCTCGCACATGAACTCTGATCTAAAGTTAAATGTTGATAAAAGAAACAATTTCTACAGCCATAACCATAATTTTCTTTTTAAACAAAGAATATTGTCTGAGTCTGTTAATGCACAAGTTCACCTGTCATCAGAGCGATCATGTACGCCACCAGCTTGTGGAAACTCAAATTCTTGTCCAACTGTTTTCTCATTGATCTGCCACAACACTAAAAAAAATAAAGAAAGAGAGTGGAAAAAATATATAAAATACATGAATATATAATGCATTTTAAGTAATTGCAATGAATGTAAAATCCTGGGTGAGAATTACAAACAATAACTTTATTTGTGTAGCACCTTTGATAGAGATGCTGATAAAAACTTTATTAAAAATGAGGAAACTAAAGCACAGACAAAAGAAAAGATAATACATGCACATACAGCAGTCAAACTAGTTTGCATGACCTGCATGAAAATACTCGAGACAGTGTGTTTGGTGCACCTCGCCCTGCTCGGACAGGAAACATCGGCATCTTACCATGAAGGAGCCGCGGAGCAGAGACAGCAGGTTCCTGCACACGGGAAGGAGGATCAGCAGGCAGTTGAAGTTGAGGACAGCTGCGGGAGCTCTGGCCCAGGCCAAGGCAGACTGAGATAGATAGATAAATAAATAAATAAATAAATAAATACATGTGAAATGTTGGCTGTAATTCTCATGACAGTCTGTTGTCTTTACTCACCCCTAAAAGATGACGCGTGTAGAAAAACTGATCCCCCAAATCGTAGAAGAGGTAAAACCAGACGAAAAGGAAGATGTTGATGCCCATCCAGACCACCTGCAAACACAGCCAGGATCACGATTCCAGCACAAAAGTTGTCTTTCATTCAAAAAATTTAATCACAAGTTGTCTATTTGCGTTGAGGACTTAAGGGTTTGGACTGACATTCATGTTTTGCGCACAAAATCTGTGCGTAAATCCTCCGCATGGTCACCATTAGTTCCATTTGCGGTTAGAAAAATGTAACTCCTAAGGTGAAACTGAGAAAAACTCACCAGTATGACGGATGTAAGTCCATTGTTAATAATCCAGTTACCCATGTTGAGCACTTTATCCCGACTCGCAGCAGCTTCCCTGCATCTTCCACCTACCTGCGCTTTCTTTATACCCTCCTGTGCGCACTCCTCCCTCCTCCAAAAGGTGCACACGTGATGAGACACAAGGAAAGAAAACGAGCAGCGATTGAAACAGAGTCATCGAGGAAGTTTAAGATGAGAGGATTCCTTCTTGGAGGTAATGGACCACACCCCCCCCTGCTGGAAATTCAGGTTGGAAAAAAGTGTTGGCGGTAGGAATGAGGAAGTATCTGTTAAAGCATACAGGAAAAATTCCCCAGCTGGGCGCTGACGCAAACGTCTAATAGGAAAAAACTAAACTAAAGTTTTATTGTTTGCGTTTCAACAATAAACAAGTAGTCATGTTTCATTTTTAAAAAGGCAAGAATGAATGTGTTGGCATTAGATTTTTTTATTATTTAAGGTTCAAGTAGAGCTGTAGTAGTCAAGGCACTGAACAATGGACAAGACAAAACGTAATAAAAACAAGCAAACTGTGAAAACACTGAAATAAAAGTAGAAGCTCATAAAGTGTCAGTTGTGTTAATGCATGACAGGCACACCTGATATTCCCTTAAGGCCTCACTAAAACCTGTTTTGTTTTTTTTCAGCCAGAGTGGACAGTGATTAACACAATGCATTCATCACAGCAGGCTTATGCGGCTGGGGAATTCCTTGCCTGACCTTTTCTTACCCTCTTACATTTTTTTGTTCTTTTTTTACGTCTGTGCAGTGTGGATGCAAACGTGTGCAAAGGGGGTGTTCGTGGTGTGAAAACCCTGAGAGGAAGTAAACAAGGGGCGTCCTGCTCAGTCTTTTGGGCACTTTCGGACACACTTGGCACCGTTCCCGCACACCTGGCTCAGTCGTATCCACGACGCACCGCTGCTCTCTCAAGGCGGCCTTTGTGCATATCTCGACATGCTACATTCTTTTGTATGCTGAGGCCTTGTGGTGCCCTAAGTGTACCGGATCATCCCCAATAAAGGCGTCAGGAGCTCATCTACGTCCCTCTCACAACCATGAACGAGTAAAGTGTAGTGCGCTTAAGAGAAAAAGGCAAAAGTTTGTTCTCCAACACATCACCTCGCCAGTTCAAAAACAGAAAATCATCGTGGTTTGTGTGTAAAAGGTCTCGAGGACTTGTTCAGTAGTGCAACCTGCAGCACCAGCTGGGATGCATTTCCACAGTTCCACAAGAACTTGAATTTGTTCATTTAAATCCCTCCACAAATTAAATTCTCAGGCTGCTTCCATCATGTCCTCAACAATTGCCGTCTCCCGCTCTCCCAGCTGACTGGTGAGGTCAGGGGGTTCTGAGTTTTGGGGGTCCAGCAGCTCCAGTGGCTCATCCGGCACCA
This sequence comes from Pempheris klunzingeri, assembly GCF_042242105.1. Taxonomy (NCBI): domain Eukaryota; kingdom Metazoa; phylum Chordata; class Actinopteri; order Acropomatiformes; family Pempheridae; genus Pempheris; species Pempheris klunzingeri. The sequence goes on along the minus strand of NC_092020.1, from coordinate 17,402,170 downwards.
GCACCATAGTGGCAGCGGTAGAGTACGAGGGCATGGGCTTCCTTTGTCGACCCCTTCCTTTATGGCAGCAAATGCAGTGCAGGCAGTCGTGGACGTTGTACTTGAAGAGGCGTCTGCAGGGGTGGCAGAACTGGTAGAAGAGCAGCATGAAGACCACGGCCAGGCTGTAGCAGATCAGCAGCTGCACGGCCAGCAGCGGCGCGCACACGTACTCGTAGAAGTCCGACTTGTAGAAGTACCAGAGCGTTATAAGGAGGAAGTTCTCAACGAAGCGTCCGCAGTAGTACATGGCCAGGCGGTCCCAGCGCTGCTTCCTCTCGATGAGCTCTCGGTGAGAGAGGTCCAGCTGCACCGCCGACCAGCAGAAGACGTTGATGCAGGCGTAGAGCAACGTAAACATGCACAGCACCACGGTGGTGCCCAGCTTAGAGAAGTTTTTCTCAATGTTCTCGGTCAGGGAGCCTTTTTTGGCCCAGAACTCAGCCCAGGGGAGGAAGAAGAAAAAGAGCAGGTTAGCCACGCCGACAAGGATCACCCAGTGTGTGAGTGCCGTGCTGAACAGGACCAGAGCGGTGATCCGGGTGGCAATCTCCAACCCTCTCCACACGATCATGCACAGGTAGGCTGCCGGGCGCAGCCGCAACTTGTAGTCGTCGTATCTGATCTGGATGGCCAGAACGCTGCACACAACAGCCCCGTATATGATGGAGATCAGGGTGATGATCATCAGAACCCCTGTGACAAACATACAGAAGTCATCATGTCATGTTACACTTTACAAATGTTAACAGAATAAAGTCTAACAAATGACATCAACATAAAGTTATCAGAATTCAATACAGCAGATATTCAAATGGATTCACTAAATCAAGCCTGAATTAAAGTGGAATTAATATTCTTGAGAAATGTTTAATGTTAAATGTTTAATTTGTCCACTTTACACTAAATACCTCCAAAGCGAACGACATTCCCATTAGCCTCAGCTATACTGTGTTCATTAGTAATTAGCAAATATTAGCATGGTAAACATTATACCTGCTTAACATGCGCTTGTTTCGTCTTTGTGAGCATGCTGACATGCTGAATTTAGTGTTTAGCTCTAAGCACAGCTGTCCCTGTACTGTAAGTGCAGCCTTAGAGCTGCTGCCACGGCTGTACACATCGTATTTTAATGGAAAGCCTGAATATTTTACACTATCACCACTGGTTTTTAATAGGGTTTCAGTTTAATATGACACAGCTGCTGCTTCCACAAATCTCCAGCTTCTATCAGATATGTTCAGTCCACCACAACTCCATACACACCTTTTAACAATTGTGGAGAGAAATGCAGAAAAGAAAGGACTTATTAGGTTAAAGGAGGTTGTTTAAAATCTTCCATCCTTACTTAACTGCATTTATATACTGGCAGTAACACCTCGTTCTATTTGCAAGGAGCTGAAAACCACAAAGTATTTCATAAATTTAGAGGTATTTGGACTTTGCCAAGAATAAAAACAAGGAAACATTGTACAGTAGTAATTTTTTCTTTTTTTTTTAAATCCTCACATAGAGGAACCGAGCATGAACCCCAACCCCTCAATCATTCTTACATCTGGTAGGGAGGAAGTATTTCTCCTGGATGGTGGCGTACAGTTGCAGCGTCAGTTGAGGCGTGGAGCCCAGAAAGGCCTGGATGACCGCGGTGCGTTTGAAGGCGTTTCTGTGAGTGGCCAGGTTGCGCTCCGATTGACCGATTTCCCACTCCATGGGCGTCCCCTGTCCCTTCTTCAGGCTGATCTTCCTGGAGATGGTGACATAAGGCTCTTCCTTTTTACCCGCCCTGAAATAGATGACCAGAGCCTCGACACACCTGAGGACATAACAGAAAGAGTGACTGAGAGTGGAGTACTATTTTCACACCAACAGAGGGCAGTGCAATGTTATGTTTACATTATGGGTCACTGCAGTGCGATGTTGTGTTTTAACATTAATATTTAGTCATCGTACTGTGAGAATATGTAAGGTCAAAACAGAAATGAGTAAAATCAAGTATCAGGGCCATAAATCAGAAATTTATAGTTGCAGTTTGTTTTCAAACTTAAAATGAGATATTTAGGTATTTATCAACATTAATCTCAGAAATGTTATCTGATGAAAAGGATCCATAATAAACAGAACTTTCTTTGTGAATCACAGCTTCACAAAAAAATAGAACACAGTGCTGAGAATCCACCAGAGGGCAGCCAGAAGAAAGAAAACACAGCTCCCTGAGGCCTGAATGTATACACTGAAAATACCAGGGTGTGGTTCTCTTAACCTTAGCGAGGTGAATGCTCTCTGTGTCACAATCCAACACTACACTAGTTTAGCACTATTTACGAGCACGGAAACATGTTTCTCTGCTGCATGAGGTTTCTAAAGAACTCAGACTCAGAAAGAAGTCAGACTGCTAACTTTAAAGAAAACATCTTTATCTTCAACAAATATTGTGAATTTATGGGAAAGGTAACTGTTTATACACTGTAAAAAATAATTCTAATTATTCCTGACTGGTTTCTAAAGGCCCAAATGACACAAAAGTTTTTAAAATAAATGTACGAGTGTACAAGCTGCAACAAGGAAACTACCTAAACTGGAAGTGCAAGATATTCACCTATCAACAGCAAAATGTCAGCATTATAAACCCTGAATAATTTGTAACATGAACCGAAATTCACAGTGCTGCACATCTGCGCTCAACACCCTGGGAAGACTCCCCCTGCAGCACTAAGTCTCACATCACTGTGCTGGAATGTTATCTTCTGCTCCAAAATCTCCAGTTTTGGACTTGTTCATGGTTCAACTATGTGCTGTCCTGACAATCCGGAGTCAGCAGTTAGACTGTTGCTTCAGCTGCGACCAGTCTGGAGACTGTCGTCTTTACTCACAGTGCAAATGTGGCACAGTGCCAAGCTTCCACACACGTCCCTGAACTGGGTTTGAACCGAAGGTTAGAGACTCGTAAGGGAAACGTTGTTATTTGGAAGCGCGGCCTTCTCACTAAACCAAAACACACTTGCACCACATTCACTCCCAGACTGATAGCCACAGAATAACAGTAAAGGCACAACACCCTGATTTACTGACATCCTTTCCCTGGAAACCTGGCAGCACAGTGGGCTGAGGATGCAATGTGAGGGTACTGAACTTGAGCCAGCGTGCACTTAGGATTCTGTAAAGCGGCTGAGAGGCAGACTGAATTTCACTTATGGGAGGAAAAAAAAAAAAAGACAGCATTACTGATGAATGCATTAGCCAAGAGAATCAATATGCTGACTTCCAAGGCAGCATCTTACGGATTTATAAAGGGAAACACGGGCTGCTGCTCTGTATTTGCAGTCTAAACATGCAATCTGTTCCCTCAGCGTGTGAACACAGCAGTGTGGCGTGACAAATACCACATGAAAGCAAAGGAACTGCCGGTAAAAAGAAGTCAAGAGACATCAGCGACTGAAATACTGATATTCTCTGACGAAAAAGGGCATCAGAGCATTCAGGAAATTCTTTCAATAGCTCTTTAGCAAGATCATCTTGTTTTGGTCGCTTGGGATTACATCATTATTGACACAGTTTGCCAAACACAAAAGAGACACAAAAAAACCAGGCTCTGCATGCTGAGACCAGTCCAAGCTGAGAGAGTAATTATGTAGTTTCTGTCAAGTCAAGACAAGGCCCATCCTGTAGCAGATAACTTGAGTCCCTCGTTGAAGTTGCTATAACAACTGTGTGGATCCCGTGTCCCATCATCTTCTGGTACAACCCGTAAAAACAACTAAAACTACGGCTCTTAACAATAAAAAATGTTCATGTGCAGTTATCAGGTAACATCACGAGTTCGAATTTCCACTTAAGATCATAATTGCAACATCCCTGAGTCACACAGGAAACCTCCCCTCTGAGCCAAGACGAAACAGAGGAGAAGTGTTTACAGCAGCACAGTGTGGAATAAGAACAGCTTCAAGTAGAACAGAAAAGTACAGCGCAGACCAGAACAGAATAAAATGCTCTTTAATAACAATCCTGGTATTTGTTTTCTGGCCTCACTGCATCAGAGATGTTACAGTAAAGAAAATGTTCACATTAGAGCATTAGGCTCACTGTAATAGTTAAAGCCGTTTCAACGGTCATGGCCATTTTAAATTACAGGCACGAGCAAAGCATTCTTTGGTAGAGAAGAGGCTTGTGCTGCATCATAAACATGCGTAGCTGACAGATAACAGCTGCTTTTGGTTGCAGCAGCTTTCTTCATTCAGCTGGACAAGCCTGGATGGTTTTTATCCACTGCTACTGTAGCAGCGTGGCTGAACGTCTACAGATGTTGATGGTCTAAAGAAGGTGAATCCTCCTGACTTCAGTGATCTTTTTCCTCAAGCCCCATCAACAGGTCAAATTTAGAATTTGTCGAGTACTTAAGTTAATGACCAAACATCTGCTAAATTAATGTCATTTCCATTAGCTTCAGCTGTACTTTGTGTTTACTGCAAATGTTAGCATGCTAACATGCTGACGTCAGCATTTAGCTGAAAACGTCACTGTGCCTGAATGAGCTTTTTTTTGTTTGTTTGTTGTGTCCAGGCTCCTATTCCAGATTGATTTTGAGGCTCTTGCACGTATACTCGACAGATTTAGCACTGCACTTTGTAACACCGTCAGACTTCTTCCTTGTCACACCCTGACGCTTACATTACCCACAAAGTAAATCAGCCGCCGACAGTTTGGTCAGAAATGTTGATGTGTTAAATAAGTAGCGGCTGTTAGCTATTAGCCTTAAGCAGAGGTGCGGAACAGGCTACAGAGGCCTGCCGAGATCACTTCTTTCCAACTCCAGGGACACAGATCTTTTTCATTTTTAAACTTAAAGTCTGACACTGACTCCAGTGACATCACTTGAGGCAATTTATCAGACTTCGCACAACTCCCTTTAAAGCCACCAAAGGCTTCACACAACTGCTTTCACATATTCCAGTTGATTTCCCCAAAATAAACAGATTTTGGTGTGTAAAACTGGTGGGGTTGTCCTTCAATTACAGACAGAGTGATACTGATGCTATAGGCTCATACCAATAACATTAGAGAGCTGCAGGTGGGCTGCAGGTGGGCTGCTCCAACATGTGTGGCTTTATCTATAGTGGGTTAATAGATGATTATAGACCTGTGTGTGACCTTGGTCCTGCTAACTGTGGGAACTGCAAATCTGCATGGATCACTGTAGTATTAAAAGAGAGCAGGAATCAAGTGAGCTCTGCACTGTATTCTGAAAATACAGTGAGTTGTATCTGTTCTGATCTATTACAACACACAGCAGATAAGCTCCAATCACAACTGTTAGCTCAGCATTGAAGATAAAATCATTTCCTGCCTTTTGAGTGGCCTTACAATGGACGGCCTGTTTTTCTTTCTCGTCATTGATATGCCTTTTAGCAACACTTTCTCCTGCAAAGCATTGCTCCTGTTGCACCTAACCTGCACAAAACTGAAAACGAGGCTGAATTTCCTGCCCCGTAAAAGGTAAAAGAAACACACCTTTCAATAAAGCCTTACGATACTATCAATTCAGAGCAGAGCCTAAGGGCTCACTGTTGACATATCAAAAGTTCAGAGAGAATGACAGAGGGTATCAGATTTGAATTTCAGAGTCTCCACCTACATCTTCCTGCATGAGTCACGCTTCGCCAAACAGGTCTCTCGGCTGAGATCAACTGACACTGAAGTGCAAACTGGCTGTATTCAAACACAACACCTCCCTCAACCACAATGCTTTCAAAACTTTTTAAAACCTTTGCATCGCTTAGAAGAACACATATTTGGTTCTTTTTTCTAAATGTGTGCCGACCTGTCACATTTGCTTTTCCGCTGCTTTGATTTCCAAGAATAAAACCAGCTGTATTATTTTCAGAAGCCTTTCCAGCAAACATATACAACCTCTTTCTGACCTCTCTCCTCCTGAGCCAGCCAGGCCCAATCGGTGGACTGACTGGTCCACAGCACCAAGGCCTTTGGGTGCCATTACCCTTAGATGAGCTCATACAACTGAGCGGCGTACAAGCCATAAATGTGAAGGATGTGTTACTAAAGGGTGGGTGCCAGCTCTGCAGTCATTTGACAGACTGCTTTTAGAGTCTAGACAGCAGTGGGGGGGACTTCAAATGAAAAGAAGCTCAGGACTCCTTATACTGTATGTCCATCCCTGTTCAGCAAATGATGTGGGAGGTTGTTTGGTTTGTTCTGTTCTTCAAGCTGAACAGGCTTTCCATCTGGTGTGTGATTTAGATAATGGCTGCCAAATCTGTAATTCTCATTCAGCGCAAAAAAGCTGTTTCAACTAAAGCTGAAGCTTCAACAGTCTATCATAGCAAGTTAATGTGGTTCATATTATTTAGCTGATGAACTACAACAGATTGATGCCAACTGACAGATTCAATAGGTGAGTCAGTATTAGGGCTGCAACTAATAAGTATTTTCATTATCACTTAATCTGTTATTTTTAGATTAATATTTGGCCTATGAAAATAAAATAGATCTGCAGTATCCAAGGGGACGTCTGAACTTGATTTTGTTTGATCAAACACCCAAACACATTCAGTTTATTATCATATATCTTGAAGAAAAGCAGCAACTCTTCTAATTTAAAAGGTTGGAATTAGAGAATGTTTGTATGGAATGTAAATGTCCAGTTACATGTCCAGTAAAATGGAGAGAAGGAGAAGACCAAGTAAATACATAACAATATAGATAAAGATATGAATAAACAAATGAATAAAACATTATGATGCCGGGCTGCAGCTAAAGATTGTTGCCATTATTGTTCACTCGGCTGGTATGTCAGAAAACCTATAACTTCACCTTCCTGTGTCTTATTTTGTTAGACCAATAGTCAAAAGAGCCTAATATATTCAGATTACTGTCATCTATGTCAAAGAAATGCATCAAATCCTCACAGTTGAAAAGCTGGAACCAGCAAATGTTTTCCTAAGAAAATGAAACTAAAACCATAAATTGATTATCAAAATAGCAACCAGTTAATATCCTGCCAGTAGACTAATTAATAACCATTGCAGCTCTTAGACAAATGAGTAATGAGTATTTATAGAGACAACACTGAAAAAATCTCAAGCCTTTCTCTACTAAAATGACCAGTTTGGTGACTTTTCAGGACTTGTTTTTGCATGTTTACTACAAATCACATAAACCACTAGCAGACAAAGTGTCTGAAAACTATGAGGAAAATACTACTGGAAAAACACACACACATCCTGCCCCTGCCTTCGTGGTGCTTCAGTTGACCTGACCCCCACCTACCTGATGAGAGGGCCGAGCAGCAGCAGGTGCAGGAACAGGACCAGAGGCCGGTCCCGGCCCAGGTCTCTGTGGATGAACGTCAGCGCCAGCTGGATGAGCACAGCGGGCACCAGCATGAAGGTGATGGTGAAGCTCATCCAGATGGTATCGTCTGTCTTGTGGTACCTGCTGCAGAGCACGACGGCGCTGACGAACTCCGCGCAGTACAGCACGGTGGCCAGCACGACGCTGAAGGGGGGGCGGATCCGGCTGTGATTGACCACCAGCATGACTCCGTTCTCCTCCACCGAGGAGCACTCCTGCGGGTCCACGTCCGAGATCTCCCGCTCCTGCTCCTCCATGGTCACTTCGCTCATACTAATAATGACTTTGATTTGTACTCACGCTGCGAGAAACGACTGCGACGTGGCTAAAGAACGCTGACGTGAGGCTGAAGTCGTCTCGCCGTACTCTGCTCAAAAAACATCACTTTTTGTGCGTAATTCCCTTGATGCGTCGTCTCTCCCAACTTTCCACCAAGTTGATCATCGCAGGTTTTTGTTTGTATTGAACTTTACAACTCGGCTGCGCAGCCACCCACGCATCCCTGAGATCTTTTGTTTGTGTGTCTGATATGTGGTCGTAAAGGTTTTACCACCCCGTTCAAACCAGAGGAAACCACCTTACTGCCCCCAGAGATACCGCCGCTGTTACCGCGCCATCAGAGAGCAGGATCAGGAGAGTTAAGCCCTGTCATGCACTCCGTTTAGAGCAGAACCTCAGCTGGGCGATCACCGTCCAAACTGGGAGGCTATCTGGAGCTTGTAGTTTGAAGAAGCGTGTTGCTGGTTGCTAAAAGAACACGGGGGTTTCCTCCAGAGTCTCGCTGCAGGCTGAAGGAGGTCTGGGCGTCTTCGTGTCGGCACACTTCTGCGGCAGGTCGTGTTTTCACTCTTTTGATGGGCTGTCAGTGCAACAGCTGCGTCAAGTCAGCCAGAAACACACCGGGCCATACCGGAAGTGATGTGCGGCTGCCTTCAAAGTAAGAGATTAGATATGAGATGAGATGAAACTTGACTCCTCAAGAAACACATTTCAAAAAACACATTTGAAACAGATTTCAGGTGTGTCTAAAAAAAAAAAAAAAGTGATATGCTAATATGTGTGCTAACACTCGCACTAAAGGGCATGAAAAAAGGTTTTGGATTGTCTGCCACTGTGAAAATAAATATATACATAGAAATACACTGAGGTGGATACATATTTAGTAAACTATACATTAAAAGCAAAAATAAAATGGATTAAAAATGAAAAAGAAAACACCAAATTATTCTACAAAGCAAAACCGCACATGGATCTGCTGCTACTAAATACAGGTTTAAAAACATTCAGTACCAACTGTTTGTTCCATTATGTTTTGTTTGTTGTATTACTGGGAAATAGAAAAAGAAAACACTGAATGACGTGTATAAAGGGGCCGTCGCACTGAAAGTAGAAAAAGGTGTGACAACAATGGAAAGTTTTGAGTTTTGAATGTATTGGAGAAGTGTAAACATCTGAATGGTCGGGATATGAGGGATCTCGTACAGGTCACTGTGTCTTTAAGAACTACTACTGTACTGTTACTACTACTGTTAGCAGAGAAGGAGGTCAAAGCTGTAAAATCTAAGAGGCATCTCAGTCTACAAATAATCAGTCAGGAAAATATAAACAAGGATTTACAGTAAATGGAGAGAAACGCTGCTACTTCTGATACAGTAATAGAATCCATGTAGTTTTTATGACATACAGTATTTGTCCTCTCCTAAGGGAAGCACTGTGGAGGACGAGCATTGAGGGATCACTTTCACTGCACTTCCATTTTTAGTTTCCTCCAGCAGGGCGGTATTGGCCTTGTTATGGTGACCTGCAGGCCTGTGAGCGAACAGGTGCAGCTCACACACAGACACACACTATTAAAACATCACTCCATCTTCTCATTCATCTTTTACACAGACGTGTCCAAATTACATTACAGTTTGTTAAGACTACGTGTCAGTTAGGCAACATTAGCATTTTACGACCCAAGTGAATTTCATGTTTGCTCAAGTACCGAAGCAAACAAGGATTAAGTGTACAGAAGGTTCATGTCAACATGACCTGTCACCTTTGAAATAAGTCTATTTATGAATGAGCATTAACCTCCACTAATTGTGGATGTAACTTTGTTTTGTTTCCCCTTCAACTGCAAAGCAACACAGGGAGTTGTCCTGTGTGCATTTCTGTGTGTATCAACTGTGATGCAGTTTCAACACAGCTCGCCTCAAACATGCCGACCTCTCCCTGTCTAATCAAATCTCATCTAAGTCAGTGACGTCAACCTGGCATTGTTAAGGCGGTCAACGCAACATTTGGAGGCTTTTCATTACTAATGCATGTGTTCTGTGAAGCAGTGGCGTGGGTCAGTGACTTCAGACTGCAGAGGACATGTGCTCTGTGGAGCCAAAGGGGAAGTGGAAGGCAGAAACATCATTATGGAGCAGCAGACATGCCCTGTACACAGTGTTACCAGCCAATCAGGTCAGCAAAAGGGTACACAGCTGGCTTATGTGTCTGATTCTTTACAAGGAACTGAAATTATCTATTCATCCTGCCTTTGTCTTGAACTATCTTAAGGGATAGTTTGACATTTTGGGAAATGTGCTTTTGTGTTTCTTTCCATGTGTTCCACTATGAAGATTGATACCACTATCATGCTTGTTTGCTAAATATGAAGCTATAGGAGATAGGTTAGCTTAGCATTAAGACTGGAAGCAGGGAGAAGTGGCTAGCTTGGCTTTGTTTAAGGGTAACAAACCCCACCTACCGACATTTCCAAAGCTTTCCAATTAGCAGGCTATATCCTGTTTGTTTAATCTGAACAAAATGTGAAAACTATTTTACATGGATTATGTGTCAAATAAAATTTAAAAAATATGAAATGTTAATTGACAATAGCTTTTATTGTCTTTGGACAGATCCAGGCTAGCTGTTTCCCCATGTTTCCAGTCTTTATGCTAATCTATGCTACCAATCTCCAGGCTGTAGCTTCATATTTACTGAACAGACATGACAATGGTTTTGATCTTCTCGTTTAACTCTCAGCAAGAAAGCTAATAAGCCTATTTGCAAAACTGTTGAACTGTTTCGTCAATGTTAAGATCTTAGAGCAGAAGCTGTGAAGTAGTCTGACTGTAACCCCGATTGCAAAATCAGCAGTCGGGGGTCTTTGAAACATGTTTGCAATGTGCAGAACTGGAGCACACGGGGGTGTGGTCCTCAGCTGCTGTTGCTTTTGCTGTGTGCGTGTATGTCTGTGTGTGTGTGTGTGTGTGTGTGTGTGTGTGTGTGTGTGTGTGTCAGCTGACACAGGGCTGTGGTCAGAGCCTGGGATGAGTCTACTCAGCAGAGAAGGACAGAGCCTGATTGGATGTTGGTTTAATGACATAATGAGATAAGGCCTGCATACACACCAGTGCTCCAGGTCTCTGAAAGCGGCCACCACACATTTGTTCATCTAACGTATAATTTCATTACAGCTGCAGAAGCTCTGCTCCTCAGGCCACTGTCCATTTTCTTTAGATTTTCCTATATAAACTTTGAGATATGAAATAATCAGTACTGTGGATTGGTGTGTATAGAGGCTGCAAATCAAAGAAATGTATGTTCAGCTGTGAGCAGACTGAGATTTAGATGCAGATGAAGTTCATTTTAGCTTCTCAAGGACAAGAAAATAGCGCCATTATATTATTTACAGACACTACAGGATGCACAGCAGCCTCTGGCAATGAAACTACTGTAGATACTGTGAGTCTGAGGCCATCTAGTGGCTCATGCTGCATTACAAACATGCTGTACTGACTTGATTATTGTATTGATACCATTATGTAATATGTTGTCCTCTGTAACCACTGTTGTATCTGAAAATTTACACTATGGAGTTTTTACCTTTGTGTATGACATGTGCTATTATAAATAAACATGTCAAATATGTTTTCACCTGCAATATAATCTTATTTTTGTTCTCAATATTATCCACACTGAGTAATATTTTATTTACTTAGGTTTTTTGTGGATTTGATAAGAACAGTACTCACGGATCAACTGGAACTCAAAGAGGCAATTTTTTATCTGTTGTCCCAGACCAGATGTTAAAAAGGCACCATTACGACCTATCTTTAAAAAACAAAACAAAACACAATAATAGAGAAAAATATGCAGTACACATTCATTAATTAGATAATAAAGTATGAGTACAGTAACATGCTTGTTTGCTACAATCCATATGGCCATTGTTTTTTATGAACTTATCACCACGCCATATTAAATCCAACCAAAATGTACCTGACAAGAATAGGTTAAGCTTTAGTTCCAATTACACCAGTAAACATGTCTCATGTATACTGTGGTGTGACACCACCTGGCCGTCATCATATTTATGATGTCATTATCTCCCTGAGTGACTAAGCTGTGTCACCTAAATCAGTTCAAAGATCTGCATGCGACCACTTCCAGACTTCAACGGGAAAAGCAGATCATGCACGTCACAGATCACCCCATGAGACACATTTAGATCTCCTGGACGGATACATGCATCTTTGGTAAAGTTGAAGAAGAACCACGCCATCCAGTGGGATTAGCGCTGTGCTCAGAGGACTCTGGGATTGGTTGAACTGCCAATACAACATTTCCCAGGTTGTACCTCCCACATAGGGTGACCAAAGGCTTAGTGTGAGCCTGATTAGTTTTGTGGCTGGTGGGTACAAGATGTTAGTAGAGACGAGCACCTAAACAAATGCATGGACATAGATTTACTTCTGTGAGTATTCTTCAGATTTCTCGTAGCTTAGTGAACCTTTCTAAACTTTACACCTATTACATGTGATTTAGTCATTCAGTGGTATCAGGTACTAGTAGTTTAGTGCTCATTAAATTTGAAACGCTTTGTTTTAATTCACTGATTCACTGCTTTTTATCACCCATGTGTTCTGTTTGCTGATTTTCTGTGTGAAGTTATTATGGAAATATTAATTAAAACAGAGTATTTTCATTAGTTAGAAACACAGAAGTAATGTATTGTTGACTTAATGTAGGTATATTGTTTACATCAACAGGTTTCTCATGACTATCATTACTGCTTATTGCTATTTTTAATGCACATTTTTTACAATTTTATTCGTTGTGCTGCAGTTTCTAATTTCATGTATTCTTTATTTATTATATTAACATATACTGTATATATTTCTAAAGTATGGATCAGAACCAAACATTCAAGGGAACTAGTATTACTCTAGTATTTGTCAAATTAAGCAAAATGCTTAAAATGATATAACTTACAAAATAATGTTTTGTTTTCCACAGACACATATTTAAATATACATTTAATGTTGTTGTTTTTTTCTACACATAGTACTAACATATACATCTTTTACATATAAACTTTCATAAAGCTCACAACACATGTACTCAAGGTAGGTAGGTAACTACAACTAACCAAGAAACTAAAACTAGGTGTGAAAAAACATTTTAGTTAATTCAAATAAAAGTAAAGACTAGGCCTTAGAAAAAAGCTAACTGAAATTATATTGTGTACATACAAAACAAAATGAAATATGAAAAAAATATATATACAGGAAATGTCTTTAGTTTTAGTCTTTGTCAATTTCGTCAAATTTGTCAACAAAACAAGCATGAGGAGGCACTGGTGCATGTGTTTACTGAGACTAAGATCACGTCTACACGACAGTTGGGAGTCAGTTGTTTGTATCGTACTCTACCACTGACAAATACCTCCCATATTATAATTAAAAAACCTACAACTATCACTGAAACGTATGAAAACTAAAATAAAACAACCCATTTATAAACAGTTTAAAATAAATGAAAAAAATAAAATAAAAATAAAAACTGGTGTTGATACGATTATACTAACTTCCTCTAAATGCCTAAAATGCTGAAATTTCAGATGCCTGAGCAAAACATTCTCCTAAGTCACACTGTAGCAGACATGGTGACAACACCGTCCTCTACAGAAACAAACGCATGTGGGTCAGCTTGTTAACAGCGGTGTAAAAGCAGGACATTCTAAACTGGCTTTAGCAGATTACGGAGCCTCAACAGATGTACTGGACAAAGGACTGAAAGATCTGCCAGTGTTTTTTTTTTAGCATATGGCCCGACGACTTCAGACACACACACCTGCTGTGTGTGTGTATTAAAAGACTCAGGAGGACTACGTGTAGACATTGTACCTATAGCTGAAGGCTTTTACTGGGCTCACTCATCATCAGGACCATAGAGGATATCAAGAAAATATTTGTGTTTGTAGCGAGACTGTCTGCAGACTGCTGATTTGAAATTAAAGTGAGGTGAAGAGTGCTTGATAACAGCTAATTTTAGATCCTGTGGGGGCAGAGAGACACACTTGGCAGTCAAAGCATCGCCTGGATGCCCGGCCATCTGTAACAGTCTCCTTAGCCCACAGGAGACTCAAAGCATCTTTGTGTTGGACCTGGCCATGACCGCCAGTGTCTTAACCAACCGGCCATATATTTATGTGTGTATGTGTGTGTGTGTATACTGAGGTTGACCATCTGTCTGCAGGTACCAGTTCCAGAGAAGATGGTGGCCACTGTGCACACCTTTCTCACCTCAATTAAACATGTTCAACCTGATGAGCAACTGCTGCACCTGGGTCTCCAAAATACAGGAGCCAATCAGGTACAAACGCACAGTGAAATGTACAAAGAGCTTGATTGGTGATGTGTGTGCTGCATTTGGCAAAACATAGTCCCTCCAGAAAGATAAAATAATGCAAAAATCAGCACAATCACAAAGTTGAGCCATAACCACCACCTTGATTCTCCATATTCAACAAAATAAAACCATTGTGGGTGCAGATGTTTCTCTGTTTTCTGTTGAGGAAGTGATCTGAAAATTACTCAACTTAGAATACAAACAAAAGCATTCTGTGCAGAGAACAGAGAACTAGACAAATCATGATTACAGTTTTCTACAATATGAATTTGCATGTCATGTACAGTTCATTCATGCCCCCTGGTTTCCAGTTGCTACTTATATTTACATCAGTTAAAGCTCGATGCTGGTCCTGTAAGTGATTTATGTAACGCAAATACTTCTTTACAGGAAAGTGACCATTCTGGTGGTTGGTCTTGACAAAGCAGGAAAAACATCCTCCATCAGAGGGATGTTAAGAGGTAATTTAACAGTAACTTTAAACCTGATGAATCTCTCCAAGCGCTTAAAGAAGAAACACAACAATTTATCTACCTGTGTTTTACTTTCTGTCCTCTTCAGTCCCCCATGGAGTGGAAGCAGGACCCACCCAGGGTTGCATCCGAAATGAGCTCAGAGTGGAGAACTACCTGGTCAGCTTGTTGGATGTGGGAGGATCAGCAGAGTCGAGAGGAGCCTGGAGGGACATCTATGGGGAGGCACATGGGATCATCTTTGTGGTGGACTCTGGTGACAGGCAGAGGATAAAGGAGGTCAAAGAGGTTCTTGCAGACCTGCTGAGACAGCCAAGAGTGGCAGGAAAACCAATATTAGTGTAATTATATTCAAATTCATACACAAATACATACAAGTGTGACACAGTATCATGTGCAGTTCACACAGCGCCCTCAGGTGGCTGAAGAGAGAAAATACTGAAATATCTTCTCACTAGGTAACTGTGGCCTGTGTTCAAACCATTTCTTTGCAGGTTGGCAAACAAACAGGACAAAATGAACGCTTTGCTGGGAAGTGAGCTGATTGAGATTCTATCACTGGAGAAGCTGGTCAACCAGAGCCGCTCTCTTTGCCATATTGTAAGTGTTGTTTTAAAATTCATCAACAACATCTCTTGTTGAAACAGCAGAGAAGCACAGGATTGTAGAGATGCAGGCAGGCAGAGACAGACCTTTGTCCCTTCCAACTCAGGAGCCTTGTTCAGCCTTAATGGACCTGCGACGCTGGTCGGACAGGAAGACTCTACGAGGCCTTCGCTGGTTGCTACGAGCTGTTTGTCTGGATTACCCCGAGCTGTGTACTCGTGTAGCCCAGGACAGCAAGAGGCCCCTGGAACCAAGAGAGAGGAAAAAGAACTGGAAAACAGAGAAAGTTCGCAAAAAACCCAAAGGGGAACGGTAAGAGAGGACTTAACATTCAGTGCTTTCATTTACACATAAATATTGTACAGATCAACCTTTCACGTTAAATGTTTTTAACGCAGAATGAGATCCAGTAAGTCAGATCTTCACCAGGTTCATCGACCAAAAGACAAAGAGAAAAAGCCCAAGAGTGAAGGGAAGCTGCAACCCATTCGAAACATGCTGCAAAAGGTTAGGAAAATATCTTGCATCCTTTTTAAACCTTTACTCAGTAGCCACTTTATTAGGTACACCTGTAAACTCTTTCTAATGTAGTCCAATTCAAGAGCCATAAATTCCAAATCTCCATCTGTGTCAGAGCGCAAGGTGACGTCTTCAAACAGTCTATCATGTTTGTGTCCTTTGTTGCCTTATTTTTGTATTTTCTTTGTCAAAATTGTGATATATAGATATCTATATATACACACACACACACACACACAAATATATATTGTAATGAATTCATGTTTCAATAAATGGCAAATTAAACTCACCGGTCTTTGATTCACAGGAAACGACTCTGAAAGAGAAGCTGAAGACGAAGAAGAAGAAGAAGGCGGTTAAGGTGAAGGAAGGTGAAAAAGATCAAGAGGAAGTGCATGAACAGGAGGAAGAGGACGGTGACGGTAATGAGGGAGAGCAAGAAAACCCCGGTCACAGAGAGAAAGCCAGCAGTGCCCTGATACCCCCGAAAAAAAGAAAACCGAAACGCAAAACGAAGGTGAAAGAAGAGACTCTGGACACGCATGAATCACCTGACAATGATGAGAAGACACTTAAAGGTATTGATTAACTATATATCTTTTAGTGATTATCTGTTTAACAGTGGAAATCTAATATTTCTTTTATCTTCTGCCCAGTTAAAGGGGAAAAGAAGAAGAAGAAGAAAGTTGTCAAAGTGAAAAGGAAGAACAAGATCAACACAGAGGAGATGCCTGCAGCTTACTCTCAACCCGTGGACCTGTCTGCAACTTTTGGTGAGCCTCACCTACTTCTTCCATCTCCAAATCAAATACAATAACACTTTGGACTCTGAAATGATACAGTGAAGACTGGTTTTAAAAAGATGACCTTGTCTCCCGATAGATCTTTACAGAAAAGCGATACTGGCTCTGAAGGAACGTCAGGAACAGGGACAGTGACTGTGAAACCTGTGAGGATGTGGTCCACAAGCAGTAGTGCACAGTCACACTACATCCCCACACAAACTCTGACACCACATTTTTTTACACTTAGTAGGGGAGACACAGACTGATGTGTCTTTATCATCTACTATAGACGATCACTTCGGACCTGAACCCTGAGCCTTCTCTGTGAAACTGCAAATCCCAGTGTGTAGTGAAGGGCAGGTCTGCTTAGTCATGATAGTAACAATAATAACATGAAATAAAATAAGAAATTAAAGATAAATATATCAATAACATCTTTTTAAAAGTTGAAGATAAAAGTGTGTATTTGGCCAAAATGGAGAGGAGATTTTGTTTGTATAAATCTATGCTGTTTTGATTGTGAAAGAAACATGATTTTTGAACTGTATCCTTCTTTTGTTTGTTTTTTACGATTATTTGAGCATTTTTCAGAAACGAGCTCTGCACTAGGCAGAGTGTAGGACACTGTTAAAGCGATGATCAGATATAAGAAATTGTAAAATAAACATTTTGACACTACTTGCATGGCATATGGTATTTGTTTACAACAGTAAACAAAGTATGTCAGATTTAAAAGTCTAACTCAGACAGTAAATGAAGAAATGTTTGTCTGAATGTATATCCAAATACGCTGGGTTCTGTTGTTTTCCACCTTTTTCCATGCAATGTACTAACTCAAAGACATTTTGAGTTAGTACATACTACCACAGTCCCCAATTCACTCCCTGTATCTGGAGACACTGTATTTCCCAGATGGCACAACAGATATGAGTCTTAATGCTGCAGCCTCTGGGTTTGGCAGTTGTTCAGTTTTATTAATACTGACTGTACTATACTTGACTTTAGCAATGACAAAAATGGCTTGAGTTAAGTACAGACAAAACTCTGTGGTTTGTTGAGTGATCATGACTCCATTACTCAGCAGTGAATTTTGAGTCACTGAAATTCTTGCAATAACATTTAAATATTCCTACATGAACCTATATTTCTACATTATATTTCTGATGTGTATCTTTTGGAAACTACAGATTTCTTTGACTATAGCACTATAACATAAAACAGGGCTTCATTCATTTAGATTAAGAATGACTATTGTCCAAATTTACATTTGCTTTACAAGCACAAACACCACCTTGATCGGGGCCATCAAATGTCTAACCCAGGCTATGTTCACATTTCTACATATTGCAGACTTACACTTCACTGTACCCTATGCTGGTTTTTAATGGTGGTTTATTGAAATCTACAAAACTGCAGACTGATTGCCACGATTGGGAATAAAATCTGTCATAAGGAAAACTTTTCCCCATTGCAAAATGAATCTGCTTGGGGACACCGAGGGCAAAAAATTAGTTGCTGGGTCCTTGTTACCCCCGTGGTCATGGACAACTTTTTCCATGATGGAGCACCACCTGGCCCTACTTGCTGTGTGGTAATTACATTAAACAAATCAATTCAGAAATATGCAAAGTAGCTTACAAACACTGAATAATGAAAGTTATAAAACTAGACTCTGACACTGGGGCCCTCTTCAAAAACAGATAATAATCATCACTAGTTAGGCCTAGATGAGCGGGTTGATGGTTAATATAACTACCACCAGCAGCTGGTTAGCTTTACTTAGAATAAAGACTGAAAACACCAACCAACACCTCTAAAGCTCTCTTAACAAACATGTTATACTTAATTTGTCTAATCCATATAAAATAACTGTTTCAAATCATCAGTTTATGATTTCATGGAGTTATGTGTGGCACTATTTCTTTCCATGGTGCAGTGACTTCCTGGCAGCCCCGTGGTATGGAAGCTAACTCTCTGCAATAAAGCAAATAAGCTTACTTTCCAAAAAAGTATTTCTTTAAGGCTGATCTCAAATCAGTTCATACTGAGCGTTAGGGGGCTCTTATCCCAAACACCTCAACACTGAGTCAGTCTCCAGCTTTTGGGCTCCCCATGTTACCCCTCCAGAGATGTTCTGTTGTAGTTATCAGCAACACTGCAAAGCTCTTGTTATCAATGAGTGATTGGTAATGGGAGCGCACAGTTGGGTCCTCCTGGCCCTGGATGCGGAGCACAGACGGGACCAGTGCGTCGCCATCTTTCGTCGTTGATCCACAAGCCCATCCCCCTGGTGCATCTTCACCGGGAAACCCTCCGACTCCCATCCAGTTCAGTGGGAAGCGCCTGTTACACGCACGGTGGCGGTGAAACATGGCCTCACCAAGGACAATAACCATCGTGGCCCTCTCCTTTGCTTTGGGTTTGTTTTTCGTCTTCATGGGGACCATCAAGCTCACTCCGAGACTAAGTAAAGATGCCTACAGTGAGATGGTGAGTGAATGGCACCGATATACTGAGTGTGGGGGTAAAGGCCATTGTTCTGGGCTGGCTGCGGACGCTAAAGGCTCTCAGGCTCGAATAATGTGAGGAGATGCTGACCTAAATAGTAAGAGATACGGAAAATGAATGCTGTCGATATCTGACTCGCTCTTTTAACGTGCTTCTATGGAGCGTTGCTCGGTTTCCCAGAGGAGACTCCTGTGTATGAAATGTGAGGACCTGCTGCATTGCCTGCAACAACACAGCTAGCACACAGGCTAGGCATGGATGTTCTAAGATAAGCCTTAAAACATGAAGTCATTAACACAGCTGACATCCACGAATCCGTATGAATGCATGAAACAACCTGAAACGTTTCTGCCATGAGCTACTAACCACTGAAACCGGGATGAACAATGAATCGTTTAATGCACTTTACTTTCTCAATACATGCTATAAATTAGCTGAAGGATGCTCACATGCACGCCTGCCGATCTACGCGTTTGTAAGTCGTAGCATTGTGGCCTGTTTAATATGATGTAGCTGCTAAAGCTTCTCCTTTAATGTGAAGAGCCACTTCAAGCTAAAGAGCAATGGCGGCGTATTCGAGCAAATTCTGTGAGGTGCACCTGCTGATGTTGAAATGTCCTGTGTGGAAGAGGGAAGCTGGCAGGCCTACAGGCTTCATATGCAAACTAACATGCTCAGGGTACTTTTTAATTTTTCTAATAATAGCTGTATACGGTCATGGGTTTTCTGGAGCCAGAGAGCCGTAAGCTGAAGATAAAATTGTGCAGCTCAGTACTGAACTAAAAGCATTTCAATGTGACTTGATGAGGGTGACCTTATGTGATCCTAACTGACCCCACTTACAGACACCGATGGGATCTAATTGAATGCTAGATATTTATTATGTACACGTGAAGTATTTTAAAGAGATCCCTGTACTTTTTTTCTTTCAGAAAAGGGCATACAAGAGCTATGCGAAGGCACTACCAGGCCTGAAAAAGATTGGGATCAGCTCTGTCCTGCTCCGTAAGATCATCGGCTCTCTGGAGGTGGGCTGCGGCGTGGTGCTCACCCTGGTGCCGGGCAGGCCGAAGGACGTGGCCAACTTCTTGCTGCTGCTGGTCATGCTGGCTGTCCTGTTCTTCCACCAGCTAGTAGGAGACCCCCTGAAACGTTACGCCCATGCTCTAGTCTTCGGTATTCTGCTCACCTGCCGACTGCTTATCGCCCGCCAGAGCGACGACCGGCCGGAGAGAGAGGACAGCAGAGAGGAACAGCACATCAATGACCAGGAAAAGAACAAGGTCAAGCAGTCTTAAGATCCTCTTCTGTGGTGGTCCAAGCTGTAATGAAGGGAACCTGGTGCGCCTGTGTGGATTGCAGTAATTCAGATTTGGAAGGAAGCAGTCACTCAACCCGTCACACACATCCTCTGTTCCATCCAGTTGGCTGACTGATTACTCTCACCTACTCCTCTGCACTCTTAATGTGAAACTGAGAACTCCTGGCCCATACATCCTCTGCACAACCGAGGACAATCATCCCAGTGGAAACTCTGATGTGCTCAGCTCTTTGTCACAATAGTCAATCCATGTTCCCTATTTATTTCAGTCCTACACTGTGCTAAAAGCGTCTTTGTTTTTAAGTGTGAATTTCATTTATGTTACAAGTTGATTTGAGAATGCTGTGTTTCATGAAAGAGTCTTTGTAGGTTGTTTTTCTAATTTGTTTTTATACTGTAGGTAGGAGAGACTGATAATTTATGAATTTCAATAGTTCAAGCATGTTTCATTTGATCAAAAAAGTATAAAACATAAACCAAAATGAGCATTTTTGAAAGAATTTTGTACTAATTATACATCAATAGTATTACATATCCAGATAATGTTTTGGTGCAGTCTTACCAGAGGATATTTTAGAAAAGAAAACAAATATAAATCCAGGATATTTTATCATCTTAGTAGATTTTTGCAGAAGTACGCATGAAAACATTTCTCTCAAAGTAAAATAAGCTGAATATCCTCTGTCTCATCTCAGTTCAGTTGTCACAATGAAGTTGTCTGGCTGGAAAGGACAGCAGTTGCTGCCTCAGGTGTCTTCTGCAAAGCTTATACAGCAGAACATAACCAAATCAAAGAAGAAAAAAAGTCTTTTTGCCTGTTAAAAATGGAATTTTACCTTTTGTAACGCACAGTTGAAGTCTTAAACCTGTTCACCATCTCTTAAAGATTCTGCTCATCTGTTTAGTTTTATTTTTTCTCTCTAAAGATACAAAGAGCATTCCTATTACAGTTTTGTCAGGGGGTGAAAGCTCTGTTAAAATGCTGTCCGTTTTGAAATTCACAATATTTCTGTAAATGATATACTTAAAATAAAGAATTGGAGGTGAGACAGACTATTGTTTGTTTTTACTAGAACTCTTGCATTTCATTCAGTTGAATCTAACAATAAACCTTAAATTTGTAACAATGGGTGATTTTTGTGTTGTAAACTTGTAATATGACTTAAGTCAGTCCCTGTTAAGGTGATTCCTTTATATCAGCACATCAGCTACATGGGCTGCATAGTTTTATGGGCCCAGATATGCAATGCTTGTCACTATGCCCTGTAAGAGTGACATTGCCTATTTTATTCTATGCATTACAGGGGAATCAGTTTTGTGAACTTCAGTCAACTCCAGCCAACAGTTTAAACTCTTTTTTTCTCACAATACAAACTGATGAAATGAATGTACTTATGAGAAAATTGTATTATGGGAGAAGTATCTTGATTATGTAATTTTATCTTGTAAATATAGTTTGTGCAGTGAGATATTTGAGTTTCTTATGGACAGATGAGTAGGAGAAAATCTCCAAAAACAAGAGTGGAGAAATGACCAGGCAGAATTTGACATTTCTAGGGAATTGGCTGAAACTGTGCTTCATTCTGGTGCCTTTTTCAAGAGCAAAGCCCATTTTTAATCCTAGCCATACATGGGCAGACAAAAAGGAGAGAGGACTGAGCACTGGGAGTGAGGGGACAAACTGCATAACTCGTATACAAAGGTCTTTCTGTAATGCATTCTGCCCTCAAGACACCCTCAAGACATAATGGAGTGATTTTGGCCCCTGCCCCTCCCCCCAGCATTAACACTGTACTGGAGGTCAGTTATAGCTTACAGTTTTGGGGGAAGTTAGGGGGGCGTTGTAGCCTACCCTTTAAAATTATGTAAAGTATTATATATTTACTTACCCAGTGAACTAATTGTCACTGTGGTGTTTGAAGTACAATTTGACCAACATAAAAACATTGCACTAATTACAGTAGAGTACATTTTTATAGAGAACACACCTTCTTCCAGTTCCCATGTCTGTCATTTTATGACCATTTGGTTTTGTAGGGTTTATGTAGTTTTCATTTTGTCTGTCCAGGTTTTCAGATACACAAGATTAGTCAATAAGCAGAAATTTCCTTAGTAACAAGTTTGATAATAACAACTCAGGTCCAGGTAATATTTTCTGTTTCTTTGTTGTTGTTTTTTTATAGTAAACTGACAGTTGGGTTGACTTTAGAAGACATTTACATATGTTAACATGGGCTCATTTTTTAGCATTAGCTAATTAATCAAATTAACTGTTGGTTGCAGCCCGGGAGATTTCTGCCCCCCGTAAAAATGGAGATTAATGAAATTACTTTCTTCTCTCACGGTTTTCACAGTAACTATTACTGTTCTTTGTACTAAAGATAACACCTGTGAAAACAGTTGACAGGGAGGTCTGTGGATATTCCAGAGTGACGAGGAGTGTTTCTGGAAAGATGCAAATGTCATATTCAGTGCTGTGTGTGAGCACCACACACAAAATGAATCCACCTGCGTTGTCTGACTAAAACCATCACAATTTCACAAGCTAGCTCTGTCAAAGAACGTTATCTGACTGCTCGTCCACAGGATATAACGTACGGGTGCGTTAATACCCTACTTTTATATTATCTTAAAGACGTACTGACCATCTGTCAAAGTTGTTCCACATAGCGTCCTCTCACAAACACAGATTTGCCTCCATATAGACATCTAGCCACAAGACTCTTGTAGTTTTACTAGCAACTGACTCTTATCGACGGTTGAAGACAAAAAGGACTACAATTCCCAGGAAGCACCAGAGCGGAAATACTACACTGCGCAAGCGCAGGGCAAACGGTCGCGCGGAGGATTTGAGTTTTGTTTGAATGGCTGAAGACTGACTGAAGCACAGTATTTAAGTTTTAGCAATGTAGAAATGGCAGCAAAGCTAAACCCGTCGGCGCCGCCGGATTCAGGGTCTCTAAACGACCAGTCCGTGTCCAGTCGGAGCAGTAACAGAAGTCTGAGGGTCGCAGAAAAGGAAAGAAGGAAGAACGAGGCGGAGGACCCGTTTGTTCTGGCCCTGAAGTATTTCTCTGACGGTGAGACGAAAACCTAGTTAGCTAGTCGACAACTAGCAAGCAGATGGTGGCCTTACTGTTACCAACCGTACAATCTGAATGCAGTAATATATACATGTTAACCATAAGTTACCGCAAAGAAAAACAGACAGGTTTTGTGTTACATTACTTCCCTATCGAATATGTGGTTGAATTTACTAAAAGCTAATGTTGCTAAGTTGGTTACTAGCTAGCTCTCAGCTGAGTGCATGAGACAGTCACAAACAAGGCTACCATTGTCTGAACAAACACAAACACAGACAACATTATTACCACTGTTATAAATCTCTGTATAGGAGGATCACTTCTTGATTTGTTATGTCATCTATTGCCATTATTAGGGCCCGAGCCCTGACTTCACCATATATTTGCAATCTTTGCAGGGGGGAACGGGGCGCAAGGGATAATCGAAAACTCACCAAAATGTGCAAACAATTCAGGAGTGGCGAGAAATTCGATAGTTTATGTGTGTCACATATGAGCGTGCAGAAATGGCTCTATAGCGCCCCCCAAACGGCAGCCCCTCACACTACTTTGAGCTAGAAACATGCAATTTGGTGAGCACCTGTATGACATCCAGGCACACAAAAAAGTCTCAAAGACCCATACCGGGAAATGAACAGGGCGTCCAGTATTTTGCTTAAAGTGTCAAAATTTGATGATTTTTGGCCATTTTGGGGGTTATAAAAAATCTATCTTGTCCGACACCGTTCATCCGATCAAGCTCAAATTTGACTATGTTGTAGTCCAAGACTTAATGATGAAAAGTTATCAAAGGCAGAGTAGAATATTGAACGGCATGGCGTGGGCGGAGCCTCAAACTTTAGCCTTCGCCACGAAACAGGAAATGGATCATAACTCGGCTGTAGATGATCATACCTGAACCAAAGTTATCACGTTTGATGACAGTCCGGCCCTGAACACATCTGTAGGACAATATTCACCGACACTCATAGCGCCTCCTGGTGGCAACAGGAAACGTCATGTTCTACGCCGTGGCGTCCACAGACGAGACGAATGAGCAGATCTACTTCAAAATACTGTCAGATGATCCTAACATCTTAGATGAAGCTGTGGAGAAAAATCTGTGAATTTTCGTCAACGTGGAGGGGGTCTGGCGTGTTCGACCCTTCGCCATGAAATTTCGATCACCCATAACTCCGTCACACAAGCTCCTATCTTTACCAAATTTCCCGTGTTTAATGGCAGTCTGGGTCTGAACAGCTGTGCAGGACAATTTTGAACGATAGTCATAGCGCCACCTATTGGCGGGAGGAAGTGTAAAGTGTTACTCTCGAATGATTATCTCCCAGCAGGTTAACCACAGACACCTCAAATTGGGTGAAAACCTTCCCAAGACTTTGATGATGCTACGTTACGAAGGACGTGAGTTTTCGTGAAACGCTGTCCCTGTAGCCACGCCTCCTTTGCCATGAAACTTACGTTTATTGTAAAACTGGTCAAACGTGATTCAAACTTCACCAATCTTGGCACACGCATCAGGAGGCCTAAAATGAATAATCTGATCTAGTTTATGAGTTTGGGTGTGGCAAAATGGCTCAACCGCGCCACCTGCAACATTTCAACAAAGCAGCCCCCGCGCTACGTTTGACCTACAGATATGTGCTTTGGTGAGTATATAGAGAATTAGAAGACCTACAAAAAAGTCTCTTGGAGCCACGTTGTAAAGCCAACAGGAAATTTATTATTTTTAATAAAGTGAAAAATTGAATGGATTTTTGGCCATAAATAGGGTTCGTAAATGGTCTAAATACTCCAAGGGGGTTTATCAGATCTCCCTCAAACTTGGTGTGTGTGTTACCATAATATTAACAATGAAAAGTTATCAAAAGACTGTGTAGAATCTTAAGGGTGTGGCCGTGGTGTGGCGTTTCGTTTTCAGAGCAAAAAGTTGATGGAAAGTTGATGGACAATGTCCAAGTACAGTTTAAACTTCACCAAACCATCTCAAATGTAGTGAAAACATTCCCAAGACTTTGGTGATGCTGTGTTGTGAAGCTCGTGAGCTTTCGTGAAATGCTGTCCCTGTGGCCACGCCTCCTTCGCCATAAAACTGGAGATTGCTGTAAAACGGCCAGGCATGATTCAAACCTCACAAAACGTGCCGCACACATCAAGAGGCCTAAAATGAGTAATTTGATCTGGTTTATAGGTTTGGATTTGCTAAAACGGGTCAACGGCGCCACCTACAATATTTTTTCAAAACTTTAACGAAGCAGCCCCCGCACAGTGTTTCAAATTCACTGTGTATATGGCCAATGCCAAGACCTACAAAAAAGTCTCTTGGGTCCATGTCCTAAAACCAACAGAAGAATTATTATGAATTTTTTAAATTGTGTCTAAAAAGAGGCTCCAAGCAGGCAAGCTACACCGACCTGAAATGTGGTCATTTTAACCTTTTAAATCCTCTAAGATACTTCTTTGACAATCTTTCTTCTTTCAGTGTAACTACATGCATGGTAAAAAACAATTTTAGCTCACAAATCACTAGAAATAGCAACATTTATTCTGCACTTATTTCATCTGCCACCACAGGGCAATACTGGCTTTCTAATGGATGTAAACCTCTTTGGAAGGAGTTAAAAGGTGTTTTCAGTGTGTGTTACTCTACTGCAACACTAATAAGGGAACATCTTATAGTATCTGATCTCATGAACACACAGGTTCTTTGAATTCTACGTGTTTTGTGTACATTCTTACTGACTGACTAATTCTTCCACACATCAAATGCTGGATAAGAGTTTAGGATTAACAGACATCTACGTGCCCTCGTTGCCTCGCGGTCACGGCAACAGCCGCAGACGACAGGATCTCAGTCTCTCGTGACAAAGATGGTCAGATTTATGTGAAACTTTGGAGCGATAGGCGTGACGTACGCCTGGCTTCCGCGAAGGCTTCCGTGCAGACGTCACGCAAATTCGCCCAGCCTCAGCCGAACCGCGCGGCCACGTCCGCGGCTGCACACTCCCCGACGCGCGCGCATTTGCAAGGGCCCTTCAATGCTGCTTGCAGCTTTAATACTTAACCTGCTATCCAATTTATACATAATGGAATGATTGATTCTGAAATATTGTTAGTTTTGTTAGATTTTACACCCGAATGAGTTTTACTTCAATGTGAATGAGAAAATGCTAAAGAAATAGTTTATTAATATCATCATGGGTGCTGTCATATTATCCATGGTGTTGCTCTTTCGTATTTTTTTACCTGAGTAATTGAGAATTTTATCAGCTATAGTCTGTTTCTCTGATGCCCAACCAAACTAAAGTCCTGAATAGCTTATGGTAGATTTTACACTTGGCTAGCTATCTGTTTTCATGTCTGTGTAGTGACTAAGCAAATGTTTCTAGAGAATTCATGTCTGTGTAGTGACTAAGCAAATGTTTCTAGAGAAGATACTGGAGTATGTTCTCGCAAACAGTGACAAAACAACATTGGCAGAAAAAATATCAGAACTTTTTTATATTTCTTGTCTAACTGTATGAGTATCTTAACAACATGACACACACTCTGATGTCACCGATGTGTCCTGTAGTTGAAGCAGGTACTCCTGTGTACGGGAACGATGATGTGGAGAAGAACATGGTGCTGGTGGAGAAGGTGGGCTACAGTAAAGGACTTTCCCCAGAGGCCATTGCTGTTATGCTGGAGTTTGCCATGAGCCTCCGTATGGGTAAGACATCCACTTAGCAGAAGCTGTGCAACAGGTATAGATTATGTAATTTGAAGCTGAAGATAAATGTGGGCTGCTTATATGATAGTGAAACTTATAATACCATCCATCCTCTCTGGCACTTAAATGGTCAAAGGGGGCTGGAGTCTGTCCCATCACACTCACACAGGTTGCTAGTTTATCACAAAGACAACTGTCACACTTTTATTCAAACCTCAGTCACTTTAAATGTGACTATGTTAACCACTGAGCCACTGCGCTGTCTGAAATGTAACACCATCTGGTAGTTGTGTGTTAGTGCAGTTTAAATGACAGGACTGCTGGCGCAGAGTATTGCTTATGTTGTAGATATGGTGCAATGTCTTTGTAGTGTGATAAGCACATATTTTTCACACAGTTTGAACATGTAGCGCACAAATTGTATTTCACCTTTTCCAAACGTGTAGAAACACCTGTGCCAGAAGACAGAGTGTGTTAATGTCTTGAACAGCTGTTATTTTTTTTTTACAGTCAGTCTTAACATTCACTTTTTAAAAAATTGATTTTGTTTCTGTGAATGACTCTGTAGGGACTACTCTGTGTGCACGGGTGCTGAAGTGTCTGATACCTGCCACTGTGGTGCCACAGGAGGCTGTTGTTCGAGCCGTGGTTTGGCTGGGTGTTGGCAAAATACCTATCAGCACACAAGTAAATGCAATTATATTTATTAATTAGAAATGTTAAAGCTTTCAGTAATAACTTTTCTATTTCATGATGTTAGGCAGTATGTTTGTTAAAAGAGATGTACTCTAAAAATGAATTATATTATTCTAATTACTAAGTTTACATCATTAACCATTAAAAAAAAATAAGACTAGTGTTGCTTTTGAAATTCTACAATATTTTTGATAAGTAAGTTGGTTTACCTGCATTTAAATCTGTACCTGTTATCTCTAAGATTGTACCATAGTTAATCTATTCCTGTGTTTATTTGCATGTACAATTTTCAGGTTCTTTTCTTAAAGTGGGTGCTGACCGTATTTGACATGATTGATGCAAAGGACCAACTTCGAGCCATCTACGGCTTCATTTTCAGCTTTGTCACAGATGAAAATCTGGTATGTGTGCTGATGATCTTTGTGTTGTTGTCATAAGCAAAAAATGATGGCATCAAATCAAATCTTTGAGAGGCTTCACTTTGCTTATTTTCCATTTAAATGACATGTACATTAGTATGCCAGAGCTATTTTTGAAAATAAGATCGAAATGACAAATGCCTCACTGTTTATGGATACTGTTTATGGATACTGTGACACAGACTTGGTGTAATTGGTTAGTTTCTGCCTGACTGGAAAGACAGTATTAAAGAGGTTTGTGTTTATCTGTTAAGGTGCAGCAAAAAAAAAAGTTCAGTCACTATTGATGGTAGCTTGGCTATATCAAATCTCGAGTTTGTGCAATGGATCCATGGTTTGTGCAGGACATCCCATGTCACACAAGTGACGATTCTCTGTGACTAATTGGTGGTCTGCAGAGTTTCACCTTTTAGTGTCTGTTCAGCTCGCTTGAAACCTCAACTGAGGTAATGGTACTATCCACAACTTTTGCCAATGGAAGACTAGTCGAAGTGAGCAGAGCTGAGCCGGTAGAATGCAGTGGAAAAAGTGCTAATCTTAATCTATTCCCATGTTTTTCAGTGTCCTTTCATCTGCCACCTGTTGTATCTTTTGACCAGAAAGGAAAGTGGTAAGTCAAATGTCTTCACACCTGAAATATTAACCACATTTGTTCCCCTATTTACCCTTGTTTTTTCTAGTATATTACATTAGTATTTATTTCACTTCTGCAAGAATTATTGACTGTTACATTTTTGTCATCATTGTAGTGCGAGTCTTCAGAGTCAGGAAGCTACTGGAGCTACAGTCCAAACTGGTAAACATCCTCCTGATTTGATGCCCTCTAGAGTAATTTATTAAAGCCACTACATTATGTCCTAACTGTGCATGAAAATCTATTCAATGGTAAACTGCAGGATGTTTTTATACTACACTATGTGCATTATTTCCATCAGCAGCTTCCCTTTCTATACCATTGTTGATTGTTTTGACTTTAGGAATTTGGAAACATCGATCAAAATTAAGATTCTGAATAGAGAGCTTTGTCACATTGAGTATGTTAATGTTCATCTCGTTTCCTTAGGGAAGGCAGCCGTTCCTCCTGCACCTTCTGTCGCTTTACAAAGTGTTTTGCCCTGAACTGGTGACGGTCTCCATTCCATCGAGAATGAAGGTTTGTACATGAACTGTGCAGTTAATGCTCATTCTGCTGTTAATAATGCCATATGTCCATCCTCTCCGAAGCACCTATGAAATTGTATGTTTTCTGATTTCT
Organism: Pempheris klunzingeri; assembly: GCF_042242105.1. Taxonomy (NCBI): domain Eukaryota; kingdom Metazoa; phylum Chordata; class Actinopteri; order Acropomatiformes; family Pempheridae; genus Pempheris; species Pempheris klunzingeri. The sequence goes on along the minus strand of NC_092020.1, from coordinate 17,372,723 downwards.
TTCAGAGTGGGTTTAGGAACCACACTTCCCCCTGGAAATCAGCGTTGATTGCTGTCCAGAAGAGGAACGGCTCCCAGGTTGCCTCCAGCATTAGTCTGGCCTTCACAACTAAAGATAAGACCAACTCCAGGAAAAGGGTATGGAAATCTATTTAAGCTGTCAGATGCACTGCTTACTATGTTTGCACTCCTGCTGCACCACAATCACTGCTTGCCAGTGGCACTCCAGCATCTCATCAACTCCACCTCCACCGCAGCTTTCACCTGAAGACTCTTTAGGTTTTCTCCAGGGATAAAACAGTCATCCTCACTCTGCTGTCTCACTGTGCAAAATGTTAGAATATGAATGACAAGGTCAGAAATACAAAGTACCAGATCTATCTACATATCTGTAATCAATGTCTTTATCATGATTTGTAGCCTTTATAATAAAAAGTATACAGTTGCCTAGGCTCGCCTTTATTTATTTTCTCGTTTTACTATGCTTTTCTTTTCTAGAAACACGACCACCTGGAGTTGCCGGAGCTGAGTTCTGTAGTCAATAACCAAGCTCAGACTGAGCCATCATCCAGCAGGAAGGTGGTCCCCCTGGTGCAGCTTCACTCCTTTGCTCAGCTGCTGGAAAATATGCACCATATAGAGGTAATTTCTCCAAGGACAAATGCCTGAGTTCTGCATCTGTGGGGTGCTGTTACAGGGGCCACCCATGCTCCTTTACAGCCTCTCTTCTTCTCAGTCTTTTACACTTCTGCTTCTATTCATCTCAGCTCTTACAGTTCAGCTCTTAGTCCCAGCCCACCTGGACCGAGAACAGACAGAATATCATTGGAGCATCCAGTGTGAAGATCATTAATCATTTAAGCAGCAGAATAAAATCTATGCCAGTTTCTCCATGTCATTAGGCTACATAAGTGGTCTGTTTTAAAATTGTGATGTATCCTCTTAGCCACAGGGTGGTGCTGTGTCACTGTTATGATTTCATCTGTTCTTTTACAAGACCATTAACAATTTTGTCCCAAAGGAAGCACAGCTGAGGTGGCCTGGGGCTGTAATTTGTTTATTAGATTAGAGCATAAACCAACTTCATGAGCACAGCGCTTATCGTTTGTTTTTTAGACAGGCCATTGTGCTTTTTACAGATATGGCCAGTGGTTTATCTGTTCATGAGTAATGAAAGACCGGAGCTGAGATGTGTCCTGGTAATGCATTTGACACAGTTTCATAGCAGTTGGTCACTGAAAGAGACCTCTCCATAAATGTCTATTTGCCCTGCAGATTCAACGTCCTGATAAACTAATATAAGTAATTTTAAATGGCTCTCAGACTTTTATGTGCCATGCTACATAAATATGCCTTTTTCGCCGCCCGCAAAGCCAATATTGGACAGCAGTATCATCAACTGTTTAATGCCAAAATGCTTTACTTCGCCATGTCTTTGGAAAGATGGATGAGTACAGTCAATCTTGCTCATAAAACTATTCAGCAAAGGCATTGACAAAGGTTCATTGATTACTTCCCTCATTGCCTGCACTCCTGTTGTCAAAAGCTGAATGGTGCTTTCTCAGTTTAATGATACAGTTGCTCCATAATTATTGAAGAACTGAGCTGTGGCCATTCACAGTCTGTCTTCTCCTCATTCTAATTTATTTATTATACTGACAAAGTCCCCATATTGGGAGGCAGCTGTTCATTCACAATAAGTGACTGTATAAACTGTCCAGTGTGATGGAAGAAATGTCCCAGTGCTGGCATTATGGGGATTACCAGATACTGAAGAATTAGCTCAGTAGCGGATTGGTGGCCCACTCAGTGAAAAAGAACATGAGCATCAGTTTGTTCTTATTCTTTAGCAGGGAAATAAGATCAATTTCAAATTGATTTTAGAAAACTAATCAGGAAAAGCAGCTTTTTTTGTGTGCTGTCTATGCAATGTTTAATTTTGTGAGTATAGTTTCTGTCAATATATTTCCTTTCTCTGTAGTTCTTTGTATTTATGGATATTTGATTATTTTAGCCTCTGAATCATACTTTCTTGCATGTGTTTCTTCATTTACCTTGACCAGCTGCCTGCTCAGATGGGCTCACTGCTGGGCTCCAGTCTCGCATTGCAGTACCTGGACTGTGTACAGGATGAGTCTGCCCTCCTACGCCTCAACTTCTGGCTAGGCTACGCTCTCCACGAAGGTAAGGGAGGGGAGAAGCTACCACATAACTGCTGTGACATCTTCTATCAGAAAGATTCATCCAAAGAAAAGCTGACCTTAAGTTGAACCATTTTACTTATTTGGCATATCAAAGGGATTCTTTTAGAAAAGGTTTTAAAAGAGACTGGAGGGGCGTCACTGTGAAGATGCAGCAAATGTGAAATCCTCTGCTGTTTTCTTTTTATTCCCTTGACTTTTTCAACTCACTAAATACAGCTTTTTTTCTGTCTTTGTGAAGAATTTTTGTTCTGTAGTGATGGAGGAGCCTCCCAGAATTCAGAAGAAACTCTGCAGTTTTTGAACAAGTTGCTGTCCACGCAGCACTTTCTCCAGGTGAGCCTCACATTTCAGATCCTGATGGCTGCCTCACACCTGTCATTCACCATTTCCTGTATTCATTAACCTGCACCCACATGCTTAGCTGAAAAGTGTGGAAAAACTGCAGTTAAACAATGATTTTAATTTGTCACATTTCTCCACCAGGAGGGTTTTTCCAGTTCAGAGGCGTTTCTCTACAAATTTCTCAATGTTTGGGATGGTTCCCTCTTCCGCCCACAGATCCTCGGCCTGCTGAGCAACATTCCTGTTGTCCCCAGCTCCCGTGAGTTTTGCTTCCAAACTGTGCCCATCTCCATATTTAGTGTTCCTCCCTTGTGCCCGTCTCCCATCCAAGGGTTCCCCCCGAACCTTCCTCTAAACACAGTCCATGTGCAAATATAGCCTTGCTCCTATGTTAGCAAGGCTTGTTAATGTAAGCTCTCTCAACAAAATTACATTACAGAGCAACTGAATCTCTTTGTTGTAGGTTTACATGTAACCTAGGTGTATCCAACAAGATTAATGACTGTACACAATAAATAAATGCATTATCTCATCGCTATGCATCCTGCAAACAGCTGATTAACAAAGAAAAATACTATTAAACGTAAGTTGTGTCTTTCTTTTACTCGCTTCCAAAATAAATGCATGCGCCACCCAGATCAAGATCATCCTGACATGAGGTGGTGGTGCACATGGGAAATACCATCTTCACTCTGGGTAACACTGCAATGTCTACAGGGGCTGCCAAAATCAACACAAAATGGAAACGTCCTTGTAGTTGCTTTAAGAATAAATTCGAGTTTAAGGTTACATGATGTATTCAGTATTTCTAATGTATGGTACCACTGACTTAGTATTTACACTTCGGAAGATTTCAAAGGAAGAAGAAGAGTGGCCGGTAGAAATGTTGACAGTGGCAGATGAGGAAAAAAAATGTAATTTCAGACCCTGGTCATATTATTATGGTGCACTGAATCATATTTGGCACAACAGTAACCTTCTGTGTCTACTTTAGAAATGGGACGACTTCTGTTTGAGCCCCTCATGAAGCTTTTCTTCACCTCGTCGCTGTTTTTCAAGGTAAGCTTTCTTCTCTGACACACAAGTATGATGAACCTCCTCTTACTGCTGTAGTTTAATTACGTCATCTGCTAAAGGTAATGTAAAGTCTATCTTGTATTTACAAAGCACTCATTATGGGCGCTGAATTAGCTTAGTGTTTGAAGTACTGCATGCTGAGTGTTTTTACTCGTGTGTGTGTGTCGGCAGTGTGGACTGATGGAGTGTCTCAACAATATGCTGCTGAAGTGGCTGACCTGGCACTCTGTATACGCTCTGGAGGACGACTTGGACATCAGCCTCAACAGCCACACCTCCATGTGAGTCTCACATCTACTTCCTGCTACTTGTTTATGCCCCGAGCATAAACAACCAATAGACCGGCAACACTTTGTGGACTTTCTTGAGAGCACAAGGGTTATAGCTCTTTTAGCTTTTACTTTAAGGCCAAGAAATGTCTTTTCACACCTTATCAGTTCTTACAGTTCCAATAAAAGTGTTGATGTGTTGCCCCCAGTTTTATTTACTGCAACTCAGTTTAATGAAAAATCTTGATTCTCAGTTTGTCCTTTGTGTTGTAATTGGCTGCCATGTACCTACTTTGGGGGCATTCTTCTGTTGTATGACAGACCTTAAACACTCTTTCACTAATGCTGTAACAGGGCCAACCAGCCAACTGTTATGGTTTTCACTTAGCATCACTCCAAGGTGCTACTGTTCTGGTTAAAGCGTGTGTCTGACTGTCTGCTCTGTTCTGCTCTCCGTCCCAGAAACATGACTCTATCAGGGTTCAAGGATTCAGTGATGGAGCTGGTTCACTTTGTGGGTCGACTGGTATCTGTGGGCCTTCAGCTTGAAGGCTGCCACTGTCTCCTTCTCAGCTTCATCCTGGACTTCTATGAGACGGTAAATGAGCCCATGCTAAAGACTGAATCTGCTTTCTAGCTTTCTGTCAGGCAAGATACAGTGCTTGGGCTCTACTGATGCTCCTAAATGGTATAACTGTATTTAAAAAATGTGTTATTCATATTGTTACTTTACTTGGATGTTTGGCCTTCACTGGTGCAGAATGACGCGTGAACAGTTTTACACTACAAGGCTGTTTTCATACTCATCTGTTCAAGTTCCTCTCTGCTCACCTTGAATCTGAGTTTAATGTGTACATAAGTGCACATGTCCAGCAGTCAAAGTTTTGAAATGAAAAATATTTTCACATTTGTATTTTTGCAGTGAGAGAGAAGAGTAAATCTATTTTTAAAATGTTTAAGTAATTTATTTGTTTTTTATTTAGTTGAAAACCCAAATTAGACACAAATTATTAATCAAAGTCAAGTATTATTAGTGCTTAAAAGTTGTCTAGAGGGGATCCTTAACCACCACTTTTCAGGGATTTAAAACATGGAATGAATATTTAAGGATCACAAAATGGATAAAATGGAAAGGATTGATGAAATAACAGAAATAAATATAACAAGGAATATAAAGAGATGTACCCAGTAGATGAGAAATGCTTTCACATAAGTGCATCAAATATATAAATAAAGTCCTAAAATGGGTAACATTGAAAATAAACAATATATCCTAATATTCCAACCAAATAAATTTTGACAGAGAAACGCTGACTGAAGATTTGGCTTGCCTCCAGTTCAGAAAGTGATTTTAAAAAACTTGCATAAATATGAAGATCAGATGCAGAGAATGGCTTCATAGATCAGCGAGTACCTTCTTCCAACAAAACAGTGTCATGATAAAAGCTTCAGCAGTGAGATAACACTGTATGTTGAAGCATAAACGTCTTTTCAGTCTCAACTCCCGGTGGGTGCTTATTATATATTCCTCTCCTTCCCTAGGTGTGTGACACGTTTCTGAAGTATGGGCTCCCCCTCGTAGTGATGCCTCCGCCTGGAGTTTTTTACCCAGCCCTGTTTGCCACCGACCCTGTCAGCGTTGACAGACTGGCCTATATCATGTACAGGTGGGGACTCTTCATCTTTATGCTCCAACCTCCCACTGGCCCATCAGGATGCATACGCTTGCAACATCTTTAGAGCAGTGTGTCGTATGTTTATACATATTTGATGACAGAGAAGGACCAGAATCAAATGGCTTCATTGTACGTGCATGTCCATGTATGATTTATGATAAAAAGAGACTTAGAGGCCAGCCCTCTTTGCCTTTTATGTAGAATTCAAGCACCATTTGTAACTTCAGGCTTTAATAACACAAATCCTCACAGTGTCGGCTAATTGACTACACCCCAGGGTTCTGAAGCAATTTCATTGAAGCTGAGCGTAAAAATGCCATGGCAAATTAACATTAGAATGTAATGGCATTATATTTTTTTTTTGACAGACCATAAAGAACAAGCTGTTTTGCAGTAATTCATGATCACATAGGTCAGTGGTCTTTCTCTGTTTCTTTTTTATCCAGGTACAAGGTGAACTTGACATCAGCCAAGAGTCAGGAAAAACTCACAGAGGTAAAAAAAAAAAAAAAACACACACACATAAAGATACTTTTCTTGCTTTTGCTCTCACTGTGAATGTCTGAAAATGAAACATGTGATTCTTACAGTGATATTGTAAGAATGCATTTTGGTTCACTGCAACAAGTCCTTGACATAATGTGGAGGAAATTCTTTTTATTAGAAGAGCTAATTTAACAGTTATGATTGCATTTACATTTTAGCTCTCTTCCAACGTGTTTGTTTTTGATGCACTGTGGTAGTATTTATAGATTTTACATCTCTGTCCAGTTCTCTTTCGGAATTCAGAAGCATCCACCTACAGATGATAACCTTTAATACCCTCCCAGATGAGGACTTAAAAACTTGATTTTAATATATCTGCTACTGCGAGCTGTGAATTTACAAGTACATGTCAGGCAGTCAGTATGCTCCCCCAGACATGTCACTTTTTATTAAGAAAAATTGGCTTGGTAAATGGCACACGAATTAATCAGCACAACAAGCATCAGACATGAAACTCTGGAGATATGGAGGGTGGTTTACTCTGACTCTCTGTCTTTCTCCACTCTTCTTTCTTTCTTCTAATTTTGATTTTGCGTCCATTTTTCAGCAGGCCTTTCACATCAGCCGTCAGACGTTCCGTGAGTTCAACCACTACATAGTTGTAATGGTCAACTGCCTGTGGAACTCCAAAATGTTTCATCCAGGCATGGACGTACAGCTGGGAGAGGAGCTGCTGCAGAAGAGCAGCGTGCCACAATACTGGACGAGGTTCGACCTCATTTACCACCCCGCCTTCATGAGCTACGCTGTCGACTTTCACCAGAAGGTGAGTGTGGCCGATTGAGGTTATCTTGATTTGTGTCTTACAAAGACCTTTGGGTATGATCCAAACTGCTGCAGACACGAAATGTTCCCCTCCAGGTGCCTTTTAAACAATACCTGCTCCGAAGCTCCGGCTTATTTTCAAAGTGTAAGAGGCCAGTGATGGATCAGTGTGCTCCCAGTCCATACAGTTTGGTTAATGGCCTCGCAGCTAAGACAAGGAGACAAATGTGTTATTAATGTATCTTTCATAGAAGATACATTAATACAGAAGGACATTTTATTATTAATGGATGCTGCACGAAACATGGTTTTCATCATGTTTAATAATACACGTACCTCTTTTTGGTTCGGTCCAACTGCAACATGCAGCAGTGATCTTGTGAGATTTAGCAGGGTGGGCTCACAATGAATATTAATGTTCTCTCTTTATCAGTGTTGGCCAGGGAGAAAGAACATGGACCTCAACTCCATAAAGGTATGAAAGGGGGGATCTACTTTTTATTTCTGCATTTTTAATAGACTCCACGCATCAGTCACATCTCTGTGATTAAGAGAGACTGCTTTGATCATAAGAATCTTCAGATGTGTTAGATTTGACTGGGCGTGTTCCTGTGCACTTGTTTCAGCATTCGAAGCCGTGGAGCTGGTACCTGGAGTATTTGTTCACTCAGGGTTATGACGGCCTCAAACAGTTTGTTCAGAGCAACATCAGCCGGCAGCTGACAGCAGGCGACGGGCAGAGCGACTGTCTTTCAGCGGAGCAGAGGTAGACGCTCAACTCGATGAAGAGGAACAACAACCGCTTGCATCTTACCAATTTTTTTTTTTTAAAAGACTTGTACATATTTCACCTGCACCTCTCTCCCAAGCGAGCTACTTGCATATGATCTGAGTATCTTTTTATGTACATAGATTTACCTGTGTTTATTGTGTATTTTTACTTATAGCATTGTCTGTTTAATGATAATAGACCATAATGCCCTGGCAGCCATTTGGTATAGGCAGTGTCAGTGGTAGGTTCAAATTCAGTGAGTGCACATTCAACTGGGATGATGGTTTGTATGTTGCAGAAAAAAAACTGAAAGGGCATCATTGCAACTCGCTTTCATCTGCCGCAAAATATCCACAAAATGTTTGACATCACAAAAATAGAATACTTTATGACCCAAAAGTTACATAAATGTTGATGGTGTAGAAAAGAATAACAGTAATGATTCTTTTTCAGCATTTTTTCCTATTGAATCGGTCATTTTTTGTTTAATGTCAACAAGCTGACCTTGAACCTGCTACTACACTGAAAACACATTTCCTTTTAGCCTTCTGTTTGTTTTGTGTTTTATTCTTGTACAGCTCGCCATATGCAAACCCCTGACTCTTGCACATTCCTGGAAATAAATAAATGCAAGACTTTTGCTCAAGAAGCAAATAAAATCGATCTGTTGTGTTTTAATAATATAATAATGCAGTATGTCACAGTTTACAAGGCCAAGAGTCTTGGCCTTGAGCCCAAATGTGAACCTGGACTTTACCATCAAATGGCATCAGTCGCTTTAGAAGCTGTTATATAGATTATGTATTCTTAATTATGCATTAAGTGCTCTACCATCTGGTAAACAGCATTTTGCTTTAATTTAGGGACCCTTCTGGGTGGTTATTAGGCCCTGGGCTACTTCTGAAAACACTGGTTGAAGTCATTAGAAGCCACATAGTGATCAGCTTTGTCTAGGACTGTTGATTGCATTCATTTGTCCACTGTTTTTTTTTTTTATTTGAATTGGAACACATTGATCTTTTTGGCTATGTAAAGTAGTGAAAAAGGACAGCTTACAGTTATCTGAAATTTACAGATATTTTTGTTTTGTTTTGTCCAACCAAAGGCCCAATTTATTAAATCTAAAATTATAGAAAAAACAGCAAATACAGTAAAAAAAAAAAAGTTGGAAGTTTTGCATTTTTGTTTATTTCGACCACTTCAACAAATTATAAAAATTCAACTAACTGATTGTTTCAGTCACTGCACTACACTGACAGTCTGTCAAGTTTCATTTTCATTGACATAATTTCATCATGAATAAATCACACATAAACATATATGTATAGTAGCCTACTTTGAACAAAAAGGACGAATTTGGACACCACCGTTTTATTTTAATGTTGTATGCTGTCCTTAACTTTTCAATCCACTGTTGAAAATGATGAAGAGTTGCAGAGAGGATGTTCTCTCGCAACCTTGAGCCAGATTTCCATCCTTGACAGCCTTTTGGACGCTTCCTCCCTCAGCTGTGGCTTCAGAGCACTCCACCCTCCACCCTCCACCCTCCTGCAGCTCCTCATAACGCACCGCGGAAGTTTTCAGTGAAGCATCTGATCTCACTCCAACTCCCGCTTTCTGAGATGACGATAATGTGTGTTGAGATGGTTTAACCCAGCCGATGAGACCCTCGGCGTGTGGTGCGGCGCTGGAGAGAGTGAGCGGAGCCACCTTAAAGAAAGCAGCCCGCTGATGTCAGCGTCAGAGACACAGACTCCGCCGCCGGTACAGCGCTGCGCTGCTCCGCCGTTTCAAATCTTCATCTGCTGCTGCTGCTGCTGCTGCTCCTCACTTTCCTCAGCTCACGTCTCGACAGCATCCACTGGAGTAGCTTATTTCAGCCTCTTTGCCAACACAGTGAACTGTGTCAGTCCCGCCTGAGCCAAATCCCTGCCTGGGGGAGAAGAGAAAGGTGAGACTTGTTCTTTTTTTTTTTTTTTTTTAAAGTGTTTACTGTAGGAAATGTGTGTTTTAATAGAAGTCGGATAACCTCGCGTGCAGGACGCACAGAGAAACATGGTGTGCACAGTGTGTTAGGCTTCTTAAATCGCCTCTGGGTCACTCCTGTGCATGTTGAGGTAGAGATTTGGCTGCTGCGCCGCAGTTAGGAGACTGTGCGTCGTCCTGGTCACAGTTTGGCAGCTGGATTTTTTTTTTGCTTCAGTCGGGCGACATCCGTGTGATGGAGGAGCTTTGTCTGATGAGCTCCAGGATAACTACAGCCTTTATGCGCGTTTGTCCTCTGCTCTGCGCTGAATAAAAGGCGGTTAAGTGGACGTAAAGGCAGCATTTGGGAAGTCTTCCTGTGTTTGTCATACAGTGTTCATTATTCAGAACAGTGTGCACAGATCACAGTCTGTCCATTCAGTAACTGTGGATCAGAGGAAGTAGATTTACCCACACTGGTGGAGTGTGCGCTTATTTTGTGGAGCCCCAGAGGAGGAAGAAAGCCTTGCACATCTTTCTCTGTAAGTTTCCCCTCCACCCCCGCAAGTATCGCTTCCTGCAGGAAAAAAAAGGGGGCATTTTTAAGGCTTTTCAGCCTCATCAGTTTGTATGGGTGGAGACTGACGTGTGGTGGCAGACCGAGGTGTTGAGCCGGATTTGAACTCTGGATGTCGCGAGTAATTATGGTTACAATTACACGGTGAGCGTCTTAAGCCCCGAGACTCTTTCTTTTTATGAGAGCCCCAGGATGCAACACAGTGGAGGGTAATTTAGGGAAATATTTGGAAGGAGGAGTAATCCTGCTTCTGTGGACCAGACAGAAGACGTAGCTCGTGTGTGTGTGTGTGTGTGTGTGTGTATTAATATATATATAAACCAACAGTATCCCCATTAACTAAAACACAAGATCTGAACCTGCTCTCACACCCAGTCTGATTGACAGATGTCGACCACAGACATTAATATATTATAAAATGTTTGTGTCACATGTTTCCAAACTTTCATCATCATCTTTTCATCTAAACTTCAAATATGTGAGCATCCCTCAGGTTGCAGAAAATACTGCTGGGCCCTTTTGAAGGCTGCACTGAAAGGCTTCTAAGAGCAACTTTATCTGAATGAATATATCAGTCCAGCGTGTTAGTCGTACACTTGTTTGTGCTGTTGTGTCCAAATGTTGACCATGTGTTAATTTTGAAGGATCAGTCAAATACAAAGACAGAAATTCCCTTCATGAAAATTTAACCATCTTGGTTTTGAACATCAAAAGCATTCATCTTTCTCTCTCATGCTTACCGACTGTTTTTGTCTTCTTTCATCTTTGATCTTAAAGTCCGGTAACTCTCGGTGTTCATGGCTCAGTCCAGGATGAAATTAAAGATCTCTGGAAGCATTAAATGATTTAGGTTGTTTAAAAGAAGAAAAAAAAAAATTGAAGAGTTGAATAATGTTTCCTCCTCGAAAGGGGGCATTAGGCGACATCCTGCCTCACAAAGAAATTCCTCTGAAAGTGAATTTTCTGTTGTCATCCTTCAGGACCTTTCAGCGTTATCATTCTGCATTCATTTAAAATAGCTTCAAGTCATTTTCATGGACAGTAATCTTCCTGTACCTACACTGAAAGATCATTTTCCTCAGAATCCAAACGCCTAACACGGTCACATTTTCTTCAAGCAATCCAATTTGATGTGATGATAGGACTGCATCGCTTTTGATCTTAATGACTGCTGCAAAACATCTGAAAATATAAAAAAAAAATGAGTGGAATAGTCCTGCTGACAGTGGGTTTAATAATGGTTCATAATGAGTAGCATACGCCGTGATGACCATAGCAGCTTGCATGTTATGTGTTGCTCCTTCTAACCAGGTTTGGCAGAGGGAAGCTGTGTTTCTTAAGGCTCCACACAGCAGTGAACGGTAATTGTGAAGGACGCTAAAAGGATTACGAGATGTTCCATTGTCACCGCTTCTCTCCATCTACATGCCTCCTGGTCATGTTTTATGTTTTGCATTTTCAACACCCCCCCTCCAGCTGTGTTTTGGAGAATGTACATTAAATCGTACAGCATCATCTCGTTTTAACGTCCTTAAGAGTACAGTGCCACTGTCACTTGTATCAGATAATGTGAAGAAAGCAGTTTCTAACCTTCTTTGTCTGATGAACCCCCACGGCCCTGTCAGAGTGCTAAATTACCTCTTCACTGATACCAGCCAGTGTTTTCCAAATGTATTCATTTGAATTCATTTCAAACTGGATCTCATTGAACCCTCTTAACTATGCAGAAGTGGATATTGTTACGGTATTTCTTTTACATAACTGAATGTTGTTGTTTTGGTCGGTTTGGTCAAGTTTGGGTTTGTAGCACCAGATGCTGGACATTGAAATCATTCTCAACCACATTTAGCAATACAATTCATCCCTTTACCTCTTTTAGCAACCAGCTATCAGATGCATTTAGCTATTAGAACTGTTTTGATTACTTAATCAAACTACTTAAACGAATCAATCATTACTTTTAGTGAACTATTTCAAACATTTTGATTACTCATAGTTAACCATTTCACCTGTTTATCCATTAGTTTTCTACCATTTTTTCATTATTTTACAGTTTTTTTTTAGCAAATAATTTCAGCTGCTTATCAATTAATACCCAAATTCAACCATTCAGCCAATGTAAACTGTCTATTCATTACTTTTCATTACTGCTAGTTAAACTCAGACCTCTTTACCTCCTTACCAACTAGCTTTACACTCACTAACAACATGTGATAGTGTGATAAATGTTACGGTTGACTTGATATACGGATTCTTTTTTGTAATCAAATTGTCATTTCCATTTAAAAAACCAACAAAAAAAAGTTGTGTAGCTACAGTACCTCTAGCAGCTGCAGCAGTAGCCACTGGACCACAGCTAACCCTGGCTGGGAATCACTGTGTTAAAGTGTTTGTATTTTTCTGGACTCATATGTCTTCACAGTTTTAGGAGTTTGAAAGGTTAATCCTAAATAGGCAGTACTTCAAGGCGTGGAGCTGGTTTCTTTCATGGTTTGTTTTCATCACCACTGATGAAACCTAAACATGTATTTTGGGATTGCATTATTTATACTGTTATGTGGGGAGCAAGCTAAGTTAAAGATTGTCTTGGGCATGTTTTTCTTTTCCCCCCTTTTTTAATTCAGGAGAGTGATCTGAAAATGTCATCCTCTGTTAAAGTCTGCCCCGGGTCTTCAGTAACTCTAGCGGAGCGTTAAGAATTAGCAACCTACCAACTGCTGTAGTGACATTACATATTCTCGCTACAATTTTTCTTCATTTACATTGAAAAGGTGATTGTAGGTCAGATGCTGTGATTTGATGTAAGCACGGTGATCAAGAATGATTAGTCTCATATTTTTTTGCTACACAGAGGAAATCAGTGATGAGTTTACAAGTCTGGACCTCAAAGAGTCAAACTGGTCAAACTGCTGTGGTGATTTAATTACAGTTGACCCCAGCTTTGACCTTATTGATTTCACCTTGCTCTCCAGTGGGACAGATGAAGACCTCAGTGATTTGTTTGTCTTTATCACCTTGCTAGACTGAGCATTTGCAGTGGAAGAGCTTTTGTATCTCGATTTTTCTCTTTATTCAAAGGATATTATCTGTTTCTGACATTTGTCTAGGCTGCCCTTCTTCTTTACACAAGTATAATTAGCCGCAAGTTAGTGTTTTCCCCCTGGAGTCTGCCAACAGTGATATCAGGGCTCATTTTCCTCCCTTCAGAAGAAGCCATTTGTTGCTACTCACTCTCACATAGTATGAAAAACAACATCTGCTAAACTACAAAAAGCTTAATAATCCACTGAATTTGTATCCCATGATGCGTTAATTACTATTAACCTAAGTTTCCCTGTCATGGCATTTAATCTTGCCTTAGTTTGATGTTCTATTTTCTAAACTGCATCAGAGAGCAGATAACATGTGAGACTGACTGGATGAGTGAGGCAGGGTCAGTGGTAATAAAGGAAGGAGACAAACCAAATGAAGGGTATCGTTTGTGGTTGAATTACGCTAATTCCTAGTATCTGTAATCTCTTAAAACTTGTCACAATACAAACTTAATTGTCACATACATGTCTTGTCATTTGGGCCATCTTTATTTGTTGGCAGGTCAGTTAAAGGATAAGTTAGGTGATAATCGATACTTATGCAGATTGTCAATAAATCTCATGAAAAGACAAAAGCCAAGTTATTGATCCCACTAACCAGTGTTGTTTGTGTCTCCAATGCTTGATGTACTGCAGCTAATTCCCCTGTGCTTGTGACCTCCATTGTTGTCCAACATTATTAAAAACACACCAATGAGCCTCTATAACAGAAAACAAGGCTACTGTAGTGGTGCTGCAAAACCTATTAAATCTCCAAATCCTCAGCTGAAAATAGTCCACAACAAATGCACTATTTATTTCTGTTTGAGTAAAATTGGCTAAGAACTACAGTACCTAGCTGTTAAAGTAATTTTTCACTTTTACTTAAAAATATATGTATACGTATTTTTGAGTTATCAGGCTGAAAAGCAATTATTTCAAGTCTCAGGTTAAGTGTGGTCAGAGGTGTGCTTTGTTGTACCTTTTCAAATAAGTATTTTGCCTTTGGAAAGTTGGCCTTTTCATCAAACTGGGCTGTCCACGGAGTAGAAAGGCACAGATATTTTTGAAATTGGTGCAACATGATCAGAGAAAAGAGCTGTGGTATTCCCTTTTGCTCAAAAGATGGGAAAACTACAATAACCAGAATGCACTGGGCTTTTATCCTCACTGGCTAGCGGTGTTTGGCTCTCGGCTGTGGCGGCCTCTCCCTCCTCCACATGCTGCAATTACCTTGCACTGTATTCTGGAAGTATCCCTGAATGTCTGATTCCTGCATTAAACTTTAAAATCTTGGTCTTATGGTAGGGATGCAAAAAAAAAACACTTTTCGCATATAATTGAGCTCTGGGTACAGAAAACATGGACAAAAGTTAAACTACTACCCACAGTGTAATGATCCAAAGCTGATTGAAAATCATCAAAATATCCATTTAAAGAGATACTTTTCTGATTTGACTGACTTAACAATAAAATAACAGTAACAATTTCATTGCCAAGCCAGTCATTCAGTGTCCGCCAGATGTTTTGTCTCACCTGGTGGATGTTGAACTGGATAACAAGTGAGGAGCTCTGGCTGCAGGTGGCGCACAGGGAAGTTAAACATGCACATACTTCCCATATTGTAATGATGGAAAGCCAGAAAGTCTATCCCTATGTATCCCTTTAATCTCATCGGACAGTGATGTCACAGGGTCCTGGGGTACACATCACTGCAGCAAGGTACAAAGTGAAACCTGTGGAGGTCAGCGCAAACAAGACCTTCAGCAGGTGTTAAAGGTCCCATATTCTGCAAAATGCACTTTTTAGTGTCTTTTCAGCATAAATATGTGTCCTCTGTATGCCTACAAAATGCCAAACGATAAGAAAAAAAAACATCCTCTCTCTGTGTCTCCTGCTCCATCTTTCAGTAAATCTGTGGATTTGGATCCCTTTATGATGTCATTTCATCAAATTTGATGAAGGTGAGAGCAAATTGGCAAACTGTTCTGTTCTTCTAAAACGGAGCATTCAGACAGAGACTGAAAACAGCTGCAGCAGCCACGTCTGCTAGGAGACAAATAATGTGTTTTATCAACATTAAACCTTGTAAACATGTTCTAGTTGGACCGTCAGACACAAGTAAGAACTTTAAAATGAGCAAAATATGGTACCTTTAAGTTGGTTTTGATTTCAATAGGTTCCTAATGGTTTGGTGCCACAGAGCGGGTGGACAGTCAGACTTACACATTATTGGTTTCTGTCTTTTCTTAGATTTTGTCGACATTAACAGCCTCATCCCTAAAAACTAGCTTGACACGTTTACAAATTATAATAAATAATTGAAATAAATGTTTAATTTAAATGTGTAATTGCAGACAATATTGTTCTTCTTTTATAGTAATCAACCTGGACAAAATACCTTCAATAAATAGAATGGGAACGATACACTCTGGCCCTATTTATAACCACTTTTAGCATTACTGACCACAGACCAGCAGTATCTCACAATTCCTGTCCAACAAAAGAGCCACTGGTCACAACCAAACACCTCAGGCCCTGCTGGAATAAAAATATCTCAGTGCCTTGTCAAGTGGCTGTCCCTCCTGAGACCCAGATGGACGAATAGTTGTTGTACACCTTGGAGCATCACCATCCCGAGCTCTGTGGCCGTAGGACAGCTGTGCTCGGTCGGGCAGGCTGCAACAGTCCCATCATCACCCTGCACCTCTCAATCATCCCCAACATGCACTGAGAGATGGCAAAATGGACAAATGGAGGAAGAATGGGGATAGAAAAGCAATTTGCTAACTCCATAAATTCCTGCGCCTGCTGTACCTATCCATGGCCACGGTGACTGCAAGCTATTATTTAGAATCTGGTAACCGATGCTTTCCTATTAACATTAAATGGGTTGATGTCTGCGGGTTGTCTCCCATGACACGTTTATGCCGGTTATTTACTGCCCGGCACTGCAGGCCTTGCTCTTGGAGCTGCTCTAGGGGCCGACTCACAGTGTGGCCCCATGTGGCAAGTCATCCTTAATATGGCAGGATGGGAGGGAGAGAGGAGTAGCGACCAGTTGCTTAATTTACAGTCCGGGCAGAGGGAATGCTGTGTGTTAGAAAGGAGGTCGATAAATGGTAAAGAAAAAAAACAAGCATGTGTTTGGATATTTGAGTTTGTGTGAGTGCAGATTTCTCTGTGCTTGTCTTTTGGGGCACATTCGCAGAATCGATTTAGGTATGGAAATGACTGTCAGTTTGTCGCTCCACCACTTCGGTCCAGACTGAAATATCTCAACAACCATGGGTTAGATTTACGTGAAATTTGCTACTGACATTCGTAGTCCCAAGAGGATGAATCCCACTGACTCAGACATTCTGACTTTCCCTTATGTGCCACCACGAGGTTGAATTTTTTTTTTTTTTAATGAAATGTCTCAACAGCAATTGGATGGATTGCCATGAGATATTCACAGTGCCCAGAATCTGAGTTATTTTGGTGATCCTCTAGCGATAACTAGGTGCCACGAGCAGGTCAGATTTGGCAGATTTTGATACATACATTTATGGTCCCCAGACAGTGCATCTTATCGACGCTGATGATCCCCTGGCTTTTCCTCATGTACCACAATGAAGCTGATATTTGTGGTTTGGGGTTAAATTTGATACACACACTGATAGTCCCCTCAGGTTGAATCACGACAACTTTAGTGATGGCATTACTTTTCACTGAGCACCATCATTTGGCCTGAATACCTGCAAATATGTTGACATTCCCACCAGCCTCAGCTGTACTTTGTCTTTAGTGCTAATTAGCAAACGCAACCCTGCTGACATGTTAAATAAGATGGTGAACATCATAAACCTTACACCTGCATGGTTTAGACCCATTTTCCTGGAAAAGTCCACACACATAATACACAGTAAGAATATCGGGCAGCAGTGCAATGTGCTATAGAAGTGAAGGTGGAATTATTTGTTAATCCTGTCATCCTCTGCACCAGGGAGGCTGTCTTTGGTTGTTTTGCCTTTTATCTGCATTTGTCAGCATGTGAGACAGGGGGCTGACTGAATATTCACCGCCCGAACATCTCTGCTTTTATGCTGAATTAGCACTCAACTCTCCCTTCTGACAGCAGCATCTCACAATGGATGAATGATTAAACATGTGATAATTACTCAATGACAACCGATTTATGCCTTTTTTTTTATATATATAAGGTAATATCCATTATTTCAATTTTCTATACAAAATTCTCTATCATTACTCACTGATCTCTGCACTGCTTTAATGGTCCATTCTAGCTCAAGATAAAAGCGTGTTGTTTAAATGCAAAGCTGCATCTGATCTGTTCAAGTGGGCTCTCAGATACACAACTTTTCAGGATGGATCTTAAGCCTGTGGAAGACTCTGTGGTCAAAAACATTACAACAGCAGCCCTCTCCTGCTGCTCAATTCTAATTGGAGTTAATGGCTTCTGCACTGAGTTCAACATACTTCTAGTGGCTGCTGCTGAGTTTGTTCCCCTGGTTTCAGCCTCTTTTCCAAACTGTGCTGAATAACACAACTGCTGCTATACTGTTTCAAGTAAATATTATTTTGCAAGTGAACCGATCCCTCTCGTATGTCAGGTCTGGTTAGAGTAAGCCGGCGTCTGCTCTCCACTGGTCACACTTCATCTTCTGCACACGTGCTAACGCGCTCCAATTAAAGCTGACATGTTCTGATCAGGGCGGTGTCATGTCTGGCAGTGTGACCTCAGATGGGCCTGGCTGTCCTCTACAGCTCGGTTACTCAGCTCCAGCTTTGTCTTATCCTGGCTCGCTTCTTAAAATTCATGGAGCACATTGTTGATATTCTGCAGTGGATATGTGTTGTGGTTCCGTCCCACACCTCAGACAGAGCTCAGGTTTTGTTTTTTCCTTTTTGTTTTTTAATCTCCTTTTCATTGGATTCAGGAAATGGGATGGGCTTGGATAATTGCCGTGAATCTCTGGGTTTCATGTCATTTTAGAGACATTAATGGACTATTCAAGGCAATTTGAGACCCCTCCATGCCATATACAAAATGATGAACTCATTAGAAATGACTCCCGATCTCCCCCTCCCCACTGTAACCTTCAGGCTACAAAAGAAGAGAGAAAAAACACACCAGAGACAATTATCTTTCTTTTAAAGCAGGTATAATACATGTCTTTAAATTCAACCTCGTTAATGCATTGCTGTCTGGTAATGATGTTTAATGTGGTGAGTGTGTGAGAGTGTGTGTGTGTGTAAAATGTAAAAATAAGACCGTAAACTGTGCAGGTGGAACATTCTGGCAGTTATGCGCTTATACACACGCACTCATGGGCTCACTTTTGTTTTTATTTTTGGCATTTATATGTTTCTTTTGTCCATTTGTTAGGTTTATTCCCAGATGGAAAATGCTTGTAAGTCCATTCAGCTTTTGTCCTCTCCTGTGTTACCACCTGAGTGTGATGTTTCACAGTTTTGGCCATTATTTCCCTTGGTCATGATAATATTTTACTCATTTGCACCAGTGCGCACACTGCAGAGATGCCGTCTCCACTAATTACAGTTTTAGAACGGCATCCATTAGTGTAAGCAACACAAGCTTTAACCCTGTCATTTCAACAGCAAAATAAACTCTGTGGTTTGCCAGGATATGTGTCCCATTCCTCAATGTGCAGTGGCAGCAGAAGGCTCCTAAAACACAGCATCTGTAGAATGATCTACACATTGTCCTCCTGGCTCTGCGTCGATTTAGAATGTTTGCTTTCTCTTTTTCTGCATTCAAATTAGAAAAATTCGCTCAACTCAGAACAAGACTTGTTTTTCAGAAGTAAACTGATTTTTCTCCTTTGTTGTGCTTTCAGTTTCATCCTACTGACAGACAACACACTGTAGGCTCTCTGTGCTCCCTACTCTGTCTCTGTCCTATTTTAATAACATCATTTCTGTTTACTTTAACACATTGCAAAAATAATTAATCATATTTCAACAAGGAACAATGAGGATCAACCCATTGTAACTTAATGACTGTTCATTGTGGATTAGTGCGTGTGTATGTGTGTTTGTGTCTAAAACAAAACATATAATATGAAACATATATTTTAATACAATGTAAATGGAATTCATTTGGTTAGAGCTCAGTTATTGGCTATGGGAAAAACAAACCAAAACAGTTAAGCCCTCGAGCACTTTGAAACAGCTTCTTCACACAGTCATGCTGAGTTCATGACCTCATATTGTTCAGTATTTAATAGATATTAAAGCCGAAATGCTTTATCATGATGAAATTACTTGCAAATCAGACTTGACTATCTAACCTATATGTTGTCTGTCCCCTCACTGTTACCCTGAAAGAATCGAGTGTAAACCCCCTACCAAGTTCAGAAGCCTCTGCTCTGACATTGTCTCTCAAAGCCAATGAAATGTGGTTTCCTCTTGAAATGAACCAGAAAAGAACCTAATGACTGTCTACATTATTCACTGTCCAGAGACCAGGGCTCCTCCTATTGAAGCTTAATTGAGCACCACGGGAATGCTTCTCTTTACTGAATGATGAAACAGGAATTTGACTTCTCCTCAAACAATAAAGCATCGGGTGTCTTTGCCCCTTATTGAGCTGAAAGGGGCAAAATAATACTAATTTTACATGCGTGCACGGATGCGTGTGTATATGCTGTATGTGTGCTGTGAGTACAAACTGGCTGGGTCGATACAGCTCTGGATCCTGAGATCCGAGATCATTTCTCAAAGCTACATATTTCCCATCTATGAAGCTTAGGGCAGTCTCTTAGGCTCCCGGATTTATCAAACAGAAAAGGTCACTACGGCAGGCTGCAATTAATTCTGCTTTTATTTGGTGCTACTCAGGATGCTCGCTCCATTAGTGACGTACGTTATTATATAGTTTGTCTTCAGAAAGGGCTGGTATTTATATGATGGTCTATATCAGGCATTGTTCAATGTTTCGTTGTTGTAAGCAGTGATGAGTCACTGTTGATCCTTGAGTGATGTATGTTTTTCTCCAATCTCTTTATATATTGAATTTGCAAGCAAACAATAGATAAAGAGGCAAACTGTTGAGCTTCAGTTCAATTTTTAATAATAATAATAATGATACTTCCTGACTCAAGTGTCAAGTTGTGAGTTGACTTAGTCCGGCTGTCAAATTGTGTAAACTTTAGACAAATTTCATGGCAAAAGAATTTGGTGGACTCATCCTCCAGGGACCATGAATGTCGGTATTTGAAGGTAATCTCTCTCAGTATGGACCAAAAAGAAGTATGTCAGGATGTATATATGCATGCATACATTTATGAAGGGTGTACACAACGCAGCGTGAGAGTTTTCTAGTCTGAGACTGCAAGAGTGATTTGTATATTTATTCTTAAGGATAGTTTTTCTGTTCAAAGAATCACTTGACTTAAGTAAATGCTCATGCACAAAAGTCAAGTAAATGAACTGCCTGATGTGGATTCCCCCCACAGCCAATACGACAGCAGTGTTTTTCTGCTTCTTTCCATTTTCCTAGTTCTGTTCTCTGATGGCAAAGCCTTTCCATCTTAGATTAGGAATGCCTTAGGCATTGTTTATTTTTGTGATGCTTGTGCTGTAGAAAGAGCTTGCATGATGAAAAATCTCAAGTTATTTCAGTATGTTAAAGCTACATTATAATCCTTCTTAATTAATGGCCAAATCATTTTTTGTGCCTTGTGGCTGTGTTTTGAACATAAACAGTCTTGCTTGTGCACTTAAAGCATCTCATCAATCTGTCTTGCGAAGCTGATAGTTGCCTTACTTAGTTCCTATGGAAACTGCAGTGTTAAGAGTTCAAACTTATTGCTATGCAGACCAATTCGATAGAGAGTGAAATGTTAGACTGCACTCTTTGGCCTTGTAGACAGTGTTTCTTCGTGTCGAATCTCTTGCTTTTCGACACAGGGCAGCAGGTCACTGAACTGAAGCCAGGGGGTCTGAGCCAGCAGTTTTACTTTGGGCTTGTTTCCCAAATATCTAAGAGCTGTGGAATAAACCAGAACTAAACTACAATGATTCAGATGTTCGATTATTTCACTGGCTTGACCTTTCAGATTCTCTCCAATCATGTTGACCTTTCCATGTGCCAGCATATGTTGCTGTAAGCCTTTCCTCTTAACATATTATATCCCGACATACACTCCAGAGATCCTTGTTCACATTGCCAAATTTGCACCAAAAAACCTTTTGTGAGTATTTTATGAGCATGTCAATGAGATCGTCCCGCTACTCCTCTGTGTTGCTCATACAAAGCTCTGCCTTTTTTGCACATTTAGGGAGTATTCTGACTGTCTCTGTGTGCACGATGCCTCACTGGCTGTGTCAGTACCAGGGCAAGATGTATAGTATGTGAGGAAATGCTGATGGTGCCTGCTCTTTATTTTTAGAGTCAATCTCCTGTTGGTGCTCAGTCTTTGCGAGGAGGCAGTGAGTCATGTTTAAACCATTGAATGTGAGCTGCCAAACTCCCATGGTGTGATGGGAACCTCGCATCTCCCAACTATATTGCTTGGTGGTATTAAAACCTCTCTCCTCCTCTCAAGATACAATATGTTGCTTTGATCGGTAAATATCCAGCTGGCGCATTCACTGGTGGCTTTGATTAATAGTGTTTTGCCATGGCATGACTCTGGGTAAGGACTAAATTATTTGGCTTCATTTGGCTTTCTGCATCTCAAATTAGTTGGAGCAGGATGTTCGCTAAACACTTGATACTCCCACTCAGTCATCAAGCAGTGCCATCTTATTCCTCATGTTGAGGCATATTTGCTGCTCACCAACCAAGAGGCTGAAGATATGCAGACAGTGCTGATGTATTTGATTACATTTAGTATACATGAATTCAGTAAACTTAAGTGAGTTAAGTTGTTTATTGTTATGATATTGTTCTTTTCAATTTTTTACCCAAATTTTCAGGGGGTATGAATACATATTAATACATTCCCCAACCATTTTAGCAGTACTGCTAGAACTGCAGTTAGTAACACTGAGAGGACAATGGATTTAGCCTGAAATTATGAAAGAGTACAACTTCCTTTTCCCACCCCACCCTACAGAGGAGCCTGTCATATAACATACACAACGGTACAAATGGAAGACTTACTATATTCTACATAGCTAGAAATTTACATTGCATTACAGTTGCCTGGCTGAACTGCAGGTCGCTACTTGGTCCTCATTTCACAACAGCTGTATTTAGAAATAAACTGTATAACTTTATGATGTCAGTCATTTACGTTGTTTTTGAATGTAGAGTAGTACTATGTTCATATCAGGGGTGTACTGGCTATCTGGCACACCACAACAAATGTTTGAAAAATCCTTCTTCATATTGACCTGACTGCTTTCCTAACGTTAGCTAGCATGTTAGCTACTACAGTACATTGCATGGTAAGCCTGTAAAGCCTGTAAGCTAACTTACTTTTGTCGCTTTACAAGATAAGCTCCTCCTGAAGCCACGCGCTGACGATATTTAGCTTGACTCAGTGACAGCCTGCATGGTGGAGGGGATTGAACCTCTTCCTGGCTCTGATTGGTTGTTTTTGTTCAGGCACGTTGGATCCTTGGAATGACATCAGGAGCACAAAGAGGAGCCAAAGGAGCTTGATTTTTTTTCAGAGATTACCTGTTTCATTAAATACTTTCAGGATACAGTGACAGCTTCAGCAAATATGACAAAAAGCTATTTTTTAAAAAAGTTAACTAGTGAGCCTTTAAGAGACATTTTGTCTCTGCCAAATGGTTCGTGGGTTGTAAGGGTTGTCTTTTTTCTATGAATACTAAGTTGTTTAATGGACAGTGATTCATGACGGACATTGGTCATGACTCAGAGAGGGAGTGCTATGTTTGTCGCAAATAGTGGCAATCAGACACTAAGGGATTTAAAGTACTTTAATTACCTCCATGAGCTCGTTCTCACAGCCATTTCTGCTATTGCTGCTGCTGACCATGCTGATAAATGGGCCAAATCAGGGCTGAACTACAATAACTAACTTTCCATTGTTTTTAGAGCACCAGCATGGATGTGTCTTTGTCTGTAGTTTCTCCCTCTGGGAACTGATTGTAACTTGGACTGGCCTAAAACAAATGAATAAGGGTGGCTGGACAGGTTGGATCAAATTTTTGATTCAAAGTTAAACAAGACTACTTGGAAATGAATTGAATTAAACTGTGTCTGACACATACGGAGATTGTGTGATCCTACGTGGAGCGAGTGCCTTCACTTTTGCTTTTTGGTGACTTTTGATCTGAGCTGTTATGAGGAACCAATTTAGATTCTTCCAGTCAATCTCTCTGTACTACCATTAACTCCCCTCTATTGCTTTTAAAGAAAAGTGTTGAGCATCTGAAGATCAGTATTAATCTCTGTCACAAAATGGTTCCTTTATTGTAATTTTTTCAATAGACATTTTCATTCTGGGCCATATTTCAACTTCAGGCCCAGAAAGCTCATCATAGTCATAAGTTATAAAAGTACTGAAAACACTTTCACTATCATTAGTTTTACAGCTGTTGAAGCTGTCACTAGTGAGGTAAATTTTAAATATTTGTTTTTTGTTGTTTGCTGTCTAAAATTAATTACCACAAGGACTGCTTTTAGACCGGAGTAATTTACTTATTAATCTGATCTGGTTAAGCTATAATTTGTCACTGCTAATTTAAATTACATGCAGCAGTTGGAAACTCACTCTATGTTAATTGTGCAGCCACCACAGTGAGCAGGCCTCCGTCGACAAAGATGTGCTAGTTTGTAAGACTTGGCTTATGATAGATGGTTATGGTTAAATTGTTGGGTGGAACAGATTAAGAAAAAAAATCATAATTTTCAACATCCCACAAGGCCTGAGGTTTTTTGAAGGAAAGGTGCCTCTGAATAGATAAATGTTACTATGAAAGCTGTCGTCACATTCATTCATGAGAATCATTCATGGTTTTTAGACCTAAATTGTGAAGGAGGAGCTTGGCATTTTGGGGAATAAGTCTTTTCACGTTCTTCCTTAGAGAGAGATGAGAAAATGAATACCACTTTATGGTATGTTTTTATTTAGTCTGAAGCTGCAGCCAGGAGGCAATTTGCTTTGCTTATCATAAATACTGGAGGACTGGAGGATGACAGCTAGCCTGGCTCTGTCCAAAGTTGTACCTTTGCATTGTACCATTGTATACTGTTCATTCATACACAAACAAAACTTTAAAAACAGCAAATTGTGCTTGTATGGGGAGATACTGTCTGGGACTTTTCCTGGCAGCCAGAAATGGGTTGGCTGTTTCCCCCTACTTTCAGTCTTTATGCTTGGCTAAGCAGTAACACTTTAAATCCATCTATTTAGCCTTTATAATTAGTATATAAACATTGACACAGCAGTTTATAATTGTAGATACTTCGGTAAATACTTAAATTGTCCTTAAAGCATCCATTAAATTCATTCATTAAATCTGTATACTGCTTATAAATGGGAATAGGGGCTAAGCTGATCACCTTTTGGCACGAGCTTGAAGTGGTTTTGATCATCTCATCTAACTCTCATTTTCAAAAAACATCAAAACAAGAACAAAGTCATCCTGTCTTATCACTGGAAAAAGTTTGCAAGAATTTGAGAATTTTTGTCCAAACAAGACTTTAAAAATGAACTCATGCCTTTGTCTTTAGGTTGAACTACTTTAACTGGCTCTTCTCAGCTCTGAGACAACTGCAGTTCATTGAAAACATTGCTGCACTTTATCCCAATCTATCAGAGAATCAATTTTATAAATATTTCTTCTCTTTCTCACTAATGGTTTAGGACAAAATAAAAAAAAAAAAAGTTCTTCTGCTACAGTATCAACCCACTGAGGTCGACTGACACTGGTCTGATAATTCTTACCATAACTGAATAATAAGTTAGTAAGTAAATACAGACATGGGGAAACTACGTTTAGCTAAACACCTCCACAAATCTCGAACAAACTTCCAGAAGTTCTGAGGCTTCTCAGCTCTTATAACCCCACACATTGCAATTGCTTTTGATGAAATTGTAGTCTGTTTTAGGTCTGGACTGTAACTATTTTTTTACTTTCACTTTTTTATATTGTTAAATCAGTTGCATGTAATTACATGTAATTTCTTAAGTTCACAATGAATAATCTTCATTTTCTCAAAAAAAAAAAACAAGGTAACCTGTCCTTTACAAAAAAGCTGCAAGTTTGACTTGCGTCGAGGAGCTTTGTGGCTGTTGGCTCACATGATTTTGTGTGATCATCATTCACTTGAAAATATTTCCCAAGCGTGATTGGATGTTTCAACTTAATGTGTTAGTTTAAATGCACTGCTGATGTGGCTGATGTTTAGACTTGTTTTTCAGACTTGGTGGGCACAATTGAAAGGGACTCATGGTCTTGTAAACATTTGAGATAGAATCTGTGCTGATTTCTTCATAGAGGTCCTCAAATATTCATATGAACTGGCTTCAGTAGGTGTCAATGAATTGCCAGATGCACTATCGATGCCACGTGCGATAAAACATGGTAAATACATAATAAACTTTTGTGGGGGTTAACGACACTCACATTTATCGGTTGCAAATGGATACTTTCGGTTCACCGTTCATCAAAACACGAGCACATTCAATGAACTAGCACTTCTAGTGCGGCCATGCACAACATTAGTCTTATGTAAAACACTTTGAATTGGAGGAACTGGAACAGCCAGAGGAAACAGAGAGAAACACTGGGGGAACACTGAACCTCCACACAGTCGGTCCTAATTGGGTAAAACTGGACCATCTTGCCGTGAGGTGAAAATAGTAACCACTGCATGCAAATACTGGTCAACTAAAAGTATTCAAGGTTTCAACTCCATGTCTAATGGATTAGAAGAACTAAGTCGATGCTTCACAGAGTCATTTGTTCTTAGATCTCAGTCTATATGCAAATTACCCTGACAAATAAAAGGCATGAACTTTAGATCGCTGCATAGATAAATCACAGATCTTTAATCAGCTGAGTACTGTGCATGGCTGCAGATACGTAGATGGATAGATGACAGAGTGTAGCAGCAGGTGCTGAGCTTGAAAGACACTGACCTCAATAACAGCTGACTGTTTATTATCTCAGGCTGTCATGGCTGCCATTATTGTGAATGCCAGCCTTGTCTTTGCTGTGTACTCTGGAGTCTAATTGCGTCTTGCATAGATACAGCCTTAACGTCAAAACTTAATCTCTGAAATTCAGGCTGGCAGTCCTTATCCCTGTGCTCTTTCATGCTCTTATTCAAAACCCAAGAGATTTGGCAAGGTTTTATTCACTCAAAGTCTTTAATATGGTCCTGAGAGGAAATTCAAAGAAACAGGCTAGAATCTTTTTTTATTATTTGGAGTAAGAGTTTGTGCCCAACTGTGCATCATCTTCAGAAAAGAAGAAATGAAGCAGAAACCAAAGGACTGAAAAGACAGAGGGACAATCCTGGAATTATTCTCTGGGACTGCAGGCTTCATGTCTGTGAGTGAGCATATGTATGCGAGTGTTTTCACTGTGGCGTGAGGAAGCTCATCTGCATCATGGGGGAGCCTCAGGCTGTCCAGGTGATGGATAAAGCTTTAGACTGAGGACGTTCAGGAGAGGTGAAAGTAAAATGAGTTGAAATGTTGACGATATTTGTTATTATTATACTCACCATACTCATACACATAAACTTTTAATTAAATGTGGATTCTACAAAGAGAGGTGAAAAATAAAATTCTAATTTCCAGTCTGTTATTTGACATTGGGATCCATATTTCACAGTCTGCTCGATGGATGATGTATGGCGAGTAACGGCTTCAATCCCAGAGGAGCTGCATTAGCATTAGTGATGGTTACATCCACAAGTAGGCACTTATCTAACGCTATAGTTCCCTCTAACCATGTAATGAAGATGTGCCTCAGAGGACATTTAAAAGTGGAGATACACACTACACCACTGTCATTCATCTGAGTGAGCTAAATGACATAATGCTGATGTAACTGCATAGCTAGCTTCATTATAGCCTAACATTAGATGGCAAAGTACATAAATATGAAAATATAAAGACATTGAACAACATTTCTCATTTGTGACAATCACGTAGTGGTAGCAACCATTGTTGGCGAGTGAAAAAACTTTAGTTTGGAATACTGATTATTTTGAATTGAATGAATTTTGAAACAGTGACTCAGACTTTCGGAGAAATAGTCTTCGCCGTCTGAACCCCAGTGGTTGTTGAACATGTGTTGAACCTGGATAGGTTGAGCAGAACATGTTTCAAGGGTACTTTAGAGGAGCATAGTTATGTACATGATCCTATGTAGCTTGTCTGCTTAAGAGTGATCAAGGTGTTTAGGTTGTTGTTGTGAACCAGTCTTTTCCTGTACTTTTAGACTGAGAGTTCTATTACCATTCTCAGTGTTAGATGAACCATGTTTAATGTGAGGAGTGGACTCCAAAAATGGTCTCTTCTGTTTGTGATTTTCATGGACAGAATAACAGAGCAGAGCTATGATCTGGACAGTGCCCAGTTTGGTGACACCTGTCCTGTTTGCAGATGATAATGCCCTTTTTGATTTCAGCTGACTGTGACTTCTGATGTGCACTGCAGTGTTTTGCAGCTGAGGAAGGTGAACATTAGCACCACACAGTCAGAAACAATAAGTAATAACTATTCTTTTCTAGATAAAATTAAGCTCTCCAAAGTCTGGGTGTTTTTTAAAATGATTTTCTATAGAGAGTAGAGATTTAGGAAGTCACTGGTGCTTTCTAATTAAGTGGGTTGAAATGATTCAGGTTCTGATATGGATGCCCGTGGCTGCCTCCCTTTTGCTGTTGTTTCAATCACGTAGACTGGGAGTAGACCAAGGTCATGCTGGAGGGACTACAGTAACTGCCTCAAGGTGTCCCAGCAATGGTGGAGTCGGTCTGACCACCGCACTTGCTACCATGCACAGCACCATATTTATGGTCACTCTTTTTTCAAGTGCAGAACCATTTCCTTACAGTTGCAGCTCTATTGGGTAGCTTTTTGCAGCACAACCATCTGGTTGTACTCGCTCCAGGACCCCGCCTGCTGCGCACAATGCAATTAGTTTTCCATAAAACTAGGAAACAGCCTCACTGTGTCTGTTTTTTCTCTTAACATTTGTCCCTGTGATCATTAAGAGAGATACACCAACCAAAGGTGCCTAAGAAATACCCATGCAATAGCAATTGGTATGAATGTTGGTGACAGATGGATTGCATTTTCCATGGCTGCAAAATTGAATGCTTTTATTGTGAAGGAGCAGCAAATGGAAACATTTTCATCAGCTATAAATGCTCTGGCATTAACATCTCTAATATGTTTGTAGGAGTGTGACCTCTGTTAGCAGACCTGTCGTTAAACAAAAGTGACAGTGACTTTTTTACCTTCACCGTCACAGCTGGATTGGGTCTTTGTGTGCAGTGAGTCGCACCTACTTTTCTCTGTGACCAGTACAGATGCCAAACTGGACCGACAGGGCCAATGCCCATGGACAGCGAATCAACAGGGCTCCAGGTGTTTTGCTGCAAAAAACAGTACCAGCATGGAGGAGTGAATGAATCAGTTGACCTCTAAGCTGGTCTTTACTCTGCACATCAGTTTTTCTAATCCAGAGCTGTAAAATGTCAGGAATTTAATGAAGCTGCAGGTGTTGAGGGTCGGGGTGTGTTGGGTTTGTTGGGTTTTTAATGCAATGTGTTTCTTTGCTTCATGAAATGAATATTTAACCTTATTTTCATTATCACTGATTATGTGACTATAGACAGAAGAAATTTGTTTAGCAAGGAGATCACTAATATAAATGAACTAATTCAATAGTTTATGCCTGAATTCTGTCCAGTGTCGGTGAAATAAAAACGGAAATTAAGTTTTTAATGAATAATGAATGTTTTCAGACCTTAATTAGAAAAAGGAAAAACTGTCTTGTGGGTTGACTAATGATGCTAAAATCTGTTTAATGAAAGTAAGAACAGGAACAGAGAAACCCAACTCCAGCCAGAGATTCATGTACAAACTGCAAAAATATGATATTAGTTTGAAAAACTGAGTGAAGTGAACAAATATAATGGCACGATTCCTCAAGACTATTGCAAGCTTATTTCAGATATGTTTAGGCCTTTAACAAGCATCACAATTTAACCTCCATAACAGTGCATCAAAAGTGACATAGAAATTAATAAACCGATGCACTGGTAATTTGCTTAGCTTGCAGACATGTTTCCATCAACCAATCCAACATGAAATCCACAAAATCTCATTAACTAATTTTAGATGTGAGCATTGTTATTTTTGATAGACCACACACTCACTAGCCTGCATCCACACCTCTGTCTGACAGCTGCAAATGGCGAAGGCAGTATTACAGCCATCATTGAGTCTTCTAAAATGTAAAGGTCATCTCCAGTATTGAGGTTGCACATTTAATTTAATTTAGAGGTGTCTAGCACATCTGTTTATGTGTCATATCACCATAACCCGTGTGGCCCTTTTCCCTTTTAATTACACCCAGCATTTGAACTGTAAATCTTGACCTCGAAAGGCCCATCAGCCTTCATTAGAGGGATATTGAAGACAAAAGATCTGAGAGAGCACAGAACAAATTCTGAGCACTACCCTGAACGTGTAGTCCGAGTCTGCTCTCTCAGTTTTCTCTATCTGTGTTAGGAGCTTTTGAGCACTTGAAATGACAAAGGGTCGCTTGCCAACCATTTGCTACAGGACGCACCCAAATCCAGATGTCAGGGTCGTCTATGTGATTTACAGATGTTATGCCTGTATCGTTACAACATATAATTCAGCCCACAATTTCAGTCATTGTTGGTGTGTCTATCTGCACTGTAGACTGAACTAAACATCCAAAAAGTGGAGATCACCTTACCTTATCACTTGATCACCAACTGATCACCTTACCGTTACCTAATTTATTCACCATTATATTGGATTTGCCTGAAAATGCTGTCATTCTGAATTTAGTCACAGCCCACAACTTTTTTTTTTGTTGCATGTTGTTTTGAGTCCTGCATGGAGTCAGATCAGATCACAGCAAACCGCAGATTATCAGGCTCATTATATTACCAGAAGTGACAATGAGCGTCCTCATAAAGGTTTTTCTGATAATAGTTCTTATCATTTTCTGTGTTGAAATTATTCATAAAAATGGGAAAAGGAGAAATAAGAGAAGCCGACACCTAGTTCAGAAAATCACACTAGACATAGAAATAAACATGAAGTTAACAGGGCCACTATAACATAAATTCTACTTTCAAAATCACTTTTTACTCTTAAAAACTAGATAATCTGCAAACAAATTTGATTTGATTGCATTTGATTTGAGCATTTTGATTTTTAAGATAATACAGCCTGCTAATATTGCTCCTTGTCCTTGTATCTGAATAGCGCAACTATTCAACTATTGAAAAGTGCAACTATTCAGATATTATTTTGAAAGCAAAAGGGGGAGATTGTATGTGATCAATGTAGTCGGTTATATTGGGAAAAAAAAGCTCTGTTATCTTGAAAAAATAATCTGATTCTGTTTTTACGCAACCATCCCCGTGTGCTGTCAAAGGTTGACCTGCAGACTGAGAAGCGCTCAAATTTGTTTTGTGCTCTCAAATCTTTTGCTGGATTTGAACTTCCTGTTGGCTTTCATACTTTTTATGATTTTATACCATTCATTACAGATGTCAAGTGAAGGCAAAGCAGAATGAACTAGTTTTTGTTTGTTTTCAGTGCCAGGCAAAGTGATGCATTACACATCTTTTCACAATGGCACAAAGGAGGTGGAGCATGGTTGAGAACAGATGATGAAATGAGCTCCTGGACCCAAAGGGTGGAACATGGGCAGCAGATGAAATGAAAACAACCAAATGGATGGTGTTATTTTAGGTACTTGTGTTCCAGTTGAATACGGTAGCAGACAGAGTTAAGTCATGAGCGACTGAGGTCTGGGACCAAAACATGCAACCACCTCACTTTTAACCTGTTGACTTTTTTGCACGTACTTCTTGTTCAAATACAGTTAGGCCCACTGCGGTTGCTACTGTAGTTGTTCTATTCACTATTTCAAGAGGAGGCCTTTGGTAGGGTGGCTATAATTAAATGAGCATAGTCCCTTTTATCAGACTGATTACTGAGCATTGTACTCAACCTGTCAGCAATCAGTCATATATTCTCTAATAATACCCAACGCTTTTGAAGGCTTCTTAGCATAGATTTTACGTGCATTTTCAGTGCAAGGCCGTACACTGAATTTTATGACTACCTGCAGGCTGCCATTTTGAAATCCTGGGTGTGCATGTTTCTAATCACATATCTTTTGTAGATAACCACTTCATCATTAAGGTAAGGCGCTTCTAATCAACCTAAACATGGGTGCAAATGTGTTTCCATGGTGACAGCACAGCCTAAAACAATTTTTTTTAATCCTCAGATTGTATCAACTTAATTTCAACCCGCACTTTTTTCCCTCCCTGAGTTCTGTAAGTGCTTGAAGAGGCAGCTGTGTGTTGGAGGGAGGTGTGGAGTGTGGGGAGGCATAAAGGAACAGGCGGAGGATGATATTAGGTCTTGAGTGGGGTGCGTGTGCCCTTATCAAAGTCTTGTCGCGATCCTAGTGAGAAAGCAGAGGAGATGAAGCTCAAATGGTGGTGAGTGCTCCCCATGTGGCCTTTTCATTCCCCCCCACCCGTCCTCTTCTCCCTAGTTCCCCCTCCCAGAGGTCCGTGAGTAATGAGCCTTAGGCAGGGCTGGCTAATTAGACCTGACATCACACCATAACACGCTCACCCCGGCTTCTCTGGACACTTTTTGACCCGAATAGATATTCATAGAGATACGAACACACATATGCAAAGCCATCACACAGACACACAGATGAGCACACATATGTGAACGACCATCCACACAGGTACACTAACGGTAGAGTGAACACATGCACGCACACAGAAACACCTCCTCATGTTTCTCTGTGCCTGTCAGACCCCTTGCTGCACATCTGAGTGTTAAACCTGTGAACGCCCCCCAGCTCGCACCTATCTCCTTATCTGTCTGAAATCTTAACATCCATACGAGATACACAGAGAGGGCCGCAGGTGGGGATGAAGGGTGTTAATGTCAGAGCTCTATGCTTAAGAAGCTGCATGGCATGTCAGGGGTACACTCAAAGTAAAATAGTTTGCGGAACAACAAATACTGCTCACTTTTCTCACCACTGCACACTTGGCGAGTCCCTGTGCCAAATGGTAATTTTAAAAGTTACAGAAATTGTTGCAGTTGCTGCAGTCCCAACATCAGAAAGTGTGAGGTGTGTCAGACTTTTGTTAATGTCTCCTGGTATCCATTGGGGGACACATTTGTATGGTTAAGTCCTGTGGATTTTAGACATTGGTTCCTGGATGGCAATATAATCCTGTCAGTCAATCCACCACTCAAATGTCTCAACAACTATTTGATGGATTGCCATAAATTGTGGTAAAGATATTTGTCGTGCCCAGAGGATGAATCCTGATGACCTTGGTGATCCCCTGACTTTTCCAGCAGAAGATCAGACCAGAAATTTTGACTTTTCCTCTAAACATGTAACAGATGAATTGGCACAGAATTTTGTACAGACATTCATGGATCTTAGATGATTTACTGTAAAGACAAAAAATAAGTTCTCCTTCATGTTCTCCTTGGGACATTGGTAATCCCCTGACTTTTTATGCATATCAGCATAAGAGGTGTCACGATTTTAATTCTAAATAGAAAATTGATCGTAATGAACTTTTGATTTTGCTCAGCCACGCAGCTCCAGCTCAAGTGTGGAAGAAGCTCAGTACTGATAGCTGTTAGCTTACCAACCTCTGGCAACAAGTCCTAAAGAGCCCCAAAAGTCAGTCTTTTGTAGTTTTGCTTTCCAAAAATTTCATCAACCACTCTGTAAATCCCCCAGCAAACTGCCTGACTTCCTGGGATCCAAGTGCAGACCACTGGTCAAATTATGGGTGTAACTCCGGTGCTCCCTCAGCTTCGCTAAACTTGTCTATTAGTTTAGGTATCACTTGGTTTTGTTTTTGTTGGCCAAATTTTGTATTAGGTCTGAAACTGAGCATATATCTATATCTATTTAAATATACACAATGTAATACTTTTTATATACTTACATTAACAGGTGTTAATACCCCTTATGGCAGTTATATCATACTTCATACCATGTAGTCTATGATTTTAAAGAAGAGTTTGAACGTACAGTATATGTCAGTTTTCAGGGCATAAAACCACTGAACTGTTGATCGTCATGGATAAGGACTCGATAGTCTAATAATGTTAGTACTGGGAAAAAAATACTTAAATTGAAAATCAATAATGGAATTATGGATTTAAAGAATCGTGACACCCCTAATTAGCATTAGCTCAAAGCACTACTGTGACTGAGTATAGCTTCACAGAGCCGCTGGCTGTAGACTCTTGGTCTTTTTGTAGTTTGGAATCTAGCCTGATTTAGAAAGGTAATTTGGGGACAGGGTAGTCAGAAATAATGAGCCGCGTCTTCCATGCATTTTCTGAATGCTGCTAAAATGGTTTAGTGCCATACAGAGTGGGAGACCAGCTGAGTTGGAAGTGAGGAGAAGACACTTTTAGGTTAGTTCATCTATGGGTGAGAGGTAAAAGAAATGTTCCGCCTGCGGTAAAAAGGGCAGAGTTGTTGTGGGAGGTTGTTTGGAGACCTGACGTTTATTTCAGTCATTGCAGAACTAGCTAGAAATGTGTTATTCAGCTGGGACCGTTGCATGTATATAATCACTCCACACAGCTGTTTGAGTCAGATGATGTTCCCATAAATCATGAGTAGGATCTCTCATCTATATTGCCTCTTAACGGCTCCTGATTTATTCTGCAAGAAGGTGAATGATCTAAAGCAGCCATGGTTTAATGCACACATGCACTGCTGTGCATGTTTCAGTATTTACTATCAGACTCTAAACATTTACAATGGAAAAATTATTGCAACATTTTCTCCAATAATCATTAATAAGTCTTAAGGCATTAAGTTCAGTGCTCCAGTCAAGTTGTTTTCTGTGTAGAAAACCACTTATGTTTCCTTTGAAGTGGTCAGAAATTTACTTTTTCAAAGAAGACATTTAAAGCCACTGGAGTTAGAACTTGGTAGTATCAGTATGCAGACTAATTATTCCAAGCTATGATCACACAAAAAATCTACACACAGTGGCTTTAATAGCAGGGTGCTGGGAGCTTCTCTAATCATAATCTGCTGGGTTTTGAGTTTCCTGGTAATCCACCAAACAGATGAATACATTCATTAAAAAAACATAACAGACACAAAACAAAACAGACACCAGCTTTACGTTGTCAATGGGGATTAGCAGCTTTTACTCTATGTTTTGGAGATGTTTCTCTTAAGAAATTTATTGAGAGAAGTTGCTCAGTTGCATTCTTTTCACAAACAAAAGTTTTGATTTGTTCTTCGACAGAGTCAGTAGATTGGAATTACAAATCCTGGTTTTTACATGTTCTCTAATTTCTTAGCTCTTGCTCAGGATCAGGGGGTTGAGCATGTAGGTCTCTGTCAGACTCAGGAGTGACATGTTTGTGTTTTTTAAGTTATTTTTTTCAGCGTTATGCTTCGAGGTTTAACAAAAGTGATTATTTGATGCTTTCTGTACTCACCAAACAGTAAGCAGCCATGTCTAAGCTGAGCATTATAAGATGCTGAAGCTTTATATTGTGTATTCTGCATGGCACAAAGACCCGTCTCTGTAATATCCGTGACCTCTCTCCTGCTGGCTGTCAATGGCTGTGTATTATAACTATTGATTTGTAAAGCAGAGAGTAAATCACTGGTATGACTGGTGAATCTCTCAGCATTTCTTCTCTGCAGCGAATCTTAACTGCACCCAAACTGGTCTCTGTAAGACTACTGTGGCTTACTACAGCTACTATTCGGGGTTATAGCTTATGGAGAGGGATGGGCAAATAGGTCAGACAACGAGTGTGTGAGAGTATGTGTGTGAGGTGTCCTGTTGACTTTGGCTCGGGATAATTGATCTGTATTGAGGAGCAGAAACGCAGTCCATTCTTCCATCAGAAAAGGGTATCTAATGACGGTGACAGCGGCCATCACATTGCCATTGATTTCTCCTGTGTTCAAAGCCCCAATCGAGGCAGCGAGTAGGGGGAGCGGGATGGCTTTCTGCTTCCAGCGATAAAGGTGCATCCCTGTGGCCTGTATCTGTGCAAGAGGCTGGTGCCTGATTGAACAATGTGCTTGTTTGTTGCTGCTTGGTGGCGGTGCAAGCTGGCTGAGCTGCTACGAATGTGGCAGTTTATACACGTGTTTGGATATTTGCATGCACCTACAGCACAAAATGACAGAGAGGTAGTCTCTTCCTTGTGCTTGTTTGCATATAGAGGTTTTGTTTGTGTGTGTGTATATCTGTAAATGCTTGGCTCACTGTGTGAAAGCTCACCACTCTGAAGGATTTCCAAGCACAGCTCATCCGTGGTCATCTCTATAGCAACTCTCTGTTCCTGTCAGGACTCCTCGATATGCTGAATATAATTAAATTGTGGCATGTAGGAGGGTAGAAATTCAAGTGTTTTTAAATGAAACTAAATGTTCTAATTACATCTTACGCTTTTAAATACAACAGGGGGATTTAATTAGGGGGAGAGGCGTCCCAGTCTGTGCCATCCAGAGGGAATGCTCTGTAGAACTTGAAAGCAATTTGTTCCTGCTCTTCCTTCATTCCTCAACCCTGAAACGGCTCTGATAGTGCAATGAAATTAATGTTTGGAATAAATGTTGGTGGAATTTAATAAAGGCAACCCCCCCCCCCCCCCCCCCCCCTCTCTCATTTTTCTCTGTTACACACACTTTCTTTTTATATGGCTTCACCACATCACACAGACACCTTCCCCTCCTACCTCGGTCAATACGTCAAAACATCGACGTGAGATTTATTGATGCCTGCCTCACTTCACAGATTAGTCTCTCCGCTTTGTGAATATGACAAGGCACCATTCAGCATTTTTTTGGCCTGGGGTGAAGATGAGTTTGGAGTTCAATTTTCATAAGCGCCAACCCCTGACATCTCACAGAGCTGTGAATGAGCAATAGCAGCCTATGGGGAGTTGCCAGGCAATGAGGGGCTGCAGTGGGCTCAGTGCAGTGCTGTATATTTACAAAAAAGCTTGCGAGCTGGTTTATCGGGACCTTTGAAGTGAGATATAGTGACTCATCAAATATGAATGTCACACCCCTGCTGCAGTAGAATTGCATTTGTCATTAGGAAATTAAAGTTAATTTACAGCTTGCTCATTTGCTCGGCTGGGAGGTGACAGTGGGAATCGCTCCAGGAGAACCGATCAATTGGCAAACACCTTTAACACCTTTTTAGAGAAAAGAAACAAAAGATACTCTGCTCATGGCTGCAGGGGCTTAACAGAAATGCACAGCAAATAAATTGTTCATGTTATCTTAATGCAATTACTTGACTGAATATTCGGCTCCCAGTTGAAGCTATGAGGGCTGAGTTCATTTAATTTACTCTACATTATACATTCTCATCATATTACAAGAACAAATATAATATAAAAACGCAACATCACCTTGTAATAGGAGTGGAGGAATTAAACCCCAGCATTCATATAATACCACTTCTGGTGAAACTTCACCGAAAATGTACCACAAAACACAAACTGAAGAAGAATTATTACACCATATTGCTATAATTATAAATAGAACCAATACTCTTGGTCAACCTAAATTTATTTCCAAAACTTGAGTGTTACTCCACAGTGAACAGTTGACTATTTAACAATGCTCTGTGTTGACATTAATATATTGTTTTGAAAAAAATAAGTTGCGTCCATAAAAAGTAAATAAGCTAAATTATGTGTGACTGTTGCTGTAATGGTTGGTCGCCAAAATAGTTTTGCTTTCTGTCACACTTTTCTTCACTAAATAACACAGATGTAATGAGGACTAGATAATCACGAAAGGATAATTTATGTGATAGCTCTAGGTGTCCAATTGTTGCTTTTGTGATTTTTCTTTTGAGAAACGGTTGTTCACTGGACTTCTCACACCATATTTCATTTTTTGCCTTGCCACAGACAGCTCTGACAAGTTATGGTTTTCCCTCTAAAGTCTTGTTCCTGAATAGGTCAACCTTCTCTCCATCAGAAAATTTATGACCCATGACTGCTCTATCAAAGGAAAGTGAGAAGACTTGTCTGATGCTCTGTCATTGGTTGCCATTCAGCGTTATATTGTATAATCCTGCAAAAAATGGTTCTTTGTCTTGGCTTCTATGTTGACTTCCCCCTAGAAAAAATCAAGATGTTCTCCACAGGATTATAAGGATAGCCTGCAGTGCTAGCTAATTCGTCAGATGCTGTATCTTGGATGACTTAAAATGTCGCCTTGAATCTTCTGAGATTCTCCCCCCACTTTCCCCTTTTCAGCACACGTTATGGCACCGGAGCCCTAGCTAATGAGCAATTCACTGCTGCATGTGCAGTGTGCCGCAAAAAACAACAATAACAGAGGAAAAAAGGGAGCAGGAAAAAAAAACATTGCTGCCCGAAGCTGTGAAAATGTAAGTTAAGTGCTGACCTTGGTGGCCTAATGGCTCTAAATAGCGTCTGAATGTCAGTGTGGTCCAGAGAAGGGCAGCTCCTGCCCAAGGGTAATGGGTTGTAAAGTTGCGAAAAGGGGGACAAGGCAGTGGGAGGGCGCTGTTAGATGGATTAGGGTGGATGGAGCTGATCGTAGTGGGTGTGGAGCCAGCAGGTCGGCAGCGTACCACTGCTCTCCTCCTCCATGAGAGGCACTGCATCACTGCTCTGCCTCAGACAAGAGCAGAAAGCCAACAGAAAGGCAGAAATAAAATGTTTGTGGCTGTAATTTCAAGTGAGCCATCCACCCTGTTATTGTAGGAAAGCACAAGGATCAGAGATGGGCAAGTTATAGCTGCACAGTTTTCTTTT
This sequence comes from Pempheris klunzingeri, assembly GCF_042242105.1. Lineage (NCBI taxonomy): Eukaryota > Metazoa > Chordata > Actinopteri > Acropomatiformes > Pempheridae > Pempheris > Pempheris klunzingeri. The sequence continues at coordinate 17,334,423 of NC_092020.1, read as the reverse complement.
CTCAGGCCTCCTATTCAATCCGTCATGCTACACCGACAAAGGTGTCATTAGCTTGGACTGAAAGAGAATCGACTAGAGGTTGTTGCTAAGCCTGTCGATCGTTCCGCTCTCATTCGACACACACAGTTTGGAGATTAAAGTTAGGTTTTATTGTTTATTTTTCAGTGTGTTTAATATTACAAAAGGCTGTTGAGGAAATGATTTTGGTGAATGTAGTGCTTACCAAGTCTGGCTGGAGTCCCTGGAATTGAAACATCCCACATCTAACCTCAACAAAGAGCAGGGCAAAGCTGCTTCAACTCTTAGCAGCTGCTAGCATCTCTCTTTTTTTTTTTTAAATGAGGTGACCCCACAACATTTTGTTAGCTAATGAAATTCTGCTTGGGTTACAACTGTCGAGAGTGTGCCAGATAAACACTCAGTTTAAATCATTCCTGAGACTTTTGCTTTTGTGGTTTTGGGTTTGGAATGGTTAAAAGAACGCCATCCTCCAAACCGAGTATTGAGCGTATTAGAGCGCCATGCTTAAGTTGGACATTATAAAACAATTATTAGACGATCCTTGTTCAAGGGAGAGGTTTAGTGTGTGGTAAGAGTTCAATAAAAAGAAAAAGGCTTCACTTTCCCCTTTTCATTGCTGTTTTCACTGAACTTACCTGCTTTAATGAGCCCTTGGATGTTGAGATAGTGCATCAGGGTGGCATGCAAAACAGCAGGCAGGGCACGGAGACGACTTCCCAAAGTGCCTTTTTAATTGAGCAACCTTTCCTATCAGCCATCAGACAGTCTACCGGGGGGAAAAGGTCTACCATCCAGGGTTTGTGAGTTTTTTCTGTGCTCCAGTGGTGTAGATGATGACAGTGGATACGTTATGAAACTTCCAGATGTGAAATCTTAATCACAACGAAGGCACTTCCTTGCCAGATCAGTAAAACCCAATGAGGTGGAGGCCTGGTGTGATTTAGGAGATCCTGACTCAATAATCCATCTCATTTTACCTTGCATGAGGCAATAAAAGCAATCCTTTATTCACCAGCGATGTCTTTTTATTCATCAATAAAGAGCTTGAGTGGCACATTGAAATGAAGTGAGCTACATTCATTGACAAAAACTGAGTGGGGCATGGATGAGAATGCGACAGGTGCAGGGTTCTAGTGCCATTGTGCCAGATCCTCTTCACATGCCTAATAGACCTAATCACAAATAGTGCTTAGAGCGGCGATGTTCACACAGTTTGAGTCATTTACGAAGCAAAACTCGGTAAGGTTTTCAGCAGGACTGCCTCAGCCATGATGTGTTTGAAGTGTGTGTGGGTGTGTGATGCCGGAGTCAGTTTTTGTAGGGTTTTTTTTTCTGTTTCACTGCTCAGTTAGGCTTGGTTGTATTTGGGACATTGATGAAAAGGGATGGGGACAAAACGTGGCTTTTTCCTATCTGAAGGCATTGTCTGTGTCATTGGGCTTTCAAAGTGTTTTATCAGCAGAGCGCAAAATGGTTGTGTGAAATTTGCTGTGCAGGCTTTACTGAATTGGCAGTGGAAGAAGTCTATTCTTCTCAAGATGTCTGGCTCAGGGGCGTGGAGTTTCCTCCATTTGTACTTTGCTTGCTATGTATTTCTTATTTAAATGAAAAAAGCCTATTGATGTGGATCTCATTGGGCCTTCAGTCATAGGAGGGTTATTTCATGCTTTATGTCTATCTCACTTCTCACTGATACCAGTGGACTTTGAAGTGTGACATTAATATGTAAATCTGCTACCAGGCCTATTTATAAAGTCCCTTTCACACATGTACTGCAACTCTGAACTTATCAAGAGTGGTAATGTCTTGATAGGGGCTGTATGTGTGAAACCTAAATGTCCGAATTAGTTGGACCTGACTTTAAACAGACTTTACCATGCCGGCTGCCTGGTACAAAGTGCACATAATGTCCAATTGAGTCCATGTGTGAATTCAAAGGGAGCAAGCAGGTGTGCTAATAATGTTTCTATTATGTGACTGACGCATAACCAGAATAATACAAAAATCCATGCTCTTTCCTCCACTCTTGTTATTTCGTTATATATAATAGATGGTGGTGATACATGTAGTATTGATATCAACACAAAAATGGTCATCAGTATGGATGAGTTGGTGGCCTCGTTTGCAGTCTTCAATGTGCTATAAACAAAACATTACAGTACTTTACTATACTTCTCACCCTCTACCAATCAGCCATCCCTCATCCAAAGTATTTTCCAGTAGGTGAGAACATAAATCTCTGGTTGTGCGCTAAATGTGAGAAAGTGCAACTCAGGACAATGTCTGGGCCTGATTCTCTGAGCAACGTCAGGAGTTCATATGAAAAAACTGTTCAGGTCAGATATTTTCTCACAGTAAATAGGATAGTGAAATTACAGATGTGTCACTTAGATTGACTTATGTGCTACATTGAAATGCATAGTTAGTTACCGTTTAAAGCCTAAGAAATAGCACAACATTTTGAGACATACACTTATTTGCTCTCTTGCTAAGAGTTAGATGAGAAGATTGATGCCACTCTTGTAGCTGTCCCTTAAATATGTAGCTAGAGCTAGAGGACATTCAACTCAGCTTAGCATAAAGACCGAAAGCATATGAGCGATATCGCGTCTCACCGCTTCCTCTGACAGCTGGCGTTTCAGCCTGCCTTAGACCGCTACCTTATACTCTCACTTATCTGTGCACCAGGCTATGATAAGATATGATTTGATGGGGTTTTGAATCCACTGGCTGTCATCACGGTCATTGATAGAGTTGTGGGTACAAAGCTGCTTTTGCCCTTCTCAAATGTTAGTACGTAGGAGTAAAAACACTGGATGTCAAGATAGACATAGACAGGTAGTCATTTTCCAGTGGTTGAGCTTTTCCTTAGTAGGTGACAGTCGAATAGTGTTTCCTTGCAAAAGGAATGATGACTTAAGCATTCGAGTAAACTGTCTGACTCACCACAGGTATGAACTTATGTGGTAAAATGTGCTTTTGACAGATGGGGTTAGAGAAGCTTCTGCTCGTAGCATTCACTCCATCTGAACGCTGCATCTCTTAACAATAAAAGTCAGACAGTAATGCGGTATTGTTGTAAAGCACTAGGGCTGATAACACCGCCAAGTGCTGTAAGCTCCTTTATTTATGGTCTTTCTTTATTGCTACCAATCGATCTCCACGTAGACATTCTCTGTCTGAAAATCAATGCCCTGATTGCATTTGTTTTTCTTTTTTTAACCATAGCTAATTTCATTCCTCAAAATAAAACTCCTAAATATCATTTATCTTGAAATGTCACTTTGTTTTGTGGGGAGGTGGTGGGGGTGCTGTGGGCTGCAGAGGGAACTGAGGGAGCCATGGATCTGTCAACATAACTCAGCCACATTTAGCTTAGCTCCGCCACTGAACTCTGGCATTTCAAGGATCTGAGCGAGAGGAAGCATTGGGAAACGTATGACGGACGGAGGGGGAAGATAACCTGGTGATTTGTGGAAGGAACAGCAGCCAGGAAGTCTCGTAACATCAGTGCTTTAGTGGCAGCTAGCACAGTTAGCACAAGGACAAGGTTAGCTGGCATCTGTTTGTCCTCAGCCAGACTCCTGTCAGGTTCAGGTTGGAGGTGGTAGAAGGGGGTGCAGCGCTCTGATAAGGAGCAGCTCATTTTAAATTCAACATGACAGCCATGATTGGATTTAGACATTAGAAAGTAAACATAAGAGAGGGACTGGAAATCCCACATAGTAAGAAATCTTTCTGCGTGTGTGGGTGTCCAAAAAATGTGAAATGTGTTTAAGATTGCCCCCCTTTCATTTTGACTGCCTTTGAAGGAGAGCAGTTAAGGTTGATAGATGTAGGATTTTTCTGTGTGTAGTTTTTCCTCTTGAAAACAGTCCAAAGCTATGTACAAAATAACCCCTTATTTTCCACATAGCTGGCTATATTTATTCAATGTCATTTTATTTAAGTGTGTGAAATGTGGGTGTGATATATATGCACTTTCCAAAAAACCCCACAGTGGGACGAATAAGTAGTGTCCATGGCATGTACACCACTGTCTGCCAACAATTCGACAGCGCAGTGTGTCACATTTAACAGATGTAAAAATAACCGTTGTGCGACAACAAACCTGTGAATAACAAAGCAAAATGACACCAAATCTCAATTTACCGCTCACTCTAGAGTAAATTATGGAGTGGCAATTACATAGGGAGAAATACATGAGGGGAATGAAGGACGAGAGAGCCCAGACACAGTCATACATTTTCTCCTGGCAGACATACTTAACACTGCAGTTAACTTTAATAAAACCCAAACAAATTCATCACAAGGCTTCAGAAGCATCTTTGTGTATGTCTGTTTACTCTAAAAAAATAAGGCCGATATGTATTTACTTGCTAACATCCCATTACTCTGAAATGACTAGAAAGGAGGGATAAACATTGGCCCTGTGTGTGTGTGTGTGTGTGTGTGTGTGTGTGTGTGTGTGTGTGTGTGTGTGTGTGTGTGTGTGGGAGTTGTTTACTGAAGTCTGATCAAATCAGTTCGCGAAGGGGCTTTCTACTCATCTGGTCAAATGCATTTGAATTGTGGAAAATTGATGCAACTCAGAAAGATGGAAGAAAGTATTCATCTGTGCTTGTTTGTTTCTAGTTCCAGTGTCGTTATGAGATGGAATCACACTATTTTGCATCCCTCTCTCCGTCCTTGTCTGGTGAGGAGGAGGCTGTCTCTGGCCTGCATTAATCCAACACATACTGTAACAACACTCTTCCTAGATCATTTTATTACATGCCGTGGAGGAGGAGGATGACTGATATTCGGCAGCTAATTCTTGGAACCTGGACAAGCACTTCACACTTGCTTGTTGTCTCTGTCTGGGGTTGAGGAGGATGTCTGTGTTCTGGATAAATCAAGCTCTGGTTCTTATTCCACTGTGACCATTAGAATAAGATGGCCTGCTGCTGTATTCGAACAAACATGAACAATAGACAGTGCTAGAGCACGCCTCCATTTGCAAAGAGAACTAATATTAACAACAATAAGTGGTGTACCGACATATTTCTCCTGCATATGTGGGGGATGTGGCTATTAGCTACTGCGGAGTGGTGCTAAAAGCAAGTGTGAAAAAATAAGAACAGTACAGATGGTTTTGGCAGTGGCATACTTACTTAGACACCTACTTTACACTTATCAAGTGGTGAATGTTTTTAGTTAATGATTCAGGTTGTAACACTTAGCACTTGTGTTCACATCACGTATAATGTAATGATTTTTAAATTAATTTGCATTCGCGCCTTTTTAAAACTGGATTTTTTTCTGGGCCATTTGTGAGCGCTTTATAATGCTACGTTAATTCTGCAAAACCCTGATTATGTTCCATAACAATGTTTTAAAAATTCTTTCTTTATATATTATATACACATTACAATTATTCAAGAGGATTAGGGAACAATTGTGGTTATGACAAATAAAATATGTTAGGGTAAGTCAACAAAAATACTTGGTTAAGGTTAGGGAAACATCAAAGGTAAGTTTAATAAAGACACAAGCGTTAATTGCAGGTCTGTGATGTTAAACAAACTCCTGTCTCCGTCCACCACCCCAGCCTTGATACCCTTACTTTTGACTTAATCAATTAATTTCGGTCTCAGTCGTTCACACTGAATGTTATCACTGGAGGTAAGCTTGGCTGAGCTGATGGAAATGGAGTTTGGTGATGATTCCCTTTGGGTTCATCACAACAGGGGATACTTTTGACATTAGTCGTTGCCATGTGAGCCATTGTTAATGTAAATAATATTGATCAGCGTAGCTTTAATTCTTCACAGATGGAGATGTTTAGGAAGGTTTGTCAGTGTTTCTAGTTTACCTGTGGGTGAAGGCAAAGGCGAAACAGTCTTTTCGCTTTACTTTTTTGTTGTGTTTTGGATTTTTGCCGGGGACAACTTAATCCTCTTTCGCTCTGAAGCGGATGTGTCTCCTTTGTTCTCCTGGCGTCCTACGCCCCTGGACATGGTTAGTAAAGAGCTATGATGTAGTTTTGCTGCACACTTAGTTAAGTCACTGCATTGCTGTGCTTTGTTGTTTCAGAGGATCACAGTGAGGTCATTGTAGAGGATTATGATCATATAGCATTAAGTAGTAGGAATTTACAGTGCAGTGTTCCTCCTTGTATGAGCAAAATCTTATCTAACATCACGAGAATTGGTTTATGTTGTCCATCTGTCCCTCGTTTAGAAAAATAAAAAATAAAAGTAGTATTAACCCCATCCACTCAGGTCGATATGGCCTCGAGATAGCCATCAAACAGAGCGAGATAACAACTTACCGGAGTCAACAGAAAGCCTATTATGGCAGCACGGAGGGTGATTATAAGACCAGATTGGGAGTCTTAGAGAAAGGAGTCCTCCTCCACTTTCTGAGTGTGATCATCATTGTGTGACGTGATGCTGACCTGCAGGGTAATAGACCTTGATGACCCCTCAAGGAGGATTGAAAGACGACCTCACACAATGCCAGGGACCTCTCCTAAAAATGAAAGCCTTCCCATTGATTAAACATTGCACACTTCTATGGGAGCTTCATAAAAAATGCAATCACCTGTAATGGCTTTTACGGTATAGTAATGAATAATGCTGACATGAGGGGCTTGTCTGTGTCAAGGTTTATGTAGTACATTCATAGAACTCACCTTAAAACCTTTTTTAGCTCAATAAACGTGCTTGTTAAAGAAGTTCACGTGTGCAGAGCACAGACAAGACAAAAAAAGGAGACCTTAAAAATGGTCTTACTGATGGTAAACGGAGGGATGTGGGCGGGGTGAGCTGATACTGGAACAGTGCCTGAGGGCAACATCTTCCAGAAGAGGGAGATCGTATATAGAGGGAAAGGTTCAAAAAGTTATGCAGAAGACAACATTCTTTAAGTGGGATTTAAAAGAAGAGGTGACAAGTGAGGTTCAGCGATGCACAAAACAGGCGTTGCAACATTAATATACCTCTGTTGCCCAGTAAAATTGCTTTTCAGTTGCTGTATGTCAGGGGCACTGTTAATGTGGGTGAAAACAGATTTAATGGTCACATTTATTGGCCATGATATCAAAGATTGACTATCAGCCGATGCAGTGGCACAAGGTGTCATTATAATTATTCATAAGGCATAGTAAAGTTTTGTGGTTGTGTCTCTCAAGTGGAAAAAAAGATATTTAAGACGGGCAATCAGCAGGAAGAAGTTTCCTACAGCTGCTGTGCCCCTTCAGCTACATCTTGGTACCCAGACAGGGTTCATTACCGGAGAAGATGGCCTGCAAGTAATCTCAACACTTAACCCTCTGGAGAGCCCCAGTCGCAAGACACTCAGGGGCTAAAACTTCACGTCTGACTGGATACATGGGCAGCGTATAATGTCCTCCCATTTGGAAACTGAAATCCTTCAAAGTTCAGGCAAAGTATTGCAGCAGAGCCGGGGCCTCGGCCAACATATTCCCAGAGGCATGTGGGATTGAGATGACAACTGAAGCAGTAAATGCACACGTGAAATATTACTGGCAATGCTGCACAATTGGAATCCTAAGTACACAGTCACATAACCCAGCACAAAAACATTTCTTTGCAGTCTATGATTGGCAGCAGTGGAATAATTAAAGTTTCAGTTCTATGCTTTGCCTTTGTTTGCCTAAAAATGTAGGTATGATTATGCCATCTTCAAAAATTTTGACCGAAATTAGTTAACAGTCTCACTCACTTCACTTCACTTGTTTCAGACATGAATTATGTGATGATTGTTTTGCTCAGTGCCAGCTAATTATGTGACAATAGAAGTAATCAGATAAAGCGATTTATCTGTTTGTCACTCCAAAAAACTACACTAAAAATATGGTAAGATTGTGGTTGTGGTGCAATTAGAAACTAAGCAAAAACTTCTGGCATCAAAGAACAACAACTTCACCTGCTCACAGGAGCTGCAGGTGGGTGGAAATGCACATTCAACACTCCTGCTTCTAAATTTTTGCCAGTCATGTCTGCTCACATAATCCTTTCAGTCTGGAGAAACATATTTCTCACATTGCACACAGCGTGGTTTTGCATTTTAAGATACAGTGCTCATACCGGACCGAATCCCAGACTCATGGTACGCTCCAGTCACTGAATCACAGCTGGAATAAACCTTCTGCTGGTGATCCTGTAGCTTAATGTGTAAAGTACAGCACTGACACTGCGAGCATTATGATTCTGATTCACGCTGCAGCCATCCATGATAAAGCGCGTGCATCATTCTGCCGTTATGCGTCAGCTTTTGCTTCCCCCGAGGGCAAGCCCCCGCTGCACCTATATGGCCCCAGTGGCACTAAGAAACTCAGAGACGGTCTCGTTTTACCTTTGACTGAGTCTTTACCATGCTTGGGTATGAATAATGGAGTAACAGCAATGTGAGAGCAAGGTGGCAGCAAGGACATGGAAATGGAGAGGACGTGGTCAGAGGCGGTCACTCTGTACGGCTCGCCACTTCTGCTGGGTGCCAAGCTGTTACACTGGGGTGGGCAGATATTTATTTAGCCCTATGCCAACACTCTGTCTCTTGTTGACAAGAGAGGTGAAGGAAACAGATGAGCACCTAGAGTAAATTCTTTAGATACGTTCTGCTGTTGATTAGGTGCTTCATCATGTTTGTTGGAAATGGTGCAGTACACGACTTTTCATTGTAGACTTAAAACAAATGTTTGGGATAAAATGCTTTGCAGGTGATTGTGTAGGTGGATTCTGATTTGTGTTATTGGATATTGCTGTGCATTACTCTGCTTTTCTACTGCATTACAAGATTGAAAATTTGGCATCTGCAAGAATTGATTGAAGCTGAAACTGGAAAGGAGATTTTCATGCTTCAGTGCAAAAGTGAAAACAAGACTAGACTCTACAGCCCCTTAGTGGCTCTGTGCTGCTGTGGGCCACTGAGGAACAATAGTGACACACATGATTACCATGGTCACCGTGGTCTTAGTTATGCAAGTTAGCATACTAACATTTGCTAATTAGCACTAAACACAAAGTACAGCTGAGGCTAATGGGAACATCATTATGTGTCAGGTATTTGGTCAAAAGAAAAATTTAGACTTGATGATGGCGGTAAGTGGGGTGAAGGGATCATTAACGTGATTACAGTTCAGGCTGAGGGGAACAGGCATTTCATTGCAAAAATGTCTTCCTCATGGTGGTACTAGTTAGATCACTAACGTCTGTGGCATACTTAATATACCTATATAGGTTATATTTTTTTGGGTTGAAGGTGTTCCACAAGAGGTCGAACTCTTGCTGTTGGGCGATAAGGCTTGCACTGGGCGTTCCAATGAATCCAGAGAGCTTGGATTGCGTCAATGTTTGGGCTCTGTGCAGGCCAAACTGGGAAAATGATTTTCCTCTTTCTTTAGTGCATGAGGTCAGTGTCATGTGGAAATAAAGACTGCATTTATGTAGTGCTTAATAATTTTCCTCACATACATCTATTCACACACACTCTCAGGGAGCTACCATGAAAGATGCTGAACTAACTGTTGGAGGAGTCAGGGGGCGAACCACAGAGCCTGGTATTAATTGCCTTCTCCAAAAGTCTTAAAGTTTGTCTTAGATATCAGTGTACAGAGTAGCAGTAAGATTCCCCTTAATTTTAGCAAAGAATCCTAAAGCCAACAACATGAAAAACTGCCTCAACCAAAACAAAACAAATGTAAGTGGACTTTTTTGCTCTTTTGTTTACTCATTGTATTATGTTCTTGTATGTATTTTATTGAGATGTGTGTGCCTGTGCTCTGCTATATTCACTTTTTAATTACTCCACTGGGGATGAATGTAGTTATTGAAGTGCATTGAACTGAACCGAAAAAGCACTTTAGAAAAACAATAATGTTTGCAAGCCACCAGCTGTAAGACAAACGTGCACTACTGGCTCTGTTGAGGCCTGCTCAGCAGAACAGAAACCACAATGCTAAGTGACAATAATGTTATCTTAACAACCAAATTACGGTGAAACAACCTCACAATAGACTTAAAGGGCAGCTCAGCAGCTCAGTTTTTATTGTTTGAGGCGGGTGAATCAAATTGGCCAGTCATCGCTCTGTTTAACTCTAAAACACTACAGCTTTGTCCTGTTAAGTGTGCAGAGAGGACTGTCAGTGTGTGTTCTGGGACCCAGCTGCTGTATAATGGTAAAGATAATTCTTATTCCAAGCAGTGACTGCAGGGACTGGCCAAGGGATTGCTGACATACTTTTGAAATGAGTGACAATGACAGCAAGTCCTCCCAGCATTTCACTTCTCATTCCACACACCTTGGCTCAATGGGAAGTGTTGGACCAAGACTGCTGCCATGTTACTGCGATCTCTTGTTGGATGTGTTCAGCACTTCTCTGTCTCTCTCTCTCCCTCCCAGATTATACGATACCCAGTCTATTCATCTGTCATGCTCTTTATCTCTGATTCTTCATTCCCTATTTCCACTATCCCCTATTTTCTCCCTGTGCCTTGTCATGCATGGCTCAGATGTTCTTGTTTTTTATTTTATTTATTGATTGATCAGTTTTTTTATCCTCTATATTTGGTCACACCAGTTACTCTTATCTATAGGCCTACTATGTAAAGTTAAACTGGGGTTGTATTTATATATATATATACACATAGTGAACTGTATAGTACACTCAGTGTTTAAATATAGTGTACTCTCTATATATATACTGTAACTCCATAGTAAAACAAAGTCAGTGCCCATTACATTCATCACATTTTATAGATTTTGAGATTACATACATCTTTTTTCTGTTTGCATATGGAGAAATATGTGTTTCAGTATTCATGCAGTTTAAAATGGACTAAGAAATGTCTGATTATCTTCACCTAACTGATGCCATTTGGTCATGTAAGCTAACTTTACCCATGTAATGTCTTGTAATTTGAGGTATATTGTGATTTCAAGTAATCTCTATTCATTGACAAACGTATTTTTTTCATTTAGGTGTCATGTCAGATATGTCGACCATATTCCACATCCCTTGTTAATCTTCTATCCAACAAGCTCATGTTAGTTTTGTCTGTTTGCGCAGTTAGCAAAGCAGCAGTTTCACCTGGCCATTAGTGGGTGTAAATATTTAATAATAACTAATCTTTACGTATGAACTACTTCATGAGCTGTGACCCATTTTAGTTTAGTGACTTGTAAATCTCTACACTTACATGATAACTTGGCTAATTTCCAACCAGCTAATGCACCTGTCTGTGTTTCTAATGCTCTGTTCTGTCTTTTCTCTCACTTTTCTCCTCTTTTTCTCCTCTACAACAGAGACACTCCACCTCTCTGCTTTAAATTCTGCTCTATTATCAGGGAATTCAACCTTTTGAACTCTCAGTCTAAACACTTCTTCATGACTCTGTGTGTCCAGGACTGTGTGAGTACTTTCTCCTTGTCAATAGGTTGGGTGCTCTGGGTGTTTCTGGAGACCAACAACCAGATTTTAATCTCCGCTTTGATTAAATTAAGCCAGTCCAACCCACAACACACCACTCTCATGAAAAGCCATTTCATGCCTCTGAAACATTACTGAGGTGTTTCTGAATGAGTACACACTCATTGTACTCTCAACAACAAAATGCTTCATTATCCGGCCAGCAGGAAAGTGACAGGGTGGGTTAACACTGTGGATGATGAATTGCATTATGTGGTTGATGTGCTTCTCAGTGTCGTCCTATTTAAATTGACAAGCAGCCTCTGCAGCTATATGACTAAACTCTTATACCCCTATCCTGGTCGGGGAAAGCTGGCAGGAGGATGCGTGAGAATTGCTCAGGGCGATGAGTGCCCCTTATCCACCATGGAGAGAGATGCTTTGACAACCCTGGTTGTCCTCTATGAAAGTCTTCACAGATTGAATCCCTTTTGAAATGTTGTTGTTTGAGGCGGCTAAACTCTCAGGGTCAGTCGGTGGCCACAGGGGAAGTGAGGAAGAAACAGAAAGGGGATGTTGGTATTCAGTAATACGTCATGTTACTGTCAGTGTTGTACTTCTGTGAAAGAGTCACAGAGCAGCACTTCAGGTCTGACGATCATTCTGTCTGGCTGTCTGTTTGTCTCGCTGTCTGTCAGTATATATCTGTCTCCATCCTGATATTTGGCTTGCCCACTTTCCTGAAGCAAGTGATTTTTGTTGTCCAGAAGAAATATGAATAAGCAAAGGCTTATTCATCAAAGCACTGCAAAAAAAAGAAGAAGAAATCCTGTAATTCATGCGATCATGCAATATCTGAATTATATACAGTGTTACATTTTGTTTGAGTGGTTAAAGTAAGTCGTGTGTAGTGACTGTTTTTTACTTCTTCCCAGCACCATGTTAATCATTGATGAAGCCCAGTGGCAGACTGTTAATCAGGATGATCATGAGAAATCCCGATGGGCGGTGCAATTTTGGGCTGATTACTGCGGGCTAACTAACAACGCTCAGCCTTGCTTTGGGCTAACAGAGCTGAGGGCTCACAGGCTTTCCGGCCCACTCCCATTGTCCACTATCACAGACTTACACACTTTGCAAGTCTGATAATTTTAAGTCTGCAAGGACTGGGTGACCCACAGTGAAATTGGCAGCTGCTTGAGGGTCCTCTACCAGCTCTTTTGAACATTTTGAGCCCTTAATTCACACTGTCCCTCTTTGACAGTGTCTGCGTTAATTATTTCAACCAGGTTCTTTAATTATAAAGTGCATTCACACTAGAAAAGGCAAAGCAAGTTCATCACGCTTCCTTACAGAATAACTCACTGTGCTTTAGATTAAAATGCATGTACCAGCTAAAGACTATAAAGAACCCACATGTACATTAACCATAAATACTCATTGACACACACATATAATCAGATCCACACGTGGGTTAATTAATTAATCATAAACTCAAGGAAAATAGATCATTTTTCATTTTACTTTTGAAAGAGGACTCAGTCGCGACAGATGTAAGAGGCGTACAAAACTCTCTTGAGTTTTGAGTGTGCTGTTTGATGAAAACTGTTTAATGCACAGTGATGACAACATGAAACATCTGAAAATATAGATATATAAATTAATAAGCACTAATGCTGGTACAGCATATCTCTCCAGCACTGTCCCTATTGAGGTTTATAGGGCAGGCGTTTTATGAATGACAGGGAGTAGTCAGCCACTTGGGGTTGCTGCCCACAACTGTAAATAGCTGTTGAAGGATCTAACACAGCTGACAGCCACGAGGAACAAGTTCTTCCCCATGTCTGGGTTAGCCTCTGCTTCACTATCATTCACGTCTTTTTCCCACAAAGGGTTTCTGTCCTTCTCAAACAGTTAAACAATTGAGTTTTATTTCCACTTTCTCAGCCACATAAATATCTACAGCTGTACTGCGAAATCAGAGAATTTCAAAAAGAAAAAAAAAAAACAAGAAATATTTTGTTAGCATTCAGCATTCATGAGTCTCACCAGGGATGCAGTTGTTGACTCAATTAGATAATCATAACAAATTGATTGAAATGACAGGGTATTACAATTTTACTGTATAATTACCATGATGTCATTCTTTGCGTTTTGCTTTTCGATTCAAAGCAATTTTCTGTTTGTCACTATGAAAGACTTCTCTGCTCTGACACCATATTTCTGTGGTTTATTCATTAAACCAGTCACCACACAAAGCAAAGCCTTCACTGAGTGTACTAATGTATGATTTTTTCAAAATGAAATAAATAAAGAACATTAGTAATATAAACGGTGTGAACATTGCCTTAGGATTTTATTGCAAGGCACCTAAAAATTTAGAAAATGTAGATACACCTCGTTTTCTCGCATGTCTAACTGACATAAACGTTGGGCAGCATTCCCATAGAATTGCTTTCTGCGTCCTGTGCAGCAGTCAGCTCAGTGATTTCTTCTGGTTTCATTGTTTATTTCAGTAAAGTGGACGTTTATTCTTTGGGGCCTGTTATTACGATTACTGTGATTATGGCTTAATGCTCTCATTTCCATTACATGCTTATGTAAGGAGACATAGGTTTTGTTATCCAGACTTTGGTTAAGTGCATTGGCAGAGCTGCTTGTTACAATATAGTAACATCTAGACATCTGTGTGCACTTATTGTGTATGCTTTCTACAGGCTGAGGAGGAAAATCTAGCCGTTTATTTCATTTTATATTTTTTCGCATCTGATTAACCTCTCGTTCCTCACTGTTGACATTTAATTAACATTAACGTTTCCATAACAGCTCAATGCCGTTTTCTTTTTCTCACCTTGTCTGTCCTTATTTGTGCTCCCATGTTTGTCTGTATTCAACATTTTGTTTCGCACTATGTCTTCTTGGCTGATCATCTATCTCTTTTGCCCCCTGCTGTTTCCTCCCTCTGGGTGGTCCTGCTGTAAATGATTTAATATCTATGGCAACCTTTGATCATATTAATATCCTCATATTATTACATCTCATTATTAGCTGTGAACAGGAAGATTTAATTTGTTGAGATTGAGGGTCTGAAATAGCTGTTGTGCTGGATTCTGGCTGTCTGATCTGAAAATGAAAACTGTCTCTCACTTTGTCTCTTGCAGTTGTCGGTGTTGTAACGTCAGGCTGTTTCATTTTGACACCCTCACAGGGCGTCGCACGAAGATTTAGCATATTGAGTGCATTAAACCATTTAAAAATTCTGTCATTCACACAAATGTAAATAAACATGCAACACAGTGGCTACAGCGTAGCCGTCAGTACTGTGGAGGTGTCACAGTCAGGAAGACGAAGACAATAAGTATTAAGGAAGCTTCTATTTCCTCATATAAAACTATAATGTGAATTATGAATGCCACTTACTACTCTGAAAATAGTTCAGCTTCTTACTCTACTCTTCTTACTTTCTGCTGGCTGCTTGCTGCCAGCTTGGCATTAAACTTTTATATCTGTTTTGAACTGTTAGGGAGTGCTCTCTTTTTTCCTGCCAACCTCTGCACTGCACCCCCACCAGATTTATTGGAAATGTGACACACCTCTAAGCCAACCTGTTTGCTAACAACCCTTCTGCAAATATCCTCCTCTCATTTTTTAAGAGCCCCTGTTTCCAAGCCCATCTGTGCACAGTCTTCACTGAAAACAGCCTAGTTGGGCCGTATCAAACCTGATTAATGTGGTTACAAGTGTTGGTTAATGGTCAGGATGTGAGGCTTGGAATCGGGAGAAAAGACTCTAGTTGCTGGTAACATTGCTATCAAACCTGAGGCCAGGATAGAGTTGCTTTGCAGGGTAGTGTTGTGCCAGAATAGAAAATTAAATCTCAGGGAGGAGAGGGGACACTCATTGGCATTCCTCCCGCATCGCCTCACTCCCTGTTTCTTCCCAGCGGCCAGCACCCAGTGTCTCTGCAGTCCTATATTCCAGGCCTGAGTGTGCTGTCTGCTGATAATAAACAGCCCAACAACCAGGCCAGAGTCACAGAGGTTTGCTGAGTTAGAGCCTGGCCGCCCTAGTCTGTCTATCTCCCTCAAAGGTAGGGCGAAACCTTTACTTTATGCTCAGTGTCACCACGTTTTAAAACCCTTGCTGTTACTGCTTTGCTCCCAGGTCTGAATGTCATTGAGCTTGTAGGAAAAGGGGGAGCTCAGGAGGGACTGGGTCTTTGGCATTCAGCCCAGCGCCAATAAAGGATTAAACTCCAAAAGACAGCTGTTAAATGGTGTGCCTTTTTCAACCTCTTATCAAATCGCCTTCAGTCCACTGAAGGAGTTTCTGACCCTGTTCCCTGTATCGTAGGTCCCCCTCCTATGTGAGGAGTTCGCTGCTGTTGCCGCTGTCGCCGTTACTCCACATCCAGGCGTCCCCGTCCCTCCACCCCAGGCCCACCAGCGCAGGGCAGCCACTAAAGCGTTGGCTCGATTCCAGGGAGGCTCCGATCCTGCAGCCACGTCAATCACGTCTTCACCGCTGGGTAACTATCAAACACGCGAGCAGACTACCCCTGCCTTTGAATTTTTCAGGGATGAGATGCACAGACTTTTCACAGACAGACTATGCGGTTTTGTTTTTGGGGTTGTTTTTTAGTGCTTGTTTGTTACTTCTGGCGTTGCTCATGTGTGCATTTTTCATGCTAAAGAGACATTTTCTCCAGCCAAGCATGAAACACACACACAAACAGAGATGCCAGAGTGCTCAGGAGCAATCTCGAGGGGTTTGATCAGAGCTGTTTTGTCTTTGTTTGTTTTTTTAAGCCCATTGACTAGCTTTGATTCAGGCTCCAGGTGTCACCTACTGACCTGTGTTAAAGTCAGCAAATGCATTTTAAATATCATCTGGATATATTTTTGTATGAAATGTTTTTTTTGTATGAAATGTTCCCTTGCCTGGAAACCATAACACAGAAGTGATGTCATATCACCTCTTGCGTAGGCTTTGCAAGTTTTTGCTTTAAATGTATATTCGGATAAAAATTCATATTGAGGTTATGATCGTGTGTTTGTAGACAATTAGTTTGTGGTTCACTGGACACACTGAGTTGTCTTACTGATCCCAGTGTCCTGTCGCTTGAACCACAAATAAATTGTGGATGGAAAATGAGACATCAGGTTTCACTTGATTATTTTTACTTAAAAATAGTTAAGTTTCTATCCAAATTTACCAAAATGAATGCACTCCATCCATCACTGCATCAAGATAAGCAGTTGGTGAAGTGATCATAACAGTAATTGCAGGAGTGTCACTCAAACCTCAAACGGTTTGAAAATGATGTGAAAACGTGATGGAAATATTTGTTTCATATATCAATTTAAGGAAGGGTACAGTCCCCTCATTGCTCCACACAGATCTGATGTTTTGTCTGCTTCAAATTGTTGTCTCCACTGGAGGGTTTAGACATGCTTCACGTCCGTCATGATTTATTTGCTGTCTTCACATTTTGCTTTTATTAATACAACAGTTTTTTCCACCCCAGCCAAGCTTAAAGTTCTTTTTTGTGATATTTCACATCTGTCTTTTTTCCTTTTTTTAATAGATGAAAATAATGTAATGCCTCTCCTCTCACTACGGTTCCTCCTCCGTCTTTTCCTCCTTTTTCCACCCCTTAGTTTCGCTACCGTTGTGTCTCTGCCTGCTTCCTGCCCTCCGTGTCTCCATGAAGCCCTTAAATGACCTGAATGGCACACTCTCCCTGTAGGTTTATTCAGCCTCCTCCTACACATAAAGGCAGCTCTCTTGATCACCAAACAGAGATGCAAGCCATGCTGTCCTTTTGTTTTCTCCCCTGCTCTCCCCTCCAGCTCTGCTGTGGTGCGTTTCATCCCGGCGTCGCCCACACTCAGCCGTCATTATGGGCCCATCGTTTGAGGCTTCTCAGCGTTAAATAAATGGGTCCTGGGTTTCTGCCGAGTTGTCATTTAGGTGTGTTTGACCCTCTGGAGCCAATTCAATCAATGTACCCACAAGTAATATCCTCCGTCTGCCCTTATCTCTGACTCCAAATTACTGACTTCAGCCCTGTCTTCACATCAGAGTACCACAGAGGGAAGCGAGGGAACAAGGAGGGAGCTCAGAGAAGGTCAAAGAAGTTAGCTATTGAACAGAAAAAAGGAAGAATCCCATATGTAGATACACAATGAGGCTGCTGTGATTCTAAGGATGTAGACCCAGCTCCTTGCCCAGGGCTGGCAGGAAAATTAGAGCTGTACAGTGCTCACCTAGTGTAGCATGAGGGAACACAACCTTGCCTTGGCATGAGTTGATTGACGAACAGATTGTTTTTCTCTGACTGGTTCTTCCTACGCCAATATTAAGGTGATTTTAACTCACTATCAGAACAGAGATGAAAAATAATGTCTTTCAGTGATCTATTTAGACATGTTTCTGGCGTAGCGACATGTCCAACCGCTGAGCCCTGTTAATGAGCACGAGTGGCAAGTCTAAAAAGCTCTATAGGAGCGTGTGAATATGATTTAATTGTGATATTAAAGATAAGATGATGCTGTGATATTGTCACACCACGCACTGACACAGACTGTTAAAGTTGAGGTTTAGGAGACCTTGCAGTTAAATATACTTTTCTCTAATATTTGAATATCTTAGATAAAATGTTCACACTCTTTATAAATGTTTATTCCTATAACTTTAACCGGAATGCTTGTAGAAAGCTTAAAGGTCTGATTATTTCAGACGCTGATCTGAGCTCAAGGTGATTATTCAGAATCTTTAATCCAAATTAAATCCTAACGTCAATAATAATTTAAAAATGCTAAACGCAGATAAAATGATTTAATAAAAATGAATAGATATGTAACTACTACTCACCTTTGGCATCTAAAACCCATAATTCAAAATACAAAATGTTATGTTTTTCTTTGACACTAAGACGAAATCCTCCATGTTGGCACTTCAGTTAGGTGCTGTGACGTAACTTCTCCCATCCCTTCATACTCCCACTGCCCTGTGGCGATCACATCTTGAGTAACCACGATTGGACAGAATGGAAATAGAAATGATTGCCCAATTGTGGAATCACCTCGGCTACTGCACATAAGAGATCTGGTTGTGGAGCTGCTGTCTGTTAAAATGTTATCTCACTCCAAGACATTTGAGAAGGGTTTACTATACTTTGTCAGCAGAAGATTTTACTTTCTTCTTTTTCCTCTTCCCTTATCTGTGGGCTGCTGCATTATAGTCGGAGCTGATGATTGACAGTCTGCAAGTGCAGTCCATGCTTTTTATGATGTTGATACAAACCAGTGCACCAGCTGTACCTTAGGCCTGCACCCTAATATGTGTTAATGTGCTCAACTGTTGAAATCAGTCTCTCCTCATGTTGCTGCACTCCTGTGTCACAGAACATCCTTAGCCAAGTGTGTACGACAAAGAGCTTATGTTGCAGCACCCACACCACTGTATACCTAATCAACAACAAAGTAATATGACCCACAATCATCAACATGCTTCCCCAAGGTTTATCCCTCCAAAACTCCTAGCCCATAATTCCTTTGACTGTGCTGATTCCCACGTATTACCATATAACCTTTGCGGC
Organism: Pempheris klunzingeri; assembly: GCF_042242105.1. Classification (NCBI taxonomy): domain Eukaryota; kingdom Metazoa; phylum Chordata; class Actinopteri; order Acropomatiformes; family Pempheridae; genus Pempheris; species Pempheris klunzingeri. Next base: position 17,315,386 of record NC_092020.1, on the reverse strand, counting down.
ATGATTTTCTGCTTTATATCATAATCCGTGTGTTAATAAAGCATAAAGCATGTGATTACTCAGTACATCTGAAATTGGCTAAATATATCAACATCACATTAGGGCTTAGGTTTTTAAAACCCTCATGTGATCATGGATGAACCATAGAAACAAGTGTTAACATCACTCACTGTTCCTGTTGCTCTACACTAATCTATGTTCAAGGCAGCTTAGCCTGCTTGCCCACCCTGAATGTCCCTGAGTGTGTCACAGCGTCAAAGACCCACCACAGTGGCTTCTGGCAGCATAATGTTCCAAGTCACGTTTTCTTTCTCCCACTTTCTACTCTCCTCTACTATGTAATCTTCTCTTCCATTTCTCCACTCCCTTGTCACAATTTGATCTTCGTATCTCCTCTTTTATTTGAATTTTCTGCCTCCCTCCTGCATTTACTTGTTCTCATTCCTCCCTTGTTGTCCTGCATGTTGTGTGCTGGGATGAGCCGGCAGCTGCTGTGGATGTGTCTTGTCCTCCAGCAGCCTGGCTCCCGGAGCGGAGGATGAGCAAATGTGGCAATTCCCCATCATCCTCTCCCTCTTCTCACTAGTCTCCCTTTTCCCTGTCACATCTCCCACTCCTTGTCATCATTCCTTTATTTCCAATTTCACTTAGCATGTATCTCTCACTCATTCTCTTTGCCTGTCATCTCTGAATGATGGATAATGTTCGGGGAATGGGGTTGGCGAAGGAATAGAGATATGGCTTCTGGACAGGATCATCTTCACTATGTGTTACTCTATTTCTGTGTGTGTGTGGTTATGTGTTTTATTGAGTTATAGATGGGTAAATGGGTGATTGTTCGTCTTTGTGCCGGTGTGGGAATATGTGGGAGTTTAGAGTGTGATGTTTATGTTCGCTGCATCTCACTGGTTCCATTTAAGGAAACAAGAATATAAGTGTGTGTGCACCCGTTGGGTGGTGAGATGTGGGTCAGTGGTGTGTGAGGATGGGGCTTTGCATGTGTGTTACCTGCGGTGACCCTGAGAAAACACAGCATTTCACAAATTGGAAAAGGTTGTAACTTGTAATTGTTTGTGTGCTATTATTCACTAGGAAGGATTGTTGTCTCCACCTTTTCCGTTTTTTAAAATGTTGTGTCATGTTTTCTGTTTTTGTGTTTTACACACATATGTATATGTATATGTATATGTATATGTATATGTATGTGTATGTGTATGTGTATGTGTATGTGTATGTGTATGTGTATGTGTATGTGTGTGCAGTCTGTCTGGTGTGCACTCACGCAAGTTAGCAGGCGTGAGCTTGTGTAAAATTAAATCCACGTCAGCAGGCAGCCATTCAGATAAGATTAACAGGTTCTGACATTTCCTTCGTTGGAGACAGATGCTTGCTCCACTTCCCTCAGAACATTTTCCCTCTCCTCCTTCCTCCATCCAAATTACATCTCATCTCGTTTGGAGGATATTTCCCCCCCACTTACCCTGCCTGCCCACAGCAAGACCTGTTCTCACCATTAATTTGATTTCTGATATTGTTATTACAGGGCAGTGTGATTAGGAGAGCATGAGATAGATTAAAGCCTTGTTTTATGCCATATTGAAGCCAATTAGCTCCGAGTACACTCTTTCACCTCAGCAGACAGATGACCATAAATGCTGATATTATGTATGTAGGCTATCTCACTGGTACAGCAAATTGTTTCAGTGAAAGCCAAAGGGAAATGCAGTTTTGCGTCATTCTGTAAGTGCGTTGTCCCTTTTATATTTCCATGAAGGTGGAAGAAATTAAAAATTCATGTACTGCATGATGGATGTCCCAGGGAATCACATGCTGGTTTGTCAATTAACTCCTAAATTACAAGTATATTCCTTGTCTGAAATAACAGCAAGGATTTAATTTGAAAAATGATTTCTATTATTTTACATAAGATCCATCATTCACATATGATTGAATAGAGAATTGCACACAAGTGTTAACTGAATGAATGTCACTTTAAATAGGCAATATACAAACATGTGTAATGTGCCATATAGTGCAAGAGAGAGATTTATGTAGAAGTACAGAACATGGAGCCATAATGTGGGTGAGTGAGTAACACTTTCTTTAAGAGATGCGAGCATAATTTATACATAAGCACAGTGGATGTCAAAGGAATGTCACCAAGGGCCACGGTGAGGAAATGTGATTATCATTTATGCATCAGTACCATTATTGTGTGGGAACAGTGCACAGAAAAAAGTCATAACATCAGTGTTTTAAAGCAGCCGAGGCAGGTACAGTTGTTTCAACTCTCGTCCAAAAGGGCTGCTTGAAAGCATAATACCTCAGCAGTCGGTGTGTTCGTGTGACCACACAAATGTGTGTATGTGAGGCAAAAATATAGCTTAAGGAACAAAGAACATTGGCTCAGGTTTAAGCAAATGCCCCAAAACAACATACATTTACATTCAAGTGACAAAGCCCTGCAGCGGCTGTAATAATTATGATGTGAGCAAAAGAAGAAGTCAAGTGTTGCTGTTATAGAGCAACAAAGTCTGTGTGGGTAGGAGGTCAGGGCAGATGGATGGAATGAGTACTTTTGCTTATGTGAATATAATATATTTTTACATTGTTCTATTGATACTTTATACTGAAGAGACAGCTCTTAGCATTCTTCCACTTTTGGCTTCCGTTAATGTTAGCTGATGTGGCAAAACTGCTTTTATAAGACCTATCATTTGTATTGCTGTGGTGACAAGAATGCATGATATGCTCTCATCATTTACCCATGTAGAGGAAGGAGAGGCATCACACACTGTGTTTCATGCAGATCAGAATCAGCTTAATTGGCCATGTATGTCTACCCGCACAAGGAATTTGATTTAATTTTTTTCCATGCTCTCAATGCACTTATACAAAAATAGACATACAGCTGGAAAAGTGAAAACAAAGCTGAACAAAAGTAAACAAATATTGAATTACTTTGTACAGATATAAATATATGTAAACTAGAAATGTGTACTAACTAGAGCACCGACCTCTGCCAGGCGACCTCTGCTGTGCCTAACCATAACCTAACCTAAACCTAAGCTCAGCTGTGGAGGTCACCGTTCTGGGCATTTTAAAATGCCTGGAGCAGTGCAAAGATGCTGTAATAGATATTAAATGGTAAATGTAACAAATTAAATTGTATACAGTAGGTGGGTGGATATGACCGTTTATGCTTGAACAGTAAACTACAAAATATATAATTTAGAATGATACAGTGGATGTTTAGTGTTACACGGTTATTACAGAGGAATTGTCTCTGACACTTTATTACTAATTTATAGCTACTGTGTATCAACATAATTCATAATTCATAATTATGTTTTCAATAGTGTATAATCACATGAAACAAAGAATTGTTGTGTTTTCATAAGTTTAGAACGAGTCCTTTATATCTACAGAAGGAGTGGGTCCTCTCCCATGGACGCCATGCTGTACCGCCATGTTTATACAGTAGCCCAGAATGGACAAACAGGGCATTTCACCCTTTTTACGTTGAATTGGCAGCTTGAATTTGGCTGGGCAGATGCCTTTTTGTGTTGAGAAGTGTGACAACAGAAAGTTTGACAAAAGGAGGATTATACTTATTATTCAAGTCAAGAAAAAACATGGGAGCATAAATCCTCGTCAGCCATGGTAGCTTCTCATACACACTTGAAAAGGGAGGGACGAGTTGAGGGGTATTCAATTAGTTTGCAACCGTACCTCTAGATGCCACTATATCCTGCACACTGTATCCATAAGTTTTCGTGAGAGTGATTTCCTGTTTCCTGACTCTGGACATGTATAAGTCCTGAATGGAAGTACCAATATTTTTTTTCTGCAGTCCTGATTGTCGGTTTTAGTCTATCCCTGTCTGGTAAAGTACAGAGAACTGACTGGATGACTGTAGAGTAGAACTGCTCCTGAGGCAGGTTGAGCTTCCTGAGCTGACCCATGAAGTACATTGTGTGCTGGGTCTTTTTGATGATGATGACTACGTTGGGTGTCCACATTGGGGTTGTTGAGGTGTTGCAAGATGTAGTGCTCTACATCAGGTGCACCTGAAGGATATTACAGGCCCCCTTGCTGGAACCCATGCAGTTTGCCTGCTGGGCAAAGAGGTTAGTGGGTGATGCAAATACAAGATGTAGCACACAGTAAGCAAACTGCAGGGGGTCCAGCAATGGGCCTCAAGTGGGATAACTCCAGTCTTTTTAAAGATTTCATGACCACAGACATTAGGGCAATGGGCCTGTAGTCATTTAATCCTGTGATAGAGGGTCTTTTCAGGGGCAGGGATGACTGTGGAGTGTTTGAATGTAGAGGATGAATGTATGTAGAAGCTAATTCTACCATCCCACGTTTTTCTTGATATCTCCATCACACGTTCCATTCAGAGGAGACGAGGCGGGCGAAGCCAGTATCGTGTGTGCTATGTGAAATAGAGTGGAAGTGACTGAGAAGTAGCTTGGTGCTGTGTGTATGTGATGCCGTCACTCGAATGTGTGAGCCATTAGTGAAGGAATGAAATGGGCGGGGGGAGAAGTCATTGATCTTTTGTGTATGTGTGTGTCATACATGTTATAAAAAAGGCACATATAATTGTTTGATCTTCTGTAGATGTCAGGTTATATGTTTGTGTGTGTTAGTTTGCATGGTTGCATATGTTTGTGTACACACTGTGTTGGAAATCTGCCTGCATTTAGCATTCTGTGGACATTTTCACACCTTCAGTGCTAATCCTGGAGCACAGTAATTGTGAGGGTGAGGGACAGCGGGTTGTTTCATTGCTATCCATTGGTCTTAATACCAGCACTGAATTGCCCTTCATTAGGGAGAAGTTAATCCCTACTTATAGGGGTGGAAGCAGACACTAAGAGCCTTCTGCAAAAGTCAACACATTTCATTACTCTGTAGCCTCTGCTGGAGAAGGGCATTTGTATGAGGTGATGAGGACAAGTCTGTTGTTTTTAGCTGGAGTTTAAAACAAGGAGAATGGACATATTTATGGTACTTTTGATTCCTGAGCGCATCTCTGTATGTATTTTACTCATTACTCTTTATCTGTATCTATCTTATTTACATGTATTTCCACGAGGTCTAAAGCCTGTCCCCACATTCTCAGAGAAGGCAGGTAAACACTGAAGACAGATTGCCAGCTCATCACAGGGCAGAGATACGCAGACACACTCACATTCATATTGTACCATGTAAAGGTCATGCTAAACCACTGAGGTCCACAAATCTATTGGACGGTTTAAACATTCACTAATACTGTATATCCTGAGAGTTACCTTGAGCTTTGGCAAAACATTGCATTGTTTAGTGTCCTCACCATGATATAAATCCAAATTGTCACCCAGATTTATCAGAGTAGGGATTAAATAAATTATCATTGTGTGGCCCAGTCACACAGGCCATGAAATCCCACTTTCAGCACACGAACAATTTCTTGATTTCTTGATTTATAACTGTGTTATCTGCCTCTTTTCCTGTGCTGAGTTTGTGCTGCAGCATCCCAGCTCACCCTTCAAATTCAACGTGTAGGAATATATTATCAAATCTCTTTTACTTTCCCAAACATGATTAAAAAAGACTTGCTGTTTTATGTAATGTATGTTAGGATTCATTTATGTGCAAAGGTATGAGACCTCTATCACCAGATGTGATTTCCCACTGACGGGCTAGAACAGGGGTTGAAAAAGGTTATCAACAACTTGCAGTAAAACAGGCTATAAATCTCAATGTTCTGTATCATCACAAATGATTTTTTTCTTCAAGCTGACTGTATCTCTGTCAGGCCCATTCATTACTGGTTAGCACCACAGTTGAATATCTTATTATGTGCATACAGATTATCCATTGCTGACTTGATTATTTGAGTTGCAGCATAACAGCAGCCAGCAGACAGTTCTGTGAGCAACTCTGGGTGTGTCATCCTCTGAGGTAAAAAGTCAAGGATTTGAGTGCAGAGAAATGGCTCTGATGTGGCAGACCTCAACCACATTATCAGAGAGGCAGTCATAAATAACACCGCATATGGCGAATGACAGCTCACCTTGACTCCCTCTAATGTCTGATTGAAGGGTGGATGCGGGCTGCAGGATAGCTGTGAAACACCACATGTAAATGCATCTGTCAATTGTAGTAATATTAGGTAAATAGCCTTGCAGGCCACTTTTCACTTTGTCAACACAAAGATATGCCACTAGAATGTCATTGCCATGAAGGATGACAGTACACATCTGAGCGGCAGAGTGGAAATGTACATCCTGGCTCACAGGCTACGCTGCTTTGAGAAGTTCTGTGTTTGCATGTGTGATGGCAGCACAAGTTATATGGCTTTGTGAAACTGAACAAACAAGTTAATAAAATCCCCTGGGTATCTGTTACCCAGGAGTGCGCTGAAGCTGACAGGCGTGAACTGATATGTGTGGCACGGGCCGTTATTTGTGTGGCGGACGTCTTAGACCCTGAGGCTTTCATCTAAAACACAGGGCTCCCAGTGAAGGTAGCCTCTAGATTACTTTATGTTTGCATTAACTTGTAAATGGATGCTGGTCAATTACTCCCAGCTCTGGGTCTGATTCCGTAGTTGAACCGAGTTGGACCATGGGTTACCATGTCATGCTGGGGTCAGATAAGCAGACGGCGTGGGTGCTTGTGATTGAGAGCGCTGTCACAGCACCTGCGGTCACAGCTTCTGATGAACACCTCTGGGGGCATGAATAATGTACACAGTAGGCCTGAGTGATGGGTGGTGTAATAATGCCAGGCAGAATAGCGTGACCAGAAACCCTAGTGACGGCCAATGACTTAACCAGCCTGCCAGCCAACACACACACATACCTACCAGGGGAGAGAGATGTATTTAGCTTGCAGTCTGTTACTGGAGGGTCTCTGAAGTGCTGCTGTTAGAGTGAAACTGTTTTGCTTTCCTTTAACATTTGAATTTTTTATGTAGGTTTAGAAACATAGCCACACTGCTCAGATGCATTGGATCCTACAGTTGTTGCATTTAATGAGGTGGGACCCAAACACGGACTCCTGGGACATAGCAGATTTAGTAAAAACAGGCCTTACTCAGATGTCACTCTGCACAGGTAAACAAATCTTGGGGGTGAAGGCAGAAAACTGAGATGGGAGTTAGAAGAAGTTAGTCAGTCATTTAGGCCGGACCACAACAGGAAGTAAGGCAACATGGGCAATTTAACATAAAAACTGCAGGAGTCAAAAGACAGTGGTACAGTATGCTCAAAACAAACTGGTTTGTGCCAAGTGTAGTCCCACCACATTTAAAGGCGTAAGTGTTACATTATTGTAGCTGTTTTGAGCAGCCACACTGGAGGTGGGCTGACAAGTCTGCAGTTACAGAGAGTCGAAGCTGGAATAATGGAATAATGGTAAAGGGTCTGACAGTCTTTCCTCAAAGACATTTTATGGTGTTGCACTCGGTTAAATAAAGTGTCAGAAACAGTTGCGTAAGGATTAAAAAAGAGAACTTGAGAGAGATGCTCAAACACAGCATTCTTTAGATGCTTTACTTCAGCACAGCTGATTGCAGCATGAAGCAGGCACGCTTGTCAATGTTTGAAAATGTTGAGAGGTGTAGAGGAAGGTTTTTCAGATACCGTTCAACTATATGTTAAGCACTTCAGATGAAGTGTGCTGACACCTCGAAGGCTTGGTCCCACTTGGACTAGTCACGACAAATATTTGTTCAGACTCTCATTCACTTCAGTTGAAGTACATTTGATTGAGGAATTCAAAATTGCACATACTGTTTCTGTGTAAATTTCTGGCTGGCTCAGAGGTCAGAGTGTGTTGTGCTGATACATCCTGTGTTTGAAAATGGAGGAGTTTTTATCGCAGCATTGTGCCATTGCTCTTCTCACAGCAGACACGTTTTCCTACTGTGACATGTCAAAACGGTAGATAGCTTGGAGTCTACAATCACTGTTCAATATTTCCTTATTACCTACATTAGCCCTGAGAGATCACATCTTTTTACAGTGCTGTGTGTGGGGCTAGAGATATTTTTCACAGCCAACATGCTAATTTGTCAAATCGTGAAAAGCACAGGTGTGGGCATGCTGTCTCACTGACACAACTTTGCCAGACACTGAAATGCAATGGTGCTTTTCCTGTTGTGGCAAGTCAAAAGATCAGCCGTGGAGCCAGTTACTGAAGGTAGAATATGACAAAATATACCAAAAATAATTCTGAGCAAAAATCTGAGGCAGAAAAAGGAGGATGATGCAGGCATCACTCTGACGACAACATGTTTCATTAATATGACTGATATGTCTCATAACAACAAAAAGAAGTTGAAGACAGCCAGTCAGCTGACATTGAAACACATCCCGGTGTGGTGTCACCGGGTGTGGGTGGGTGCGACATACAGCTGCAGATGCTGGCAATCTTCCTGTCAACAGGGTTTGGATTGATTTCAGAAATAGCTCCCATCTCTGCGAGTGTCGAAGCTGCAACAGTGATTTCTCCAATAAAATGTTTCGTGTGTCTTTCCTGGATTAGTTTTCTTTCCTTCCTTTTCTTATCTTCTTGTTCTCTTTTTCAATGTCCCCTCCTTCCTCTACCCACCACCCTTAAAAAGTCTTTGTCTAAGTGAGTTAGTTTCCTGGAAATGTTGATTTATTTTCTCAGAGAAAGTGCATCCTCCGGTGGGGCTTGCCCTCGTTGATTACTGCTAAGATCTTTCCCGCTCAGATCCCTGTCTCTCATCGACTGTTTCCTTGTTGTTTTCTCTCTCCTTTCTTAACGACGCTCCCTGCATCCCTCGTAACCACACTTTCCCCCATCACTCATTCTCTCTCTTCTATTTTTTCTGTGTTACATGGGTGTCAGGTAGTTGTTTGTGACAACTCAAGGCTAATGGGAATAAAAAGGATATCAGAGACACGAGAAAATACTACCATCCCCCTAAACATCTACCATCTCTGGGAATGAGTAGAAGAGCAGTAGGTAACGAGGGGGAAGAAAAGAGGAAGTGGCTTAGATTACTGGAAAAAGAGAGTGTCTCTTTGTGGGCTGGTGATGGGGTTCCAAACACCAGGCTGCATGGCAGCACTGTGATCTTCAAAGCCTTTCTCCCTCAGTCCCCTCTCACTCCCTTGCTTCCATGTTTTCTCACTTGAGAGAGGGTAGATATCGGCTGGCTTCAGGCATGAAGCTGGGGTAGCTTCAAAGTTTGGATCCTATCACATCCTAGCTTACAATCTCACCACGTCCTTCACTGTATTCTTTTGCCAACAATGTCCCTTGTCCTTGTATTTAAATTTCTCTCATCAAAAAGAACATTAATGTAAACCATTTTCTGTTAAATCCATGATAGCTACAGTTCCTCAAAATGTTAAGCTTGTCATTTACTAGTTCATTTGTCAGGGACAATGCAAAAACATATAATGGCAGGTTACTTAAAGGTCCCATATTCTGCTCATTTTAAAGTTCATACTTATTTGGAGGCTCTACTAGAACACGTTTACGTGGTTTTATGCTCAAACAAACACAATTTTCTTATAGTAGATGTGGCTGCTGCAGTTGTTTTCAGACTCTGTCTGGATGCTCCCTTTCAGAAGAACAGAACAGATCTGCTGCTTTGCTTTTGCCTCCGACTTCTTTATGGAAATAGTAGCCGATATTAGTGAGGAAAAAACAATGGTGGATAGCGAGGTGGATTCAGGAGACAGTCGACCTACTGAAGGGCTGGAGGAGGTCACATGATTAACAGATCTCCTCATGGAGAGTCAAATCTAAACAGCATGTTTTCACACACATTTACTGAAAGATGGAGCAGGAGAGACAGAGAGAGGACTTTAATGGTCAGAGTATGTTGGTCTGTAGACACACTGGGGACACATATTTATGTTGAAAAGACATTGAAAGGTGCATTTAGCATAAAAGCAGACCTTTAACATGATACAGATGTACTGCAAATATGGTATCTAACCAGGGATAATTTGCAACCCGTGTCCCTGGTTAGGCTTTTGTACTCAGAGATGACACCATAATGTGTCATCATTACCAAAAACACACAAGTTAAAAAAGGCACATATTAAATAATGACATTCTCTTACATGTTACATGATCATTTACATTACACTAAACACATTACATTATCATTACACAAAAAATACAATATTGATTGCAATAAATAAAAGATTCAACATATTTTCCAAGCCAATAGTCACGGTTCTTCACTATCACTACTCTGTGGCTCATACCTGTCTCCCACAGGCCAAAAATCAGACAGGTCATCACGTACCAGCACTCTCTTCACGTCGTGCACACTGATGGCCTCCCCGTAAAAGCCGGATTTGCCACTGTGGCTAATGCTCACATCTGAAGCAGGGCCCCTGCCTCGATTTTTAGAGAGAGGGGAGAGTGGACTTGCTTTGATGGGGGCTTGCTATTTTTGTGCTCCACAAATACCTTCTGTGTCCTGTTTTGTACTTTCAAAAATCCCTTCTATTTAATCTAGTTTCTGCTCTCTGCAGAAAAAAAAAACTGACACAGCATTTCTCATGCAGTTGTCACTCAATATTTACTTAATCAAGATGAAATATCATCCTGGGCTTGAAAACAAATGTTAATTACATGCATGTAGTAATATCTTAATTCAGGACAATGACAGAGTGATGGTATTGTTTACCAAGCAAGGTGCCTAAGGGAGGCCTTTCAGGATGGTTTATGAGTCTGGTTAGGCACTTGATTAAGGACTTGCTTTCCACTGGGGCTCCATCCTCACTGGAGCAGAAAAAGACACAGTGAGCTTAAAGTCTTTCCTCCATCATCTGCGGGTACCGTATGTGTGGCATTTTAAATATTTAATACGACTTAAACTAAGCTGAAAAGGTGTGAAAAATGCAGGTTTTAATGACATACTTTGACAAATGAATACTTGTATTTATCCATTGATCATAGGACTTGTTTGTGGAGTAACTCAGTGATGTAGTCAGCTGTAGCGTAGTGTTTAAATGAAAGATCTTTACAGGGGGTCACACGTGTGGTTTTTGCTCTCTAAGAGCCACTAATCAAAGTCATCAACCTTTAATTCCTCCTCCCTTACAGCAGAAACACCGTCAGTAGTAGCAACCCGAGGACCTGTGGCAAGCATCAGTGGTGATAACCTTTGACACCAAATCTTGATCAAACTCCAGAGCAATGCTGCTTACAGAATCTGATTGCAGTGTGGTATATTACATAATAAGCTGGCATGTATAAATAAGAAACTACCTGGATGGAGTCCATGTCCCGTATGAGTTCTCAGTCTCAGTTTGGCTGGGAATCTGAGCATAATTATTTCATGAGATCTTGTCAGTGTCAACCCCAATGCTCTGTGTGTGTGTTCTGACTTCACGATGAGTTGGCACTAAGAGGGCAAAGTGTGGTGCTCAGAGAACAGCAGCAAATGTATACGGACACTTTGACAAGTGATTGGTTCTTCACTGTCAGGCTGCAGATCAAATTTATCTGTGTCACAGGTGTGCTATGGACTGGTGGGAGGGATAGATGAAAGCTGGCCCTGCCGAGCTACTTGGACCACCTAGGTAGTCCCAAGTTAGAATGAGCTCATTAGTGGGGCTCTCTGATTCACTATTTATCAGCACTGCTGACTTTTTAAAATGTGACTCTTTCAAATGTTTTACATGCAACTACCATCAAATACCAGATTTACAATCTGAGTTCTGGTTTACATGTTGCATCAAAACAGGTACATAGAAAGAAAGTTAATTTACCCAAGTACTGTTTTTTGCTGCACTAGTTGCATGGGTCTATGGGTGGCAATAGTCCCACTGGATGAACCTTTCTGACTCTGGTGATCCACTTTTCCTGTAGCACTAACAGCAGGTTGACATGTGTGGGTTTTTTAGTGAAATGACTCTGCAAATATTTGATGGATTGCTGTACAATTTGGTGCAGACATCCAAGTCTCCCTCAGGATGAATCATAATAAAGTGTCATCCTTATTTACTCATGACATCTATTGCCTATCTATACACTCTGGGGGAGGCAAACAGGGTTAATCAGCCTGTCTGATTGTCTACCTGTTTCTGTTGCGGTAAATTTCTACACCACTGAATTTCAGAGGGAATTAGGCAGGAAATGAGAGAATAGATAGAAGGGTAAGGGTTTCCAAGTGGCATTATTTTGTGCCTGTGTTGCGAAGACAACCAGATCAACATCTTCAAATTTTCAATCATTTGTCTGCTTATCAACTCCTTGATCTTCACAGAATATAATAACTTTCACCACTGCTCATTTAGAAAAGCCACTGCAAGAAAACACGTTCTTTGTTAGGTTATCAAACCCCAATCTCAGTGCTGTGAAAAGTAAAACATCTGCTAAAATTAATAAGTAGGCAGATTGTGTTATTTACTGATCAAGTAGAAAGAATGCCATGTGCTAACGCTAGTGTTAGGAATATGGCTAACACTACCACTAACAGCCTGGCTACTGTCCAAAGCAAGAAACAACTGTTCAAATTCCCTATTTGAACTAGAAACCCTGATCTCAGTGCAGGTAAATTATCCAGCTGGTAGTTAGACGGCAGGTTATCTTATATACTGATTTACTGATTACAATTAGGAAGAATGCCATCTGCTAATGCAAGAGTTAGCAACTTATGTACACCAATCAACATTTAATTCGTACATGACAAGTTAAAGCAAAAAAAGCTGTCTACCTTCACTTTAAACCCCTAAGTCAGTTTTGTATTTGGCAATTGAACTTATTTGTTACTACTGCAAGATTTTACATGCTGATCAGCTTATAAAATTGATGTAGATTTAGCTACCCAATAATATATAAAGTAATTATAATTAACTCCCTCTCAACTACAGCATTCAAGTGCATTACTGATAAAAATATGATATCAGAATATATTCCTTGTATTTTTATATTGGCATATTTCTATTTTTACTTGCTGTAGGTAAAATAATCATCATGTTATTATTTTGCTCAACATGTCGTTACAGCATTGACTGAACATTAATTGGTTGTACTAATTGGACAGAAAGGATTGAAATATAATCTATTTCCTCCATTAGTGACATTGAACATCCATCAGCATGTGGGGAAAAAAGCAGAAAAGCAACTTGATTTGCTACAGTTTAATGCCATGTGGCTCACGTATCACATTTAGGAGTGTGGAAATGTTCCACCACAGAATATTTTTTATTCTCTACAGGCCCAACATCTGACACCTGTTTAAAAATGTATCCTCTCCATCCTGTCACTGAAATTGTTTATCGTTTAACCGCCTTCACCACTTTATCATCCACGACCATTATCACGAGGCTTGCTGGAGCATGTCGTTATGTTCCAAACTTGTTCCAAACTCAGGAGAAATGATTCATTCAGATTTCAGTTTTCAGGCAATGGTATATTCAGTCTTCTTAAATGTCAGGTCAGTTCTTTCCATCCAGCTCTCTGCCTACTGTCCTTCACTGAAAGAACAGTTTGTTAGGGAATGTGTTTGCAAGGCCTACTCAGCTTTTTCTCTTCCAACCAGATTTGCAATCCTGTCCCACGTGAAATGATATATGGCAAATTGCTTTCCTTTGGGTTGAATATCTGAGCAAATCAAAAGGAGTCCATATGAGCAGATCTTGAATTGGGGGCATAAAGAAGGGTAAAAAGAAGTGAGAGTATGGTAATGTAGGCCTCAGAGTGCTACCTGAATATTTTAAACTCTCCTCTATCATTACCTCTTCATTAGTGCATTGAAATCCACCCTAGACTTATCTAATGGAAACAAATGATTCTCTCCTTTACTTTTTCTCTACTTGCAATCTGCTTATAACTAATCAGCACCATACAGTGCGGAATTGATTTCAATCACGCCTAACTTGCTATTTAGGTTAGGTTTTGAAGAATTGTAATGTTAATTTTCTAATTTAAGTAAAGCTCTTCTCTCTTCCACTGGTGATCATTCGGTGTCCTAATTTCATCCCAGTGTTTTCCATTTGTTAGTCCTGTTTTGGTGCATGTAAATGATTCTGGAAACATATTTTTTTAATAAAATTATTTGTGTTCAGTGAGAGGAAAACAGCCATGACCCTGTTTACACAAACAGCTGCTTTCACACTGGATTTGTGCCTGCCCCAATTACATAGTTAGTCACCCACAGAGTTTATATCCCAGTGTTTTGTGACACAGGCAAAGCATCAATGTTGCATTTTCTATTTCTGTAGTAATGTTTGTTAAATTTGAATGTCTCCCGTGTGTTTCATGTCTCCTCCTCTGTTTGGCAAAGTGCACTGCTGCTCAGTGCTGCTCTATCGGTGAAACTGATTTACGCTGTAGCTGCAGTTCATACAGGCTGCAGATATTCTGTGGAATTCATTGTCACCTTTTTATTGGACGGCAAGCTGTCAACCAGATTCCAGTCTACTGGAATCTTTATGGCTCCCTCAGCAAATAGAAAGTGACAAGGTTGACAGGCCAGTGAGTGTGGACAGTAGAGCAGAGAGCCAAATGTCACACCATACCCTGTCAAAAGCCCTTTCTTGTTGTTATAATGAGATTTGTGCTTTCAAATGAGCCCTGGTGGAGTGTTGAATCCATTAAAGCTCTTTCTCTGTTGATTTGGGCTTTCTGCAGCCTTTATCGTCGCGGATGTTCATCATTAGCACATACCAGCGCGCCATGCACAATTGCTATGGAATATTCAGTAATTATACATTATTTTCCTTTAGATGGCAAAGCCTCTCTCAGGGGCATTTTGAACAATATTTTTATATCTTCACAGTTCTGACTTGAAATGAGGCATTTCATAACACGTCAAACATTTGAATATGTCTCTCTGTCAATCCTTCAATCTTCTTCCCTCACTATATGAGTAGGTGCACAGCTATGCAGTGAACAAAGCACACGTCCAATAAAGGTTGAAGTAGACGTGAAACGATTTTAACGATGGAGATTACAAATCAGTGAGAGATACGAGGATAACGAGGAAACTGGATTTACAAAAATATTAAATTGTGCTAGCTGTCAAATTAGCTTAGTTAGGACTGCTTCATCATTCATACCAGGAAGGAACAGTGGAAAATTAATGAAAGATCAACATTAGTTTCCCATAAGGAAGTACAGCACGGTAAATAGTGACGTAAACATTCAAGTAAAGTAAAATACATAAAAGATAGTTTAACAGTAAACTAGCAGTTAAATTTAGCTAACTCTCCTTAGTAATAGTAACATTAGCCTCAGACAGGAGCATAATGATTAGCTTGGTTAGCAGTAAACTCATCGTCGGAAAACTAAACATCTACAAGAAAACGAATCCCTACAGATAATGTTCCAGTGTGGGTATTTGTGGACTTAATAAAAGATGCTTGTCAATATTGACAAAATGGTGGATGTAACCATGGTAATTAAAGAGATGTGGCGTGTCATAATGATTTGCCATTCTGGGATGTAACCATATGGTGGCCATCTTACCTGGGTCCAGTTTTCTGTAATTAGAGCCTATGGTGAAAGAGGTTTTGTTATTCAAATGATGGGTATAAGACAACTGTGGCTGTCTAGAATGAGCTAAAAAAAAAAGATAATTATAGCTCCAAGAAAACAAATCATATTTTCAATCATGAAGATAATCTCATAATTAGAATATTATAATGCAATACTATCACAAACAATGATTTTACTATTTCAATTTTGCCTGAGGAACTGTCTTTGGTATTCTGAATGGCTAATATACTACATTAAGCAACACAAATCCTAAATATATTCAGTATTATGGCCTATATTGGCAGGCATTTACAATGATAAACCTAAGAAAAAAAACACATATACATTAATATATTCATTAATGTCATAAATTATACAGAAGGAATGACATACCCCCCCCCCCCCCCCCCCCCCCCCCCACACACACACACACACACACACACACACAAACACATTGTATTTAACACTTGATTTACAGGGAAGCAGCTGCGTTCACAGCAGAAGTGCATTTCTTCGCTCTGGTCAATAAGTGAATCTGCTCCTCTGCTCTTGTCTAACCACACATACAGCTGTATAGTTAACAGTTCAATGATGCTGACAGCTTGCAATCAGCAGCACCAGCTCTGCTTCTTAGTTTCATACTTCAGTAACTTTGGTAGTTTTAGTTGACCCATATGTAATAAAACAAGTCCCTTATCCATTCGATACTGACATGTGAGATAGCATCCTCCTTGGTCCGTTTGGTCTGGAGTTGCTGCATTGATGATTGTAAGCAACACCTGGGTAAGATGACGGTGATCCCATGACTTATGATGTACTGTCACATCTAGTGTGACAGTGTAAGTGTAAACTTCACTTGCTATGGATCTGTGTCATACTGTATGTGGCTGCTATGAGCAACACAATTTTGAACTGAAACAAACCAAATATTCACTCTGTACAGTTCTGTAATAACACCAGCTGGCATGTTTTGCTGCACACTCATCTCTATACATTATACATACATATACATTAGCTTATATTGCATATATTGTGTATAATGCTGAATTTAATGTGTTCCGCATCAGAGACTCTAGTCAAGAGGCCTATTACCACATCGTGTAGAATAGAGTTGTCTTTCATCAGATATTTCTGAGATTTTTTAAAATTCTATTTATTCTTTCTTAATTTTGGCTTTTTGCACGTTCTTGTATAGCTATTTGTATTAAAACAACACTACACATCAATGCATTTAATAAGTTTGACTATTTTATTTAACAAAATATACAATTGTAAAACATTTTGTACAAAAGCAACTCAGCAAATCATCAAAAATATTAATGGACATGCCAGTATCTTGGCATGGATACTGAATAATTTAAATATTCAGACCCTCTCAGCTCTGTCTGACAGAACTTACTGGATGCAATCAGAAATATGTCAGGATAAATAAAAGGAAACACTTGCTTGTTAAGTGACATTGTTGAGCTGTAGCCATGCTTGTATTATACCAAATAAACAAAGCTGTTACAGGTGAAATGAGCAGTGCAAATGCATTACTTGGAAGCAAAGTCAGGAAAAATGTGTGCGGTTAGATCTGACAAGGTCAGCAGTACCTACTTTGTGAAAATCACATAAAAAATGCATAATATTATTACTTTTATTTTGAGTTTTATTGCTCTCTCTTTTATTTTAATCATTAAAAACGTAGATTAGAAAATGCACACTTTGCCTCAGTTCAAGGGACTGCCAGTTGTTTTATGCATGCGCTATTAATCCCAAATGCTACACAAGGCTCTAACAAAACCCTGGCTCTTAATTTGCATTACTTTTATTTTGTTGTTGGCTGCTGTGCCACCAATAAACCAAATTGCTTGTGACTTTTTCCAAGGAGGGGTGGATGAATGAATAGATTGCCTGCTTTTTAGCATCTGGTGTTTGGCCACTGTAAAGTTACAAATCCTGCCCTGTTTGTTTCAGGAAGGTGATACAGTCCTTATATATTAAGCCCATAGCTCGCAGTCTTTGTGTTAATCTTTGCATGGGTTTATTTGCATCAGTGATGATCCAGAAAACCTAATGATAGAGTCCCTGTTATTTTGTGAGCAGGATTTGATCAGAAAGAAAAGTCTTTTTGTCTTAAACTTCATCTGACTCTATGTAATTGCATCCACTCCCAACTGAGTATTTCATCTCGTCGTCTTTGCAGTGGAAGAAACTCATCTTAATTAGCAGGGACTTCAAATGGGGTTTGCTAAATTACCTCTTTTCTGAACCAGGCGTTCCCTCTCCACACATCACTGCATGTTAGGAAGCAATGACAGCGTTGACTTTTAATCAGCGTTGCTTACACAGTAATTGTAAGCCGGTATGTGCATTCCTTTGTGTTAATTTTCTTTAATTAAGTCTAAACACAGCAGATGTGCTTCTCAGAGAAATGTATAGTGGGGCAAAAAAGTATTTAGTCAGCCACCAATTGTGCAAGTTATCCCACTTTCCCACTAATTTTCATCATAGGTATACCTCAACTATGAGAGACAAAATGAGAAAAAAAAAATCCAGAAAATCACATTGTCTGATTTTTAAAGAATTTATTTGCAAATTATGGTGGAAAATAAGTATTTGGTCAATAACAAAAGTTCATCTCAATACTTTGTTATATACCCTTTGTTGGCAATGACAGAGGTCAAACGTTTTCTGTAAGTCTTCACAAGTTTTTCACACACTGTTGCTGGTATTTTGGCCCATTCCTCTGTGCAGATCTCCTCTAGAGCAGTGATGTTTTGGGGCTGTCACTGGGCAACACGGACTTTCAACTCCCTCCAAAGATTTTCTATGGGGTTGAGATCTGGAGACTGGCTAGGCCACTCCAGGACCTTGAAATGCTTCTTACGAAGCCACTCCTTCGTTGCCCGGGCGGTGTGTTTGGGATCATTGTCATGCTGAAAGACCCAGCCACGTTTCATCTTCAATGCCCTTGCTGATGGAAGGAGGTTTTCACTCAAAATCTCACGATACATGGCCCCATTCATTCTTTCCTTTACACGGATCAGTCATCCTGGTCCCTTTGCAGAAAAACAGCCCCAAAGCATGATGTTTCCACCCCCATGCTTCACAGTAGGTATGGTGTTCTTTGGATGCAACTCAACATTCTTTCTCCTCCAAACACGACAAGTTGAGTTTTTACCAAAAAGTTCTATTTTGGTTTCATCTGATCATATGACATTCTCCCAATCCTCTTCTGGATCATCCAAATGCTCTCTCTAAATGCGCTCTTCACACCAAGCTGCTTACCTATTGCAGATTCAGTCTTCCCAGTCTGGTGCAGGTCTACAATTTTGTTTCTGGTGTCCTTTGACAGCTCTTTGGTCTTGGCCATAGTGGAGTTTGGAGTGTGACTGTTTGAGGTTGTGGACAGGTGTCTTTTATACTGATAACAAGTTCAAACAGGTGCCATTAATACAGGTAACGAGTGGAAGACAGAGGAGCCTCTTAAAGAAGAAGTTACAGGTCTGTGAGAGCCAGAAATCTTGCTTGTTTGTAGGTGACCAAATACTTATTTTACTGAGGAATTTACCAATTAATTCATTAAAAATCCTACAATGTGATTTCCTGGATTTTTTCCCCCCGTTCTGTCTCTCATAGTTGAAGTGTACCTATGATGAAAATTACAGGCCTCTCTCATCTTTTTAAGTGGGAGAACTTGCACAATTGGTGACTGACTAAATACTTTTTTGCCCCACTGTATATTTCAAATGTAAGGGACTGTTTTGAATTGTTGACTTCCCTGAGTTTTTAATTTTTTTGCACAACACTCCAAACAATGCAGCCGGGGCCACAATATAAACTCTTTTGAGATTAATCGTTTTATGCCTTGGATAATCCCTAAATGCCTTTTGATATAATCATAAAGGACTGACTAAATAATCTGTTTAAGATATGGACTGATATGTCTTAAACCCTCTTTAGTGGCATATTGCTCCCTTTCTTTGCCAGTTGTCTTGTCACATACTGTATATATTACAGTACACTGTAGACTAAAAGGATTGCATACATCCTAATCACAACATTGCGTTACTAAACACCTTCTTTTACAAGGCTTGCGCTATGAAAAACATTACCAGGACATTCATAGCACTTAATTTTGAGCTATAGTAGACTGCATATTAACTGTTGTATCATATTTAAAAGCCACAACAGAATTGATTCCTCTTTACATCAGTTGCTCTGCTTTTTCAGCCCATGTATTTTTCAGCTTTCTCACTCGGGTTTGCTGAAGGTCTGCTTGAAGCCACTCACTTGGGAAAAGTATTTGCAATCTTTTAAAATAATGGCTTTTTTTGGTTTTGTTTAAGTAATGAGCTTTACCACCCCTTAAGTTCATTTTCTAATTCCCTCACTAGTAATTGTCTTGTGGTTCTGTATTTTTAATTTGAGTCACACCTGCTTGTCATTTTCAGGAACTATTTAGTAGCAAAGGAGCTGTTTTTTTTCATTTGATAGAGGATGATAAATCTCAACTCATCTATTGCCTTAAAAATAAACTCAAGACTAGAAACTGTCCTTTAAATGTTGACTCTGTTAAGCTCCATTCATTAGTCATAAGCAAAACTGAACAGATGACATGAGTCTCATGGTGGATATTTGCATGCAACATACACACAAGCAGAAACACAGATTGAAATACATTATGGCTGAAAGAAGCCATATGTGAGGTTGGTTCTTCATCATTCATTAAGGTTACACAGCGGTGAATTCAATTTCCTTGAGAAAAGACAGCAAGCAGCAAGATGACTTTATGAAGTAGAAATGCAGAGTGTTTGCACTAAGTTAATTAGGATGCTGCTTCTACCAGTGGCATCAACAAAAGCACTGAGTAACGTGGACATTTGCCCATTTGAAACAAAGACAATTATTCCAGCAGTCTCCAAAATAAATCAACTTATTTTTAGGCCATTGTGCCGGTGAGGCAGCTGTTTTCAGACAACGTTAGCAATCAGTTCAAGAGCCAGATATTTACATAATAGTAAATATAGTTATAGTTAACATAAGAGTAAATTTCTGACTTACATCCATTAGGTGGTCAGAAATATGACTCAAAATAAATGTTAATGTTGCTCAGTGTTTGCTGGATGGGTCAAGAGCCGTTTGTTGTGTTCGCAGTTTGTTTGAGTGGTCAAAAAAATCAGTAAATGCAGATTCAAGGAACCAAATCCATAGTAGCCTTTCTGTAATACAAAAAACATAGTCACCTGGATTGAAATTCTGCTGAATGTTCTGCCAGCGGCTGAAGTTAAGATCACTGTAGAAACCTGCTAATAAATTCAGTGGATCAATTTTAGATGAATTGAGAAACTATGGTATTTTAGTATTTTGTTCCCACTTGCAACAACACAGTGTTCTGATTTTACTCAGTTCTGGCTTCTTCTCCTTAGCAATGGCAGCTGAAGTTACTGGGTATTGTGGTATTTTGAGTAATACCATATCCATCTGACTGAAATCACGCAATATATTTCAATATTTAACAGTGATGGCTGTAACATAAACCTGTAGTCATTTTACACTATCCGGAAGTGTTTCTATTCTATGTTGAGGAACATTGATGATACCATTAAAAGAAAATTTTGAATTTGGATTTGAAAACTCCTCAAGCCCACTGACCCCACTGGGGGGCCAGTAAGTACAAACTCATGCTGTGCAGCCAAACTTTGGGCGAGCTCGCTGTACTTTTCTTAAACTGTGGTGGAGATTTCTTCAGATACCAAGTGTGAAAGGCTGAATTTTGAGAAAATGTGTCTAAAATGTGGTACAAGATAGAATATTTCCATTTATTTGATTGATGCCATCATAAAAACATTGAGTGAGACGTTTCAATATTTCAGTCAGTGTAAACATCATATTACTTCAATGAAGAGGCAAAACATGTTAATGCAGAATATGATAGTTAGTAGAGGGGAGAAATACCTTGGGGATCAGTTTTATGATTAAATTATAAAACTCAATGACACATCCCAAACACACCGCCCGGGCAACGAAGGAGTGGCTTCGTAAGAAGCATTTCAAGGTCCTGGAGTGGCCTAGCCAGTCTCCAGATCTCAACCCCATAGAAAATCTTTGGAGGGAGTTGAAAGTCTGTGTTGCCCAGCGACAGCCCCAAAACATCACTGCTCTAGAGGAGATCTGAATGGAGGAATGGGCCAAAATACCAGCAACAGTGTGTGAAAACCTTGTGAAGACTTACAGAAAACGTTTGACCTCTGTCATTGCCAACAAAGGGTATATAAAAGTATTGAGATGAACTTTTGTTATTGACCAAATACTTATTTTCCACCATAATTTGCAAAAAAATTCTTTAAAAATCAGACAATGTGATTTTCTGGATTTTTTTTCTCATTTTGTCTCTCATAGTTGAGGTATACCTATGATGAAAATTACAGGCCTCTCTCATCTTTTTAAGTGGGAGAACTTGCATAATTGGTGGCTGACTAAATACTTTTTTGCCCCACTGTATATATATATATATATATATATATACATATATGTGTATATACAATCTATCAATTAATAATATTTTCATTCTGTAGTTGTTTCACTGCTGCTCTAGAAGCACTTCATTCAACAAGCAATTGAATTAAATACATAACCATTACTCACCCGATGCTAGAATCAAAGCAATGAGCTTCCTATAAACTGTTCAACCAACACTTCCCCACCTCCGCCTCCAGCAATAATGCTGTTAATGTCAATTCAGCTCTTATTTCACTGCCAAGCTCTAGATTCAAAGCCATCTTTTAGTGACAAAAAAAAGCAATGGCATCATGTAAATATAAATAAGTGTGTGGATGACAAATTACTTTGTCATTGAAAAGATAAATAAATAAAGTAGGAAGGGTAATGAAATATCTGGTTGGAGGACAAAACACTATGAGCATGACAATGTGCAGTCGTGATAGGGGTACAGGAGGAAGACAGCAGGAGGAGGGGAAGTGAAAGACCTTTCTTGCTCCTGCTGTTCTGTTGGGTGCTTCCAATCACAAATCACTGTGCCGCATGTCAGCAGACAAAAGGAGTCAAGTTTGGAAGGAGTACGGCGATATTTCAGGGGCGAATAGTAACAGTTTGGCAGCTGCCTTTGCCCGGCAGGGATGTGGAGGATAGAGTTGATGTAGTTGTAATGGTGTTATTTTTCTTGCAGTAACTGTGTGTCTTTGTGCATGCCTACTATTTAATAGATGATATTCAAGAGTGCCTATGTGAGTATGTGTGTGCACTGTGTCATTGGAGCTCCTCCAGCCCCTCCAGCAGTGTGTGACGGTTGCAGCTGTGAGGGGAAGCTCAACTCGCTCATCCTGCATCAACAGCAGAGAGGGGCTGAGAGCTGGAGGGTGTGTGTGCGTGTGCGTGTGTGTGTGTGTTTGTGTGTGTGTGTGTGTGTGTGTGCGGGTGTGTGTGTGTGTTCCCTTTTGCCTTCTAACTGGTGGCTGTTGAGGGGCTGTGGGACAGCGGGACAGAGCAGCAGGGAGGCAGTGGTCCAACCTCCACTAACCCCCATCAGGCACAAAGCCAAGAGCCTGCTACTGAAACAAGCCAGGACACACACACACACACACACACAGGACACACAGGACACACACACACATAAAGATGCATCCATACACACTCTCACAGAAGTGCACGAGTACATTGTCACCGACTCGTATTACAATACTATTTACCAGCAGGCCTCCTGGACACTAACGTTCTGAGTCATTGTTGACTTAGCATTTTTTAGTTGAAGTTAAATAATTGTTCGGCACATTCAGGGACGCTCTGCCACGCAGTTCTGGGTGTCCATATCAGTGCTCGCCATTACTTTTTGGACAGTGCATAATGGATTTATCACTTCTGTTAAGTGTTGTAATTGTGGGTGTAAAAGCATTACAAATTGTTGTTGGCTTTAGCCTGCTGACAGAAGGATGCGTTCGCAACTACAGTACAGAATTAGTTCCATTTCAGTACAATCACTCCATCTGTCACAGAGGATGTATGTTTTAACTCGAATGTATTACATGTGAGAAATAAATTTATCTAAGAAAAAGTCCTTTATCCAGGGCTTTGACTCCTTACTCCTTATCCTTTCAAACTTTTTCTCAAAGGAGAGCCCCAAAGAAGATGAGTAAATGACTGAGAGGACATAGTTTTTCAACTTTTGTAAGCCTTCTGTGTAACTCTGTAAAATGCTTCCAATGTGGGGTTTCAGACACCCCACAAGTGGGTCACAAAATGATTAAAGGAGTTATGTAATAATATTACACAGACTATATTTAACTGCTCTGTTTTTTTATCTACTTTTTTTTCTTGTGAGACATTGGATACTTTCACCTCTTTAAACCAAAGCCTTCAAATTAAGCAATCTAAAAAGGGAAAAAACACTCACACTCTCAAATTCTTAACAACTCATCCGAAGCCACAACCTGTGAACAAGGGTCGCGGGCTGAAAAATGTTGGGAACCACTGATGTGTCAAATTTCAAGGCAGTCCATCTATTAGTTCTTGAGATTTCAGTCTGGACCAAAGTGATAGACAGACCGACTGACATTGCTTTCCTTGAATTCCGAAAAAGGAAAAGTAACATGAAAAACATCCAAAAATAACAAAGAGAAAACATTAACCTGTGCTCCCCTGTACACCACCTTTGCTGCCTTGCTGTTACCCCTTTACATCCTACACATTCCTTTGTTGTACTGTCACCATGCTGAGGCTTGTGTGCTCCTCATTATTAACTGTGTATACTGCGGGTGGAGGAATGTAATATGTATTGTATTTATTTGTTTCTATTATTTTTCTTAGGCTGAAGGCTGTTCCCAGAACCATTAGTGCATTTTTGTGTGCACTGGGCAGAGTGTGTGTGTGGGTTGAAGGACATCAGGCAGATGGCCTTTTCCTCCCGTCGGTCTTGGGGAGTGGGGGGCCATGTAGGTGTGAGCAGGAATGTACAAGGACAGAGAAGTCTTTGACCAAGAGAGAAGTCTCTGCCTGTTAGGTCACCCCATCTCTCCTCATGCCTGTGTCTGTCCTCCCCTCCGAACCACCTCCCTCCCTACCGCCATCTCTCCCCCTGTTTGTCTCCTTTCCTTTTATCCCTCCCTGCATGCCCAACTTATCACTGCATTCTCTGCCAAGCCAATCACCAGGCAGGGTAAATACTGTCAACACTCAGTTACCCTTAGTGACAGCTTTAACAACGAGAGTCTGAGACAGGAATTGAAACGGCGCAGCAAGCCTGTACTATTAAGGTAGGTACTGTGAAAGAAAAGCACTTGAAAGAATTGCATTTATCTGCAGAGCTCCAGTAATGAGAGTAAATCCTAGCTATCTTATTGCTTCTCATGGATATCTTTGCTACAGTCTTGATTCCCTTAGATTAATATCAATGTGTAGACATGGTGTAGCGGCACAATGGCTTTGATCCTCTGAGGCTTTATCTGCACAGTCAAACTGTCTTTTCTCTTTTTCTCTGAAATCCAACAAAGCTTTGTATGCTATCTTTTATCATCTTCAAGTTCTTTGATTTGAAACTCACATGTTGTCTGGAAACTGTCCTTCCAAGGTTGCCTTGGCTGTAGTGGTCAGAAAAAAAGAGACAGAGAGAGAACAAGAGGCAGATATTCTGTCTGCGCTGTTCACATAATTGGGCAATTTCACAAGTGTGAAGCTATGATTTGCGCAGGAAAGAGTCATGAGTACATGGAGGTGAGAGCCGTAGCTATAGCAGCAAGATGAATATTGCCTGTGTCAGTTTGTGGCATGTCAGTGAAATCTCTGCTGGTTTTCAGAATCTTTGGAAAACACGCACTACATGCGCTTGACTGAGCAACGCCACATCCAATCAAGGCTGTAAATAATGCATGTTTAAAGCTTGGTTCATGTTTTTGAAGTTTACAGCGGGAGACAGACGCACCTAATGTCTTGCACTGTGCGCTGATACATGCCTGCATGATGCAGATGTGTGCCTATGAGACGCAGATAATAGAGATATTTGCATGACCTGATTTTTGCAGACATCATTTCTCTGTTGCCATTACTTTTAATCTGCCTTGCAGCAAAAAACAAGAACTGATTTTTAAAAAAAATATCTAAAGAAGTTCATGAATACAGTTTTGCAGGTGCAGTGACGTATGAGTTTGAGTCTTTATGTGAAACCTTGCTGATAGCTTTCCTAGAAAAAGTTGTAAAGGAAGAAGATAGATTTGAGGTCGCTGACAGGCCTCTTCACTCCAGAAACCAACCTCTCTTAGAGCTATCTTTTACCCGCAGGGTATTCTCTTGGTGTTAGCAGTGGTGTGGTTGATAGTTGTCATTGTTCAACTCCATTTCACATCCTGGAGAGGCAGCTTTCCAACGCAAACAAACAATCATGCTGCCACTCGGCTCTTAAACTTCATTGTGTCATGTGGCGCCTCCCCCGCCTCGCTTGCATTCACTTCCATGTTTTATTTACAAACACAGCAGTGAACTGGATCAAATCCGTGCAGAGAATATAGAGGCGTTTAGGTTATTATTTTTGGAAGTATTTGTGCTCAAGTGAGGCGCTAAGTGCTAACAGTATGCAGAGTTGCACGTGACCTCTGATTATCAGCGAAGGGAAAGAGACAGCGAGAGCAGGAGAGAAGTGTGGGAGGGTTGTGCAGGGTACTGCTGATTCATACAAGACTCACCTACTCTAACAGGAGCTGTCTGAGGAAGAAAAGGGAGGAAGGAAAGAGAAGAGATAACAGGAGACAGGAGTGGGAACGAGATGGTGATGATTCATGTGAAATAAAAAACAAAAACCAATCCAGCTATAGGAAAGTGGAGAGAAGGATGAATATGTACAGAAGGACGAGGAGGAGGCAGAGGAAAAAAGAGGGAGCAACAGAGAGGGACAGGAGGATAAAGTTAAAGAAAGGGGGTTAAAAGAAAGAAAGTGTTTCCCTCCCTCTTGTTCACTCAAATGTTGACACTGCAACAAAAGTTCCTCCTTCCTGGTTCACTTCAGGCTCAATTTGTTTTAGACAAACCACCTGAGCTCGAGAGAGACATACTCAAAAGGAGGCAGTAAGTTAGACACGTTAACACTTTCATGGTCCCTCATAAAAAAAAAGCAATGAAAAATAATGTTTTTTGATGTTTTAGATTCTTTTGGCACTACCAACAAAAAATATTTTCTCAGTTGAAGACATTCAAGTGATCATTGTTCCTTTATGTTAAATGTGCATATCCACCAAATGCCTGTTTACAGTAAGAATATGCTTGATGCATGATTTGTTTCTCCATTAAGGTGAAATAAAACACATTTTTAAGCTAAAAACAAAAATAAAATAAAACATTTTAAAATAAAACATTTTACATTTAACATTAGAGCTGGCACTGTTTTCTTTGTTGATTCTTTTTTGATTATTTTCTTGATTAAATGACCAATCATTTAGTTGATCATCATCAGATGATAGTTAAAAATCTGAAAAAGCAAAACTGAAAAAAGTCGGAGCTGACATCTATAAATGGCTTTTTTTGCGCAGCACACCTTCCAAAACACAGATTTTTCTCTTTTATATATTTACAAAGATTTGAAATAGAAAACAGCTGAAAATCCTCACATTGGAGAAGCTGACATCACAGAAAAAATAGTCAGAATGATTAACTGATTAGTTGTCATATAAATAATTGAAGCGACTAAACGTTTCAGCTGCAATAATCAGGAAATATTTTTCAAACATGAATAAATACAAACTATCCATTGGTGATATAAAAACAACATAAACTCCTATAATGTGTGGTAGACTGGTGGGACGGATGACGGGACTGGTGATGGATTCATGTCTTTGTGTGCTTTTTTGAATTTCTACCAGCTGTCCACCTCTGTCTGCCTCTTTAGTGCTCTATGAGCCTGTCACAGCGCGCTGCGTTCGTGTCCCGACCCAAGCTCAACTTACGCAGTCTTCCTTTAAATGGCTGAGGGCTTTGATAGCTGTATAGCTGTATATCCGAGTGAGTGTTATCTAGATGGATTGCTGACTGCTGCTGTAAAGGTTAGAGGGTGATACCTCCAGCAGGGAAAATCAGATTTTACAAGTTAAAAAAAACAAAAACAATGTGATAAGAGCTTTCGGACCAAACCAAAGGGAAGCTTATATTTATGCTATGTGTATGTGTGTGTGTGTGTGCATGCATGCATGTGTGTTTGTCTGTGTGCGTGTGTGTGTGCGTGTGCGTGTGCGCGAGTGTAAGGCTGGGGGTGCTACCTGAGAGGCCAAGCTGCTGCTGAGGCAAAGGTTGTGAAAAGAACAGAAAAGACAGGATGCCTCTGACAGCCCAGTGACCACACACAAGATTTATCTTGACCTGTGAACGTCGAAAAGCTTCTACTGGCCTGAATGCCGCTTATTATGGTGTGTGTGTGTTTGTGGTAGAGCGTGTGTGTTTGTGTGCATGGGCTGCCTCCTTGATATTTTTTTCTTCCCAGCTCCATCTAGGGGATTGCACCTCTTCAAGTCTAGCCTTGCATGCCCCCTGACTCTAAAAGTCTGTGGAAAAAAAGAGGCTTTTTGTCTGTTTCCCTGAGTTTAATGGAATGGAATAATGGGATAAAACTGCTGGTGTTTCATGATTCAGGTTTTCTATCCTGCACACAGGACAAAGTTATTCAATTTGTTGACCAGAGTTTTTGTGTGTGTGGTGCTTCACTTTTTTTTTTTTGTGCTTTCTTTCACAAGGAAGGTATATAATACCTATAATTAGACCAGTAGAGGAATCTGTTTGTTGACTTATTGTTCACCCACTTTTGGCCAATTAAATATCAGAAATTGGCCAGTCGCTTCACGACAGATTGAACATAGATTGTCCTAAACAATATATACATTTTTGTCTTGCATTAGGCAGATTATTCATGTTAAGGATTAATGTGCCCAATTATCTCCACTTTCATAGATCAAACCTCTAACTTAAACATACATTAACAGATGTTTTGGCCACTTCGGGGAAGCAGAAACACTTACATATTGTCAAGTTTCAGGTTGACACAGTACACTTATTAGAGATAAGTTTGTTATTTACAAATCCAGCAGTTATGGAGCAACATGTTCATCCATGTAAATTCATGTTTCTGTCTCCCTTATGAATGTAAGTCAGTGATTTAGTCATTATATTTATTATAGCAACTTTAAAAGAATAATCTAACATTTTAGAACCAGTTTCAAGGCAGCCAGTCGGTGATTGTAGGAAGTTATTGGTTACTAGCACATGAGCCCTTGTAATGCAGCAAATTGTTGTTTTTACACTTAGGCTTTTCTATGAATTAAGCAAAATAGATATAATGTATTAATTCGTGAGTTTTAGAGGTGCTGGTAGGTCCTCTCCTACCATATACGTAACATACCATATAGATATGAGAATGTACCCATTTCTTCATCTAACTCTTTGAAAGAGAGCGAAAAGGCTTATTTTCTAAAATGTTGAACTACGAGCTGCTAATTCAAAGAAATAGAGAGTGTAATGGCTTTGGTGAGTTTGTATTTTGTTGGGTTTTTCTACCTTTTGAAACACTGATAGAAGGGTAGAAGCCATGAAGCAGGTTTTCGTTCATAGAAAAACTGGACAGTCCCAGAGAAAATTGGTGTGGTGTACTGTATATGTTGCTCTCAGCCTGTTCATTTTGAGTGGGTGTTCAGACCGAAAACATCCCTAAAAAAAACAATGCAAGGTGCTGTGTTAGTGCAGGCATGTTGCTACAGGTGAGACGAGTTTGAGTAAGAAAAGGCTTATCAGACACTACAACACTGCACAGCCGTGTATAATATGAGGTACAGCTTTACTCTGGAAAGTTGTCACTGTAGAAATCCTTTATATGCTGCTTATGTTGCAAAACGATCTCCCAGAATTGTGCTTTTGCATGTATTTGATGTGGCCATTGCAGTGCCTTGATGGATGATGCTGTATTGTGTAGTGTTGCAGCAGAAGACAGGTTTCATTTTTTTGCCAGACGACACTGCGTCTTTTTTTCTAGAGGCCTCTGAGTTGACTCGCCTGCTCTTGAGGGTGATGTGTTTTTTCACACAGAGTAAATTTTGGTCTGAACGCAGCTTAAATGTTTATGGATTTGGTCCAGGGGATGAAGTGTAGTAGCGGTTTGAGCTCCTGTCGACAACAATCTTATAATTTCTTATTTCATAGTACCCCTTGGGTCACCAAAGCCAAAAATGTTCAAAACGTACCCAAACTGGCTTTATAGATTAACACAAAATATGAATTATCAACAGATTCAAGCCAAAAATGTGAAAATCAGCCGTCAAAAACTCAAATCATTTACTGTTTTAAACAATTTTTTTGTGTCTCTGTGTGTCTCTTTAGCTGCGGGGCGGCCCTCGTGGCCGGGATGCCACTGTGTGCCGTGCCAGTCCACAGTGGACGGTGAGGGGCAGGAGGAAGGGACCGACTGCAGGAGACTGAGAGGAGGCGGCCCACACCAAACGGGAGACATGAACCTCTGCTGGAATGAGATCAAACGCAAGTCGCACAACATCCGGTGAGAGGACATTCACAGTGGTGTTTACTGTTAACAGTCTGGAAAGATGGAGACGAAATGCACATTGTATCTAAAAGAAGGAAGTGGCTGTATTTGGAAACTTCAATGGAGATTGTTCAGTCTGCCGTAACAGTAGCAGTAAAGCTCTGCCATCACTGTCACATTCCGATATACTGAAACTCACTGAGTTTACTGAGCAGTTTACTGAACATAAACAGGCTAGAACACAAAAACGAAAGGCAAAACAACTTCCTCTGTCGCAGTGACCAAATTTGGAAAAAAAAATCCCCCTTCATAGCCCATTTGCTATAACTGGCCACTGTTTGCACACACAATATTGGCATAGAGATGTTCAATGGAACCAATAAAAGCCTTTTAGTGAGCCTGAGGGCTTTTGGTGTAACCAAAGTTATCACTTTATACAGACCCTTAATTGTTAGAATATTTTCTTATTAAGTAATAAGGGAAAATTTCACTTTTAATTGCTTTGACTGACTGTTTTTGCGGTTGTATCTGTGGGGAAACATTCTGCTAATATGTGTAAGTTTATGTCCAGCCAGTCACAAGGGGGAATACAGTCTAATGATGTCTAGCATCTATATGTACTGTCTCTTTCTTTCTTTGTTTTTCATTTTCCTATGATAATTCTTCTTGTTGCCATTCACGACCAGTTTTCAGGCAATTAAAGAAGTATTGTCTAACAATGTGCTGTTGCACAATGATGCATATTTCAGCACTCCTTCCAGTCAGATCATTAATTATTAACATCACATGGGTTAATACTGCCATTGCAAGCAAGTTACACTTGAGAGGGTTTCTATGGCAAAACAATTAAAGGGCGTTCATGTTGTTCTTTGATGCTTAATTGGAAACTGTCCAGGCTTGCTGCATCATCTCTATTTCTTCAATACCACTGGCATCCTGTTTAAACGATTGGCCCCTTAATTGCTTACTTGACCCTGATAACCGGGAAAAGGGAGGGGGAGGTTAAGGAAGGATAGTTGTGAAATTGGTTAAGACAGTTTCCCCTGCAGTCCTGTGTAATGAGATCACTATGGATGGCCTGCAGTGGCTGTACTCTGACTTCATCAGGCCGAGAGAGGAAAAGGAGGAAAAGAGAGAGAGAGAGAGAGAGAGAGAGAGAGAGAGACAGCTGGTATTAAATCATCACAGAAGGGAGATGGGACGCAGGGAAATGGGAGGGGCAGAGAGAAAGAGGAATATAAGAATGAACGAATGAGAAAGAGCTTCACTGAAAAGCCGTCTAACCTTGAGGGTGAGTGCTGTCCAGAGGAAACGTCTGACTGCGTTTAATGCCAGCGGCTGGACAAGTGCAGACGACTGGCTTTATAATGGCCTGTCTGGCATTGATTGACAGGTGGTTGAGGCTCTGTTCTATTAAAAGCCATAGCTGCTTCCTTCTATCCCTTAAACTGTTGTAAGTTATATCCCATAGTATACAGTACCTTGACTGGAATTGAATGAAACCTCCTTCGTGGTACCATAGTACTCATTTCTTAATTAGGAGTCTAAAGCCATGCTAGCCACTCTGTGAGGCTGTACACAGGCACAGTGGTGCTTTGAGCTCACTGTTAACAGCAGCATGCTAACATACTAATGTTAAGCAGGTATGAACTTTACCACGCTCACCATCTTAGTTTAGTGTATCAGTGTACCAACATTTTCTACTTAGTACTAAAAAAGTAAAGTACTAGTTTTTCAGGTATTTGATAGTCGTGAAATTGCCAAATGTTGTGCCAATTCATGGATGTTGAGATATTTTACTGGATTTGTGAAAACATGCTGGTGGTTCTGAAGGAAAATTCAGATGATGGCCTGTCAGTTGGATTCATGCTGTTGGGACCATGAATAAGGACATCTATTTAATCAGTGTTGAGATATTTCAGTATGGATGAGAGCCCCTAGAGTCGTGCTAGCAGAGCTAAATTATTAAACAGTTTTCCTAATTTGATGATGACATGAAAGCACCTGTATGCACCCATTTCTGAAAACACCCTGTGATTTTGAAGTCAAAAGAAGGAATAAATAGCTCACAAAATGCATTCTCTAAATATTTACAGATGGCAATGGTTCTGAGAATTTATCAGTGTGACACAGTGTTTCTCAGCTAATTGGACTCTTCCCTGGTAACAGAAGGTTAGGAGCTTGATCACTTTTTGGCATGTTGTATGGAAAGTAGGCAGAATCATTACACTGTGAGCCAGTGTATGCACACTCACCAGCTGCATAGCATGTGTTATTGACTACAAAACACTGCTTTGATGCCATTGGCAAAATGTGTAGACATGCTGTTTTTATTGCTGTGTGGTTTGTGCTATATCAGGTTGTGGTTTACTGTCTTATGCAGGATTTGAATAACAGCCCCAAACAAGTGTACAACAACACTGTATTGCGCTGTGTCTATCATAATCACTATTCAATGTATATGAATATACAGTATATGCAAAAGAGACATTTATTACTGCAAGCATATTGCTGTGGCCATTCAGCCATCTGTAACTA
Source organism: Pempheris klunzingeri (assembly GCF_042242105.1). Classification (NCBI taxonomy): domain Eukaryota; kingdom Metazoa; phylum Chordata; class Actinopteri; order Acropomatiformes; family Pempheridae; genus Pempheris; species Pempheris klunzingeri. The sequence continues at coordinate 17,282,868 of NC_092020.1, read as the reverse complement.
TATTGTGTATGAAATTACAGTATGAGAGTGTGGGAGGTTTCTGTAAATTTATGCTTATTTACTGAGTGGAGTCTGTGCTGTAGAACAGGACGTTTTTTTTAATGGTTGGGTAATTCATTCACAGGACAATCAGGGAATTATCTTGCATTCCTTCATCATTCCCTCATTTGTGTCCATTTATCTGGGCTATGCAAGCCTTTAACACATTTTACAAAAAAGACAATGGAGCTTGTGACCACTTTCTCTTGTGTCTTTGTGAGGCTAAACTAACCAGCTGCTGGCTGTAGCTTCTTCTTTTAATACAGACATGAGAGTGGTATCAATCTTGTCATCTAACTATCTGCAAGAAAAAGTACAAGCATATTTCCCAAAATGTTGAACTATTTCTTTCCCATTCAGTTAAATGGGATGTACTCATCAGTGTGTTACTCATGCCCTCTATGTTATTGTTAGCAATATGATCACGGCGTTTTTCCCACTGAGACCAGCTGTACTGCATCCTATTCTTGCACTTGCATACTATAGCAGTCAAAAACACAACAGCTTGGTGCTGAATCATCACCCCCCCAAGTGTAGTATAAGTGCAGAATGCTTAGTCAGTTATAAAGTAGGTCGGAGTTAGTTTTCTTCTAATAGATTTCACATGTAATTTAGCTGATTACAGTGTCAACCATGTTGGTAACAATAGCAGGCATTGTTGAAGTTCAGGCTGAGCCACATAGTAAGGTGCCCACTGTTTTGCACCGCAGGGAATGCCCACCGGGGATGGTGTGGGTGTCTTGGTGGCATGTTATGAATTTATTTGCCGCATGGCTCAGATTACTGCAGAGAGCCAGCCACCCACACTCAGCGTCTGTCTGAGGGCAGGGGGAGACCTCTGAGTCTGTTTTTGTCTCTGTCTGTTTTTGTCATTACCACAATGATCTGTGCTCACCAGTAGAGCTTTCTGTGATCCTTCTCATTCAAAGTCCCTACTGTTCTCAATCACTTTCCCATTCAGTCTCTACCTTTTTGCTCTTCTTCCTCTTTTCTATTTCTTATTTATTTCTTTTTACATATCCATCCTCCACCTCTCCTCCTCTCCACATCCGCCTTCCCTCCTTAGTACCTTCTATAAATTGCCAATGCTTATTGCAATGCCCTTTGGTGGTTCCGTGCTCCACTTTGCCTACATTTCTCCCCCGGCATGTTACAGTAAAATGACTGCAGGACTTATTGAGCTCTAATTACATGTTAATGACAGTTCTGTTGTACAAGGTCAGGGGTGAAAACCTTGTACTGCTAGAAGGGTTAGTGATGGGTTCGCAGGTGCATGTGGGACACCGCTGGTTAAGTCAGCCATCAATCATTTAGTCACTTGAAGGGATGGATTTTGCTTTCACTGCTGTCTGAGAATCGTTTTGAGATTCTGTGGTTTATTTCAGAAAAAAGAAAAAAGTAGAAGTAGCACCTTTCCAGGATACTATATATACATTTGCTCAATTCCACAGTATTACTCCGTTATACTGGTGGATGTAGTTTGAGCTACTTGATGAAATAATGTAAATGTAACCTACATTTTCTACATACAGGATTTTATCATATATTCCATTTGTAAGCAAGTGACACTTCTTGATGTCTTACTAGTTAATTCATCCATGCAATCATGAATTTAGGCCCCATGCAAAACCGGCTCTCTTTTCCTTAAGAAACTGCCAATGACATTGTGTATATCACACTGGGTAAACCAGGGAATGAAAGATTTTTGGGACAGACACCATATCTGATGGCAAAGCTGACAAAATGAAACTTTGATGCAATTTATTGAAAAAACAAACCAATGGGAGCCCCATGAATAATTTGATGAATTACCACTTTGTGTGTGTTTGTATGTGGAGCTTGAAATTAACACTGTGAAGAGAACACTGAACTATGACTTCATACCCACCATCTAGTGCAGAACTAATCAGAGGTGGTCTTGCACAGATCAGAGACAGTGTTAGACTTTTTAGACTGCTACAGTGTCTGTTTGACTAGCAGAGGAAGATAATCAGGTTTTGTGCACACACTGTACCCAGGCATACTGAATGGTTTATATGGAGCAAATCAAATCCCTAAAGGAGTGAAAACATTGTGCCGGTGGAGCTGCAAGAACAATAAGGGCTCCTGGATTGGAGACACGCTTTGTACATTAGCTCTGTTTACTTGAAGACCTGCATGGAGGGCAAAGCAAGACAAGTCAGTTGAAATCCCTGATTGATATGTTTTTGATAACATAAAGGTGAAGTGTATTCAGATAAAAAAAAAGTAGAATCTGTGCTATAAAATGGCTTTTTGTGTTCATGTCAACCAGCCGTTATTATTGGCTTGCTCTTAATTTGCATGTTTTACTGCTGTGTTCAAAACACTACTGATGTAAACAGATGTTTAACAGTTGTTGCTGGTGTTAATTAAAGCATCGAAAACCTGTCGGTTTCACAGCACAAGCAGATATTAATCTTTTTATTTATTTTTTTTTAGTACAACATTTTTTTTAAATACTCCAGTACATATGCACATGCACCTACACACAGACGGATGACCAAGAACTTGGACAGAACCAACAACTGCCCTCTCCTGATCATTATCAATCATTCGCTTTGCAAACATGGGTCACTCAGAGCCAGATGACCTTGTCCACTGTTGACTTGATTCAATTTAACACTTCCTCTACTTGTAAATCAACAAAACATTACCAATTTCAAAATATGCACCTGCAGCCCAAGGTTTCATTTTTTTCTAATTCTGGACTCCTGTTACTGATAATTAAATGTTTTTGCTCATTCAGAAAAATACCGAACAGTGAAATTATTGGGATGGCTGTATGTAAATGTGGCAAATTGCTTCATTAGTTTATGAGTTCACATGAATTTCTATACTTCACATTGCTCCAATAGATTTTGTCATACTGAATAAAAGCAGCTAATTAGCGACAGTTGGAGCGGGTGTCTGCTCCTCTACAGAGATGCGCCCAGACATTTGGAGAGTTAATGGCTCAAAGGGCATTCCTCAACAAAAGACACAATAAAGTGTGTAAGAACTGGTTGTTAGATCTGTCTCCTGTTTTTAGGGACCACTGTCACTGTAAACAAACTCAGTATTTGAGTAATACCCCCACACAGGGATGATGAAAAACCGACATATTGTGTTCGTTAACAGAGACGGATAAGAATAAACGCTTGAAGACTGAAAAGAGTTCCTCCTCAACTCAGTCACTAAAATAAATCTGTGAAAGGAAGTTTGGATGGTTTTCTTATTGTTATAATTGTAAGACTAACATTAGCAGAGGGCAAAACAACAGCACGTACTATACTAACATATAACGATAATTGTTTCTTTATTGGGTTGAGAGGGGAATTTACTGAAAGAGGCGGTGGCTTGAGCCGTTATAACCATTTAGCTCTGCACGTTCCCTCGCTGCAGATCTTCAGCTTACATAACAGCTGCTTGTTATTTGAGAGAATATCTAACGTGAAAATCTCTTCAATAAGTAAACAGGTGATTTGTCTTCAGTTGGTAAATATCTGAATAATGAAGAAACTTAGTTTGCTGCTTTACTAAAACGAGGTGGCAATATTTTGTTCCTGTCAGCTTCTTTGTTAGATGTTCTACCAGGCAAAATAAGACATGATTAAAATATTCCATTATGATGAATTCTAATGTTTATTTTGTGCTGGAAGTAAGTAAGGCTACAACACTGTGACTGTTCAGCAGCAGATGTGCAGCTAGGCTAGCAGCCACAAGCAGGAGCTCTGATTTAATATTACATGTTTTCTGGAGCTGTAGTTGGGCTATTATGACAACGGAAATGAGTTTCTCACACAATGTAAACACACTAAATGCTTATTGACACAAAAATGCCAAGAAATACATTGAGAAAACTGGAATTCTATAGGAATTTGATTGAAGATGTTTTGACATTCTTCTCATTTTTATTTTCATGCCCTCCACAACGACACATGGAGGTGTTTTCTGATCTGACGCAACTATCACCTGGACGACATCATTTGTCCTCATAACTGTTCCAAATCACTTGAAAAACATACCTATTTTATGATGTGATGCTGCTATGGATAAGGATTGGTTAGGTTTAGGCAAAATAACTTTAACTAACTAGTACTTCATTAAGGTCAGGGGACCTTTGTTGTCATAGTTAGGGTTAGGAAATGATTGTGGTGACTGTGGAAAAAAAAACCCAATGTTGCCTGTTGTTTTGAAATGGGAAATGAACAGCAGTCTTAATGTGAAAGTCTGGCATTTTGTTGTCCCTCCCATCCACTCTGATCTCCTCACTCTGTGGCCTCTGTCACTCTTAAGTAACATCACACTATTCGCCCCTTTGCTCCCGAAGCACAAGAGTCACAATACCATTGTTGGGAAAGTACTGATATTTATTCCAGCTAAGCAGCCATGCCCACCAGGGGCAGGTCCACCCACTGGACACAACTGAAGACAGGGAGCCTCAATGTGTGTGGTATTTTTATTTAAAAGTCCACTAGATTAACACCATGAGGGGAGCACTGAATTGGTACAATAATTCTACGCAGTCTCTGGAACATAAAAGGTCATAAAAATGCAGATCTATATCCACATGAACACAAACGCATGCACAGTCACTCATACGCAATAAAAAGGAGCACTGATTTAGAGGGAAAAATCTACATTCACATACAACACAAATAAACCTGAGCAATACCATCAGTGTTTTATTGTCTCCTCACACACACACAAACACACACACACACACACACACACACACACTAGGCTACATTGGTCATAGAGCACTCTCTCGTTTTGAAGAGGGGAGGGGGATCGTCTTATGACCATTTCACCAGTGGTCTCTTGTGCTTCTTATTTGTCATTTTTTATTATTTTCAAGTGTCTCTGCTTCCCGCAGCACCTCTTACACGCTCTCTGCTGTGTGCCGGGCTAACAACCCTCTACATTTTATGATACGTTTATGATGCGCCCTTTGAGCGTGCGTCAGTGAACACGCCCGTGTTTCTGTTCATCTATGTGTCCGCATTTGCATTTGACAGAACAATTTCAACAGACAAGATTCATTCCATTCTTCACATACTGGTGGATAGTGTCTCATAATGAATGAGTCTTCTCTGTGTACTTTACAGACGCAATTGAGATTCAATATCCGTGAATTGTTTCGTATGTATGAGTGTGAAGTGAACAGTGCATGATTCACACAGTAAGCTTTGAATGTGGGTTAATTATAGCAGTGAGTCAATTTCGTACAGAAGAGGACAAGCCGCTTCCTGTTGAGAAGGTTTCATTTTTGCACTTGAAGCAACACCAGTCAAGATTGTTTGCTACAATGGACTTCATGTTCCACCCTAACTGACTATTGTCCTCTGTACATCTTCAAATGTCTACAGTATTTCCAGCTGTGGGAAACAGCTCCAGTAACTGGTCTGCTCTGGTTACCCATCAAATGCATTTCCAACGAATCTCAGTAAGATGTTGGTGACGCTTTAGGCAAGGCATTAGTAAAACTCCTCCACTACGAGAGAAGTCCCTGAATGCATCACGTGTGACAATGTGCAGAAAATCAGAGGAAAAGCTGGCAAACATGAGCACGGTGTTTGCAGTTTACAGATATCATGCCACATATTTTATTTATATTGACGTCAAAATCCTGCAGTTACCTACTGCTGCCATTTGAGACCACTAGTGCATGTAACAGCCTTACAATGTGGGCTACAGTAATTTTGGGCACATAAAACAACATGCTCTGTTCAGATGAGGGATGACAGCTGCCACAAGTGACATTAATGGTTTTCTGGGGTCTAATGTTGACTTTCCATCACACTGGGATATGTCTGGTGTGCTGCACTCTGAGCAACTATGATTAGAGCCTCTGATTTTGGCACATGCGTGTGTCCATACATCATGAAACCACAGTGAAGATTACCTTGAGGACAGGTCTGAAGTTAGTCGTTTGCTATTTAAAATGGGTTTGAAAAAATGGAGAAATTATGCAGTCAGTGCACTAGAGGTCAAGGCAACAGGTGTGTGCATTTTTGTCTAACCAGATCACTCAGTTCACTTCCAGCCGCATCTTCTTTTCCTCCAGAGAGCAGATTCTGGGAATTTTAAACTGTGAAATGTCCCACTTAATATGTAAATTAAAAATCTATCCAAACTCCAACAGATCTGTACCAGATTGTGTGTTAATGTTACGTGCTCGTGTTTTTTAGATACTATCTGCTGAATTTTTAAACTCTCAATTATCAATATCAGTGTTGGCCTAAAAATCCAGTATCAGTCTGGCTATAGTCTGAAAATGGGAAAGAATTGGCCATTTGTGTGCAGCTAGACAGCAATCAGTACACCCACAGAAAGAAAATCTGCATGTATGTCACTATAACCCCATTAGTAACATTTTGGATTGTGAGCAAGAAAACAGAAATTATACTTTTTTTTTCTGGGTGAAAGAGGAGCACAGATGTTTTATTACCTGTATAGGTGGTCTTGTGCTCTTATAGTGTTCAGTGTTCATTTGGCATTAACATTATTGTTAATCCTTAATTCACAATGCTAGAACAGGCAAACAGGAAGGGTTTGATTTGCATTAAAATGACAGTAACATAACACAACAAAACATGCAGACTTTTTTTTTTCTTTTCTTATGATCTTAACACACTAACCTCAACCTAATTATTTAGTTGTCCAACATTATTACAGAACTGATCTTATTTTTTACATCAACAAAAATGTTTGGTCAGCTGATCCCAGTGTGATGAGTACTCATAGTAAAAGTTGTGTGTTATCATTTTATGGCAGGCCACGTGGGCTTCATGCTATATTATTTATGTTCCCCACATCAGAGTTTCTATGTACTTCCTTGCTGTGGTGACACAATGCTATGCAATGCAACAGAAGGCAGTGCAATCCAGCACAGCACAGACAAGCCTGGTTCTGTTTTCTTTTTCAACATACTGCTGAACTCCCTCCATCATGACTTCTTCCTAAACTATGTAATCAGTCTGCCCAAACCTGAATCAAATCTTAGCAAACTAGCAACATGACACAGTAAATGTGTCACACTTCAGTCTGCTTTGATTTGAGACTTTGTCAGTGTGGCATCCCTTGAGATTCTCAAGAAAATATACATATACACAGCTTTGAATATATACCCTTTCAACTAAACCTGGTGCTCCAGTGTCAACGTGGCCCATCACACACCCGCGCACTTTTTGCCAGCTCTCGCAACATCTATGCAATTGAGAGAGGGAGAGAAAGACAGAGAGAGAGAGAGAGAGAGAGAGAGAGAGAGGGGAAAGAAAAGAGATAGGAATGGGGCTGTGCTCAAAGCTTTTCTGGGCCCCGAGGCAACACCAGCTAGTTCCTCTCTCCTAAAAACAGCAGAAACACTGCTCTTATCTCCTATGCATTAATTAATCAACGAACCGAGCTCTAAGCCTCTCTGTAATCTCTCAGACTGATTTGGGAGTTGGATTTTTATTTGACCGTGTTATTTATTTTGGATACTAACTGTCAAGAAATGTGGTGGTACAAGAGTAATTAGCATGCTACACAACTTTCAACTGTTATACTGAATACAAAACTCAAGGTTTGCTAAACAGGAAAAACAATTTTATATTTACACCCACAACCTTGTGATTAGAATTCTTACCCACCACTACCACCAGTGTTGAGTTGGTAGCAGTTCAGTGTCATCCTCAAGGACACACTGATGTTGATTGGTACCTCAGCTGTTGCAGCAGGAATCTGTGTATTCACATTCATAACAAAGGTTGGTCGCTGTAATGCTGGTCTGCATATTTTATCTCCTGTGGATCCTTTGCTCACAGCTAATCCAGGAAATGAAAAGGTCTACAATATTTATCATGACGATACCTGTCTCAGTTTAGACTATCTCGTCATGTGTGCCCTGGTGAGACTGGCTGTTTTTCAATCTTGAAACTCTTGTCTGTGATGCCAGATTATTCTGTATGTTAAGTAAGTCCTGTGTGACATAACACATACACACACACACACAGCGTCTACATATGCGTCCCTGACACCGTGAGAAAGAAATTATTGCCCTGCCCTGGACTACCACTGGTGGTCATGTTGGTCTTTTAATGGGATTCATTAACTATAAAAATATTCAATATTTCCAGCCTTTTCCTTTAACCATGTGAACTATATGTCAAAAATCTAATGTCTAATACCAACCCTTACCCTTACTAAACTTAACCATCAAACTAACTCTAAATGACCTTGAAAACTGCCCTATGTTATAAGAATAATGTGTAGATACTATGCGTAATCTTAGGTACTACTCGTAATGTTGAACCCACAGATAATGTTCGTCAGACTCAGCTCAACGGCCCGTTTTAGCATCTTCCAGATCATTGTTTTGGGTTTCTGTGCTGCAGTTTTACTGTTTAGTTTTACATTCACTGCTCACATCAACATTGTTTCTGTATGCATCAGGCAGCTGGTGGAAAAGCCCACAGAACAGCATTGCCTTGTTGGCTTACATGGTACAGCACATACCATTAAGGCTTTGTCATTACTACAGCGGCCTGGATTTGAATCTGGCATGTGGCCCCCTCTGTCTCACCTCTGTGTTTCCTGTCAGTCTTAAGCTGTCCTATACAAAAAAGCTTTAAAATGCAAAAATGCAGAATGCAGAAAGACAAAGTTAGCAGCCAGCTGGTCAATATAGTGGAGCATTTAGCAGTTAGAGCCAGATATTTGCCTCAGGAAATTATGGAGACCAACACAGAGCTAAAAGAGCGTGAATCTTGGACTTTGCCAGTTGGCCAGAAACCCGGCTTTAAGTGACAGTAAATGTAGCAAAATAGCTGCTGGATTTGTAAATTCACAATTGTTTGATAGCAAATTTGCAACTTTATACAGTGATAATATGTCAGTGTTGTGTTAACAGCTTGTTGCTCTGGCCCAAAGTGGCCAAACAATCAATTACTGTTGGCGTAAGGTCTCAAATGAATCTTCATAAAAACAGAAGGACCAAAAGAGAATACAGGTAGAGTGTCTGCCTCTTTCCTCTTTTGGTCCTTTCTTCACTGCATTCCTGGACACACACGCACACACATGCACATGCACACATACACACACACGCACGCACACACACACACACACACATCCCTGGCATCTCCTAATCTAATACAGCAGAACTGGGCTCATAAATGGCACTTAAATTGATATCATGTTTCTACTGGAGAATAGCTTCAGTCAGCCTCCCATGCTAGCAAACCTTTAGCCCGGCCTCCCTACATCTTAGCAGGGTGAGAGTTGCTTTTGGCAGCACCCGCCATGTGACGACGATTCCATTATAGCACAGGCAGCGGTTATTTGTCTCACCTTCTGTGTATGTGATGGCAGTAACAGTGATGGGTGAGTGTACTGTGAGATGTGTGTGTGTGGTTCTTTGGGCATTGAGTGTATGGGTGTGAGAATTGGAGGTCTGCTGTGCAATTTAAAGCATTTTGAAACTTCTCAGCTAAAGTGTTGTGGTCATCCTTTGACGGATGACCATACTTACGTATCCGAGGCCAGGGTTCACTCTGATATGAGTCAGAAACCTCTCTCCACTCATGCTCGGTGTGTGTGTGTTTTATTTATGTGTGTATTCACGCCCGTTATGGACTGAAAGCCTGTTCTGCAGGGGCCACAGAAAAGCAGTTCCTCTCTGATTCAATTACCACAGCAAGCTGAGCTGTAGGGGCAACAGGAGGCTAGGGGACAGCATGCTCTGCTTCACACAAGTTTCCTGACACAGGGTTGAACAAAGAGGCCTATCAATTCTGAAATGTGCACTTACAAGCTTGATTTCACCTTTCCGTCTTTTTCCCCCTCAAAGTCTCAAAGCTCTTCCCACATGCTTTCCTGCAACCGGCACCTCTGAGATGATACCTAATCCCTTGTGCCAGAACTCATCTGTGTCAAATTCCGTTTTCAGCAAATTGCCTTATGGTTCTTTTGCAGTCGCTAAAGTGACGCGGCTGATGGCGGCTCGCTAAAGGTTCAGGCCAAAAGATAAGGGTTGCACATTTTCTTAGACCCCTTATTTAGCAATGCATATGTTAACCTTTTGTTTTGCAGAACTGCATCATTGTGATCTTTGAGTTTTCCTCTGACTTCACCTATAATTTCATCAGAATATCAGTCCAATTAGATTATTTCCAATGTTCCCTCCCTCGTAGTTGTGAGAAGTGACTCTTGACACTGTTTCTCTTTCTGACTCTTGCTCGTGCTCCCACTCATCATCTCTGATGTGACAGTGCAGGCAAATTGTGATGTGCAGGAATAATGATATTTGAGTGCTGGCTGCTGGTGTGTAATTGAAACACTGGGATGCTTTTGCGCTGCTCCCCACCTTTTTAGTGCCAGCTGTGCCACTGATACAAGAGCAGTGGTTCCCTCAGACATCTTTCATCCTGCTGGCAGGTGGCAAGCAGATAAATTCTCTCTGTTATTTGTTCCTGATTTACTAATAAATCTGCAGCAACGCTGACTTGTAACTCTACCTCACATCTCGCTTTGCATGTGCCACAACATACAGTTTGTCTGCTTGCTTTGCTGTGACTGACAGCATTGTGTGTACTGTATAGTGTCCTTTATTAGGACATGATTTTGTGTTGCATGCCACCCAGGTCTGCATATACTTGTACTTAACAGAACGCAAAGGAAAAGGAAAAGGCAAATGTTAGATCAGACTGATATTAATTCTAACATAAGCTTGTTTAGCTGCTCAGTTTAAATACTTAAAAAGGCAAGGCAGAGGTCGGATGTATGCTTTAATTTTTATATTTTCAAACAGTACGCTTCAGTTTTAATATTAGAAGAGAAAAAAATTGAGGATACGGATTAACTGATGTATTTTACAAAAATGCTCATATTATATCTTAGCTTGGTTTAGCAAATGGTCAATCATAAGAAGATGTTTTCATTTGATTCAATTAGAGATACCTCTTTTATTCCACCACACAATGTCACAATGTGACCTTCCACAATGTCATTTTTAAAAATCTGACCCAGATGTTCAATATCATCTACAGTATTTGGTTGGTGTGTTGGAGAATGTTACAGTTTGCTGAACTAACTTTGTGCGTGTGTGTGTGTTGGTAGGGCACGGCTAGAGGCCTTCTCTGACAACAGCGGGAAGCTGCAGCTCTCTCTTCAGGAGATCATAGAATGGCTGACGGCCAAGGACGAGGAGCTGTCGGAGCAGCTGCCCATAGGAGGCGACGTGGGGGCCGTCCAGCACCAGAGGGAGTTCCACCAGGTAATGTGGACAATAATACCCCTCCAGTGCAAATATTACACATCCAGTACAAACATTGATGGGATACGGTCTTTATTTTGTCCAGGGAGGAATTAAGTTCCATGCTACTTCTACTCACTCAAAATAAAGATACAGATACACATTCATAATAACACACAGACATGTAATCAAGGCTATAGTTGAGGACATAGAAACACACAGATATAAGAACAGAGGTATTGTATTGAATATTGCATGCAACAGACTCCTGCTACAGTACAGAGTGCCCATTTCCACTTTAGATTATAAAGTACATCTGCATTCATATGGGAGCAGTTTGAAAAATGGATTGGGGGTGTGCCCAGGGTCATGTGCTATGATCTGTGTGATGGCTCTGTGATTGAGATGTGAGAGGCCATGGCTGGTGATTATGGAGGCAGTGTTTGTAGTGGGCGGTAAGTGGGTTAATTTGTTGTTGCTGTAGACAGGTGGCATGGTAAAGAAACACATTTAGCGGTGGGGTATTATGGGTTTTATGCTCTTTTCGAACAGCAACAAAAGTTGAGGAACCAAATGGAGAATTTGGAGTTTGAAGAAGAGTTTTGGCAGGCACCTATTAGAGATTTCACAGATATTGATCAACACTGACTTTATTGTCCAGTCTGAGTCAATATTAGATAGTTGAAACTTTCTCCAAGTTCAGCTGTCATTAGATTAACAGAGGTGGTGCTGGGCTCCAGTTCTATCAGTGCAAATACATCTTTTCTGGAAATGAAGGGTTTATTGAATGATGAAATAAACATGATTTTAGACACAACATAATTAAAAATTGGATTCTCTCAGTTCTATTCCTTCAGATTTCCTGTGTTATTTGCTCAGTTTAGTCTTCTTGTCTGCTAATTATATGAGTATCTTTTAGGTGAAAATCCTTCTCATTTTCCTTGCTGTAAAACATAAAAGAGCTCTGATGACTCATCTTGAACTCAGGAGTCTATTCATAAATTCATCCACTCAAACATTCACTTTTGAACAATCCAATCAAATCTGAGGGATTTGATTTAAATCCCTCTCTCAAGTCACATGATGGAAGAAATAGCCACTGCAATAGTTTAACTGTTACTTTGAGGAAGAAAGGAAAGAGATCACACTCGGCTGACTGGACTAAATATGGCTGCAAATAACCATTATTTTTGGTGATTAATCTGTTTAATTACTTTTTGATTGATGAATTAATCCTTTGGTCTATAAAGTATCAAAAAACAGTTAAAAAAAAAATCTCCAAGGACTCCAAAGTGTTATCATCAAAAGTCAAAGTTTCCTGGACCAACAGACCAAAAACCAAAGATATTCAATTTAGTGCAACATAAGACAAGCAAAACTTCTTACATTTGTGAAGCTTGAACCATTAAATGTGTTGCTGAAAATCTGACTTAAAATGAATCACTTATCAAAATAGTTATGATGATCAACTAATTGATTAATCAACTAATTGTTGCAGCTCTAGATTGAATAATAAGACAGTTTTTATTTGATCAGACACTCAGCTGAGCTCAACGGTTTTGTAATTTGCTATCCAGCATTTGGCCATCCTGGTGATTTATTTAACCAGACATGTTGAATCCACTCTTATTCTCGGCTGTGGCCTGAGGATTAGCTGGAGCAGGACAAGGAGCAACACATACACCACACAAACACTCAATCTGCACAGTCCAACTGTGATTTTTTAAAAGCTTCATAACACTTTGTTAAACATTGAGACTACAAACAAGCATTTCTGTCATCTCCAAGGCCTCATTGCACACTGAAGACTAAACACAGAGATTAAATTGGCATGTTTACCCAGTGCTAAGCTGACAGGACTGGTAACCATTGTCACATTTTTTTTCAGTATTAAAGTTAAAGGTTTTAGAAAGCATCAGTTAGAGTTGCTGACAGCAGAGTGAGCCACCTCCTCCTCTTCCTCCTCAGATAATTCCTCCACGGTTCAGTGATTTGAACTGGCCAGTAAATCCCTTCAAGGGCTTGTGCGGATAGAAGGGCACACAAGCTCACAAACCCAGAAACTGAGATCTTATTGATCATCGCACAAATCAGCACTTGTTTATCTATCCAATAAATATTTTCATCATCATACTGAGGGTAGGGAACCAATACTTCCAAATTTAATTTAAATTTGACTCATGCTGCTTGTCACCTGATTTTACAGGACAGTCAGGATCCTGAGTGACAGGAGTTCAGCTGACTACAGACATTTGTGACATTCATCAGGCCTCTTCTATCCCTGTATTCTTCCCCACTCGTGTTTCACCTCATCTGACCAAGAGCAGCTGCTGCAGTCGGGAGCAGTGGCAAAAATCTACAAGCATGTTTTTCATCCTTCCCAGAATATGACAAAATTGTATAAAACTTAATTGATCCCCAAGAGGGAAATTAAGACTGGTACAGTAAGTTGCCAAGAGCTACATTAAAGTTACTGCTGATGTAACAAATAAGATTTTAAGATTTATAAACTATTTTCATGTGATGTATTAATTTGTTTTTGCCACTGTTGCCCGTGTCAGGAGCAAGTTGGACTGAATTGTATGCATCCTTAACAGCTCTCAAATGGGTCTATTCTTATTAGTAATACAAAACATGGTAATAATAGAAAATAAATAATCTTGCAAACATCTGTGGGTATATGTGCAGGATCCCTATACATTGGCTCATATCTCATTAGCCTTGTCTCCTCCAGTTTCTGCTGCATTAGGTGTTTTTTTCTGGTGGGGACGCTCCTTTTCTCTGTAAAGGCTCTACACACCTACACAAGTGCATTCCATTATTTTGGCTGATTAGATCTCTTTTTTAAGTTGGTTTGGGCTTTGAATGGATTCTATACAGTCCAGAGAAGAGGTCTAAACAGCCAATAAATGAATTTGTGTAGGCTATTCACTACAGTGTTAACACACACTGACTGGTAAGACTCTCTGGTCAATAGTAGCATGAGATACTTATATACAGTCGATATGCAAAGTCATTTGCATCAGACTTACTCAATTTATCAAGCTGACAGAATAATTGGCGAGAAGTGTTTTACTGGGCAGATCAAAACGAAATAAATGGCTTTCCTGTGTGTTAAGACATCCACTGGTGGGACAAGAACAACAATCCCAGGATGTCTTAAAGGGAGGAAAGTCTCCACTGAAATCTTTTTAATTGACATGTTATATAGCCCTCTGTACGCCGTGTTGGGGGAGATTCTCATAAAGTTGGCACAGACAGGAATTGCCCAGCAGGCAGTGCCTGTCTTACTGTTGGAGCCATACACATTGTTGGCCTATTCAAAAATAGCTCCAGACAACATAGCAGAATCTGATGCAGTAGCTAAACCATAGCAGATATAATGCTTTTAATTATTGTTTTTGGATAAAACAATATCAGGCTACCATGACGTATAAATCAAGAAAACATTAACGACTCCGATTGATATTGAAATGTATGTGAAGGTGTGTGTGTGTGTGTGTGTGTGTGTGTGTGTGTGTGTGCAGGGTAGAACCATAAAAAATGATGCTCTTTAGATTCTTGCTCCTGTGTGACAGGAATTATCTGGAGAAATGCTACCTGGGATGCTCAGGATGTTCTTTCATTTCTTGCTATATCACCTCAGTTGTGGGTGAAGTATCTTGGGAACTGGGACTGGTGTAGACATGCAGAAACACACACACACACACACACACACACACACACACACACACACACACACACACACACACACACACAGTAACCTACATTTACACACACTTGTAATTGGTTCTGTAAGTACAGCAGAATTTTCCTCTCCACCTTCTTTCCAATTTTCTGTGCTGTCAGTTTGTGCGGTGTCTCTGAAAGGGGACTCATATTGACAATGAGAGGTTTGTGGCGTTTAATCCGACTCCAACTCCCACCTCCACCGGTGAAACGAGCCTCCCAATTAACAGGACAATGAAAACAACAACACTTACAGTAACATTATCTCATCCTTCTTTTGCAATGTGCCCTGCCTGCTTTTCATGTTTTAAAGCCACAGTTCCTGGTCCATCTTTCCACAACTATCCCTCCAACATCCTCCCCTCTCCTCTCCACTCCTCTCCTCTCCTCTTCCTCTCAAATGTTCCATTTTCAGCACAGCATGCCTTTATTATCTGAGATGACTCGGCTTTCGAGCGTCTGGTCGCTCTAAAACTTTTCCGACAAAGCAGAGAGGGAAATTGCATCCGAGTTTTCTATAGAGAATTAAAGCGTTTTAAGAAATGTGAATTATTGATCTTAAGTGGATTTGTGGGATGAGTTCCCTCTCTGCTACATATTTTGTGTGTGTGCGAGTGTGTGTATGCGCCTGCATGTGTATTGGTTTGGGAGCATGCTTACTTTGTGTGTATTTGGGGTGGTAATGGAGTTTGGGTGGGAAGATATGTTCGTGAGGGTCTTGTGTGTGTTTGGGTGCTGGGATAAGTCAGCATTTCAGCAATGGGGAGGATTTTGTGTGTCTGTAGCAGCTGCAGAATCTTTTATGAAAATGAAATGAAAATGTATCCTCCTCTGTGTTGTCAGAAGCGCATTGAGAGGAACCGTCCAGAGGGAGGAGTAAAAGGAATGCCATCAACATGTTTAGATGAAGTCAATGAAGTCATTTCCTCCCTCTGACTTTTTCTCCTCCATGCATAATGTATCTTAATCTGATCTGAAGGCTTCGCTCTTAATGTTCCTTCAACCAAAGATGAAGCCTCTGAGTGTGAAATTTAGCTGGAATTAAAGTTTTAACATGACAGCTGGCTCAGGGAATCCGTGGCTCAGCTCCTCTTTGGGCAGCAAAGCAGCTAAAGAGAGGATGGAGAGAATAGAGAGGATGAAAAGAGGGTAAAGGAAAAGGAGAGGAAGGAAGCGAGGAGTGGCGGGGATCTGAGGTCGTGGGGGGAATTCGTTTGTGATTAGAGAAAGAGTGAGAGAGGAAGAGGAGAAAAGACAGACAGCAGGTTTCCTCCACGACTGCTGCACTGGGAATCTTATCTCATGCCACAGTTCTCCACCGTTACACACTTTTGCATGTTTGCTTGGTGCCAGCTAGTGTTTGCTGGCGTTTCATTGGGGGCTCTGTGTTTAACTCTGCTTGCCGGGTTTTATCAGGCCTGCCGGGCTCTGGGTCTGGGTTCTTTTTAACAGGCACTGAAACACTGTCACTGCTGCACCACACAACGCTGCTAATTCCAGCTAGTAATGTAGATTTTCAGCTGAAATTGTAATCTCTTCATACCGTAAGAGGATTGAGTGTGCTGGCTTCACCTAAATAAATTACTTTGAAGAGAGGGGATATCCCTGGCATTAATTCACACACCTGCAGTGTCTTTTATACATAACAAAGATTAGTGTAGAAGAATGAAAAAGGTTGACACACTGGCTTTCTTCAAGACTCAGGGGAGGCTCTGGGTATCTGCTCAGTGGCTGAATAAAGGCGTGTGGATATGTGTGTGCGTCTTCTTGCACACTGAGCTGTAATTTGCATAAGGAGTGCTGTTGAATGTGGACCAGTGGAGCTGGGCTGTCCAGCTAATTGGCTCTTCTGAGCGTGCAGGTCAGCTGACCAGTACTCCCCGTAGATTTGGTCTCCTATTGTGCCCTGGGCTCCCAGAATAAAATAGTACACGTACTTTTCTGCCAGCATGCTGCATGTGTGTGTCAGTGATTCATATAGATGTATTCAAACAAACCAAGTTTCTCTCATGTATTCTTTTTGGTGTTTCTTGTATGTGTATGGGTTTTCCTCTGGGTGTCACCTTAAAGAAAGCAAAAGTAACATTTGAATAAAGAAATAACACATTGTCCCTCTTACAAATTAAACTTACTTACTTACCAGTAGATTACGGTGGCTAAATTAGCTCATGTTAGCAAACATTTAATAAATATTACTGCGTAACTGACAGTGCCATTTTTTCTAGCTTTTTGAGTCTTCTCTTCTTGTGCTACTGTTTTATCATTTACCGCCATTCTGTAAATGTTGTGGCAACTGTGGCTTTTCTCCTGTTCCAAGTCTTTCTATTGTTTTGTCTTAATGAGGAATCATCCAAAATGTATTTCTCTAAAATGAAAATGTGACAAAGCTCCTCTAAATGTGGTCAGTACAGTGGCTGGTCAGTTGCTTAATGCTGCATTCAGGTGTTCTAATCAACTCACAAAGACTGGAAATATCACCACATTTTATGTGCCAGGTATTGCCACTCAGGTGGTCATTGTTCACTTGTGATAAATCACTTGAACTAGATAAATGAAAATGCCACTGCAACTGTTTGTTCTTGTTAGCGGCCTGAACGTGTTATTTCTACATTCGTTTTTGTCCGATGTTTTTCACATTTTGCCTGCTTTACTTCTTTTTTTTAATCAGTTTGCAGGTGTACTCCTATAAGATGAGACAATGAATGCAATTACAAAATACATGCTACAGTTTTGCCAGTTTCCCATCATGTGTTGAGGTGAAACATTCTAACTTTTTCTGGTAATTGTGGAATTCAGCCCCGTGGTATTTAGTGTAAGTTTGCTTCAGTTGGAGGGGAGCTTCCTGGTGAGAAACCTGGAAATGTTTGACAAAGCAGATCTTCAACTAACTATTATTTTTCTGATTTACTGATTAGTCAATTCAGTCAATTAAGTTAATAAGCCTTTTTCTAGAGCCCAGATTGATGTCTCAAAACCAAAAGATATTAAATTCACAATAAAAAAAAAATAGCAGCAAATCCTCACATTTGAGAAGCTGGAACCTGCTAATGATTGACTTTTTGGCTTGATAAAATAAATGATTTTCTTTGATATTATTGGATAATCAGAATTGTTGTTGCTTACTTACTTACTCTTCGTTTGACTAATAGTTTCAGCACTAGAATGCACCATTTCTTTTGGTCTATGTTAGGCAATGCCGTCCTACAAAACTCATCTTCCTCTGCCACATTGTTGATTGAACGAGGACTTGATTTTGAAAAAATCGTATGTATTTCATTCCCTTCCACTTACAGTTACTCTTCCTTTTCTATTTGTTTTGCGGCAGGCATTCATGGAGGATGTCAAATCTCGCGGGCCGTTCATCTACTCAGTCTTGGAGTCTGCCCAGGCCTTTCTGGCTCAGCATCCCTTCCAGGAGCCAGAGGAGACCCTGACCGATGGAAAAGGTCTGCTCCCTTCATACTCTGAGCCAACTGCTGTGCCAGCCAAAATATCATATTCACGACAACCCTCAGCTAAGCCCCAGAGTTCACTTGGTAGGACCCATGCAGGTGAAATCTTCCATTAGTAGTTATTAACAGTGGTCCATCTTCTGATGTCACACTGAGTTTAGCGAAAGATTCTGGGTCAGTTCCAATTACCTCTAGCTCGCCAGGTTTACAGTACCATTTGCTCAGATCGATAATACACCAAGCTCTGCTTTTTCTCCACAAACACGTCCTCTCTGTAATGTTTAACTCTGGAAACAGGATGCTCACCTGGGAAATACTGAGCAATCTACCTCACTGTGTTCTCCATGTGTCTCCAACTTATTTCGTTGCCTTCATTTTTCTTCCTTTCTTTTCATGGAGTCCTTCTGTTATTCATTGCTCTTCTCATCATCTGACATCTAACCTCTGTTTTCTATGTCTACTTTATTTTCTATGTCCTTTGCCACCTTTATCCATTCACCATTGCATGGCCTTGGCTAATGTCTTCTACCCTCTGCAGAGGTCTCTCCACGTAGGCGTATCTTGAATGTGAGCCGCTCGGTGTGGAAGCAGGCGAACGTGGCCAGTGACCTGTGGGAAAAGTTAACGGCGCGCTGTGTTGATCGTCACAGGTGAGACACGTGTTCTACATTGTGTGTGTGTCTAGCACAGATATGAAAGTTACTTCAAAGATTATGATTTACATTAAATAATAACACATGATGAATATAAATAACACAATTTCATTGGTCAAGATTAAGCCATTGCTTTCTAAGCTGTTTGGTTAGTTAACCATTAGAAAAAGCTAGCTTGAGACCGTATTTATGAGTTGTGAGCAGTTCCACCAAAGACTCCCACAGTCATATAAACACAAGTAAAACAGCTGTCATGAACGTAATGCTACCTTTAGTTCAGAGTTACTGCTCACTTGACTCAGAGGCTGTGCTTTGTGATAACCAGTTAGCTCCATGGATGTATGGATAAACCACTAAACTAAAGAGCCTGTAGCAAATCCACATAGAGAACTGCGGTCCTCTCTTGTTCTTCAGCTCAGTGGTTGTGTATTTCATCAAGTAACAGTCTGTTACTGAGCGTGATTCAAATGTTGGCTGAACTTTTTCTGCCATTCTAGTGCAACTAGTTTGTCAGCTTTAGCCTTGTGGAAGACTCTTTAGGACGACTGGTTAGTGCACTGAGTTCAGGGACAGAGTGCCTGCAGGTAGGCAGGTACATTGGCAGACAGGCAGGTCAGCCGTCTAATCATCTCACTTGGACAGACATTGGATTGTTTTGTTTTTTATGTCAAACTGTCAGGCTGTTCTGAGAATTACAATACATATGACAAAAAGTGTTTCTAAAATAACTTACAGACCTTTAAATTATTGATCCAGGCCCGAAAAGCAAAGATAAGTCCAAAAATTAGTACACATTTGTGTAGCAGAACCTTTTTAGTCTTTTCTTACAACCCCCCCAGATTTATCCTCTGACCTCCTCCAACCCCTAGGTGGGAAACAACTGGACTAAACTGATGATCTGTGTTTGAAATAATTAACCCTCCAGAGTCTTGGGGTAAAATGGCCGTTTTTTTTTACTACTTTTCATTTTACCTTTGTGTTTCCCATTAAAACTGTTTAGCTTGCTTTCTTTGTATTTGTGTCTTTGACGCCGACGGGCGGTCCAAGACTCTGAAGAGTTAAAACCAGTTCCACCTCCACTAGATGCAACTGTGAAATGCTATTCATTCATTGATGCATCAGTATTAACAATCTAATAATGTGAAATGTAATAATACATCAGTTACATGAGCCATTTCTTTTACTTTTGTTTCTTGAGTACATTTTGGTTCTGTACCTCTACTTTAAAAGGTACTGTAGTTAAGTGTGATTTTTGAGCTGTATACTAAAGGACATGTCTGTACTGTAATGAAGCACATCAATGCTAGAGTTGATATTGACATTTCTTACTCAATGCTGTATATAAGCATCACATTTTACATCATCCCTCAACCTTCCAAGCCACTGCTGAGGTAGAATCGACTGGTTGGGACCTATTTTCATTGTGAACTGTAAAACTAGGTTCTTACTAGGTAGAACCTGCCTTCTAAATGACGTCAAAGGGGTTTAGGCCATTGAGAGGGAGGGCGGGGACCGACTAAGAGATCCAGCTCTGGACCACGATCCTCCACCACACTGATGTGTAATCTTTTACTTTTCCTCTCATAAGTTAGGGAGAGGAAAAGTCCTCCAACTTAAAACGGCTACCGGGGAATTCAGCACTTTTAATGTAGTATTTTATCATTGTTGTATTGGTATTTTTACAAGCAAAGGATCTGATTGCTTCCTTCACCACTAGGTTTCTACAGACAGGTTTCACACAGGTTTGGTCCCATGTCAGTAAAAGCTAAAAAAAAATGTAAATATGTAAGATGGTGTGAATAGAGAATGGAAAAGAGTTTTTCAGAGTAGTGATAACACAAGTTTTATAATCACAGTCAGAATTAGCAACATTTTCCCCTCTGACAGCTTTGCAATTCCAGTTTTGGTTATTATTTCTTGATTGAATTAATGATCATAGATCACCAGGGAGTGGAGTAAATTCTACAGCCCATATGCTCATGAAACTTCTCCAAAGTCCATTTTAGCAAATTCTCAAAAATAAAAACAATTTTGAGTGAAGTGGATCATACTTGAATATAAATGTTATGGTATTCCTGACAAGGCTGGAAGAGTGCCTCGTTTATTCATTTATTGTTTAGATTGTTTATTGGTATATTTATTTCCTTCTCTTTTATATACAGTATGTCAATGCTGTTTACAGTCGTTCTCCTTTTTTCTTTTTTTAGATAATGTGGGTACATGTAACTGAAGAGAAAAGTAGGGACACAATGCTACTCACACAGAATAATTACACATTTTACAATTACCATAAACATATTTATCAAGTTTTAGATCATTGGAAATTTAGAGCTTACTTTTCAGAATATTAAAACAATCTTCACAGAAAAGGCTTTCAGATTGTAAGATAATGGTATAGAATAGTTTTCACATAGCCTTACTGAAGTGATAGCCTGTACATTTTTAATGAATCATGTGTTTGACTGCATGCTCTATGGATTTTGATAGATTTTTATGCTATCGTTTTCCAAATTTTAAGGGTGCAGGCAGTTAACTGGAGTGAATTATATTTTCACCAAAATACCCAGACACATGGAGAGGACATTAGAGCGTCTACTCCAGATCCAGGCAGCGATGGAGGAGCTGGCAGTGGCCCTCGAGCAGGCAGAGGGGGTGAGAGATGCCTGGGAGCCTGTCGGAGACCTCTTCATCGACTCTCTGCAGGACCACATAGACGCTACCAAGGTAGATACACACAGACAACCACACTGCCTTATGTACAGACTCTCTTTTTTCTTTATCTCCCTCATACACACACTAGTACACGCAGACACATTATCATGAATCCCAGATATAAATTAGTTTTACCTGTGGAACTCGATTGTCTCCTTTGAGATAATCGCCTCTGATTAACTCTGAAAAAGCACACATTGTGACATTTTGACGCGTTGTAAACAAACATCAAAACAGTGACACCCAGCTTTTTTATCAGAAAAACACAGCAGTGATATGTTACTCATGAATAAGTGAGAGATCTGTATCAGGGCGTGTTGCTTTAAAATGTTTGTTTTGGTTTCCTGCGTATACTTCCCTGTCGGAGTAGCTGTGATCTGACAGATGATGACAAGGACGTGGCACTTCAAACTGACACGGTGAGATGGCAGGGCATACAATCCTCAGCTGAATAGATGTTGTTAAACAAATGACAGGTCATTGGTTTAGTCATTATGGAGTGCCGAGTGCTGCTGCAGTGCGTAATTGTGTGGTGCTATTCATTAGAAGTGAGGGCACTTCACAATAATCATGTCACTGTTTGGACTCCTGTCACAGCCAGCACATGTTCAGCGCGGTCTGTAGGGCAGGCTTGTCAGTTGGCCTCATGTGTACTCCTTCACTCATTTACATTCACACACAGACACATACAAAAGCAGGCACATGCCGCTTGCATGCAAATCGGACACCATCATAAATCTGCATTATGCACACTTGCATACACACTAATAGGGCTGTGCCTAAGGCTAATCGTTAATCATTTGGTCTATAAAATGTCAGAAAGTAGTAAAAAATGTCTGTCACGGCTCCAACGTCCCAAGGTGACATCTTTAAATGTCTTGTTTTGTCTGATCGACGGTACTAAACCAAAAGATATTAGTTTAATATCACATAAAACTCACATTTGAGAGGATGGAATTTTTGTAGGAAAAAAAATTTAAAAATTAATTGGTTATCAAAATAGTTGCAGATTAGTTTTCTATTGATTTGACTAATTTGTTAATTGTTTGAGCTTGCTTGTATACCTTGATATGGTTGATGCATTTCTTTTTACATTTCTTATGGTCATTTTTGTTGCCTCTCCCTTTGACATTGTTCCTGCTGGTGTCTTAACACAGTCAGTATATTCACAAGAGCTTTCAGAGAGTTACAAATCACTCAAGTTAAAGTTTGATATAGCATGCTAGAGCTTGATTCATGTGTCTTTGTTCGTAATCACTGGGGAACCATATTTGGTGCTGTATAGTGCCTATCTTTAAGGTGCTACATAGCACCTTTGTCAAATGAAAACCTGTACCCAACTAAACTAAGTTGAAGAACCAGTGGAGAACCTCTAAAGAAGCATATCATGACATAAGATTCAGTAGTGCTATAAAGCACCTCTACCACCCCAAAGGACCGCTGAAGAATCACCAATTTATGTGTGTACAGTAGATCATACATCATGGAAAACACTAAACTTTAATTTTATTTCAGCATCATTTGTTTTTGAACATAATGTTAATGTGCTGGTATTGAATGTTTTCACATGAATTCACATCCTGTCATTAAAATGGCACCCTGAGGAAAACGTACAGGGAAGTAATCCCTAAAAACCTCTTATGGCTGAGTTTGCTGAATGATGCCACGCAATCACAGTTTACTAGATTAAATGGTGCATTGTACCTTTCCCTTCCAATCATACTGTACACTGTCAAATAGACATCGGTGATAACAAAAAAATGATTAGAATAACATATTTTTCACAATTATATCTCCTTTGTTTATTTACTTATTTATTGGGTGTCTTTATTTGTGCTCTTTCAGGTATATGTCACTTTCAAGTTAGGTCTCACACTGTTAAGTCTCTAAAAGTTCTAAAAATCTACAGCAAAAGTTTTCACACTGGAAAGGCATTGAAAAACTAATTACACACACCCTGTAGTGCAAAATGATTAGTGAATATCCTATATGTACACAAAAGCTGCCCACACACAGTGCACTATTATTGTGTTTCCTGAGCAGGACAGCGTTTACTATATAAATTCCCTGGTTTCCCCTTCACATATAAAATCTACTATGAGGTAATGTAGCTGGTGCTCTTCCAATATTGGTATGCATTCTTTTCAATTTGATTTAAGTTAATATATGGTTTCTGACAAATAGTTTCTAAAACAGAGCGGACCTCAATAACATTTCAATTGATTTTTGTTATATATGTAATTTGAGTGGATGTTCGCCTGCATGTAATACATTTCAAAATTTAATATGTTTTGCTACTCTGCTTTCTTTCTCTCTTTTCTTCCACTGCTCTCTTTTCCTTCCATCACTCTCTACCCCCCTGCTTCTCTCACTCTCTTTTGCTGCTACAGTTATTTAAGGAGGAGCTGACCCAGGTGAAGGAGGGCATGAAGCACATCAATGATCTGGCCCACCAGCTGGCGATTTCCGATGTCCATTTGTCGATGGAGAATGCCCGCGCCCTGGAGCATCTCAACAGCAGATGGAAAGTGCTTCAGGTACAGTTCACTGCTGGGTCTGTATTTTCTGTTTGACATTGTCAGCAGCAGCTTTTCCAGCAGTCAAATTTAAAGAAGACATTAGAGAGTGATTCCATGTGTAATTCTAGTTCAAACACAAGCAAAGTGTTTATGTGAAGCTCCAATGATGTGCGTACCTCAGGCTTCCAACTGCTTTATGTTTCTTTTATCTTTCTGAGCTTGTGAAGGACAGTAGTATGTGATGAAAAATTCTGATACCATTAGACGGGTGATCAGCGAATGTTTGCAATCTGCTGGATGATTGCCAGTTACTCAGGGGGATCATTAGAACCACTGAACTTCAATCTGAACAACACAATTTGTACACAGAGACCCTCATGGTCGAGTGGTTCAGGCTCCAAACATGAACTACAATGTCCCAGGTTTGTTTCCAGGTGGGAATGATAGGTGCATGTTGTTCCATGTTTCTCTCTCTCCTTATTTTCTATCATGTCCTTACTGTTGACGATATAATAATGGCACAATTTGACTCAACGACTTAGAGGATAAAGAGGATACAGTCTATGACCAGACTCAAACCAGTGACACAATGACAGCATCTTAAATCTCACATCATTTGGGCTTTCCCACAGTTTGAGGGCATCCAGTTACTTCATTCATCTCAATTTGTTTAAAAGCAATGAACAGACTCTTGCTTATGTTGTGTCACCCATCATAGTGAAAGGAACAAGCATAGTTTGAAAAATTGTCACTTGTTACAGTGTGTAAAGTAGAAATGATTTGTAGTAAAAGGTCTAAAACATGTTTAGCCATATGGTCTGTTAAAGGCAAGGCCTGTAAAGGTTGCTATCTGATCTGTTGAAACAATGGTAAAAATGTCCAAATGCATACTTAGATCAACTTCTATTCTGATTAACTTGTTAACTAATATCAGTGGCTGCCCATCAACATCCTGTAGCTGCATCAAAATAATTAACAGCCCCAATTCTGTGATTGGAAGCTGTTTACTGTAAAGCACCTGCAGCATGTTTTGAGTTTTGAGCATTAAGAGGGAAGATTTAACACACTAGTCTTAGTACCGACCTGTGTTCAAACAGCTGCTATTTTTTTGCAACTCTTTGTTCCCGTTTAACAAAGTGCAAATGAGTTGATCTCATTATTTTCTTAATGAACAAGTTTAAAGAAATCAAGGAAAACATTTGCATGGCATCAATTATAGAGTGTAACTGTAGGTCAGGATGTTTAACAGTTGATATGTGGAGTGTCTGTGTGAATCAAGCCTGTGGTATTTGTATGCATCACGAATTGGAAATTTAATTGAGGAATACATCAGATGTCCACCATTACACTCCACGGTTATCCCTGTCCCCTAATCATGAAGTGCTGTTAGCGTTTAGTCTGAACATTCTTCACCTCCTCAGTCCCTGACGTGCTGCACCCATTATAATTTGCATACAGGCCAAACAGATTAACTATTAACGCTATACCCATAACCGTCCACCCTGCCGTCTACCACCTGGACAAGAAGAACACATGCATCAGAATACTGTTTATTGACTATAATATAATTCGCATTCAACATCAATGTGTCTTATAAGCTTCTCATCATATTGAGAGACCTGGGGCTCAAAACCATCTTGTGTGATTGGATCTTGAACTTCCTGAAAGGCAGACCCTAGTCCTCCACCCTGACTCTCAACACCAGTGTCCCTCAGGGCTGCGTGCTCCCTGTACTCCCTGTACTCCCTGTCCACATGTGACTGCAATGCCACCCACAACTCCAACACCATCATCAAGTTTGCTGTCAGCATGACCGTCGTCGGCCTGATCACCAACGCCTACAGAGAGGAGGTCAGAGCCCTGACATCTTGTTGCAAGGACAACAACCTCCATCTCAGTGTCAGCAAAACAAAGGAGCTGGTTGTGGGCTACAGGAAGCGACAGGGAGAAGGACACAACCCCATCACCATGGGATGGGACTATGGTGAAAAGAATCAGGTTCCTCTGGATTCACATCATTTCTCTTTCTTATTTACTTTTACTTGTGTGTTTCTCTTAAGAGAAGAGAGTTTTCTTGAGATGGTAATTATATTCATTGTAAAACTGATTTGATGTCTCCAGCTTAAATGACAAACAATAAAACAAATGTATTTTTAGAATCACCTTTTTTACCGAAGCCCCAATGATGATAATGATATATGACAGAACAACTAACCCTATACATTGTGATAACCAGCCTCATGATGAGGTTGGTTGTCATGGTTAATAGGTTGTTGTTAAAATAAGCTATGAGAATGAAATGGAAACCCATTTCAGCCAAAGCCTTTAAGCCTCCCTCTAATGTAGGAATGGCTATTGTAAGATGTGTTGTTAATTAGCAATTCACCTGAAACTTAAAAGTGTGACAACACACCCCGGTCTCTCCTACATGAAGAGGCCAATTGTTCAATGAATCCACAACACGTCATCTGAAGCCTTTTGAAAATTTCAAAAATAAAGTTCCTTGGATTCATTGCCCTCTCTGGGATGCTTAGCCGAATGTATGGATGCATTATCCAGTGAGCATGACTGTGACTCTACAGTGTGCAGCTTTCAAGCTTAAGCTGCATTCTCCATCAGCAAACTCTGCAGAGCTCCTACAAGCACAACAAAACCCACTCAGCCTTCACGACTACCTCATGCGAGAACATCCTGCTACTATTAGATAACCTTCATGTCACCCCCTCCACAGCCTGTCATTTTTCGCCTCGTCACGTATTTTAATTGCTCTCTACTACTGTGTGTCTCTCTCTCGCCTGAACATGATGAGAACAATTCTAAGAAATTAATTTCCAGTATCCACTTTGCACACCCGCCGCTCCCTGAACTCTTGGATTTCATGTTGCCTCTGTGGCCTTGAAATAGCTCAGAAAGAAACAGTTCACAGGCAGAACAAGCAGAACAGTGTGGGCTATCTGGGGGTTTGATTTGTAAGCCAGTATTTTTCCGTGCTCTCTACTCTTAGTGAAGCAAATAAAGTCAGTTGCTTCAACTTAAGCCTTTGTCCTCCGAGTGAAACCAGTCAGACTGATCATTTGCAGCTGGAAAGCCACGTGATGGTACTCTCTGAAGATTAGAACTTGTTGTTCTAATTGTTGTTGCTAATGAGTTCTAATGCACTGTGTGTCTATACATACACTACTCACAAAAAGTTAGGGATATTCGACTTTCAGGTGAAATATATGGAAAATGTAAAAAGTGAATGCTACAGTGATATTATATCATGAAAGTAGGGCATTTAAGTAGAAGCATGCAATGGTAATTTTATTCATCTTAAACAATTTATTGAAAGAAAAGCTAACAACAGTGGTAGGTATACCACAACAAAAAAATTTTCAGTGTCTCAATAAATTGGGATGTGGCCAAAGGACGTCCACTCCTCTCCTTTCTGTGACTCTTCCAGTCACTCTGTATCTCTGTTACAACCTCCTGATGACACTCTGTGACCCTCTAAGCTCAGTGAAAACTTCCATCTGAGGACTTCCTGTTTGAAGCCTCGCAATGGCGAGGTGCTGCTGATCAATTGTTAGGTGTCGTCTTGGTCTCGTGATGTCAGAATGTGAACAGCATGATGAGGAGGACTGTTTAAATACCAATTCTAACTGAAGCAGGAAATGTATTGGTCGATTCATGGATCAAACCTGTTGTGAATTTTGCTGTTAATCACCTTGTTAGAGAACAGCAACTTGTGCAAAAAGTACTGAAACACTGAACAGTTGGACATGCGCATTCAAAGGTTTAGAGAAGGTCACATTAAGTTCACCTGGAAAGGTTAGAATGCATTTTAGGCATTTAGAAATTTCACCTGAAAGCCGAATATCCCTAACTTTTTGTGAGTAGTGTATGTGTGTTTATGTAAGCCCAAATCCATACTAAGTTTCTTAAGTGTTTAAAAGTTTTGAGTATGTACAGTGTTCAAAAAACGTAATAAAACATTCTCGCTATGGTCGATTTTGCTGTCGATGCACACTATGCAATGCACAAAGGAAGTGGAGAAGCAGCTGACAGCTAAAAAAATAAAATAAATTGTGGGTGATGGTGAAAAAGCTCCAAAAATCTTGGAAGTCAAAACAACAGATCGTAGGACATCACACTTACTGTATCATTTCCTGCTATGATGAATAGTATGTAGTACATACTGTATCGAATTAGTTTCCAGTATGACTTCGGGACACAGCTTGTATATTGTTAAAAGGCCCTCCTGCTGTGTAAGGATCTCATATATATATTTTTTAGCCGTGTTGATCCATTTTCAGGATACTATTTTGAAAAAAACTGATCATGAAAAAGTGCTCTTTGCTTGAAAAGCAGTGACGTACTTAATATCCTACAGATGCAGCCTTACTGGCTGAAAAGCAATTTTTTTTTTGCATATGTCATCCTACCTTCCTTGTGTTGCAATTAAAGTGTTTTTCTTTCATATAGGTCACAATGTGTATTAAAGGTTAAATTGTCATTAAAAGCATTTCAGTGTGCATAAAATTGCAATGATACACTTACTGAAGGCTGAACTGTCAAGGAGATATCCTCTACAAATTGTTGGCACAGTCTTGTGTATTTTAGGGAAAGATTGGTGGGGAGGAGCCACATAGAAAGAGCAGAAATTGGGACTCATCTTGTTCCTCACTGTCTTTTGTGTCAGAGGTAAAGAGTCTTCATGAAGAAATTCTTTTATATGACAGTTTCTGTTCAGTTATTCGTGCATGGTGTGCTATAGTACTTAGTGTGTCCTCTAGTCTTACATTCAGGAAAGAAGTGAGAGCATCTAACCCCCCCTGGTGATCGACATTGTTTAAAAGGCTTTCAGTATCCTTAGTCACTATTAGATATTCATCTCCCAGATCTTGGATGTTTTCCTCGAGTTTGTGTGATATCAGTAGAACCCTAATAACATATAGAGAGACAGGTGTTGCAAATGGTTTAAAGAAAAAAAAACTTTTCTATATGTTTCAACCTCCTTAGGGCTGCCCTGCTTGCTTTCCAGTCGATATCTACTCGTCCACATTCATTAATTTCAGTGCAATAAGATGCACTGACCTGGCATCTTGATTTCTTTAATTGTGAAAGCAAGCAGAATGGAGAAACCCATTTCTTTGTCTCCATTTCTGTGTCCAATTTCTCTCTTAATTAAAATGATAAATGCTAAATCCTACCAATATCCTGTGGCCTGTTGATTTTGGCTGCTATGAGTGAAAATGTATTTCCAAATTTGATTTGCTAATATTTGTCGATCATGGATAATTTAGTCATTTGTCTTCCTTATGGCAGCCTAAATTGCCCGTACAACAAATAGATTGTACAACAGCGCACAGTTGGCAGTAACGTCTCCACGGCACATTGACAATGCTCTATATTAGTCCAAACCAATTTAAATCACGGTCCAGATTATATTGTTTGTTTTTTTTCTTAGCAAAGGAGCAATGGTGTGTGTATACTGAGAAATACTAACGTAATATATCTAACTTTACACATTATGACTCATTGCCTGTGCTTTTCTTTGAAGTTTAAAGGCCCTTCAGGTTCTCTCCTGTCTCTTTCTCTCTTTATCTGTCTCTCTACCTCATTGCGAGTGGATTTACCTCCTATTGTTTGAGGACGCTTTTCAAACATCCAGCTGACAACGATTCATGTGCCAAATCCGATACATTTCAAGTAAACCGGGATTAGAGAGACTAAATCCCATTTGGTGGGAAACATAACTGATGCGAAATGCTTTTACAAAGGCAATGGCAAACTTAATTTTGTCAACTCAGTCTCCATGGCCATTGACGCAACACATGCGAGGCTTTGCATCTCTCTCATTTCATCTTCTTTTCCTCCAGCTCGTTTCCACACTGACATTGCAACCAGGATCCCTTGTCCTCGTTTCAACAAAATATATTATTTTGTAATCTCTGTCTTCATTTCCTACCTGCTGCTCTTCAAAGGCTTTCAAAGTCCTTCAAGAGGGGCAGCAGAGAAAAAAAGACATCATTAATATTCTGCAGTTAACTAATGGAGGCGAAGCAGGTGGTTTGTGTACGTGCATTTCTATTTTGGGGATTTGTGGTGAAGAGGGATGAACAGCACGATTTCCTTTGATTTAATTCTGCGTGTGCATGTGCATCCTCAGGGTTCCATAGAGGAGCGGCTGAAGCAGCTCCAGGATGCACATAGAGACTTTGGCCCCGGATCGCAGCACTTCCTTTCCAGTAAGAGTCCTCTTCGGCTATTTGAAGTTGTTACCTCAAGTCGCACCAGTCTGTGCCACGCTGTGCCAAGGCACTGTCTCAGAGTGTGGGGGAATGAAAATAAGGTTATGTGTATTACAGTTTTGTTGTGATGAGGTTATAAAATGCTCCCTGTGTGTGTTTACATGTTTGTGTGTGTATTTGGGTTAGAGGTGGAGCTGGCAGGCTTTGTTCGTCTGTCTTTATCAGTTCCAGCACACTGTTGCGATAAGCATCCCCAGCGATGCTCATCATAACAGTCATCGCTCTCATTTGAGCAGAGATACATATTTGTGAATTCTGTCTCTTCTTTTACCTGCTGCTCTTCAAAGGCTACAGAGAGTTAGCATGGGGGTTTGAAAATGTGATTTACTTTGCCTAGTTTAAACTGATGAAGAAATGGAAAAGCTGTGTGTTGCTGGGCTCTCTGTGTGAGAGTGGAGCTAAAGTGGAGTGTGCTTGTGTGTCTGGGGTGTCCTCACCAACCTCATCCAGTTTTACTGCTGTCACGCTGGCTCAGAGATGCCACACTGGGGCTTATATAGCACCACTCCAGTGCCAGCTCAGCCCACTGCACCCTGCAGAAACATCTGGGTTTGCGTTCATTTGTGCAGTACCAACACGCCTGTATTTCACTATGTTGTTTGATATAGCACATAATGCATATGGTATGGTGCATATGAAGCTACATAGGTAGACCGATTTGTGCCGTGGTGATATGTTTTGAAGGGAAATATTACACTTTTCACTCCATTATACATGTATGTGACAGTATGTATTACTGGTCACTTTTCAGACTAAGATTTATCATTTATAAACTGGATTATCTCATAAAATACAATAAAACAATACATTGTCAAAGTTTATACCAGGTTTGTAACAACTGGACTAAACTCCCAAACTGTATGTAAAGTAGTCAAAATTATCTCCACCTGCAACTAGCTGCAATAATACCTTGCACTGATGCATCAGTAGTATATGATAATGTAAGCCATACATTTTCCCGCATAATGAATACTTAAACTTGAAGTAAAGTTTTGCTGATAATGCTGATTTACTTAACCCTCTGCTGCATGGTGTTTCCACATGATAACGTTTACTTTATCTCAGTTTTACTAAAAGGCAGAAATATAAAATCCACGTTTTACTGTTTAGTTTTAAGAAAAACATGATGAAAAATGATCTGAGGGTTCCAAAGTTGATTTACTCCTCAATATTTTGACAAAATTCCTTCAAGAAAACAAAAAGTGTCTGGGATAAGTTCATTTTTAATTTTCATCATTGAAATCAGTTTAGATGTCATAGATTTTTTATGAAATGGCAAAATTAATTTGTTGCCATATGGCAAATCCATGCATGCCCCAGAGTCCCAGACTGTGCTCTGGACTTGCTCTGTGAGCTCCGGGTGTCCTCTGGGCGGCCTGGCTCTTTCCCACAGCCCACCAGGCAGCCTCTTGTAGCACGAGGCTTCTCTGACATTATGTTTACAACTTCTAAATAAATAAAATAAATAGAGGATTAAGTAAGATGTTGGTTGAAGGATCTTTACTTGTAATGGAGTATTCTTACATTGTTGTATTGGTACTTATACTAAAGTAAAGGATTTAAGTACTATTTCCACTAGTGGATTTGTAAGTGTATTTTTCACATATGCAGAGCAACAACATTGAAGCCTACATTGTACTGTGTTCTAGTACAATAATGGACGATGACATTGTGTGTGTGTGTGTATGTATGCCTCTGTATCTGTGTGTTGGTGTATATTGTCTGCCCCTGCTTCCTCTGTCTGCAGTCTGGCTGGTTTGATCTTCTGCTGAACCCCCTGTGGTTCAGTTTGGAGGCCGGTTAAAACGCTACAATCACCCTGTCTCACCTACTCCTCTACCCCCGTATTCTATTAGGCCGTGCCAAACAAACCAGTACTCTGTGGAAAGCCTGCACAATAGACTTGTCTCTTTGGCTTTACTGCACCCGCTGTACACCAGGGTAGCTCTGTTAAGAGGGTCTGAATGGACACGCTGTCTGGACATGCTGTCAGAGACATTTTGCACAATGGCTTTTCATGCGTGACATGCCTATTTTGAAATTGATTTGGTTTCTGTTTGTTTGCGCAGGTTCAGTGCAGATACCATGGGAGCGTGCCATCTCCCCGAACAAAGTGCCCTACTACATCAAGTAAGTGCAACTTCAGGGTCAGTGTCTGCATTGTGGGAATGTATAGTATGTACTTTTTTCATTTCATGCTAGCAGGCTGGATTAAGTGGGGATATTATTATTGTGACAAATAGGTATGACTTCTGTAGTCTGTGGAGCACATTGGTTACAGTTTTTTCCCATTGTGGTGAAGATTGACCTAAATTTATTTGGTTTCCACGGCTACCTCTGTAGGAAACAGGCCGTTTGTAGCATTATTTTAAACTATTTCTGTGACTGGCTGGCAGTATTCTTACGCTTGGCCTTGGCCTAGTGTTATCTGTCAGGGGGCTCAGCAGATTTATGATGGCACAGCCTGATACCTACTGCAAGGCCTAATGCTGGGTCAAAGCATCATATAACAATTGTACTGGGCTTCCATAGAAACGCTCATCCAACGTTTGACACATTTCATAACATCTATTGATAATTACCCCCTCCCCACTTTTGACTGCCTTAGTTATTTTTTCATTCAGGAAAATGGACATTATCAAGCAAAGCACCTGACATATTTCACTCTCCCTAAAAAGAGATGTAAGCAGCAATTCAGAGATTTGGAAGAAAGCCACTAACTTCATATTTTCACATCAGTTAAATGACATCTCTAACTGCAAAATCCAGCCCAAATTCAGACAACTCTTGTTTTCCATTGTACCATATCTCTTAAAATACCATCTACTGCAACACAAAGAATCTTTGAATTATTTTAGGGTAGAGGGTTGGATTGTTTTCCTTCTGACAACAAGGATGGGTAGGGAAACTCATTCATCTGTCTTTGTGAGTTAATATGTCATTCATACAAGCAAATTCAACAGCAGAGTCGAACAACCCTTCATTGTGCTTGCCTTAAGCACAGCTTGCCTCACATTTTCAAAGATTTCTCCGTTGCCCAAACATTTGTACAGAGTTACCGTCAGAAAGCAGATAAATACTAAATGATTCAGAGAGGAACTCTATTGAGCTCCTGTGAGCCCTATTTGCCTGAGCACTCATCTGTTTGTCTATTTACCTCATCAATACCATTTCACCTTTAGAGTGCTGCTGGTTTTATCAATGAAGTGTGTGTGTGTGTTTGTGTGTGTGTGTGTGTGTGTGTGGGTGTGGGTGTGTGTGTGTGTGTGTGTGTGTGTGTGTGTGTGTGTGGGTGGGTGGGTGAGAGTGTGTTTATGCCAAGAGGATGGTATTTTTATATTTGCAGTTTTGTAACTGTGAAAGCGTTTTGCACTCTTTGTTTCTCTACTGACTATGAGTATTTATTTTCTTAATCATGTGCAACAGAAGCTCGTGGGTCTTGTTTTACTATGCTAGTCAATTCTTTATGGGCTATATTACTGTACAAATGAGGGTGGTAGTAGTATCAGAGTACCACTTCACTGGGTACCAATCAATGAGTGCTCGCACTGGTGAAACGATGAGCGCTGCCCTAAACGGCCCTTGGGTGCTGGCAGACTTTCTGCCTCAGTGTTTCTCATTTATTTTGCTCTGCTTGTCCTTTTCTATTGGATCTTTTTTTGATGGTACATTTTCTGAATGTGTCCATAGACCTAGCAGTGGGATAGAAAGATGTTGTAAATTATGTGTGTGTACAGTGTGGGATTTCATGCAGTGTCTCCGAGTGAAGCCTTTTAAGTTACTGGCAGTATACTGTATCTCAGGAAGAGCAGGAGTGGTATGCAACTTTGATGCCTTAACCCGAAACCGTGATCTTGTTTGACATATGTCTGCACTTCACAAGCCTCAAATCTCTTGTAAACAATGGTTTCCCTGTCCTGCCCTCTCATTTTCCTCCCTCGCTCTCACTTACTACCCTCTGATCTCCCTTCTTTTACCATCTGCCACACCTGCCTGTCTCAGCTCCCTTAGCTCATTTATACTCCATTTTTACCTTGATCATTCCTTCCTGAAAATGTGAACCTCCACTCCTTACCCACTTCATGAATTCCTCTGCTTTTGTTTCATTTTTCTGTCTTTTCCCAGCCATCAAGCCCAGACAACTTGCTGGGACCATCCAAAGATGACAGAACTGTACCAGGCTCTGGGTGAGTAAGGAGACAATTACAGCACCCTCCGAGTTGTGCTCATTCACCCAGGACCCCCACTGGGCAGCAGTAGCACTTGCAGCATGGCGCCACCCTGCTTCTACTTTGAAGGCCCTGTCACACAGCTCATTAAGGGCCCTGTATTCCAGACACCGTAGGGACTACATCGCTACTGTCATTAACTTATGAGGCCCAATTTGCCAGCGCTGTGATTGCTTTTTTCTTACTCTTTAATTAATTGTGATTAAACGACATCATGTGTTCTACCATTAATCTGATCTGACATGAGGAGCTTGTAGGGGAGATAAGCACACTGTCGCATACTCATGCCTGGCTAAACACACACATGCATTTGCACAGACTCATACACAGATAACATTTGCAATGCAGTATACTACTAATGACTTCTGCAATGGTGTGATAAACATGAGGAGAGATAGTGATGTCTAATTCCTCGATGGCAGGGTGGAGTGGTACGGGATGGGTTTGTTTTCTCTCATCTTTTCATTTACTCTAATCTCTTTCTATCTCCCTCTCTCTCCCTCCATTAGCGGATCTGAACAACATCAAGTTCTCAGCATACAGAACAGCTATGAAGCTGCGGCGAGTTCAGAAGGCTCTGAGATGTACGTACGGCATTTCATTTTATTGTATTCTCTGTCTGCAAAGCTGCGATGACTGGTTAAGTGATATACTGTTATCCTGCACCATCAGTAATCCACTATGACAAGCTCTTTTCGGGAATGAGATATAACGATTAGCTGTGGCACATTTCTTTATTCAGTCGTCAAGGGAATCAACACTCCTCTACACACCACATAGATATGTGGCTGAAACTAGTCCCTGTACTCTCCATTACTATTGACTTTAAAGTGCAGAAATCATAAGTATTGATAAACTCTAGAGCCACAAGAACCACTCAACCACCGGGTTCTTTCCTCATTTTCATTACAGCTTGGATCGTTGGCATGCTAGGTAATTACAGCTATTAATTGGTTCATTTGGCCTATAAAAAAGAAGCCGATTAGTTTTTGTCACATGGTTGAGGCTTGAATATGTGGCCCCTCAGGGTTACAGGACTTGTTGTATCCTACTTTCTGTCCATTTCTCTAACTATTGCTGATTCTTCATGATCATTTTGTGTTGTCTTTGTGCCTCAAATGTCCGGCTCTGTCAGTTTTTCACTACCTTGAACCTGGCCTTTCTTTCTTTCTCTTTGTGCTCTAGACCCCTTAATTGTATCCATCTTCCATCACCTTCAGTGCTCTGACTCCAAATGAGTCCATATTTGCCTCTCCAAGTGGATAATTTAGCAATTTTCCTTATTCATGTTCACCCCCTCTTTTTTTCTATGTCTCCTCTTGTAACCTTCCTGCCACCTTGTCTCTCTTCCACGTCCTGAGTAGCTGTAATAAAAACTCAGACCAGTGTGAAAAATCTCTTTCAGTGACTCTCCCTCTCTTGTCGCTCTCTTATCTCACCCTCCTCCACGGTTGATATCGTTACAGAATTTAATTGCCAGGGTGCCTTGATAACTGTAGAACTCTCACTCTCTCTCTCAGCACACTTTGTGAATGATTGCGCAGTGCTGTATAAGAGCCCATCAGAAATACATTTTTAGGTGATTCCCTCCCAACCCTGAGAATACTCCTGTTATCTCCTTGCTCTGTTCTACCTCATTATCATGCTATCCAATTATACCTGACATCAGCAGACACCCTTTTAGCTCCACTCCTAGGGATGGGCCATCAAATTAGTTTAGAAGAGTGAAATCAAATTTTTGTCACTGCTCTTGAAACATCTGGTAGGGTTTAAGTGGACAAAAAGGGTGAATAAGCACTGCTGTTGCTTGTGCTCTCAGTTGGCTGAGGTGAGGATGATGCTGCTGCTCTGTGTCTGTGTGTTTGTGCTCAAAAGTGAATGTGCAGTCATGTTATGTATGACTGAGGTGGTAAGGCTCCAGCACATGTATATGCATGCCTGTGTGCGCTTTTAAACTCATGATCTGTTTACTTTATCTCAAACCATATACAAATTTACATGGTCACAATGAAAGGATTACTATTAAAAAAGAATCCCAGCATTTTCTAAAAATGCACATAAAGGAATAAAATTTCCATTTCCGCTGTTGAGTGCACAACTGCTTAGAGATTTTTTTCCAGGTATCTGCGTTCCTTAATACCTATCAATGTGTGATTTTAGTGGATTTAGTGGCGCTGAGCAGCCTTGTGGAGGTGTTTCGGGAGCAGGAGCTGCAGCAGGGGGAGCATGTGATGGATGTGGTGGAGATGATCCACGGCCTGACGGCTCTGTACGAGAGGCTGGAGGAGGAGAGGTCCATCCTGGTCAACATCCCACTTTGCGTTGATATGTGTCTCAACTGGTTGCTCAATGTCTATGACAGGTATGTACGCTGGGGTGGGATGTTTCCATCTCGATAAGAAAACCTACTTGCGTTACAAGCTGCTTCAGGTCATCTAAGACAGACAGATAAAAAACATGCCGTTGTTGAATATTTGATTCTGATTGGTCAATCACGGCAGTGGAAGCATTAAGATAATTATTAAATCAGTAAAGTTATTTATAAGACAGCATTTTGTGTCAAAATGTTGATTTCTTTAGCACAAAACCGGGTATTAGGTGGGACGAACTTTTATCAGTGCCAAAAACAAGGCTCCAATAGTACAATATCCAGTATATACTAATTTACCTCCTACATCTGTATCCTTGCATTATTATCACCAATCACTTTTACATGGACTTCATTGAGTTTAATGGAATTCACCTGCTATTCTAGCAGTCAGTAATTGTCAGTGGGTTTAGCACTCGTAAAAGACCCTTTCACATTACACTGGGTCATTTGAATCAGTGGTACCATGAAAAATAATGGAGCTTCAGGTAAATACGCATCACACACAGTGACTGACTATGTGTAATCCCATGCCCCTAAACAGTTACTATACAATCTTTAACTGTTCCTCACGGTTCTAGGACTGTCTGACGACAGATTGATGTAATCGGTTCAATGGCTTGTTCTACAGACACCTATAAAGAGCCACAGCGAGGCTAAAGCTCCAACAACAATGTCCTGGCAGAGGGCCATCATCCCTTCTGAGACACAGCAGAAACAAATCCTCTTTTACAACAACATTCACTTTATCTATGCTCCTATTTGACAATTTTGTTCCATCTCTAAAGAGAAAGCACAGACACAGAAACACAGGAATAACTCCACGAGTACTGTAAATTTGTACCAGTACCATTTAACTACTGGCTGCTAATGAGAGACAATCAGAGACTTTACCCTCTGCATAAATTTCAGTAATTGCTTTTGTTTTCCAATAAATAGCAGCAGTGAATCTGAATGAGGTGTGTGTATGTTTGTGTGTCCATTTCATTGTGTATGTTTATTTGTGTTTGAGGCGGTGAATGTGTGCATATACAGTATGTTGATGTGTGTGTGTCCTCCAGAGATGTGTCACACTAGCAGGGTTTGCGGGAGTGACATGTCCCCTGAGGAGCAACACTGGGGTGCATATTGAAGATGGCATGGGACGCCAAGCAGAAAGTGTGTGTGAAAGGTGCTGACAGCCAGGTGTCCCCATGTGCTCTCCTGTGACCAACCAATGTGACCAACACCAGCTTTGAATCAAATAAGGGGAAAAGACGTTAATGTTCTCCTTATCACTTCTCATTTTTCTCCATGTGACTCTAATTCCCTAGACCGAACTCTAATGGTTTTGCCAGAGTAATATTTCTCTTCCTTGTGGTTTTACCTATCAGCGATTTAAAAAAGAAAAACAATGTGCCACACATTCAAAGCAGCATCCAGCTCTGGAAATGTAACTCGCTCTTTGATTCAATTTTATACTTCATTGATCTGATGTTCTCTGATGAATGTGATGTTCTTGATTTCCCACTTAATGATTCAAATGTTAATTCGATAAGCCTGTGATTTCTGTCAATGCTGCTCATCTCGGCAATAAATTCTTCCAGGCTTTGCTGGTGCCAGAGCTGTGAAATCTCAACGTGAGCAGAGATGGTGTGTTTGCCTCTCAAATCCAGTCTTACCACAGTAGCTTCCCCACATCCCCCTTTTTTATTTCAAGCAGAAAAAAGGCTTACATGACCCCTTTAAGCTCAGGTCACAACACAACAGTGCCATCTCACTGACCATGCCATTGGCCAGTGATCAGACTATTTATCAAGCTTTTGATACCAATTCTGAGTCTCAAAAATGCTGGATATGTGTGTATGTGAGAGTTTCTTAAATGTATGCTTTTTTGCAGTATGCATGCATGTGTTTGTCTGTAAGAGACATTTTGGTGTATGTGAGCTTATTATTGCTCTTCTGAACACTTTATCAAGCCCCTGTTGTGCCTTTAAGTACTCTGTATGTGCTCTAATACAATTTCACACTATTGCACTGACCTGCACTTTACTTCTTTGACCCACGTAATTCCTCCACACTTTGTCCCTCCCAACAGGGCTCAGCCAATGAATAAATATAATACCATGACACAGTACACCATGATTTGAGATCATTCGCTGTTTCAGAAAATGTCACCCTGCAACTTCTTTTTTTTCCCTCCTTCTCTTTCATTCTACTAGTGCTCGAAACGGCAAAATGCGTGTCCTCAGCTTCAAGATGGGATTGGTGAGCTTGTGCAATGCGGACGTCCAAGAGAAGTACAAATGTGAGTGTGACGCTCGCTTACGGGCCTAATGCATCTCCTCAACTACAAACAATGAGCCAAAACAAATCAGCGCTGATTGCCAGTATTACATAAAGACATCCACTTAGTCTAATGGAGGAAATGACTCTGCTGCCATAATGGAGAAAGCTTTCTTTACATCTGCAAAGTACACCGGGGGCCTTAAAAGGATTGCTTGCCAAAGACACCATTCATGCACACTCTCTTTCAATGCCTTTCACTCAAATTTTTCTCCACAAGTCAACTATCAAAGAGCTAAGTCGCTCCCTTCCTTCTTTTTTCGATTATAAATTATGCTGTAATGTTTTTATCAGTAGGCCACTCGAGTCTGAGATATGCTTTTACTATTGTATTGTAACCCCATTTTACGAGTTCCTAAACCTAACCCATTTAGTAAATATAAGTGAAATGGAGACTGAGCATGTGAACATGATGATAGCTGGACCTGGAACAGATTGCAGATGATACAGGATCTGAGACAACACTGACAAACCCATGCCAGGATTATTCATGCTTGGCACACCATCTGTGTCAGCTCCTAAAGACTGAGATTTAACAGATTTGCCTTCAATTGAATGGTCCCTGACGTGAGTCAGGCCTCTTTTCCTGGGTTCAGGTAGACATGTTGTGGCCTTAACAGTTTGTCATTCCCTGACTGATCCCATTTTTAGCAACTCCAGACGTCACTGGAGTAATATTTGCAAATAAATCTGAAACATTTGCATCAATTTACTTTGAGATACAGATGGTGGATGTTTATTCCATCATCACCAGTCTTTGGCTTGTGATTCAAAAAAAGGAATATGCTTGCTATTTCAAGAGCAGTTAAATTACTTGACTTTATAGTAACGCTAACTTTTTGATACTACATTTTAAGTTACTAGCTGTTTTTTAACATTTGCCTCTACACAGACACAATTTTATGTCAAATTTGCTGCTCTGACCGAACAAATGTGGCACTTACTGCTCTGTCACTGGATGCTGCTTCTGATTTTCACATCACAAGTACATGAAGAATATTCTGAAAACATTTTCAATCTCCTCTCCTAAATTGCCCGCCAAAATTAGTTTCACAATATATTTCAGGGAAGAAATAGTTCATACTGAGAAATGTGTGCAGAGTTTATTTTCCTCACACGCTCAGACCAGAACAATGACAGAAGTCAGTCCACAACATAAACAAAAAGCGTGGCATCGTGTCTGAACATGGCTCCTTGCTGTTGCCACAAAATGGTGTTTTGTCTGTTAACATGTGTTTTCATAAGTTTCAGTGCTTTCAGGGGCCACCGTAGAAAACTGTACTTACAAAGTGTGGATCTGCACCGTTAGCATGCCAGCATACGCCTGTAGTACGCTGAGTAGGCGGAGTTAACACACCATTTATTCCATAGTTATCATAGACAGCATATATGCCGGATCCACCAGATAAATTTGAGCACAGCAGCATTTACGTCACTACAACCACATGGCCCATGCAAACACAAACAAGTCAGTCAAGAGACAGGGAACTGATGGCTGTCATTCATCACATTCTGAACATTACTGTCCATTTTGGCAATTATTTGTCAACTAAGAAAGCTACCATGGCTTTTACCCTGTAGGGTGAGACTGGTGGGTTTTTTTGTCAGCTGACAATTTGATTACTGCTGCTGGGTGACAGGTTACACTCCATTTAAACTGTTTCTCTGGCCCTTGCTATTACATGTTTAGTGGTGTACTGGCAGACCCACTAACAGAATGTTAGCATTGTCATTCTGACGGCTTAGTATGTTTTTGTTAGCATTTGGCTCAGAGCACAGCTGTGCCTAAACACAGCCTCATACAGCTGCTAGCATGAATGTTTATTTGATAAGCCACTAGTGCTCAAAGCAATATTAGCTAATAACTGATGTACACATTACTAAGGGTTTTACAGGTAAAACCGTGTGAGTGCCACCACAGTTTAGTAAAGAAGTAGTTTCATACTAACTAGTAGTTACAAAAAAACACTTTATAGAATCAACAACAAAACTAACTAATGGGTGTTCAGATAGTTTGTGGCTTGTCCAGGAATACCATTATCTTACTGCAGAGTGTGCAACATTTCAGGCCACATGTGTCAGATGTAATTGGTCTATGTGTGGCAGTGTCTCCATAGAATTCGCTCAAAACTCATCTCCATCGAACAGCTCAATTTCAACATTCAAAATGTCAAACACGCCTCAGCTCTTGTTTGGGAACTTTATAGATGAGGTTGTTTAACATGCAGGTCTTAAAGCCAAGTGTTGTCCCTGTAGGGTTGAAAAAGTACGCACAGAATTGGCAGATACATGGGATGCTTATACTGGCATTGTGCAGCACCCTCACACGCCTGTCGGCATTCATCTCTTCAGTGACAGGCCGAGTCCCTGCTAGCTTGGTAAAGGCCTCATTCAAAACCTGACAAGACTCCACTTATGCAGCTCTTTCATCTCGAAGCAGACCAGCCAGACCTCTAATACTGATTCTGCCTCTGTCTCTATGTCACTGTAATGAGTATTATTCCACAAATCTGGGTTTGGTAAACCTGTTTTCTGGGAATGGAGGCTCATTGCCAAACATTTTTTTGAAAAACAGATGTGTTGCTCATACATTATTCATTTTCTGGTGGTTACAGACTTGTTCCGTCAGGTGTCTGGTCCTGGAGGTTTGACAGACCAGCGACACCTCAGCCTGCTGCTCCATGAAGCCATCCAGATCCCACGGCAGTTGGGTGAAGTTGCTGCTTTCGGGGGCAGCAATGTGGAGCCCAGCGTTCGGAGCTGCTTCCGCATGGTGAGGACAGAGGCACCAACCATGCATGTGACACCTAAACACATTCACAGATGAGCAATGGTGCATGCAGTTTGCTACACACATACACACACGTACTATAATAAAAGAGATGAAATCATCTGTCTGGAATATGTTGTGAGTTCACCTTACCCAATTTGACCAGATAAACACTGTTGTCGCGTTGATATCTATTAGTCTATTATCTGTCACAAGATTCAACTGCTGCAGCTGGAGCAAGGGGAACGCTGTTGTAAGACTGTAAATCAATGG
Organism: Pempheris klunzingeri; assembly: GCF_042242105.1. Classification (NCBI taxonomy): domain Eukaryota; kingdom Metazoa; phylum Chordata; class Actinopteri; order Acropomatiformes; family Pempheridae; genus Pempheris; species Pempheris klunzingeri. The sequence continues at coordinate 17,240,273 of NC_092020.1, read as the reverse complement.
CTTTATTGCCCCAATCAGAAATTTGATGTCAGCCTTGAAACCCACTCATTTATGCTATTACAGAATACCGATGCATCTCATACCTGTTAATCTATGGATTACTGTGAAGGAAAATAATGAGTGACCTCCAGATAATCAGAATAGTCTGTGCCAAGACAGAATGACAAATAGAGAAATAGAATTGTAAAGGCAAAAACTCAAAAAAAACCAAAATCGAATAGCTGTCATTTTCATTTAAAAGCTGAATATGAAAAAAATATGATTTCACAACAGGAAGCTGCTAGCTATGTGAAGCCCATTGTATTTCACTGATCAGCACAGTATGACTTTACTTCAAAGGAGGAACAAGTTAGATGCACCATTTCAGGAAATGGAGAAGTTCTAATTATTCTACCTAAAGAAGTCCCAACTGCACCACACTCACTCAGAATGTTGCCTTACAAACATTACATGTCATTAATATTGCATTGCATGGCTTTTAATGCTCATAAAATAGTCAGTGGTAGATAATGCATGATGTTACAAACCATACATAGGCTTTGAAATCCAAGAAGTTTAAATGGGAAAGTTGTTGTGTACAATATCATAATATCTATTGGAATATGGATATGATGAAGTGAAGGTCACAGAGTCCAGTAGTCCACAAAGCAATCGCTAATGAGGAGACATCTTCGAAACGTGACTTAATTTCTCTTTCCCTCCTTTGCCTGTTTTGAATATGTCTGAACCTGTACATGTAGCGCAGGCTGCAGGAACTTCACCTAGTGACATTCAATCTGAGACATCAGATAATTAGGGAGTTGTTAGGAGCAGGCCACAGCTTTTTTGGAAGGTGGCCCATGCAAAGCCTTTTAATTCCCTCAGTTTCTAGGCAGATGCTAATTATACATACTCTATTCTGGTCCATGCTTGCTGTATCAGTTACAGCTGCTTAAAATCAATTCGTTTCTCCATTTACTCCATGTAAGAGCATTAAGATGTAGATGAAATATCCATGTTATGCGAATTGGGGGTGACCCATTTGCCTGTTTATCACTTGGCGTGGAAATAAGCGACATCGGTTTGTGGAGGTGTGGGAACAACATTTGCTGCCACCTCACATAGACATTTACTTTTAGACTCTGCTGGCAGAGGAGCAGATGCAATGACCTGTGACAGAGAATATGCAGAGAGTAACACAGTTATACAGAACAATATGATTATGCTCAAGGTATTGGTTAGAGCAGTGGTAATTAGGTCAAATTCAACTGCGGTAACAACTGCACATTTAGGATTTTTTCTTATTCTTTTTGATACATGTTTTATTCACCAGCACATGGCAATTAGTGGATATATGATGCAGAATGAGTTTTGATGGATAACTGAATGTTTATCACTCCTCTTATCCAATGATGTTTAAAGGGTCCCATCTGCTCTGCATGCTGTTTTGAGGTGTGGTGCAGTGCTCAGCATATTCGTTGCCAATTCCAGGTGTTTTTTTTATACGAGGGACTGCTATTTGACCTCCCACATGGAGCAAAGCTGGCTACTCTTCTAGAGGAGGAGCATCTTCATCCCTTGGAGACTCTACACCTCTGTACATCTCACAGTCTGTGTGATCAGTGTGCACACACACACATTTATTATGCTACTTTGCTTGAGCGGTGGAGGAAGCCCCAGGGAAATCAACCTCTTAATGCATCTCTGATGCAGACTTAATGAGAATTTAGCACATCACGGATTTTCAGCGCTTGGCGAGTCATTCTTTTATTAGGTTGACTTCCTTTTTATCCCACTTTCTGGAATTCTCTGCAAACATGCATACAGTATACAGACACACAATTTACAGTACATGTATGCGGTGTATGTAGCGAGCCATTATAAGAGCTAACCCGCACCGCCAGATGCAAAAACATGCGTTGATGAACCACCCAAACCTATCCTCACCCACAATCCACCGGTTTTATGCATTATAGTGGCACACTTGTCAGAACAGAAATCAACACACAGGCCAACCTGAGCCCATGATATTTTTCAGTAAGCTGACCTGAACCCACCTAACCTTTGGGTCACCCCACACATCACTGTCTGTCACACTCTCCTTCCCCCTCTTATCTTTTGCATTTTCTTTGATTCAACAGTAGCTCTCTGCTGGACCACCTTTAAAAAGGAAGCACGCCTTCTCCTCTGATTACTTTATGTACCTGCCCTGCTGTTGTTCTATATTTGGATTGTTTACAGCCTCCTGCACTTCTTTCCTCCCTCCCACCTTCCTTTTCCAGGCCCCAGGGAAACCTGCCATTGAGGTGTCTCACTTCCTGGAGTGGATGAGCCTGGAGCCCCAGTCGATGGTTTGGCTGCCCGTCCTCCACCGTGTGACTGCTGCAGAATCGACCAAGCACCAAGCCAAATGTTACGTCTGCAAACAGTGTCCCATCAAGGGCTTCAGGTAGGCATGCCAGTGTAGGTAATGGACACACAGACACATGCAGAAACTATGCAGTTCACATGCATAAATAAAATAACATTCGATGACTCTTGAGTGATCACAGGTGGCTATTGTAACATCACATAGAAAGAGAAACTAGAAAATTATATAAATGAAAATGTTAAGGAGAACCATCCGTACATGCATTAGCCAAAAACACATCAGGTAGAATAAAATTGTAAAATTGTATGCATTGTACTATAATGAGGGTATTGAAGGTCAATATCAATTTAATGGAAATAATGTTTAAACAACTGTAATTAGAATGGTGCTTTATTAGCTGTCTATGTACTTATGAGTGCAAAGAATGTTTGCTCTAAAATTGCTACTTGTTGAAATTAGAGGAGTAAGAATATAACTGATGGGAACATTGCGAAAGTCAAAAGGAGAAGGGAAGAAATCCCTTTCAATGGTGGCAGCTGGCGTTTTCTGTTTTCATTATATCGAATAATCACTGCTCGCTAGATAACGGCTTGTTGGAGATGCTTGAACTAAGATATGATGCATAATAATAAGATGAGCAGCTGCACACTCCAATCTGTGCAATAATATTCATTTATTGAAGGAAGCTTCAAGCATCATGCTTGAAGGTCCCTGACCAAAAGTTTGTCTCAAAAAAGTAATAATGTACAGATTGCAGTGTACCAATGCTCTTCCTGTTATTATGCAGTATTCTACATCTTCATAAAATCTGGCACACATGCATTACTTAAGACATACTATAGGTATAAAGAATATGATTAATAAGTTTTATCAATAATAATGTCCTAGTTTAGAAAAATGAAGTTGTTCTAGTGGGGCCCAGCAAAATGTTCACACAAGGCCCCACACTGTAAGTAGTACAAGAACACACACACACAAGCACACACTCCTCTACTCTGTCCAGATCTCTTGCAAACATCAGTTCAGACTCTGTGTTATATTGATCTTGACAGGTATCGCAGTCTGAAGCAGTTCAATGTGGACATCTGCCAGACATGTTTTCTAACCGGCCGCACTACCAAGGGAAAGAAGCTGCACTACCCCATCATGGAGTACTACACCCCAGTAAGACAAAATTATCACCTACTTTAACTGAATACGAATTCGAAGCTCCAGGGACGAATAAAACTCAGCTTAGCTCTAAATATTCTACATACTACTGTGTCCTTACTCCTGCTGCCAGACATAGATTAGCCTCCTCTCCACTGTGAGATCTCTATCATCTCTAAGTATTCACTGTTATGTATGCTTAAGATCTATAGTATGCAAAGATTGAGTACCACTCAGCAGTAACGTCTTTTCTGGCTCACGTAGTACATGCATAAAGTGCCATTTGGAGCACACATTGTGCACTAAACCCTAATAAAACCAGAGTCTTAAGCTATTGCACGCACATTCTCCGAAGTTGCGTTAATTCCAAAAGACTGCAGCACTGTGGTTGGAGTGCTGGAGTGAACTGAGATGGTGCCAGATTTAATCTCCAATCAATTCCAAGCTGTAAAATATGGCAAAAGGCCATCTGTACAATGATTTTTTTCACTTGACGATATTTTGTATTAGCTAGCTACAGTTTTTTTCACTACAGTGAGGCAGGCAGGCGCCCATAGTTTTCTGCTATGATAGAGAGAGCAGGAAATAGAGAGCCAGAGTGAGAGAAAAGGGAGGATTTGAAACAGAGTGCGGCAGAGACTGCATGAGGCAGCAGATGGAGGAATGAGTTAGTCTTCTGAAGTCAAAATAAGACAAACCAGCTGTGGAGTGGACAAATTTCAGATGAGGTCTTTTCAGAGAAGGCAACATTTTGAAGAATTCTGAAGTGTTGTAATTTGTCTCCCAACCCCAACCCCTAAACTCCTGAATCACACTCCAGACAACCTCGGGAGAGAAGATGAGGGACTTTGCCAAGACTCTGAAGAATAAGTTCAGGTCAAAGCAGTACTTCACCAAACACCCTCAGAGAGGTTACCTGCCGGTGCAATCGGTGCTGGAAGCTGAGAGCTCGGAGACGTGAGTCTCACACATAAACACTCGCAAACTCAGACATCTCACTGTCTCTGCATTTCCTATCATCTGTCTTTGTCTCACTTTCACTCTGCTTTTGTAGGCTAATTATCATGCTCTGACAATTTTGGGCACTGACTCGCTGAGACGGGTTAAAGGGACAACTCTGTGTTCAGAATTAACATAATGTTATTCGTGTGATCTCAGTCTGGATCAGATGCTCTGCTCACATGAGTGCGTCTCACCCGAAGGGAAAAACAAGAGCGATGAGACTAAAATCCATGAGATCATCAAGAAGTACAGCTTAGGGCTATGACAGTACCCAGGAAAATTTGGTACGATTATGGGTCCATGTTTTGGCTGATTGTGTCAGTGTCAGGGTCGTCTTCTATAACCTCAAACATTACATGAGATAATCCTTCCATTCAAAGACACAGAGCAGAGACAAGGGTCAAGTAGCGGAAGCTGAGTAGACACAAGTACAACAAGTAAAAACACTTATATTACAGAATTATCCCTCGTATTATTATTAAATGATATTATTACTTCATATACTCACTTGGATTCTATTGTTTTATTATTACTACTGATGAATTAATGTATAAGCAATATATTTATGTTGTAGCTGGTTGAAATGGAGCTTATTTTTGCTTTTTTTTTTGCAACTTGTGAGTAATTCTTTACAGTGGTTTCCAGTCTTGGGTTGGGGAACCCCTCAAGGGAGTCTTCAGATTAATCTGAGCAGTTGCGAGGTTATGAACAAGACAGCAAATAATATTGTAATGATGCGCTACATAATCAAGATTCTTGGTGTGAATATGTTTGTCTTTATTTTATACCTCTTATTATAACTGTGTGCTCAAATTCTGATCAATTTAGACATATGCAACCTGTGATAAAGGTGAATGAGTTGGTATCAACACCAAAAAAGCCAAAAATATCAGGAACCAGTGATTTAAACAACAGGAATGATTATTTTATCATATGTTTTGTGTGTAAAATCCAAATCTACATTGTAGCTTGAAACTAAACCTCTCAAGTAAATGTAATGAAATAGAAATATAAAGTAGCATAACAGGGAAATACTCAAGTAAAGTACAAATATAAGCATTTCCCTCCACTGTTAAACAAATCTGTCTTTTTCAATATTGTTATAATAGAACAATATGTGTGAATTCAGTTTAGATTTGGCTTTCCTGTAAACACACTGATTATCACGCTGTGTTAGAAATGCTTTTTGAAGTGAGGTATTGACGCTGGCTTCTGTTGCTCCCAGGCCGTGCTCCTCGCCCAAGCTGCCCCATGCAGACACGCACAGCAGGATTGAACATTACGCGAGCAGGTACGTGGCTCACTGTGCTGCGCTATACATCAAATCATTACAGCAACGTCGCCCTTCTTCTTTATATTCACTCCACCCCTGCTTCTACCTCTTCTCCTCCCCTGCCTCCCCTGCTCCCTCACCCTTTAGTCTTTGCTACACACTGATTGAAGTATTGATTCGGCTGCGTTGTGCAATGTACTCCAGCCGGGGTAGAGACTGTACTGTCCAGCAGTTTCCCTCATGCTTATTCCACACACAAACACATGCTGGTGCACATAAGCAGAGCAGTTTGTGGTTATTGTGTGTGTGGAGGTCAGCGGGGTTCAGCGTGCCTAGCGGCTTGTCGCTTGCTAGGGCAGTGAGCCCACTGGTCACCTGGGAGCTGTTGGTGTGGATTAGTGTCTGTCTGACAGGTTATAAACAGGGCACAGCACAGGACTCCCACATTCCTGGCAGCTCTGCCCACAGTACTGCAGAGCTGGGCGCACACACATTTCCACTGGGCTTGCAGTGTGTGTGTGCTACTGTATGTGTGTGTGTGTGCTTGTAAGTGTGCCATTGTGTATTACATCCCTGAAGCTCTTACACACAAATGCCTTACACTGTGCCAAAACAGAGGGAACACACATCAAGAGAGCAGCCACAATTGTCCTCCTTACCCCTCTTATCTCTCCCTTTTTCCCCTTTCTCCTGTTTTCTGCTTGCCTTTTCTGCTTTTTTATTCTTATCTATGATCCCTCTCTTCTATTGTCTCCCAACGACACATTTGTTTCTGGACCCTTCCTCTCACATCCTCCTATATTATCCCATTTGTTGCTAATTACAGCACAATATGCTTCAAACAGCCCCTGTGTCATTTTGGTTACTCAGAAAAATCAAAACCAGCATAATACTGTAGCTGCCAACAGCCTGCACCAAAATATACAAAAGGAACAGAAATGGAAACGTGGTCTGATTTAGTCGTGATGAGACAGAAAAAAGTTTGTTGGTCTCCCTCAACCTCCTGAGAAAATGCTAGAAAAATTTCCATAATTTTTTTGTATGTCAGGAAGCCATGTGTTTTTCATGCATGTTATTTTCTACATAGGAATGAATCTGTAAAGTTCTTTATGTGAGACAGTAACCTATAATCATTGGGTTATGCTTCACCTAAAATGGTAACAGCCTCTATTTATTTATTTATCGCTTATAAATAGGGGCTGTTACCATTTTGGGAATATATATTTATAAGCACTATAAAATCAATTAATAAATGGTCCACTCTACTGTCGTTAAAGGCAGATATACGGACAGTTAAAGTGTATTTACTTATAAATAGTTTACACCTTCAATAAAACATCTGTTCCTTCTTTAAAAACCGCTAATGGATGCTTGACAACATAACACAGCTGTATTCTCATAATTATATGTCTTTATGGATTCTGAATGCATTTATAAACTGAAGATGTCTTGACTTTATCCTTCGATGATTTCCTGAAAGAGGGGGTACTGTTGCTTTTAGCAAATGTTCCTCAAGCAGAAATAAACAGTGATTTTGTTGGGGACTATTTTCAGCCATGGAGCTAGTGAGTATTTTTGGCAGCAGGATTGCATATGTCAGATTAACTCTAAATAAACTGAGAGATCTTATTCATCATGATAAAGAAACATGTCAACCGGTGCAACATTGTGGCTCACTGATGCTTTTTTAATAATTTGGGATGACAATGGAGCTCCATGTCACTGAGGCATGTATAAGCTGTGTCAGACAACACTTGTTAGGATCAATTTTAGAGTCGGGTTTGTCTTTTCATGCTGTTTGTTGACAATAAGAAAAATGTAGAATATCACCAGACGTCCTTTAAACCTGCTGAGGGTTAACAATGTTTCATAACACTCTGTTATAGATCGTCAGACATGATTGCAGCTCTGTTATACTCTTTTATCAAGCATTCATTAACTGTGTATTCACCAGTTATGGATGTTTCATAGGAAGAGTTACAGATACACTTTATGTACAGCTACATCACAGTGTGTTCCAGTTTGTTATAAACCCTTTACTCCGTGTTTAAATAGAGTACTGCTGATAAATGCTCAATTGAGGGGGTTTAAATCAAGTGTTACCTCTGTGCTGCATATTGCCACACAAGAACACAAGGATGTTGCACAGAGAGCGACAATTATACAATTATATTTTTTAGTTTTCTACGTTTCACTTCACTTCTACACTTCAATACAATAGCTGTTTAATTAAGTTATTTTCACTGAGACGAATTAAGATGTATTTTAATTCAATTAAGAGGTACTTTTAAGGCCTTAGCTGTGTTGAAGTGGACTGCACACAATGGGCAGCAGCATCTTTTCTCAGGGCAGGCGGTTTTCGATCTCTTGTTCCTCATGCCAGCATCTCAATACTGCTCCTGATGGTTTGGCCAGTATCTGTCATGGTAGCCTGGCAAAAGATAAGAGGCGAAGCAAAGATCACAGATATCGCTACATAAATGAGCTTTTACTATGTAAATTTACCATGTATATTGTAATGAGCTTTTATGGTTTTGTCTATTCAGTTCATTATTTCATGATGGTTAAAATGAACGAGTATCGGCATATGCAGATTCAGACACAATACAAAAAAGAGAAGTGGAACACACTGATCTGAGCACTGCTGTAATATGAGTAGACAATCCTTACTATTGGAATGTTAAGTATTTTATCTTTACTGCGGCAGCATGCAGAATTGACTTCAATTGTCTTTCTTTCTTTCTTTCTTCTCTCTCTCTCTCTCTCTCTCTCTCTCCCTCTGTTATTTAATATAGGATATAAAAGAAAAAAGTCCCTTTTCTTATTTGAATTCATTTCCCGCATTAATTATAACTCACCATTCACTTTGAACACTAATTGAAAGTCAAGCTGATATCAAAATACTGGATGTCATCACTGGCAGGTCAGTGTTTGAAATTCTTCCCTGGGTGATGTTTCAGACAGGTGTGTGTGTAGGAGTCTGTGTGTGCGTTTGTGTCAAAGTGCCCTTCAGTCACTGAGAGGTATACATGTTAATCCATGGCAATAATATAGTCTCCAGTCGTCTCAAGGGAGATAAAGTATTTGATCTTGGGGTTAGGAAAGTCAGATTCGTAGTCATGTCAAACACAGAGACAGCCTCTGTCTCTTCCTCCCGCTCCCTCGCTGTATCTCTCACCCCTCCCTCTTCTCACCCGTCCCAATATCGATGCAGGAGTAGAGTTCATTCCTTTCATCATCAGCACTGCTTCGACATCTCATATAGGATGGATGGGAAGAAGATAATAAAAAACCTCTTAGAAGTCTGTTAGGATTTCTCCTCTCTTACCATCACTCTCTCTCCCATTTCTTATTTCCTCTCACATCTATTTACATTCATACAAAAAGCTCAACACACATGTATGCACAACACACCCCCACACACACCCACGTCGCTACTTCCTATTACTTTCTGCCCTTTCCTCTCTCATTTGCTCACTGAGACTCCAGGTTTGTGGAGGCTTTCTGATGAAGTGTCGCAGATTGAGTTACGAGCAGTCAGGTTCACAGGCCAGGCCCCCTGTGACAGGACATGGATGAATCCTAAATTTCTCAGTGTTGTGGTCTCATTGGACACTGGACAGAAATAGGATGTAATGTGGATGTCCCTGACAGCCTCCACATCACTCACCCCTCCTCCTCATTTCCCTCGCTCCTTCAGCTGACGACATTCTGGGAAAGATGATGCAGCAATGTGTTGTGTGTGTTTGTGTGCTGCAGTGTAGATTTAAGACTTGCTTTCATGTGGCACATGTGTGTGTATGTACTGTATGTGGACAGCCACAAGGCTCCCTAGCACGTTTGCATCACTGAGTTGGCTCCCTGTGCTGATTGGTTAACAACCCCCCCTTTGATCATCTAACACTGTTATATATCATTAACATATGATATTCAGTGGACTGCAGGAATTGGTGTGAATTAACTTGTAGTGTACCCACATTCATTCCATGGATCTATTTTAGATCATGTCTTCCTACATTTTTTCTGAATGGGGTACTAGTACACACACATGTGTACAGTGAATTTGTGGTAAATGATAATCTGCTCAGTTATAAACACACAACCACATACACAAACTGCACACTTCTGATAATTGTTGTGAAACAGTGTTTTCTAGTGTATTGATTGGTAATTGGCATATTAGCCATGAAACACCACAAATTGCAGCTGCACAGCGAAATAAATTATGTGCAAACAACAGAGTAAAATGCCAACTCTAATAAGGAAAACTTGTCACATACTTTGAGAGAGTGTAAGAAGTTGTAATAGATCATTTAATAACATGGAAGTAGTTTTTGTGTGTGACTACTTGTGTTTATTTGAGGGAGTGTATTAGCCATAACCCACACTTTAATATGAATTAGCCAGAATATGCGCTTCAATATGCTGTGTAATGTAAAAATCTTGTATTTATCCAATTTCTCTTGTTTTTCATTATTTTCTTATTTAGTAAATGGAATGCAATTACCCAAAGCGCTCTACAGTTTGCCTCTCATTCACCCACCCACACACACACCAATGGCAGTGAGCTGTCATGTTGCCTTGGCCTAACCATTGTGAGCAACTGGGGTTCAGTGTCATGTAAAACACACACTTAGAACATATTTCTCAGCATTTTGTATTTGTTACAATGGTGAAACAGCGCACAGGGCAGCATGCACAGTGCAGCCGTCCACTGACAGTCTGCGGGACATACTGCAGAACTAGGGGAGCTGTCCTTGGTTCTGAACAGTCACACAGTGACTCAATCGCAGCTTCCTCAAACTCACACACAGGGTTGCTGTCCGTTGTGCTGGACAACAGCACTTTCTGAAAGGCTTTTTTATTGCCTGCATGCTGGTAGACACTGGACAGTGTTTTATCTTAATTTTATCCTCTCTTCATGTAGACATGTTTACAGCAAGTACTCTGTGGCAAGCAGAATTCCTGCCACTCTGCAGTCTAGTCATTCAGATGTCTCTGGACAACTCGCTGTTCGGTTTCAATCCACAATTCAAAAAAGGCCACAGGTCTTATTCACTCTACTTAAAAGCTAAACTGTACTGATTGTTTGTTTTATCTTGTGTTTGTGGAAGCCTATTTCCCCAGTGTGTGATAATATCAATTTGATGCTTTTTCTTTTTCCTACATTTGCTCTGACTCATCCACTTTCCTGTATTTCTCTTTTGTGTTTGTATACATGTGTGCTTGTATCACATGGTGTCCTTGTGTGTGTGTGTGTGTGTGTGTATGTTCTATATACATATAGATTGGCAGAAATGGAGAGCCAGAATTGCTCATTCTTCACAGATAGCCTGTCTCCTGATGAAAGTCTGTAAGTATGCTTCCACCCCCACACTACGAACCCCCTCATTACCAACACAGCCTTTCACTGGGATTATGTGTGTGTTTTGTGCGCGCAGTCTTTCCTCTTGATAGACTGATGGTGTGTTTATGTGTGTGCTTGGGCTTGTGCGTGTGTGTTTGACTTTTAGGCAAAGATGTGTAATCACATAAATAATAAGCCACATAATGAAAATGACCCACAGCGAGCAGCATGCACATGCCTGTTGTGATTGAAGTCTTTGGATGTTGGTAGATACACAAAGCCCCAGTGAAGAGAGAGAGTCGTGTGTGTGTGTGTGTGTGTGTGTTTGTAGAAGCTGGCTGAGTGGCGGGCTTAATAGCAATGAGAGGAACAGGGGTGATTGATATGAACGAGGCAGCCAATGAGGTGAGTCCTCACTGTGGAAAGCTGAGAAAGTGCCAGGTGGACAGAGTGGCAAGGGTTATTTGAGATCATGTATTCTTGTGTGTCCATGTCTTTTCTTATTGACATCTATGTGGGCTGTCAACCGTTTCCTCCTTCTCTGAGATGTTTTTCTTTTTTTATCGCACTTTGAAGTCACGGTTGCATGTCCAGAAGCTCTGTGCAGAGTGTCTTTTAGGGCTCCAGGTGTGTGTTTGTGTGTGTGCGTAATCTGAAGTGTTCTCATTATTTCTTTTCAGAGATACGTTATTTGTGTGAGCTCTATTAGAAGTGATTGACAACACTTTAAAAGCTAGTTTTAGGCTTAGAGAAACTACACTACTTTTGAGCAGTGTGACACTTTTTTATTACTGACTATGACTTCTTAAGCCTGCTCCCAATGTCTTTGTTGCTATGTGCATGTATCTAGACTGTTGCTTGGATGGAGCGTTGTCACAAAAATGTGTGTATATCAGTGCATGTACACATTGTATTTCTGTGCCTGAGAGTGTGTTTGTGTGCATGACACTTCACTCCTTCACTCCTTATGTGTAGCTGTGTTTTCTGCTCTTGTGCCCTTGTATCTTGTTGTTCTTATTCTGTGAACCCGTCCTTCCGTCTGCCAGTGCCTCTCTGTTTTTCCTGCTGCACGGCTCTGTACATGCTGCTGTGCTATCTGTGCCTCCAGCTGGTGTTTGGCTGACATCATGGTGTTTTCTGTCCTGACCCATGCTGCCTGTGTGTGCAGCCATCACCCTCCCACTGTATGCATGGTTCACTGTTGCTGCTGATTGCCAGGTAGTGGACATGAAAATAATTTAACCTTAAATTCATAGGTCATTGTAACCTTCTGTCTTCCATAAGTGGGTCAGAAACAATCCATATTAGAAGCAGAGACTTTATTAATAATGAATATATTATATATGCTCATACTTTAGCACAAAATAACTGTCGGAGTTCCGCACCAACATTATGTAAAGTTTGTAATGTTTATTTACATAATAACATCATTAAACTTGCAAATATTTGCAACATTTCGTCCACATCTACAATAATGTTGGCAAGCTAATGTAAGCTAGCTGAGTGGGTTAATTTGATTATAATTGCAGATGCTGGCTGTATATAATTATAATGAAAATGTAAATTTGTAATGTAAATGTAAATTGTAAATGCACTGGTGACAGCCGTAGGCTTGATGTTTAAGGGATGTCTATCTGTCTGTACGTACATCCATTTGTCCCACTCTCATCTCAGGAATGCATTCAGGGAATTTCATTACATCTGGCACAAATGTCCACTTGGACTCAAAGATGAACTGATTAGATTTTGATGGTCGAAGGTCAAATGTCACTGTGACCTCACAAAACTGGCTTTTGGCCATAACTCAAGAATTCACACAGCAATTATAATAAAAAAAATCACACAAATGTCTAATAGTATTCAATTATGAAATTATGGCATTTTGTATCTAAAAGGCCAAAGGGAAATTTCACTGTGACATTATTGGCTATTGTTCTGTGGCCATTATTCAACGCCATAACTCAGGAACAGAAGGGGAGATTGTGACCATGGCATTTGGTTGGATACTGACATGGATGCAATCTGCAACTTGATTTGAATTCTGGAACATTTTCTCATAAAAAAATGCTAAAAAAATACAGATCACTGGGTTCATTGTAGACCCACCAATGCACCTGAGGGTTAAGTGGGACCTGCTACATAACAGATCTGACAGTAGGCCTATAAATACCTCTGTAATGCAGAATTTGGCATTACAATGCAAAGCCTTTAACTTGCTTTTAACATTGGCTCAATAAAGTAGTTTTCTTCGTAGCCCAAAGCGTTATCGCAGCTTAACAGCTGTCATTTTGTCAATAGACTAAAGCTGTCTTTCCATTTAAATAATTGCCAAACATTCACAGAAGCATTTATTGTTTTACAACCGTAGGTCTGCGATCATAGATCCACACATTAAGTTTTCTGTACCCTTGCCAATAAAGTGTTTATCATTTGGATCCGTTTAAATTCCACATTCCATTTTTAATAAATGTGAGTGGGTTTTTAATGGTGTGGTGAGTCAAGTTTATTACAGAACATTTAATATTTGGACTGTGAACCTGGCACAGTGTCAAAGTGTCCCGTCCCATTCCAACCAGTCTTGTTTGATTGCGTCTCGTCCTTTAATACCTTTCCTCGCCTTGCTTGCTGCACCTCGCTTTGGCCTGTCTGCTCTTCCATGCCGTCCTTGGCTCTGCTTTGTGCTGCTGGTGGCTGTGTGCTGGTGGCTCAGTGTGCTGTCTCCTGTGTGGGGGACTCAGGGATGAAGATCAGTACCTCCTGCGTCACTCCAGCCCAGCCCTGGACCATGACTCACCCTGCGGACAGCACATGCTGCTTGCCCACCTCGAGCACCAGGACAAGGAGCAGCTCCAGCGCACCCTGGCCCGTCTGGAGAACGAGAACAGGTCTGTATCCAGGGAAAAACAAAGCATGTGTTTTAGGACACGGTGCCCCGAGCCAGGAGTGAGGTTCCTTCCTTGATTTGCTTGGGTGTTGGAGGCATTACTGCACTTTTGTTTCCACACACAATAAAACCTCCTGAACCACCAACACAGAGTACACCAACACCATCACATCTGCAAAACTTTAGAATGTTTTTTTGTAAACACTGAAAATTTGGTTTAGGGAGTGATTTTCATCACTCATGCTCCCCCAAAAGCATGATACCATAAATATGCAACACTCTTTACAGTATGTCTGCTGCCATTTGCAGAGAGTAAACACTTTCACAGTGTAAATCCTATTGAATAGCCTTATCAAAACAAGAACTATATTCTGTGTGCATACCTGAAAGTAAAGCCTGCAAAATAGTGCGGTAATAACATGAAAACACTTGAAAACACATGGAAACACATGAAAATCGCCCTTCATTTGGACAGTTTGTTGGTCTTCTGTAGAAGGGGACTGGGAGAGTCCATTGCGGATTGACTGGTGTGATGCAACAGTAAAGAATTTCTGACACACATTAGTTTAGATACTAATGCTTGAATTTGAATTTATTGTGTCATAGTAGGTAAGAGGATGTGACATTTTCCCTAAATGAAGCAAATTCATTTCTCCTATCCACTTAATTGGTTACCAGAGGCAACCTTTATGTGAATGATTCATATGAATAATTTTCTCCAGTTTTCAGTTTGGTTGTGACCTTTCCACCCACACACAGCTACATGGACACACCCATGCATGGGTGGCCTTTGGGTGTCTGAAACCTTGACCCAGTTCGGTTTTTCTACAAAGTATGCCTCCTGTTATGACACTGCAGTGTGCTCTGTTGTCCTTATTTATGACTAGAGTTGCTGCTGTTGCTTGGTTTATATCCTCTGCAGTTTATATCTTCTCATATGACTCAAACACGAACAATAAATCAATACCATACTCAAAACACCTTTAACCCCAATCTTCTTTTTGGGGGTCTTGGTCCTCTTTAACAGCTTAAGAATATATACTTAACATTGTTTTATGAATCTGATACTTAATGCCTTTTCCTAATTATAAGAGAATTGCTCACAAACATGATTTTGAAAGATGGAAATTCTGCTACAGAAATTGATGCATCACTTCTGTTTGGGGTCTCAGATATCCCAACTGTAAAATATGGTAAAATGCAATCGATTTTCTTCTGCTCTGTATCTGTGATTGATGTTGACAGCACATTTTACGCAGCAGTACTCCTCCCAAAAGCCCAAAATGTGTTTTTTTTAGATTTCTGTTATTGGAGTTTTATAGTAGGTTGTTCATAAGAGGTTTTACTTGGAGTTTGACAGAAAATATTAGTAGCATCACTATGTTGGATGTGAATCAGTGAATGACATTTTAGCAAACAAAATAAATATACATTTATTCATTCATAGTCCATATAACTTAATATTTCCTTTTTTTGTGTAATACCAGTGTTTTATGGAAATTTCTGTATTTTCTTACCTTCATCAAAAGTCCAGATTGTGTCAAAGGGAAGGTTTACTTGCTCAGTACTTTACCACATATTGGGTTTTAACAGGTCAGAAGGAGAAAAAAAGGAGAAAAATTGGTTAATTTTACTCTTATTATTATTTTTGCACATACAACAGTGGAGTCTTTGGGACCCCAAACAATGGGGAAATAAGCCAATGTAGACAAAATATAGGGGCTGATAGATTGTGTAGTGTAGTAGTTGTGCAGTTTTTGTTTGTCCTAAATAGAAGGTTATTACTAATTCAGCACTTAAATAGACTATCATGATTATATGGCACTCAAATGGATTATATTTATTAATGCTTCACAGCACAGCGCACCGTTAATGTCAGTTAATGGCCTTAGTGTCACTCACATAAAAGATAAAGGCACTGATTTATTACGGCTTATATTCAAAGTGAAGATGATTGCTCTCCACATGGTAAGATATCAACAATACATTAGCCCCTCGCTGCACAGTTTTTATGTGTTAGTATTTATGCATGTGGTGAAATTATTTTGCAATTATATAACTCACAAACATGTCAGATTATTATGTGTAAGCATATCTCTGCTTGTGTCAGGTGGAAGTTGGATAAATACATTCAGTTGTGTATATGTGTTTTGTATGCTGCACCAGCATGTGGGCCTGACTATTTTCCTTCCATTTGCCCTCCACTGTGGGTCCTCAGGGTGCTGCAGGGCGAGTACAGGAGGCTCAAGTGGAAGCATGAAGAGGCGGCGTCGGTCCCCATGCTGACAGAGGCTGGAGAGGACGGTCCAGGTTCACCCACAGCGGAAGGGCAGCAGGATGAGGAGCTCCTGGCTGAGGCACGTGTCCTCCGGCAGCACAAGACTCGTCTGGAGACCCGTATGCAGATCCTGGAGGACCACAACAAACAGCTGGAGTCCCAGCTGCGCAGGCTCAGGGAGCTACTGCTACAGGTAGAGGCATGCTGGTGGGGTGTCATGGAGAGAGTTGAGCTGTGGTGTAAACACATTCACTAAACTGCTGTACTTAAGTACAGTTTGACAGCACTTTACCTATACCAGGATTACCTATAAAAAAATATGTAATATGGAACCATAAATCAAAGCGATGCCCTAATTTGCCATAGATTGATAGTATTTTTGATACTTATATTCTGCCAGTAATACAGTAGTCATTTTGATATTGGTATCAGTTTATTAGTATCAGATTTTGTTTGACAATCAATAAATAAAACAGGAAATTCACAATACCCAGGAAAACCAAACTATCCCTTCCTATCCCCTATCCCCCATCCCCTATGGTGCATGGGCAAAATAAGTAGATTCAGAATAATAAATCTACAAAAAGAAGGATAACAACAGTAAAAGAAAAACTTTCACATTGTTCATTCAAGTTTATTGATCAAAGGAGCAACTAAATAACAAGTTGGTTATTTTTAAGTCTCTCACAGTATTCTGTCAGTCCATAAACCAACAGTGGTAGAAGTGCCTGCCTTATCTGAGCAGCTGATAGTTTGTGAAACACAGCGTCCAGTGGACAGTGTTACAATGTCAAAGTTTGTGGAGATGTCCAACATTGAGTGATAAGCTTACTGGCTGCTCACATACCAGTCAGCCATATCCTACATGCCTTCTCTGGGGGGAGAAACTCTGAAGAGTCATTAATGAGGTGAAGGCCAGAACATTTGTTTTTGTCAAGATGGAGATGGCACATACAGTTTTCTGTGTACTTTTGGACAGTCTCATACCATGGATGTGAATGACAGCACCTATTGTTCAAAGTGGACAAGATAAACAGCAAGGATGGGAAGATAAACCCTCAAGATGTCTTACCCAGGCTGCCATATAGGCAGTGATTCATAAGACTTAGAATGAATGAATTAATCTTTGGGGTTGATAGCAATGGTCAAACTGTGTCTTAAGTTATTTGGTTGGTTAATTTGAGACATTACTTCCATTTATCATGCCGTGCTTCGCTGAAATTAAGAATTGAATTAACCAAAAATGTCTTTCAGTTGAATGCGTCCATATCAGAAATAATTATAATCACCTATCCTGGCCCCATCACTAGCAGGATTAACACTCTCTTTTCTAGTCTGGGTGCCTTTATGTTAAAAAAAGAGGTCCTAATCTGCATGTGATTTTGAACTCAAAGTTATCTTCTGATGTTCAGTCCTGCTTTGTCCAACTGAGATATTTAACCTAGATAAGATCACTCCTTTTATTGTAGATGTTGAGAAGATCATCAATGCTTTTATCTCCTTCAGACTTAACTATTGCAACACACTTTATTCTGGTCTAAGCAGGAGAAACATCAAAGACTGCAACTTATACAAAACACTGCGTCCAGGCTTTTAACACGCACTGAGAGAAGCAAGTGTATTACAACAAATCCTTGCTGCCCTTCGTTGCTTACCTGTGAGTTTTAGAATTATTTTGAGATTTTATGGCTTGTTTTTAAAGCCTTGTATGGTCGCACTCCTGCCTATATGATCTGCTAATTTGTATGCATCATACTCAGGTACCAAGTCAGGTAGCACAGTACTTCACATACATTCTTAAAGAACAAAAAGGCAAAGAAGGTACATGCAAAAAAGAAATGCAAAATGACAACAGCTCTGAAAATGTAAAATTTGAACTTTGAAGATATGACATTGTAAGATGGAAATACCAGCAGTGGGAGTACAAAAAAAGAGCAGTACAGAAGGAGTTAAGAAGGAGGATAAGCCATAAGACACTCTGGAGCATAATATGAAAGGATTTACTGCAGTCTAAAGGAAAGGTGTGAGAGGAGATGGATAGGAGAGTGGGAGCTGACATGCGCAGTTATAGGGTTACTATAATAAGAAAGTGTAAATTGTTCACAGTAGGAGCAGATGTAAATTTCACATGCAGGTCACTGAATAAAGAGACAGCAAAGGGAGTGAGTGACAACGGGACAAAGACTCTGAAAAGGAGGGTCATGAAGCCTCTTCTCCAGGTCAAACACTTGGAAATTGAGACTGAAGAAAAGAGAGAGTGTGTCAGAGTAGAAGGAGGTACACATTCCTGCATGAAAAAAAAAAAAACGCTATTCAATTCTTTTTCACCCAGGACCAATATCATGGTTTCATTTCCTCAAAAAATAAAATCTATAAAATCTGCTTTTGCAGCCTTTGGATGTGTATGTCTGAGTTCCTCTCAATCTCTGCAGACACTCCTGTTTCACTCCAACAACTGAGCTTACCCACCTCTTGGGTATTGCTACAGTGTTGGTAAAAACAATACTAAAATATGCTGGTTTGCATATACAATACACTGTATGTAGTATTTGGGAATAGCCTTGAGGGTTACATTATGCATCTTTGACTATGATTTAATACATTCACCCTCCTCTGTCAATTTGTTTTCTGCAATACTGCTGTGTGCAGTGCAAATCTTTTTATCTGTCTATCAAAGCACAAATCACAGTAACCAGTAGTAGTATTGTGTAACAGCTGTCGGGCAAAATTGGCTTTTTTGAAATACTTCAGCTCAGAGATGCCAGTCGACGACTGCGGGCTGAATACCTTTAATGACCACATTCATTACTATGTGAAAGACTAAATGACTCTGTAGCCTGAACCATGATGGATATGAGCAATTATTTGGATCGAATGATGATCAATCTTTACTAAAAACAGCCCAAAGATGATTCGGAGGCCAACGGATCAGAACCGTCAACCCTGTCTTCTCCTGTGTCTGGAGGGGGTCACCATGGGGAGCCGGCCAGCAGAGAGACCACTGACACTGATGCAGCAGGTCAGCGAGGTGTGGCCCTGCTCAGATGTGGGCTTGACACATGCACGCACATTGAATGTGAAACCACCCACCCACACCTAACCATTCATTAAGGTCTAACGTTCTGTGTGTGTCTGTGCTTGTGTGTGTGTGTGTGTGTGTCAGGAGATGATATGGAGCACGAACACGACACTGTGCTGCAGCTCCAAGAGGTCATCGAGCAGCTGAGAAACGTCTTCCCTTCAGAACCGGGTGAGTTTGTCTCGGCTGCACGGATCATAGCAGCAGTGGCTCCCCGCACTTCAGAGGCAGACTCTTTGCTCCTCCATCACCCTGGGGAGAGTGAGAGATGGAGAGGAGAGCAAATATGTACTGCTGTGGGTCGATAGTGGGGGGGAGGGACAAGGAGATTAAATGGCAGGGAGGAGGAGTAAGATAAAGAAAGGCAGTGACAGTAGCACAGAGAGAAAGAGTGTCGGTGTCACACACTTTGCAAACTGTCCCGTCGCATTTAAGACGCAATTTGCTGGGCAGTCCAAAGCCTGTAACTTGAACAAAGAAAGGGATTATCATAATTATAGCCTTCTTAGTTATAACCAAGAACATTTTTCAGTCTTGCACATGTGTTACTAAAATTATAAAAGCTTTTGCTTTTTTCCCCCATCCTCTATTTCCTAATTTCAGGCACCACCTCACACATCTAACCCCGAGTGGGCCTGGAGGAGCGAGGAGTGAAAACCTGAAAGGATGCCTGATGGCAGAGGGAGGAGCTCCATCCGGCTGAGGTCAGGCCACAGTCCACCAGGCCCTGTGACCACTGCAGCAGCTATGATACTCAGAGCTAACCCTCTACTGGAACTCTGTGCACTAAAAGCCTTTTTCATGCAAACTGCTAAAGGCTCACGCTGATGTCCGTCTGGCCAGGCTGTGCTTCATAACTTCAGTGGTGCAGCCTGACACCATGTTAATGATCCAAAGGAAACTAACATTAGCAGCAGGTCAGGGAGAGACTAAAGTAAAGGGGAAATGCCCAGCCAAGACACTGTGCTTACCAGTATCTGTGTAGTTGTTAGGGGGTGTGAAGCTTTATATCAGTCCACAGCACAAATTGGACCTTCCATGGAAAGAACTTTAAAAAAAAATGCAAATAGGAATAAGAAGAATATCCCCTTGTCCTGTCAGAATACCTGTATCTTCAATGTTTTTTTTCTCCTTGAATGTGTTTTCATGGTTATTATTTTTGTTGTTTTTTTTAAAGGAGGTGGTGTGTTAAAGCTTGCTAGTGTAAACTAGATCAGGGCTGGGCCGACTGCATTTCATGTGGCTGCATAGTGCAGATTGTCGGGGAGTTGACAGCACCCACAACGAGCTTATTTACTTTGTGAGAATGACACATCATCAGTTAAATCCATGATTTATTTAAGACAGCCAAAGTGCCCGCTAGCACAGCGCCTCTGTGTGCACACACTGTGTTCCTCTAATCCTCTCAAACTGCCTGTCGCTCTCATTGCTCGCCTCTCCTAAGTGAGCCCTTTACGCTCATCCTCTCACCGTACACATGCACACACACACACGTATGCTGCTACATCCATACTCCTTATTTACATTTCCCGCTTCCCTCATTGTGCACACACACACAAATGGCACCCCTGCATGATCAATCAATAACATGTGCTGCGCTGCGTCACAAAAAATACAGACTTCCATAAAAATGCAGATCCATTTCATCTCTTTGGCTCGCGGGATTCAAACAAGCTGTCAGTTTTGAGCCAATTTGTTTTGTTACTGAAATTGGGTTTTGTTGAGGAAATATCTGCCGATAAATATCAGCATGGAATCGTAGTTTTCTGCTGCTGTGCGCAAAGAAAGTGGAGGAAGGAGCTCCAGGCGACAGTCCTGCCAGGCTGAAGCTCTCTCTGTCCAATTCCAGACACTACAGGGGAGACAAGGCACGATGCCATAACACGGCCCTGCACTGACTTCATCCTTAATACCCCCTCTCCATGTAGATTTGAAAAGAACAGTAGCTATTGACTCTGCATGCCGATTTTTCTCGTACTTAATTGCTTTTGGATTTACAAAAAGTGTTTGAAATGGCGTTGCCCTCATCGTAGCAGGGTCAAAGGGCACGTTCTGGTCTATAGCACAGTCAATGAATGCCTTAACCAAACCAGTCCATATAGAGACAAGAGTAAGCCTTTCTGGCCTTTTTTATGTTATTTCTTTTTTACATTCAGGGAAGGAGTTTGCATCACGCATGCTTTGTGTGTCTGTCAGTCCCTGAGAAGGCCGGTGGCTAATTTTGAGTAACAGGAACAATAGGAAAATGTGGATCACAGCGCGTGAGCATCCAGTCATTGAAACCAGCTAAACAAAGCTTTTACGGGTGAACCCGTGATGCTGGGGATGCTTGGAGGGACTAAAGATCTGAGAGACAAGAGAGGAAAGGTGGAAAAAAAAAACAATCCATTTATTGCTCGAGGGCTGGTGGGAGAGATCCACTTTGATGTGCCTGCCACAGCAAAATCTCCAGAAGCAAGACAAGAGATTGCCCGAAAGAAGCAAGCCATGGCTTTGTGTGTTTCTGGGCAATCACACCGCTTCATTCTCACAGCAAAGACAGCGTTATACACCGTTAGGAATTCATCTTAATCCTTAAAACGACGCTCTGACCTCACATACATGAGTTTGAAACCCATGTGCTGCATTCATTACGGGCTACCCCTCCAGGCACATCGCACTCACATTTTGACACCATCCTCCTCAGCACTGGCTGCCTGTTAGTTTTGATGCTGTTGCTAGGGAACTATCCCCAAGTATGCAGTACCACAGGTCTGTATGTTGGGAAGGTGATGTGCCGTTCATAATACAAATGCTAATAGCCTTAAGGGAAGCAAGAGAGCGCCACTCTCCTCTTCCTCACTTCCACCTCCACCGAAGCCTGCCACTGAGTAGCTGCTGAGGAAAAGTCATTATCATCTATCGGATCCATCTCCGCTGCTGCATTGCCTAACAATTAGTTTTGGTTTAGCTCTCACAAGTCAGAACAAAGTGCAGCAGCTCAGCTCGTGGGTGAAAAAAAAAAAAATCCAAGTAATGTTTATTTATAGACATTTATTTATTGGTATTCATACATTTCATCGTGCATTGATGATCATCCAGCCTCACACTCCTTATCCCCATACTTTTGCTATGTGGGTACACAAAATGATTTACAAGTGACAGCGTGTGGGGGGGGGGGAGGAGACATTTCCCATAGGGCTGCATGTCACCGTTGGTTGTGTTTATTTTAAGACAACATAGAGGAAGAAGATTAAAATGAAAACACTAGTTATATGACAGAGTTACATTGCTATACACAGTTTGGCCCCATGTTTCACTCTGCTGCTCTTTGACACCAGCGTCCACATTTGATGGTCATTGACTGTGTGATCATCTGGGGTCTGATCCAAGAACACATTTCTATGCTGGTCCTGGCTCCCTACTGTATACCCCCCCTCCAGCACACACTAAAACATACCGTCATTTCTGTGGCGTGACTGAAGCTGTGTGATTAAAGAGAGCGGCTCTCCACAGAGGCCAGAGTCACCCCAGAGGACGCTGCTATGGCTCTCCAGACTTCATGTAGCCAGCCAGCACACGCACGGCTTTGATCGTTACCCTGCTGCCATTGCGTCACACCCTCCATGTCTGCTATCACGCATCTAAGCTTGTAATAAAGACGTGCGCTTGTGTATCACCGCACGGGGCAATGAATCACCTAACCTCAAACAGGTGTTGTTAACACTAACACATACATGTACACACACACACACACTCATACCTTACTGGTGAACTGAGTTTTTTTCTTCTTTTAAATCACCATTAATATACCTCATTAATAATTTCAATGTTTAATGGTTTTGATTTTATGTTATTGTCCAGCACTCAAACAGTTCTTGTTGTCTTTTCTCTGGAGTTTTTAATCTGTATGAAAGTTTTCTGAAGAAAGGCTTTTTACTGTAATAACAAGTAGGTTACTGGCTGCTTTCTACTCTTTGTGTACAGAAATAAAAACTTTGTATTTGCCAAGCTCTGTCTGCCTTGTGCTTTTCTATCTGCCTGCCGTTATCCCTTTGAGAACTGAATAATGAAACTTAACTGAGAACGGTGCCAAATATGAGCTGTTTATGCTTATATTAGTTTTTCTTGTGTTTATATTTGCATTTGTATGTGGCAGAATCAATATTTCCTGTTGAGACTTGAGGATTAGCTGTGTATCACTCGTCTTTCCTCCTGTTTCATCCATGTTGCTGTCCTTTCCCATTTTTGGGTGTATCCGTCTCTCTGACCTCAGCTTCCTCTGCGTTCCTTTGGCTCTGCACAAGACGATTCCATCCATTGATCTATTCTGATTGAGTGCCACCATTTCCTGCCTTATCACTGGTGGCTTTGTTCCCTTGGCTTGTTCTGCTCAGGCCAGGTGCAGCACTTGATTGGCATTTGACCTTCTTTCTGCCCTTATCGCTCGCTGATCTCTTGCTCACTACATTATCCTTGCCTGTGCTAGTCGGCGCCGGATTCCTATCTGTATCTGTTGCTCGATTATCTGGTGCACCCTGCCCATCCTCATGTACCACAACGCTCTCCATATTTTCATTATCTAACCCCTCGTCACTTGCTCTCCCACTCTCTGGCTCTTTATTACTCTGCTCTGCCTCCACATCTGGATCTTTTTCTGCTTCTGCGTCATCCACTCCCTCTGTCTCAGCAAGGGCAGGTTTCTCTGAGCTTTCTTTGCCCTCCATCTTATTGTCTTCTCTCTCCTCATCTGCTTCAGTTTTTTTTTCCTCACTGGCTTTCTGTGAAAATTTGACGTTCTTCTTTCTTGCTGCACTCTTTGCCTTGCTTCCACCAGGCCCCCACTTCTCCTGCATCGTATCCCAGTAAGTTTTATTCTGGCAGGCATGTAGGCTACGCATGCGCTCACCCAGCTTTTTCAGTTCCTGGCGGACAAAGGGTTTGAACTTTGGGTCCAATTTCTCCACCATACTAAAGTCCTTCTGAGCTTCTTCCTCATTGCACAAAGCGGCATGTGCTCGCGCCCGCTGGTACACCGCCTTAAAGTTACCTATGGAGTATGAGAAAACACAGTGGAGGTGTAAAAATAACAGCAGTACTAACATGTAAAGAAAATGAGGCAACAAGAGGTCAGCAAATATAAAAGTGGGAAGCAGTAAGGTGAAATAAACGGCAGGATGAAATAACCACTGAACGCCAGCAGTGAGACAGGAGACAGACAAAGCTGAAGGCAAAAGTTGGAGAGAAGTAAATGAAGGGAAAAGGAAACCATAAGAACAACCATTTCACATCGGCCTCAACTATAAATAATTCAGTCATAGCAGAAACAAAAAGAAAACAATGAATTCATTTTTGACTGTGATGTCCATGGGTGGGTGCCAGGGGAGCGAAAGAGAGATTCAGCAATGCGGTTGTGAATGTTTGGTTCCTTCTTTCCCTGGTAAACACAGAGATCAAGGATTGTTTCAGTGTGAAGGCAGCTGTTTGCTGAGGGCCAGGCATTTGTACTAACAACATACCCTGATATTTTAAGCTAAAAAATGAAGGGGCGTAACAACGCTAAAACCAAGCATGTTTATACATACTCATGTTCCTATTTCTATATCAAAACACGGCGTTTTTTGTTTCCTCCAATGCCTCAAACGGCGTCTTCATCCCAGCATATATTACCTTGATGCTTCTTCAGCAGCTTGTTGTTGAGCTCCACCACTTGCTGGTATTGTTGGAGCTCCAGCATGCACTGGCTTAGGTTGAGAGTCAGCGGAAGGCACACCTTCTCCAGCGACTTCCAGTCCTCGCTCCGTCGATCCCCCTGCTGAGTACACAGAGAGGACAAGATGGGTGGCAGGTGGGATGATGGGGGTGGAGGAGGCGGTGGTGATAGATGACAAAGAAATGTTGAAAAGATAATATGAGAATGAAAGAGCGTGACAACACGTAGACAGATGAACACATAAGGGTTGGGAGGAATGATGAAGATTAGATGCTGAAGATGATAGAGAGATGAAGGAAAGTGTGGAGGACTGTAAGAATAGGAGGAGGAGGAGGAATGAAGATGGACAAGCGGGGGGTTGACAAGAAGAGGGAGTGCGTTGAGTGTGAAAGGCGTGAGGGAGTTAGACAGCGAGGTGTGGCAGGAGCGAGGGAGTTTAGGAAAGAGAAAAGAAGCACAGGCGAGCGCTGTCACAGTGATATCTCTGTGGATGGCTGTTATTTTTAGCGCTCTTTTCTCTGCTCTTCACTTTGCCAGGATACCTACAATGCCACAGCTGCTCTTCAGTAAAAAAAAAATAATCACAGATGATTATGGTTTACAGCCACTGTCCTACTGTAAGATTACTTTCTGGCACATTCAATCCACTCATCACGCCGAATGGCCTGGACTGAAGGCTGTTAATACGGTTGGCATCCACCCTGACATCCATCTGGAAAATTACTGTTGTCACATAAGGTATTATTTCACATTTTATTCTCCATAATAATACGACATTACTACTTTTGTTTTGCTTGAGCACAACGTCACTAACAATTGCACTCACCATATTCTGAAGTTCCTCCACATATTCTATGGCTTCCGTGAACTTTACAGAAGCCTCTTGAAAGCGTTTTTCTTTAACGAGGAAGTTTCCCTCATTCTGCAGCAACATGACCAGTCGTAACATCTGCTGCCAGTCCTTCTCCTCTGTTCTATTGGAGGCATTTGGCTTCATCTCAGAGGAGCATGCTTCCTCGTTGTCACCTGTTCCCTCAGTCGGTGTACCCTTATTTTCGCCGAGTTCCTCTTTATGGATTTCACCACTTTTGAATGGAAATTCTTCTTTACTCTTTTCCTCTTCCTCTTCATCTTTTCGCTCTGTGGTCACGTGTTCACCATCTCCTTTATCTTCCTCCTCCTCCTCCTCTTCATTTTTATTCTCCTGTTTCTCCAGCATGTTCCAGTATTTCTCCTTCTCCTCTGAGTACTTCTCCTTCAT
Organism: Pempheris klunzingeri; assembly: GCF_042242105.1. Classification (NCBI taxonomy): domain Eukaryota; kingdom Metazoa; phylum Chordata; class Actinopteri; order Acropomatiformes; family Pempheridae; genus Pempheris; species Pempheris klunzingeri. The sequence goes on along the minus strand of NC_092020.1, from coordinate 17,213,958 downwards.
GCGCTCTGACAGGGCCTTCAACTCTCGATTGACAAGGGAGGCGAGGGTGATATCCAGGTGGACGACCATGTTGAAGTCTCTGCGGGCTTCCTTTTCATTCCACACGGCAGCGTGGGATTTGGCTCTCTTGTAGTAGCCCTTAACACAGTCTGAGAAACAGAAAACAGCAAAAGGCACAAAAGAGAAATGAGGGGAAAAAAAGCATGAATAGAAACAAAGTTATTAATGTCTAACATACAGATCCAATAACAAACCTGCTCTGTCTGCTGAAGCTGAGGTGGTGATTTGTCTGCATTTAAGACAGTGTGTACTATCACTATAGGTATTTCTGATCAGCACTGAGTATACAAAACAAATATACATATATATATATATAAATAAACAAATATATATACAAATATAAGCTTATCTAAGCTTTAGATGAGAATTGATACCATTGTTTCTTAAATATGAAGCTACAGACGGCATCAATTAAATTCACCTCCAACAACATGCCGCTGTTTTATGTGTCACTGTGCCTGGCCAAGAAATAGTTCTGTACATAACAGTGAATTGTCACTTTCACACTTTGGTTTTTGTTTGGATTAAACAAGCAAGATATAGTGTGTTAGTTAGTGAGGTTTAGAGGTGCTGGAGAGCAGATTTTGTTACATTTGGACAGAGCCATGCTCCCCTCTAGCTGTAACTTCATATTTACCAGAGAGACATGAGAGCGGTCACAGTGTTTTCATCTACCTCCGTGCCAGAAGTGAATAAGCTTAGTCCCCAAAATATGGAACTATTCTTTGTTTCTGTGGACATGTGCACATGCATAGACAGTGTAATGCCTGAATACACGTTTGTGCATGATTAGATCCCCACTGACGGTTCCGTTTTTTGTTCCTCTGCATTTAATTTCCCTCTACACTAAATCTTCATTCAGCCAACATTTAAACAGATTTCTTTGTTGCCTCTGGCAGAAGCAGAGCCACTGCAGTGAGCCACCACTGGTTGCTTTTTTAAAAAAACAACTGGGTCGAAAAGATGAAACAGCAGCAGAGTGGTTGACTTGAAATCACACAGACAATATGATACTAATGACAGGAGGAGCAATACAAAGAATACAAGCAAAGTGGAGAAGAAATGAGATGAAGGTAAAGGTGGAGTGTTACTAATGTAGGGTGGATCCTATGTGTAGACGGACTGCAGCTTTGTGACAGCACCCCAAACTGGACCAATGGGGCTCAGAGACTCCTGCCCATCATTTTCATTATACTGTTTCACTCTCAAGCAAATTTACACCCTACCTCTTCCTGAAACACAAGCTGAAGCACAACACATCATATGAGAACACACTGTACACACTCCCTCCTCCTGTCACACACACACACACACACACACACACACACACACACACACACACACACACAAAAATATAAAACTGGAAATCCAGGCTTAGGGACAGAGAGTAAAATAAAGAGTGCCTCACTGGATTGCATCTCTGGATGAGGGGCATAATTCATAAGTCTCTGAAGTGGAGACTGTGCCAGCATGTGAGCTCCTCTAGGATTGTATGAGTAGCCATGGGTATGACACTACAATTCCCAGGGCTGCTCAAACTATAAAACCCTCTGTAATGTCAAGCTCAGCCCTCCTACACACTCTCACTAGATACACAACATACACAACAGCCACTGCGGTAAACCCAAAGCAGGCATCAGACCCTGACCTGTCAGCTTTTTACAACATTTTGAAATTACTGTTTGCCACAGTGTTCATATCCAGGGGTGTGGAAGTAACTCTGTACAAGCCCTCATTTTACTCATCACTGACCAGCTTTTCATGTTCTTGATTACAAAAAATAATTTTGGCTGCTTTCCCCTGCTTCCAGTTGTTATGCTAAACTAAGCTAACCGCCCCGTGGCTGGAATGGTAATCTGATATTTAACTGAGAGACATGAGAGTGATATCAGTCTTCCTTTCTAACCCTCAGCAAGAAAGCAAATTAGTATATTTCTCAGAATGCTGCAACTGTCGGCAGAGGTGACACTGGGATGGAAAAACTGTGCTCAGTCAACTTTCCCAGGAAAGTGTAAATTATAGTTGTGTTTCAGTGCCAAAAATGAGAATTCATTAGTAATCAGGATAAATGTGTACAACTGAGTCCAACTAGACACTTACCTTTGTGTTTCTCCAGCAATTCTGTGGTGTGCTCTATAACTTCATAATGCTCCCCCAGCTCCATCATACACTGGCAGTAGTTTAACTCCAGGGGTACGATCATTCGACCCAAATTAATGTAGTCTATATCACCTGGCATCTCCTACACACACACACACACACACAGATGGAAGAACAAGAACAGGATCAGTGCTCCTGTGTGACTTGGCATCTCCTACATATATCTTAATAATTTATTAGGTTTACATATTTTCACATAGATTCAAACACAGTGTGGGTTTGGGACACTGAAGGACACCAAAAGCATCATCTCTGCCTAACCTTTATCTGTAACCTTTCAACATCACACTGTAAACATGACTAAAGCTGCCAAAACTCAGTCTCACGCACATAAAAATCCTCTCCTCTTTCTTATCAGAACATCTCAAACACAGTTTGTTTTCCCTGCAGTATCTCTCCATCCTTACGTCCCCCTCTCATCCTAGGCAGTCCTCCACAGCACTCCCTCCTCTTTTTTTGCCAGCCCTCCCACCCTACTGCTTGTAATCAGGGGCACAGTGGAGCAGAGCAAAACAGGAAAACAGGAATCTCCCACTGGAAAAGAGTATGAGTTGCATGTCCCAAAAACCTAAAATCCTGAGAAAACCTCAATATTAACAAGACTGCACATCATTCATTCTGCTCCCTCCATCCCAGCTCTCTACCCCTACTCCTTCACTCACTCTAGACTGGACTGTTTTCAGCAACAGGACGGCCTCTTTGTACTTGCTGGCTGCCTCTTTGAATTTTCTCTGCTTGACCAGCGCGTTGCCCTGCATGTGGAGAATTGGCACCATCTGCAGCTTCTCATCCTTTTCCATCATCCATGACTCCCTGTGATATGACATCGGGTCTCCAACCTGGAAGCAGCAGGGGCAGGAGGGGAGCACAACAGAGCAAAAACGAAAAAAGTCAGTGATGCAAGCACAAGTGAGTGCTAAACAGGTACAAAGAATCATAGTGGTGGAGAGATTTTTCCAATTTGTGGTATTTCATTCCTCTGCTTCGCTACATTTCAGATGGAAATTTCTAGTACTTCCTCCACTACATTTATTTGAAAACTAGTTACAACTCACTTTAATTTTACATACAAAACATATAATGATAAAATCTAAGACATTATTACATATCAAAGACCTTGCATAACCACACACATTTATGTGGCTGATCAGACCGGCTCTGGTTGACAAACGCTCTGCTGGGATTTACGAGAGGTTTCCAGCAACAATAATAGCATTTTAACTTGTCCTGCAACAAAACTAACAGAAGTCTAAGTCTCCTTTCTTGTTTTTTATGTTGATGCACAAGATAATAACTGGATAATAACAGGACCTTAGTAGATCCATAATCTAGCACTCTGAAAGGAGCTATTATACATAGTGAGTACTTCAATACATTTTGGTGGAAATTTATTTAAGTAGAATTTTTAATGCAGGACACACTTAATGCTGCTTTTACCTAAGGAAAAGATCGGAGTACTTCTGCCATTAATGAGTTGTCATCTTGCGTGCGGTGAAGCATTGTCAAAATATTTGAAAACTACCGGTGGAAGATGTTAATTTACTGCCTCCACTGCTGGACCCCCTGGTGAGTTTCATGCTAGTATGTTTAATGTTTTGGCAGCGTGGGACTTCACTTGTGTCATATCTGTCAGTGGAGTTCAGAAAAAGGTGTGTACACATGTTTCGGTTCTAGAGAAGGGTTGGATAAATAAGTAAATGCGTCTTTTTAACTGTCAGACTATGTTTACAGATGCTAAAATCTAAGAAAAAGCTGTTTATTGAAAAAAAGAGAAGACAGCTGGTTGTTTTACACTGTCTCCTTCTTTTGCTACCCAGTGTCGTATACAATATTTGCCACTGGCGCTTACCTGCAACAACTCCATGATAAATATAAGTGGTTGTGGAGTTCTCATTAGCTCATCCAGTTCTGGGAAACCAGTGGAGTGATAGTGGAACATGTTTCCCATGCCACACATGTGTCTCTGGCCCTCTAGGGGGTCTTTCCCTTGAGCGATCAGCCTCATTCCCTTGGATACGATGGGGTACAAGCCTGTGTGCTGCAGAATGAACTCATCAACAAAAACATAAACAGCAAGTCTGCAACGAGACATTGAAGCACTTAATCATTCTAACCCCCTACCAGCCTTTGCCAATCAGGCCTACAAGGAAAACATAAGAAATGGTTACAATTTTACTTGCAAATTACAATGTTCTGCAGAAGAAGAAAACTACAATTTGCTGTTCGTGTGTATAACACTGAGAAAGTAAGAGGCTTCAAAAGGTTGATTCATGTGCATCATAATGAGGAGCAAAAGCTTCCCTTGAGCCCTGAGGACTCTTCCATGGCCCTAATATATAATGGTGTATGCGTGTGCGTATGTGAAATCTGTGGTTCAACTCACAACGGCATCACACCAGAACTCAGCCACCTCTCCAATCCTCATGGACATCAGCAGGGTCTCCCAGACTTCCATCTTGAACATCTTTCCAACAAAAATCTCAGCTGGCCTGCCAGCCAGTCGACTGTCATCGATGACCGTTCTTTCAAAGTTGTCCAGCAGTGTCTGGAAATGGAAAACCAGCTGGGAATGAAGGGGGGAGCAGGGGGGTGAAAGAGTCAGAGGGTGGAGATCAATAAATGAAACTGTGACATAATTTAAAAAATATATGAAATACATGGTGTTCAGTTTGTCCATTTACTACTTCGGTAATTACTCTGCACTTTAAAGAAACTAAGTTCTAGTTTTGAAGAATCATCTGTGGGATTGTTTTTCAGGAAATCCATAATTTATCCTTTTCAAAGACTTCAGATGTAAGTATTTCAATTGAGAGAAGTCTTTTTTGTTCACTGGCTCAGAGATGGTTTTTGTGAGCAACTGAATATTTAGTGTGCAGATAACAAAAATATACCACCTTTCTCTTCTCACTTTTTAAATGACATACAGTGGGAAGTGCAACCTTTATTATATGTATATGTGAGTGTGTGTATGTTATAAATATTTACGTTTATTTTCTTCTCTCGTTTTTTACCTATGTTTCGTATGTCTGACATAGACGCGAAACAGAATACAATACAAAAGTTAGAAATTAATCATTTGTCAACTTTGACGACGTGCTGCTGTTGACAGTTTTAGTTTTTTTTTGGTACATGTTTTTTCAAAAAGTGTTAGTTGACTGAATGCCGTTACATACTTAAGTCACTTTTTATGTAACACAGACATGCTGGTTTTCATTATGTGTTCCATCTGTTTATGTGCTTGTAAAAGACTTACAAAAGCATCACTCTGACTGTAAAATTACATTGGCTCCATGCTACCTTCTATTTATAGCCTGACAGATTGTGTATAATGGTCCGATAACTGTGTGAGCTACTGGGAATCACCTCACCTGGGAGGGAACACACGCTCACTGTAATATAGACACACAGGTAAATGGAAATTCATGCTGGCATTGTCATGGAAAATGTTTGTCACTGTGTCCAGGCTTGGTGCCATATGGCTGGATTTGACTAGAAAGGGAAAAAAAGTCGGCGACCAGCAGATCAGTGGATGAACAGAAACACTGATACAGTGCCAAAAAGCATGTTGCAATTTGGTTGACCAAATGTTTGCTCTGTGTGTAAGTGCCAGATACGGAATAAATTTCCACACTTCATGAATAATTCAGCAGAATCTAATTGAAGTGGGCAATGCAATACGCAGCTAAAAATATTGATTTTTCTCTGTGGAACATTAATTACATCAAAATAGTTATTGTGCAAGGAATCATTTCCTATCATACCGTGTTAGTTTATCAGGTTAAATGTGACTTGTTACCTTTGTCCCCGGTGGAAAGTGTGGCAGTGGTCCTGTGCCTCCAGCCATAATCTTCTTCCTGACTCCTGGGTGGTTCTGAAGGTATGTCTCCTCCATTGTCACTCCGATTTTAGCAGTACCAGACAGAAAAATATGTGTTTTGGAGATATCTTTCTCCTCTATAGGTCTGTGTTCTTCTGGCTTTCTAATTAGCCTAGTGGAGAGAGTCTTGGCTGGTTAGCTGCTCTCTGACAGATGGCAGGATTAGGCAGGGTTTGAAGGTGGACACTTTAATCTGAGGAGCTAATCTCTTGGCTTCCATTGCGATTGGTGGGGCAATCCCTGCAGGAAGGAGCAGGAGAGGCGGGGATGACCACCGGGACCAGAATCATGTGGATGAGAAAAGTCCAGATCACTCTCGAACAAGTTAAGATCATTCTGGAAAGAGAGTAATCTGATGACGTGATGATGGTTTAGTGACGCAGTTGTCCGGCCATGGCAGGTCGCCTTAACATCACACAGCAGTGTGGACAGCAAATAGCTCTTTAACCTATAATTAACTACTATTTAACCTTGGGCTGCAACTAACAATTATTTAAAATAAGCATTTAAAATGTTGGTTTAAATCCAGTAAGCTCAGGAGACAGTACACTAGACACTCTAGTGAGCAGTGACAAAGATGCAAACTACAGTTAGTACAGTTAGCCACAGTTAGATCAGAAGACAGTGAAATAAAAACAAACAGTTCTAATCCTGTATTTCTGTGTTAACTATTCATTACACACTAAACATGTCAAAAAACATTTATTTTTCATATAAAAAAAGCCAAAAATCCATGTTCCTGTATAAATATTTTTGAAGAGGTGGTTTACATAAATCTAAGCAATCCAATGTGATTTACAGTAACTAACTGCACACCCTATGAAATAAAACTGCACTTGACTGCTCTCGGTGCGGTTCACTAGCAGAGCAATATAGAGGGACATGTGAGTGTTTCCACAGGTTTACCTACAAAAAAAAAAAATCAAGAGTGTGGTTGAGATCTAATTTGTTCATTTAGCCCTTACCCTCTTTCTCCTGGTCTAACAACACAGGTGGGGGCGTGTGTTGAGGCCAAGAGTCACACCTCCCGTTTCATGTGGAAATGTCACATCTCAAAAGCTTGCGCCATGCCCACATGCAATAAAATTGAATTTCCATTTCTTTGACTCTTGTGTATGCTTGTAAATGTACACTTCATATGGGTAAAGAAACACAGGAGTATATTTAGCTTTAAGATGACAAGCAAAACAGACACAATATTCACTGTTAAAGCCAAACAGTTTAATAATACAGTAACTAACAATACATTTTGTCCACTTGACTTAAAAAAATTTTTAAAACAGAAATGAGTTTGCTGTATGTGTAAGATATGACAACGACGAACTGAAAGGAATGACACAGCAAATCAGCTAATAAAGACTCCCTCCCTGGATGAAGGCCCTCCTCCTCCTCCTCCTCCTCCTCCTCCTCCATGTGATGTGTGGCCGAAGATGACATGAGGCTGCCCCCTGGTGGTCACTTTTCGATAAGTGAGTCCAGCTGCTCCTGCAGGGAGGCCAGCTGTTGGAGCAAAAAAATAGAAAGCGTGATTGATGCCCGACAGCCCCAGGGTGTAATTGGAGGGTAAGTGGATGATGATTAACATGTCTATTCACATTAATTTGCTGCCTTCATTTGTCAATACAAACAACGACCCAAGACGGTGGGTGGCCACTATGCCATAGCTGCAAAAATGACTTCGCTGGTAGCTGCTGATATATTAAATTCCACATGATTGAATTTCAGCTTTGCTATTAGACATGAACACTGTTGGGTTCAAAAAGGACAGCAAGTACAATGACATCTCCTGACATGGTAATTTGACATTCATACAAGACAAATTAATGCAAAGTGCTAAAAGCTGTAGAAAGCTCACAGCAAGCACTGATCCTCGACTTTTACGAAAAGATTCTTACCTGCTCCATCTCCCGTTCCTCCTGCTGAATAATCTCATCCAACAACGCTTGGAAGCGGTTCTGTGAGAGGAGAGAGACAAACAAGATTTGTTAGAGTCGACATGCTGAGCCTCATTAAATTGTGATGGCTTTAAATTTGTGTCTGCCCGGGCTGCTCATGTCACTATCTCCTCTCTGACAGAAAGGCCACTTGGAATGCCAGTCAGAGACAGCTGACCTTTTCCCTGCGACTGTGATAATAACGACTGGAGATGGGGCTTTGGCGGTCCCTAAACACTGGGCAATGAGAGCTCTAAATGGCAACGTAAAAAGGGCCATGTCTGCTCATGTTTCACTTGTTGTAAAGTCTCCACTACAGGAGTGCTTAGCAGAACAATGAATTTGCATACCATTTTTTTTGTTGCATAGCAATGCTTATACAGTAAAGGGCTGACGGGAGAATTGTAATATTCAAGGCTTTAATAATACAAAAAAATTCAAGCATAATTGCCTCAAACGCTGTGTAATCAGCTGTTTTTTTGTGTTCACATCACTGTTGAGAGAACTTATGCTGCATGAAGACTTCTGCCTCCAAGCTCATCTGCATGTTCTTGTTTATGTTTCTGTACACGCAGACCTAGTTTCTGAATGACTGTGAAAATAGGGTTTACTGCTTACTTTGAGGGCCTGGTTTTCCACTTTCATGATGAGCTCCTCCTGCTGTTTCTTTCGGGCGCGGGTTTCCTGAAGCTTGGCCTTGACGTTGTTGATCTGCACCTGATACTCCATAACTGCGGGGAACAGCAGGAGGTTCACATGTTATGACTGTCATAAAAACACAAATGCCATTTACGCTTCTGGTTTCTTTTTCTTTTTGCTTTGGAAAGTAGACAGAAAAAGCCAAAGAGAGATGAAGTTGTGCCATAATTTGAGAGCAACACCACACGCACAAAGCCATGACGACAAGATATGCACCATAGTGAGCTGAACCACAAGGATGCCTCCATTTCAGTTTGACAAATTGTGGTTAATGGGAACAACAAATCCATTTAAAAGGACGTGAGCCAGCAGGCTGAAGCACTAAAAGACACAACTAAATCAGTCGGCCCTGGGTCCACAGAGGGTTCTCATTAAAGCCAGCCAAAGTGATAGTGCCTCTCGACAACCTGTGGCTCCATTACCATCAACTATCCGCCAAACTAATTGTATCAATCCTCTGTTCCCCCCAACTGACTCTCAATTGTCTGATGTAGCCCATCTAGTATGCAACAGCAAGCGGGGAAGAGTCCCTGCAGACCCATTAATTACAACTTTGCAGGGCTGCCAGAAACACGCACAGCCAGACTACGACACGTCGGAAAAGGCTCAGCAGATCTGCTACAAAAGAACTGACCAGTAGTGTTGCTGACTGACAGCTCCATGTATGTAGATAAGGAGGCATTGAGCTGTTGGACTGGACAGCTGTCTGAGCTGAACGCTGAACCACAACACCTGTCAGGATGGTTAGTGGAGGAGCTGAGGGATGTCAGTTTGTGCATCTCTATGGGCGAGGACGCATGTGTATTTAACTGAAAGTAGGGCTACTCATTTGAGTGTGTGTGTGATGTCTGACCTAGAAACTCAGTTCTGAATTACAGACACCTGGCTAAGGACTTATGTTTCAGCAGGATTTGGAAAAACTTGTCTATGCGTTTATCTTTAGCAGGCTCGACTACTGTAAGGGTGTCTTTAGAGGCCTCCCTAAAAATCAATCATACAGTCCTCACTAAGACCAAGAGAGTAGAACTTATTACTCCAGTTCTTAGATCTTTACACTGGCTACCTGTCTGTCAGATAATTGATGGTTTAGGGCCAAAATACATTTCTGAACTGCTGCTTTGCTATGAACTATCCAGATCTTTTGGATTGTCTGGGACAGGTCTGCTTTCTGTCCCCAGAGTTAAAACTAAACATGAAGAGGCAGCGTTCAGTTTTATGAACCACATATCTGGAACAAACGCCAAGAAAACTGCATATCTGCTGCAACTCTCAGTTCTTTTAAATCAAGGCTCAAGACTTTTTGGTTTGCTGCTGCATTTCATTAAATCAAACACTATTTATTTCTTGCAATGCACTCCATCTTTTATTCTTGTAATTTTAGACCTGTCTTGTGCTATTTTAGCTTGTTTTTATTCTCTTGTCTCTCTGCTTTTTATTGTATTCAAATGTAATTTTATAATGTCTTTTATAATGCTTTTATGATGCGTTTCTTTTCCACTCTGTCACAATGATTTTAATGTTTCATGTAAAGCACTTTGAATTGCCTTGTTAAAATGTGCTATACAAATAAACTTGCCTTGCCTCTGCTTTGACAAGTATCTGGTGGTGTTTGATTTAATACAATGTCGAACTGTCTCTGATCTACAAGTCCGTTCTGAAATCAGCATGCCAAGTCCTCAGCTGTGATTGCAACGTCTGAAAGATTAAAGACTGTTGATATGTCGGGTAAGTCGGCTGAAAGAATCAGCATTCACACCGAGGTGTAAATGCAAGTCGCAAACACAGCATGAAGGACTGCATAATTACAATGCTGCACTTCATCCATCTAGATATACATACTTGCACGTTCGCACACACACACACACTTTCCAGAGCAGCTTACACATGCATGCATGCACACATGCTCTATTTCAGAACATATGTATGTGAATACGCACCTCCCACCATGTGGGCAAACATCTATAGGTCCTGTATCGAGGTGTTTCTATGTTTATGTCATTTACAGTGTGCCACTTTTTTCAGACCTGAATTTTCAAACTGGAAACAGTTTGATAAATAATGTAAATTGTATTTTTGACTACAACTATTAGTCAAATATTACACCATGCAACACATCACATGTTCCCATAGTCCAAGGTGACATTGTGAAATTGTGTTATTTGTCCAACCAGCAGTCCAGAACCTACAAATATTACATTTAAAATTATATAAAAAGAATGAGAGAGCAGCAAATGCTGACATTTGAGAACCCTGAACCTACAAATATTTCGATTTTTCCTTGAGAAGATTATTAAATGATTACCTGATTAATTGTTTTGGGTCTAAATAAAAAAAACTTCCAATAAAAAATAATTCCAATAAAAAAAAAATAAAAAAAAACAATATTCGGCGAAACCTGTACATTTTCAGACATATTTTATATAGATTTTCAGATTTGCGAAGAAACCCTGATATCCTCTCACCTATCTGGTTGTTTCTATCACTTTCATGCTGTGCAGAATCAGACTCATTGAGTTTGTCTTGGAGCTGTCGGACCAGATCATCTTCCGTGTCCATGATATTCAGGTCCTCGTCCTCATGCCGGTCCCCTTCGTCCTCCTCATCCTCACTGGAGCTGCTGATGTCGTTGAAGATCTCCCTCAGTTCGTCGCGCTGGGCTGGCCAAGCGGAACACACATTAGTGTTATTAACATGGACACAGAGATGGAAGCAGCAGCAATATAGAACACTTGCTTGGGTTTGAACTGGGTCACAGAGCCAACAATCTAAAAAAAAAACAGAATGTGTCAGGGATATGGTCTCGGATTAAATAAAGCAGGTATGATTGATGTGCATTCCCAACCCTGAGCCTACTCATGAGGTTATGAACAGCTTTTCTTGCATAGCAAAGAAAAAGTGTGTGCTCTAACGCCGAATGTTCATACAGCTGGCAGCCAACAAGTGGTTTTCAAATGATTTTGTTCTTGAAATCTCTGCGCTACCACATTTTTTAGAGTAATATTAGTTGAGACACTAACATACATCGCTCACTCTGCACCTATAAGTGCCAGCATACTTGCACTGTACACCTAGGTACTAGGAAGGTCCTGTGGAGAATCTGCAGCCAAAAATACAGCTGAAGAGTAACTAATGCTTGGTGCAGCCTATTTCCATTTCAAAACCACTGGGGCAGAGGCTATCAAGCACGACAAGGGTGGTGTGCATGTTGAAAATGAAGAAGGAAACCTTTGCTGGTGAGGGAATGAGAGTATTAAAGAAACCACTGTTCAGCACTCAGGCCAATCAGAAGAGCTAACTGTGTCATTTCAAAGCAGCTGCACATAAAGAGCTCGACCAGGTACTGTATGTCAGTATTAACGTATATGATGGACAATGAGCAACAGGAAATTGTAGTACAGATATGCCAAAAATATGCTTGAGATAGTTAAGAAACAATGTTTCCATTACATTATTAGATAATTAGAGAGCACTTACAAGTGTATTTTCTTAATATAAATTGTCTCACTTAGGGTATATCTCGGTCATATTCCTTGCAAAGTTAAGGAATCCTTATCAAACAATGTATATTCATATTGCATAATTATGTAATATTATAAAAAAAATATAAATATATATAAAATATAAAAAATTTAAGAGATCTATCATCAACTCTCAAGTATAAATATCTGCATTAGCCTCAAAAATACATTGTTGATCAGGCTTTATTGCTTTTTATTTCAGGCCATGTAGTCAAGATAACAATATACAGCCTTTTTCAGCTTCAAGAGAGTGGAGGAACCGGCATTCTACCATCTTATTCCTTGTGATTTACTCATGTAGAACATGTTTCACTTACCAGAGGACCCATGACCCATCTTGTGGCCTGAGGTGCCAGGGGAGGAGTCCAGGTTGCCCAGAGAGCCGTGCTGATCTGCTTCCTTGGACTCATCTTCTGCTATGATTTCCCACCCTGAACATTGTGGATTAAGATCAACGTACTCTCTGTAGATTCCTCTCAACTTTTTAGGAGCCCTACACCAAAAGACACAGCTCATGGTCTTTCAAAACTCTCACTTTCCACAAACTCTTCTTTGAAGTAGACTTCAAAGGTAAAAACCAGATGACGGTCCACTGGAACTGTCTTAACTTTAACATTCATTAACATTCACATTAGTGTGTCATGTGTATGTCTGCTGCTGTGTGCAAATGCTAAAACTATAATTAGAACCCAGCTTCACCATGGCCAACTAAGCAATGATAATGAACAGTCCATCTCAATTAACACACAGCAAGCAGCCACTCAAAGCGGCCATGCTGTGCTCTTATTCTGCCAGGCAAGTTTAGAGTTTCATTAGAGCACTAATAGCCTCCTTGCAAAGTGCATCTCTTTCACATAGGCATTAGACAGTCAAGTCAGGTGAGCCAAGCAGGAGCCAGGACACCTGCTTGGGCCTTAGATTAACCTATTTTGGATGTTAGGCGGGAGTGATCTTATATTTGTCCTAAAAAGACAAATAAGTTCCAAGTAATTGATGCTTCTTAAATGCTAAAGTCATGGCGTGGGGTTAGCTTATACATACACAAACATTTCCATCTCATTTCACATTACATGCCTATGCTTGCTGTTGTATGGGATACACACAAATGTTGTTTTGGTTGGTTAAACAACTGGTTTGCTAGCTTTTTAGGCTTCGCAAGATGGATGTGCAGAACAACTGTAGGCATTTAAAAGGATACGAACACTGACCGCCTCAGCGTCAGTGCTCAGCAATCTCTTCACCTCTTTTTCCACATCAGGAGATTCAATGTACTGCAAGAGCGAGAGAGAGCAAGAGATTGCGTTACATGTAGCGTTAGCAGCATTTCTCTCTCCCTCTCTCTGTCACACACACACACGCACACACAGGTAGCAGCTGGCCACATGCCAGGAAGCACATTAGCGATTAAAAACAGAAGGAGCCAAATCAATATGGCTCAGCTCTGCATCTTCAGGAAGATTTATTCTGAAGACAAAGTAGAAGTGTGCTCAAGCATACTTGCTTTCATTTTGATCAAAGCAATAGTGAAATTGCTTTTTTTTGCATGCCTTTGGGGCAAACTAAGATGGAAAGGCTTTATTTGTATGTAAATCTTAGTTTTCACTTCACCACAGTTCCTGTTTTATGAAATGTAAATGTCTTGTTGGAAGAGAGCCTAGGAAAGAGATGGATCATCAGACGGGATGCTAAAAGGACGGATAAAGGAAGCGAGGCGGGTGCTGATGGGGAAATGAAAATGTCAAAACCTTCTTTTTCGCAGTCTTCCGAAATCTTCTCTTGCGTGTGTTCTTCAGAGGGCAGGTGACTGGAGACCAAATCAACATGATTAGTGAAGTTCAAATGGTTCAATCAGCTGCAGAAGGTAAACAATGCTGCTTACTGAAATGCTGATGTGCCACGTTTTTAGCACCAACAGCTCCAACTGTTGTGCATAGACATTTGTCGACTTACTGCCGTGGTTCCAAACGAATTTCTTGTCCTTGTCTTTGTCCTTCTTCTTGCTCTTAGGGTCGGTGCCAGTTGGCTCCTCTAAAGGAGGGTAAAGGTCTCCATCTAGTGTACACACCAGCATCTAACCCATGGATGCAGAAATGATTGGTAAATGATGCATTCTGCTGATTCACGCTGTTGTATTACAGTATTACAATGAAAAACAAAAGCTGTGACAAAACCTTATTTTTATTGTTAATGTAGCTGTCAATTTGTAAAAAAAAAAAGTACTTTTTATTCACAATAAGTATCCTAAACTTAAAAACAATTATGTATCCAATGTTGATAACGACACATGTTCCTAATGAATATCACATCTTAAGCTTACTGCCACGGTGTAGCTGTACTTTAAAATTCACAATCGTAAATCTAAACTTGACCAACAAGAACTGTAACCAGTGAAGATGGCGTCCTAACTTTATTGCCATGGTAGAGGATTACCTGGCAGACATCAGCAGTCTTGTAAAATGTCTTCTTGTCCACCGTTTTCAGAGACTCAATCATGCAGGGCAGATCCACCAATTTGCAGGCCAGAGGGACGCGGTCTACTCTCACTATGCCATGACGACCATCAGCTACAAATAACAGAGAAAACATGATTGTGATTATGATGACATATATGAGGCAGAGGTAGCCATTGACATAAGGACACGGCAATCACTGTTAAGTTGAAAAAAAGAGTGCACAAATAAAGCTGCAAAATATGTACAACATCGATTGCCAAAGATTATTTCATACTAAAGACCATGGCACGTCAGTTAATGTTGTCATTAGTACTGTATATCAACAAGCTTAAAAAGTTAGACCAATTGCCACCAGAACTCATACAACTGATAAATCAGCTTACGGTGCAACTCGATGGTGAGTCTGTCTTTCATGTTCATACTGCTAGACTGGGCAATCCTTCTTACTGTTGAGGCATACTCCTGTAAATGAAAAAAGATGAATCCACATCGTTTTCAGCAAAGTAACATTGAAGTTTATATAAATAATTGGTTTGATCATGTACTACAGTCTCACCAAAGGAAGCCTCAGGACAAACTGGCTCTCCAACTCATAAGGAGCATCCTCTTTATTCTTGGATCCAACCTTCCCAACTAGAATCAAAGCACATCACTATGAACAAAATGGTGAAATAGCTTCCTTGTTGCTTGGTATGTACTTAAAAAACTTCAATGTAGCACTTGACTTGTGCAGCTACACAGTTCAATCTATCTCGTTTACGTATTAAATTTTGAACCACCAGATGTTATATAGCATGTTACTGCTTGAATGGTCTTGTGACCCATTTCATCTAAGGCCCTTCAATCAAAGCAGGCCTCTTGGAGCTTTACTTAAAACTGCTAACTATCGATAAAAACACTAAATCAAAAGTGCTCCATGAACTCACCAACTTTAGATGCTCATCCTATCCTAATATTTCTATTCCATTTTAGTACTGGAGATTTTATATTCTTATTATACTATCACTATCACTAAGAAGTATTACTTGTATCATTAGTTCAATAGAAAAATTTGTTACATCTTAGTATGAAGTAATGATCCCTGTGTTTTGCCGATAGAAGGGGTAAATCACGTGTGTGAACTAGGACTAGCCGATTAAGGTAAACCTGGATTTCATTTCATATGAAGTGCTAATTACTTAGAAATCCTACGTTATTATAATGTAATCTGTCACAGTTTGTGTACCGGTAACGTTAAGCAAATGTTGCAGGTTTACAACGTATCGCACATTATTCAGACAACCATGGAAGAAAGGTCACTAACTTTAAATGGGGAACACATCTTGAAGCTTCCAAATCCTAGTAATTGTATTCTGTTATTTTTATTATAGTGAATTCATTACAACAAAAACTGTGCCAGCAGAGGCGCGGTAAGGTTATGTTTACAAATGAGAGGGCTAGCTATCTTTAGCTTAGCAACGTTAGTACCGATAGACTGGATAAATGGCACGGGATCTTTTAACGTACCTTTCAATTTAGATGTCATCTTCCTTTTAGTTTAGTGCAGCCGCATGAATGTGCTGAAATGATAAAAGGAAAGAGTAAATATGACGACGGTGATTAAAACCGACACAGCTCAGCTACACTCGCTAGCGTAGCAATGGTCTTATCTAAAATGCCAATGGCGATTGTATAGACTCTTGTGGCATTCAAGTTCTCCTCGGAAATTGTAAACCTACGACTTTTGCAACACACTCTTTAGCAGCCCTTCTTTACAATGCTTGCTGACTAACTGTGCTCAGAAAGCATTAATACCTTCCAGTATAGCTCTAAAGTGTATAAATGTAGTTGTTTGAGCCCACTGACTTCATAAATTAAAGAATAGCATGAATTCGTATGAAATTTACATCCATAAGACAATTATCCGAGAACTTGAACATCACATTACTTCCCGTCATCTGTGCTGTATCGCGAGACTTGTTCGACTGACGAGTTTCGGGGAAAGCTTGATTATCAAATATCACCAATTTAGAAAAATATAAAACATGTAGTTAGCTGTTTTGGCATAGTTATACTATATGCATTGACAGCAAAACAAACCCATCATTACAAAAAACGATATTGGCAAAATACGAATTGTATTGTACTGTATTGTATATTCATCGTATTTTTTTTCTCCAAAAAAATATTTTATTTTATTTTGTTTTGTTGACAATTCAATTGTAAATTCGCACAAAAGCCACGTCGGTCAAAATAACAGAAACAGATAAACTATACAGCTATTCATTTCACTTCCTGTTCAGATTGGTGAAAATTGGATATTTCATAATAAGAGCCCGCAATTAGAACTGCTATCATTAGCTATGTAATTACTCTGTGAAAAACGACCAAATCTATATCTACGTTCATTTACAAGTCGTATCAATTCAACACAATATGTGACGCTAAGATTTACCAGCAAGAGTTGATTTAAACCAGCAACATCCCGCCATGGTGCTTTTACGTTGAAATAAAATGGTACACTTTCTGGAAAAAGAAAAAAAGTTTTCACTTCCGGGTTTTCGATTCCTCTGTTGCTGTCGTCTTTCTGCTGTCTACTCCCCCTTGTTCGTGAGTAATATTTGCACAAAGTTCGCTGTTTTCTACGACGACATTGCAGCATTTGGCCGCCGACCAGCCGACATGGTGTTTAAAGTGACTGTCAACAGTGCCTGGAGGGCAACGAGGACGATGTGGCTGCTCGTGCTGGTGAGCCTGTCTGTGTGCATCTGTGTTTGCCGAGCATCCTCACCTCAGGACGACAGTGCCATGGAGAACATCGTTACAGAGAAAAAGGCTGAGGAGAGCCACAGGCAGGACAGCGCAGACCTGCTCATCTTCATCATGCTCCTCACCCTCACCATCCTGACCATCTGGTTGTTCAAACACCGGCGGTTCAGGTTTCTGCACGAAACTGGACTGGCGATGATTTATGGTGAGATGCTCCAGCGTGACAGACAGGCGGCATCAGTGACATTACTGTCATTTGGTACTTCAAAACGAACGCATGTTAATATCAGGCTTCATTCATGCTAACAACGGCAGTACATTACTAATCTGTAGCTGTATTACTGAGCATAAACACACCTTGTCTGCACCCTCATCGGTCTATAAAACTACACCCAAGCTGCTAAGTATTTGTGGCCCCAATGCAGCATGAAAAAACACAGCCCCAAGTTTCACTTCTCTATATTGTGGTCAGGTAAGGCCAGGGATAATAGTGCTTGAAATACATGTAATTTCGATTTGTGATTCACTCAGACACCAACATCCTCCTACACCTGATGGGACTAACACTCACTGGGTGTCACTGCTCTTTGTTCCATCTTATAACTGGCGTCATATGGTGGCTTTTCACGTCATCAGCACAGCCATAGTCCACCCACAAAGATGACTTTTAACTTTTGTAGCCTGATATTTCACAGCAGACATTTTGAATTGTCACAGTAGGAAAACCATAGCTGTTCTTAAAAACAATCTCAGCTCCAGATATAGTACATGTTGGCTTACTGGAGTACCTGCAGTGGGCTGTATGCTTTTCCTGCTGATAAGTCAAAATGTCTGCAATGTGTGCAAACTCTGCTTGACTAACACGTAAGCATAAGTAGATTTGTTTCAGCTGTTAAGGTGTCAGCTTACATGTTATCATTTTGATAAGTATGTGTTTGGTGTAGTGGTGTAATTTCCTGCACAACTTTGCTCAACTTCCCCCTGATGAATCGGCTGATCAGCCAGCAACGGCAATTCAAAACACCAATGTGACCTTTTAGAACCATCATCTGAACACATTCTGTTCCTGATTTGTGCGGTACATATTTGTACCGGCAATTCTCAACTGGATAAGCTGAGCTCATGTTGTTAAGTCTGGCTTTGGGTGACTGAGAATTTTACTTTTTCTCAATTTCTCTTCCAAAATCCCTTCCTAGATGAACATTTGATGGCCCTTTGCAACTCTAGGCAGCCCCAGAATCACAACCACCCCACATGCACTCCTTTAGTGATCTCTCTTCATCTAATTTGGCCTCCGTGTTGCAGCAACATAAATCAACTCTTGTGTCTTATCTGTCTTGCCTCTTTTTCTGCCTCTTTTCCCAGGCGTGCTTGTTGGCGTGGTCTTGCGCTATGGCATCCACGTTCCTCGGGACATCAGCAACGTCACGATGAACTGCCAGGTTAACACCAGCCCCGCTACTGTGCTGGTTAACATCAGCGGTAAATTCTACGAGTACACGCTGAAGGGAGAGATCAGTGCCAACGAGGTGAACGATGTGCAAGATAATGAGATGCTGAGAAAGGTACAGACCATCAAGTTATTATTGTTGTTGTTGTTAGAAATCTGGTGTTTGACCACAAGAAGTTGTATTGTGCCATCTTTTAAATACATTTAATGAATGAATTGTGATGTTTCTATACATCTGTTTTATAGGTTTGATATGTTTTTTTACTGTTCATGTTGCTGCTGTATAATATAGAGCTAAATCGTTCAGTTGTTGCATTGATTACTCAATTGACACAAAAGCACATACTTTGCAACTGCTATTCTTTTTACTTATATGATAGTTTACTGAAAATATTGTTATTTGAAGGTGTTACCTTGGGCCGTGGGATAATTATGATCTACAGTTTTCATCTCAATGGAAGTTGCATTATTAGTATTACTTGGTGTTGTATCTTTATGCACCATGAATTCTCCAGTCCCACATCGAATATGTCTTTTATTTAAAGAAACTGTATTTATTTATAGAGCTGGATAAAGAACCTCTACAGTAAGGGTTCAAAATGTTGTGAAAGGCTTATTACTTTTGGTGGCGGTAGCAGGAGGCTGCTCTCTCAGAGATTTACATATAAAAAGGTTGCAGACACATTTTGTTGAAAGACAGAGGACAGATACCCTGAGGGTCGGTTGAACTTTTTGGAGCCGTCACCTTGCCGTGGTCATGTGCGGGTGAAAACTGCACTTGGGAAAAAAAAAAAGCAATATATACACAAAGCGCCACAGGGCTTTTTCCAAGTTGTTTTTCACCATCAGATATAATCTTTTCTGAATTAAACCTAATTTGTGACATAACAAAACAACATACGGACAACTTCATATATATAAATATAGCACTAGTCTAGATTTACTATTGGCTGTAATGTGTGGCTCTGCCTGTGTATAGAAGCTGTCCTCATTTCCCACATTGTCATTTTATTGTGATAATAACATTTTGATAATTGTCCTGGAAGCTTCTTCATGCCGTCCCAGATGTGTCATTTATAATTAATGAATTAATTAATTAATTTGAGCCACCCAATCACGCAACAGCCTAGAAGTATCCATTTAAACAACACTGTTTTTTTCCTTCATTTCATTCCCAATTCTAGTGATTCAGAGCTGTGACATGATTCTGTTTTTTGTGTGTGACTCAGGTGACCTTTGACCCTGAAGTATTCTTCAATATTCTCCTACCACCTATCATCTTCCATGCTGGCTACAGCTTGAAAAGGGTACAGTAGCATTTCAGATACTCTCTCAGTGCCTGAAAACTAAGTGTTAATCATTTACAAAGTGAACACTTTTAGTATGTTTCGCTGCTGATGAAATAATGTTCTCAATGCTAAAATCCATTTATGATTATTGTCATTGTGTGGATGATTGTTGACGTGTGTGTGTTTTGTCTTTCAGAGACACTTTTTCCGTAACATGGGATCCATCCTGGCTTATGCCTTTCTAGGGACAGTAATTTCTTGTTTTGTCATCGGGTAAGAATATTAATTTGCTGGAAAAAAAACCAAAGAAACCCAACACCAAGAAAATAAACCACAGTTCAATATAGCGGTTTTACATTGTTGCCACAATAAGCACAAAAGACATTGTATGCCAGAGCAGTATTCATATATGTCAATTACTGTGGTGTTGTGCTCATAATACCAATAAAGTCAGTGTGGTTTATGATGATCTGCAAAACCACCTGCTGTTCCTCCGTCAGGCTCCTGATGTACGGCTGTGTGATGCTAATGAAGCAGGTGGGACAGCTGGCTGGAGACTTCTTCTTCACCGACTGTCTGTTCTTTGGAGCCATCGTCTCTGCCACAGACCCTGGTGCGTACGCTTGTTCTCAGTTTTCAAAGTCTTTCCTGCTCACAGACTACACTAATTATAAACTGGATTCACTTTTGTCTCTTACTCTGCTCAAAGCTTTCAGGGTTGCAAACAGGACACAGATTTATCAAAGTTGCACACAGTATACTAAGAATAACTGAGGTCATGCTTGATTCACATCAGAAAAATGTCTGTTACAATTACTGAGTTCTTGAGTGTAGTTTTGGATGTTAATCATTAACATATACTTAACAGTATTAGTATAAAGTATTGAATTTAACCGCAGCTCTTGACTCCCACTTCCATTTTGCTCATTATTTGGGTCATTTGTGAAATGGAGGAATACCAAAGGAATTATGTGTGCTTCTCTTTGTTCACAGTGACGGTGCTGGCCATCTTCAACGAGCTGCAGGTAGACGTAGATCTGTATGCTTTGCTGTTCGGGGAAAGTGTTCTCAACGACGCGGTGGCTGTGGTTCTGTCCTCGTAAGTCATCTGTCGTCTTGACATCACACTCGAACCATGAGTCCGCATCTGTTCCAAACCACCCTGAATGCGCACAGAGTTGCTAAGTCACTGGTCTATTGGGAGTAATGGCGGAAGTGCAAGTCATGCGTTATGTATTGATCGGCCAGTGACCTTTTGTCTAACCTAATATTGGCCTCTCACAAAGGCCGTGCTAAACATGAGGTGGTCCCTAAACTAACGCTCAGTTTTTCTCCTCCTCTACATCTGGCTGTCGTTATTTCCGCAGAATTTCAAATTATAATAGCAGGCACAGTGCACCGGCCGGTCCCTGTGGAGAGACTCTGGCCAGCCCATTGAACGGGTGTACTAAGTAGAGCATGGCATTGTGTGCCTTTGCTGTGCCTTGGGACAAACATGACAAATCACCAGCCATTTGTTTTTATACTCTGGCTTATTAAACTAGAGATGCTAAGTATTTCATTACTTATTCATTCATTTTTGCTTTTTTGGTAAACAGTTTTTCATGTTGTGAGTCAGCCAAGAGCTCACTCCTATTGAAGATACTGCATATACAAAAGCCAAGCACAGGGCAGGGTGCCAGGACTGCTTATAGACCAAATGTCTGGTGATTCGTTCTGTGAATATGGTGGTCTGTGAATGAAGAGGCTTCCAATACATTTTATCACAAAAGTACCTGACCAAACTATTTGAAAAATGATTTCTTATAATTGCTTTCTCTGACTGACAACTAACCTGTTAAATATTAAATAGCTCTGATGCGATTAAAATCCCTCTCATCCCAGACCCCAGGAAACGTGATTATTTTCAAAAGCTACTTGACCTAATTTTGATGAAATTTGGTCCTGTTCTTTCACGTATGACTTTATTGGGACAGTTCAGTGTTGACACTCAACTACCAGGTGACATAAAGTTCATGTGTAAAATGACAAACTTCATCTCGTTACATGAAATGATGCACTGGGCAACGAGTTTGTTGTGTAACTGCCCAATAAAACATTTATATCAGTAGTAGACGGAAAAGCTTTGTTGCCTCTTTTTGTTGCTTTACTGACAGTGTGTTTTCCTTCTTCGGCCACTGTTTGATGAAAACAAGTACCCTCTCTTCTTGTCTTCCTTATTATGATAGCAGCACCGTAACACTTGGTATTTTTTTTATTATCCATTATTCCACCCCCTCAAAAATAATCTTGATCTCAATGGAAACAAACCTGCATATATGCAGTCTAAAGGATGCTTTACATATCTGTACATATTTTCACATCGCAGTATGACTTCAGTAGACTTCTAAACGGGCCACATCACAAGTTGAGTATCAACCCTGAACTATCCAAATAGAGTCTGAGACTCTTGTTCCAACCTTCTGACCTCTACATTACTCTGCGTTTCTCCCCCAGTTTACATGAGTGAAAGTTGCTGTGAAAGACGACTCTTTAGCAGCAGAGTCCCACTATAGTGATGGATTGTGTCATTATTGACAAATATATGCCAATAAGGAGACAATTTCCAGTACAAGTTGGGAAGTTGTGTCATATTACTGAACACAACTGGCTACTACATTTTCTGTATGCAGGTTTCAGTGTAAGCTTAATCATGTTCAAAGATATACAGATATATTGTATGTACACTTTGGACACATAGTTGCCAATAAATGGTCATATTTTGTGTTTCATCAGGTCTATAGTAGCGTACCAGCCAGAAGGAGACAACAGTCACACCTTTGAGGTCATGGCGATGCTGAAGTCTTTTGGGGTTTTCCTCGGAGTTTTCAGCGGCTCCTTTGCTCTGGGAGTGGCAACTGGAGTCGTCACTGCTCTCATACCTTTTCTGTCATTTAAGTGTTTCTAAAACTTTGTTTATAGGACTGAATACAAGTACCAAATCCATCCACTGGATGTTGTTTGCAAAGCAAAAGCACAGCTAAATGTTAAATAAAATCATAATTATTTGCTCACGTTTAATATTCAAGTGTTACTGTGATAAATTACTACAGTACAAAAATTATCTTGAGCAATTTAATTAATATCAAGTGGTGCAACCATTAAATGAGTAGATAATGGAGCTTGTTTACAAAGAGTCAATTCAAGACAGTCCTTGAAAACCATCACACAAACAATGAAATGCTCTTACCACAGTGCCAGATTTTTTCAACAAAAGAAGTTTTCTTTGTAATGACTGAATAACTGAAAATATGTTTCATATGAATTCATTTATCTGTGAGTTTCTTGTTGGACTCCTTGACTGTTTGTCTGTACGTGACAAAGTTCACAAAGCTGAGGGATTTCCAGCTGTTGGAGACGGCTCTGTTCTTCCTCATGTCATGGAGCACATTCCTGCTGGCTGAGGCCTGTGGCTTTACAGGTAACACACACACGTACACGCACGTGCACGAGAGCGAGGAAACACAAATGTTGCTTTCGGCTCCTCTGTCCTTCACTCCTTTATCTCTCTCTTGTTCTTGCTCGGAGGAGCTAAGACAGAAGGAAAGGACACGAGTGAGGGAAGCGAGGAGACAAGTTAGCATAATGAAAAGCACCCAGTACACAATTTAAGTTTCCTTTGAGGATGAAAATGTCACCATTATGTTATTGTTAGTAATCAGTGTGTATTGATCCCTTATGCATGTGCGTCCTGGTGTGTTGCAGGTGTGGTTGCAGTGCTGTTCTGTGGAATCACTCAGGCCCACTACACCTACAACAACCTATCCCCTGACTCCCAGGACAGGACCAAACAGGTCAGACCTGGACTACAACCACACCACTGCTTATTCTGTTCGTTTTCAATATGCTTTAGGTGTTGAGTTGATTTAATACATTTAGAACTTTGTGAAAATGTTACAGATTGAGTATATCTGTGACTTTGTCAAACAGCCTAAGCTAGAAATATTTAAAAAATGAAAATGTCAGACAACTAATAAAAGCGTGAGTCAGTTTACAAGCTTTAGAAATGCACCATAGTCATTTGTATGGTGGCAAAGTATCACATATCTCAGTATGTTGATATTTATTGTTTAATATTCTGACTCAGTGACGCATCAGGCCACCTTCACTGATCAGGAACTGATGGAATAAATCGTGCCACCATCTAAAGCAGCTAATGTTTCTTTTGTGTTGCAGCTGTTTGAACTGCTCAATTTCCTGGCAGAGAACTTCATTTTCTCCTACATGGGTCTGACGCTGTTCACCTTCCAGAACCACGTCTTTAATCCAATGTTCATCGTTGGAGCTTTTGTATCTTTTGCATATGAAACTGCCTGTTTGCAGACGCAGACTGATAACCCTCTGTTTGAAGTCATGTGTTGGTATCAGCATAAAAATATGGAACTGCAGCTAATTTCAGTACTTTTCAGTTACTACTTCAGAAAGTTCTTACAGTATTGCAGTGACCTACCAAGGAGCAAATGCTAATTGATTCAAAGGGGCAGTAAATAAGCTTGTCTTGTCGTCCTCTCCTTAACGTCGTTCCCACCCAGCTGTCTGTGTTCCTTGGAAGAGCCGCCAACATCTACCCTCTCTCATTCCTTCTTAATCTGGGACGGCGCAACAAGATCAGATCCAATTTCCAGCACATGATGATGTTTGCGGGTTAGTGGCATTCAGATGAAGAAGACATCTATTGTGTATATTGTAACACTGTAAAAATCTTTGAATTAAGAATAAGACCTAGGAAGGAATTCAGGCTTTTAGGCCTCTGCACCCTTGGTATGTACTGGAACACTTTCTAGTGTCTACCAACACCGGCCTGTAAACAGAGATCACCTGATTTGTCTCACACAGGAATTTGTATACTTGTTTGTGTGCTTTGCAGGACTGAGAGGTGCGATGACTTTTGCCTTGTCCATCAGGGACACAGCGACCTACGCCCGTCAAATGATGTTTTCCACCACCCTGCTCGTGGTCTTCTTCACTGTTTGGGTTTGCGGAGGTGGCACCACCCAAATGCTGTCCTGCCAGCGCATACGGTACCCCTCTCCTCCACCTGTCAAATCCACAGTTAGCAGTTAGCGTCTGTTTTAACATTGGAGAGGTTTGACATGTCAGGGTATTTCAGATAATGTCAAAGAAATTTACTTTTTGTAAATGTTTTTTTGGAATTGATCAGTCCTTATGGCCGCCATGTTTAAATCATATGGTTCTCCTATCAGGTTAAAACTCCAGGAATCATTCATTTTAATCTTTGGCCCTGCTTTGGTGAATCCTTTAGACTTTTCATGTACAATACCTCCGCCTCCACCAGGAACTTGCTAAACGAGGGAAACCTGCTTTACAACACTGTTCTGCTCTGACTGTTTATAACTGCAGCTGATTTATATGTGTTTTTTCCCCTTTAACAGAGTGGGAGTAGACTCTGATCAAGATAACTCTGTAAGTGTGTCCCTTGTGAAATTCTCACTTTAATGTGACTGGCGTACAATGACTATAAGAAAAAACCTTTAATAACATTTTTTGTGTTTATGCAGATGAGTATCGCTGAAGGCTCAGAGAGAAGAAGCACCAAACAAGAAAGTGCCTGGCTTTTCAGAATTTGGTACACCTTCGACCACAAGTATCCTTTGGCAACAAATTAGTAGTTTGTCATAAACACAGAGAAAAAAACAACTTATTTTTTGTTTTTAATAGGTTGTTGTCATTTGTCTCACAACAGTGAGAGCTAGACACATAGATGGTCTGTCCCTAAAGTATACTGCACCACTGAGAAATTAAAAAAAGAAAAGAACCCCAGAAATGATAATTAAAAACAGTCAAGATCATCACACAGACACTAAACACCACAACAAACAGTAGTAGAATTCAGAACCTGAGTCAGCATTAAAACTTGCTAATGTAGTAGAAAAACTACAAAACCTTAGTAGGTTTGATAAAGGATAAATGAAGGCTAGCAGATGACTACTAGTGGCATGAAACATGTTCCAGCTGAGTGCTGACATACTGTGTTTCACAGTGTTAGACAGCAGAGGGAGCAACATGTATAGACTGAGGGACAAATTATCTCTTTTATTGGCTTTGCAGTAAGGTCATTCATTTTGATTATTTTTACCTTTGGTAAGAATAACTTCCTGATACATTTAGTTAGTATTAGCATTCACTCAGCACACTTTACAGGAATCTTTGTTTCTGTTTGTTGAGTCTTTCTTAGTTCTTGTCTTCTGTGGTGTATGTCCTTGACTTAAGCCCCCTCTCCAGCTACCTGAAGCCCATCCTGACTCACAGCGGCCCCCCTCTCACTGCCACGCTGCCTCCCTGCTGCGGCCCCCTCGCCCGCTTCCTCACCAGCCCTCAGGCCTATGAGGTCAGACACTGGCTCATACAGGAGCTATTTTTGGCAGAACTGTTATAAAGTTTTATCCCGTATAAACTGATGAGAAAAAAAGTATTTTGTTGAATAATTCAGTCAATAATTCAATAATTCAGTATAGGAAACTATAATAAGCATTAACCAGTGTTACAAACTTGTTATTGGTAAAAAGTGTCACAATTCTTTTGTTTCACTTTCTTCTGGTTTGTGTGAGTATCTGACATCCTTCTTCCCTCTCACCAGAATGAATGCCAGCTGAAAGACGACGACTCTGACCTCATTCTGACAGACGGTGATATCAACCTGACCTATGGGGACATCACAGTCAACACAGACGCCTCTGGTGCTCACACTAGTGGGGGTCCAGCCTTCGCTGGCATTGCCACCTCTGATGACTTGGACAGAGAGCTAACGTATGGAGATCATGAGCTGGTGATGAGGGGCACACGTCTGGTGCTGCCCATGGACGACTCAGAGCCTCCCTTTACAGATCCCCACCACCGCATGCGGATGTGAAGACAGTCCTCCATCGCAGACCCAGACAACCGTCCGACTCAAACTGACCCGAGCCATCAAGCAAGAGAGCAGTACCTGACACTCCGTCTTTCACTCTTCTCTTCACACTTTTTTCTCTTTTGCTCTCGCACCTTCATTCCACTTGCTATTTTTCCACACATTATCCCAGTTACATTTTCTGACATCCTCTTGTGGCAAATCACTGTCTCTACCTCATTCTCATTCTGCTTGTTTCCATACCTTTTTGGCATCTGCCATAAGTGTAATATAGTCTTATTTATTTGCAGGGTTTTTTGATATTCAATTGAAAGTCATTTTCTCTTAGTTTGGCTTAAAGTTGCGTGTCAGTCACCTTACTGTAGCATTGCACAGAGGTCTAGCAGCATGTGTTAGTGTGTAAATGCAAGTACCAACCACTAGCTAATTTGTCGATGTACAGTATATCACAAGAGTACTATAACTTTGATATGCATGCTGAGGATGCTTGTTGTTTTCTTTGTGTGGGAAGTTGAGGGCTTTTGTGTTTTGGGTCTGACCTTGAATGTTGCTGCCTTCTCTCTGTGCATCAGAGGCATGTTGACCCAGTGGACAACTTTACTGTACATTTTGTTACAATCAAGTGCCTGGGAATTGTAGTTTTAAGCCTGGCAGCCCATACTTGATCAGCTCTGGGAAGCAGAGCCAGTTCGGTATGAGAAGCCATGCAGTTTTAGTTTTCCTTTGTAAAAAAGAGAAAAATTACAAAAAACTAAACAGACACTCCATAAGGTAGCAATATATTCAGTGGGTGTTTGGGCTGTCAGAGTGTGCTATATCGCCTGTAAATAGTGTGTAACAATGTAATGCCACTGATGCAGTGTAACCTGGCAGTCAAAGTTGTGGATCTCTCCCAATGACCTTGGACTGTGACTTAGAGAGGGACTTTACACCTTATTTTAGAAGCTGATAGTTCTGCTGCTCACAGCAGAACGAAGGGCTGATGATCTGACGAGATCCAAATGAGTTCTTGCTGAGAAAGCTTTGTGCCATTTCTGTCCTGCATTTTGACATTTTGTGAAACTGAATGCAGACAACCTTAAAGTGTTTTGTATTCTTTTTGGAATGGAGCTTAATTCCTTTAAGCAGAATCATATTTGTCATACACATTTAGCTTTGTGCGTACATTTTCTATTACAATCTTGCATTGATGTCTAGACTTTTCTCATTAAATGAACTTGAAAAATGCTTAAAGATACATGAATTTGACACTAAAGAAACTAAAATAACTAAAATAACTTGGTACCACATTTTTGGTAGCACACAAGTGATTTTGTGAGTATAATTTTCCAAAATTGAATGTATGTGATTTTATTAGGGTAATTATGGAGACCAATGATTACTTTGACTATATTTTTGTATAATTGGTTAATTGTTAGGTCTACAAAGTTTCCAACAATAGTGAAAAATGCTCATGATAATTCCCCAGAGCTTTAGCTGACTTATTTAAATGTCATGTTTTGTCTTATCAACAGTTTACAACCCAAAGAGGATCACTGTAATCATGGAAGACCAAAAAAAACATATTTACACTTGAGAAGGTGGATGCAAGAAAAGTACTCCAATGATGAATTAGTTATCAAAATTACTATCAACAATTTATCAACTAATTGTTGCAGCCCTAGATTTTATACAATGAGGTCCACAAAACCAGTGAATAAGATAAGATATTCCTTTATTAGTCCCAAGGTGGGGAAATTCACAGCGTCACAGCAAGTAAGCAAAAGTAAAAGACCAGCAGAAATAGAACATCAAGAAAAACAATAAATAATAAACTAGTGGACAAAGATATACCCTAAAAAAGTATGTACAATTTAAATAAGGTTAAGTTTAAAAATAGGGACAATGTACACAGGGACGGGAACATTAAAAAAAGGGGGGGGATATGAGCAGATATTTAAGTTGGCACTGTGGCAGTTCATTATCATGAGGATTGCCAGAATAGAACAATAGTTGTTGATATGCTGGATATTTTTCTTTGCTGTACACAATAGGTTTCTTGAGGGTTAATGGTTTGATTGTTAAACAGGAGTTTATAGCAAAAAAAATGCATGCTATCAGAAAGGTATTTATGAATGGATGTGTTACATTTAACTTTTAGTGTTATTTCAGTGAAGGTATACAAACGGAACAGAGGGTTCAGTGATCTCCTGCGGCGGCAGAGTATAACAGCTGTTAATGTGGTTTTAACAGGAAGCGTTGACGGGACGTCTCCGCGGCGACGCTGTGTTGACGTGGACAGAAGCCAGAAAACACTCAAGAACATGGTGACTTAGTTGAACGCAATCGTTTTGTGGTTCGCCTTCGTGGTGAACAGAAGGGGGAGGAAAAAAAATTAGTTGTATGCAAAATGAATGCGAGGGGATGATGATAGGGTTAGAGAAAAGAAAGACAGAAATGGATGTTAACATAAAGAGAGCTGGATGAGGGAGGATGGTGTGTGTGTGTGTGTGTGTGTGTGTGTGTGTGTGTGTGTGTGTGTGTGTGTGTGTGTGTGTGTGTGTGTGTGTGTGTGTGTGTGTGTTCGTGTGTGTGTGTTCGTGTGATGGGGATGATAC
Organism: Pempheris klunzingeri; assembly: GCF_042242105.1. Classification (NCBI taxonomy): domain Eukaryota; kingdom Metazoa; phylum Chordata; class Actinopteri; order Acropomatiformes; family Pempheridae; genus Pempheris; species Pempheris klunzingeri. The sequence continues at coordinate 17,184,266 of NC_092020.1, read as the reverse complement.
AGAGGTGGAAGGAAGAGCAAGCTTTTCCGTCCACAGTTATCTTCTGCTGTGCAGGAGCTTGGCAATTGAAAGTGTTCACAATTTTTTTTTTTTTTTTTTTTTATCAGGCATGCCTCTAGATGCCACATTATCCAGGAAATGATTCATTCTTTCCACCATACTTTCATTTGTGTCATCATTGATTCTTATTTTGTAGAAGGGAAACAATGAAGTGAAGAAAAGTAAAATAATTTGCACTCATCCACTGAGGATGTTTTATCGTTTTGCTATGATATTTGTTTTTGTTTGTTTGTTTTATCTAACAGCTGCTTTTATATTATTTACCTTGAGCAAAATGTATGTGACTTAAATGAATCTTTAATTAATGTTCTGTAGAAATTAAGTTTGTTCATGGATGTTACTTTGTAAAGAATGAATTCCACATTGCAGTGGCAGTCGAGATGGTTGAGTCCATCTTATCACTTTTCCATTCAGGTACGTTGTATGTATGTATGTATGTATGTATGTATGTATGTACGTGTGCAACAAATTGCTGTTTGGATGCTGTTGCCATTACTTCTACAGAGCATGAATAATTCGTTTTCAGCTGATGATGGAAAAAAACAATATATATATATAAGCAGAACTGTGTGCCACTGCTCTTCAACTGACACATTAAAAAAAAAAAAAGTGAAATCTGCAAAAGCTGATGTAGGTTTTGGTGTTTGCCTACTGCTCTGCCAGTATGTGTTCTCTCTCTGTTCTCTGAATGGTGACTTGTGATAGGCTTTGATTATTGGAAATCTTGTCTGAAGTAGCTGACCAAAGAGGCCTGCTGTGCTTTTTGTTTTCAGACAGTCCACTCTATCTTTATACTGCAAATTCTCTGTGTGCGTGTGTGTGTATGTTTTCATGCCTGCAAGTGTATATGGATGTGTATACTTGTGTGTGTGTGTGTGTGTATGTGAGAGAGAGAGAGAGAGAGAAAGGTAGATGTTGTGTTCTCTCTCTTTTCCTCTGTAATGCAGGTACTGACTGTTTACATCTGTGTAAATATACTCTCACCTGTTCATGTGCGTGCAATGGTCAATAAACAGAAGCCTGTGCTTTTGATTAAAGCCCTCGCTTTATTTGCCTTCTCATTTACCTTGTTTCCTTTTTTATTGGATGTGTAAGAATGACGAGCTCCAGAGATCATCCCATCCACAAGGGGTATGGAAGAAGATTAGCGCCAGAAATGATTTTATTTCAGTTGCATAAGTCGGAGGAGGGACTTTCACATTATACTAAGAGCTAAGTTTCTAATCTTCATAACTGTGAAATGTGGCAGCGGGATAAACTCAGCTTCATACTGGGGCTGGTTTAGCCTTCTCTAAAGCGGGGTTAACCTGTAATTCCCAATATGGAGGCACAGGTCCCAGCCAAGGGTCAAAAGATGATGAATCTGAAAGCTTGTAAGATGATTCGGAGTGACAGTAAAAAAACATCCAGTATTTCTATTTTTAAAAAACAGCTTATTATTAAGACTTTTCTCTTTGCTTTTTTTTTTATGAAACACTGGCTAGATTTTTCTCTCCAGGCCTCTAAAAGTTCAGTTAGAAGTGAAAGAAAAACACATTTTGTTGAACTGGTTACAGCCTGTAGACAATATGTAACCTGTTTCATTTTGCAAGCTTAAAAGGTTGGGGATCCCTAATGGGAAAAACTGGAGCTACAATTCAGCAAGTTTGAGTCTCTTATCTTCCCATTCCCAGAGTATAGACCGGAGAACTCTGGGATCTATTGTTTTCTGTTTTGACCTTGGATGTGTCAAATGTCTCTTCGTGTGATGTGAAGGCTAAATGACTCATCTCATGCTGTATTTAATGTGAGTAAAAAAAAATGTTTTCTTTCACAGTTTGATCAAACACTCCTTCAAACTGTGAGCTTACAAATCTTCATGTATTCATCCCCCAGGTTTTCTGCCACTTCTTGCTGCCAGTGATTAAATGAACCAAAGAACCCAAACAATAATCTTCCCACTCCCCTAAAAAATGTTGATATGACAAATTTCACTCATTTCTCCAAGATGAAGGAGCAGAGTTGTGTCAATATGAAAGCCACGCCCTGCACCAAGGCTGATGGTATTTTGTTCTGGCACGATTTGTGCCAAATATCAGGTAACATGTTCCTAATATGGGCACAACTCCCTCCAGTCTGCTCAAGAATGTCTGTATAGTGGAGTTACAGTCCAGGCAGGAAATAGTAGTTTTAAAGGGCCACTTAGCGTCAGCTTGAGCAGATATTTGTTTCTCAACTGAACTGTCTGTCTTCTAATTCAACCAGGTGCTTTTTCAACACTCAGGTTGTGTAATTGTATTAAATCAAAAAGCAAAAATGGTCTCACTCCCATGAATTACTTTACTTTAAAATAGACTCGTAATAACAGGTTAAGGTAGGTGTTTTATGCTGTGAACCTTCTTTTGCATTTGAATTCATCTATAAATACTGGACTCTTGTTTGTTTAGTGAAATGCTCCTTTCATTGAATGATAACCTGGCGTAGCTCTTGTGTGCACAGTAAAACATTCCCCACCAGATGTTCATGACAGAAGGACGTGCACAGACCGAACGTCTGGCTCTCATCAACATTGATCCAATGCAACAATAGTTTTCATGATATCAATTTTACCAATATTCAGCTAGGGGTTACCAATTTTTTATACTTATGTATGAGAAGAAGACATGTTTATTGGATGTTGTGGCACGGAAATAGAGCTGTAGTTCACATTTTAGACACCTTTAAATACAAAAGATATTACTTTATGAGCTATAAACCCCCTTCATGTCGTCATCCAGACTGTACAAACCAAGTCATCCCTGCTCTCACCTCTCTCTTAGTCTTAGATGTTGATCTTTGTGGATAGACACACGTTGGATGTAGTTCAAGCATTTATTCGATTTATTTAATTAGCTGTTTGGTCTCAATGACACTGTTGATATAAAAGGTGGCATCTGTGTTGTATAATGGGAACACCTTTTGGACTTTTCATCATCCATTTGCAATTGGAACAGATCAAGTTGGAGGGTTAAGTTTTCAGGCTGCATGTATTTACTGTGGGTTAAGAATGAGTCATCTTGATGCAATTCCTCTATTCATTACCAAAGAAGGAGACGAGTGAAGCCAATTTAAAAGTAGGACTAAAGTGTGTCTGCTCTTCCATCTTTTGTAAACTGCAGAGATGTTAAAATGCTGTGAGGATACTTGATATCATAAGTGGGGATCCCTGCTGCCTCCATCACCAATGTTAATTCAGAGAGCTCGCTGGTGCAGAAACGTTATGACTTTACATGATCCCATTTGCTTGTAGTCAAGGGCCAATGAGAACTTCACCAAGAGAGCTTGTAAATTCCTGGTTGAGGTCATTGTTTATGAGAGCTTAGAGAGGTTTGGCTCATGTCCTGTGGTTTTTTCTCTCTGCTCCCTCTGTCTTTTAAAGCTGCGTTGCCTCTGCAGAATTTACCTCTCGGCCAAACCCACCGGACACACTGCTGGTGTCGAGTGAAAGACGCTCATCTGTTCGCTTTGTAGAGGTGAGTCCAAAACCACAGCAGCGTTTAACCCATCAGCTGCTCAGTTCAATCCAGGTGATGTTAAACAGGAGAAGTTTAGCACTAGAGTGTTATTTGGTCCATTTACGTGCAGTTATGTCAAATGCGTAATTGCAGCTATTACCGTATCGGATGAAGGTTTCCTTCGTAATGAGGGTCCGTTACTTCCTCAGTTAGACTGAATGTCCTTAAAGGGAAATGCTGCAATGTGTGACTAATTTCTTTCAGTCTTTTAGTCCACCTGACCATTTTGGGCACGGTGCTTTTGCGCTGCGCAACAGGTGATGCGCTTCGTTTGGCACCGCAGCGGCACGAATATTAGACTGCTCCTCTGCGCGTATTTCATTAATCCCATTAATGTTTTTTTTTTTGTAGCAAGTTATCTTTTGAACTTAAGTTGTGTCAGTGGATGAGTCCTGTTCCCTAGTTCCCTAGTCCTGGTCCTACTTATTTCTACTTTATGTTACTTCTGCTCCTCTACATTTCAGCAGTAACTTTCTCTGTTATTTAAAGCTTTAAAAAGGTCGTTACTCTTCATATAAGACTTAACAAACACAACTGTGATTACTTGTATAGCTGTAATACTGTGTGTGTGTTTCTATAAGATTAAAAATAAAAATTAAAAGTGGTATTTCTACTTTTCACAATAACAAAAAAAAGAAAAAAAGTGAAACCAATCGTAGTCGTGTAAAATTGTTCAGCCTATAGACCTGAAGGAGGGAGGCAGACTATAATACTACACCGTTATGTAACCCAATGCAATAGTCCTGCAATAAAATGCCTTACAAGTTTTCATGTTCTTTTTTGTGGACTGTGTGTCAAGGCGGTGCTGATTCAACTCTGTTGTCATTTTATGAACTGTTGTGTTGAACTGTGTTATAATGTTAGCTGATAAACCCTCCTTTATATGTACTCTAATGGCTGAATGTACAATGTAATACACTCCAGTACAAAGAAGTAATAATACCTGAAGGACATTGTATTGGATTGCATCAGATCAGATGTATAGCTACGTATCTTTCAAATCATACGATGTGTAGTGATATTATTGTACTGCTGGCACCTATATAATGAAAAGCAGAGCCCAAAGGTATTAAGTGTAGTTTGAAACTGTTAAAACATACATCAGCTCACCGTTTCCTCCCTTCTGCTTTGGGCAGCTGCCAAACAAAATGCATGATGTCATTAAAGAGACGTGCAGATTATGGTCCTTTTCTCTGGCACACTCCTGGTGGCTCCAGTATGACTTCACCATCCCTCAAAACTCATAAAAACTTTGTACTTTACTGAGCAATAAATTAACCCGCTTTTAACTTGGAAATACTGTTCTTTCTCTGTGGCTTGATGTTTTTAATTTTTAATTTTTTTTCAAAAATGTAAAAATTCCTTTTAAGACTATCTTATGTATCTGAATTTTTGATGTAAAATCAGCACACAAGCAGTGTACCAATCCAGCAGCACAGTTAAAGATTATTCATTCATAAAGTCTGGTATGTGGTTTATAAATCATATCAATCTTCAATGAAGCTGCCTGTGAGGTCTCGTCTCCATCAGGCAAGCAGCAGGACATTTGCCTCACTAAGGCGACTGGGAGCTTTGGTGCCTGCAGTTTGTTCAAGCAGAGACATGCTTTTGTTGAGAGGACAGTTTCATCATTGCTTTTATTCTTACAAATAGAGCAGAGCGACAGCGAGAGAGAGCGGGTGTGCCTGAGTGCCTGAGCGTAGATGACCGGGTTGATGAAACACATGAAACAGCTCTCTCACCACCCCGGCGCACTAGTCCTAAATAGGCAATGCTGCTTGTTTTTGTCTGTGTGGGCTGAGCGAGCTGAGTGGAGGCAATATACTGATGTCAGACTGCTCGTCCTGCACTGCTGTCCTCTCTGGCTTCTCTACAGCGAGAGAAAAGCCTCAGCGGAAATTGCGCAGGATTACTTTGTGGGTAAAACAGTAATGAAAATGAGAAAGAACTGAGTAGAGAGCAAGAGGCACAATAAGAGAGAAAGAAACAGAGATGATTGGATGCCTCATGTGAGATTTTGTAAGAAGGATGCCAGTGTGTTCATGATCTCATGCAGTGGTGGAAGTTCTCAGATACTTTACTAAAGTAAAAGTATCAGTAATGCAGTGCAAAATGCAGTACTCTCTTACAAGCAATAGTCCTGCATTCAATATCTTATAAATTTGCAAAGGCATTGTCAGCAAAATGCACTTAACATATTAAAAGTAAAAGTTCTCACTGTGCAAAATGATGTTATTTAAAGTATTATTAAGCATTTTACTGTTGTAGTTAGTTGAGGTGGAGCTAAATGGAACTACTTTATATATACTTTATACGATGATCGTATGTGTTGTATTTAAGATTATTATGAGTACAGAGTAACTATTGGCTGTCAGATAACTAGTGACAAGTACAATATTTCTCTCTTAAGATGTAGTGGAGTATAAGTATAAAGTATTAAAATACTATTAAAATAGTACAGTTAATTTAATTTAAAAACAGAGCTTCAGTAAATGTGCTTCTTTACTTTCTATCACTGATTTTATGTTTGCTACCTCTATTTCACAGCCCATAGTGGGACTATAAACATAGTGATATAAAATAAAAGTTTGTGTGCTGAAAATGTAACTTTGCATCATTTTGACTCTCTGAGGGTTAAGCAGTTTGTAAGACAAACCTCACTTGTCATGGGAATTGACATGGACTGTCCACGAGGAATATAAGTTTTATCATGTGTACCCTCACTGAAATATTGAATCTACAGTCGAGCACACCATTGGGTTACGTCCCAGAATAACATTGCTAAAGAGAGGCTGACTTTTTCTGTGTTTAGAGGCTTGAGTCATGTGAGACCAATGAAAGTCAACATCCTCATTGGCCTACAGTGAAGGCTTTATCTGAAAGTGTGTGTGTGTGAATGTTCGCCACACTTCAAGCCATATCCATTGGACAGAAGTGTTACTGTGTTGACAGAGCTCCCCTCGTGGCCTTTTGTCCACACATGTTTGACCTCAGTGTGTCTGGGTCTTGCAGCCGCACCCTGATTTCTTCAGCCAATCACTGACCTTATGTCAGTGTTGTAACACAGCTTTGTGTGTGGACTCGTCCTGTTGTCTTGACAGTGTTTGTGTGTGTGTACATAGTGAGTCACTGTTCCCTTGACAGAGATAGTGTGGCTCTCTCTGTCACTGGTCTGTCTGCCCACTAACCAGATTTGGAGGGTTACTGAGACACATAGATGTCCAGGGTGAGAGGGCATGTTGAGAAATTAGCTCTCTGGCACACAGTCGAGGCGTTTGTTGCTGTTGGTAACAAAGAGGAGTTTAGGTCCATTCACACTGAGTGATTTCCTCTCATTTGTTCTGGAAGTACAGGTCAGACTTCCTGCCTCCCTGCAACGGCAAACCCGGCAAATCTACCACTTAGTGAGGTGAGAGGTGATAGGCTTGTAGCCAAGAAGCAACACCTACCAAAAAAATCCATGATATCCATTGCATCTCACGACAGCCTGAGTATCAAATTCACACACTGTATATTTTTCATTAGCGGGAAGGATCATTTCAAAGCCCTCATGCTCTGTTTTTCTCAAAATATAAAAACAACATTACCAGCTAATTCAATCACGACTCTCTTAGCTGGAAAAGATGTATTTATAGTTTTGTTTATTGTTCCGGATGATCAGGATTCTTTGTGCTCTCTTAAAAGCAGGGCTTTGGATATAGCAGGTGGGGAGTTTGGCCCTGCATTCCAGCTTTATTGTCTGTCAGGACAGCAGTGGAGTTAGCGACATAACCAGATGAGAGTGTTAATATGCAGCAGGCAGCGTGGAACCAGATGCACTTTATATCAGTGCCGTCAGAAAACCAAAACAGGAAGAAACTGGATAAACAAACATGTCCTACTGCTTAAAAAACTAATTTAGCAACTTGTATTTAAACAAATGCTACTTACAATGGACAAAAATATGGTATTTTTTCCACAGTGCTGATTGCATAATTTTTCTTGATTTGATTATTCTTTTGTTGGACTTTTGTTGGTGTATATATATCGATGTAATTAAGCAGTAGGACATGTTTGTTTATCCAGTAATGCAGGAGATCAGGAGATGATGGGTTTAGCTGTTTTAGACAACAAATTACTACAATGACAAATTTTCTAAATTTACATATGTGATAATTGTGATTTATTCACATTGCCAATTTTGCACAGTGATACGTGTCACTTCACATTTCACCTCAGAAAACACCTGATGTGTGATGAAGTGGTGGCAAAATATATTTTCATGTTATATACAAATCGAACACAGACCTTTTATATACACACAGTTCATGGCATAAACCAAGAAGATTAAAGTTCCTACAAATACACGAGGAAGTGACCATAAAACTGTATAGTTAGCTAATTTATTTTTCTCATAATAGTGTTGTCAACTATTTGGCTGTAAACCATACAGTGCACACAATGATTTTCAGCCAGCACATTTAATGACCTCCAAAAACCTCCCTTTGTCTGGATGATGCTTATTCTAAATGTGCTGTCATTGGTTCCAAATAGCACTTTGCTTACTCCAATAACAGAATTATTAACAGTGGCATAAGTTTCTAAATTGCCTAAAGCACTTTATTCACACTTTACTTATGCACTGTTTATTTATTTGTTGAATGCTGTTGCCCAGTTATATTAGCCCTCTGATATATTGATAAGATGAACATGCAATTTTTCCTGATTATCCTCTGCATCGTTTTTCTGTTCAACACGATCATCCTCATCATTAATCCATTTTGTCGGCTTTGAGATTGAAAAGAATTTTGTCACCTGTTCAGTCGTTTATTTTTCAAGTATTTTTCCCACTTCTGACTGTAAAAATCCACATTAATTCAGTGCTGCAAATGATGGTACCAGAGAAAAATGTGTGTTGAAGACTGAGATGTGAGGGAGGGAAGGATAGATGATGGGAGAAATATCTGGTCAGAGATTAAAACACCTGAAAGAACAAAGTAAATGTTAACGTGAGTGTATAGAAACAGAGGAGGAAGAACAGTAACACAGTCGTAGATAGTCTACCAGGGTGGTTTTTGTAGGCCTGGAGTCATGGCGCCTTCCTGCTCATTAATTAGTCTTTGTGGGTTTAGAGTAATTGCCTGACAGGTTATAAAAGGACAAGCGTAATGCTGTGCTCTATGGTAATGGACCAAATCAAATCTGTAATTACAACCAGCTGCCCTTTATACAACCAAGCACACAAACAGAGATATACACGTACACACAGGCTCTGCACAGATTTGTTTTGTGTCTGATAGATGAGGAAGTTTATTTAATGTAGTTAAGAGATGTGTCTTCCCGTGTGTGTCCTTTTAAGACTTAATTATTGTTTTTAAACAAAGATTAGTGAATTTATCGAGTCTAACTAACTAACTAACCCATTTTCTGTCTCAGTCACTCTCCTCTCACTCCCATTATGATCCTGCATTTCTGTATCTAAGCCTATCTGAATCTAAAACCAATCAAAGTGCCATCATGGAGCATCTGCAGTGGAGCCACATTTGCTCCACTGCAGAGTAGATGATGATGATAGTCATGAAAGCCTTTAGGCCTTGATCATCATTGTTAATAGAAGGGTTAGGGTTAGTATTAGAATTCAATATTAACTTGAATTTAAAGCTGCTATAATCATTTTTACAATGACAATAGTTCAAATGACAATGTGTAATATGAAATGTGTTGCTCAGGATGATGAACCCCGGAGGACTATCACCTGACTCAAAAGTTGAGGCTTGTGGCTCTGCAGAACTTTTTTAGCGTTTTTTAGCCCACAACTTTATTGGTCTCATAGGATATTTAACACAGTGGGCTGCTGTTTTCAGTGAAAAGTCAGTGAATATAGAGAAGCATTTTGCAGCTGAAGAGCCAGACATTTTACTCAGGAGTTGGTGAAGACCAAAAGCAGAGCTAAAATCAATGTTGATTGAAAATAGGCCAACATTGCTTTCATCACCAGAAACATGACTGCAAATGACATTTCTCTGTATCTGCTCGATGTGTAAATCGGCTGTTGTTTACTGACAAGTTCAACATTATAAGTGAATATATATATATATATATACTTATATATATATATATATATATAAACATATGGCTTAAACCGACTGATTATAAACTTAACATCAGCCATGGCTGTCTAAATAGAGTGCTGATGAATGAGGACATTTTCACTGCTAGAGATTCATTTTTGGTGAGAGGATTCATGATGTCTTTTTGCTTTTCTGTCAGGAATGCACTGGGCGTTTCCTGAGGCTTTAAAGGCAATATTATATATAACAGAAAGAAGTTTTCCTCCCATTTTAAAGTATTCTACTCTGGCTCTCTTTATAGTTTTAGTTTATAGTTTTAGGCATACCATATTATCTTATGGAAAATGTGATAAACAGAATATATGCACACACACATGCAGTAAAAAAGAGATACTTATATAACATCCCAGCATACTTTGTCTCTCCTCAATAATATCAACTTGCTCCTCCTGTGAGTCATCCCTTTGAGTGATGATGTCAAGTGATCCAACATGTCATCTGTACATGTTCTGAACTCTCTAACAAAACGTTTTATGTCGGGGCAGTGGGAGTATCTATTATCCCTCATGGCCATCATTCAAAACAGTGTTTTCTTTTTTATACCATCTGATGTTACAGCAGTGGAATTCAATCTCTATCACCTAATCTATCCCCTCTGCATCATACTCTCCCTCATCCACTCTATTCTCTAATGCATACCCTAAAAAGGACAGAGGGGCCGAAGGTTAGATTTGGATGTGGGGCTGGGGGTGTGTGTGGCTCACAGAGGGGTATATACAGCGCCTGATAACGTAAAGGGACGTATGGTCTCAGGGTTTGACCCTCTGTGGATGCTACTGTCTCTTCCTGTCCCTGTTTTGCCTTTATCCTCTCCTTCTTCTTTTCCTCCTGACTGGAACCAAACATGGCTTTTTACAGACACTCAGGTAAAATTTTAACAAGCTGATTACCAGTAATCATGTGCAAAATGTAAAACCTGTGTGCTGTTTGCATGTCTCCATTCAAAGCTAAGGAGGGATTTTTTTTATATAATGTTGCTGACCTGTGAAAACCACAAATCTCCAAAATGTTGACTTTTATGGGCTTTAAAAAAACAGCCCTGTTTCTGGGAGTGCAATTGCATTTTCAGATAATCCAATGAATTTTAAATGGTTTATTTAGCTTGACAAGTGAGTGGGATTTTCTCTGTCTATAAAGAAACACTTAGCCCTTCATCTATTTAAAAAAAAGATTGAAGATACATGTTTTTCTATAGACGGCAACGGTATGTAACAATAGCGCAACAATAGGTCCATCTAGCATTTTGGAGATTTTGTTGGTGTTTTGTTTAAATCACACAACCTTTCCCAGCAAAATAAATGGCTACAATGGTCAAATGTCCCAATCAAAAATCTAAAACTCTTCACTGGTTGGGGGAGATTTAATTAATTCTGTTACACTGTGCTATGTTGATGCATTGATACAGATTTAGACATTTAGATAAAAATTAAACCGCATTATGTTATTCTTCAGATGACGTTCATAAGAATGAACATATTTATTCAAGGGAGTATTTAATGGTCTTTTTTTGCTCATGGTCAGTATGAATAAGTTTGACTGGGATGGATGATTTAGCCTTTTTCTGTGGTCGCATTAATGAGAAATGGACTGAGCGTTCGTAGTCATATGATAGTATCATTTAGTGGTAGAAATCTTTGTGGTCTAACATCGGAGACATTGTCTATTCTTTTAATTTTTTGATGTGTGTTGGGGAAAAGCAAAAAACAGCCCCATACTTTATTTTTCTTTTATTTTATTGTAACACTGCTTTTCTTTTCTCTCCAAAGCATCATGATAGCAAGATGTGATTATATCAAAATGACCTGATTATCCAAGCAAGTTTCGACATTGTTGCTGTAGTTGATACACAGTCTGGGTCACTCAGTCTTTGATCAGGTCTATCTCACACCGCTCTGACTCACCTCTCAAATTGGTCTCACATTGACCTTTCTCACTCCCCAATGGGACCACAGTGGTATATTCCACTCCCTCCGCAGCTGAGTGTCAGTACATACCATGCCTGTTTGACAGGGGACAGCTGTCACAATCTTTGTAACAAAAGATTAAAGCAATGGATGCATCTCAACTGGAGCCACAATAGCTGCATAGTCCCAGTCATCAGTCTGCATCTCTCTCCATTAGTCTCTGGGAGGTCAGTGCACCTAAAATAGAGAGTGCGTGTCTAAAACAGATCTCTGGGCTGGATGGGCTCAGTAGTGAGGCCCCAGCATTGTGTTCGTGACTTTACAAGATTGAAAGAGTTGGCCTGGGTGGGCTTTTTCCTGTTTTAGCTCCATGAAATGCTACAAGTAGGAGAGTTTAGGCGCAGTGGGGCGTGTCAGAGCTCAGCCCTCAGTCCAGTCTTTATCCCCGCAGCACAGCTGCAGATAGTATCCTCTCCCATCTATCCATCCACACATACCACGCTCTGGGAGGCTCATCTCGTTCACACGGCTGTTTACTACATCCCACTTAAATAACTGCAGTCTCCTTTCACAAATATTTTCCTTGTTCCTATGGTTACCCGGCCAAAATGCCATTCTACCTATTGTTTCCTCCATCAGTCCTGTTGTACTGACTGGATTAAAATGATATATGTCACACAGAATACATCACTAAAGTGCACACACCGTTCAGCTACTTTGCCTGATACTCTGTGTGGGACCGAGTCTTTAAAGTGATGTAGATAAAATGTAATCTGTCCACACACTATGAGCACAGTTGTTCCAGGAAACTACTCAGTGTGCTCCCAGGGGACGCTGCCTGTGAGAGGAACACAGGAATGTTGATGAATGAAGACGCAAGGCAACTTAGTTTACAGTATTTGCACTGACAGCCAATAAAATGACCTGGCCAAAGTGCAGACAAAAGAGAGAGTGTGGGCTGGACTCAGGGGGGGGTGGTCCTCGAGGTGGGGGGTGGGAGGGAACGAGCCAGACGGTCTAAAAATATGACCAAAGCTTTCCAGGGGGAGCTTGATAACAGGTTTGCAGGCCAAAACACAAGCAGACAACAAGCAGACATCTGTGGACTGCTTCTTTACCTCACTCACACTTCTCTCATCAGTTTGGTATGCTGCTGTTAGAGCTGCACCTCACTGTGTCTTACTAGTATTAAAGGGCAAACACGTAGAATATATGTTGTGTAGTTTCTGCGTAGATCTGTCCTGCATTTCAAGATGCAGAAGTCAGATTTACAATAAATGCTGTGGACATCACAAAACTCTAGTTTTGTGATGTTTATGCTTATATTGAACGTCTGATTTTCTTTTTTTTCTTTTTTCACAGAGCTATAAAGCACCTTATAAAATAGTATAGGAGCTGGATTAACAAGCATTTTAGCAGAGTTGAAAAAGAAGTCTGAGGAAGAGCCTTGTGCTTAAAATGTCACAGCAATAAAAATCCTTTTAACAGGAGCTGTGAGGTCTGTGGGTTTTGGAAAAGGCAACAGTGTCCCCGTCTGGTGGAAACATCCAGTCATGGATGAAGGAAAATGCTCTGTTAGTCTTCTGTGTGACAGTCACTGGTGTCTCCACAGGTCCCAGGAGCTATCTCACCTCCACCATGACTGATCGCTTCGACTGCTACTACTGCCGTGACAACCTGCATGGGAAAAAATATGTGAAGAAGGACGACAAGCACGTGTGCACCAAGTGCTTCGACAAGCTGTGCGCCAACACCTGCGCAGAGTGCAAACGTCCCATCGGTGCTGACTCCAAGGTGAAAACACAGTGTTATCATAAAAGTCACTGTTCTGGTTAGATACATGACATTTTGTTTACCACTTGAAATGTGATAAACAGAAATGTTTTAAAAAATACATCATATTCAATATGTACATATATGAAGTCATTCCTTAGAATTTTTTTTTCATGCTTTATATTATTATTATATATATTACTGGTAGTATTATATTGAATAATTTACTTAGTACTCAAACTATATTTGTCATTCCACAGTCATATACATACATATTAAACTCTCATATTATTTTGTATAATGATACAAATAATTTCATATGTCTATATAGTTTCTATCTTTTTAGTTTTATCCCTTGTTATTCCATGTGAAAATACCCATGGATGCAGAGGTTCTAGAGATGGTAGATACAGCAAGTAAACTGACACAGATGTGAAAAAGTTCTATCTCCAAATCAATAACTTTTCAGAAGATAAGAAAAACAACCTTATGTTGAGCTGTTTGACAATGCATTTTTCAGACAATTGGTTTTAAACTGTCTATTTACTTTACAAAAGGGAGAGGCAACATCATTTCAGAAAACCACTAACCTAAAAAAACAATTTACCTGACCTTTTGTCAGAAATATATGATATAAGTAGCTTTGCATCTGTTGTTTCTATGGATTTCTAAAGATTCCAAGGACAATGTCAGAGTAAATACTTTGATGTCACATTAAATGCACAAGCATCTACTTGTGTGACACAGAGAGAATAACAGAGGGAAGGGGATCTTTCACAAGACAACATATTTTATAGGTTAACAAAACACTGAAAACTCTAGAGACTCTGATTTTTTTTTTTTAAAGTGGGGTTATAGTCTGCTCACAGGCCCTTTTCCCCTGAGGACACTTTGACACTTGACATAGCAGAAATAAAAAGCAGAGCTGCAACTAACTACTCTGTTCTATTCAAGTGTCCCAATGTCGCCAATTTTATTACGCCTGTGTTTTCCCGACTGTAACATGTCAAAAAGTCTGCTGAGAAAAAAGGCCAAATCTACCAAGAAGTTTCAGATGTCTACTGTGGATGTTATTGGCTTAAAACAAACACAGATAACAAGACGGTGATAGAAAGAACTGGAGGATGCACTTATGTCTGCTTCCACAGTTCTCTCACCACTCAGTCCAAAGAAGTTAAATGTGTGAGAGAAATGTGTCATTACTACTAGTGAGGCTTAAATCCATTATGTCACATTTCCACCAACTAAGTCCCCCAACTCCTTCATGGCTCACCACTTCCCAGCTCTCTTCGTCTCAAGTTTACTTCCTGCATCATTGGCTTTCTCTGTATTCTGGCCCCGAGCTTCAGTCCACATGATGAGTAAACAAACTCCACATTAATGAGGTCTGCATTGGTGAGGCCGCCTCTGCTCACGCTGCGCCTCCTGTCTGTGTCCAGGAGCTGCACCATAAGAACCGCCACTGGCACGAGGACTGTTTCCGCTGTGTCAAGTGCTACAAGCCACTGGCCAGTGAGCAGTTCTGCGCTCGGGATGATGGCAAGATAATGTGCGGCAAGTGTAGCTCCCGTGAGGATGGCAACCGCTGCCAGGGCTGCTACAAGGTGGTCATGCCAGGTGGGCTTGCTGTTATACTTTTTCTTTTTTAAGGCCCTCAATAACCTATTTTCTCCATTGGTTTCGTACTATGCCCTTCTACACGAGCACACAATTCAATGGGAAAAATTGACAGGACATCACATACTTCCATGGTCCAATCAGGTTTAGTTGCATTTGAATCCAAATCTAGTGATAGTTACGTTCTTTTTTGCTTTTTTTTTTACTGTCAATTAAAGCTGATCAAACCCAACCACACAGTCCTGATGGAGCACATTAGTTGAGTTTTGAAGCAGGATTTTCTTAATAAATAATACCTAAAGGTGTTCTATCTAAATGTTGACTTTGTTTCTAATTTAGTCACAAACATCTCATGTCACAGAAAAATAAATGGAAAGGAAAGGCAGATGGGTTTTTACTGACATCAGAGCGTTTTTACTTCTGATTCCATCTGCTGTTTTTGCAATGCTGCACCTGACCTCTGCTTTGACCTCTCTTGGATATTGTTTTGCTCTATGTAAAGCATTGTGTAATTGAATCAAGTGCGACATAAATAGAAATTATTATTACCAGCTACCGTGGAGGCCTTAGAATAGCCAGCTTCCTCATTTGTGTTAACCCTTCAACAAGCAGTGGCTCTGTGGAGTCATTCTATACTCACTACTGCACACTTTGTTTAATCCCAAGTTTCTAAAAATAACAAATATGTTTTGAGGAAACATGTAAAAATTGTTCTCAAGACATACACAATATTTCTGTTAGATGGAAAGGTGCATGGAGTCGTGGATTTTAATATTTTACTGAGTATAAGCGTCATACAGCTTCAATGAAGAAGTGGAACAGGCTGATACAAAATATGTTAATGTCGGACAGCGTGGAATAAAATGATTCTAAAAACACTAAGTGAGAGCTCTACCATATGTAAAGGGGCTCATTTCCATCAACTTTCAGTCCAAACAGATAGTTTTATTTGTTGTTTGTGTTTTAGGATCTCAGAACGTGGAGTACAAGAACAAGGTGTGGCACGAGGAATGCTTCACCTGCTTTGAATGCAAGCAGCCGATTGGCACACAGAGCTTCCTGACCAAGGGCGATGACATCTACTGCGCTCCCTGCCATGACAAGAAGTTTGCCAAGAAATGCTTCCAATGCAAGCAGGTACAAATACTGATTGTATCGCTTTTGTTTTTTAAGTTTTGTGGTTTTCTACTGTTGACTCGTCTGGAGGACACACAGTATATTGTATAGTGTCGGTGGTTCACTGTATATTCCAAGCTTGTGGTGTCTGAGATGGTGATGGTCAGAGTGTTCCTCTGTCCCTCTAAGCCCATCTCCTCCGGAGGGATCAGCTACCAGGATCAGCCCTGGCACTCTGAGTGTTTCGTGTGCCACACCTGCCGTAAACCTCTGGCAGGAACCCGCTTCACTTCCCAGGACAACAAAGCTTACTGTGTGGACTGCTACAAGAGTGATGTGGCCAAGAAGTGCCATGGGTGCAAGAACCCAATCACAGGTCAGGAAACAGATGATCTTGTTAGTATGATTTCTATTGTAAACACATAGCAGGATTATACCATAAATACCTGTATACTTTTTACACACTGTATTTGCACTATCTTTTAAATTATTCTTCTGTACATTGCACTCTTTTTTTATATTTATAATTGTTTTTTCTATCTTATATTCTTGTGTCTATGTGGAGGGAAACGAACAAAGTAAGAATTTCATTGCTCAGTGTCACCATCGTGTTCTTACTGTGCACATGACAAATAAACATCTTGAATCTTGAATCTTGGATTATCTTAAATGTGTATGGAAAGTTTGGCAGCATTAATTGTTTTTAATTTCCTTCTCTTCTTCTGGATACACAGACAGACAACTCAATAGACCATGATGCAATGTGGCCATAAGACATAATTTGGAGAATTTGGAGTTTAAACTACTACAGATGAAATATAATGAGTGTCAGTGTCAGTGTCCTACAGCATATGCAATAGATCTTTTCATAACGCTTTGCGTTAAAGGTCTGTAATTTTGAATTATTTCCTAAAAATATACCATACTTTTTTTTTTACTGCCAACATATTAAACATTCTGAATTATCCCAATAACGTGCAGTGGTAGTTCACGCCATCGCAAGAGTGGCCACACTGGAATTCAAACTTTCTAGTTTAAGTATGCCAGCCTTAAAAAAGGAGTTTTCATTTCAGATTCAATTTTGTCATAATTTAAGGCCAATCTGCTGAACATTGGGACAAATGAAAGGGAAAAATACCTTAGATATTACCTTTGTTGTCTAAAAGTCACTACCTGTGTTGCGCTGCTGCATATTAGATGTCCCTCTCTCTTTGTCCACAGGGTTCGGCCATGGCACCAATGTGGTGAACTATGAGGGCTACTCCTGGCACGAGTATTGCTTCAACTGCAAGAAGTGCTCTCTCTCACTGGCCAACAAGCGCTTTGTCATCAATGGAGATCACATCTACTGCCCTGACTGTGCTAAGAAGCTGTGAACGGCTCAATCAGCTGCGCAGAGGATCACTCTTTAAAGTGGAATTACACCAAAACTGACTGTGAGTTTGAGGCCTAAGAGTATCAGAAATATGATTCTGCTTTTGGATTTAGCATTAAAACGTCAAAACAGTCAATTTTGGTGAAACTTCTCTTTGTCAGACTGACAGACTAAAGGTCACATCAATTACATATGCACTTGCTTGAATCATTAATCTACATATGCATTATTGCAGCTTGTCTCAGTGTTGGATACTAACATGGCAAGAGAATTCCTATTGTGGGATTGTGATATGCACTATTGGTCTATTCTAATCCAGGATTCTGTGCAGCCGTTTGAGACAAAAGCCTTTTCAGTGCCTTACTGGAATCTAGCAGAAATGATAATATGCTTTTTACATGCATACAGCTGCTCATACGTACCAGCTTTGATTAATAATCTGTTTTGCTTCTGAATGTTTGGATGGATTATGAGAATTTTCAAAAATGTTTAGAGTGAATTTCAAACACAAATTATGTCTTTGAGATTGAGGCTGAAATATAATCTGCTCATGTATTCAAGACTTAACGAGTGAAGTCAAATGTAAAACACAAATAAAGGAGGAAGTGATCTGAAGTCTCATTTCTCTACAGCAAGAACATAGAAACATGGCAAAGGAGTATTTTTGCAAGACTTTATTGTTTTAACAGTTTGTATCATCTCAGTACACTTTAGATATATTTACAGTACAAATTTTATTCGCGGATAGGGCGTTGTTAAGTGTGTAAATCTTCCAGAGAAATATTCATATTCACAAAGTCGCCCTGGTTGGGTTGACTGATTGTCGAGGCCGAGGTAAGGACAAGCTTTCTTAGTTAACTGTGATACAATAAAAATACTAAATCTCAATCTAAGGCACCGTTCTATCCTATTGTTAGAGACAACATTGAGGACTAAGAGCGGTCAGCTCTGTACTCAAGCCCTCAAACATGCAGCAGGACCTGGAATAGATACAGTATCTGTTCAAGCAGCAGCTACAACAGCCCCCCAAAACAGGTGCTACTCATGAGTGGAGAGGGGAGTAGGAAAGGTTTGGGTGGAGGAAAGTTTTGGGTTCTGAATGAGATTTCTAAAACATCTGGAACAAGGAACAAACCACAGACAAGGGACTTTCTTTTCTTCAAGAATATCACACAAGTCTCCTTCGAGTCTGTACGGTATAAAGCTACTCTGCAGAAACCATTCTTACAACATTGCGAATAATTTGTGACAGTGCAAAGACTCTCATGTTTTCTAGATGAATAATGTATGAAAGCTAAAAGCACGCAGCTCTGAGACACTGTAAATAATGAAGGACGGTTTCTGGAGTCTGTTACATTCTTTGAGCTTATTAATCAAAGCTAAGATCCAAAAGGCCCTTGTCTTTATGTACAGAGAGATTTTAGTTAGCATAAGGATGTGAAAGCCAGCAGAGAACAAGGCAAAAATCAAGGTCCCCCAACCTCGTACTTGTACTATTCAAGCATTGGGAATATTTTAATACAACTCAAGAAAAATCCAGAAGAGACGGAAAACAAGTCTGACTCATGACATACTTTGTTTGGTGGACGTACCCTGCCTCGTACTACAAAGTAGAACACGTGACCTGAGCTGATATGCCTACCGTAAACTATCCAACGACACCACCACACCGTTTGACATAATATAAAACATAGTTTGATGACATTAAAAGCATCAGAAAGAGGCACAGTCATGACTCTTATCACGGGCCAGACATGTTGCTGAAGGCTTTAACAACTCTGCTTGTCACCAAAATGTCAATTTGTTACGTCTCTGTGAGGCAATATTCAGAAGTTGGGCTTTGGGATATGGGGTTGAAAGCTCTCAAACCAACGCACAAATACGCACACCATAGTTTGAGAAATATAAAGTGGGTCCCCACTTGGCCCCTTGTTTTGCAGAGCTCTTATGGAAAAGGGCTTTATGTAAATTTTGGGTTTCCAGGCTGCCCATATGTAACCTGAGTACCCTTTCACAGGGCACGAGTCAAACAGACACCTAACTTATAGCACAGTTACATGCACAGAAACTTCAATTATCCACATCCTGTCGCCACTCCATCCTCACCATGGCTTCTTTTGCCTAATACTGATTATATACACAATACAATAACACTTAAATATATGTCAAAATGTATTTTCATATATAAACAAACAGCCAAATTTTATAATATAAAAAATAGTTGAAATGCATTTTGGCAGGTGTAGCAGCTAGTGTGTTGGGGATTTCTGGGAAGAAGATTAGTGGGAAGTAAATGCAATTAATGAAAGAGCGGCACAGACAGAAGGGTGGATGGAAAAGTGTGCGTGGATGTGCTGGTAAAGCTCGAGTAAAAACCAGATAATTCAGAACCTGATTTTTAGTGTCTGTAAAGGTGAACCCTGCGCATCGCGACGCAACAGCCGAACATTCATGTTAAGTTCGGTAACAAAGGCATGCCGCCTTAAGAAGCTCAGAAGCAGCTATGAATTAAACTAATGGACACAGGTGAACTGTGTACTTAGTTAGTATGTTACAGTTCCGGTTATTCAACAGTTGTGTTGTACAGATGCAGTCGTTGTAGTTGTCACTTAACATGGAAATGAGATTTTCATGTAAATTACAATGATGTTGTTAGTAAACATAAATTCTATATACATATGTAAATAATAACAAAACCTTGACCGCACATATGAATTCATTACAGTGTTGTCATGAATCTCAACACTCATCTGCCTCAAATGTAACAGTGGTGCTCCTGAAGCCCTCTAGAGGCCAAAGAAGGAAGCACACGGTGAGAGAAACTGGGATACGAGTGTGTGAGCATTAAAATGGGGCTGAGAGGACAGAGCTCTGTGAAGTGAAGAATGAATACAGAATCTACTCCAGAGTCTAAGCACAAGACAGATGAATACTTGGCTGTGAGTGTGTGAGCTTCAGCACAAGCAATTTAGTATATTCACACTTGAAAATTAGAAGTTTGGAAAATAAGGCCATATTGCTGGATGCTGCAAAAAGCAGCCGGTCAAGTAAATTTTGATGAGTCACATGCAAAAACTGGGATGCTAAACCCATCTAATCCCCCACAGAACAAGATGTATCTTAACGTTCCTTCCTTTAACTGACTAATATCAATATTC